>NW_027491511.1:0-1326527 GCF_021521415.1 Bidens hawaiensis
ACCCACCTCTGTCCAGCAGAGTGGTGACCGACACTTCCATCCGTACAGCGCTTCAAACGGCGCTACCTTAATACTTGCGTGGTAGCTGTTATTATACGAAAACTCTACCAAGGGTAAGTGGGGTTCCCAACTTTTTCCGAAATCTAAGACGCATGCACGCAACATATCCTCCAGGGTCTGAATAGTCCGTTCACTTTGCCCATCCGTCTGAGGATGGTATGCGGTACTCATATCGAGACGTGTGCCCAGTGCGCTTTGCAGCGACTTCCAAAAGTGTGAGGTAAAACGAGAATCTCGATCGGAAAGGATCGAGACAGGCACTCCGTGTCTCGACACTACTTCCTTCATGTAGACACGAGTCAGTCTTTCCATTTTGTCTGTTTCCTTAATCGCTAGGAAGTGCGCCGATTTAGTCAACCGGTCAACGATCACCCAGATGGTATCGCATCCCGTCGGTGTTTTAGGCAAACCCGTAATAAAGTCCATTGAGATGTGTTCCCATTTCCACATTGGGAGTTCCGGTTGTTGCAGTTGACCAGATGGTTTCTGGTATTCTATCTTGACTCTGGCACAAGTCAAGCATTTGCTCACGTAGGTGGCAATGTCGGCTTTCATGTTCGGCCACCAGTAAAGTTCCTTTAAATCATGATACATTTTATCTGAGCCAGGGTGGATAGAATATCGGGACTTGTGAGCTTCGTCCATCACTAGAGTTCTCAATTCTCCGTATCGTGGAACCCAAATCCGGTTCTCAAAATATCGGACCCCGTCCGATCTGGTTTCAAGTTGCTTGCTCATGCCCCGCATGAGTTCCGATGGAAGATTATCATCTTTCAACGCTTCCAGTTGCGCATCGCGAATCTGATCGGGTAAGCTGGCATGAATCGTAAGTTGCAATGCTCTCACCCGTCTGGGTTTATCTGTTTCTTTTCTGCTGAGGGCGTCGGCCACCACATTGGCCTTGCCAGGGTGGTACTTGATGGCACAATCGTAATCTTTAAGCAGCTCGACCCAACGACGCTGTCGCATGTTCAGCTCCTTCTGATCGTAGATATGTTGGAGACTCTTGTGGTCGGTGTAAATGGTAAACTTGGTACCGTACAAGTAATGCCTCCATATCTTAAGAGCAAACACTACAGCTCCGAGTTCCAAATCGTGGGTCGTGTAGTTCTTCTCGTGAACCCGTAGTTGTCTAGAGGCGTAGGCTATAACCTTCTCGAGTTGCATCAGCACACAACCGAGACCTTGTATAGATGCGTCACAGTGTACCTCAAAGTTTTCCGTTCCCTCGGGGAGAGCTAAAATAGGGGCGCTACAAAGCTTGGTTTTCAACAGTTGAAAAGCGGATTCTTGCGCGTCACTCCAGTTGTACTTAGTGCCCTTGTGAGTCAAAGCGGTGAGGGGTTGAGCAATCTTTGAAAATCCCTCGATGAAACGCCGATAGTAGCCGGCCAGTCCTAGGAATTGTCGCACCTCAGTCGGAGTCGTAGGTGCTTCCCAGTTTTTGATGGCCTCTACCTTACCGGGATCGACATGGATACCATTCTCGTTGATCACATGTCCTAAAAAGTGAACCTCGCGAAGCCAAAATTCACATTTCGAGAGATTAGCATACAGTTGTTCCTTCTTCAGTAGTTCCAGAATTATCCTTAAGTGCTCTTCGTGGTCAGTCTCGTTCTTGGAATAGACGAGAATATCATCGATGAAAACAATCACGAACTTGTCGAGGTACGCCTTGCATACTCGATTCATGAGATCCATAAATACGGCTGGTGCGTTGGTTAGGCCAAAAGGCATAACCGAAAACTCGTAGTGACCATACCGTGTTCTGAAAGCCGTTTTTGAAATATCTTCTTCGCGCACTCTCAGCTGGTGATAACCGGATCGTAGATCGATCTTCGAGTAGTAACTCGATCCCCGAAGCTGGTCAAACAAATCATCAATTCGGGGTAAAGGATAACGGTTCTTGACCGTCATCTTGTTCAACTCCCGGTAGTCGATGCACATTCGGAAAGTCCCGTCTTTCTTTCGGACAAACAAGACAGGGGCTCCCCATGGCGATGAGCTAGGTCGGATAAAACCTTTATCCAACAAATCTTGCAACTGGGTGGACAACTCCTGAAGTTCCGCCGGTGCGAGCCGATACGGGGCTCGTGCTATGGGTGCTGCACCGGGTGTCAACTCGATCTGAAATTCGACTTGACGAATAGGAGGGAGTCCAGGTAAATCCTCCGGGAAAACTTCCGGGAAGTCTCGCACAACCGGTATGTCTTCAATTCGTTTCTCCTCCGCGGGTTTCTCAACAATCTGCGCCAAAATTGCCGGATGACCCTTTCGTAAATACTTCTGTGCCTTCATAAGGGTAATGACGCTGGTGGTCATGCCGCTTCTCTCGCCTCGGACCGAAATGATCTCGCCAGAAGGGGTGGTAATATGGACTATCTTATCATGGCATATAATCTCCGCTCGGTTCTCGGATAACCAGTCCATGCCGACAACGACATCGAAACTGCTAAGCGTAAAGGAATAAGGTCGATGTCAAAGACATGACCTGACAGTTTCAACTTACATCCCGCAAGTATATGAGTTGTTATTACAGTTTTACCGTTAGCTAATTCAACAGGAAACTTAGCGTCTAACGGGGTTGGGGCAAGGTTTAAAAGTTGGCTAAAGGCCTTTGACACAAAACTCCTATCAGCTCCAGTGTCAAACAAAACAGAAGCAAAACAATCGTTTACAGGGAACTTACCAGACACCACATGCGGATCTCTGCGGGCTTGACCTGATCCAATCACAAACGCTCTTCCTTTGCCATTTCCTCCACCATTACTTCCACTTCCATTGCCCCCATTGTTGTCATTATGTTTCAGCTTGGAGCAATCCTTCCGGAAATGACCTTCCTGTCCACATTCAAAACATCCCTTAGTCGTCATCGGTGGCTTAGGAGCACCCTTCGCCGCAAGGTCTCCTCTACATTCCTTCGCTTGATGACCTATCTTTCCGCATCTTTGACACTTGACACGGTCACATTGACCAACATGATGAAAGTTGCACCTGTTGCACTTTGGATATTTCCCAACATATCCGCTCGAAACCTGCCCGCTACCGTTGTTGTTGTTGTTGTGATTCTGAGTGTTGAAACTCCGAGTAAATTCGGGCTTACGGTAGTGGTGTTGCGGTGGGAGGTTTGAGGATGAAGATCTGGTGTTGTCAAACTTTCTCTTCCCGCTGTTCGGGTTGCTGTTGTTGTTACTGTTGCTGACGTGGTCATTAATCGGGTTATCACGGGCTTTAACAGTCGAACCCCTCGGTGGTAACGCACCCTGGGTCACAGCCTGATCCGTCAGTTTGTGAGCCAAACGGATCGCTTGTTGGATCGTGGCTGGTCTGGAAGACGTCACCATACCCTGAATCTGTGGTGCTAACCCATCAATGTACATCTCTATTCTCTTGCTCGGCGGATCCACCATCCGCGGACACATCACTGCCAACTCGTGCGAACGAGTAGTGTAGCTTTCAATCTCTGAACCCACCATTTTCAACGACCAAAACTCCGACTCTAACTTCGAAATTTCTTCCCTCGGACAGTACTCCTCTCGCATCATGTTTTTGAACTCCTCCCAGTTCATCGCGTTAGCCAGTTCCAATCCAAGGATCTGGACGTTCGAATTCCACCAAGTGAGGGCGGAATCCTCAAGTGTCCCAGCAGCGAATTTGACCCTACTGGCAGGGGGACAATTACACATCTCAAAGGCCGACTCGGCCTTCTCAGCCCAACGCAGGAAGCCTATAGCTCCCTCAGTGCCCTTAAACGTATTGGGCTTGCAGTCTAAGTAGTTCTTGAAGGTACATGCTCCATTCGGACCTCCTGTTTGATTTTGAACGTGTGCAGCTAAAGCGGCAGCAACATGGTCATTCAGCAGGGTTTGGAGTTCAGCTGCAGTCATGCTGATGTTACCACGTCCTCGTCCAGCGTTTCTTCCGGCCATTTCCTAGAATCATAGTATAAAACGTGAATTTTTCTTTCATATACAACACACCATACATGTAATAAAAGATAGGTAAGAAAAAAAAAACAACATCACATCACAACCACTTATTAGTCTAATTAAAAATTCATGATTAAAACCATTGTATTCGCTACAAAGTATTTCCAATCAATCCTTAAAATCATAGAAAAATAATAGTTCGGATGGAGACAACCCCTCCATCTAAGTGTCATCCTCACTAGATGTCGTCATCTGAGGACACCTCTGAATGTGCCTCCTCCTCAGCCGGTTCCTCCTCCGGTTCTTCTTCAGGTTCCTCCTCGGGCTCCTCTTCGGGATCTTCCTCGGGATCCTCCTCAGGCTCCTCTTCGGGATCTTCTTCAGGTTCTACATCAGGCTCTGCCTCGGGCTCTGCCTCAGGTTCTGCTACGTTCTGGGCAAGTTGCATTTGTAGGATATCGCAACGTTCTAATGCTATTTCGGTTCGGGTCCTTCCTTCTTAGAGTTGCTCTTGCAAGTCTATCATCTCGGCTTGCATCTTCATCATAACCTTGGTTTGTTGCTCACTAGTCTCTTGCATTTCTTTCGTTGCCGCTGCCATGCGGGCAATCTCCTCCTGAGTCTCGGTTCCATCTTTAAACAGTCTGGCAACATTTTCTCTAGTGTAGCGCATGTAACCCACATCACGCTCCAAACAAGAAACGACAGCTGCGAGAACTCGCTCTACAGGTTCGGTTATAGGTGGTAGAGTGTTAGGGTAAGCAGGGTGGTTCGGGTGAGGCAATAGGGGAACTTGTTCACGGTAGACCATACGTCTGATCATGTTGGGGTACCATTCCCAGCTAACGTTGTTGTCATACAAGCCTCCGGATAGGCGGTACCTCTTTGGTGCAGGAGCTTCGAGTTCTGGGACTACACGGGGTGGCGAGGCAGTAGGTAACTGCGGTTCCTTCCCGTGAGCATGCGTCATCGAATCGGATGATGATGAGGGTGGCGTCGACATTCCTACAGGTAAGCCGAGTATATGCGCGCGTATGAGTGAAGGAGATAAGGAAATAAGATTTCAAGACTACACAAACCTATGCAGTGCGTATCATTATAACTAATGGGTCGTCGCGGTTATAGTCTAGTATGCATGCAGTTTCTAGTTCGCTATAAACAATGGCTCTGATACCAATCTGTCACACCCTCAAAATCCACTAACGGAGTTTTACCGTCAGAGGGTGTGAACTGGCAGGATCGGAATCATTAGTTATAACCAAACCAAAGAAAAACGTTTAAATGAAAGTAAGTGCGGAAGCGTAAAACCTTAATTCAAAAGTTGCGTCACGCAGGACGACTTAAAACCAAATGTAACTGTTAAAATTAAGTTTGCAGAATAAAAGTGTTTTCATTAATGCATGCTCCTAAACCGCGAGCCCGCCTCGGCTACCTGAGAATAACATACTAAAAGTGTCAACACAAGGTTGGTGAGTTCACAAGTAAAATAAGATAAATCGTTTAGCGTTTTGCGTAACCTCGTTACGACGTTTAAATGTTGCGTAACCCCGTTACGACGTTTGAGTGTGTAACCACGTTACAGCGTTTGAGTGTGTAACCACGTTACAGCGTTTAAGTGTGTAACCACGTTACAGCGTTTAAGTGTGTAACCACGTTACAGCGTTTAAGTGTTTTGCATTACCAGATAGTGTTATGTCAAATTATATATCGATAGGTAGCTAATCTATACAACAAGTATCGCTAAGTGGTTCGCGACCGAAGCTGACTGTTTATCAAGTGCCCGTCACCAGGTCCTCCAGACCATGGTAAGTGTTAGCCAAAATTTACACCCACTCAACCTCCAGTTGAGCTTAGCGTCGGGTGGGGTTTGTCAAACCCAGTAGTACTACCCAAAAGTGACTCGCTATTCCAAATATTAACCGGTCCGATGTGTGGGACTTCAAATGTTACGTATGCCGCTTAGCCTTTACAAGTGATATATAATTTATAACAAAATCTTTCATATGCGTTTATCTCAGAAAATATGTTTATCGGAGTATGTTATCTCCCCCAAGTGAAAAACGTTTGAAAACAGTTTAAGAGTGGGGTAAGTGAACTCACTGTTTGCGAAGAATATCCGATCTAGATCACCGAGTGATGCGCGTCGTAGAAAACTCTCTAGCGTTCTAAAATAACAAAGAGATTTTCTAAGTATCGGAATGTTTAACGAGTCTCTAGACTCGGCACATAATACCTATGCACGTAACATGTTTCGTGTTTCGTGTGTGACTTAAACAAGTAAAATTGTGATACGATACATGAGTGAGCAATTACTTTCGTGTCACGTATTAATAACATACTTATTAGCAATTATTCCCGTAGGGGCATTTTGGTCAACAAACAAAGACTAACTAACCATTATTCCCCATAAGGGCAATTTGGTCAATTCATGGCAATCAACTAGCAACTATTCCCCGCAAGGGTATTTTGGTCAAAATACAACAATTATATAAAAACTATCATATTTCATGCATTCCTATACAACTCAGCAGCTAGTTTCGTTATGACAGAATTTCTACTTGAAAGATTGCACTAGTTTACCGATTATAACGTCTCAATTAATTTACCAAAAATTACCACAGGAGTATACATATCTTAGGTTTCCAGAACATCTTTTATCTTATTTTTATTCCATATAGATTGTTCATAATGATCAAAACATTACAGCTAACTTATATCAGTCAGATTCATGCACATCAGAATGTTATTTGCAATTCCCGTTAAACGAAAAATCCAATAAATGCAAGACCACTTGGGTTTGGTTCCTAACTCAGTGAGTCAACCTCCAGAAGTGGAACCAACCCAATTGGTCTCGTAGTTCATGAGATATAACATTTACAACATAACCTAACAGCAGGTCTAACAGCTCAGCTTTGCATCACGTTTTTGTAAAATCATAAAAGTATACTTCCACTTATCCAAAAATTACGAATTTATACTTCATAGAAACTAGACTCAACCTAGTTTACTGCAGTACCCACAATCTCAATCAATTTTCACGTTTACACTTCGTTACAGTCAGTTAAACATCGTATATACGTTCTGTCCAGAATCTGTTCACATCAAAACTCATCATAATAACAATCTATGAACTATCATGCATCCATATAACCCTCTAGACACTATAACTACTATCCATGCATATCAATCACACCATACATACAAGATTAGGGTTTGTGTTTTAATTCAAATCAAGAACAACAATCAATCATGTATCAATATCAATCTAGTTATCAATCTATTATCCAACTAACAAGAATCATAACAATCACATACATACAAGATCGGCCGATTTAGGGTTTTCACACAACCCATCAAACATCAAAATTAAACAACAAAGAGGTAAGAGATGATCAAGTATACCTTCCTAGCACCTAGTTCTTGGATTAATCTCTTGATTTGATGTGTATATGTGTGTGATGGTGGACGGCAGCCGTGGGTCAAGAGAGGGAGAGAGAGCCGATCGGTGGTGTTGTAGGTTTAGAATAATAGGTTAGGGTTTGTTTATTAGTGATATATTTATAAACAAACAAGTTACACTCTAGTCCTTCTACTTTCAAGTGTTGTTTTTCTAGAACATTCTATCCTAACTTGCACATAATCATGACAATAATATAACACATAATCCTAACACATAGTTATCACATCATTAGTGTTTTAGTGTGCTTCGTTTATTCCTCAATCGTTTGCGTTTCGGTGCAAATCCCGAAAGACTACTACACATGTAGTAAGTGTTAAGCGTCATTTAAACCCTAGTTTAAATGTAATGAAGTATGCGTTATAGATTCAACGATCTTAAAGTTTGAATTAACGGAGTTGAGTTAACGAGGTTAACCTGAAATTGACGATTGTCACAGGATATGTGTGTATGTGTATGTATTGTATGGCGTTCGATTAACTAGAACTCACTCAGGGTAGCTGACTTTTAGTATGCACGCAGGTGAGCTGATTATAGAGTTAGCATGAGGATGACACACGGCATGGATTGAACGGCTGGCATCTGAAGAAAGAAGTAAAGATGTTTTAAATATAAAGTTTTGTGTTATGGTATCAAAGAAAGGATTTAATGTTTTGTAACAAATGATTGATGTTTTATATTCTGCGAAAAGTTTTAATAAACTCTGATTTGAAGAACTGTGTTTATGAGTAAATCCGACGCTAAAGTAGGGTCACCGTGTTCGGGGCCTTACAGTCTTTTTCTTCTTTCCTTCTTATTCCAAGTCCATGACCCATATCCATTTAACCCAACACTAGCCCGACTCATAATAACTCATGTTTTCATTTTATTAACTGAAACGAGAAAATGGGATGTTACAAAATTACCAGTGGCTATGGTTATAAAGTTGAAATGGTGTGACTGGTTGTTTGTTTTAGACAACTCATTTGTTTTTCTAATACACTATAATTAATTTTACAATATCTTGTTTTTTAATAACTTTTAAAACATAGAATTTATAAAATTTCGAATATACCGTTGAGACTCTGGTAATCAGAATAGAGAAAACGCTATGACTGGTTATTTGTTTTAGACAACTTATATGTTTTTCTAATACTATATCACTATATTTAATTTTACTACTATTTTGTTTTTTCTTTATAACTTTTAAAATATGAAATTTATAAAATTCCGAATATACCGTTGAGACTGGTAATCAGAATAGAGAAAATAGTGTGACTGGTTGTTTCTTTTAGACCGGTTATTTGTTTTTCTAATGCTATCACTATATTTAATTTTACGAATAATTTGTTTATTCTTTATAACTTTTAAAACATAAAATCTTATAAAATTTTGAATATTACATTGAGACTCTAATAATCAGAGGTGGATTATAAACATGAAGAAATAGATAGTGTTTGGCTAACGCCCAAACTTTATTGATCAAGAATCTGACTCAAATTTGATACAAATTTTCTCATACCCTAAACACGGTATTTGTAGCTAACCTAACATGTTATACTATAACTGGGATTCTATTTAATCAATTCCATAATAATCATCTTCCTAACATGTATCAAATTAATAGAAAACTAGATAATCTTCCATAAATCTACATATTTAAATAAAGTAAAATAATTATAGACATGTGTCGGTTTGTAGTTAATCCTCACAATTTTTTTTCTTTAAAACTAATATGTCATAGATCAATAATTATTCATTTTCATTTTACACTTCATTTATATTATATTTATAATATGATTAAATTATTCACTTTTCTTTAAACTCTATTGACATTATATCTATACACTTTTATAAAATTAAATATTTACATATCATGCTACTATACATTGTCAGAATATATTTCTCAACATACTTGGTGAAATCCGAGAATCAACAACAAACCGTGTTTGTTAAATATTGAAAAGAATACAACTTTAAATTTTATCATTAACATATTATACTATGTATATAGTTGAAGATTGTAAATAACAAAAAAAACTCTAATATGCTTTCAATTTACGAAGTAAATTTTTTAATCATTAACTTATAAATATATGTTTAGAAGTTGGTCCATTTTTTAAAAATAAATACATTTATCTATTTTTTGTGCATTGTCATAAATTTATAAATTATAAATATATGATTTAAATCTATCTATTTATTTTTTGGTTAATTTTGTAAACTATATATATATATATATGTTGAATTGTAAAGATATTATATACTAGAGCAAAGTTATAATAAGAAGTATATATTTCCTATGAAGTGTAGAAAGTGTGTATTTACCATTATATCTAATAAAGCACATCGCACAATAAATACACCGCAACTAAAATAAAACACATCGCACAATACACGCACGTTCCATTTCCACCGCCAGATCAACATATATAACGCACAGATTTCTTCTTACACTTCTTAGACACACGTCACTTCTTATATACCTCACCCTTATATACCAATCACTTTCAAATATAATAAACTTTATCATATTTAGTTTATTGGGTTTTTTTATCAAGGATTGCTTCGGGTTTTTTGTGGAACTTAAATTTGATTGTTAAAGGTTTAAAGTGGTAAACAGATCGTTTTGTACAAATTAACTACATTTGGCTCAAATTTGTTACGGGTAAAAAATGGGTAATCTAAATATTTTTAAAATTTTGATAATGCTAATAGATTTATCGTTAAACGTGTTACGGGTTTAAAGTTTTGACTTGTAAATATAAAACAAATGAAAGTTAGAATATTAAATGTGATTGAGTTTCAAAATTATTTTTAAGGACATTTTTGAAAATAGTCAAAAGATTCGGGATTTTACACATTGAGTATTTTTCCCATGACTATTAACATTTAAGAAAAAATGATAAACACTTCCGACATGTCACTTCTAGGCCTATCAATGTTTCAATAAGGCTAGTTACTAGCCATAAGTTTATTCTTTGTTTGAGATATTAATGACTTAACGCGTGTTTTTATGTATTTATTTTAAAGTTTAGACTGTTGTCTTAATTAGTTATGATAAGAAGCTGTTATGAATTGATTTTGGTTATGAATGATTGATGTGTTATGATGAAATGTCATTTTAGACAATAGTGTTAAATAGTATGAAACGAGGTCCCTTGGAAGGACGAGACTTGAGACATCGAGGGCCTCATGGACAAGCTACCTTGAATAGCTAAATCACATGAACACCACTCGATGATTGCAAGTCAGGAGTAAGAACGATAACCCAGAAAGCAAATATGATTCAATAAATACGTGAATGTAGGGAGTATTCCTTTTAAAAGGAATAAGTTAGGTTTCGGGGACGAAACCTCTTTAAGGGGGGAAGACTTATAACATCCTAAAATTTTCATATTTAATAAAAGAAAGTCGCGTTTAGTTGATGAGCATACATAATTAATTAGTATTAGCAAAGAAAGGATCATGGACTTGGATAAATTAAGAAGGATTAAAGGGTAATGGGGCTTAGGTCCATGGGCTTTAATTGATATAAATACCCCCTTAAACCATCCTAAAACCCTAACTCTCATTTCCATCTTCCATAATCTCTACTCACACTCAAAAAAATACACACATATCATCATATATACGGCCAAGAGAGAAAGGTGAGATCCGACCAAATGAACGTGAATCTTGTTAGATTCTTCAATACACAAGATAGATACAAGACCTAAGCTCATAACCAAGCTAAACCGTAACCTTAAAACACGTAAAGGTATGTATTTTACCTTAAAGTTTACGTTTTTATAAACGTTTAATCTTGAAACTTAGAACGGGAATAGATCGGATGTAAATGACACGTAAAGTTGTAAACTTGATGCTAAATCGAACTTAATGGACCTGCAAACATGTGCGGCTCGTCTAAAATGAACTCTATATCTAGTATTAAACGTTTAGCCTTAAAGGTTCGTGCTTTATGTTACAAACGGGTCAAGTTTGGGCCGCAATAGGTCTAGGGAACGGTTGGGACTAAGGCCGAACCATAATAAGCGAATTAGGGTCACGAAACGCGTATTTTGGTTGATAAAACGAACAATGGTAGCAGCAGCTCGCTACAGCAAGCTTGCCGTATAAGTTTGCTGCTGTATAAGTTCGCTACTGATTAAGTTCGCTGCTGTTAAGTTCGTCTGCAGTTAAGTTCGCTTAAGTTAAGTTCGCTTAAGCTAAGTTCGTTTAAGTTAAGTTCTCTTAAGTTAAGTTTGCTAAAGTTAAGTTCCCTTAAGTTAAGTTCGCTTACATGTATGTTCGCTTACATTTATGCCCGCTTGCAAATACAGGAGAGTTAAAATAATAATTTAAAATTCTAATGGAAAATGCGTTAGGACAGTTAATGAAAATAAAATTTTTCCAGGCTGACCTGGCAGCTTAACCCCAGCCAGGGTCTCTGCCCATTGGACCCCGCTAGGGGCTGCCGCCTATAGAACCCCGCTGCCCCCGGACCCCCGTTCGTTGAGGGTATTAACTAAACTAGAAATACAATATGGCTAGGGTTTATATATTGATACAAATAATTAATGTACAGTCAGCCGAGCTCAGTTAAGGAAAGGAATAACAATAAACGGAGAACGAAACAGGATTCAAGTGAGTTTCTAGCCCCATTCCTTGTTATATTTTCGGGGCTGTGTGCATACTCGATGTGATAGTTAATACACTTACCTTAAATGGTAAGTGTATGCCATGTATGATTTATATGTTATCTATATATGTCTTGAATGAGAATGAAGGCTTGTCGGTGCGTGAACGATCTTCGGATATTGTACATACTGTCAGGTTATAAATATAGAAATGTATTGTACGTGAACGATCTTCGGATATTGCACGTACTGTCATATTATAAATATAGATATGAATATTGTATGTAATGTAAAGATGAAGGCTTGTCGGCCCGTGAAAGATCTTCGGATAATGCACGTATTGCCGAGGGAAGTGATTAGCTCCTTACATGAACATTAAACAATAACTTATATACACTATTCCTCTTATGGATAATATATAGAGAGTTCCTTCCATGGATAATGTATAATGTTCCTTCTATGGATAAGCATAGTGTTCCTTTATGGATGGTATAGTGTTCCTTCTATGGATAGAATAATGTTCCTTCTATGGATAATATATATAGGGTTCCTTTTATGGAAAGTATATAGAGTGTTCGTTCTATGGAAAGTATATAGAGTGTTCGTTCTATGGAAAGTATATAGAGTGTTCGTTCTATGAAAAGTATATAGAGTGTTCCTTCTATGGAGAATATATATAGCATGAGTAATAGTAATAGTTCTTTTAATAGATATTACGTGACGTTTCTCTTATGGATATTTATACAAGTTTAAAATATGTATGTATGTATGTATGTATGTATGATATGTGTATGTATTGGATGTCGTCTGATTAACTAGAACTCACTCAGCGTAGCTGACTTTTAGTATTCACGTAGGTAAATAAGTTTAACAAGCTAGCATGAGGATGTCACATGGCATGGATTGAACGACTGGCATCTGAAGATGGAAGAAATGATATTTAAAATATGATGTTTTATGTTATGGCTTTAAAGAAAGGATTAAATGTTTTGTAACGAATGATTAAAGTTAACGTTTCCGCGAAAGTTTTAATTAACTCTGATTTGTGGAACTTTGTTTATGAGTAAATCCAACGCTAAAGTAGGGCTACCGGGTTCGGGGCCTTACAGAATGTAGTATGTGAAGCATGTCGTACAAAATTATGATCAAGTGAAGCAAAACATTCACAAAATTGAACGGGTTAACCTGTTATTCTTTTTGTCAATTGGCAAAGTCGAGAAACCCCCATTTAAAAAAAATCATTTTGTGATATAAATAAAAATCAATTTATATATAATGATACAAACATAGGTGTAATATATTTTTCTATTTACATTATGAATTGCTTTATTTGTAACTTAATTACTTAGATCATCTCATGTGTTACACGAGCTCTAAAACTAGTTGATTAATATTATTTAATCATTAACTTGCACGCCAAGTTAATATCCTAACCGTCCCCATGCACCAAGTCACGGACGGGCTATGGAATTCCTGATAGAGACATACTTCTTTTTATTTATGCGTCATCAAAAATTTTATTCAAAACTGAGTTGTGTCAAATTTATACCAAAACGTTGTTCCAAACATAAATTACTGAAAACTTAGTTATACATTTTCAAGCGCTTAGGATAAGGCATCAACGGAAGGACAAAAAATTTATAGGTCTTGATTATCTATCATAAAGAAAAAAGAAAATCATGAAAGGGTATTTTGTACACTAGTCTTCTAGTGATCAAATATGAACGATTGTAGATTGGAGTATTTCTCCATCACGTAAGCGTAGGGTCTACACATATCATTGGGTCCACAATGTCTTAACTCCCGACAGTGACAATGTTATGAGATCCAAACGTCTTCATCTAGTATTCGGGGTTAGTTGGCTGTGTAATTGTTTATATTTATTCTGGGTAGACTATTTAAATATTTTATGATAAAATTTAGGTATTAACGGGTGGTTTGACGTATGTGTTTGTTCCAACACATACAATCTCAATGACATGTTTAAATAAAAATGAGACAAGTTTGGCCAAAAATATGCGTTCTTAAACTTCTCTCACTTTATATATATACTAGTTTACTAGGGTATAGCCCGTGTTATACACGAGTGAAAAAACATGTCAACAAACGTAATAAATTTAAACAATAAATTCAAGCAACACAAAACTTATTCAAACTTTTGGACCAAAACGTTAACCATTTACATTGTCTAGATATTTAAAGTTAAAAGTTACAATAAGTTAATGTACATCGAACAACCAAAAAAACATCAACAAAAGACAAAAACATGTTCTTTTCATATTAAACTACCATCAACTTCTTTAAACATTCTATCAAAAGAAACTCATTTTACTTCACCGCCTGAAAATATAATAAAACAATAGCATCCAAATTTAATATACCATAATAACATATTTAATAATAAGTAACATTTGAACATTATTAAAGTTGTTTTTATTAAAACAAAATAACATAGAACAACAAACAAAGTAAAATGACAATATAAAACATCTTTCTAACTTAAACCATTAAACCAAAAAGATATATCAATATAACTTTTTTGACCGTCATTTTATAACTAACAAATTTGATAATCTTTCAAAACAACCCGTTTTGAAATATTTTAAAAATAGTTACAAAATAAAAAGAAGTTGGAATTAGTCAACTTCAAAAATTTATGAATTTTTTTTTTATTTTTGACCAATCTTGCAACAAACATTTAAATCACTGACATTAATATTTTGTTAAATTTGCAAAACTTAAAAACGTTTTACAATAAATGATTTTTCAAATAACTTTGGAAAGATTAAAAAATTTTATCTTGACTTTGAAAATAATTAAAGCTGAAAAAATATGATACAAAATTAATGAAAACAAAATATAAAAGTATAAGAAATAAATTATCAAATATTTTTAATATTATTTAAAAAACATTATGAAGACTTACACTATCAAATTGTTTAGATGTTATGATTAGAATATTTATATTATGTTTAAAAAACTTATTAGTTAAAATGGGTAAAAATATAATACGTGTTTATTATACATTATTGAGAAATTTAGTGACATTAACCTTTGGGAAATGTATATTAACAATTTGTTGAAGAAATTACATGATTGCAGCGAAAATATTGAAATTTGGATGTACTTATGATGGAATATCTATGAAGAACACGATATCGAATGGTGAACTTATAAGTGACCGAAATTTAAGTTTAAATTTGGTCTTCCATGTAAATATAGAAATAATTTGAAATATCTTGATTCATGAGAATAATAATATTAATAAATTATGAAAAGTTGTCATGTTTAATAATATTCACTAAATCATATGTGCCGAATAATATTTATAAATGATACGGTTATTTAATTTATGATGTATTAAGTATTGATTATTAGAAATTATGTCAATTTGAATATTTTGTTCTAAAATAACGTGGTTATTATTTTAGTATTAATTAATAACTAATATTCACGTAAATTAAAGTAAGATTACTTTACATTATGGCAAGTATTTTTAATTTGACAATCAGTTTTTTGAATATTAAAATGATAACTTATTTTAGTTAATTCCAAATCACAAAAATTAAAATCAAATCGGTTCTAATTTTACTAATATGACTAATTAATTTAGAAAAAAATTACAAAAATGAAAATCAAATCGGTTAATTTGAAACTTCAAAAAAATATGGAAAGATTTTGAAATGAGTTTAAAATTATGGAGAGTATTAAAACCTTTAAAACTTTGTTGAAATATTGGTCAATTTCTGGATTTAAAAGGAGTTTAAATATGTTAATTAAATTTTATAGTTTTAAGAGTAAATTTGGTCTTCCATGTAAAGATAGAAATAATTTGAAATATCTTGATTTATGGGAATAATATATTAATAAATTATGAAAAGTTGTCATGTTTAATAATATTAACTCAATCATATGTGTCCAATAATATTTATAAATGATGATAAAACGGTTATTTAATTTATGATATATTAAGTATTTATTATTAGAAATTATGTCAATTTGAATATTGTGTTCTAAAATAATGCGGTTATTATTTTAGTATTAATTAATAATTAATATTCATGTAAATTAAAGTAAGATTACATTACAATTATGACAAGTATTTTTAGTTTGACAATCAATTTTTTAATTATTAAAATGATAACTTATTCTAGTTAATGCCAAATCACAAAATTAAAATCAAATCTATTCTAATTTTACTAATATAACTAATTAATTTGAAAATAATTACAAAAATGAAGATCAAATCGATTAATTTGAAAACTTCAAAAAATTATGGAAAGATTTTAAAATGAGTTTAAAATTATGTAGAGTATTAAAACCTTTAAAATTTTGTTGAAAGTTTGGTCAAATTCCGAATTTAAAAGGAGTTTAAATATGTTAACTAAATTGTATTAAAACCCTTAATACAATTTATTGAGTTTGACTATCCTTATTAGTTATTTAAACAAATAAGGATAGTCAAACTCAATAAATTGTATTAATGAGATACTTAAATGTGTAATTTATGTATACTAAGGCACACCGGAAAAAAAAATAAACATCAAGGTATCTCCGATATACATCAATATATTATTTTATCTACAAATAATGAATATAATTGAATATTCAAATAAGAAATATACATCAATATAAAAAAATACATCTTATAAAGTAATGCTCAATCAATGAAAATTAGCTCGTATCAGTCGGGACATTAACCTGAAATTATAAAGTAGAATATTAATGTTGATATTATGGAAAATTTGATATTTAATTTATAACTGGAAAAATTGAATGTCTTACCGGAAAAAAAATATATAATGATAATAATCATGGTATCTCAGATTTAGATTTAGAAGGTAAATTGAAATATTTCGTAAATCAATCGGGTAAATAATATGAAATAATAAGGTTTTGTTATAACATTGATATTATGGAAGATTATAATTATAATTTATAACCGGATAATTTAAATGTGTATTACCGGAAAAATGAAATAATGATATTGTCCATGGATGAAAGTGATTTTTATTTAGAACCTAGAAGAACAACATGTAAACAAAAAACAGGAAAGAAAAATATAAAACTTCAAATAAATATAAAACAACCATTGTTATAGGTATAACACATAATCGGAAAAACTTAACGGAAAAATGTAAATACGTCCACATATTAGTTTCATCGCCGTTTTTTATTTACAACCTAAATGGATTTTAATAAAAATCAGTTAACAATGAAAATAAAGATAAAAAGGTTAGAGGAAACAATAACCGAAAGAAAATATAATGTTGCCAGAAATACATATATCAACAATCGGAAGTTTATTATAAAATATAAACATACCGGCAAACGATTAATGCCTATCTAGATCTAGATTAGCCGGAATATATGAGAGGAAAGAAAAATATAAAACTTTAAATAAATATAAAACAACCATTGTTATAGGTATAACACATAACCGAAAAAACTTAACGGAAAAACTAACCGGAAAATCTTATTGGAAAAACGTAAATATGTCCACATATTAGCTTTATCGTTGTTTTTGTTTACAACCTAAACTGATTTTAATAAAATCAGTTAACAATGAAATAAAGATAAAAAGATTAGAGGAAATAATAACTGGAAGAAAATATAATGTTCCCGGAAATACATATATCAACAATCGGAAGTTTATTATAAAATATAAACTTACTGAAATACGATTAATACAAATCTAGATCTAGAGTAACCGGAATATATGAGAGGGTGAAAGGAGATCCGACTAATAGAGAAAGAGAGAAAAATATGTTTAGGGTAAAAAACTATGAATTGTTAAAGTTTAAATATAGGGTGTTTGGTGAACAGGTGACGTGGCAGCATAATAGAGAATCTGATAATGGAAAGTTGCTGAGTGGATTACATATGTCGACAGGCTAGTAGAAGGCCATGTGGAGCATTGGTTTTTCTTTAATAGTATTTAAAGATATCCTCGTATTACAAGGGCCGTATTTCATTTTTCGTGTCTAATATTTATATATATTTTTGGATTTTAATTTATTTATTGTAAAAAAGTTAATAATATACGTAGGGTCCCGTTTAAAAATTATCTAGGTTTGGTGAGACCAATGACCCATTTATTTTTTTTATATGAAATTGTTTCTTAATATAAATAATATCTTTTACTTAAAAAAACTGGATATTAATTTTTAATATACATTTTTATAGGATTTTCATATCAATTATTTAGTGAGATTAATTTTTAATATAATGAGATGTTATAACTCGTTTAAGGTTATTTGGGTTTGGTGAGACCCATAGCCATGAATTTGAGTCAAATGCATGAGAAATCTACATTTACAAATAAAATAATCTGGTGACTTGAGAGGATGTAGGAAACAACCAAAGAGCTTTTAAAATATTAGTTTATATATACACACACACACACACACGAAACATTTAAAAGCTCTATAGTTGCACTCTACATTCTCTCAAGCCGCCAAATTGCGTTACTTGTAAATGGAGGCTTCTCATGCATTTGACCCGAAATTCACGGGTATGAGTCTCACCAAACCTAGATAGCTTTTAGAACGGGCTATACCATCTCATTTATATTATTATAAAACCCTTTCATCATCAATTGCTAACTACATTATTAACTTCCTCAATACATAAAATTAAAATCCAAAAAAAATATATAAATATTATAAACGAATAATGTAAATCACTCCTGTAATACGGGGATAAGACTTCGGCTATAAAATATACTCGAATCGTACGTTACTCAACTTAATAACAATTATTGTTATCCAATGTTTTGAAACCCGGCCCGGCCGGTCAGACCGGTCCGACCGGGACCCGGCCTTAATACCGGTCCAGGTCGAGGTGTAAGACCCGTTTTCTATCGGGTCGGCCAGTCTGCGCGGGCGCCTGTTGGACCGGACCCGGTGACCCGGCGGTCGGACCGGCATATTTGTTTTTTTTAGTGATAAATTGATAATATGCAGATCCTCCTCCATCCAGCCGCACCTCCATCCAGCGACCTCACCACCGCCGCCCCACCACATGCGACCTCATCACCGCCGCTCCACCACCTACGTCCCAAATTGATATTATTACTAATTAGTTAGTAATCTGTTTACCTATTTGGTTGTTAATACTTACAGCCTTCAGTTCATCATCGTGAATAACTGAATACATTCACCCCATCAACGATTATTGAAGGAATCAATCGACGTTGATGATGCGTTCTTCATCGAAAGAATTGGGGGAAGATTTGAAGTTTGAGTTAGGGTTAGATCTAGGAGTGGTTACTGTAAAATGAGGGAGAAAGAGAGAAGAGAAGGAGATAAATTAGGAGAGAATAGTTAACGTAGAAAACAAAATTTATGTAAGAAACATGAGAAAAGATCTTGGCCTTTCATATTTTAGATTTGTAGTTGAGATTTAGTTTCTCAACTAGGGTATAGCCCGTGTTACACAAGGGTGGAAAAATATGTCAACAAACATAATAAATTTAAACAACAAATTCATGCAACACAAAACTTCTTCAAACTTTCGGACCAAAACTTTAACCATTTACATTGTCTAGATATTAAAAGCTAAAAGTTACAATAAGTTAATGTACATCGACCAATCAAAAAATATCAACAAAAGACATAAACATGTTCTTTCATATTAAACTACCATCAACTTCTTCAAACATTCTATCAAAAGAAACTTATTTTACTTCACCACCTGAAAATATAAAAAAACAATAGCATCCAAATTAAAGATATCATAATAACATATTTAATAATAAGTAACATTTGAATATTAATAAAGTTGTTTTTATTAAAACAAAATAACATTTAACAACAAACAAAGTAAAATGACAACACAAAATATCTTTCTAACTTAAACAATTAAACCAAAATGATATATCTATAAAAACCTTTTTTTGGCCATCATTTTATAACTAACAAATCTATAAATACTTCTTCAAAGGTTACAAAATATAAAAAAATTTGAATAAGTCAACTTCAAAAAATTATGAAATTGTTTTTGATTTTTGACAAATCTTGCAACAATGTAACATCCTGAATATTATAATGATAAATAAAGAAAGTTACGTTTAGTGATTTCGCGTTATTAATTAAGTAATGTCGAGTAAAGAACGGATCATGGACTTAGATTAATTAAGGTGGGTTAAATGGGAATGGGCCTTAGGTCAATGGGCTTTAAGGGATATAAATATCCCCTAAACCAACCTAAAACCCTAAACCCTCATTCATTTCCATCTTATTCTCTACACACTCAAAACACACACACCCTACACCACCATAAACCTTACGGACGAGAGGGAAGAGGGAAAACGAGATCGGGCGAACATCCGTTTGTGGTAGATCTTTGCTATACGAGCCATACACGAAGATCTAGAGTCCATAAGCAAGCTAACCAAGACCGAAAGGTAAGCCGTTTTACTTTAAAGTTTACGATTTTAGTAACGTTTAACCTTGAAACTTAGAACGGGTATAGATCGGATACAAATGAAACGTAAAGTTGTGAACTTGATGCTAAAACGAACTTGTTAGACCTGCAAACATGTGCGGCTCGTGTGAAATGAACCCTAGATCTAGTAGTAAACGTTTAAGCCTTAAAGATTCATGCTTTATGCTGTTACGTGTTAAGTTTTATCCGAAAATGAGCATAAGAATGTTTACGGGTTTGGTTAAACTCGTATTCAAGGCTTTCGTGATGAAACGATGATGATTATGGGGTTTGGGGACGAACAGTAGGCCGCAGCTGGATAACTTCGCCTAAGGCCAAGTTCGCCAAGCCTAACTTCGCCTGGCTTAAAGTTCGCCATCAGCTAAGTTCGCCCTATATGTTCGCTTCCTAGTTAACTTCGCTGGATATATAAGTTCGCTGGTTATATATGTACGCTGCTATATAACTTCGCCCAAAGCTAAGTTCGCTTAAGGTTTAACTTCGCCTAAAGTTAAGTTTGCTTAGAAAATAAATTAAAAACCTAATGGAAAATGTGTTATGACAGTTAATGTAAATAAAATTTTTCCAAGCTGACCTGGCAGCTCGACCCCAGCCAGGGGCTTTGCCCCTTGGACCCTGCTAGGGGCTGCCACCCCTAGAACCCCGCTGCCAGGGCGCTGCCCCCGGACCCCCGTTCGTTGTGGGTTATAATTGAACTAGAAACACAATATAGATAGCGATAGATGATTGATACGTGTATTGTTATACAGTTAGCCGTGCACAGCTCAAAAAGGGAATAACAATTAACGGTGAACGTAGCCGTGTTCAGGTGAGTTTCTAGCCCCATTTATGTGTTATGTTTTCGGGGCTGTGTGCATACTCAATATGTTTGTTAATACACTTATCCTAAGAGATAAGTGTATGCCTTATGTGAATAATGTGAAATGTATGAATGATTGCTTGATGGTACGGGAACGATCTTTGGATATTGCACGTACTGTCAGGTTGTAACGCTATGTATAAGGTAAGTATGATATGTATGCGTATGTGTATGAACGTGATAAAGTTAATAAAAGAAGGAAAGGATGGTTGTATGGTTGTATGGTTATGAAAAAGGTACCGAGCCCTAATAATACTCGAGGTATGATGTATGGTTGTATGGTAACGAAGAGGGAATCGAACCCTACTAATATTCGAGAACTAGGGAATCGAACCCTACTAATATTCGAGGAAAGAGGGTACCGAGCCCTAATAATACTCGAGGAATGAAGGGCGTAATGCTCTTTATAACGTAAGATATGGAAGCAAGTTAGTACAAAAGAAAGTATGAAAGTATGAATGAAAGAATATAAGTTTGTGTGTATTGTATAATGTATGATTAACTAGAAATCACTCAGCGTAGCTGACCTTTAGTATGCACGCATGTGAGTAGGATGAGGCATCTCGCTTGAGGGGACACGTGGCGTTGAATAAGAGACTGGCATCGGAAGGCTCAGGGCGTGTTATGTTTTAATTACTTAGTTTTCGAAAGACAAGTTGGTTGTTTAAGACAAGTTTTGAATTGTTATGAAATGTTTTATGAAAGTTTTTAATGTTCCGCTAATGTTTTAATTAACTCTGATATTTAGAACTGCGTTTATGAGTAAATCCAACACGAAAGTAGGGCTACCGGTAACGGGGCCTTACAAACAAACTTTTAAATCACTGACATTAGTATTTTGTCAAATTTGCAAAACTTAAAAGCGTTTTACAATAAATGAATTCTCAAATAACTTTGGAAAGATTAAAAATTTTATGTTGACTTTGAAAATAATTAAAGCTGAAAAAGTATGACTAATTAATTTATAAATAATTACAAAAATGAAAATCAAATCGGTTAATTTGAAAACTTCAAAAAATTATGGAAAGATTTTGAAATAAGGTTAAAGTTATGGAGAGTATTAAAACCTTAAAAAACTTTGTTGAAAGATTTGTCAATTTCTGAATTTAAAAGGAGTTTAAATATGTTAATTAAAGTTTAAATTTGGCCTTCTATGTAAAGATATAAATAATTTAAAATATCTTGATTCATGGGAATAATAATATTAATAAATTATGAAAAGTTGTCATGTTTAATAATATTCACTAAATCATATGTGCCAAAAAATATTTATAAATGATGATAAAACGGTTATTTAATTTATGATATATATATTAAGTATTGATTATTAGAAATTATGTCAATTTGAATATTGTGTTCTAAGATAATGTGGTTATTATTTTAGTATTAATTAATAATTAATATTTACATAATTTAAAGTAAGATTACATTATAATTATGGCAAGTATTTTTAGTTTGACAATTAGTTTTTGAATATTAAAATGATAACTTATTCTAGTTATTGCCAAATGACAAAAATTAAAATCAAAGCTGTTCTAATTTTACTAATATGACTAATTAATTTAGAAATAATTACAAAAATGAAAATCAAATCGGTTAATTTGAAAACTTCAAAAAATTATGGAAAGATTTTAAAATGAGTTTAAAATTATGGAGAGTATTAAAACCTTTAAAATTTTGTTGAAAGATTGGTTAAATTACGAATTTAAAAGGAGTTTAAATATGTTAATTAAATTGTATTAAAACCATTAATACAATTTATTGAGTTTAACTATCCTTATTAGTTATTTAAACAAATAAGTATAGTCAAACTCAATAAATTGTATTGATGGGATACTTAAACCTTGTTGCAAGTAAGACTCGGAAATTTGTTTAAGTTATAAGTTATTCATTCGGTTATTTAAACAAATAAGGAAAGTCAAAAGATATAAATTGTAATAATGGGATAATTAGGTTATTATTTTGGTCAGACCCCAAATTAACGAATAAGTTTTTAAAAATGCAAAAAATTAAAAACATAAAAAAGGGTTGTTCATTCGGGTTTTAAAAAAAAATAAGGAACGTCAAACTTTATAAAGTGCCATAATTGAATTCTTAAATGTGTATAAATCGAAAAATGTAAACTAATATGAATGGTCAAAAACGATTTAATATGAATGGTCAAATACTTAAATCGGTCGGAAATTTATTTAAGTTATAACTTTTTCATTCGGTTTTTTAACAAATAAGGAAAGTCAAAAAATATAAATTGTAATAATGGGATAATTATGTTATTATTTCGGTCAAATCACAAATTAAAGAATAAGTTTATAAATTTGGAAAAAATTAAAAACATAAAAAATGGTTGTTCATTCGGTTTTTAAAAAAAATAAGTAATGTTAAACTCTATAAATTGTATTAATGAGATTCTTCAATGTGTATAAATCTAAAAATGTAAAATAATATAAGATTGAAAATTATAATGAGATTTTAAATCAGACGGAATATTTGTCACTTAATTGGAAGTTGACAAAAACAATAGAATAATGATTATATTAATATAGGTAATTTAATGTATATTATAATCTTACAAATAAGAAATATACATGAATATTAAAAAAAATATACATCAATATTACAAAAAAATTTAAAATACATCTTATTAACTAATGTTCAATCCATGCAATTAACTTATATGAGTCGGAACAATTACCTGAAATGATAAAGTCAAATATTAATAGTCATATTATGGAAGATTTTAATTATAATTTTATAACCGGAAAATTTGAATGGTCTTACAGGAAAAATGAAATAGTGATAATGACGATTGTATCTCCGATTTTTATTTATAAGGTAAAATGAAATATTCCGTACATCAATCGGGACAATAACCTGAAATAATTAAGTTTTGTTATAACATTGATATTATGGAAGATTTTGAATTATAATTTATAACCGAAAAATTTAAATTGGCCTTACCAGAAAAAAAAATAATGATAATGTCCATTGATGAAACTGATTTTTATTTAGAACCTAGAAGAACAACATGTAAAAGAAAAAAATAGGAAATATATAAAACTTCAAATAAATATAAAACAACCATTGTTACAGGTATAACACATGACCGGAAAAACATACCGGAAAAACGTAAATACGTAGAAATATTAGATTTATCGCGGTTTTTTATTTAGATACTAAACTGATTTTTAAAAAATCAGTTAACAATGAAAATAAAGATAAAAAGGTTAGATCTACAATAACCGGAAGAAAATATGATATTGTCGGAAAAAGATATAATATTGCCGGAAAATCATATAACATTGTTGGTCATTAGAGTATAATATATAACCTTACCGGAAAACGATTAATCTCGATCTACATTACCGGAAAATAGAAGATGGTGGATGGTGGAGTTAGTAAGCCGAGAGAGAGAGACACACACAGAGAGAGAGAGAGAGAGAGATTAAAATGATTAGGGTGGAAAATTCTAAGGTTTAAATATAGTGTGTGAGATGAAACGTGGCAGAATATTAGAGAATATGAGAATGGAAAGTTGCTGACTGGATTACACATGTGGACAGCCTAAAAGAAGGTTATGTATACAAATTGTATTGCTTTAATAGTATTTAAAGATTAATTTAGAGAGAGGTTATGTTTTTAATTATTTATGGAAATCAAATTCAATTCCAAAGTAGTCGCAACTCATCCAACATAAAAAAAAATAAGAAAAATCAGAAACACCCTCACATCTTTCATTAATATATATATATAATCACATAAATATGTTTTCTAATTTGATCCTCTCTCTTTAGGAATAGACTTTTTGTTTTCCTTTTTGAACGCAATAGACATTTTGTTGAACAACCATAATTTTATATGGAGATATTTTATCTCAAAAATACCCTTATTTGTTAAAATATTTATATAAATTATTTTAATTATATATAAATATAGTTATATTATTTATGACGTCATCCGGGTTAAAGACCGGTCCGACCTCCCGGGTCGGTCCAACCTGTGACCCAGTAAGGTGTCCGGGTCGATATCCAGTCCGGGTCTGAAAACATTGTTGTTATCACTCAATTATCAACTATCATATTATAAGTTAGTTTTATATTTCATATTATGATACTTCAATGTTTTGGTATATTTTTTTCTTTATATTTATTTCCGGATTCATCACTTTTATTCGATTTATTCGTGTTATAGAATAAGAGAATCAATCCTAATCCGTCAAAAAGCCAATATAAAGATTTAGACTGCTTATACTTTAAACAAACATACAAAATAACAATGCTTATAATACATCAAGTTGCTGGCAGCAAAGGCAACAACTTAATGTATTATATATATATATATATATAATAAAAAAACAAAATAACGGCGTGTAGCTTCAAAGTCTTAAAGATCATGCAAGAAAGCTTGAAGGTTGATGGTGGTAGATCCACCATCAACAAGAGCTTCCCTCATCACCTCCCTCCATTTCTTTGCATTCATATTCATCTCTTCATCCACCATTACCGTATCCACACACCTCTTAATTTCCCTCCCCTCCACCATCCCATCCTCCTCCCTTATTCTCACCCGCACCCCAGTTTTCCACACATCTTCCACCATCTTCGCATTTGGAAACTGATCCGACCACTGTGGAAACACCACTACCCGAACCCCCGCCACCAGCGCCTCCACCGTTGAATTCCACCCACAATGCATCACAACACACCCGATCGCCTCGTGGCTCAACACCTCCACCTGAGAACACCAATCCAAAATCATCCCGTGTGTATGGTTGTCCATCATCTTGCTCACTCTTTCCCGCTGATCACCATCTCTCACCACCCACAAAAACGGGCGGCCAGTCTCCACCAACCCAGCCGCCATCTCCTCCACCTGCTCCATCCTAAAACTGGCTATTGTCCCAAACGAAACATACACAACTGAAGACTTCGGTTGTGTATTTAGCCACATGATGGATTCATCTTCGCTCTTCTCGAAGAAATCCATCCCTGGAGAATACTCCAGTGAGTCCTTTCCATCAGACCGAATTAAGGGTCCCACAGGAAGGTACTCAAGTTTCTCTACCGCTCGGATAGACCCATATTCCAGCTCATCAACCGTGTTCACTAATATTGTTGAAGATAACTTCAATACATCAATATGATCTTTCATAACTTGTACAAGAAACTTATGTTCACTGGGACATTTAGATAATAAAAACGACGGTAAATCCGCCATCGTTAGCGGTGGCAATCCCGGTAAACTGATTGGGAAACTTGGGTTGTTGTTGTTACTTGATATTAAGCTTCCAAATTCATTGAAAAAATAATAATAAATATTCAACACGGTAGCCGGTTGGCACCACAGGAGGGCTGACTTAACACCAAGCGAATTCGCCACACGCGCCACCCATGGTATTACGGTGGTGTAGACAACACATTCAAAAGGTTGGCCTGCACTGGCGGCAGATGTGATGGTTTCAGCGACTGCGATACGACCCGTTGTTTCAAAGTCGGAAATAAACTGGTGGAGGGTGGTTATTGGGCGTTTTCCAGCGTCATGGCCGTCGGAGAACGGGGCGAACGTTAGGCCGTGTGGGATGGTTTGTTGGTTGATGTGTTGGATGACTGAGAGACTGGTTAAGAAGGTGACGTTAGCGCCGGTTTTTAAAAGGCCGTTGGCGAACCGGAGGGCGGGGTTTATGTGGCCTTTGCCGGAATATGCGACGATCATGATTTTCCGGTGGGTTGTCATGCTGGCGGTGGTGATTGGCTGTGATCACACTGCTATACACGTAGTTGATATAATAATATTGTTTGGTCGTAATACAAATTTGGAAGTGTAGATGAAGTGCTTACGTATCGAAATTATATTAAAATAAATAGCCCTTGCTCCTTGTCGCATTTAATAGAAATCTATCAAATTTTTTCCTTTTTTAGTATTTTATTTTAATGGTCTTTTTATTAATTTCAATTGTAGTTTTTTTTATTTATAAATGAATTTTATTTTCTAAAACTTAGCGGATTCATTTATATGCCTGTTGGTGTAAGTCACCCACTCAACTTCTGAATTGCTATGTTATGAAATCATATTCAAATTCAATGTGTATCATTCAATTTATTTTAAAAAACCCTCTAAGTTCTTCATTCTTTTCTATCAAAGCACAATTCATTATTCAAAAGTTTATTTCAATGTTAAAGGAAGTTTCATTCATTCCTTGGACTTAACTCAAATTTTGCAATCCAATATTTGCACCAACCACATGCGTTTCATGTCTATATTTATAATGTATGTTTTGTGTTTAATTGTCAAACTCATTGATTATTCTTGTTTATTTAACACACATCATTTATTTTTATATTAAGTGCTATGAAAAAGTTTATGAAACACAAAAACCAATCTTTCAGAACTAGTTTTATCAATTTAGATAATCTTTCTTGGGGGTCGTGACTTTCAATAATTAATTGTCATACTTGAAACAAAGCGGGGTTGAGACGTCGTTTTTAGTACTAAACCGTAAATAGTGATGAAAAGCACAAAGACTTTTAACGATTTTTTTACCCTCAATTAGCAAAACTCTGGATCCGCCACTGCTTTAGGTTTATTTATATTAATATTTATTTTACAGTACGCTTTTCTAATTTAAAAAAAAAATAGTTTTGAGATGGGATGAAAACTTACGCTAGATCAGTATAAATTAGCACTGATTTGAAGTACAATAATGATAACTAAAATATATGTTCGTGTTTTAAATTGTTTCTTATAAGTTAAAATCTAATGTAAACTCATTCACTTATGAAAACATAGTGACTTTCTTCTTAATTGTCAAATATAGTCGCATTCATGTTATTATTATATATAGACTAATTTCGTTCATATGATATGTCCCCATTTCATTTATAATCATCTATTTATAACATTTTACGTTGTATGGCTAGCATTACTTGAACCTTCATATGATCGGTATGGACATTTGTATAGAAAAATAACTCGTTTCACCAACTGAACAATATAAAATAAATTCGAAACTGCATATGATTATTGTAACAATATACGTTCTCAAAAGAGATTTAATTCGTTATTAATTTTATAATAATGAATGAATTAGCTTTATTTTCATGTGTGCTGGTAATTTTCATATTATTAGGCCCGTCAAGTGTAGATGATCGGGCTAGACATATTGGACCTATGGAATTTATTAATGGTGTAATGAGATTATGAGGTTGCAATTGGGCTTCATGTTTGACAATTACTTGTTGGTAAACTTGGATCACCCTATGTATAGATAGCCATGGTTAGGGTTATTGTATGATGAGAGATTATTGTAATTAGGTTTTGAGTTAGTTTTTTTATTATAATAATATGAGAGGTTTACCTAAATATCGTGTGTTCGTGTTTCTTTTATCAATTCGTTTTTTGAATTGACATCAGAGTCTAGTTCTCTTCGTGTTTATTAATCAATCAAAATTCGTGATTGATTATATGATGTGCGAAAATATATATATATATATATATAAATAAAATACAAGTCGCAACTAAGCTTTAAAAACCAAACAATCTATCCTAGTTCACACAAACGGCAAGTGTACCGGTCGCGTATAGCACAGCTGAAGAAAGTCCGGGTATCGAACTCGAAGACACGTGAAAACGTTTATAATTACGAAACTCTAACCAAGACTCACCAAAATATTTAATTGATTTATTTTAGACTTTAATTTAACTACTTAACTTAACTAAATGAAAACTTTTGACAAAACTTTGAAAACTTTGGTTTAAATTCAATGAATAAAGACGTCTACCTAGAAATGAATCATGTTGATAGAAATAACAAGACAATGGATTGAAAATATTCATGACACCGGTTATAAAAGATGACACAACTAAAACTTGTTTAAGAAAGTCAAATTACCTCTCAGTCTCTCTAACAAACTCTAACTTGTTTTAGTTGATTTTAAAGAATAAACCGGAAAAACGATTATTAACGTGTTCAAATGACGACTCTCCTCTCGGTCTCATCGACACACTATCCTAATGGAGACAAATACTATGTCACCAAGGATAGAGGAACAATTTAACTTAACCCAAATTAAACCAACTAATTGCACATAAACACTCAAACTTGACAAGACAAAAACCCGCTCTCGCGCGGTCTTAATTCTAACAAGTAAAAGCAACGAGACAATATTACTTCTTATCACCTCTCGGTCTCAAAGAAGGTGTATTTTAACTGATTTTAGATGATTATATTACCCACTTATCCCTACGGTTGTACACCCCGCAAATAAACCCGAAACACCAAGTCAAGAGTCTAACAAGCAATCAATTAATCAAAACTAATTCAATTAACTAATGCAAGAGGATTATAAGTAATAACACATAAAACACAGCCATCACACACAATCTAATTTATGATCTAGTTAAACTTCACATCAATAATTCAAGTCTTGAACATTAACAATCCATTATACAAGTCTAAACTATTCAACAATCATCTATCCTAGGTAGAACAATCAAGTTTAGCCTAACATTGATTTTGGACAGCCATGTATACTTAAGAAAAACATCACAAACATCAACTCAAACATGATTATATTCATTCAAGATCCAAACAATATCAATCACAAGACAAACTATCAATCAATTGCAAAACAATTCAAAGCAAAAGACTAAATCAACAAAGTTATGGTTCTTGAACAATAAACAAAGTTTAAGATCAATTACTTAAGATGTATGGCTGAGATTTATGATGTATAAGGTCCCTAGTAGCTGCACAAGATCACCCCGAGCCTCCTTCTTCCTCTCCAGCCGTCACAGCCTCCTCAGCCGCCGGTTTTTTTCTTTTTCTGCCGCTGCTACAGTAGCCCCGATCGCAAGCTGTCAAGGAGTTAGGGTTTTAGGGTTTTTTTTCTTGATTTCGGGATTATGGCTTGAATAATGGCTGGAAACTCTTGTTATTAAATTAATATAATATTATAAAAGACTTTTAAGATGTGGGCTTGGGTCGAGCCTTGACTTATAAGTTTGAAAGTTGAACAATTAAGCCCCTAAACTCTTCAATTTTAACTCTTTTTTCCACCAAACCTCATAACCTACAAGTAAACAATCAACTTTGTAAAATCAAGCATAAATAAACCATAAAACTTAATAATTAAACTAAAAAGCAATTAAAACATGATAAAAATGATACGGAAAGTAAATGTGTTTTACAACACATCAAACATCCCCACACTTAAGTCTTTTTCATCCCTGAAAAAGTCTAATGCAGTTGGATCAGAATCGGAAAATCAAAGTTAAATCAAACATATAGGTTAGATTTTAAAGCTCAGAAAAACGCAAAAACCGCGATCATCGATATTGTTGTCCACCTAAACTCATGCCTTATTCTTTACCGGGACAAATAAGATCCGACAATAATATTACTTAGTGGTTTACACAATTAAGACCCGCTTATTTTCTGCTTTTACCGGACCAGACCACCCCAACTTGACTTAAACCTCAAAATTAGCATATTTAAAACTTTGTTGCTCAATATTTATGAATAGTTAAGACGATCAAGGGTATTGTTTATCCACCTAAGCTTAAGCATCAAAGTCTACCAAGCAGCCATTAGATATGATTAAGGTTCAATTATTTATAGCCAGTGCTCCCTACAACATGACATACCCCCGTTATCAAGCAATACCCAAAATCCATACCATAGGTGAGCATGCAAAATTTCATCTGTAGGGCTTACATGTAGCGTGTCCCTTGTGGTCCGTTTCTTAATGGTAATGAGACGCGAGCAAGGGGACCCCACATGACTAACAGCGTGGATGATCAAGTCTGTAGTGTATTTGTACTTTCGTACTTTTTGTGATCATGTTTATAGACTTATAAGGGTTTGCTCTTTGGCTTTATTTCAAATATACACAACCCCACTTAGGAATTGTGAATACCCAGCTAAATAGATTGCATACAGACCCATGGTCTCCGGACCCGAAGCATCCCATCAATACAGGATTTAAGGTTATAAAACCATACGCCGATGAGGTGTAAAACACTAAACTAGCATTTTAAGATTTATATCACAGGCTACACGGCATACTCTAACGTTAAACCTACCCAAGCATCATATGATAACGTATTCAGATTTTTAAAAACTCATGATATTTCCACTTTTTCATACCAAAATTTGAGGGTTGAGTATGGCCCGACCTTTCATTGCTTATTTTCCACGGACAAAACGCTTTACCCACAAAAGATTTCCGTTTAACCGTTTTGTCGAATTTGCCCTTTCATTTTCAAGGCTGAGCCTACCGACACATCCCAAGTTAAGTGCGTTTTCTTTTATTTATCTCATATTATTAGTAGTTTGAAAAACCGATTTCCGATAAATATCATAATTTCCCACTTTAATGCAACAGAAGCTAAAAACAAGGAACATTTTTTTTTATTTTTTAATTTTTTAGTTTTTTTCAACTTAGACATTGTACGAAAACGAAAAACGAGTGAAAAATTTTTACTTTTAATTTTTTTTTTTAATTTTTATTCTACAACTAAGTAAAATAAATTCCCATCCCTACACTTAGAACGAAATCATCCTCGATGAGAACAAGGAAAAGAAATAAAATAAAAATAAAACGTAAAACATAAAATTAAAACTTGAAAGAATTGAAATTAAATAGAGAACGGGTTACTCCCCTGGTTTAGATGCAAAATTCTTCATCAGCTATGTATGACTAAAACGAACGACCGTATAGCATTTCATTCGCGGCCGCAACCTCGGGTGAACCAGTTCCAAAACGCCATCAGAGCTACCATGCGCATAATAATACCTGTAAAAACTCAAACTCGCTCGCATGTAGCGGCGTAAAAAACAGAAAATAGAAACATAAGAAATAAACATATTTTTGTGTTTTCGAATTTTTTAATTTTTATTTTTTTATTTTTTTTAATTTTTATTAAATATTTTTATTTTTTATTTTTATGTTTTTATAAATATAAATAAAAATAAAACAAATAAAAACAGATAATAAAGAGAATCATAATAAAAACTCTATAACTCGGGCTGTCTCCCGGGTGATGCATCCATCACGCCTATTCCTCGGTGAATGAGTCAAGGTAGAATACCTCGACTGTCTGATCAGTTATCGGCTCTCCTATGTAGTGCTTCAATCTATGGCCGTTCACCTTGAACTTCCCGCTTCGATCTTGTATCTCAATCGTGCCATACGGGAAAACCTCAGTGACCGTGAACGGTCCCGACCATCGGGATTTCAACTTTCCCGGGAATAACCTCAACCGTGAGTTATACAGTAAAACCTTATCCCCACACTTGAACTGCTTATTACCCTTCAATTTCCTGTCATGCAGTTCCTTCGTATGCTCCTTATACCGAAATGATTGTGCATATGCGTGATCCCGGAGCTCCTCTAATTCATGTAATTGATTGAAATGATTACCCTCTGTGGCGGGTAAATCAAGATTAACCCTTTGAAGGACCCATGAAGCGCGGTGTTCCAATTCAATAGGAAGATGACAGGCATTCCCATAAATCTTCCGAAATGGTGTGGAACCAGTCGGAGTCTTGTAGGCTGTACGGAAGGCCCACAAAGCGTCATCTAATTTGTCGGACCAATCCTGACGATTTGAACCAACCGTTTTCTCGAGAATACGTTTGATTCCCCGATTACTCACTTCTACTTGCCCACTAGTCTGTGGGTGGTAGGCGGTCGCAAGCCGATGGGTGACCCCATAACGCTTCAACGCCTTATCCATCTGCGAGTTGCAAAAGTGAGTACCTCGATCACTGATCAAGGCTTTCGGGAATCCAAAACGAGCAAATAGACTTTTCAGAAAACGGACTACCACTCGGGCATCATTGGTGGGTAGAGCTTTGGCCTCAACCCACTTAGACACGTAATCGACGGCCACGAGTATGTATTTGTTTCCACGCGAAGATGGAAACGATCCCATGAAATCCATACCCCATATATCAAAAACCTCACAAACTTGAATGGCATTATGGGGCATTTCGTTTCGTGAAGAAATGTCGCCGACACGCTGGCAATGATCGCAACTCTTAACGAACAGGTGAGCATCCTTAAAGATAGACGGCCAGTAAAAACCAGAATCAAAGACTTTCTTTGCCGTAGAATTCACACCGTGGTGACCTCCAGTCGGTCCCACATGACAATGGCTCAAAATTTGCCATCCTTCCTTGATATCCACACACCTTCTAATAAGCTGATCAGCACCAATGCGGAAAAGATATGGATCGTCCCAAAGGTAAAATTTGATGTCAGCAAAGAATTTCTTCTTTTGCTGGTAAGGCATCTTTGGGAGGTATCCGTCAGCGAGATAATTCGCGAAATCAGCAAACCATGGAAAACCCTCCTCTTGTGCAGTAACGAACATCAGACTCTCCGTCGGAAAACGATCGTCGATCCTAACTTCTGAATCTCCTGAATCAACTCCCTCTAGTCGTGAAAGATGATCAGCCGCCACATTCTCGGCCCCCTTTTATCACGGATCTCTATATCGAACTCTTGAAGCAACAGGATCCATCGGATAAGACGAGACTTAGCATCCTGCTTGCTGAAAAGATATCTAATAGCGGCATGATCCGTATAAACAATCGTTTTGGACAAAACCAGATAGGACCTAAATTTGTCGAAAGCGAACACCACAGCTAAAAGTTCTTTTTCGGTGGTGGTGTAGCTTTCTTGTGCGCCATTTAAGGTCCGGCTCGTATAATAGATCGGATGGAAATGTTTATCCTTCGGTTGTCCAAGAACCGCTCCGACTGCGAAGTCGCTTGCGTCACACATCAACTCGAATGGTAACGACCAGTCGGGAGCAACCATGATTGGGGCGTTAACTAATTTGTCTTTTAGAAGATCAAACGCCTCGATACACTGCTCAGAAAAAATAAATGGAGCGTCCTTCTCCAAAAGTTTGGTCATGGGTCTCGCGATTTTAGTAAAATCTTTGATGAACCGGCGGTAGAACCCGGCATGACCTAGAAAGCTACGAATTGATCTCACAGAAGTAGGCGGGGGAAGATTAGAAATGGTCTCGAACTTTGCCCGGTCAACCTCTATCCCCGCACTTGAGATTCGATGACCTAGAACAATGCCCTCGCGAACCATGAAATGACATTTTTCCCAGTTAAGGACTAGGTTGGTGTCAACGCAGCGGGACATCATCCTCTCGAGATTAGATAAACAGTGATCGAAGGAACTCCCAAATACGGAAAATTCGTCCATGAACACCTCCATGGAGTCCTCAATCATATCTTGGAAAATGGCCACCATACACATCTGGAATGTGGCCGGAGCGTTACAAAGTCCGAACAGCATACGTTTGTAAGCAAACGTTCCGTAAGGGCAGGTGAAAGTGGTTTTCTCCTGGTCGTCGGGAGCTATCGGAACCTGGAAGTACCCGGAGAAACCATCTAGGAAGCAGTAGTACTGCTGACCTGCTAAACGCTCTAACATCTGATCAATGAATGGGAGAGGAAAGTGGTCTTTCCTGGAGGCATCATTCAGTCGGCGATAGTCGATGCAGACTCGCCATCCCGTCACAGTCCTCGTGGGAATAAGTTCGTTCCTCTCGTTGGAGACGACAGTCATGCCACCCTTTTTAGGAACCACTTGGACTGGACTCACCCAATCACTATCAGAAATGGGGAAAATGATCCCCGCATCAAGGAGTTTAATGATCTCCTTCTTTACGACCTCTTGCATTTTCGGATTAAGCCGCCGTTGCGGCTGGACGATAGTTTTGAAATTTTCCTCCATGAGGATTTTATGAGTGCAGAACGAAGGGTTGATACCCTTGATGTCGATAATCTTCCAAGCAATAGCCTCCTTGTGCTCTCGTAGCACCCTCAACAACTTCTCCTTCTCGACCTCGGTCAACGCAGATGCAATAATAATCGGAAGCTTCCTCTCTTCATCTAAAAAAGCATACTCAAGGTGGGAAGGTAAATCCTTAAGCTCTAAGAAAAGAGGAGGATTCTCGACTGAAGGTTGGTCCATCGGATTGTCTCGTACGATCTCAGCAGACACGCCAGATTCAGGGGTATGCGACTCGGTGTCGTCATTTAAGGACTGATTGGTTACGGCAACCATTTCAATCTCCGGAATCTTCCTATCGAGAATCTGGGTGTCGGAGGCAAATCCTCCACAAATTTCACTGAAAAACTCCCCGACATGCTCCATGATGGTATCAATGAAGTATAAGGAGTCATCAGCAGACTTGGGGTGTTTCAGTGACTGTCGAACGTCAAAGGTGACGTTCTCATCCCCAACTCTTAAGATTAATTTACCCTCGCAGACATCGATCAATGCCTGTGCAGTGGCAAGAAATGGCCGGCCCAAGATGAGTGGGACACTATCGTCATCGTTCATGTCCAGGATGACAAAGTCCACCGGGAAGATGAACTTGTCGACACGAACAAGCATGTTCTCGACCACCCCTCGGGGGTATTTCACAGAAAGATCAGCAAGCTGGATACTCATATGGGTAGGCCTTGGTTCACCTAGTCCCAACTTGCGATACACGGAATACGGCATGAGATTAATACTGGCACCAAGATCTGCCAGCGCATGGACGACCGTATTATTACTCAAGATGCAGGGAATTGTGAAACTCCCAGGATCGGACATCTTTTCTGGTAACTTTCTCTGGAAGACTGCAGAGCAACCAGCACTCAGAGGAATGGAAGAGACTTCGGCTAACTTCTCTTTGTTCGAAAGAATATCCTTAAGAAACTTTGCGTATTTAGGCATTTGCGTAAGTGCTTTAAGGAAAGGAATATTAAGATGAAGTTGCTTCTGAAGGTCAAGAAATTTGGAGTTCTGCTCCTCGTCTCTATCCCTACGGACTCTCCCGGGAAATGGGAGTCTAGGTTTGTAGACTCTCGGTGGTGTGCTAGGTAATGGCTGGTTCTCGGCCTGTGATGTACTTCCTGGGCTGTGCCTTTGATGCACCCTGGCCGGTGGAGACTCCAACTAAATCTCCTCGTCTACCTGCTCCTCAACATCTACCGCAGGCTCGTTAACGACTCCTCTCGTCGCCTCTTGAATCACGGGCTCGCTACGTGCCCCCGCACCGCTCCTTGTTGTCACAGCCTTCGCAAACGCCTTCGGATTTTGTTCAGTGTTACTTGGAAGTGTACCTGGCGACCTCTCATTTAGATGACTTGCTATCTCTCCCATCTGACGCTCAAGATTTTGAATTGACGCTCCTTGATTTCTCATGAATGACTCGTGCTCCTGGAATTTCTCTTGAGTTTCTTTGTGACGGGAGTCCTCTCGAGTCATAAGTTGCGACAGCATCTGTGTCTGCTGTACCATCATCTCCTCTAACGTGGGCTTCTTCTCCCCACTACTCGGTCCCTCACCGGAATCCTGGAATAGGCTCTGACGTTGCTGGAAGCCGAACTGATTTCCGTTCCTCCAGTTGGAATTTTGGTTACCTCTCCACCCCGAATTATAAGAATTGAAAGAATGTTGATTTCGGTTTGGATTATTAACAAAGTCGACTGCCTCCTCCTGGAACGTGTCCCCCTTTACAGATCTCGCATAACTTACTTTTCACCTGCAAGTCCTTCACGATCTTTGCTAACGCTTCAACTTGTGCCGCAAGTGCGGTGCTCGTGTCGACCGAATGCATGCCGCGTGATAGGGAATCGACGGTTTTGGTGCTCTTAACTGGTGGTCGCTGGTATCCACTCTTGGCTAAACCGTTAAACAAGGCAATGCACTCATCCGTATCTTTCGTCGTTAGTAGGTTACCTCCTGCAGCGGTGTCGAGCATACTCTGAGTTGCGTACGTCACTCCGTTGTAGAACTTCTCGACAACCGCCCAGTCTTGTAGGCCGTGGTTCGGACATAAAGCAAGTAGATTTTTTAAACCTTTCCCACGCCTCGTAGAAGCTCTCGGTGTCCTCCATCTGGAAAGAATGAATCTGGTTACGCAAACGAGCGGCCTTAGCCGGAGGATCGTATTTTTCAAGAAATTGGGTCTGCATGGCAGCCCAAGTAGCAATGGATCCCTGTGGGAGGGATTCAAGCCACAGACTCGCATGATCAACGAGTGAGAACGGAAAGATTCGGAGTTTTATGGCGTCTTCGGATACGCCGGCAAGATGAAATGTGTCGCAGATACGTGTAATACGAGTGAGATGAGAATGCGGGTTCTCGTGGAGCAACCCGTGAAATTGAGCAGAATGAGCAATCGTGTTCAGAACATTATATGGAATCTGCCAAGTCGTTTGAACTCCTATAGCTGGTGGAGCAATGCTGGATCTCGGGCCAGCATCGACCGGACGGGCCCGGTCTGCAACTGTCCTCCTCGGTAGTGGATTCGCGTCGCCCATAATCCTATCCCTAATGACGGGTTCAGAAAAAGTAGGAGAAGAAAACGTATTACCGACAGATGTAGATGAACTGGAAGACGGTTTTGTACGACGTCTCTCAAGAAGCTCTCTCTCTGGTTCGGGAAATCCTTCAACTTCTGGTGGTTCTAGAGATCGAGTACGTCGCATACAACTATTAAAATAAATAAAAGAAATTATAATTAGCTAAACTATTTTAAACTAACAAACAAAACAAATAAGAAAGACAAGTAGTAAACAAGGCAAGTCCTAACTCGAGCCGTTCTTAATACGCCTCAAACCGTGTCCCCGGCAACGGCGCCAAAAACTTGATGTGCGAATATATATATATATATATATATATATATATATATAAAACACAAGTCGCAACTAAGCTTTAAAAACCAAACAATCTATCCTAGTTCACACAAACGGCAAGTGTACCGGTCGCGTATAGCACAGATGAAGAAAGTCCGGATATCGAACTCGAAGACACGTGAAAACGTTTATAATTACGAAACACTAACCAAGACTCACCAATATATTTAATTGATTTATCTTAGACTTTAATTTAACTACTTAACTTAACTAAATGAAAACTTTTGACAAAACTTTGAAAACTTTGGTTTAAATTCAATGAATAAAGACGTCTACCAAGAAATGAATCATGTTGACAGAAATAACAAGACAATGGATTGAAAATATTCATGACACCGGTTATAAAAGATGACACAACTAAAACTTGTTTAAGAAAGTCAAATTACCTCTCAGTCTCTCTAACAAACTCTAACTTGTTTTAGTTGATTTTAAAGAATAAACCGAAAAAACGATTATTAACGTGTTCAAATGACGACTCTCCTCTCGGTCTCATCGATACACTATCCTAATGGAGACAAATACTATGTCACCAAGGATAGAGGAACAATTTAACTTAACCCAAATTAAACCAACTAATTGCACATAAACACTCAAACTTGACAACACAAAAACCCGCTTTCGCGCGGTCTTAATTCTAACAAGTAAAAGCAACGAGACAATATTACTTCTTATCACCTCTCGGTCTAAAATAAGGTGTATTTTAACTGATTTTAGGTGATTATATTACCCACTTATCCCTACGGTTGTACACCCCGCAATTAAACCCGAAACACCAAGTCAAGAGTTTAACAAGCAATCAATTAATCAAAACTAATTCAATTAACTAATGCAAGAGGATTATAAGTAATAACACATAAAACACAGCCATCACAAAATCTAATTTATGGTCTAGTTAAACTTCACATCAATAATTCAAGTCTTGAACATTAACAATCCATTATACAAGTCTAAACTATTCAACAATCATCTATCCTAGGTAGAACAAGCAAGTTTAGCCTAACATTGATTTTGGACAGCCATGTATACTTAAGAAAAACATCACAAACATCAACTCAAACATGATTATATTCATTCAAGATCCAAACAATATCAATCACAAGACAAACTATCAATCAATTGCAAAACAATTCAAAGCAAAAGACTAAATCAACAAAGTTAGGGTTCTTGAACAATAAACAAAGTTTAAGATCAATTACTTAAGATGTATGGCTGAGATTTATGATGTATAAGGTCCCTAGTAGCTGCACAAGATCACCCCGAGCCTCCTTCTTCCTCTCCAGCCGTCACAGCCTCCTCAGCCGCCGGTTTTTTTCTTTTTCTGCCGTTGCTACAGTAGCCCCGATCGCAAGCTGTCAAGGAGTTAGGGTTTTAGGGTTTTTTTTTCTTGATTTCAGGATTATGGCTTGAATAATGGATGGAAACTCTTTTTATTAACTTAATATAATATTATAAAAGGCTTTTAAGATGTGGGCTTGGGTCGGGCCTTGACTTATAAGTTTGAAAGTTGAACAATTAAGCCCCTAAACTCTTCAATTTTAACTCTTTTTTCCAGCAAACCTCATAACCTACAAGTAAACAATCAACTTTGTAAAATCAAGCATAAATAAACCATAAAACTTAATAATTAAACTAAAAAGCAATTAAAACATGATAAAAATGATACAGAAAGTAAATGTGTTTTACAACACATCATTATATCATCCAAATTCATCTTGCCGCTGCCGAATTTCAATTATAGTGGTGAATTGTATTGTTCCTGATTGGTTGATTGGAGGAATAAAGTCAAAAGTTATATTTGATTATTTCCCTTTTTAATTTCTTTTTAGCCGCTGACTCAGAAAACATAACTTTTTGTTTGAGTTTGTAATTCAACAAACTTTGATTTCATTATTTATCATTTGATAAAATGGCAAAAGACGTCCTTTATGTTTGTACGGTTTTTAATAGACGTCATTTGGCAAACTTAATGACAGAAAACATCCTTTATATTTGAAAACTTTATCAAGTTTTATCGTTTGACCCTAACCCAGTTAAATATTTTTGTTAAATTTGGTCATGTACAATGCACATGAGGATATATTTGTAAAAATTACATATTTATTTAGTGGTAACTAAAATAAAAACATAAATATATTTTAAAATAAATACCCCCTCTCTCTCTCACACACACACACACACACTTGTCCTTTCTTCCCGTCTCTTGAAACACAACCACCACCACCAACTCCCCAGCATTGACAACCACACCACCACCAATCTGAATTTACAAAAATGACGGCCGGTCTTGATAAAAATCATCAAAATTTCTTAAGACCCCCAATTTCTTATCATTTGTTGGTTTCAAATCATATAGGGTAACACCACTATCATCACCTTGACCAACTGTGAAATCCGCCATTCCCGCTTGGCCGGAGACAGCGATTTCCGGTGCTTCGCTGAGTTTCTTTAAGAACTAGAAAAATGAGAGCTGAAGGTGGTACCTGCAAGTTCAGATGAAACTCGTTGAACATTAATAACTGGAACCCTCATCCCCTAATCTTCTTACAACACAACCATTCAAAACCCTCATCCCCAATTCTACAGACCCAATTTCTCAAATTCTCTATGAAAACCCTAAATTAAACCCATGGCTTCATCACTTCTTCGACCCGATCAATTACCCTCTATAATTTCAATGATTTACTAAAACACCATAACTGGAAACCAGTTTGACTCATTCTTTAGGGTTTAGAGAGAGAGAGAATGGGATGACCGTGTTGTTTAGCTAGTGAAAACGAGGTGATGATGCTTGTTGTGGTAAGTTGTGATGGTGGTGGTCCAATAATGTGGTGATGGTATTCTCTGGTGGGTGTGGTGGGTGGTTGTCTCGTGTAGAGAAAGAGAAGTAAGAGAGAGTTGTTGTGGTTTGATGGTGGTGACAAGAGAGAGAAAGTATTTATTTTAAAATACATTTAAATTTTTATTTTCACTTATTAATAAATAAATATGTAAGTTTACAAATGTACCCTCATGTGCATTGCACATGACCAAATTTAACGAAAATATTTAACTGGGTTAGGGTCAAATGACATAATGTGATAGGGTTTTGAAACGTAAAGGATGTTTTCTGTCATTAAGTTTGTCAAAGGACGTCCATTGAAAAACCGTGCAAACATAAAGGACTTCTTTTGCCATTTTGTCTTATTATTTTATGCCGGGAGTTCGAAAAGAAAAATTATAATAAGAGTTGGTATTATTTTTTCTCTTGAACGTGTATAAGGTTTTGGATACCATTGTTCCGGGTGCAACCGATAATGATAAAAACAACATCGCGATTGCGTTGATTTATCAGTCGATCCCGGAAGCAACAACATGGAAGTGGGTAATCTTGAGTCGGCTAATGAGATTTGGAGCGCGATTAAGACGCGTAATCTGGGCCTGATCTGGTTAAGAAGGCAAGATTGCAAACCCTAATGAACGAGTTTGATGGTATGAAGATGAGAAAGACGACAACCATTGATGAGTTTGTGGCGAAACTCTCGTGGGCGTCGAAGGCGGCGAGTTCAGGAGAGATGATAGAAGAAACTAAGATGTCAAGAAGTTCCTTTCAAGACTACCCCGAAGTAAGTTTTTTCAAATTGTTGCATCTCTTGAACAAACTTTGGATCTCAAAACTGTTGGATATGAAGACGTGGTGGGACGTTTAAAATCATACGAGGAGCGGATTCCGGACGAAGACATACATTCCGAACCCAAGATAAGATTATGTTTCATAGGCCCAAATCCTCAAGTAGTCAGTACAATGATTGCGAGTCCACTCGTGGAGGTCGTGGACGTGGAGGAGAGCGAGGACAAGGAGGTCGCGGGTCGAGTTAAAACTGTGGTCATCAATAAAACGCCATGAACCGGGAAACGGTGAGCATAAGGAAAAAACCCAGGACCTCTCAAAGGTTCAATGTTATCGATGTGATAAGTTTGGAAACTTTCTCCACAAGTGTCCCAACCGAAAACAGAAAGTTCAAAGTCAATAAAAGCTAGCTGAAGCATCCGAGACAAGGGAATTTGCTTTTTTTTTATGATGAAGTATGTTAAGGAAACAGTGTTCTTGAATGAAAATAAGGTTATACCCGGAATCTACGAGTTCAAAGATGGTAATGAATGGTATTTGCACAACGACGCGAGTAACCACATGATGAGTAACAAGTCTTTCTTTTTTGAACTTAACAATCGTGTCACGGGAAAGATTAAGTTTGGGGATAACTCCTATGTTGATATAAGGGGTAAGAGGTTGATCTTATTTGAGGCTAAAACTGGTGAACATCGTTTGCTTACAGATGTCTATTTTATACAGAGTCTTCGAAGCAATGTTATTAGTCTTGGTCAAGCCTCGGAACACGTGTGTGATATTCATATAAAATATAACTACCTTACGATGCATGATGGGCAAGGTAGGTTATTGTAACAACTCGAATTTTTCGTTTATTATATTGTTAGCCGTTACTCGGCCTGTTTCTATGATCGGGTAATTTAATCAATAAAACATCACTTTTATCGAGTTATTAATATTTTATTATTATTATCTTATATATATATATAGGGGATGCTTCAAGAGAGATATGAAATTACTGCAAGAAATACGAGAAATAAATATGAGCCACAAGTTTTGTTTTAGGTTTTAAATACTTAAATATAAATAAAGAAAGTATAAATGCATTCTCCTTCTTCAATTAATAATAGGTTAAAAACCCGTGTGGTACACGGGTTGGAAAATTAAATTGCTAAAATTCATATATTGTTTAGGGTTTTTAAAAATAAAGTATAAATGCATTCTCCTTCTTCAATTAACCCGTTGTTCCAGTTGTTCCTCATTTAATTGCCCAGTTCTCGTTTTACTTTTCTTCAAAATAATCCCAATACATAATAAACTTTGGTTTCTCGTCATATATGAAGGTTGATAATACTAATAAAAACATAAAATATATTTAAGAAATTTGTGTATGTTTCTACTCAAGTGTACAATAACAGCGTAAGTTAAAAAATGTTATATTTATACTTGAGTGGCATTTCATTTCTCTAAAATAAACCTAATGACAATTTACCAATTCACTATAACACCTCATGTAGATTCTACTTTTTTTTTTTACCACAATTCACATATATAATAAATGAACAAATTATCTTTATAAATACATTAGTTGTTCAATAAAACATACTCAATTTATTTTGACTTTATAAATACATTATTCGTTCAATCAAACATACTCGACTTGCATTGACCTGTTAACTATGAAATACCCATTTTGGCCAATAACCCGTGAACTTTGAAACATACGATGCTAAAATTTTTTTTTCAAGATGGTTAGAGATGGTTAACCTAGTTGCATAAGCCATAGTTGAATCAATCAAAAGCAATACCCAGACGAGTCAATGCTACAATACAACAGAGACAATAGATTTAAGCTTTTCGAGCATGTTTGGGACTGAGTTTGAAAAATGCTTATTGGCTTTTTGATGTTTTTAAAAAGCTAATAAGCCAAAATGTATTTGGCAATCCCAAAATTCCTTTTTATTTTAGTTTTTTGAAAGGGTTAAAAAGTAGTTTTCTAAAAGCCTCAAATCCAGGCTTTTCAAAATGGCTTTTTGAAAAAGCCGATAAGCCAATAAGCATTTTTCAAACTCAATCCCAAACATGCCCTTCCTAGTAAATATACATCAAACCAATCATAACAACTTACAACTTATGTCTTTTCATATACATAGATAAAATATTATGTGTGAAAAATAAATTACTCATTTACTCCTGAAAACCTTCAAAAACTGAATTGAAAGCCCTACCAAAAATCACCCTTATGCAAAAATAACTCCATGTGAATAAAAACTTGGTTCACACTACAACATATAACTTATCAATTTGATTCATTAACCAAACTTCAAGATACTTTTCTACAATCGTGTACTTTACAAATATAATCTTAACTTAGTAATTCAAGAAAAGAAAACATAAGCACATCCAACGGTTGTAGTTGATTATTGGAACATGAGACACTCAATTGAAATCAAAACCTTCTTTTTGTCAAGAACTTATTTGTCAAAAAAGCTTAGATCCAATTAATAAATTATCCAATAGAACAACAATTATTTTAAAAAATTGTTATATTGATTAGAAAAATGTGCATATCTAGTCCGAAACATCTAATATAAATATAAATAAGTATAATTAATCCAAGTTTTCCCTTCACATTAAGAAATTATCAAAAATAAATAATAATTAAGAAATATGTCTACCAGATAATTTATAGGTGGATGGAGAACAACTCTAAAGAAACATGGCCCTATCAATCAATAAAAAACGTATATCTTCATATGATAGTAAGATTAAATTAAATTATATTTCTTCATTCAAGTAGTTGACGATTAAGTACATAGAACCAATCGATATAGTAATTGAAGTAAAAACAAACTAATTTATGTTTCTTAGTAAAAAATGAACAGACGCATACACCCTATTCCAATAAGTTTTTGAAAAACCCATCACATTCAAAAGTGCACGTACAATAAATGGATTCAAAGAGGGAAAAACTGGATAACGTAATCGAAGCATACATTTAATCGACAAATGGAGGCGTTAATCGAATAAATAATCGGTTTCTATCATATTCAATAGGAAAATACATATTTGGGGTATTATTAGAGTTTGCATACAATCGGAATAGGATTTTTGGGAAAATAAAGATTTGATAACTGGTTGCAATATGATTTGGGGTATGAAATTTGCATACAAATGAAAATACAAAATGGAATAGGGATTTTGGGGTACGCAAATACATATTTGGGGAATGAAAACAATATAAACATACATGAGTTTTAAACATACTGATTTAAAGATCTAGATTTTGTGTGCAAACAATGTTGAACGACGATTTATATCTCATTAGGGCTTGTTTAAAAAGGTTTTAATATTGTTAAGGAACGTTTCAATTGATTTGTTTTAATTAGAAAAATTATGAATTAAAGGTTACAAGATAAGGAAGGGTCCCACTTGGCACAAAAATAAGCCAATTAAATCTCATGTGGCAAAAACATCATTTTTGTTTATTATAATAGTAGATAACTAATAAAACATAATAGTTATCTATTTAATTAATATAACATTAATATAACTAATCAAATTATTTTAATTGTAAAATATTAAGAACATACTCATTTATTTTTATAACTTATTTTTTGTCTTTTGAATTTTTATCCTACACAAGTACAATTTATTCATACATTAAAATTTCTTTCTATTCAAAACCAATTTCTTCCAACTCAATATATTATATCCATCAACACGTACTTACATTGTGACGAATAATACAAAAAACTATTTTACACGTGTTTGCATTAAATATCAACAAAAAAGATACAACCTACACAAAAACATATAACCTACACTTGTTCTAAGAATAAGAATACATATAACCTACACTTGTTCTAAGAATAAGAAAACATATAACCTACACACGAAAAACATATAACCTACTCCCAAAATATATCATCAATAAAATACACATGCACACGAAAACATATAACATACACACGAAAAACATATAACCTACACACGAAAATATTTTCTTACACAAATACAATTTATTCATACATTAAAATTTCTTTTATTCAAAACCAATTTTTCCAACCCAAAATATCAATATCCATCAACACGTAGTTACATTGTGATGGATAATACAAAACAACTATCTTACACATGTTTGCATTAAATGTCAATAAAAAATATACAACATACACAAAAACATATAACCTACACTTGCTCTAAGAATAAAAAAACATATAACCTATATACGAAAAACATATAACCTGCGCACGTGTAGGATATGTGTATCTTTGTGTAGTTTATATAATTTTTGATGTCAAATTACATATGTAAGTTGTATGCTTTTTTGTATGTTGTACGTTTTTATTGCTCAAAACAAGTGTAGGTTATATAATTTTGTGTAGGTTGTATATTTATTATTAATATTTAATGGACACATTTCTATGATATTTTTTTATTAATATTGATGACAATAATTTTTAAAGGCATATCAATTAAAAAAATTTATATTATGTTTTGATATTTATATTTACAAAACACGTTGACATATGCTAATAAATTGAGTGGAAATAAATTACTTTTTTAATATAAAGAAATAGTATTATATAAATAAATTGTATTTTTGTTGAATAAAATGAAGAGGGTGTATATAAAAAATAATACTTAATTAGTGTTTTGATCTTTTTAATTATTGTAGCTAAATTAGTTAGATATATTAATTAGAGATTATTATGGTTATATTAGTTGTATTAGTTAAAGAGAGAGAGTGTGCATTTATTGTTTCATTTACATATTTTTTATTTATTCTTAAATATATAAAACCTAAAATAAAACTAGTGGCTCATATTCATTTCTCGCAATAATATCATTTCTCTCCTAAACTTAAGCCTATATATATATATATATATATATAGGCTTAAGTTTAGGAGAGAAATGATATTACTGCAAGAAATGCGAGAAATGAATATGGACCATTAGTTTTGTTTAAAGTTTTAAATGCTTAAAGCTAAATAAAGAAAATACTAATCATTCTCTTTATTCAATTAATATTGCTAATAAACCATAATACTTATCTACTTAATTAATATAACTAATTAAATTATTATAATTGAAAAATATTAAGAGCTCATTTATTTTTATAACTTATTTTTTGTGTCTTGAATTTTTATCCTACATACGTATAATTTATCATACATTAAAATTTCTTTTTATCCAAAACTAATTTCTTCTAACTCAGTATATTAATATCCATCAACACATACTTGTATTATAATGAATAATACCAAAAACTATTTTACATGTGTTTGCATTAGATATTAACAAATAACATACAACCTACACAAAAACGTAAAATCTACACTTGTTCTAAGAATAAGACAACATATAACCTACACACGAAAAACCTATAACCTAAACACAAAATTCATCATCAATAAAATACACACGCACACGAAAACATATAACCTACAGACGAAAAACATATAACCTACACACGAAAATTTTATCTTACACAAATACAACTTATTCATACATTAATTTCTTTTTATTCAAATCCAATTTCTTCAAACTCAACATATCAATATCCATCAACACGTACTTACATTGTGATGAATAATACAAAAAATTATCTTACACATGTTTGCATTAAATGTCAATGAAAAATATACAACACCACACAAAAACATATAACTTATACTTGTTCTAAGAATAAGAAAACATATAACCTTAATATGAAAAACATATAACCTACGCATGTATATGATATATGTATCTTTGTGTAGTTTATATAATTGTTGATGTCGGATTACATATGTAAGTTGTACGTTTTTTATATGTTATACGTTTTTATTGCTCAAAACAAGTGTAAGTTATATAACTTTGTGTAGGTTGTATGTTTATTGTTTATATTTAATGGACACATTTGTATAATATTTTTTATTATTATTTATGACAATAATTTTTATAGGCATACCAATTGAATATATATATATATATATATATATATATATATTATGTTTTGATATTTAGTGTTAAAAAACACATTGATATATGCTAAAAAATTGAGTGGAAATTATTTTTTTGATATAAAGAAATAGTATCATATGAATAAATTGTATTTATGTTGAATAAAATGAAGAATGTGTAAATAAAAAATAAAACTAAAGTAGTGTTTTTTTAATTATTATAGTTAAATTAGTTAGATATATTAATTAAAGAGAGATTTATTATGGTTATATTAGTTGTATTAATTGAAGCGAGAGAGAGAGAGTACATTTATTGTTGCATTTACATCGTTTTTATTTATTTTTAAATATTTAAAACCTAAAATAAACTAGTGACTCATATTCATTTCTTGCATTTCTCGCACTACTATCATTTCTCTCTTGAACTTAAACATATATATATATATATATATCCATAATAACTTTCAAATGTATACATTTTCACCCCTACGCTAAAGTTCTAACTCAATATTTATCCACACCTAAAGTTTAGGGGCCTTTTTGTAAATCTGCTAAATATATTATACCAAACCCAAAACCATATCCGGACCCCAAAATCGTATCCAGTTCTTAACCCCTAACCCGTTTGATTTCGTGCACCATAATTCTTGTGTTATACATGGAATTGACCATATCAAATCGTTCATAATGCCTAAACGACTCACACCGACGTTATAATTGTAGAAAGCGATCAATAAACGTTCTCGTTTACATAATAAACAAAACGTCTTTAGCAAATAGGTATTATACATATTTCAGTTCATAATAATACAATTAATCACGTATGCATCTCGATTGTGACCTCGCGAAACAAAGTTCCATAGTTAATTACAAATTCGTAGCCTGCGTGTATCAATATTACATCGTGTTTAGGCCGTCCATAGTTCAAGCAATATAACCATCAATTGATCATCGTTGTAAGTAATAATACATGTTTCTAGATCATCTTTATTACAGCAACAATAACCCTAAGATCAATCGACCAAACATCAAACGTACTAGCCGATTGAATTTGCTAGGGTTCTTATATGAAATTGGGTTTTGATCAGGGTGTTTAAATATAACTATTTCTATCAAATACTTGAGTTAGTCACTAGCCCAGTCGCTGGTGCATGTTTGGTTAATTCACGAGACGGCTGGGGGGCACGGGTTCGAGTTCCTTAGTCCGTTTTTTTGGGATTATTATTATTTATTATTCTAATTATGTTTTAACTAATAAAATACATATTAATTAATATAAAAAGGATAATTAAGTAATGTTTTAACGTAACCGACTCGTTTAGTTTGTGGTTTCCGTATTTTTTCGTTAAAACTATATATATGTATATATATTTAATATATGTATGTAAATATATATAGGCAAACGATTTAATCCTTTCCTAATTCGGTGATCTGTGTGGACCGATTACCCTTCCAACAACAGCGGTGATATGTACATTTTTGTTTTAATTGATGATTACTCACGATTTTTTTGGACGTGTTTGTTGAAGGCTAAAGATGAAGCGTAGGAAGGTTCCAAGAAGTTTAAGGAATTGGTCGAAAGTTATGTTGGTTAAAAGATTAAGACGTTTCATACTGACCGACGTGGTGAGTTTACCTCACATGAGTTCCATCAGTTTTCTGACATGGAAGGAATTCAAAGACATATAACGGCACCATACACACCTCAACAAAACGGGGTGGTTGAAAGACAGAACCAAATCTTTTGGAGATGACACGGAGTATGCTAAAATCAATGGGTGTTTCAAACTACTTATGGGGTGAGTCAATCCGACATGCAACGTACATTTAGAATCGGATTCCTACTCGCGTATTAAAAGGATAAAATGCCATGCGAGATGTTAAAACAAAAGAAACCGAATATTGCTCATCATAAAGTATTTGGTTGTGTGGTGTAACATTCGCCAATTTCTGGTTATCTTGTATTTGTTTTTATGTTGTAAACCGACCCGATTTATATCCTGAACATTTCAAATATATAAAATATTGGATTTTTATGTTACTAAATCTTTCCCGTTTGTTCAATTTGAAAAACCCATGTTACGGATTCGAAAACGCCTTTAAAACACTCAAATTACATCAAAAACGAACTTCCGGAACGCAAAACGAACCACGCAAGACGAGCTGGACCAACCCACCCCACCCCAGACCATGCAGCGCTGCGCGGCTAGGATAGGGGGTCCGGTCGCGTGGTGTGGAGACTCACCTGCAGCAACAACTTTGAATTTTCTTGTGTTTTGTGCCTTGCTTGCTTGTTTAACCAACCTATTTGCATGCAAACATGAAAGGGAACCTTAGAAAGAACCCTTGACCCTTACCCTATATATACACACACCCATTTCCTTCATTTCACCCCTCAAGCCATCAGCTACTCAAACTCTTCGTGCCACAACAACAAAAAGAAACCCAAAACAATCACCGACACTATGCCGTTACCCAACCACAACCTCAACAACAACCCCAAGCTCCCCCACAAAATCAAAAACCCTATACCGGTACCTTTACACTATGCAACAATAGTCAGCTTCAACACCCGTCTCACTTGCCTTGTCTCCATTGCACTCTTTGCAACCGTTTTGGTCATCTAAACACCACATGTAGATCCGCACAACATACTCAACCCAATCAACCAAGAACCACTCCCCAAAATTCCCAAAACCGTTTTGCACCATACCCACAAAACCCTCCTCAACAATCCCGAGCTTGCTTTAACTGTGGTGATCCCAATCATTTCCGCAACAATTGCCATCGCCTTGCTTATGCTAACCAAGCCCAAACCTTTGCCGTACCCTACTATCAAACCCAAGCCTACCAAGTTCAAACCTACCAACCTCAACTTCCCTAACTAAATGCACCACTCATCCAACCCATGCAAGCCATCCAAGAACCACCTATTCCTCCTTCTCATGTACCTCAAGGAAAACCCGGTAATCAAGGATGAGCCTTTTTGATGAATGCTAATCAAGCTCAAGTGGCAAACGATGTTGTGAACGGTATGTTATTAGTGAACGAACATTTGGCTTCTCTATTATTTGATAGGGGTGCCGATAGAAGTTTTATTTTTTTGAAATTTTAGTCTACACTTGCCATGTCTCGAACCAAGATTTCTCGACTGTTTTCCGTCGACGTCGCCAATGGAAATTCCATCACCATCAACTCCGTCGTCCGCGATTGTACTCTCATTCTCTCTTAGCATAAAATCTCCATCGATCTCATCCCGATGCAAATGGGAAGCTTCGATGTCATAGTAGGCATGGATTGGTTATCTTTGCACCGTGCCGAAGTCGTTTGCTATGATAAATTCATTCGAATTCCGCTCGTCAATGGTAAAGTTCTCAAAGTCTTTGGCCAAAAAAACTTCTAGAAGGCTAAATCTCATGTCGTGCTCTCAATCGCAAAAATTCTTACGCCAAAAGTATGTTCCGTTCCTAGCCCATGCGGTGGTAAAACACAAAAAGGAAAGAAAAATCCCGAGATATCTCCATAGTTTGTAATTTCCTCGACGTCTTCCCGATGATGTCACCGGTCTTCCACCCGTTCGCCCGGGTGAATTTTGAATCGATCTTGTGCCAGACACAATGCCCGTGGCCAAAGCTCCTTATCGTTTAACCCCATTGGAAATGCAAGAATTGTCAAACCAACTCGAAGAACTTTCCGATAAAGGTTTCATTCGTCCAAGCTCTTCACCTTGGGGTACTCTGGTCCTCTTCGTGAAAAATAAAGATGGTTCGTTTCTCATGTGCATCGATCATCGAGAACTTAACAAACTCACTATTAAAAATCGCTATCCTTTGCCACAAATCGACGATCTCTTCGACCAACTTCAAGGCGTAACTTCTTTCTCAAAAATTGATCTTCGATCGGGTTATCAGCAATTGCTTGTTCGCGAAGAAGACATTCCAAAAACCTCTTTTCCGTACTCGATATGGACATTTCGAATTTTTGTTCATGCCTTTCGGGTTAACCAATGCAACCGTGGTGTTTATGGATCTCATAAACCGCGTTTGTAAACCATTCCTTATCTTTTCCAAGACCAAAGCTGAACATGAGCATCATTTGCGTTACATTATCGAGCTCCTTAGAAACGAACGACTCTAGGCCATATTCTCCAAGTGTGAATTTTGTCTAGAGGAATTTCAATTATATCGTAAACGAAAAAGGTATTGATGTTGATCCCGCTAAAATTGAGGCCGTTAAGGATTGGAAAACTCCAATGACTCCCACGGAAATTCGATCCTTCCTCGGTTTGGCAGGATATTATCGGCGATTCATTCGAAACTTTTCCAAAATCTCTTTACCCCTCACCTCCCTCAATCATAAAGGAAAACCATTCGATTGGGGATCAAAACAAGAAGAAGCCCTGGGAATACGTCTCGATCTTAGCACCGCTTATCATCCTTAAACGGACGGACAATCTGAACGTACAATTCAAACACTCGAGGATATGCTACGAGCATGTGTCCTTGATTTTGGTGGGAATTGGGATTCCCACATTCCTTTCATTGAGTTTTCTTATAATAACAGTTTCCATTCTAGCATCGGTTGGGCTCCTTTCCAAGATCTTTGCGGTCATAAATGTCGTTCTCCGATTAGTTGGAACGAAATCGGTTAAGTTCAAATCATGGGACTTGAGATGGTCCAAGAAGCCAACGACGTTATCGATCAAATCCGTAAGAATCTCCTGGCCGCTAGAAGTCGTCAAAAGAGTTACGCTGACAAACGGCGAAAACTGATCGAATTTAATGTTGACGATCTTGTCCTTATAAATTTATCTCCTCGGAAGGGGGGTAGTACGTTTTGGAAAGAAGGGAAAACTAGCTCCTCGTTTGGTAGGACCTTTCCAGATCCTCAAAAGGGGTGGGAAAGTAGCTTATCGACTCGAACTACCGGCGGATCTTACCGGTGTTCATCCGACTTTTCATGTTTCAAATCTTAAAAAGTGCTTAGCTGAGGGTAATCTACATATACCTCTCGGTGAATTGCATGTCAATGAGTCGATGATTATGGTTGAATGACCCGTTGAGATCATGGATCACAACGAGAAGAAAACCAAGCGTAGTCGTATTCGATTAGTCAAAGTTCGATGGGAATCACGGCGTGGCGCGGAGTTCACTTGGTAACGAGAAGACACAATGAAGGAGAAGTATCCACACTTATTTTCATCATCGTCATCAAATTAATTTCCGGACGAAATTTCCTAAAGTAGGGGATACCGTGACATTCGTCAATTTCGGGTTTTCTTGTATTTGTTTTAATGTTGTAAATCGACCCGATTTATATCCCGAACATTTCAAATATATAAAATATTGGATTTTTACGTTACTAAATCTTTCCCCCTTGTTCAATTTGAAAAATCCCTGTTACGGAATCGAAAACCCCTTTAAAACACTCAAATTACATTGAAAACGAACTTCCGGGACGTAAAACAAACCACACAAGACAAGCTGGACTACCCCAGGCCACGTCGCGCCATGCTGTCAGGGAATGGGAGTCTGGTCGCGTGGCGTGGAGACTCACCTGCAGCAACAACTTTGAATTTTCTTGTGTTTTGTGCTTTGCTTGCTTGTTTAACCAACCTATTTGCATGCAAACATGAAAGGGAACCTTAGAAAGAACCCTTGACCCTTACCCTATATACACACACACCCATTTCCTTCATTTCACCCCTGCTCATACTCCAAAATCTCTCTCAAATGCAAAGATCTTTAGGTTGTTCTTCATGTTCTTGGCAATTTGACTTTCCAAAATCAAACTAACCATAGTCTTTCATTTTAATCAACTTGTTAGCTTTTATTAATACTTGAAGCTTGTTATGCACCATATATATAATATACACCCCTTTTTACCTTTGGTGATCACTTCTCCGGTCTTGTTCGGTGGAGTTTCGGGCCTCGTAAGGAAAGGCTTCATGGAGGACTCACGTGGTCCTTGATATATATATATATATATATATATATATATATAATCATATAACTTGTTTATCCTTACTAGCCATGCTTAATTTATGTTCATTTTAGTTTGTATTTCATATTTGTTGAGTTCCATGGTTATGGGTTTGTAGAGACTAGCCTCAGTTTAACCGTAAATAGCTCTAAACCGTAAACCGAACTTTGTTTACTAGTTTTGTTAAATAATTGCATAAACATGCTTTATGTTAGATTTAAGTTTCTAAAATAATTTTATGAGTTCCATGGTTATGAGTTTGTAGAATCTAACCTCGGTATTGACCCAAAACAAGATTCCAACCGAAAACCGATCTTTCGTTTAAAAGACTTTGTTGTTGACTTTTTTGAATGTAAAACTTAAGTATCATTATTTATAAATTTTTATACAAGTTCTTTGATGTTTGGGCATGTGGTAACCATTCTTAATCTTATTCCGAGTTGGAAACCAAACCAAACCAAACCAAACCGAACAAAACCGAGTTCACTCGCTTAAGACACACAAGTGTGTTTCTAGCTGTCAAGACTTGTATATTTCTTTAAAAATCATTTATAAATCGATTTTAATTATTTTCTCAAAGTACTAGGAATGTTGAATCCAACTTGATCTTTTAACAAAGTTTGGACTGAGAAAATCGAACACTCACTTAACGGACATTGTTAGTTTTAAAGCAATAGAACTACATACTTGGTTAAGTCTTTTTATATTTTATTGAGTTATCTCATAACATTTATTATTTTGGAAAGTTGACTTTGGGTTTGGCAAGTATCAAGACCCGAACCAACAACACGAACACTTGTTAAGATCCGTTTTAGTATTTATATTATAAAGGGACTTACATTCTTGCATTTTTACCCACCTTATTACTTAACATAGGTTGAGTAAAATTAAGGGCTAGATACTTTAACACGGTTTTGAGCAAACTTATATTTTTAAAGGACTATTATTATAATTTCTTAAATATTTACATTTTTAAACCTTAAACTTTAAATTGATTGTATTTCCTGTCATTTACTTTATTTAAAGACTTCCTAGACAACCTTTCTAATACAATACTTCCTTTCATCTAGGCTTTGCTCGTTAAACCTCATCCTTGCGGTTACTCGTCATTTTACCAATCAAGTTTATTACTTGAACGTTAGTACTTTCATCCCCCATTTTTCCATATTTAGTTTTGGGGTTGATATTGCATACCTTTTCAAATTAAATGTTTTATACTTGAGTCTTAAACCACAAACTTTATTGTATACCTTACCTAAATAAATGTTCGATTTGGTGTTATATGCTTAAATGCTTAATTGCTAATGTGTTTACCGCTTTTGGTTGGTGGATTCATAAATCCGAGTATATTTGGCATCCCCTTATAGAAAGGTGTCGTTAATGTATTCTTATTAACGATTTCATATAAATCCGAATCTATTTGGCATCCTATTATAGAAATGTGTTGTTAATGTATTCTTATTAACGATTTCATTATCTAAATTGTTGCTATTATTTATTGTTTTGTATACAAGTTGTGGAATTTCCTATTATATACTTATTATTCAAACTATGATATTGCTCACCAACCTTTGTGTTAAAAAATTATATTTTATGCAATGTTACAAGTTTAACTTTAGGTTGACTCGTGGACGTGAAGAATAACGTAATCAAGACTATTAGGATATTAGCAAAATGAACAATATATTATTTGCTATGATTAAATTCGGTTATTGTATGAACAAGTTATGTGACTTTTTATGATTTTATGAATTCAAATGAGTTGATTAAATATTGTCACTTTAAATAGTTTCTTGTGTTCTTGAGCAATACGTTGCACCCCGACGTGTTCCGTCGCCTTTGGTCGGAGTGTGACATGTGGCGTATGCAAAGATTGTGGGCACTCTCTTGAAAAAGATCGACGACCGTTCGAGGATTTTAGTGCATATCGGAGTCGAGACCGGGTCCAAAGCATATCGGTTGTTCGATCTGAAGACTTAGAAGGTTGTGATAGCTTGTGATGTGGTTATGATGAGAAGAAGACGTGGGTTTGGTCTATTTCGGGTCAAACCAATGAAGAAACGAGCTAGCACTGAGTTTTTTTGGGTTGATTGGAACGAGGTTATTGATACCGGTGTTGAGGAAGTTGTAACTGAGCCTATGGGAAGTAACAACATTAGCGCGAAAATTCAGATTTATCGCAAAAGTTCAGCAACAAATCAGCGACAGCTTATGTCGTTTATTCTAACACCCCATCAGGACTTTTAGCGACAGATTTTGATACTATGGTCACTAATTCCAACAACTTAGTGACCAGTTTAGCGACACCACCAACAACTGATTTCTCGACAATAGCACATAATTAACCAAAAAGTAACCTAAGAAGATCTACACATGTTCCGATCACACCGGTTAAGTTCAATGATTATGTCATATGTTTGGAAGTGGAGGACATTGAACTTCTTTTGTTTGAAGAAGATGAACCGAGTAATTTTGGTGAAGAAAAATCCAAACCGGAGTGGATATAGTCTATGCAAATGGAACTCGAATCTATTAAACGAAACAACACATGGAAGTTGACCGAGTTACCGAGAGGGGCTAAAGTTATGGGATTGAAGTGGGTTTTCAAGGTGAAAAGAAATTCAGATGGTTCGTTTAATAAATATAAAAGCAAGACTCATGGAAAAGGGTTACGTGTAACAACCCGGAATCGATTTTGACGAGGTCTTTGCTCCGGTTGCGAGACTTGAAACCGTTCATATGCTCATTGTCATTGCAGATACTAAGGGATGGCAATTACATCATTTGGATATAAAATCGTCATTTTTTCATGGGGAGCTACAAGAATTGGTCTTTGTTTCTTAGCCAGATGGGTTTGTAAATCCGGGGAGGAAAACAAGGTCTACATGCTAACGAAGGCCTTATATGGTTTGAGGCAAGCACCACGGACGTTGAATACCAAGCTTGATGGTATTCTCACGTGTTTAAAATTTATGGGGTGCTCGAAAGAACAAGCGGTGTATCAGAGATTGATTAGAACCGATACTATTATTGTCGGCGTGTATGTCGATGATTTGGTCGTTACGGGTTCGTATAACGATCACATTAATCAGTTCAAACTTGCTTACTTACTATCTTAGAATCGAAGTCTCACGTTGGAGAATGAGATTAGACTTCATCAAAGTGATTATGCTCGACGGTTGTTGAAAGAAGCCGAGATGGAGGATTGTTATCCTAAAAGTGTACCCATATATCCTAATGTGAAATTGTGTAAAGCCGAGGATGATGTTGATGCAGATGTAACGGAGTACCAAAAGTTGGTTGGGTGTCTTATTTACTTGTTAAACACTCGACCAGATTTGGCGATTTCGGTTGGCTTGGTTAGTAGATATATGCAAATTCCAAGAAGTCTCACTTGGCAACAATTAAACAAATTCTCCGGTAGAAATTAAACAAATTCTTCAATTTATTCAAGGAACTGTTGGATGGTGGATCAGGTATAAACAAGGTGTATCAAAGGAGTTGATCAGGTACAAGATAGTAGCCATAACATTGACGAAGATGATGGGAGAAGCACTACTGGTCTTGTGTTATATTATGGGGGAGCCCCGATTTCTTGGTGCTCACAAAAGAAATGCACCGTCGCGCTTTCATCATGCGAGGCGGAATACATTTCGGCAAGTTCAGCTACGGGACAAGCCGTATGGTTAGCTGAATTGTTGGCGGAATTGATCGGAAGGAAATTTCAAGATGTGGTGTTAAAGATTGATAACACATCGGCGATTTCCTTGGATAAAAATCCTATTTTTCATAGTCGAAGCAAGCTCATAAACTCTCGATTTCACTATATACGGGAATGCGTGGAGCGAAAGCAGTCAGCGGTGGAGCATGTTAGTGGCAAGGTACATCGAGCTGACATTCTTACAAAAGCACTTGCGAGAATAAAGTTTGACGATATGAGAAGATTGCTCGGTGTTGAAGATCTCCTAGTTTCTAGTCGGAAATTAGGGGGTGATTGTTGGTAATTTCCGCATTATTAGGCCTATCACGTGTAGGTGATCGGTTTGGACATATTGGGCCTACGGAATTCAGTAATGGTGTAATGAGATTATGAGGTTGGAATTGGGCTTTATATATGGAAATTACTTGTTGGTAAAGTTTGGATCACCCTATATATACATAGCCATGATTAGGGTTATTGTATGATGAGAGGGATTATTGTAACTGAGTTTTGAGCTAATTTCTTGATTATAATAATACGTGAGGTTTACCTAAATATCGTGTGCTCGTTTGTGTTTCGTTTATCAATTCGTTGTTGAATGTGTACTTTTGGTGATGTCAACAAAAGTTCTTACAAATTGGGTGAAAGGGGTCATTGACTCGGCAATATTGGATGCGCAAGTAGCGTTTGTTGCGGGTGGAAGCATATGTGGTCCGTTGTTGGATGATATCATACTTAACTTAGCTTGGTTACTATGATGTTTTTATGTATCAGGCCTACGCACTAATTTGAACAATAGTGATCTATTTGGCATCAGTGTACCAGAGACTGAGTTAGCCAACTTGGCTAACAAATTACATTGGGCAGTTTCCCATGCTCGTATTTAAGCCTACGGATGGGTTAAAATATGAACTTGATTCGAAGCTCGAACCCGGTGGTTGAAATCTTTGAAAAACGACTCTAAAAACGGATAGCATCAAGACTAATGGGGTGTTTGTTTTTTCAGAAAAGGTATTCTTGACCTCTTTGTCTGCATCGCGCAGACACGCACATATGTTTAGGTCTGCAAATTATTTGCTTTTTAGAAGAGATTTTATTCAAAAGGTATGCACGCTCTCTCCTTCACGCAGATCTGGACCAACTACTTCTCACATCCTCTGCCTCTTCTCATCTTTAATTTCTTTCACATGTCAAAACCCAAGAAACACACAACCCATTTTTCCACCCTTACCTCCTGTCAACCGGCCCCTCCACCCTCGATTTCGTCGGCCGCCACACAGCTCCACGCCGCCGCACACCGCCGGCCACCGCTGCTCCTCCGCCTCCCTCGCACAGGTCCGCCGTAGATCAGGTAAGCATCATCTGATTGTATAATCATTTTCTTCGTTCGTCCATATGATTGTATAAAAAATTAAAATAATTCTACATAAATCAATTAATTTTTGGTCTCTTGTTAGAAAACCTATTTGCTTTTTTTTTTTTAATTCACTATCTTAAGGAAACTAGAGGTTTTTTTCCACCTTGTAAAAATATCTGTCCTTTACAAATTTTATATTTATTTATTTTACTTTCTTGAACAGTTAGAATTTTTCATACGCTACAGAGTTTATATTTTTTTTCTCTTTATGTATATAGACATGGCTAAAAGAGGCAGAGATTGGAGAAGCTGATAGATTAGATAAAGAAAAGAAGCAGAAAAACGGGGATGAATCTGATGTGTCTGGCACAGACAATGATATGGTTCAGAAAATGGCATGGTGGTTGATGAAGAACATGAGTTGACTGGTTAAAGTGACGGTGGACTTAACTTGTAAACAAATAAATGAATACGATTGGGGCATGTCCATGTTCATTCATTTAACTTTAACTATACAAACGATCGAACATGAATAATTATAAGAATCAAGTATTATGTTCGTGTTCGTTCGTTGATGTTCTTGAACTTAAACCTAAGTAGTTATTTTCATCTTATGTAGTTAAGAATACATCACGATGTAACAATTATTATTTTCTATGTTAAGATTAACTTATAAATCAATAAATCTTGTTTAAGTATTGTGGTTTTATGAATATTATTTCAGTGTTGTTTTGACTATTATTTAAATTTTGATGTTGAAGGCTATTTATTTAAATTTCAGTTTATTTTAAAGGTCTACAAACGTTAAAGAAAACAAATACTCTTCTTATTGCAAAATGTAGAGGTTCGGTCCACCTTTTCTGCTACAGATACCTGCAGGTGTAGTCCGCAGACTGCAGACATTTTATCTATAAAAAAACAAACATCACCTGACTATGGGTGGTCGTCTAGTAATGATTAAATTGGTACTCGGCACACTACTTATATACTTTCTTTCCTTATATAAATCTTCAATACAAGTAATTGAGCGTTTGGATGGAATAAGGCGGTGTTTCCTTAGGGGTAGCACGTACGGAAAAATAGGAAATTCATTAGGTTTGTTGAGACCGAGTGCGTAGCCGATAAAAAACAAGTTTGTCTTGGTCTTAGCACGTTAAGATACACAACAACTGATACCTCTTGGCAAAATGGTTGTGGCGCTTCAAAATTGAACCGTAACGACTTGGAGGCAGTCATTTATGGCGTTCATTTTAATGAGAAAGGCACAAAATAGCTCCCTTCAAAATGAAGAGTTTGGAATAATATCTCAAGAATTCAAGATATATTTCTAGTTAAAAAAAATATAAAAGAATATCAGATTACCTGATTTAATTAAAAGCAATGTTGGCAATGGCAATAATACAATGTTCATAATAGAAAGACATAAAAGATGTAAGGTTCGAGAAAAAACCGTGGGAGGCTCATCAATAAATGGTTAGAACTGGTCATTGCTAGATGAAGTAATGGGACCACAACACAAACGGAAGTTAATGAACAATGGGCATGCTTGGAAATAATATTGGGGACCACTTTAGAAAACCAGGAAGATAAATGGTCTTGTATCTTGAAGGTGATGCAAAGTGATTACACCGTGCGTAGTGGCCACACATTGTGGCGTTTGAGCTGAAAACGCTGGCGGCACCCCCCCCCTCCCGGTATTTTGGCACAAGTGTTTCCTACAAAATGCGTTAATGGCTCAAGTTTTCATGATTTTTTACCGTTAAATGACCGTTTATTTAAAAAAAAATATTTACTTTTTTTAAACAATTCCAAAAATACATTTCTATAAATAATACATTCCAACTTCATTTTTTAAACACTTTCTCCACTCATTCTCTACAATAATTATTCAAAATATAAATTTTTAATCACCAACCAATATGTTTCTGTGCAACAATCAAATATTCGCTTTTGCTCAATACGACCGACAAGGCAACGTAAACTATCCCGGCCCAAATAAACCACAACCGAACCCATCTACACAGACCCCTCATAGCCCGTATGTGTTCGACCAACAAATGACCGCGTACATACAATATCTAGGTTTCGGATTCCCGAACCCAACTATGATGTCCGGTTTCAAAAACCCAAAAATGATGGCCGGTTCCGATTCCCAACTCCACGATGAGACGGTGCCGGAGACACAAACCACCTGGAGCCACAGCTCGTCCCGGAGACTCATGGTGGTTCAAGCCAACGTGGAGGTGGACGTGGGAGAAAACACTCAAAGAAACCCGTCGGCGAACCTCAAACTAAATAGATAACTACACCATAGAAAACCGACGAGTATGAACAACTTGCACGAGCGTGGTGCTCGGTATCAGAATATCTCGAATGTTGTAAGTTTTTAAAAAATATATGTTTTTTTTAATTTTTTTAGGGATATTGGTTTTTAATGCTCCCAACTTTCCCTTATTGGTAGATAACACTCCCAACTTTTGATTTGTCACCCATCACTCCCAACTTTCACCCTATTTTCCTGTACCACTCCCCGTCTAATTGAACACTAACCTCGTTAATGTTTTGGACTAAAAATGTCATTCAAATTAGTTGAGGGGGGTAAAACAGAAATTTTATTTTTAACACACAACCTCCATTTCCGGTGACCTCGTTTTTCCGGCGACCTCATTTTTTCCGGAGAATTTGAGTTTTTCGGCTATCTCGTCTTTCAGAACACCATATCCATCATTTCATCGAGCTTCACATATGAATTTGAGTTTTCCGGCGAGTTGCAGGTTTTCGATGAACACCATATCCATCATTTCACCGCCCACCGCCCCAAAACCGCAACCACCGCCCCCCCACCACCAGTGTCTCACCCAGCCACCTTTCGGGATCGCCTGCGTGCCGGAAAATCGAGTTGTAGGTTTCCGGCCAGCACCATCTTCATCATATCTCCATCGGTGCACAATCTTCATGATCTCCATCACCTTTTTACACCTCTGAATCATCTCCATTTTCTGAAATACGAGATAGTCGGAAAACTCAAATTCGTCGGAAAAAAGAGGTCGCCAGAAAAACTAGGTCACCGAAAATGGAGGTTGTTTGTTAAAAATAAAATTTCTGTTTTACCCCTTAACTAATTTGAATGACATTTTTAGTCCAAAACATTAATGAGGTTAGTGTTCATTTAGACGGGGAGTAGTACAGGAAAATAGGGTGAAAGTTAGGAGTGGTGGGTGAAAAATCGAAAGTTTGGAGTGTTATCTACCAATGAGGGAAAGTTGGGAGTATTAAAAACTAATATCCCATTTTTTTATAATAAACATTAAACTTGTAATATTTTTATTTTTTAGCGAACTATCAATAAATTGGCGTATTTTGAAACAAAATTAAAATTTTTTTCCATGAAATTGGCGAGGACTTGCATTGGAAAAAAGATTTTGTAATGTTGAAAATGACCGACACAGAGATCATTGAAAGGGCGTTGGTATAGTTTCAACAGAGGTCGGCAAACTTCCATTACATGAACAGTTGGGAACGAATGAGGTTTCACCCTGAGTAGTGCCCCGTTAGGACCGCCAGCACTGGAATTTTTAGGCCTAACAAAAAGTCTAAAACATCGTCTTTGGTTGATCCAAAAACGCAAAGGTCCGATACTCGAAACTTCAACTTAAGTGATAATGAAGTCGAGCATGCATGTGCAGATGTTTTTGAGATCCCTCGACCGCTGGGTAGAAGAAGCAATGGAAAGGGGAATGAGTTCGTGTTGTCTGCTTCAACGGGTTCAAATGCTGAAATGGAAAGTAATTTCAAAGAAATGAACATTCGATTCCAAGGTATACAAGACCTTGGAGCTCAACATCTTCAAGTAAATTTGGACGCCGTGGAAGTACTTAAAAGGAAGGAATTGGACAACGACATCGAGGTTTTAACAAATGAGCTATCCGAAGACCACCCAAGAGTCCAATCTCTAAAAGCACTTCAGTAAAATAATTTTTTGAAAAATACAACATTTAGTCTTGTTATTATTGTCACACCCTAGCCTAAGGCAAAAATGCCAGGGCGTGAGTTGAATGCTCAAAGCTCTCAAGGTACTATCATGCAATATTAAAATGATAATATCTATCATTCCAATTCAAATAATCCAAAGTGCATAATTTCATATTTAAACAAGTAAAACAATAATCCAAAATTTAATTCTTGTATCTTTTTCTCTAGCATGCAACCCTAAGTTTCTTCAAACAAACTTGATAATCATATCATTCGGTGACCTGCATATGCGTTAAAAATACAATAATTTTGTCAACACTAGGTTGAGTGAGTAAAACACCAATTATGTGAAATATATAATAAAGAAAGAAAAATACAAGCTGTTCCTGTGAGATAAACATGTAGGTTCCTAGCCGGATCTTCACAGGAATATCTCAAACACAAAGGGTGCGGAATACCCTTTGTATACGATTACGAGTGTATACGGATATATGAATCCGAAATGAACAATGAACAAATAATTAACTCAAATGCTTATATGTTATTAGTAACACAGTGCTCGTAACACGTAAAAACCAAAGCGTTCAGAAGTTCTCTAAAAAAAAACCACTCAAAACCCTATGGCCAAGTTAGGTTATATAAGTACGACAACTTCGCTTAAAATCCCTAGGCGAAGTTGTCCCTAACTTCGCCCATTAGCTAACATCGCCTATAACAAAACATCACAACAAGTTCGCCTAAACAAAAATAAGCATAAAGAGCAGTAGTTTTATTACAGACACAATAAACTAAAGACTAATGAACTCCCCCTTGGTAGTAGCTTCATTTCTCTTATAGATTCGTCTTGCACTGTAATCCAAAAATCATTTCCACGAACTTCAGGCATGCACACCTTGTCTCACACAAACCGAGACCACCCTGTGATATTTTCTCCCTTCGTCTTTCCATGCTGGTATATAAAATATCTTCTTTTCATTAAGTACCTGCAAGTCAGCTTGAGACAAGTTAACTAGATGCATAGGATCATATACCCTCAAGATTTCTTGTCCATCTTGATCTTCCATCACTCGGCTTCAACGGTCTCATAATTTGCATACCAACATTTCAAATCCTTCAGCACATTTTGTATCATGACCTTCATAGGAATCTCTTTCAAACATCGAATGGGTTTGTACTTCATAACCATCCACGGTTTACCATCCGCTCGCATTCCCCGTTCAGTATCCTCAATCAATTTTCCCTTCTGAGGTTTTAGAAACTCGAACCTCTTTTCGTTGACCACCTCTGTAATAACCCGAATCTTAAGATAACAAAATAATACAATTATTAAAGTAGCTATAGACTTCACCGAAATTGTATTAGAATTTTTTTGTTGGAAATTAAGCTGGATATTCAATCAAATAATATTAAATGAGAAAAAAAATATATACGTGTTCAATTATGTTTTGAGCAGGAGATGAAAACGTGAAGCTTTATGATACCTTCAAATTTGAATTAATATAAATTACCATATAACATGTTGGATAAATACTATAAATTTATATAAATAAACTCTATAGAAAACTAATCCATCGAAAAACTTGGCAAAGTAAGTTCCATGCTTATCCCTTAAGGCTTTTATAACCCCTAACCTTACCAGTTCTAATCGTTTTCCTCTACCTCCGTTCGCTAAACCACGACCTGTCACCACCAACCGCCGCCGCCATAATCACCCTAAATATGTTGTGCCGTAGAGAGAGTCACGGTCGCATAACCTACGTTCTGTTCTATCCGGATTCATAACCACCATGCGTTCGTGACGTACGCCGCTCTCGCTCTTTGATACGTTCGGTTTGTGTTCGGCTATATATATTGAGGTACCGAATCAAACCTTCGTCTGATTTGAATTTAAAGATAAAATTTTTGGTATCTTTTTGATTTGTTCCGGCGACCGCGATTCGTTTAGTTTTGGTTCGACGAAGATTAGTCTACTCGTATGTGTGTGTGCGGTGTGTGACGCATGCGTATGTTGTATTTGTGTATTGTGTGTGTATGGTGTTGAATGTATGTGTGTGTTTGCAGGTGTGTCGGCGCACGAGTGCATACTGTGTGTTTATGGTGGGTTGATTTGTGTGTGGTGATTGTGTGGGTATGAAATTGTGTCTCAGTGTGTGTTGATTGTGTGTTTTGAGTTCCCATGCTGATAGAACAAATTAAATAATGATCAATAGTTTACTTTGTCAAATAATACGGATATAATTTTGTGAACTTAAGGAGTTGTTTAACACTTTTCTTTAGCTAAAATCATATACATTTGTGTTGGTAAAACTGTGTCTAAATAGACTTTATTCTCTTGTTAACATTAATACAATAATTAAAGTAGGGTCTTTTGATGAACTTTAAATTATAAATGTTTTTTTTTTCATTTCGGTCAACATACTTCATAACTGGTATTTAATGTATTTTAGATGGATTAAATTAATGTGCCTCGACTTTGCGTGCTTACTTATTGACTGCTAAGGTACGGTTTCTGTTTTCGTTTACTCTTAGTTTTAATTATAGTCCGTTACTTCGTAGTACAGATTCTGTTTCTTGTTACTTCATAGTACGGATTCTGATTTTCTTCACTCATAGTATTGGTTCTAGTCCATTTTATATTCGAAGTCCGTCACTTCGTAGTGCGGATTTTTGTTATCTGTCAGTTACAGATCTCGTTCGGTATTCGTATGATATGTTTATATTAATTTTGTAGCATGCAATAGTTTATTTATTTTGTACTCATTATTGCATGTTCCATTAGTAGCATTTTTCGTTGCCTAATTATATGAAATTAGCGTTGGTACTCTGTCACCCGAGCATGTCTGAAATGTCGTATGGGCGTCAACGGCATGCACTTATTGTGACAGTGCGTAGTAATAAAAGTTCACGGCGTTTCTAGCTTGTGCTTTCGTAGCACTTTGGCCATAGAGGCGGAGAGATCGATCTTAGCTCTGAGTTTGCGTTTGTTTTGTGGAGATGGAATAATGGGTGTACGCCACGCTCACCGTCTCATAGGTGCATGGACTAGCTAGCTGTGTACCAGTCTGTTCTGTTTTGGCTCGTGGGTGCTTCCGTTTCACGTGACCTTGTTTTTTTATATGTGTAGTCACGTGGTTTGTTGTGCGTATATGTTGTGATATGTTTCTGATATGCTTCCGTACGTGTTTGATTATGTTCTGGCCAAGTGTCGGATCATAACTCCGAATTTTATAAAGTATAAGTTTCGGTAAAAATGTTGTTTTCGAGTTTGAATTGAAGTCCGTATATTTATTTTCTTACATTTGTCCTTACCTATACTATTGTTCTTTCCGTTACTGGGTAATTTTTGGCTCAACCGTATTTTCTTTGTTTTGTTTTTTCTTATTTTGTTTTCAGGTATTCCGGGACTCGGGGATATTAGTGATGAGAGAGAATAATGAAGTTCAAACTTTTAAAAGTTAATTCATTTTGGTTTAATAATGTGACTTAGGTTGATTTGATATTTGTAATAGTGACATGTCAGCCCGTTCCGGGTTGGGGTGTTACAGTTATGGTATCAGAACTGAGGCTCTTTCCTGTAGAAAACTTAAACCTTAAAATCAGACTTTTGAGATAATGGGTAGACGTTGGGTTAGGATTAATATTTCATATCAATCTTCGCGCCGATCATTTTGTGATTTTCGATCTATTTTTAGAGTCCTATCTAGGCACCTGTGTCAATCTCTAACTTTACGGATTTCATTTAGTTGAATAAATTGCTCCTGCTTACTCTATAAAAATATGGAAATGGCTTTTGAAGACAATGTTTGACACAACTAAAAGGATCACAACTTTGACTTAGCCCTCTATGCTCGATTCAGACATTGCGACCACGCACGCCTCTTGACGTTTTCCGCAATAATTATACATTTGAATAGACATCATTTTTTAATTAGTCTGTCATCACGTCACTATTTTGTTATAAGCTAAGTCGTGTCTTTAAGGTGCATAATGGAAGGACAGTTTGGACACAATCGTAAGGTAAATTGACGATTATGGTCGCGAAAGTAATCGTGAATTTACAGGTACGTATGTGTGCTACTAAAATCCCATAGTGCCGATAAATGTTTCTCTAATACTCTGATACGACCTCGTCAGTTTTTCATTATTATGTGCTAGTGTTATGTGTTATTGTTTATTAATTCTTATATTTATTTAATTAACTATATACGAGTTAAGAAATTTATGTTAACATTCAAGACGTGTGTTTGAATTTTTATATTCAAGTCTTGGGTTTTTGAAGTGTCTGATTGGCTACTAATTGTTCAACTTATAAGTCACATGCGTCAATTAATTGTTTTTAGCTTCAGCTATTAAGTACATGCTACTGTCAGATGTGTTAATTTGCCATTTTTTTGTTTTATTTATTAGTCATCTTAAATGTATTCATATACATGTTCCGTTTTAAAAAAAAAGTTGTGTTGTAACTAGTATCAATCAAATTTCGAGGACGAAATTTTTTTAGAGGGGTATAATTGTAATAACCCGAATTTTAAGATAACAAAATAATACAATTATTAAAGTAGCTATGGACTTCACCGAAATTGTATTTGAATTTAAGATTTTGTTGGAAATTAAGCTGGATATTCAATCAAATAATATTAAATGAGAAAAAAAAAATATACGTGTTCAATTATGTTTTGAGTAGGAGATGAAAACATGAAGCTTTATGATACCTTCAAATTTGAATTAATATAAATTACCATATAACATGTTGGATAAATACTATAAATTTATATAAATAAACTCTATAGAAAACTAATCCATCGAAAAACTTGGCAAAGTAAGTTCCATGCTTATCCCTTAAGGCTTTTATAACCCCTAACCTTACCAGTTCTAATCGTTTTCCTCTACCTCCATTCGCTAAACCACGACCTGTCACCACCAACCGCCGCCGCCATAATCACCCTAAATATGTTGTGCCGTAGAGAGAGTTACGGTCGCATAACCAACGTTCTGTTCTATCCGGATTCATAACCACCATGCGTTCGTGACGTACGCCGCTCTCGCTCTTTGATACGTTCGGTTTGTGTTCGGCTATATATATTGAGGTACTGAATCAAACCTTCGTCTGATTTGAATTTAAAGATAAAAACTTTGGTATCGTTTCGATTTGTTCCGGCGATCGCGAATCGTTTAGTTTTGTTTCGACGAAGATTAGTCTACTCGTATGTGTGTGTGCGGCGTGTGACGCATGCGTATGTCGTATTTGTGTATTGTGTGTGTATGGTGTTGAGTGTATATGTGTGTTTGCAGGTGTGTAGGTGCACGAGTGCATACTGTGTGTGCATGGTGGGTTGAATTGTGTTCAAAAGGGGTGGGATTTGTGTGTGGTGATTGTGTGGGTATGAAATTGTGTCTCAGTGTGTGTTGATTATGTGTTTTGGGTTCCAACGCTGATAGAACAAATTAAATAATGATCAATAGTTTACTTTGTCAAATAATATGGATATAATTTTGTAAACTTAAGGAGTTGTTTAACACTTTTCTTTAGCTAAAATCGTATACATTTTTGTTGGTAGAACTGTGTCTAAATATACTTGATTCTCTTGTTAACATTAATACAATAATTAAAGTAGGGTATTTTGGTGAACTTTAAATTATAAATGTTTTTTTTTTCATTTCAGTTAACATAATTCATAACTGGTATTTAATGTATGTTAGATGGATTAAATTAATGTGGCTCGACTTTGCGTGCTTACTTATTGACTGCTAAGGTACAGTTTATGTTTTCGTTTACCCTTAGTATTAATTATAGTCCGTTACTTCGTAGTACGGATTCTGTTTCTTGTTACTTCGTAGTACGGATTCTGATTTTCTTCACTCATAGTATTGGTTCTAGTCCATTTTATATTCGATGTCCGTCACTTCGTAGTGCGGATTTTTGTTATCTTTCAGTTACAAATCTCGTTCGGTATTCGTATGATATGTTTATATTAATTTTGTAGCATGCAATAGTTTATTTATTTTGTACTCATTATTGCATGTTCCATTAGTAGCATTTTTCGTTGCCTAATTATATGAAACTAGCGTTTGTACTCTGTCACCCGAGCATGTCTGAAATGTCGTATGGGCGTCAACGGCATGCACTTATCGTGACAATGCGTAATAAAAGTTCACGGCGTCTCTAGCTTTTGATTTCGTAGCACTTTGGCCCCTAGAGGCGGATAGATCGATCTTAGCTCTGAGTTTGCGTTTGTTTTGTGGAGATGGAATAATGGGTGTATGCCACGCTCACCGTCTCATAGGTGCATGGACTAGCTAGCTGTGTACCAGTCTGTTCTGTTTTGGATCGTGGGTGCTTCCGTTTCACGTGACCTTGTTTTTTTTATATGTGTAGTCACATGGTTTGTTGTGTGTATATGTTGTGATATGTTTCTGATATGCTTCCGTACGCGTTTGATTATGTATAGGCCAAGTGTCGGATCATAACTCCGAATTTTATTAAGTATATGTTTCGGTAAAAAGGTTGGTTTCGAGTTTGAATTGAAGTACTTATATTTATTTTCTTACATTTGTCCTTACCTATACTATTGTTCTTTCCGTTACTGGGCAATTTTTTGGCTCAACCGTATTTTCTTTGTTTTGTTTTTCTTATTTTGTTTTCAGGTAATCCGGGACTCGGGGATATTAGTGATGAGAGAGAATAATGAAGTTCAATCTTTTAAAAGTTAATTCATTTTGGTTTAATAATGTGACTTAGGTTGATTTGATATCTGTAATAGTGACATGTCAGCCCGTTCCGGGTTGGGGTGTTACAACCTCACTCCACACAATCTTTCCAATCCAGCCAGCATACAAATCACCACTTCTGTTAATTAGCTTCAAACATGCCAAGTCTTTTACTTCACACTCAGGCAATGTGTTGACCGATCTCAGCTTCTTTTCGAAATATTGAACCCTATCAAATCTTTTAACCACAAATACTCTGAGCTGATCATCATAGAGCCAACAAATTATTCCTTTTTTCGATTCATTGCACCCTTTAATATTGTAACTCCTTTTAAACATAGGAAGTACCTCAGGTTTCTTTGTTCTTACAAACCAGTTAACACAATCCTCCTTCCACCTAGGTTGTTCTTCCCAATCTGTCTCACCACTTATACTTTCACCTTGGTTCACCGGTTCTTGACTCAAATCAGGAATATCATGTTTAATATCATCTTCGGGTATCTCCCCTTCCTCCAGACCACTATCAATTTCAATTTTGTTCACCAAGTTTTTCAATCTCACCATATGACAACACATCTTCAGTAACCTTAAACTCTTCATCAACAGCTACAGAGTCACCACCCGCACTACTAGTTGGAGCACTAGACTCCCCCAGAGATGTGGAAGTACCAAGAGATTGTGAATTTCTTGGCCGCTCATCACCTGCATCTTTCGATGCATTGGGATCATTGTCTTTGTCCTCCCGTATTTTTGTCCTCAACTCATCTCCCTTACAACTGCTCTCCCCCCTGAGATGCTAAGATATGCTTTAAAGCATCAAAAAGTTTACCGTGTTCAACCAAGAGAGACACTGAAGTTGATTCTCAGCCACCAGACGTTGAATTGCCTGAGTTTGAATGATATTAATCCTTGCTTGCTCAACAACCACGCGTTCCAGAGCCATGATCCGCTCGGAATCCGACAGTGTGGAATCAAAAGCAAATGTCATGTGTGAATTATCCTGAGCATAGGGTGGAGGAATGCCCAAACTGACTAGAATCTCGGATGAAAATGGAATAGAAACTGGTGGTGGTATAGAAACTGAAGACCCGATAGTAGCAACCAGAGTTGACTTTGCAAACAAAGAAACAACCTCAAATGGAGTAATCGGTCGAGGAGGTAAAGGCACAATGTCTAGTGCTGACAAAGCCACCGAAGAAACACTCGACGTCACCGGTAGAGAGGCAGAAGTAACTGTTACATAAGTAGAAGAGTCAGATAACAGTGAAGGAGCAAACTAAACCACTTTTGAACTCTCACCAGCCCAGGCTTTCTTGGATCTATGAACCAAAGCATACATCTGATCTTCATAATCGGATTCACTATCAGTATTCTTTTAGCGCTTTCCATGTATCTTTTCTTGATCAGCTAAATACATCCAAGTCTCATCAATCTCATCTGAGGATGAATCAGATAAATTTCCTCAGAAACATCAACCGAGTAATGATGGACCAACCGAAGCAGCAACCGAGGAAACCCGAACCCCAAAAACCTGAACTTCAGAAACATCAACCAATGACATATCAAATATCTCGTGTCCTCCAAAAGCTATATCAAGGTCTAGATCTTCGACAACAGATAGAATAGGAGCACTAACTGGAACATCCAAAGTCACAGGAAGTGGTTGTGGAATATCATCTGGAGCCGGAGCAGGATCAAGAAACCCGTCATTGGATGGAGAAACATAAGCCAGATTCAAAAGAAAGCCAAATAAAGGTGTGTGTCTCGGCCGACGCTCCACATTGCTTCGTGAGCTTGAAGTACGACATTAAGCAAAAATCCTCTTGTTGACGCTATCCACAAACGAAATAGGACGACGTTGTGAGAGATTAGGAGCCACATGGTTAAGAATCATCTGAAGAAATCTGGGAAACATCAAGAACCTTTCCCTAGCCACCGCCCTTCGATGACCATCAATTTCATAAAAGACCATTTGACTAAAATTGAAGGTTTTATTGTACGTCAATGCAGCCATTGCAGACTGTAGAGATGCACCAATACCGTCAGTACCAGCCTTGCGACCAGACATGCACACAATCAAAGCATGCATAAAGAATCTCCATTGATCTAGTAAGAACCCTTTGCGACTTTGGGTATCTTCTAGAGGTCCTGAATAACCCATGCAAAGAAAAACACCATTATGAAAAGTAGCCGGATCCTCAGTAGGACCCTGATCATCTTCAGCGGACCCGAATTGCAAAGATGCCCGCACTTGGCCACCCGAGAATTGAACAATCTGCTTATTAACCATAACACGCATAATAGGAGGCTCCACACGAAAATCATACTCCACCCTATTCCAAAAATCCTCTATATTCGGAAGGAGATAGGTAGTGTGGTGGAGATAGAACGAAAGATCCGTGAGCGTAACAGAAACTGAATAATCTTCGGGTAATCTTCAGTTCAACGAATATCTGGGACTAAGGTGACGTACATGTTGTGAGAGGAGAAAAACTGCCTCTTATCATTGTCATCCCCATCACCACCTGTGCCACCAGCACCTGCAACAGTTGCCATAACTTTTGAAAACAACCAAGTCAAATAAAAACTGAAGCAGTTAGCTATCTTCGCCTAGTAGGTTAGTAGGAGAAGTTGAGGATCAAGCGAAGTTTCCCATAGGATCGCCTAATAGGAGAAGTTAAGAGATAAGCGAAGTTGAGCACAACTTCGACTTCAACCACATAATTTCGCTTTCAAGAACTGCCCAGAAAATAATTATCGTCTTCTAATGCATAATCAACAATTAGATGATCAACAAAGGTGCGACAAGCTCCGATAAAGTTAATTGTATACTCGGTTTAGCACAAGCATGAACACCGAAAGGGTATTGAAGTCATGAAAGTTCGAACCAAAAAATCATAAAAATCAAACCAACCAGGAAGAATTAACATAAACAAGTTAAAAATTATGAATCATCTCGAGATGTTTAACCTGAATATGTGGTCAAAACAACGATTTGCTTGAAGATGATTCTTAGGTTAAGTTCACCAGGTGTATTGGAAGATAGATTGACCAATTTTGACTTAAATTCGTTTATAAACCCTTTGGAAATCTCAGAGGCGAAGTTAATAACTCTGCCCTCAAATAACTTCGCCTATGGTGAAGTTAATAATAACTCAGCCAAGACTAAGTTATTGAATAAGTGAAAAATTTTAAATTATGACTATAAAAGTAAACGAGTAACCCGTGTTTTAAAAGAAAAACTATTCTTAAAAGAAGTATAGAATAAAAAAAAAACAAAAACAATAATAAACACAAAAAGGATCACTTGATCCTCTTGTAATTAGGCAAATTTTGGGATCAAATTTCAGTTTTGATAAAACCGTCGCATTCAAGAAAAGATCCGAACATGGAATCATATTGATTAAGGTACTTTCATAAAGATTATCATTTCGTCCGTGATACGAGTTAGGTTCACTTTGGCATAGAACTTAGATGGACATCACGTATGGATCTGTGATGCCTCCTGTCTCTTCTCAAGGTGTATTTGGCTTTCCCCAAATCACCCAAATTTGACTCTAACTCCTTAGTGCTTGATCGAAAATTTTATGAATTGTAAGAAAACATTTAAGCTTTAAGGTTGAACGTTGGACTTACAAGCCATCCGGGCTTACATGCCTTTCATTCAGAGTGTTTAGGACTTATTTGAATGCCCCACCCTTGTAGTTCTAGTTTGACCTTTTAAGCTTTTAAAAACGAAATTTAACATCTCATTAATATATATATATATACACACACACATAATTTTTTTAAGAAATAAAGGAACAAGGACATAATATTTTGATGGAGATCAAGAAACTAACGGGCTCGTGTATGACTAGGTAATTCTTTTCTGCCTATCATTCGGAGAGATGTATTTGGAGACATGCACATGTCTTCAGAATGACTCTCCACAGTAAGTTTAGCATATTTAGTTTATATCACTTCAACTTTATGCATCATGGAAAGCTACCATGAAAATCAATGACTTTTCTAGAGCCTTTTAAGTTTAATAACTTCATTCGTTAGGCACATAGAATCAATTTACCTATCATTTTCCAAAGGTTGAATTGTTTTTCATTTAAAAATGTTTTGAAGCTTCCAAAAAGCTGTTAACTGAATAATCATATCACTTCCCAGGTAATTACAGAAGACAATTTTAAAATTCAATTGCCTTGGTCACTCTTAGTTCTCAGGTGAATGGCAATCCTGTATGTCCACAATTGGTTAACAGGAGTAAGAACATATATAAATATGTGTCCCTCAAACTTAGAGTAACCGACATAATTTTAAGCGAATGAATTATAACAAAATACATCACAATTGCCCCAGATGCTTTCAGTCTTTAGCAGAATGGCTATCCTGTGAATCTACAAGTAGATTACAGGACCAAACATATACAAGTATATGTCCTTCAAACTTGAGCAACCGACATAATTTTAAGCGAAAGTGATTTTTTTTAACTCAATTAAGAAAGGACACGGTTACACCGGATTGATCATCCCGTTTGACTCAGTAATATTTTGAAAACGAGATCAGTCAAAAGCTTTTGTAAAAAGATCGGCTTTGTTATCCAGAGAATCAACCTTTTCCAACACGATTAATTTCTTCTCAACACAATCCCGTATGAAATGATGACGAATGTCAATATGCTTAGTTTTACTATGCTTTACGGGATTGTTAGTTACCGAGATAGCAGCAGTATTATCAATGCAAATAGGAGTGTGAGTGAAATTCAGACCATAATCTCTCATCTGTTGTTGTATTCACAAAACCTGGGAGCAACAATTCGATGATGCCATATACTCTGCTTCACAAGTGGATATTGCAACTGAGGTCTACTTCTTGCATTTCCAAGACACCAACCTCCCACCAAGAAACTGACAACCACCAGTAGTCGAGTTCCTATTATGGTTACAACCCCCATAAACAGAGCCGGTGTATGCAACTAAATCCAGCTCACCTCCCTTTGGGTACCAGAGACCCAACTTAGGCTTTCCTTTGAGGTACCGCAGAATTCTCTTCACGCCTTTCATGTGTGACTCCTTCGGATTAGCCTGAAAACGCGCACAAACACAAACTGCAAACATAGGGGGTGTTTGGGATTCCTTATTTCCACCAGCTTATAACTTATTAACTTTTTGGAAAGATAATAATGTGTAAAAGATGTTTGGGAATCATTAAGGACTTATGGTTTTTAACTTTTAGCCAAGGCAAAATATAAGGGTTTTGAAAAGTTATGATTTCCTAACTTATTAACTTAATGGTTATAACATTCCCATTAAACCCTTCACAAATTACAAACGACCTGCATCTTTAACTTCTATCTCCCACCTGCATCTTTAACTTCTCCATCTACCACCTGCATCTCTGCAATCTCTTTAATTCTATCTTTACTTCTCTGTTCAACAACCACATACACCCCACTACATATAAACCGTATACACAAGATCTCTACCACAATAATCTTCCTCATCTAAGCTCATTCCTACCATATTTGCTTAATTTTTTGATTTCGTGAAGAATTTCGTTAGATGAACTGCCATGTGTATTCCATCCCGATGTTTCATGCTCCGGTTTTTGTGTTTACAAAGTTAGGGTTCTTCATGTTCACTATTAGTTGTTGTTCAATGTCACTGTTATATTACCTAAAAGCATCATGAATCTTTTAGACTTTTGATATATAATTCAATTAGCATGAATCTTGTATAGTTGATGAGATTATGTGGCAGCTTTGATTTATTTGAGCTTATTTAATTTACAAGATTTAATCATGCCCGCCACATGTTTGATGAAATATCTCAATGAAATATTAGTGTTAAAAAGAATGTGATATAAGTTATTGATAATGATATATTAGTGTTAAAATAGAATGTGATTTTGTTACTTTTTATTTGTTTGATTTTTTTATAGAATCTTGAAAAATCTTGTGATTTTGTTTGGGACCATAGAATGTGAATTTACTATTGCATTAATTTGTTGCTATGGATCAGATAATGGAAAAATCCACTAAAAAGAATAAAACAAAGTTCTTGTGGTCTAATGATACGTTCAAGGAGTTTATCGATGCGTGCTTGCTTGAACTTAGAAAGGGGAATAGACCCGGTACACACTTTACTAGGGCCGGGTGGGAGAATATAGTAAAAACCATGCAGGAAAAAATAGGCGTAACCCTTGATCAAAAGAAAGTTAAAAACAAATGGAATGCCATGAAGAAATAATGGAAGCTTTATGATCGCTTGATGAGGCTTGAAACTGGAATTCGTGGGACGAGAAGCTCAATCGATGCATCGCTTGAGTGGTGGGTTGAGAACATAAAGGTAAGTTCTTTCGTTTTATTAATGAAGATGCAAAATGGTTTGTTTTTATATATTATTAACCCACTTGTTATTTTCATAGATAATTATTAATATAGATAATATATATAACTTTTTTGTTTTCATATAGATAATTATTACAGTCTTGTTTATTTAATGAAGATGCAAAATGGTTTAGTTTAGAGGCTGTTGTAACTGGATCATAGTTTAGTTTATTGAATTAGTGATCGTTTTTTGATTTTTGGTTCGATTTGGTTAACCTTATTACGGACTTGACTTTAAATAAAAAGTGACTACAGAATAATTTAAAAGATTCAAAGTAAGTTAAGCTGTCAATTACAATAAATGGCGTTTTGCCTTATTTAATCAAACAGATGATATGCAATTATGCACTATCATGCAACAAATATTAAAATACATCATGAAGTGAACCACGGTTTACTCATTTTCTGAATGTAGTTATATACTTAAAACATCTTTGTGGTAACAGATTAAGTCAAACAAGTTACTTTTGGTTTTAAAATTTAATATGAACATATCTAACCTTGAAAGTGAAACCAATAGTTATATCTAAAATCAATCTTAACCTTGTCAGATACAAGTTTGACTTTCAGTGTCAAAGTGTGAGAAGTGAGAACCTTAAGGTTTTCTTGTTATAAAGATGGCACACTTTCTTGTTCGGTTCGGTTTTAATAGGACTTGTTTTTTCCATATTGTCGTTTTTGATAATATAAAGGCTTGTTTATCTTGTAGGTGGAAAAAGACTTTGCCAAGTTTAGGGGCACAAATTTGGAAATATTTGAGACGCATTATGCTCCTTTGTTTCGAGATTCGGTTGCCGTAGGAGATCAAACTATGACTCCGTTACAGTTTCAAGATGATAGCAATATGAATGTTGAGGGCAAAGGAGACAGTGATGAAATAAGTTTAAGTGTTGATGACCCTTTGTTTCCTAGTTTCGCTGGAAGTTATTGGGGTAAAAGGAAAAAGTCTAAGAATGGTGCCAACAAACGTTCATCCAAGTGCAAAACTTCATCTTTGGAGGATAAGATAGAGGTTGCCTTAACTACCTTATCAACAAAAAGCACACAAACTTTTCCACCAAATACTTCCTTTCCAACAATGGAAGATTGCATGAGCATTGTCATCACTTTTCCCGGTTTCGAAGAAGGTTCTAATGGGTATTTGTGTGCATTGCATGTTTTTATCCAAAAGAAAAACCGTGACGCTTTTATGTATCCGCCAACTCATGAATCAAAGATGGGGCTCCTCAAGTTATTTTTGGAAGATTGATTTATCGTTTTACGTTATATCTTATCCTTTGACACTATGTGTTGTTCTATGTTTGACATTATGTGTTATTGTTTGACATTATGTGTTATTTCTACTTTTTATATTTGTGTTATCGTTTGACATTTATGTGTTATTGGTTTACATCTTATATATATATATATATATGTTGGATGGATAGTGACGACTCTAATTCGTATGATGGTGATGAACAATTTTGGGTGGACGAGGATATGGAAACCAAAAGGTTATGTGTGTTAGTTATCGAAGGGATATTAATAGCTCGTGACATGCGCAACAGACGAATGCCATGTCACACGTCAGATCGCACCGGGCACATATTTATTAATGAAATTTTAAATGGCCATCCTAGAAGGTGTTATGAAATATTTAGATTGGACGTACTGGTTTTTAGACAACTATGTGTAGATCTTGTTACTAGATACGGATTGACACAAACCCGTAATGTGTCTACTGAGGAGTCGGTCGGAATTTTCTTGATGACTTTGGCTCATGGGTGTACTAATAGGTTTGTCCAAGAATCTATTAATCATTCCGGGGAAACCATTCATCGACATTTTTATAAAGTTTTGGAAGCCGTGCTTAGGATGAGTGCTGAAATCATCAAGCCAGCCGCGAACTATAATGATGATGTACCTGCATATATATTAAATAATCCTCGATATTATCCAATGTTCAAGGTATTATCTAATGTTCAATGTTTTTAATGCTCTAGTTCTTTTTACAAATGATTTAATTATGATATCTTGTTGTATTTATAGGAATGCATTGGTGCGATTGACGGGAAACACGGGAGGGCATTGGTTCGATTGAACAAACAACCAAAGTACATTGGTCGAAAGGGGTATGCCACACAAAATATAATGGTTTTTTGTGATTTTAACATGTGCTTTACATTCGTATGGGTCGGATGGGAGGGGACTGCACATGACACAAGAATCTTCAATGAAGCCTTACAGAGACCTGCCCTTAAGTTTCCACATCCAACGGGTAGTTAGTATAATTTTAGTAATGCAATTTGTATGTGTTTAATATTTGTGTGAAACGACTAACAATTGTTTGTTTTATTTGTAGATAAATATTACGTTGTTGATGCCGGATACCCCAATACTAAAGGGTATCTTGCTCCATACAAAGGTGCGAACATTCGTTATCATATGCCGGATTTTCGAGGTGGACAAACCAGTGCTATGTGTGCTCCTCGCAGAGCAAAAGAGACATTTAACTATATGCACTCATCATTGCGAAATATCATTGAACGGACTTTTGGAGTGTCGAAAGCTAGGTGGGCAATATTGAGAGAGATATGCACATTAATTACACATACAATCACCAAGTGAGTATTGTGTTAGCGTCGATGGCGATTAATAACTTTATTAGAAAGGACGGTAGGTTTGATGAAGCATTTAACACGGCCCAACAAGAATCTTACAATCCCATAGAAGATGGTGCTAGTAATGAAGGTGATGAAGATGTTCCGGCTACAAATCGTACATAGTTCGAGTGACCAATACGTTGTTTGTGAAGGAAGATTGACCAATACGTTGTTTGTGAAGTGGAATGGAATGGGATTGACCATATAATGCCTTGTTGAGTATGTACACATGATCTGGAAAGTCCGGATCTGGAAAACTTGGAGTTTGCTCGACACACTACGTCAACCTTTTCATTCAGAAACGCACTCTTTACGTCTAATTGAAACACCTTCATCTCTTTGTGAGCAGCAATGGCCAAGAAAATTCGAATTGCATCTTGCCTAGCTATAGGAGCAAACACCTCATTGTAGTCGATCCCTTCTTGATGATTAAATCCCTTAATAACCATTCTTGCCTTATTTCGGGCGATTACCCCTTTCTCATCCCTTTTTTCATTTGAACACCCACTTAGTGTCGATTGCATGCACGTCTCGTCGCTTCTCATCCAACTTCCATACCTCCATTTTGTTATACTGAGCCAATTCTTCCTTCATAGCTTCGACCCAAGAGCTATCCTTCAAAGCCATCTGATAGTTTTTCAGCTCTATTTGACTGATATAGCATGCGTACAAACACTCATTCAGAATACCAGTATCTTTGATGCTCACATAAACACATGTGTTTTCTTCCAAGCTTCCCCTAGTATGCACACCGTCAAAAAGATTACCAATCACATTTTCCAGAGGATGATCCTTGTGTATTCTTGTTGTTGGGACTGGAGCAACTACTAAGTCTCGGATTGAGTTCATAGGTATGTTGTTGATCATGAAACGGATTTATGAACTCTTTAGCATCTGAACCTGTTGGTCTTTCTTCAACACCGGAGATTGTTGGTCTCTCTGAGTCAAATTTATCTTCGACACTTGATCTATGTGTGATGGCCTCATCTTAATCAATTAACATCTTAGTGGCCTTCCTTTCTACCATATCTGCAAACTCATAAGAAGGTAGATTAAAAGATTTAAACAGTTTGTCATAATCAAAAACTTCGTCTGGTCCCACGCTAGGCTTTGGTGGCTTGTAACTAGTAATGTCAGTGTTATAGACCACCTCAACCTTGTTGCTCGATAGATTAGAGACTCTTTTGTTGGGAGACCCAACCACATAACCAACAAGGATTCCTTCGTCAGCTTTCCCACCAAATTTTGAATTAGTCTTTAATATCGAAGTTGGAGACCAAAAAAGTTCGATACCTTTCAGATTAGGCTTTCGACCATGCATTAATTCATAACATGTTTTGTTTAATCTTTTGACAATTAGAACACGATTAAGGATATAGCAAGCTGTAGCGACAGCCTCATCCCAGAACACCACAGGAAGCTTATCACCGGCCCGCATGGTCCTGGCTCCTTCAATTAGCGTCCTATTCTTTCTCTCAGCAACTCCATTATGTTGTGGAGTGTACGGTGCACTGAACTGATGCTCTATCCTTTCTGCAGAAAAAACATCTACATTTGATAATTCTTGAACTTTGTGCCGTTATCACTTCTGATAAATTTGACCTTTCCTCAAATAATGTTTTCCAATTTGGTAATGAAACACTCAGAAGATTGTGCTTCAGTTCTTCCACAAAATTAACCCGCTCCAGCTTGATCTTTCCGTTAGTTACTTTACCAATGCCTGAAATTTTTCCTCCACTTTCTCCTGCAAAACTTACTCTTACCAGTCATGTGTCAGGAACAGCCACTGTCGACAACCCACCTGTTGTTCTCGGTCTTTTCAGACTGTTCCCTGCATATTCAAGAAAATTAATTAAAAACGGGGGACCCAAGACCTCATGGTCTTGGGTTGTTCGAACCTGTTATACGACATCCTGCTAGCTTCCTCTCTAGTGTTCCATTGAGAAGACTTGACATTGGGTCTGGAAGGAAATTTTCTAGAGAATCAATCATGAGACCAGCCAAAGAACCCTTAGTTCCTAGTTGTATTAAAGGTTTTTGATGACTCAAAGTTACGGGTTTTATGGTTAACTGGAAAAATACAATGTTGATTTCTTTGAAATCTAGGGTTTATCCTAGGCTTGGTGTCAGTTGATTTGACATTTGATTTTACACCAGTTTAGATTTTGTTTTGGTCTCAGCTTTGTTTGGTCTCATACTCTTTTATTTCTCCCTCTTCAAGGGACAAATACTAGCAACGTGTCCCTTGTTATGACATCTAAAGCAACTCCTATTCAAATTACATGTGGTTGTCTGAACATCCTTCTCATGAGTTACTTCAGAAGATGAAGCTGGTTTACTGACATTGTGTTTCACGTAGGGGGAATGAATGGGTTTAAAGAATATTTCTTATGACTAAAAGTAACATTCGACTCCCTTTTCAATAACATAGATTCATCATTCACTTTACCAGTTTTGAAAGACTTACAAAACGGGGACTCTTGATCAACAACTTAGGAATTTGTTTAAACATATTTGTTAACATCTTTGTCTTGCTCTTCAAGTTTAACAAGGTTAACGGAAGTTTTTTTTAGCTCAACCTTAATTGGTGTGGTAGATGTTGGTACATGATGTCAGTAGTTCAGTATATAGTGTCTGTAATCAAGTTAGTATGTTTTGTATTTGGATTTAAGCGATGTTGTCTCTCAAGTTCGCCTGATATGAGCGAACTTGTGGAACAAGCGAAGTTAGTGACAACTTCGCCTAACATGTTTAGGCGAAGTTGTCGTATGTTAAATATGTTTAGCTGCGGCTAGGTTTGAAGTGAGAGAAAAAAGAGTTGTTCATTACGTGTAATCAGTGATCGGTGTATCACGTGTTATCAGTTGCAATACAACGTGTTCTTGGTTTATTGTAACGTGTGTTTGATTGTGTTTAACGTGTATCGTCTTCTACGCTCGTATCGTCTTACGTAGGGATTCCGCACCTACGTAGAACGAGATATTCCGTGTAGATCCGGCTGAGAACTTACAAGTGGTATCAGAGCCTTAGGCTCTTATGCTATGGTTCGAGATCTGCGTTTTGTTGTTCCTGGCACGTTTCTGATGCGTTTTTGGGCCGAACAGCCGCCGCAGGCGAAGTTATGGGGTTCAGGCGAAGTTGTCGCTTAAATTTTAGGGTTTAGGCGAAGTTATGGACAGGCGAAGTTATGGACAGGCGAAGTTGACTTTTAGGCGAAGTTGACTTTAGGAGAAGTTACAAAAAAAAAAAAAAAATTTGTTTAGAGTTTTCGTCTGTATGGCCAGGTGTACACGATTATTGTGAGACCTAAGACGTTGTTCCGTCAACGAGTGAAACTTGTTATCTCTTGGTCTTACGTGTGAACAAATACGTGTCAACTCTGGATATGGAGTTGAGGTTGTGAATGGGATATTGATTGAAACTGGATATTGACACATATTTGGGTGTTTGTGGGCAATGAAATAGTTGTTGTTCGAGGTTGACCAACTGAAGAAAGTCAAATTGAACTGAAGGTTTTCGTCATTACTGGATTGCGGTCAGAGCATATTATTTATGTTATTTTCAAGGCGTTCGAGAATTGGATCCTGAAACGTGATGCTTATTTATTAAAGTGAAAATTCTGGAACAAGTTGGATTTAATCGGGAATTAAAGTGTTTATGTTCTTGATCGTTATCCCTGGTGATTGAAGATGCTTCGGATTAATTAATGGTCATGTGTGTTAGATTCTGTCAAGGTGGTTTTGTGATGAAATTGATCACTTGATGTTGAGTAGTTGAAGATTAAACCTTATCGTATGCCGACGTGTTGGTGAAGCTGTGGAGGGAGCCCAACTTCACGTGTTGGTGAAGTTAGAAGAACTTCACCTGTTGGTGAAGTCAGAAGGACTCATGTGATTGGTTGAGATGATCAATTAGGCACGAGGATGCATGCATTTCAAAGACCTCAATCTATATAGTCGGAGAAGCTTACACTGAAGGGGAGATCTGATATGGAAGACGCTGGGTGATTGGTAGATTTGTGAAGCTACAAGACAGTTTCAGACACGGCTGGTTGAAGGGCAAACAGAAGATCATCAGTTAAGAGGGAGTCTGTTGGTGCATGTTTTGTAACAGATGATCTTTTGTGTTTGTTAGAATTGAGATGATCTTACTAATTGAGAGAAAAAAGTTGTTCATTACGTGTAATCAGTGATCGGTGTATCACGTGTTATCAGTTGCAATACAACGTGTTCTTGGTGTATTGTAACGTGTGTTTGATTGTGTTTAACGTGTGTCGTCTTCTACGCTCGTATCGTCTTACGTAGGGATTCCGCACCTACGTAGAACGAGATATTCCGTGTAGATCCGGCTGGGAACCTACAATTGGTATCAGAGCGTTTGCTCGTGATTGTGTGGTTCGGGATTATCACACGGGTGTAGAAATCGTTCCGTTCGACTATTCGCGGGACGAGTTTACGTTAATATACCAAGTTTTTGTGTCCTACTCACCTCCCACCATAAAAAACAACCCATTTCACCTTCGCATACCTCGCAAAACGTCAAAATCAAACCTGCAAAAACAATTGTTCATCAGGCGAAGTTGCCGCTACTGTTTGTAGGGTTTAGGCGAAGATATAAGGTTAAGCGAAGTTATTAACAACTTCGCCTACCTCACAAGTTCGCTTATCTTAAGCGAAGTTATCTACAACTTCGCCTAATCAGGCGAATTTAAAAAGGAGCGAAGTTAAGAATTCAAGCGAAGTTAAGACTTAAGCGAAGTTAAGTTTAACTTCGCCTACAGTACTGTTCAGAATAAAATTTTTATTTTTAGTTTCTTTGAGTGCTCGTTTATATTTCTTCCAAAGATGACTTCTATAAATATTACGGAACTGGTGAAAATGGAAGTGGAAGTAGGTTAAGCTACTAAGGCACCGAAAATGCTTAAGGGAACCGATTTCATGGCTTGGAAAGATCGGTTTGAACAGTATGTTAAATATCAAGATGCTAAGATGTGGGTGTGCATTCAAGATGGATTCATTCCACCAACGGCTTTGTATGAGGGTCGTGAACAAATTAAAAAATACAACAAGATGGAAGAGGAAGAAAAGAAGATGTATGAGGCTGAAAGCAAAGCTCATGCTGCGATAACAATGGCTCTTCCACAAGAGATTCTTCACACCTTCAGGAAATATAAAACCGCTAGAGAGCTATGGGAAGCGCTTGAAAACCGATTTGAAGGTAATGTGGGGATACGTGCATCCAAGATTAAGCTACTCAAAACCCAATTCTCGGTGTTCAAGTATTTGAAGAATGAATCACTTGATGATATCATCATGAGATATTATCACCTGATGACCGAACTCAGCAATTATTCCATTGTTTACAAAGAAGAGGAGATCGTAGAAAAACTCCTTGATGCTCTCCCACCGAAATGGGAGATGTACACTGTCTTGATGAGAGAAGATAAAGAGTTTGCCAACATTGACTTGGAAACAGCAGTCAACAAACTACGAACTTTTGAACTTAACATGGTTCGAAAAGAGACACCAACTGATCAGGTTCAGGATCCGGGAATGTATGGTGCAAAAGTTAATTCAAGTTCAAGTTCGAAGTCAGAATCATCTGCTTACTACTCAAAGGGAGACTGGAGCTCTAACTCAACTCATGATGGTCATGTAACTCTCAACATGGACGGTGATGTGTGTTTCGTAGCTGGTGGAACAAACACTTCTAAACCTCAAACAACAAAGGGTAGTTTTTCTTCAAGTGTTCCGAACAACAACTACTCTCAGATGCCCATGAGTGTTAAATCTGCTGAACAGCATTTTGCTCTCTATGAATCTTTCATTGCTTCGTACGAAAATTACATTAAAGGTAAAATTGTTGACCCTGCAACTTTAGACGAAGACTATGATTAGATCGATGCTGATGATCTGGAGGAAATGGATCTGCAGTGGCAGATGGCGATGATAGTAAGAAGAGTTAAAAGGTTTATGAAGAAGACTGGTAGAAAGTTTGTTGGCGAAAGACCAGGGTTTGATAAGTCAAAGGTTCGGTGTTATAACTGTCAACAGATGGACACTTTGCTAAAGAATGCACAAATGAACGAGTGGAACGTAGTCAGAACAGGACAACACAACCGAATGGGGGAAGTAACGAGAATAGGGCAATGATATCCAGACAGAACGGGGAATGCAATTGGAATCTGCAAGTTGAGGAAGTGTTCGAACAGGCCAATTTGGTGAACATCGAAACTGCAGGAAGTGAGAAAGTAACTGGAGATAATCAAGCTTACATGGCAGAAGTGACAGATCAGCTCTCTGAGGTAAGTTCTAAACTCCCTTGTACGAAATGTGAAAATCTGTCTGAACAGTTGAAAACAATAACTGATCAGTTTGTTAGTTTGGATGCTCAATTTAGAACATTAAAAGAAGATCATTATTACACTAAAACTAGAGAAAAAAATTACACGGTAAAAATAAAAGCTAGTGAGAAATATATCAGAAGTCTTAAAGCAAGTCTAGCTGAAAAAATACAAGTAATTGATCTTAGCTATGAAGTGTTAGAAGAGAAAACCAAACTAATTGCTGAAAGGGATAAACAGATAGCTGATTACCAGGTGAAAGTGGTGGAACTAAACAGAAAGCTTGAGCAATTTAGAAATTCCTCTGCTATACTTGATCACCTCGTAAGTGATCAACGTTCCCCAGTTAAAAGGGGAGGAATTGGATATTCTGAAGTTCCACCACCTTATAATCATAACTATACTTATGATCCTAGTAATCAGAAATCTGTTGATGTTGAATTTGGTCAGACAGTTCCTGTTAAAGTTACGATTAAAGATCCAGAAGTTAGTAAAAGTGAAACGAGTAAGCCTGCTTCGAATGTTAAGATTTCTGTTCCTAGTTCTGTCTCATCAAATTCGGACAAGACATCCGAGTCTAGTGAGACAAAAGAAGAGGCAGTGTTACTAAAACGTGGAGAGGAACATAAACCAACTGAAAAGAATTCTCCACTAAACCCGTATGTCTCACCATATGTTAGACAAACGGGCAGTAATGCAACCTTAACATCTAAAACAACTGTTGAGACGAAAGTTGAACACAGGAGCTGTTTCAGATGCAATCAAATAGGACACCTGATTGCTGATTGCCCTCTGAATCAGAGATTCAGAGGTATGAGGCCTTCGAAAACTGAGAATAGAACTAACAGTAATTACTATAATGGTAGAAATAAAAACTCATCAAAGTTCAGACATTGGACTAATCCAGGTTTTCAAAGAAGTCGATCTCAGTTTTTTCCTGTTAAAAACCAAATCATTAGTAATAATTCATTTAATTCACGAAGGTTTGGATGGCCTCATAGTCAATCTACTAGAAGGTATCCTTTTAGGACTTACAGAAATCATTCTAATACTAACTTTGGACAGCCAAAGTACGGGATGCCTTTTAACAGATTTAATCGACCCAAGACCAATAGGTCTTGGGTCCCCAGATTTTAATCCTTTGCTTTAATCGTGCAGGAACAGTTGAACAGGGCTGCAAACAATCTATGGGTTGTGGATAGCGGCTGTTCCCGGCACATGACGGGTAACAAGAATTTGTTACACGAATGGAAACCTGTTCAGGGAGGTAGAGTAAGTTTTGCTGGAGAGAGTGGTGGTAGAATTACTGGAATTGGGACGGTGACTAATGGTAAAATGAAGTTAGAAAAGCAATCGTGCTGTATCCTGGTTTCAAGATACCAGAGGAATGGATAGTAATGAAGGCTCCAAGGGAAAAGAATAAATATGTTATGGACATGAGGTCGACTGAGATGGCAACAGAAGAATCATGTCTTCTGTCAAAAGCAACTGAATCGGAGTCCGAGTTATGGCATCGAAGAATGGGGCATATTCATCTTCGAAAAATGAACTACATTGTCAAGAATGGGCTGGTGCTGGGTGTTCCCTTGAAAAATTTCAACTTTGAAGACCAATGTTTATCGTGCAAAAAGGGAAAGCAACACAAGAAATCTCATCACACCAAGAAGGTTAATTCAATAGTCAGTACCCTAGACCTACTTCACATGGATCTCCTCGGTCCCGTGAATGTAAAAAGCCTAGGTGGAACATCATACTGCTTGGTGATAACTGATGATTTCTCTCGATACTCTTGGGTATACTTCCTGAAGATAAAGGATGAAACGGTTCAGATGGTAATGAATTTGATTACCAAGGTTGAAAATATTATGGGGAAAAAGGTTAAATACATCAGGACTGACAATGGGACAGAGTTCAAAAACTATCAGATGGAGATATTCTGCTTACAGAAAGGGATACACCACCAGTACAGCGCTCCGTATACTCCGCAACAAAATGGGGTGGCTGATAGGAAGAACAGAACGCTAATTGAAGGAGTCAGAACCATGCTGGCTGATTCTAAACTTCCTGTGGTGTTCTGGGCTGAAGCTGTTGCAACAGCCTGTTATATCCTTAATAGAGTTTTAACTGTTAAAAGATTGAATAAAACATGTTATGAACTTATGCATGGTAGAAAGCCTAACTTGAGTGGTCTCGAACCATTCGGGTCCCCGTGTTAGATATTAAAGACGAACTCAAAATTTGGTGAAATAGCCAACGAAGGTATTTTAGTCGGATATGTTGTTGGGACACCCTACAGACGAGTCTTTAATCTATCGACCAGCAAGGTTGAGGTGGTGTGTAACACTGACATCACAAGTTACAAATCACCAAAACCAAGCACGGGACCCGCTGGGGCTTTCGACTATGATAGGCTATTTAAATATTTTAATTTGCCTTACTTGGATTGTGCAGAAGTTGATGAGAGAATAGCTACGATGATGCTTTATGATGAGGAAGAAAATTTTGTGCAACGACCGCAGTACGATGAATGTCAACCTTCCTCGTCAAATGCTGTCGATACCCCTGCTACTTCTACAGAAGAGGAATTTTTCAATCCTTTTCACTCTCAACAACAATCACCCATTGATGAGCTATCTTCGAACCTGGAAGACAATCTGAAAGTCAGTTCGGTTCCGACTACGAGTGTTCACAAATATCACCCTTTGGAGAATGTGATAGGTGATCTGTCCGACGGTGTACAAACAAGACGAAGCTTGAATGAGCACACTTGTGTTTACACAAGCATTAAAGATACAGGCATCATTAACGAATGCTTGTACACGTGCTTCATCAGCCAGATTAAACCAAAGAACTATCAAATGGCCCTCAAGGACAGCTCGTGGGTCGAAGCCATGCAAGAAGAGTTAGCCCAGTTCAAGAAGATGGAGGAATGGTTTTGGTTGCAAAACCGAAAAATGTGCATGCGATTGGCACAAAATGGGTTTTTAAATGCAAGAGAGATGAAAAAGGCATAATTATCAGGAACAAGGCAAGGCTGGTTGTAAAAGGTTTTAATCAGCAAGAAGGGATCGACTACAATGAAGTGTTTGTTCCTGTGGCGAGATTGGAAGCGATTCGATTGTTTTTGGCATTTGCTGCACACAAGGAGATGAAGGTGTTCCAGTTAGACGTGAAACGTGCGTTTCTTAACGGTAAAGTCGATGAGGTTGTGTACGTTGAGCAACCTCCGGGTTTTCCTGACCCAGACTTTCCTGATCACGTGTACAAGCTAAGTAAAGCGCTATATGGGCTACATCAGGCCCCTCGTGCATGGTATGCAACTCTATCCGATTACTTGCTTGAGAATGAATTTGAAAGGGGAAAGATCGATAGCACACTGTTCGTTAAGAGAAATGGAAGAGACTTTCTTCTGGTTCAAGTCTACGTGGACGACATCATCTTTGCTGCATCAAAAGTCGCCATGTGTCAGGAATTTGAAGCCGTCATGAAAAAGATGTTTGAAATGAGTGCTATGGGTGAACTAACTTTCTTTTTAGGACTGCAGGTTGATCAGAAGAAAGATGGGATGTTCATTCATCAGACTAAATATGTCCAAGACGTTCTCAAACGCTTCAAGATGGAGGATAGCACTCCATTTGATACTCCAATTTGCGTCAACCATAAACTGGGTGCTGATTAAGACAGTGATGCAGACGTGGACCCCACCCAATATCGGGCAATCATAGGTTCTTTAATGTACTTAACTGCATCTAGACCTGATATTATGTTTGCAGTTTGTCTTTGTGCTCTCTTTCAGGCAAACCCAAAGGAATCTCACTTGAAGGGTGTGAAGAGGATATTGCGATATCTCAAAGGCAAGCCTAAGCTAGGGTTGTGGTACACGAAAGGAGGAGACTTGGAGTTAGTCGCCTACACGGATTCTGATTATGGAGGATGCAATCAGAATCGGAAGTCAACAACAGGTGGATGTCAGTTTCTTGGAGGCAGATTAGTGTCATGGCAGTGCAAGAAGCAGACCTCAGTCGCCATTTCTACATGTGAAGCAGAATACATGGCAGCATCGAACTGCTGCTCCCAGGTTATTTGGATACAACAGCAATTGCGCGATTACGGTCTGAATTTCACTCATACTCCTATGTGCATAGATAACACTGCTGCTATCTCAGTAACTAACAATCCCGTAAAGCATAGCAAAACTAAACACATTGACATCCGTCATCATTTTATACGGGATTGTGCTGAGAAGAAATTGATAGTGCTCGAAAAGGTTGATTCGTTAGATAATTTCGCTGATTTGTTTACTAAAGCGTTTGACAAAACTCGTTTTCAAAACCTTGTTGAGCTAAATGGGATGATCAATCCCGAGTAACCGTGTTTTTCGTTTTTGAGTATTTAAAAAAAAAAAAAAACGTCACTATCGCTTAGAATTATGTCGGTTGCTTCAGTTTGAAGGACATATCTTCGGATATGTTTGGTTCTCATTTCTACCTGTAGAGTATGAGGATAGCCATTAACCAGATGACTGAAAGTGACCGGGGCGGTTTATGATGTGTTTTTATTCTTTCGCTGAAAATTAGTCGTTCATACTTAGTTAGAAGGACACATACTCGTATGTGGTCGGTCCAGCTGATCCATTGGATCTTCAGGAGAGCCGTTTACCTGAAGACTTCGACTTGATCGGGGCGATAGAAGTTGAAATTTTTTTTATGGGAGATGAAATAATTTTTCAAGTCTACTACTTCGTAAGAAGTTTCTTTACTATGTTTAAAAGAAAATTGATCCAACCTTGGAAAGTGATAGACAAACTGATTTTGTGCGCTTAACTAGTGAAGTTATTAGGCCTAAAAGACTTTAGAACAGTCATTGTATGTCATGGTAGCTTTTTATGGTGCGTAAAAGTAGAAGTGATACTAACTAAATCTCCTCGATTTTACGTGGAAACTCCTTAAGAGTTGTGCATGTCTCCATATATATCTTTCCGAATGATAGGCTGAAAAGCGATTACCCAGTCATACACGAGCCCGTGAGTGTTCTGATTCCCGAGAAGAGGGTGTGTCAAGAAACTGCAGTGCTCCAAATTCGGGACTTGCAGTAGTTTACTTGAAGCTGTGTAAATCTTATTATTAAAAAAAAAATTATTATGTGTTACTAAGACATTTTAGAGCTTATAATGTTAATACTTCTCAATCAAGATGCAAGAAAGAGAACGGGAAGAAGACTCTACAGATCGACGTGTACTTACAATTTATTCAGACACTACGGGTCGAGGTCAACTCGGGGTGACTTGGGGAAAGCCAAATACGCTTTGAGAATAGATAGGAGACATCATAATCTCTGATGTGTTGCCCATTTATATTTTGAGCTAAATTGAACCTAACCCGTATCACAGAAGCGATGAAAACCATTTTAAGTTATTTACCTGCTTACAACCTGTTTCATTATGTCATAATACAGCTGAACATGGATCTGTGTGACAGTCACTTAATTAGTATGATTCCTGGTCGGATCTTTTCTAAAACGTGGTAGTCGCTGTCGAGACTGAAATTTGATCCCGTGTACTTTATTTCTAAGTTTTATTCCACTTATGTCGTTTTATGACTTTATATCTGGTTACTTGGTCTTGATCGCATCATTTGACTCTTTAAAGGATGTTTTAAAACTTAATTGCAAATTGTTCAAATTATAGGGGTTTGTTTTGTAAAGTTTAATATCGGCGAAGTTATGGGATAGGCGAAGTTATCCATAACTTCGCCTGTATAACTCTGACCCTATATAAAGAAATTTTTGGTCAAAATCATTATTATTTTCTAAAACCAGCGAACTTATCTTCCAGTAACCTAGGCGAAGTTATATCTCGAATCACATCTTGTTGTTTTTCTCAGTTTCTAATCAGATTTAAAGGTGTGTAGTGTCATCATATCGTATAATCACTGACAATGGTGTTTATCGAGGTCGTTTTGGTCCGTTTTGTGACCCCTTACATTCGAAACCCTTCACACCCGCTTATCACACTTATTTTCACGTGGTCGTAATCATATTGATCGTCTAGATCTCCATAATATCATGTGTTTATGAGTCCACATTCAGCAAATTATCCAATTTCATCTCGTTTGGCCTTCTATACTATTGCCGCTTCAGATTCATACGAAGTTACAGTTTAGGCGAAGTTATCCTTAACTTCGCCTGATATTTAATTATTTAACAGTATATGAGGCGAAGTTGTGGTTCGGCGAAGTTATCATTAACTTTGCCTGGCCCTTTTTATTTAACATTTATCAGGCGAAGTTCTAGTTAAGGCGAAGTTATTACCAACTTCGCCCCACCCCTAACTTCGCCTATACAGAATAAATCATAACTTCGCTCATGGTAACAGGCGAACTTGTGATTTGCTTCGACGTTTCTCTAACTTAGACTGTTTGTGTTGCAGAAATGGCAGCTGTAGCTGGAGTAGGTGGTGCTGGTGGTGACGAAGGAGGAGATAACAATCGGCAGTTTTTCCCGGGGCATAACATGTACATTACTCTGGACCCGGATGCGAGCGGTGTTGATGATTTCCGTGAAATCATCACGTTTCTTATCCTCTCGCGTATCTTCCACGCTATTACTATAACACTGCCTATCTCTTTGCCAAACATAGAAGATTTCTGGCAGACAGTGGAATATGACTGTCGAGTCGAGCCCTCGGTTATGCGTGCAACGGTTAACAATCAAATAGTGCAGTTCTCATCTGAGCAGATCAGGGTGGCTTTGCAGTTTGGGGATGAAACGAGAGACGATCCTACAGACTTCGTGGCTCCATTCAGAGATGGTGCTTTTCTGAGAATGGGATATTCTGGTCCATTGGGAGATACTCAAAGATGAAAGGGATTCTTGTTTGACCAATGGCGATTTCTTATGCACGTGATGATCGTGTGTATGTCAGGGAGAAAGGCTGGTACAGATGGAATGGGTGCGACCATGCAGTCGGCAATGACATCACTGACTTACAATAAGCGTTATAGCTTTAGTCAGATGGTGTTCTACGAGATAGACCGTCAAAGACGAGCGGTGGCGCGTGAGAGATTTCTGATGTATCCAAGATTCCTTCAAATGATCTTGAATCACGTTGCTCCCATATTACCTCAGCGCCGCCCGATTAGATATGTGGAGAGTATGAGCAAGAGGATCTTCGCTCAGTGCAGATCATCAAGTGCAAGAAGTAAACCTGAGATCCGTCCTCGACATACTCCATTATTTGGGTATTTGATCAATCCAGAGTATGTTGCAGCTCGTGGGGACGAGTTTCGGGATCCGGCACCACAACAGGCTGGAGCACCTCAACCACCACCTGAGGTACAACAAGCTTTACCTGCTACTCCTGTTGTGGCACCGGAGGAAGATGTAGACCTTGAAGCTGCGTTTGGCGGTCAAGGATTTTTTGATATGGATCGTGTTGACCCTGAGGAAGAGGTACAAGTCTCGGTTGCACGGGTTACTAGTGTGAATGTTGCTATGGCAGCTACGACGGAGGTTAATTCTGTTTCTTCAGATGATGATGTGGCTGAAGCTAGACGGATTTTAGTTACACAAGAAAGGATTCATGGGAAGAGGAAGAGAGACAATGATGACAGTGATTCGGACTTTGAGGAAGATTTACATCAGTTGGTCCGTAGATCGAGAAGGGAAAGGGCAGGTGCATGTTCGGGAGCTGGTGAGAGCTCAAGGGTGGTTCGTTTCACTCTACCCGCACTGTCTGGTATGACTATAGTCCCTACACCATTGCCAGTTACAGGGCCAAGCGCCACGGATTTTCCCGTAGTGACTACCTCATCTTCGTTTGGCATACCACCCACTACATTCCAGCTCTCGGCTCCGGAGATTGTGTCATTGCCACCTCCAACTCTTACTCCAACGGAGGTCGTAGCAAGGTTTATTGAGTCGACAGTTGTTGCCACTGCAGGGTTGTCGGTTACGATACCACCTGCGGTTATGGTTCAACCTTTTTCTGAGGTGCCGGTTACATTGGGAATCCCTCCTCCGTACGCTCAAGACATATCATATATGAGGTTTGATTTCGATGCAACCTTATCCGATTCGGAAAGAATAGCAGCGCTTGAAAGGGTCGTGGCAGAACAATCAAGAGTAAATCTTATCCAGACCCATGCTATTCAGCGCCTCGTTGCGGAGAATCAGATTCAGTCGTCCCTCCTGATCGAGCATGGTAAAATAATTGATGCCTTGAAACAGTTCTTGGCATCTCAAGGGGAGATGAGCTGTAAGGGTGACGAGCTGAGGACAAAAAAGAGCAACGATCGAGACGATGATCCCAATGCATCGAAAGGTGCAGGTGGAGAGTTGCCAAGAACTGAACAAGCTCTTGGGACTTCCACATCTCAGGGGGAGTCAACAAGTGCAGCTGGCGGTACAGGGGGTGATGATGTGGTGGTTGTGGATGCTGAGGAGGTGTTAGATGATGTTATAGGTGATGAGGATGTGTTACCGATGGAGGAGATATAGAAGATAGGGGCTGAGATCGTGATTGATAGTGAAGTTGAAGAAGGAGAGATTGTGGAGGAGAATGTTGAGCATGAAATTCCAGCAGTTGAAAAGTCAGATGTGGGTCAAGATACGGGATGTGATGAGACGGAATGGGAGGAGCAGCCAAGATGGAAAGAAGGCTACGCTCAGTGGTTCGTAAAGACTAAGAAACCGGCGGTCCCTACTATGTTCAAGAAAAGTTACAACATCAGGGGTTATGCTGAATCGAAAAAGGGGATTATATGCTGGTTATATGATGAGCAGTTGAGGCTTTTTGTGATTAAACGGTATGATGGGGTTCAGTATTTCAAGAGGTTGTTGAGATCGTTGAATACGTTGCCTGAGTGTTAAGTGAAGGACTTAGCCAGGTTGGGGTTGATAAACAGGAGTGATGATAACATGGCTAGGGTCATTGGGAAGATAGTCTGGAAGGAAAGCATAAAGGAGAAAAAGTTCGAGCTGTTGAAACCACAGAAAGGAAAGCTCGTTGAAGACAAAGATAGAGGAATGAGAGCAGATGGCAAGCCTTGGATGATAATGAAGTATAAGCCGATCCGGTGTATAAAAGAAGTGCTGATGAAACAAATGCCCAAGGATGTGCTCAAAGATCTGAAATGGTGGTTCGTTGATTGTGAAACAGCTGAAGCAATAATGGAGGATGAAGATGAACAAGAACTGATGAGAGTATATGATCCTATGCATTTAGTGAATTTGTCTCAAGCCGATCTGCAGGTGCTGAACGAGAAAAAGATATTTTACATTCCTGCTTGGAAAGAAGAAGTAAAGAAATATCAAAGAGTAGTTTCAGTTTGTGTACGAGAAGGCGTTCATGCTTAAAGATGAAAGATACAAGATTTTTGAGATTACAAGACACGTGATTGAAGATAGAGATATGAAGCTACTGCCAAGGGGGAGTCTGTTGGTACATGATGTCAGTAGTTCAGTATATAGTGTCTGTAATCAAGTTAGTATGTTTTGTATTTGGATTTAAGCGATGTTGTCTCTCAAGTTCACCTGATATGAGCGAACTTGTGGAACAAGCGAAGTTAGTGACAACTTCGCCTAACATGTTTAGGCGAAGTTGTCGTATGTTAAATATGTTTAGCTGCGGCTAGGTTTGAAGTGAGAGAAAAAAGAGTTGTTCATTACGTGTAATCAGTGATCGGTGTATCACGTGTTATCAGTTGCAATACAACGTGTTCTTGGTTTATTGTAACGTGTGTTTGATTGTGTTTAACGTGTATCGTCTTCTACGCTCGTATCGTCTTACGTAGGGATTCCGCACCTATGTAGAACGAGATATTCCGTGTAGATCCGGCTGGGAACCTACAGTAGATTTGTCTAAATTTATGGTACCCGTTGTGGTTTGATCAGTTTGGACACAAACAGGTGGCTGATTACTAGGATTATAAGTATAGTTATTATTAAAAGGTGGGGGAACCTCAGAGAATTCAAGTCCATCTTTATTGTTCAGAGAACGTTGAACACTTAGGACATGATTTAGAATCATGGAGGAGTTCCTAAACTGTTCAATTTTTCTATTAAGTTCCACCACTTTCACTTGGTAATCAACTATCTATTTGTCTCTTTCAGCTATATAGTTTGGTATTTTCTTCCACTACCTCATAACTGACGTGAGGTCGAAGACTCACTCAAAAATAAACCGATTACAACTAATAGATAGCGATAAGCGGGTATCGAACACAGGGAGTTTGTGGAAATTGTGTTACCAAGTAGTTTTGTAATTTATCTAAATTAAACTAAGTGCAAGAAGTAAATTCAAAGAGTTGGTTGTTTGGTTTTAATTAACAAAAATAACAAAAATAATAGACAAGTTTTAAACAATATAAGAAAGAATGCTCTCTCCCGATTTCAGGTTTCCAATGTTGATAAAGTTAATGTTTACTTGTGAGATGAACTACACAATTATAGTTCGTGAAAATGCGTTTGGATGTGATAAGAGAGGACTAAGTACTTGGATTACAAAAACGCAAGGTTGTCACACAAAAATTAGTTTAGTATTGTTAACCCTAAGTCTCTTCTACTAAATCTCGATTGCCTATGGCACCAAGAACGGATAGTCAAGAACACGAATTTATACCATACTAACAATTACAAAACAAACACACAATCACCATAGCAAAATAATCATATGATCAAAATACAATCTCACCAATAACATAAACGATTAACAAATATCCAATTGAAAACCTTACAATTCGGGAGAGAACATAAAGAGTACTAGCCACACATCGTTTGATTAATCATCACCTCAATTAAGATAATCGAACGAATCATAAACCCAAACAAATGATTATAATCCCCAAAGTCTTGTTCTTGCTCTCAAAAATTCGTCTCTAGGTTGTTTAGAATGAAGGATAATGAAAAGGCAGCCTAAAAAACGAGTAATAAGCCAAAATAAATCGGCAGTTACGACCCGAACCGTGGCCCACGGTCTACACCGTGGGTCACGGTGATCTTCTTGCAATGCTGGACCGTGGCCCACGGTCTCCACCGTGGGCCACAGTGGTCTTCACGGTTACCGTACCAACCACGTTACGGTGGCTTCGGTTCTGCTGAGTGTTCTGGACCGTGGCCCACGGTCTCCACCGTGGGCCACGGTGGACTTCCACCATGACTTCCCTTTTTCACTTCTTTTTGACCCCCTGCGCGTCTCTGGTTCATTCGGTTGCCTCGGTATACACCATAATTGCCCCGAAACCTCCTTTGAACCTACAATTCACCAACAACACCGTAGTTATCTAATTTCACACAATAAACCAATTCAAAACATGATTATTACGGATTTAAATCAATTAAGGGTTGTCCCATGGACCACCCGTCTATAACTTAAATCAATCACTTGTATTTTATCAGCTAAGGTAGCCTTAAGGCTTCTAATGTCCTTTTCACGTACTTTTATTTTACAGAGTAACTATTTTCTTTTTTCTTAGTATAGTGGTGTTCTTCTTTTAAACATTTTAATTCCTTTTCCAAACTCAAATTCTGATCAGTTAAAACAGTTGATTGTTCAGACAATTTCTCACATTGTTCACATTGGAGTTCAGAGCATACCTTTGAGAGCTGATCATTCATTTCAGCCATGTAAGCTTGGTCCTCCACTGCTTCCTTTTCATATCTTCCAGACACAATGTTCACCAGATTAGCTTGTTCACTCACCTCTTCTACCTGAATGTTCCAATTATACCCACCATCTTGTTAAGACACCATTGCTCTCATCTCAGTTCCATTTCCATTTCCATTCTGGTGAGTAGACCTATTCTGACTTCTTTAAACACTCTCATTTGTACATTCTCTTGTAAAGTGTCCATTTTGTTGACAACTATAACATCATACTCAAAACCCGATCTCTCTCCCATGAACTTTCTCCATGTCTTCTTCATAAACCTTTTCACCCTTCTCACTATCATAGCCATCTACCATTGCAGATCCATCTCCTCCGTATCATCAGCATCAATTTGATCATAGTTTTCATCTAATGTTGCAGGGTCAACTATGTTGCCTTTGATGTAGTTCTCATAAGAAGCAATGAAATAAGCATAAAGAGCAAATTGTTGTTCAGCAGACTTTACGCTCATAAGCATTCTTGAATAATTCACACTTGGAGGAGGATTTGCAGTAGAGTTACCAATTGCAGATTGAGGTTTTGAAGAAGTACCTCCACCAGAAACAAAGCATATATCTCCATCCATGTTTATCATCACATGACCATCTTGAGTTGAGTTTGGTTCACTACAAGAGTAATAAGCAGACGTAGGTCCCTTAGAGCTTGAATTTGAAGAACCTTTTGCACCATACATTCCCGGATCCTAAACATGATCAGTAAATGTCTCCTTTCTTATCATATTAAGCTCATAGGTACGTAACTTGTTGACTACCCTCTCTAGATCAAAATTTTCATAATCATTGTCTTCTTTCATCAACATAATGTACATCTCCCCTTTGGGTGGAAGAGCATCAAGAAGCTTCTCTACTATCTCAATCTCAGTATACTTTATGGTGTAGTTAGTCAACTCAGTCATCAAGTGGTAGTGTCACACCCCTACCAAAGGCGACGGAACATGCCGGGGTGCAACCGATTGCCCAAATACACAAGACACTATTCAAAGTGAAAATATTTAATTTACTCATTTTATTTCATAAATCAATAAACAACACATCTCGTTCATATAAACAATTTGAAAACAAGTAGCAATCATATTGTTCGTTTTACTAATACCCTAATAGTCTTGGTAACGTTTTCGTCAAGTCCTCGAGTCAACAAAAGTCAAACCTGTAACATTTCATAAAATAAAGTTTGTCAACACAAAGGTTGGTGAGCAATTCATAAGATTGAGCATATAAGTATATAGTAATAAAAAGCCACAAAACTTGTATACGAAACAATAAATAAAAGTCATAATTTGGATAAAATCGCTAATAGACTTACGTTAGCGACACCTGCGATAAGAGAATACCAGATGGTTCAGGATTTAATAAAATATCGTTAATTGCATTACGTTAACGACACCGTGCTATAAAAGAATACCAGATAGTTCACGGATTTATAGACTTCCACCAACTAAAAGCGATAAACACATAGGAAAATAAGCATAGAACACCAAATCGAGCAAGTATTTAACTAATGTATACAATCACGTTTGTGGATTTAAGATTCAAGTAAATAAAGCATTTAGTTTGATAAGTATGAAATGTCACCCCAAAACGAAAGATGGAAAAAGGGTATGAAAGTACTCACCTCGATTGACGAATTGAGAAACTAATAAGTGATCGACATATAGAAAGCTTGTAAACGAAACGCACGAATCCAAGTTGAAAGCTAATGGAAAATGAATAAATAAAATATATTAATTGACTTAAACTTAAGTCGAAATTACATTTGAAATATTGGACAAGGAGGTTCGGTTGTTAATCGGGTTACCGGTAAATTTGTTAACGATTAGGGACTCATACTAAATTAATAATAGTATTATTTTATTGAGATTTTAAATAACTAAACCAATATTAAATAGAAACAAGACGGTTTTAAATCAAGGGTTCGGTTTTTATAAAAATGAATTGATAATAAAGCTTATAATAATATTATTAAAGATAAAGATAGTAAGGATAATAATGGCTTTAAAAATATTTTATATATATATATATATACATATATGGATATATAAGATAATAATAATAACTATTTCTAATAATACTAATATAGTATAATAATTATAACAATAATTATTATTAATAATACTAATAATATTAGTTAAAGAATAAAATCTTGGTATTAATTTAAAGTGTTGTTGATAAAAATAGTAATAATAATAAGTAATATTAATAGTAAATAATGATACCATACTCGATGTTGGTTCGATTTCTAAACGAGTTCATAAAATAACTATAATAATATTATTGCTAGTAATTAATGATAAAATATGATTTTAATAGATATAATAATATGATCTTTAATAATTTTTAATAACAACTTTAATATTTATAATAATAATGATAATAATAATAATATTAATAATGAATACATATAATAGTAGCTTAACATAATAATACTAATAATAATTATTATGTAATAATATTAACACTAATAGTAACAGTAATTTGTTAAGTATAAAAATAACACCAAAACCGGCCAAGAATGAGATTCGAACCCGTGACCTCTAGTTCAACAACTTATGTACAAACCAACCGAACAAAAATAACAATTGTTAATTTAAACCCATAAGAAAATAACATATTCATTTCCCGGGTGTTCATCTTTTACCCAAAATCAAACCAACTCCATACTCATCCAACCAGTTTCAAAAACATAACCGATAAACAAAACTATTAACAATTTAGATCCGACATTTGATATGCGAAAACTGACAACACAAAACCCAATTTACTTTACCTATTAGACGTTCATATGGCCGTGGCTCTACTCCGGGAAGAAACCGAGCCGATACCGCCGGAGATTTGAAAACACAGCCGGAGAGAGAGAGCGACGAAGAGAGAACAGCAGGGATAGAGAGAGAACCGACGGAGAGAGATAGAGAGAGAGAACGGCGGGGAGAGAGAGAGAGAGTGCCGAAGAAAGAGATAGAGTGATAGAGAGAGAGAATGGCGAGGAGAGAGGGAGGGCCGAAGAGAGAGTGAGCTGAGGAAGCTCAGCGGCCACGACGGAGTACCGGTCGCCGGAAAAACGCTCGGAGAGGGGAAAGAGGGGTTTCGGGTGCGGGGGTTTCCGGTGAACCAAGAGAGGGCAAGAGTGTGATGGTGTCGGAGTCACCGGTGGTCGCCAGACGCCGGGAAAGCGAGGGATTTGGGTGTGGGGTTACCGGAGAACAAGAAGGGAAGAGGAAAAGGGTTCGGTTGTGGGTGAAGGGGGTGTTTCCGGGTCGCCGAAAATTGGGAAAGTGGTGGCGTTGGAGGTCTGCCGGAAAACGGCCCCGGCAGGGGTGGCGGCGGCTGGAACTAGAGAGAAAGAGATGGGGATGTGTAGGTTCCCAGCCGGATCTACACGGAAATATCTTGTATTACGTAGGTGCGGAATCCCTACGTAAGACGATACGAGTGTTAGACGCGTTATACGTTAATACCGAGCACAAACACACGTTACAATACTCAAAAGACACGTTGTATTGCAACCTTAACACGTGATTCACCAATCACAATTACACGTACTCGAATATTATTTTCAATACAAGCCGTAAGCAAAGCTTATATGGTTATCGACAACTTCGCCTAACAGACTAGGCGAAGTTGTTGATAACTTTGCTTGTCCACAAGTTCGCTTATATCAGGCGAACTTGTGAGACAAGTTAACTAAAACACAAAACAAAACCAACTAACACGATTACAGACACTAGATACTGAACTACTGACATCATGTACCAACAGACTCCCCCTTGGCAGTAGCTTCATATCTCAATCTTCAATCACGTGTCTTGTAATCCCAAAATCTTGTATCTCCCGTCTTCAAGCATGAACTCCTTGTCTTACACAGACAGAGACAACTCTCTGATATTTCTTGGCTTCTTCTTTCCATGCAGGAATATAGTATATCTTTTTCTCGTTCAGCACCTGCAAGTCAGCTTGAGACAAATTCACTAAGTGCATTGGATCATACACTCTCAGCAACTCTTGTTCATCTTCATCCTCCATCACCGCTTCAGCTGTTTCGCTATCGACATACCACCATTTCAGTTCCTTTAAGACATCCTTGGGCATTTGTTTCATCGGCACTTCTTTTAAACACCGGATCGGCTTATACTTCATTATCATCCAAGGCTTGCCATCAGCTCTCATACCTCTGTCTTTATCTTCAACGAGCTTTCCTTTCTGCGGCTTTAATAACTCGAACTTTTTCTCTTTTATGCTTTCTTTCCACACGATCTTTCCAATAATCCTTGCCATATTATCATTACTCCTGTTTATCAACCCCAACTTGGCTAAGTCCTTCACCTCACACTCCGGCAAGGTATTCAACGATCTCAACAACCTCTTGAAATACTGAACTCCGTCAAAACGTTTAATCACAAACAGCCTCAACTGCTCATCATATAACCAGCAAATAATCCCCTTCTTCGATTCAGCATATCCTTTGATGTTGTAACTCTTCTTGAACATAGTAGGAACCGCTGGTTTCTTTGTCTTTACGAACCATTGAGCGTAGCCTTCTTTCCATCTTGGCTGCTCTTCCCATTCCGTCTCATCGCTTCCCATATCTTGACCCATATCTGACTTATCAACTTCGGGAATTTCATGCTCAATGTTATCCTCCACAATCTCTCCTTCTTCAACCTCACTGTTAATCACAATACCAGCCCCAATCTTCTCAATCTCCTCAATCGGTAACACATCGTCGTCACCTGCAACATCAACATCCAACACCTCCTCAGCATCCACTACCACCACATCATCACCCCCCGATTCACCAGTTGCACCAGTAGACTCCCCCTGAGATGTGGAAGTCCCAAGAGCTTGTTCAGTTATTGGCAACTCACCACCTGCACCTTTCGATGCATTGGGATCATCGTCTCGATCATTCCTCTTCTTCGTCCTCAAATCGTCACCTTTGTAGCTCGTCTCCCCCTGAGATGCCAAGAACTGTTTCAAGGCATCAAAAAGTTTACCGTGCTCAATCAGGAGAGAGTACTGAATTTGATTCTCTGCAACAAGGCGCTGAATAGCGTGAGTCTGGATCAGATTTATTCTCGACTGCTCCGCCACGACCCTTTCAAGAGCTGCTATTCTGTCCGAGACTGATAAGGTTGCATCAAAATCAAAACTCATATGAGAGGTGTCTCGAGCATACGGTGAAGGGATTCCCAAAGTAGCCGGAACATCAGAAACATGCATAAAAGTAACCGCATGAGGTATCGAAATAGATAACCCTGCAGTGGCAACCTGCGTCGACTCTACAAATCTTGCAACAACCTCCGATGGAGTAAGTGGAGGAGGTGGCAAGGAAAATATTTCTGGAGTAGAAAGCTGAAATGTGGTAGGTGGAATGCCAAAAGAAGATGATGTTGTCAACACGGGGGCACCTGAGGTGATCGGTCCTGTCACAGGCAACGATGCAGGGACCATAGTCATTCCAGAAAAACCGGGTGGGGAGAAGCGTACCACCCTCGAGCTTTCACCAGCTCCCGATCCTTCACCAGTTCTAACCCTCTTAGATCGACGAATCAAACGACCCAACTCCTCCTCAAAATCGGACTCACTGTCATCTGTATCTTTCTTTCTTTTCCCATGAATCCTTTCTTGAGCGACCAGTATTTGTCTTGCTTCAGCAACATCATCAGCTGAGGAGTCAGAGTCGGTTCTTTCAGAATCAGCTACCGACGTAGCTACCAACGGTACATCAGCACTAGAAACCTCTGCTACTGAGACCCGAACCTCTGCCTAAGGATCAACTCATTCCATATCGAAAAATCCTTGGCCACCAAAAGCAGCTTCAAGGTCTACTTGATCCTCCGGCGCCACAACAGAAGCAGCAGGCAACGCTTGCTGTACCACAGGTGGTGGTTGAGAAACAATAGCCTGTCGCGGTGCCGGATCCCAAAAATCGTCCCCACGAGGAGCAACATACGCCGGGTTGATCAAATACCCAAATAGCGGAGTATGTCGTGGACGAAGCTCTGGTTTACTTCGAGCACTCGACGCTCTGCGCTGTGCGAATATCCTCTTGCTGATGCTTTCAACATAACGAATCGGTCGGCGCTGAGGTAGCGTAGGAGCTACATGATTCAAGATCATTTGTAAAAACCGAGGACACATCAAGAATATTTCACGAGCCACCACTCGTATCTGACGGTCTATTTCATAGAACACCATCTGACTGAAGCTGTAACGCTTGTTGTAAGTCAGAGCTGTCATTGCCGACTGCATCGTTGCACCCATCCCGTCCGTACCAGCCTTTCTACCCGACATGCACACGATCATCACGTGCATGAGAAAGCGCCATTGGTCCAACAAAAATCCCTTGCGTCTCTGTGTGTCACCCAATGGACCAGAATAGCCCATTCTTAAAAATGCACCGTCTCTGAATGGAGCAACAAAGTCTGTAGGATCATCTCTCGTTTCATCCCCAAACTGCAAGGCGACCCTTATCTGCTCAGAAGAGAACTGCACCACCTGGTTGTTAATGGTGGCGCGCATAACTGGGGGCTCGACTCTGCAATCATACTCAACCGTTCGCCAGAAGTCTTCTATGTTTGGCCGAGAAATGGGCAGAGTTGTAGTAATAGCATGGAAGATACGCGAGCGGGTAAGAAAGGTGATGATCTCGCGATAATCATCAACACCGCTAACATCCGGGTCCAGTGTGATATACATATTGTGCTCAGGAAAGAACTGACAGTTGTTATCACCGCCTTCGTCACCACCAGCACCACCGGCTCCTGCTACAGCTGCCATATCTGCACCACAAACGGTCTAAGTTAGAGAATCGTTAAAGCCGATCATAACTTCGCCTATTACCATGAGTGAAGTTAAGATAAACTTTAGTGTACAGGCGAAGTTAGACCTTGGGCGAAGTTGAGCACAACTTCGCCTATACAATAACTTCGCCTGACAACAAATTAATCTTTTAAATAATGTAAAGCTTCAGGCGAAGTTAAGGATAACTTTGCTTAATCATAACTTCGCCCCTTGAACAACTTCGCCCCTGATTAATTAAAATATAAAGTAACAGGCGAAGTTAAGCCTTAGGCGAAGTTGAGAACAACTTCGCCTAAACTATAACTTCGCCTGAACTGAAACGGCAAAGGTTTAGACGGCCAAACGATGTGAATTTGGTGAATTTGGTGATTGTGGACAACAAAGACATGATACTAAAGAGATCTAGACGATCACATTAGTTACGAGCACGTTAAAATAAGTTTGAAAAGTGGGTGTTTAAAGGTTAGCATGAACGAGGTCTCGAATCGGACCGAAACGGCATCTTATTAACGTGATTAACATTGAGTATACATTATCCCGACCCTACACACCTTTAATACGGGTTGAATTTGAGGAATAATAACAAGGTTTGATTCGATTGACAAGTTCGCCGAGGGTTGTTATGATAAGTTCGCCTGGGTTTAGTAAAATTATGTAAACAGTTGACCAAGTTGACCCTTATATAGGGCAGAACATTACACAGGCGAAGTTATGGTTAACTTCGCTTACCCTTTAACTTCGCCTAGTAACAAGTTCGCCCTTTCACAACTTCGCTTATTCTTAAACTTGCAAAACAGACCCTTATAAGTTTGAACATTATTCAATTTTCCTTTAAAACCTTCCTTTAAAGAGTTACATGTTACGATCAAAGACAAAGTAACCAGATATTAAACCATAAAACAAAATACGCAATGAAAATGTTAGAAATAAAGTACACGGGATCAAATTTCAGTCTTGGCGGGGACCAGAATGTTTTAGAAAAGATCCGAACAGGAATTATACTAATTGGATGGCTGTCACATAGATCCATGTTCAGCTGTATTATGACATAAAGAACAGGTTGTAAGCAGGTAAACAAACTTAGTATGGTTTTCATCGCTTCTGTGATACGGATTAGGTTTAATTAAGCTCAAAATATAAACGTACAACACGTCAGAGAAGTGATGTCTCCTATCTATTCTCAAAACGTATTTGGCTTTCCCCAAGTCACCCCGAGTTGACCTCGACCCGTAGTGTCTGATTAAACTGTAAATACATCTTGATCTTTTATAGTCTTCGTCCTGTTCTCGTTCTTGCCTCTTGATTGATAAGTACTACACAATAGACTTCAGAGGGCTTAATAATTTTTTTTTAGTAACGATTTACATAGCTTCAAACAGTAGACTACTGCAAGTCCCGAATCTGGATCACTGCAGTTTCTTGACACACTATCTTCTCGGGAATCAGAACACTCACGGGCTCGTGTATGACTGGGTAATCGCTTTTCTGCCTATCATTCGGAAAGATATATATGGAGACATACACAACTCTTAATGAGTTGTCCCTTTAAATTGAGAAGATTTAGTTAGTATCACTTCTACTCTTACGCACCATAAAAAGCTACCATAACATACAATGACTGGTCTAGAGTCTTTTAGGCCTAATAACTTCACTAGTTAAGCACACAGAAATAGTTTGAGTATCACTTTCCAAGGTTGGAACAATTTTCTTAGAAACATTGTATAGAAACTTCTTACGAAGTTGTAGACTTGAAAAATTATATCATCTCCCTAAAAAAAATTTAAATTCTATCGCCCCGATCAAGTCAAAGTCATCCGGTAAACGGCTATCCTGAAGATCCAATGGATCAGCTGGACCGACCACATAAGAATATGCGTCCTTTTAACTAAGTATGAACGACTATTTTTCAGCGACAGAATAAAAACACATCATAAACCGCCCCAGTCGCTTTCAGTCATCTGGTTAATGGCTATCCTTATAATCTACTGGTTGAAGTGAGGACCAAACACATCCGAAGATATGTCCTTCAAACTGAAGCAACTGACATAATTCTAAGCGATAGTGACGTTTTTTTTTAAGTAAAAATGAAAAATACGGTTACTCGGGATTGATCATCCCATTAAGCTCAACAAGGTTTTGAAAACGAGTTCTGTCAAACGCTTTAGTAAAAAGATCAGCGAAATTATCTAACGAATCAACCTTTTCGAGCACTATTAATTTCTTCTCAGCACAATCCCGTATAAAATGATGAAGAATGTCAATGTGTTTAGTTTTGCTATGTTTTACGGGATTGTTAGTTACTGAGATTGCAGCAGTGTTATCAATACAAATAGGAGTTTGAGTGAAATTCAGACCGTAATCGCGCAATTGCTGTTGTATCCAAAGAACCTGGGAGCAGCAGTTTGATGCTGCCATGTATTCTGCTTTACAGGTAGAAATGGCTACAGAGGTCTGCTTCTTGCACTGCCACGAAACCAATCTTCCTCCCATAAACTGACATCCACCAGTCGTCGACTTCCTGTTCTGATTGTAACCTCCATAGTCAGAATCTGTATAAGCGACCAAATCCAAGTCTCCTCCTTTCGTGTACCACAATCCCAGCTTAGGCTTGCCTTTGAGATACCGCAGTATTCTCTTCACTCCCTTCATGTGAGATTCCTTTGGGCTTGCCTGAAATCGAGCACAAAGGCAAACAGCAAACATAATATCAGGTCTAGATGCAGTTAAATACATTAAAGAACCTATGATTGCTCGATATTGGGTGGGGTCCACATCTGCATCACTGTCTGAATCAGCACCCAGTTTGTGGTTGACGCAGACTGGAGTATCAAATGGAGTGCTGTCCTCCATCTTGAAGCGTTTGAGAACATCTTGGACATATTTAGTTTGATGGATGAACATCCCATCTTTCTTCTGATATACCTGCAACCCTAGAAAGAAAGTTAATTCACCCATTGCGCTCATTTCAAACCTCTTTTTCATGACTTCCTCAAATTCCTGACACATGGCAACTTTTGAAGCAGCAAAGATGATGTCGTCCACGTAGACTTGAACTAGGAGAAAGTCTCCCCCCTTTTTCTTGACAAACAGCGTGCTGTCGATCTTTCCTCTTTCGAACCCATTCTCAAGTAAGTAATCAGACAAGGTTGCGTACCAGGCACGTGGGGCCTGATGTAGTCCATATAGCGCTTTACTTAACTTGTACACGTGATCAGGAAAGTCTGGGTCAGGAAAACCTGAAGGCTGCTCAACGTACACAACCTCATCGACTTTACTGTTAAGAAACGTACTTTTACATCTAACTGGAACACCTTCAACTCATTGTGTGCAGCAAATGCCAAAAACAAACGAATCGCTTCCAATATTGCCACAGGAGCAAACACTTCATTGTAGTCGATCCCTTCTTGCTGATTAAACCCTTTTACGACCAGCCTCGCCTTGTTCCTGATGATTATTCCTTTCTCATCTCTCTTACATTTGAAAACCCATTTAGTGCCAATCGCATGCACATTCTTCGGTTTTGCAACCAATTTCCATACCTCCATCTTCTTGAACTGGGCTAACTCTTCTTGCATGGCTTCGACCCACAAGCTGTCTTTTAGAGCCATTTGATAGTTCTTTGGTTCAATCTGGCTGATGAATCAGGTGTACAAGCACTCGTTAATGATACCTGTTTCTTTAATGCTTGCGTAAACACAGGTGTGCTCATTCAAGCTTCGTCTTGTTTGTACACCGTCAGATAGATCACATATTACATTCTCCAAAGGGTGATTTTTGTGAATTCCAGTAGTCGGAACCGAACTGACTTGCAGATTGTTTTCCAGGTTCGAAGAGAGATCATCAATGGGTGATTGATGTTGAGAGTGAAAAGGGTTGTAAAATTCTTCTTCAGTAGAGGCGGCAGGTGCATTAACGGCACTTGACGTGGAAGGTTGACTTTCGTCGTATCGTGGACGTTGCACAATATTTTCCTCCTCGTCATACATGATCTGTGAAGCAATTTTCTCATCAACTTCTGCACAATCCAAGTAACGCACATTAAAAGATTTAAACAGTCTATCATAGTCAAAAGCTTCAGCGGGTCCCGTGCTGGGCATTGGTGGTTTGTAACTCGTGATGTCGGTGTTACATACCACTTCAACCTTGTTGTTCGATAAATTAAAGACTCTTCTGTTGGGTGTCCCAACAATATATCCGACTAAAATACCTTCGTCGGCTTTCTCACCAAATTTGGAGTTTGTCTTTAATATCGTACATGGGGACCCGAATGGTTCGAGACCATTCAAGTTTGGCTTTCGACCATGCATAAGTTCATAACAAGTTTTATTTAGCCTTTTAACAGTTAAAACACGATTAAGGATATAACAGGCTGTGGTAACTGCTTCAGCCCAGAACACCACGGGAAGTTTAGCATCAGCCAGCATGGTTCTGGCTCCTTCAATTAGCGTCCTGTTCTTCCTCTCAGCCACCCCATTTTGTTGCGGAGTATACGGGGCGCTGTACTGGTGTTCTATCCCTTTCTGTAAGCAGAACAGCTCCATCTGGTAGTTTTTGAACTCTGTCCCATTATCACTCCTGATGTACTTAAACTTTCTCCCCATAATATTCTCAACCTTGGTAATCAAGTTAATTACCAACTGAAACGTCTCATCCTTTGTCTTCAGAAAATACACCCACGAGTATCGCGAGTAATCCTCAGTTACTACCAAGCAGTATGAAGTTCCACCAAGACTCTTTACATTTACGGGACCAAAGAGATCCATGTGAAGTAGGTCTAGTGTACTGACAATTGAGTTAACCATCTTGGAGTGATGAGGTTTCTTGTGTTGTTTTCCCTTCTTGCACGATAAGCATTGATCTTCAAAGTTGAAATTCTTTAAGGGAACACCAAGCACCAGCCCATTCTTGACAATGTAGTTCATTTTTCGAAGATGTATATGCCCCATTCTTCGATGCCATAACTCGGACTCGGATTCAGTTGCATTTGATAGAAGACATGATTCTTCTGATGCCATCTCAGTTGACCTCATATCCATGACGTATGTGTTCTTTTCTCTTGGAGCCTTCATCACCACCCATGCCTCTGGTATCTTGAAACCAGGATACAGAACGATTGCTTCATTTTTGGTAAAGTGCACTGTGTACTCTTTGTCACAAATCTGAGATACGCTCAACAAATTATGCTTCAATTCCTCAACAAAATTCACCTTTTCCAATTTCATTTTTCCATTTGTTACGGTTCCAATACCAGTAATTCTACCTCCGCTCTCTCCAGCGAAACTAACTCTTCCTCCTTGAACAGGTTTCCATTCATGTAACAAATTCTTGTTACCAGTCATGTGCCGGGAACAGCCACTATCTACAACCCACAGATTGTTTACAGTCATGTTCAACTGTTCCTGCACGATTAAAGCAAAGGATTAAAATCTGGGGACCCAAGACCTATTGGTCTTGGGTCGATTAAATCTGTTAACTGGCATCCCATACCTTAGTTGTCCAAAGTTAGTTTGAGAATGATTTCTGTAAGTTCTGTAAGGATACCTACTTGAGAATTGACTATGAGGCCATCCAAACCTTAGTGGATTAACTGAATTAAATCTGTTTGTTTGGTTGTTAACTCGGTAAAACTGAGATCGATTTCTTTGAGATCTTGGATTAGTCCAATGTCTGAACTTTGGTGAGTTCGCATTCCTACCAGTATAGTAATTACCATTCGTTTTATTTTCAGTTTTCGGAGGCCTCATTCCTCTGAATTCTCTTTGATTTAGCGGGCAATTTGCAATTAGGTGTCCGATTTGATTGCATCTGAAACAACTCCTATGTTCAACCTTCGTCTCAACAGTTGTTTCAGATGTTGAGGTTGCATTACTATTCGTTTGTCTAATATATGGTGGGACAAACGGGTTTAGGGGAGAGTTCTTTTCAGTTGGCTTATATTCCTCCCCACGTTTTAGTAACACTACCTCTTCTTTTATCTCACTAGATTCGGATGTCTTGTCTGAATTTGATGAGACAGAACTAGGGACATAAATCTTAACATTCGAAACAGGCGTACTTGTTTCGCTTTGACTAACTTCAGGTTCTTTAATCGAAACTTTGACAGGAACTGTCTGACTAATCTCATCATCAACAGATTTCTGATTACTAGGATTGTACGTATAGTTATGATTATATGGTGGTAGAACTTCAGAATATCCAATTCCCCCTTTTTTAACTGGGGAACGTTGAAAACTTACGATGTGATCAAGCATTGCAGAGGAATTTCTAAACTGTTCAATTTTTCTGTTCAGTTCCACCACTTTTACCTGGTAATCAGCTATCTGTTTATCCCTCTCAGCAATTAGTTTGGTTTTCTCTTCTACGACTTCATAACTAAGATCAATTACTTGTATTTTCTCAGCTAGACTGGCTTTAAGACTCCTGATATCTTTTTCACTAGCTTTTATTTTTACCTTGTAACTGTTTTCTCTAGTTTTAGTGTAATGATGATCTTCTTTTAATGTTTTAAATTGAGCGTCCAAACTAATAAACTGATCAGTTACGGTTTTCAATTGTTCAGACAGATTTTCACATTGCATACATGGGAGTTCAGGACTTACCTCAGAAAGCTGATCGTTCACTTCTGCCATGTAAGCTTGAATTTCTCCTGTCTCTTTCTCACTTCCTGCAGTTTCGATGTTCACCAAATTTGCCTGTTCGAAGACTTCCTCAACCTGTAGATTCCAGTTATACCCACTATTGTGTCTAGATACCATAGCCTTATTCTCACTATCTCCCCCATTCTGTTGTGCAGGCCTGGTCTAGCTGCGTTCGACTCTCTCATTTGTACATTCCTTGGCAAAGTGACCATTTTGTTGACAGTTATAACATCGAACCTTTGACTTGTCAAACCCTGGTCTTTCACCAACGAACTTTCTACCTGTTTTCTTCATGAACCTTTTAACTCTTCTTACTATCATCGCCATCTGCCACTGCAGATCCATCTCTTCCAGATCATCAGCATCAATCTGATCATAGTCTTCATCCAAAGTTGCGGGATCGACTATTTTACCTTTGATGTAATTTTCATAAGATGCAATGAAAGATGCATAGAGGGCAAACTGCTGTTCAGCTGATTTAACACTCATGGGCATCTGTGAGTATTTGTTGGTTTGAGCATTTGATGAAAAGTTACCAGTTGTGGCTTGAGGTTTTGAAGAATTACTTCCTCCAGCTACAAAACATACATCACCATCCATGTTGAGAGTCACATGACCATCATGAGTTGAGTTTGAGCTTGAGTCTCTCTTTGAGTAGTAAGCAGATGATTCTGATCTTGAACTTGAACTTGAACTAACTTTTGCACCGTACATTCCCGGATCCTGACCCTGATCAGTTGGTGTCTCTTTCCGAACCATGTTTAGTTCAAAAGTTCGTAATTTATTGACTGTTGTTTCCAAATCAATATCGGCAAACTCTTTATCTTCTCTCATCAAAACCGTGTACATTTCCCATTTCGGTGGAAGAGCATCAAGAAGTTTCTCGACTATCTCTTCTTCTTTGTACACAATGGAGTAATTGCTGAGTTCGGTCATCAGGTGATAATATCTTGTGATGATATCATCAAGTGATTCATTTTTAAAATATTTGAACACCGAGAATTGGGTTTTTAGTAGCTTAATCTTGAATGCACGTATCCCCACATTACCTTCATATCGGTTTTCTAGAGCTTCCCAAAGCTCTCTAGCAGTTTTGTATTTCTTGAAGGTGTGTAGAATTTCTTGTGGAAGAGCCATGGTGATTGCTGCATGAGCCTTACTCTCTGCCTCATACATCTTCTTTTCTTCCTCTTCCATCTTATTGTACTTCTTAATCTGATCACGACCCTCAAACAAGGCCGTTGGTGGAATGTATCCATCTTGAATGCACACCCACATCTTAGCATCTTGATATTTAACATACTGCTCAAACCGATCTTTCCAAGCCACGAAATCGGTACCCTTTAGCATTTTCGGAGCCTTAGTAGCTGAACCTGCTTCCACCTCCATCTTCACCAGTTCCGTAATGTTTATAGAAGTCATCTTTGAAAGAATACAACTCGAAAACACAAAGAAACTCAAAAATAATATTTTATTATTCTGAACAGTACCCAGGCGAAGTTATTCTTAACTTCGCTTAAGATTAACTTCGCTTGAATACTTAACTTCGCTGAAACTCTTAACTTCGCTTTCTTCTTAAGTTCGCCTGATGTTAACTTCGCTTGATGACAACTTCGCTTATTTAAGCGAACTTGTGAGGCAGGCGAAATTAATAATAACTTCGCTTAAACTTATATCTTCGCCTAAACCCTACAAACAGTGGCGGCAACTTCGCCTGATGAACAAACGGTTTTTGCAGGTTTTAATTTGACGTATTGCGAGGTATGCGAAGGTGTAATGGGTTATATTTGATAGTGGGAGATGAGTAGGACACAAAGACTCGGTATTTCAACCTAAACTCGTTCCGCGAATAGTCGAACGGAACGATTTCTACACTCGTGTGATAATCCCGAACCACACAATCACGAGCAAAAGCTTTGATACCAATTGTAGGTTCCCAGCCGGATCTACACGGAAATATCTCGTATTACGTAGGTGCGGAATCCCTACGTAAGACGATACAAGTGTTAGACGCGTTATACGTTAATACCGAGCACAAACACACGTTACAATACTCAAAAGACACGTTGTATTGCAACCTTAACACGTGATTCACCAATCACAATTACACGTACTCGAATATTATTTTCAATACAAGCCGTAAGCAAAGCTTATATGGTTATCGACAACTTCGCCTAACAGACTAGGCGAAGTTGTTGATAACTTCGCTTGTCCACAAGTTCGCTTATATCAGGCGAACTTGTGAGACAAGTTAACTAAAACACAAAACAAAACCAACTAACACGATTACAGACACTAGATACTGAACTACTGACATCATGTACCAACAGGATGGGTGGGTTAATATGTTAGGGTTAGGTTTTTTTTGGCTTATATATATAATGAATATATTCAAAACACCCCCTTAGGTTTCAATAAATGTTTAATATGAGTTTAAAGGTTGTAAAACTCGTAACGACTTTACGATAATCATTTTGAACTCCTTATGTTTTTCTTAGCGTCACTATAATAAGATAAACATCGGTTTATTGATGATCGATATCTATAATAATATTATGTAATAATTTAGTAAGGTTCTAAAAATGTTGAGTCGGTTTTACAAAATAAAACTTTACAAAACTAATACAACTCGAGACTTAAATTTGACGAATGTCACAGTATCCCCAACTTTTTGGAAATTTCGTCCCGAAATTAAAATAAACTTAAAGAAAAAGTAATTATTAAAGAATATTGTTTTCAGTAAGAAAATTGCATTAACAATTCTTAAGCAAAAGAATAACATCAAATCCTTGCATGACTCGAAAAAAACGGTACAAATGAGAAACATAATAAAGGAATTTATATATAGGGTGTACCAGCGGCGTATCTACCATGCCCTTATCATGATCTCGCATTTTATCGTTTTTCTGCAATCATCCTCGGGTCTGAGTTATCGCACACAACCGTACTTACCATGGCTTCCATACGGGGATTTCAATAATTAAGTGTGCACCCATAATTATTTAGATCGTCGTATGGTCCACATGGTTCATCCCATTATGTGGTTTAAAAGACATTTATTTTGAAACCTCAAACGTTAGAAACGTACATAAATCTGTTGAATTTTACACATATTAATAAAACAATATCAGCAGTTGGAAATTTTGGGGTTGACCTTTTAAATAAGTAAGAAAACTGAATAAATAATTGAAACAATTAAAATCTTATAGTATAACCGAGGTGAAAATAACTATTTTTGGTTTAAATAAGTAAAGATGATCGAATAAATTAAATCTTGGATAGACAATTACGAAACAAGGATCCAAAGAGTGAAAAATGAAAAATCCAATAGGTGTAATGAGAAAACCAAAAGTGAGTACATGAGGTCGGGGTAAACAACGTTACAATTAATAATAGTGTACGATGAGTTTCATACGCGAACAAACTTGAGGTTAAAAGAAATTGAGAATTCGATTGCGTGAAATCACGAGGATGAGGTGAGTTTCTTTGGGGTGACGCATACGTGTATCAATATAAATAAAATAGTATTTGATTAACAATCAATGAAATGTGATAAAACGTGAATACGGCCACTATTGTGAAATCATTTATATAATCGTCATTATAATAACGGTTTCTAATAGCGCCAAAACTTGTAGACAGCCACACATAGGCCGTTAATAGATTAGATGAAAGGATATAGAGTAATGTATAGAATTGTTCTTACATAAATGCTCAAATTATAAATAACATGGTAATGAAAATATCATTTAAAAGATAAACAAAATTTGTAATGAAATTGAGGCTTTGAAAGTATTACACAAACTGTTATTAAATAACTTGAATTCGGTCATGAAAAATCGAAACACAAAATGAAATCTCGTGTGCATAATTTTTTCATCGAAACATCTCATCAAATGAAAAGAAAATCGCAATAATTGTGAGACTCGAATTTAATGTCGAAATATTTAAATCGCGTTTTATATGCTCTTTGAAAATATAAGAATAACATTGAAAATGAAGTCACAAGTAAAGGCGTTTTATTGTTTCCAAGAAAATGTATATAATAACAAGGCATCGCGGTAACACATTGCTATGGAAAATATTTAAATCATTATTGAATGTAAATCTTGTAACCCAAATTGATAAAGGAGTTTGTATACATAAAGCGGTTGCAATGAAAAAATATTTATGAAATGATGCTTGCGAAAATAAAAGGTAATAGTTCGCGTAAATCGTTATTGAACAATATTCATGTCACAATATGAAACATAGAGTATTTATAAATGCGTCCCAAAAGTTTCGTAAAGCCAAGGTCATTGAGTTTATGCAAAATGATGAAAGTTAAAATTTTTTACTAAATAAATCTCGCATTCAACTTTCAAGATGAAACCTCGTATTATAAAGTATTTATGAGATTTCTCACCTTAGGTGACAATATTTAAAATCTTGAAATCATACATATAATCGTTTAATAACCTTTGAATACAAATCCTCATAATAGAATTTTTGTTGTCATGACAGTACCACATATATATATATATATATTATATATATATATATATATATATATATATTATAGAGTTTATAAAAAAATGATTATTTGAACACATGAGGTTGTTATAAATACACTAGTTGTATGTAGGTATACACACACACACAGACATATATATATATATATATATATATATATATATATATATATATATATATATATATATATATATAATTAAGGGTAAAACGAAGCTTGCGTGTGTATGGAGAGGTTTTAGGCTTCGAATGGTGAATGGTTTGGAAATTTGGTGAAGAGTATGTTTCGGTTGGCTTGCGTAGTTGGGTTTTCTTGAGTTGGATTTATGAGGTCTGTTGAGTTTAAGTCGTTTGAGTTGTTTAGGCTTAGATGATTTGTGTGAGTGATGGTTTGGCTAATAGGTGAGGTTTTTGCTTATTTGAGCTCGGGTTAAGTTGATAAGTTGGATAATTTGATCTTGACTAGTTTGGGTTGAGATTCAGTTTATACATGTATTTGGTAAGGAGTGTTTGGATTACTATTTTGATATCAAACTCTATGGTTGGATGAGAACGGTTTGGCGATATGGTTTGTAACTTGACATGGTATGGGTCGAAGGACTTTAAGTCATAGTTGGGTAAGCTTTGGTTTGTATATGTTCAAGGGAATCGTGAGTGTGTTTGTCGGTGTCTTTGAAGTATTAGGATAGTGAGTTTGATAGGTTTTCGTGGCGTAGGAGTGTCGGCAGTTAAGGCCTTTTTGTTGAGTTGATTTTTGTATACCTTGGACTTGCATGGGGTTTGGGTAGGTGAGGATATAACTTGATGCGTTAGGTTTCGTTCATATTGAGGAAAGATGTGAGTGCCGGGAAACTTTAAAAGTTGAAGGGTGGTTTGATTTAAGGTAGTAGTTTGAGATGGGATACGGGTGTTTGGGAACTTGTGGTTGTGTACAGGGAGATTTTTTTTTTTTTTACTAATAATAGGTATTAAATTGAAAATATCATAATTTATAAATAATGTTTGAAGCATCCATGAAATTTTGATAATAAAAATTACAAGTTAATATATATATGAATATATATATATTAAATGAACATAATTTTTGGAGATCCGAGCGTGTGAATCACACAAATTTTTTTATAAAGATTAAATTAAAAAAAAAATTTGTGCTTATGAGTGAATTTAAAATACGTAAGTTGAATGTTAAAATTTGTTATGAGGTCTCAATATTAAATGATGAATGTCGTCTTTGAAAATACAAAGTTGCTTAATGAATTTTTTTTATTTTTTTATTTTTTTTACCAAGTTCGTTACTTAATATCGTGTGACGAAAATATCATGGTAAGTTAAAATGGCCGGCATTGTAAATCGAGATATTACGAGCAAACGATTTTTGTCTTTAAAGTAAAATTTCTATAAAGTTTTGCATGAGAGTTTCAAGAAGATTACAAGCTATAAGTTTGTGACTTTCTTGAAAAATCATGGCAAAACTATCATAAGAATTTTAAAACGTGAACAATCGTATGATGTATTTTTTTTTTGCGAAAATTTATAATGAACCTAAGGTTGCATGATGAAAGTTGTCATGAAAATAAATTTGGGCAGCGAAAATTTTTTTACCACGTGTATTATATAATGTAGTATAATTAAAAAAATGTCGTGAGAAGTTTAAATAATTAAAATTTTGAAGTGATCGTCCAAAATAAACGGAATAGTTATAAAAATAAAATTTTATAAAATTTTTGTACAAGTACTTTAAAGACAACTTATAGTTTAAACAATAGAAAAATTTACTTGAAAAGTGAAGGTGAAATTTATCATAAAACTTTTTTAATATGATGAAATTTATATAATAAGAACATTGTTTGTAAATTGTTTTAATGAAAATAAATGGCATATTAAAAATCATTATGAATAGATCAGACTCTATATATACATATATATATTTATATATTTATTATTATTATTATTTTTATAGCGAAGAGATTTTAATGAACGAAATTTGCAATAAAAATTCTTGTGAACTCAAAATGAGAAAATTGGTGTAAAACTTTACCATATATAATCGAGATATAAAAGAATTATTAACAATAAAAAATATAACATTTATAAATGACGACTTGTGATAAGAATTTATAACAAAATGAAGGAAAAATGGTTTAAATTCTTGAAACATAATAATAATATTTTAAGATTTAAAGGCGGAAAAATCGTGCATGAACCACCATGACTTGATATTCTGACACTAAAAACCTTTTTACAAAAATATCATGTTGGAGTCTAAACGTGTGCACGTACCACCGTGTCTTTTTCATGTCTTCGACTCAAATAACGATTGTAACAAAATAATAAAGCAAAATACAACGTCATGTCAAAACGCTTGTCCACGTACCACCGCAGTTCTATTGTTTTGACACCGAAAATTAGGATGGCAAACGGAACGCTCGCATTCGACTACTTAAAGTTATCATCTAATAAGAGACAATCTTTAAGGAGATTTGAAATAACGGGATGCAAGTTAAGCTCGTGATCCATAACACACAATAGAAACTAATGTATTTGCGTTTTAAGGCAAGGATACCTTGGAGTAATATGAAAGTGTGTGTATGTGTATATTTATGATTTGATAAAATAAATAAGTATATAAATAAACAAGTGTATTGAACAATCAAGTAGGGTAAACACGTATAGGCAACACGTATAAGGACCCTAAAGTAAGGACTATACTAGGTCGTTACGTCTAACCACCTATCCTATAGTCTTGTGGCTCTGATACCAATCTGTCACACCCCGACCAAAGGCGGCGGAACATGCCAGGGTGCAACCGATTGCCCAAATACACAAGACACTATTCAAAGTGAAAATATTTAATTTAGTCATTTTATTTCATAAATCAATAAACAACACATCTCGTTCATATAAACAATTTGAAAACAAGTAGCAATCATATTGTTCGTTTTACTAATACCCTAATAGTCTTGGTAATGTTTTCGTCAAGTCCTCGAGTCAACAAAAGTCAAACCTGTAACATTTCATAAAATAAAGTTTGTCAACACAAAGGTTGGTGAACAATTCATAAGATTGAGCATATAAGTATATAGTAATAAAAAGCCACAAAACTTGTATACGAAACAATAAATAAAAGCCATAATTTGGATAAAATCGCTAATAGACTTACGTTAGCGACACCTGCTATAAGAGAATACTAGATGGTTTAGGATTTAATAGAATATCATTAATTGCCTTACGTTAACGACACTATGCTATAAGAGAATACCATATAGTTCACGGATTTGTAGACTTCCACCAACTAAAAGCGATAAACACATAGGAAAATAAGCATAGAACACCAAATCGAGCAAGTATTTAACTAATGTATACAATCACGTTTGTGGATTTAAGATTCAAGTAAATAAAGCATTTAGTTTGATAAGTATGAAATGTCACCCCAAAACGAAAGATGGAAAAAGGGGTATGAAAGTACTCACCTGGATTGACGAATTGAGAAACTAATAAGTGATCGACATATAGAAAGCTTGTAAACGAAACGAACGAATCCGACTTGAAAGCTAATGGAAAACGAATAAATAAAATATATTAATGAACTTAAACTTAAGTCGAAATTACATTTGAAACATTGGACAAGGAGGTTCGGTTGTTAATCGGGTTACCGGTAAATTTGTTAACGATTAGGGACTCGTACTTAATTAATAATAGTATTATTTTATATAGCTTTTAAATAACTAAACCAATATTAAATAGAAACAAGACGGTATTAAATCAAGGGTTCGGTTTTTATAAAAATGAATTGATAATAAAGCTTATAATAATATTATTAAAGATAAAGATAGTAAGGATAATAATGGCTTTAAAAATATTATATATATATATATATACTAGTAGGTACCCGTGCGATGCGACGGTGACGATAATTCCCAACATAGTACTCGTTTTTTGTTAGATTATTGATCCTTTTGGTGATATATTGGATTGTACATCTGTATTGTTCAATTCGTTATAGTTTCGGTAAAGACACCGTCACTCGGTGCCTGATAAACTGATACAACAATCCAAAAAGATATGCACAATAAAAAGATATGCACAATAGGATGTACACAACTCAATTCAAATGAAACTACAAAATCACATAGCTAATATAATAATAAAAAAAACAACATAATGCTCGAAACAAAGACAAAATGATCTAGGAAGTAGCTACCCCATCTTCAACCTTCATTTCCATTCGCATTTATAAAATGCAACAACATTCTTTAAACTCTTCAGACGAGCAACTTTGACCACATACTTCATGCCATTCATCATATTCTCCCAATTACTTCCCATATCCGTGCAAACTTTACCTTTGATATTCCCCCATTTATCAAAAATAGGACCAAAATCGCTAATAATGTCAAATTAAAAAACGAGCCAACTATAACCTAGCTACAAAATTGCAAAAAAAGGTAAAAAAGAAAATGAATCCACTTTGACAAAAACCCGATCACCACTCTGTCTAAATCTTAGCATAAAGAAACCAGCAATCAGGCAATACGAATAGACATCATTAAGCTAGACTAAAAACATCAAAAGAAACGAAGAATCAAAGTAGAGTCCAACAAAACCATTTTGTTACTATTCAGCAAAAGTATCAATAACAATTATAACAGCAGAATTTTGATACCTTCATCATTGAGAGAGATCAACACTTAAATCCAGATACGGTAAACATACGATCAACGTCGAGATCAGCAACCAACGCGTCTCTAATCTACCAAACTCATACAAATATAACGATTTGATCCAGTCTGCCACAAATTGTAACTTTAATCAGTCATCTACATCATCACTAATTGCTAATGCTACCTTTATTGTTCGTTTTTCAACCATCCTAGTAACCTTCATGGGTTAAAAAGTTATCAAATTTTAGAGACTAAAAGATTTGTATTGGTATATTAATTTTGGAGACTAAAAGACATAGACGACGGTTAAAAGCACCTTTCCGAGCGAAATACGCATATAATGTACCTTTCCGAGCGAAATACGCATATAACGTCTTTGCGCTTGATATATTTTTGAAAAATAATTCAACTCCTTGCATAACTGCCCATCTAGAAAACACTTGTATACCCTTTTGCAGATAATTTGAATACACATAAATATTGGTTCTAGAAGACGTTAAAACAAATAATAAAAAACATTCTTATAAATTTATAGCCTATAAATTTATAGCCTGCTTCTGGGCATTTTCAATTTCCCATGTGAGGCTGATTAGTGCCATACCCATAGCACGATAATGATGGATATCCACCTGAATCAAAACGAAAAATCTGGATATTAGTTATTTGGTATTGGTATGGTTTTGGGCTCAACCCGACCGATGATCAAAACATATGTTTTTTTTGTCATTTTATAAATACTTTAAGTTGGTTTGGTTTTCGGTTTTTGTTTCGTTTTCTTTTTCAGTTTTTGGTTTTTATTTGGTTTCCGATTTTTCTGTTTTTGGTTTAGATTCGGTTTTGTTCTGTTTGGATTCAGATTTTTCAATTTTTAGTGTTGGTTCGGCTTTTCAGTTTTTGGTCTTGTTCGGGTTAGTTTCTGTTTTTCTTGTTTTATTTTTAATTTATATGGTTTTAGCGTTTTGTTTTTTGTTTCATTTCGGTTTTCTTTCATTTCAGTTTTTGGTTTCTTGTTAGTTAAATTTTTTTAGCTGTTGGTCAGTTTTAGTATTAGTTTTCAATTTTTGTTTCGTTTATGTTTTTCAGTTTTTGGTTTTTATTTGGTTTCCGTTTTTATGTTTTTGTTTTATGTATCGGTTTCGTTCAGTTTGGATTCCGATTTTTCAATTTTTAGTGTTGGTTTGGCTTTTTAGGTTTTGGTTTTGTTCGGTTTAGTTTCTATTTTTCTTGTTTTATTTTTAGTTTTTTATGGTTTTAGCGTTTTGTTTTTGGTTTCATTTCAGTTTTTGGTTTCGTGTCAAATAGGGGTGTTAAAGAACCGATGAAAACGATTAGAAATGAAAGCATGGTCAGCGGTTTTACTTAGTTTAAGATCAAAACAGTTTGGTTTATGATTGTGTTTAAAACTTCAGGGCAACAATTTCTTACCATTTTCTTCATTTTAAGAATATGCTAAACAAGTCGAGCTTAATATACACCCCGATAGAAAACAGTTAAAGAAAAAAGAGAACATCCCATTTTAACATGAACACGTTTGGACAGTTTAAAGTAATTGATCTCTGACCCGAACCAAGACGAAAAAATTAGAGCAGCGACAAAATAATACGTACTTTTAAATATGAAAAAAACATGATACCGAATGCTTTAAAAACACTCCATAGTACCTTTACTCTTGAGTTCAAATTTGTTAAAACTGTCATCATCTGTATTACCAACCAGTCAAGCCAAGATGAATTGAACAGATAAATCTTGTACTCCTGAATATTCGGTTTCAATATATTCAGTTTTTGGATTCCGTTCGCTTTCAAGCTTTAGTTTTGTTTCAATTCAGTTTCAATTTTTGGGTTTTTTTTTGCGTTGCTAAGGTTAAAGGTTTTCAGTTTTTTTTTTAGTTTTCAGTTCAATATTTTTAGTTGTTCATTGTGTTTATGTTATATGGTTTTTGGATTCAGAATTTTCGTTTCAATTAGCTCTCAGTTTATTAAGTTTTTATTTTCAGTTCCTGTCTTTTACTTTCGTTTCAGTTTGGTTTTAGTATATTCGGTTTTTGACATTTTGGTTTTGGTTTTAGTTTAACCCATGGTCAACAAAAATCGTCTAATAATATTAACAAAATTTACCAACTTTTAACGCGATAACTTGTTAACAATACAAAATTTTAACCCGTTAACAGGAAGCCATCCATTAAAATTTACAAATTTAACCCATACAAGGTCAAAAAAATACCCTCCATTAATATTAAAAATTTTCACCAACTTTTAATGTGATAACTTGTTAATATTACAAAATTTTGACCTGTTAACAGGAAACCACTCATTAAATTAACAAATTTTAACCCATGCAATATTTCCAAAATTTAACCAGTTAACGATAACTTGTTAACAATGAAAAGCTTTTAAATTTTTTAGACCCCGGTCGGGAGAAGTGGTTTCCGGACGGGGTTTCAGGTCGGTTGCAACTAAAGTTTGGATGACAAAAGGATTTAAAAAGAATATACTGTTACCTTTCTGATCAAAGCTATGAAGTAATCATTGAGTAGGCCTATCTCCGGTCCTTGAAAATGAAAATAAATTCTTTTCCCCAATAGCTTGCCAGATGGAAGTATCCAACGAACTCGTCCCCTCATATGATTTCATTGATTCTGATTGATTACTAGTGCCCAAGCGTTGTGCGACAAGTATCCATACTTATAAACTCTCCACACTGAGATTGCAAAAAAGAATCACAATGACATAATACATCAACATAATGTACTTACAAAAGTATAAGTAAACTAACCTAAACCTATGACAATGCAACAGTATAAAAACGAACCTGGAGCCATCATGAAAATCTACCTAAAAACGAACTGAACACATTTTTAAAAATGGAAAAGAAAAGAAAAAAGAACGCGTTGTGAAATCCAAAATCGTAATCACCTGAATTTAAGAACGATATATTCTCATGATACCATCGTAACAGAAAGGACAAAAAACCATAGATCAAACTTTATAAGAACAATTAAAGCTTCAATATTTAAATATACCTTACTGAATGTATGTGTTTTGTAGTTGAGCGGCCAGCTCCCAACTTGGTTCAAATCGTTAACTGGTTCCAAATCTGCATATTTAACAAACAATAATAATAACATTAATAATATAGACAAATATCAGGAAGAAACGAAACAAAAAGAAATATCAAACAGTTGCACACGTACATGAATTAAAGCCATTGCAGTTCTGAAAAGCGTTAATGTTGGGGTTTATGTGAGTTGACTTTATCATAAAAGTATAAAGCCACAACAAAGAAAGGAAATAAATCTCTTTAGTAGGGACGTTGAACAAAATATCGAAAGTATTTTACATAATCAAAGTTAAATACACATAAATGTAGTACCTCAACTTATGCAAGGTGCACAACTTTCTCCTCTTATTTGAAATCCCGAGAAGCAGCAATATCAAGTAAAACGGTATCTTGAAAGAACAATCACCTGCAAAAATAAGAAAAACATACTAAAATGTAAAAGTTAGATTTAAAAACCTGGTCACGATTGTTGCAATACCGGATATACTATTGCTACCTAGAGATCTAATATTAGCGAGTCTGAAGTGATAATAAAATCGTATGCAGGTTAACCTAAATGAATCACCAATTTTAAGTGAATCATAAAATATAAATAATAAATAAAATAAGCAAATATCAAGGAACCGTAATACATACCCCAAATTTGAAACCCAGAAATCTAAATTAGAAGATGATAATTTGAATACAATACATGCTCGTTGTTGTGCTCATCCACATTGATGTGCTTGAAGTAATTATAAAATAAATAACTAAAATTATACTAATCTTGACACTAAGTAATACTCTAGACCCTTAAACGTAACTAAAACTACTAACCGGCAAGTGAACGGGTCGACTCTAGTACAGCTAAGTAAGTCCGGATATCGAACCCACGAGACTCTTTAAATTACGAAACTAGCAAATTAGACTCAAACTACAAGACACGACTATTTATTAATAATATTTGAGGGGGATTTAAACTAATTATTAAAACTCTAATAATAATTAACTAATGATTACTTTAATTAAACTATTAATAAACTAATTAAACCTAACCCTAATTAATATAATAATAATAAAACATAATCATTACTTAAACTTAATTAATTAATTAAACTTAAACCTTAACCCTAATTACTTTAAACTAATAAATAATTTAGAAAGCATTGATTAATTCAGATGATGAAGATAACTACCCAGGCCAGAATCCTCAAAGTTACGGTTATTAATTAAATGAAAAACTCACGTTATGGAACCGGGATCAAAAGATAGACCCTTGACAGAAAACCCGAACAGGACCCTTGAACTTCAAGAAGTCGCCTATGGATTTCTAACAAGTTTTAAGACTCACCAGTTTTATATTAAACTTCCTTACGGTTATTTAATTGCTTATGTCTAAGTATCTTTTATGACGAAAACCTAACTTACAGCGCGGAATTCAAAAGATAGCAAAGAAAACCTAATTAATTTAATAGACTAAGCTGACAATCAAATCTAGACGGACTCCTTACAAAGAACTAAATTTAGCAATCCCGACAAGCAAAGATCTATTAATAGCCTATCACTTTACAGCTTTTTAGACTAGCAGCTCACTTTTATTTGTTTAATTGATTTTATTGTTTCTATGATCTTAATCGATATCAATCATAAACTAGTCAAGAACACACAGTAAATGACCTAACAAAACCATATCCTATGAAACAATCAACAAGGGCAATGTGAAATAATAAATTCAAGTAAACAAAACCAAGCAATCATACGCATCAACTAAATAAAACTCAACCTTTTACTTAGAACATAATATCCATAACGCAATGAAAATCCAAATAAAATCAAACCGAACTAAGGTTCATCACAACCCAGGCAGTCTATGGAATTTAGCCTAGCATATTAAAATATAAATCAAACAAAACAAATAATAACGAAAACATGGTGAAAGTATAAGAAACGGGGAATCGAAGATGATAAAACCCGTAAACTCGAACTTGAACGTGTAACTCTTCACCAGATGTTCTCTCGCCTACAAAATCACCACAAGACTCGTAAGATAGCTCCAAGAAATCCCAAAATCGGCTGGTGGCTTTCAGGTTATGTCAGGTTTAAGTTAAAGGTGTTTAAATAGCGAAAACCAGGCCCGGCAATAAACAAAAACGAGTTAAAAACCCATCAGCACTGCCTAGGCGCCGCGCGACGGGATATAGGCACCCCTCCGCGCGGCACGGTGTGCTCCACCAAGGGGCCGGTCAGACCGGCCCGGTCTGACCGGTTCTCTGTTCTGACCCTTCCTGACGCGTTCCGGATCTCCGTTTCGGCTCGTTTTAGCTTGTTTTTTGCCCTTTTTAATCACGATCAACTCCCGGAACCTACGACACACAAAAACCTTAGTAGTATACAAATCTCGACTAAAAACGAACAAAAACTATTAAAATATTAATTAAATAAACAAGGGAAACATATATATTTAGCATTGTATCACACATCATGGTACCAGCTAGCGGTGGCGCAGAGATGGATAAAGACGCGGTGGAAATATCACTGGAACCCGAATGACGAAATTGAATTCGTCATCACTCTAGCCTTCTTTCTAACTATAATTGGTAAGAATTCATTCCCTCTTTTCTTATACACACAATGAAGATGTAGAAAAAAAATATGAAGCAAACCAAATTAGGGTTTGAAATTTACCTAAATTGACTATGGTTGTGGTGTTGGAATGGTGAATCGCGTGTTTGATGAGAGAGAGATAAACCATTAGGGTTTGGTGATATTCCATCCAGATTAGAGCAATTCAAAATTTGAACGGGATTGTAAGGATAAGGAATTTGAGCGAAATCTTTTAAAGTTTTGTTGGTGAAGATTTTAGACAATAAACACTTGTACATTAAGCTTGAAATGATGGTACCTCTTAATTTTAAGAGTTTTAGATGAAATTACGTTTTTGTCCTTCTTATATGTATATTAAGATAGTATATATATATGGATATATAAGATAATAATAATAACAATAACTATTTCTAATAATACTAATATAGTATAATAATTATAACAATAATTATTATTAATAATACTAATAATATTAGTTAAAGAATAAAATCATGGTGTTAATTTAAAGTGTTGTTTATAAAAATGGTAATAATAATAAGTAATATTAATAGTAAATAATGATACCATACTCGATGTTGGTTCGATTTCTAAACGAGTTCACGAAATAACTATAATAATATTATTGCTAGTAATTAATGATAAAATATGATTTCAATAGATAATGATAATATGATCTTTAATAATTTTTAATAACAACTTTAATATTTATAATAATAATGATAATATTAATAATGAATACATATAATAGTAGCTTAACATAATAATACTAATAATAATTTTTATGTAATAATATTAACACTAATAGTAACCGTAATTTGTTAAGTATAAAAATAACACCACAATCAGCCTAGAATGAGACTCGAAACTGTGACCTCTAGTTCAACAACTTATGTAAAAACCAACCGAACCAAAATAACAACTGTTAATTTAAACCCACAAGAAAATAACATATTCATTTCCCGGGTGTTCATCTTTTACACAAAATCAAACCAACTCCATACTCATCCAACCCGTTTCAAAAACGTAACCGATAAACAAAACTATTAACAATTAGATCCGACCTTTGATACGCGAAAACTGACAACACTAAACCCAATTTACTTTAACTATGACGTTCATATGGTCGTGGCTCTACTCCGGGAAGAAACCGAACCGATACCGCCGGAGATTTGAAAACACGGCCGGAGAGAGAGAGAGCGACAAAGAGAGAACAGCGGGGGGAGAGAGAGAGAGAGCCGACGGAGAGAGACAGAGAGAAAGAACGACGGGGAGAGGGAGAGAGTGCCGAAGAAAGAGATAGAGAGATAGAGAGATAGAGAGAGAATGGCGAGGAGAAAGGGAGAACCGAAGAGAGAGTGAGCTGAGGAAGCTCAGCGGCCATGATAGAGCACCGGTGGCCGGTTTTTCGGTCGCCGAAAAAACGTGTGTAGAGGGGAAATAGGGGTTTCGGGTGCGGGGGTTTCCGGTGAACCAAGAGAGGGCAAGAGTGTGATGGTGTCGGAGTCGCCGGTGGTCGCCAGACGCCGGAAAAGCGAGGGATTTGGGTGTGTGGTTACCGGAGAACGAGAAGGGAAGAGGGAAAGGGTTCGGTTGTGGGTGAAGGGGGGGTTTTCGGGTCGCCGGAGATGGGGATAGTGGTGGCGTCGGCGGTCCGCCGGAAAACGGCGCCGGCAAGGGTGGCGGCAGCCGGAACTAGAGAGAAAGAGATGGGGATGGGTGGGTTAATATGTTAGGGTTAGGTTTTATTTTTGGTTTATATACAATGTATATTTTCAAAACACCCCCCTTAGGTTTCAATAAATGTTTAATATAAGTTTAAAGGTTGTAAAACTCGTAACGACTTTACGATAATCATTTTGAACTCCTTATGTTTTTCTTAGCATCACTATAATAAGATAAACATCGGTTTATTGATGATAGAGATCTATAATAATATTATGTAATAATTTAGTAAGGTTCTAAAAATGTTGAGTCGGTTTTACAAAATAAAACTTTACAAAACTAATACAACTCGAGACTCAAATTTGACGAATGTCACAGTTAGTATCTTGTGATGATGTCATCAAGTGATTCATTTTGAAAGTACTTGAACACTGAGAATTGAGTTTTAAGCAGTTTCTTCTTTGAGTTTCGTATGCCCACATTTCCTTCAAAACGATTCTCCAATGCTTCCCACAATTCTCTAGCATACTTATACTTTCTGAACGAATGGAGAATTTCTTGAGATAGTGCCATTGTTATGGCAGCTAAGGATTTACTTTCTGCCTCACACATCTTGTTTTCATCATCCTTCATCTTATTATATTTCTTTAGTTGACTCGACCTTCAAATTCTGTTGTTGGAGGGATATAACCATCCTGAATACATACCCACATCTTTGCATCCTGGTACTTCACGTATTGCTCAAATCTCTCTTTCCAAGCAACAAAGTCTGTACCTTTAAGAAGCTTTGGAGCTTTAGTCGCTGAGCCAACCTCGACCTCCATCTTTACCAGATCAGAGATATTTATCGAAGACATGTTCAATCAATACCAAAAACAAAATTTTCTCAAAGTTTTTATATGAACAGTGAAGGAGAAGTTAAGAATAACTTCGCTTCTTAGTTAACTTGGCTTATGTCAAATGCAACCTCAACTTCGCTTAAGAATAACTTCGCTCAAAACTTTAACTTCGCCTAAACCCTAAAACCCTAGACGACAACTTCGCTTAGCCGTCTGGATTATTGGTTTTTTCGATTTCGAACTTAAATTTCATGTTATGGATGGATTATAGGTTTGAAGGATGGTCGGTGGGCCTACAAAGAATACTAACTGGTAGATTTTGCGTGTATAAATCGCTAAAATCCTTGTGGAAGATTTTAACACTCGTGTGATAATCCCAAACCACAAAATCAAGAGCTTATAGCTCTGATACTAATTGTAGGTTCCTAGCCGGGTCTTCACAGGAATATCTCGAACACAAAGGGTGCAGAATCCCCTTTGTATACGATTACGAGTGTAAACGGATATATAAATCGGAAATGAACAATGAACAAATAATTAACTCAAATGCTTATATGCTATTAGCAACATGGTGCTCGTAACACGTAAAAACCAAAGCGTTCAGAAGTTATCTAAAAAAAATCAATCAAAACCCTACGGCCAAGTTAAGTTATATAAGTACGACAACTTAGCCTAACATCCCTAGGCGAAGTTGTCCCTAACTTCGCCCATTGGCTAGAATTGGTTATAACAAAACATCATAGCAAGTTCGCCTAAACAAAAACAAACATAACAAACAGTAGTTTTACTACAGACACGATAAACTAAAGACTAATGAACTACTGACACAATGCACCAACAAAACAGTTAAGCCTTAGCACATAAACAAATCAACCAAACAATAAAGATAAGGCTAAACCATTGCCATACAAATGAACATTGGTTACCAAACTAGGGCTAAACCATTGCTATAAAAATGGGCATTAGTTACCAAAGATAGTCGTATGATCATACTTTAAATGATGACATTTCCGAAATGCGTTCACATAAAGCAAGTAAGCAAATAGCATGTTAGACAATTACTAATATACACACAAGGATAAACAGTTGCGGTTGAGTACTATATAATATAAAAATATCTAGTTACGCATATGTCCCCAATATATAAAATAAGTAAAAGAGGGGAGTGCGATACTCACCTTAGCAATAAGAAAAAGAATAAATGCGTTAAGAATAGTAATAGAATAAACTTCACGCTCGAGATGTATCAATGGAAAAATCCCTAATTAGTAATAATCGAGAAATAAACGAATCAATAATTAGACTAACATAGAATCGAGACTTAAACGGATATATTCAATAATAATTAAATCAAAATTATTATTTATTCTAAATGGCTATTTTTAATTAAAAGTTATGGGTAAATAATAATAGTGTATAAAATTACATTTTTTATAACATATTTGTACAAATAATATTATCACATGTTAATTTTTATAATTATGTATATTTAAATTAAAACACTTTTAAAACTTTAATATTAAACTCGTTAACAATTCATATTATATTTATGTTAATTAAATAAATTCTAAGTATATACTTTAGATTAAAACCCCTTTTTAAATATTAAAACACTTATCACTTATTTTAGTAATCTAATATATATATACAAGTATATATATATATATTTATATATATATATATATATATATATATATATATATATATATATATATAGTTTTTAATCCAAGGCTTGGAAAAACTAGTTAATATGTCGGTTTTGTAAACATATAAATTAATTATAAGTTATATAATATTAATAATATAAGTTAACTTATTAAATATGTCAACATATGTGTATAAATGGAATTATACAAAAAAAGGCTAGAAACATGCTGGAGGGTTCGAACCTGCGCCCCCAGCCACCCTTGCGACTTAAATCATATGCACCAGCCAACCAGGCTGGTGTCTAAGTCACGATATAAACCAGAAAGAAAAATAAATAACCAGAAAAGGAAACTACCATAATACAATAAGAACCCTAACAAGATCAATTGGCCAAATCTTTAATCGATTGGGCTTTTGCAGAGTGCAACAAGGCAATTTCAACCATATAATTAATTACCTCTAAGGATGATAATACGATGGTTATTAAGAACGTAAACGGCAAACGCAATGAGGATGAGGGGTGGTTACTTGGAGGCTATAACAATTAAATTAACATTAGGGGTTAAGACGGCGAGGGTGAAGAGATAGTATCTGCAAGTTTAATTGAACTAATACAATCGATTATAGGTATAATTCAAGTTAGGGTTGGCAAAGTTAATTTGGTATAACGAATCAATATTGATCAAATTAACTAAATTCGATTGTCGGTTAAGCCGAAGATGGTACGTATAATGCATTTATTGATTCAACTGCCAAAAAGATTATGAAACTTTAGGACCAAGACGCGATTTAGTATAAACGGGTTCAATAAACGGGTCTAGGGTTTGGGTTTGGATCTTGGGTTGACCAGATTTGAATAGGCTATATTAGAAATTTGCATTTTAGTCCCTAAGGTTTGAAGATGGGTACATGTAACATCTCGTTTTTCGAGTTTCGGTTAATAAAATGAAATAAGAGTTATTATGAGTCAGGCTAGTGTTGGGTTAAATGGATATGAGTTATGGACTTGGGTTATGAGGGAAAGAAGGAAAGACCAAGCCCATGATCCATAATTATATAAACCTTAAATCACTCATTTAATTCATTTCACACATACTCCATACACCACCAAAACACACACTTAAGCTCTCTCTATTATTTCTCTCCTTTCTCTAGCCGAATCAAGATAAAAAACTGATCCCGATCCAAGGTAATGATAGTATGATGTTATATGAGCTTAAACCCGTTAGATATGGTCACTAAACGACGAGCCGACACCGTTAAACCGTTTAAAGTCACGAGATCCGGGTGGAATCGAGTATAAACCGGACCTAAGATGTGCTTAGGGATCACCCTAGCTCAGATCTGGATCGAACGGGGTGAAAAACGAGTCAAAACTCGTTTTTCCTGCGAAACCGCGTTTTTCCGGCGACGACGCCGGAAAGTATGTACGAGGTAAGGGAATGTCAGAGAATGTCATTCTCTGACCTTACCCTAATTCATTAACTGAGAGTTAACGAACTAGGGGTGATTCATCAAGTGATTCGTTAATGAAATCTTAACGAACTAGCCTTAGTTCGTGCCCCAGTTCGCTATAGAAAAGGATAACTAATTACCCCCGATTCGCTATGATCGTTCGTTAAAGAGATAACGAATTAGAAAGTCCAATTCGTTACCCGGACTGATTCATTATATGGACTGATTCGTTATATGGACTTGTTCGTTATGTGGACTGATTCGGCAAGGGACCAATTCGTTATAAGGTCCAATTCTTTACAAGGACCAGTTGTTATGATAACCCAATTCGTTAAGAGCAGTGTAACGAACTAGAAGTTTAACAAAATGACAGAATGGTCCCAGGACTTAGAAAAAGAATGATTTAATTACAAAGAAGCCCTTGAACTTTTAACTTAGCAAATTAATTAATGATTCAAAATTCTAATGAAAAATGTGATAAGATAGTTAATGGACCCTGCTAGGGGCTGCCGCCCCTAAAACCCCGCTGCCAGAGGCGCTGCCCCCAGACCCCTGGTCGTTGAGTGTAATAATTAGACTAGAAACGAGATATGGATAGTGATAGTTAACTGATACGTGTAATTATTATACAGTTAGTGTTGGTGCATTTTGTGACCGTCGCTATGCAATTCTGATCAGCGGAAACGATGTACGAAGTTAGGACAACTTCACCATAGGCGAAGTTAGAACAACATCGCCATAGGATAAGTTGTAACAACTTCGCCTACAGGCCCAAGCCTGTGAAGTTGTTTATATATATATATATATATATATATATATATATATATATATATATATGTGTGTGTGTGTCTTGGTTAGGTTTGTGTATCCAAAAAGTTAGAGTTTTGAGTGATCAGTTTATTTGTCTAGAGAGAAACCGAGAGGGAGAGTCGTGTGGGACGGCCCGAGGTAGAGCTCACCTCGGGTCGGACGTGTTTTGGTTTATGTTCGGTATGTAACGTGGTTTTGATTATTATAAAAGATCTGCAGATTTGTTTATCCCATTCGTGTGTTTGTTCGTGTATGTGTTTGTGTGTAATCGTGTTCTTCGTCTTCTACACCATTAAACGAGTCTAGGAGGATTCCGCACTCCTAGACCTCGTGCGGATCTCGTATTGATCGGCGACGCCCCGGGGGACTTACAAGTGGTATCAGAGCCTTAGGCTCTTATGCTATGGTTCGAGATCTGCGTTTTGGTGTTTCTGGCACGTTTCTGATGCGTTTCTGGCCGAACAGCCGCCGCAGGCGAAGTTATGGGGTTCAGGCCAAGTTGTCGCTTAAATTTTAGGGTTTAGGCGAAGATATAAGGTTAAGCGAAGTTATTCACAACTTCGCCTACCTCACAAGTTCGCTTATCTCAGGCGAAGTTATTTGTCAGGCGAAGTTATGGACAGGCGAAGTTATGGACAGGCGAAGTTGACTTTTAGGCGAACTTAAAAAAAAAAAGTGTTTGAAGTTTTCGTCTTTATGGCCAGGTGTACACGATTATTGTGAGACCGAAGACGTTGTTCCGTCAACGAGTGAAACTTGTTATTTCTTGGTCTTACGTGTGAACAAATACGTGTCAACTCTGGATATGGAGTTGAGGTTGTGAATGGGATATTGATTGAAACTGGATATTGACACATATTTGGGTGTTTGTGGGCAATGAAATAGTTGTTGTTCGAGGTTGACCAACTGAAGAAAGTCAAATTGAACTGAAGGTTTTTGTCATTACTGGATTGCGGTCAGAGCATATTATTTTTGTTATTTTCAAGGCGTTCGAGAATTGGATCCTGAAACGTGATGCTTATTTATTAAAGTGAAAATTCTGGAACAAGTTGGATTTAATCGGGAATTAAAGTGTTTATGTTCTTGATCGTTATCCCTGGTGATTGAAGATGCTTCGGATTAATTAATGGTCATGTGTGTTAGATTCTGTCAAGGTGGTTTTGTGATGAAATTGATCACTTGATGTTGAGTAGTTGAAGATTAAACCTTATCGTATGCCGACGTGTTGGTGAAGTTGTGGAGGGAGCCCAACTTCACGTGTTGGTGAAGTCAGAAGGACTCACGTGATTGGTTGAGATGACCAATTAGGCACGGGGATGCATGCATTTCAAAGACCTCAATCTATATAGTCGGAGAAGCTTACACTGAAGGGGAGATCTGATATGGAAGACGCTGGGTGATTGGTAGATTTGTGAAACTACACGACAGTTTCAGACACGGCTGGTTGATGAGCAAACAGAAGATCATCAGTTAAGAGGGAGTCTGTTAGTGCATGGTTTGTAACAGATGATCTTTTGTGTTTGTTAGAATTGAGAGCAACGGTCAAAGGGGAGTCTGTTGGTGCATTTTGTGACCGTCGCTATGCAATTCAGATCAGCGGAAACGATGTACGAAGTTAGGACAACTTCGCCATAGGCGAAGTTAGAACAACTTCGCCATAGGCGAAGTTGTAACAACTTCGCCTACAGGCCCAAGCCCGTGAAGTTGTTTATATATATATATATATATATGTGTCTTGGTTAGGTTTGTGTATCCAAAAAGTTAGATTTTTGAGTGATCAGTTTATTTGTCTAGAGAGAAACCGAGAGGGAGAGTCGTGTGGGACGGCGCGAGGTAGAGCTCACCTCGGGTCGGACGTGTTTTGGTTTATGTTCGGTATGTAACGTGGTTTTGATTATTATAAAAGATCTGCAGATTTGTTTATCCCATTCGTGTGTTTGTTTGTGTGTAATCGTGTTCTTCGTCTTCTACACCATTAAACGAGTCTAGGAGGATTCCGCACTCCTAGACCTCGTGCGGATCTCGTATCGATCGGCGACGCCCCGGGGGGACTTACAGTTAGTCGTGCACAGCTCAAGAAAGGAATTACCATACACGGTGAACGTAATCGCGTTCAGGTGAGTTTCTAGCCCCACTTCCTTGTTATGTTTTTGGGGATGTGTGCATACTCGACGTGATAGTTAATACACTTACCTTAAGTGGTAAGTGTATGCTTAGTATGATGTATGAATGATGATTGCTTGACGGTGTGTGAACGATCTTCGGATATTGCATGTACCGTCAGGTGGTAGTTAATGTTATGATTGATATATATGATGTATGTATGAATATATATGATTTATAAATGATGTATGAATGAATAAGTACGAAGTAATATGATATGTTGACGGTACGTGAACGCTCTTCGGAGATTGCACGTATTGTTAACCCTAATTCTCTTCTACTAAATCTCGATTGCCTATGTCACCAAGAACGGATAGTCAAGAACACGAATTTATACCATACTAACAATTACAAAACAAACACACAATCACCATAGCAAAATAATCATATGATCAAAATACTATCTCACCAATAACATAAACGATTAACAAATATCCAATTGAAAACCTTACAATTCGGGAGAGAACATAAAGAGTACTAGCCACACATCGTTTGATTAATCATCACCTCAATTAAGATAATCGAACGAATCATAAACCCAAACAAATGATTATAATCCCCAAAGTCTTGTTCTTGCTCTCAAAAATTCGTCTCTAGGTTGTTTAGAATGAAGGATAATGAAAAGGCAGCCTAAAAAACGAGTAATAAGCCAAAATAAATCGGCAGTTACGACCCGAACCGTGGCCCACGGTCTACACCGTGGGTCACGGTGATCTTCTTGCAATGCTGGCCACGGTGGAGACCACGGTTACCGTACCAGCCACGGTACGGTGGCTTCTGTTCTGCTTAGTGTTCTGGACCGTGGCCCACGGTCTCCACCGTGGGCCACGGTGGACTTCAACCATGACTTCCCGTTTTCACTTCTTTTTGACAACTCGCGCGTCTCTGGCTCATTCGGTTGCCTCGGTATACACCATAATTGCCCCGAAACCTCCTTTGAACCTACAATCCACCAACAACACCGTAGTTATCTAATTTCACACAATAAACCAATTCAAAACATGATTATTATGGCTTTAAATCAATTAAGGGTTGTCCCATGGACCACCCGTCACATTCCCACACTTAATTGTTTCTTTCCCCCAAGCAACATCTCAACACCAACTTTCTATCACATTCAACTTGTATCCACCAATCTTACCACAAAACCGGTTCATTTAAGGTCCCAAGTCATACCCTATTCCCTGGTTTTTATCGGTTGCACTAGTTCACTTGACTTTCCATTTAAACCATAGATTTCTAACCAAACCTAATATGCTTTCGGTTTTTACCCATACATAACACATTTACACATTAACTTTTTCTTGGTGATCATCCACACATTTCATATTTAATCAATTCTCCTAGCATACGCTTTTACAATCATCAAATCTCTACCTATGTAAATGCATTTGACATGAATACAAATCAAGAGGTCTTAAAACGGGTTGTAATGGGGCCAAGTGTAAGGGTATGGAAGGGAATATTGAAAGTAGCTCAAGCGATCCGATCAGACTTATTACAAACAAACTAAATAAACAAAGAATTAAACAACTATATACATCACTAACATCATCATCATCATCATTTTTTTTAACTAATATAATACTTGAACATTGCATATTTAAACTTTGCAACTCTAATACAATCTTTTTTTTAAGCATGATAAACATAATTCTTAAAATATCTAATTGATACATACTAAAACAATTACATAGAAACCTATTAAGTCGGATTGTTTCGCAATATACCACCGGGTTTGATCGAATAAAAAAAATAGGCCCCATAAAGTTTTCTAAAGGAACCAACCCCCTGCCCCTCTCATATCCACACTCATAATATGTAATGTATGAGCCCCAACCCCCCCATAACCCACACACTCGCTCATCAAGACGAGGCTTAACCTAAGTGCATCTATCACTTTTGCACTCATGCCAAGCTAAGATCTCGAAATGCACTAATTGTCCCCAATGTACGGTTTTGAGAAAAATGAAACAAACTACTTCATAAACACAACCTTCTTTTCAACACAGCCCATAATACTTAATCAAAAGTATTTTGTCCACCACCCATCCACCCAAAAACAAATAAAAATACAAAAGATAACATCTTATACAATAATATACAGAATGGAGTTCACCTGGAATCGCGAAGCTCAATCAGTTGTAAGGTGGGTGGGCTGACCCAAATATAGATGTCATGAAATCTGAGAACTAGCCAAAGTTAAACGCCCCATCTCCGCCGCTGCTTCCTTCTTCTTGTGGTAGTGGTGGTACCATTGATTACATCGGGTTGATCCACATGGAGTGATGAAGAGGTGGTTCGGCATAACGTACCGAATCGTCATACGGAGGTAAAGTCGTGTAATCTATAATTTGCGGATATGGTACAACCGGTTCACCTGCATGCCATTGATCATGCATCCTCCGATTCCTATCATCCAAGTATCTTATATTCATCTCATGTTCTCGCCCATAAGCATTGGCACGGTTCCACATCTCCAACCTGTCGTGCCTTTCTTTTTCGGCCCGTTCAGCATAGGCCCCCATGAAGGTCTGATGGTCAAATAATGCACGCGACTCATCCGACCAATTTTCATACGTGGAAGGCCTATTCCTCTCCACCGCCTCATTCATTAACCCCACATGGGCCCAATTATTACCATAAGAGTTATAACCATCCGAATTATCCCAACCCTCGTGTTAGGAACTGCTGCCACCCCCACATCCATGTAATCGGGCTCACCTACCTCTTCCACCTGTTCTATCTCATCATCCCCCTCCACTTCAACATCCTCTCTTACTACTCTCCATCTCACATTATCACACACAAGCACATGATGCCTATCAGTTTGTGTATATTTCCAACCCGGCAATTCCGACAAATTAAACTCCTTGAACACCTTGGTTATCCCCACCGACTCATCAGTTATCACAACATGATTCTTTAGCAATGCTGTGATCAGTAGACAATGCGGAATTAACTTCCGCTTATTGCTTTCCCGGCTGATCCAAATATTATGCATGACTATATATCGGTAAGAAATAAGGGGCGTCCCACACATCAACGCATACAGAACAGGAATATCACAGTTCATGATGTGTTGTAAAACACACTTACTTTCCGTATCATTTTATCATGATTTAATTGCTTTTAGTTTAATTATTAAGAGTTATTGCTAGCTTTTGCTTAATTTTACAAAGATGGATGTTTACTTGTAGGTTTTGAGTTTTAATGGAAAAAAGAGTAAAGTTTGAAGACTCTAGGGGCCTTTTTGATCAAGATTGAAGACTAAAACTCAAGACCCGACCCAAGCCCACAAGATCCAAGCCTTACATGTTATTATATTAAGTTAATTAACAAACAAAAGAACCCTAACAGCCCCTGAATCCCGAAATCAGCAGCAACCAGCCATAAAACTTCCGTTCGACAGCTTCTAGGGTTAAAAGAAAGTCGTTTTTGCATCTTGGGTGACCAAGGGAAGAAGAAGGAGGCTAAGGATGGTTGTGGACATCAACTAGGGACCATATACACTCATAATATCAGCCATAATATTGAGTAATACATCCATAAACTTTGTGTTTTTGTTCAAGAACCCTAACTAGTTGATTTGATCTTTTATGTTGGATTGTTTTGCAAGTAACTTGAAGATTGACTTGTGTTTGATTATTATTGAATCTTGAATGAGTTTACTTATGTTTATGTTGATGTTTATGATGTTTAACTTAGTTATTAGCTGTTGTCCAAAACTAATGATAGGCTAAACTAGTTAGCTCTACCTAGGTTATATGAATATTGTTAGGTTTTAGTAAGTAATATGGGTTGTTGATCATCATGACTTGAATTTTTGATGAAAGTTTGGTTTAATATTGCATTAGGTTGTGTTTAGTGGCTGTTTTTTTATTAATAATACTCAATTACCTCTTGCTTTGATTGATTGAATTGGTTTCAGTTGATTTTAGCTTGTTTAGACTCTTTACTTTGTGTTTAGAGATTGTTTGCGGCGTGTACAACCGTAGGGTTTAGTTGGGTATATTGATTAGTTAAAATCAACGGGTAGACACCTTCTTAGAGACTGAGTGGTGATAGGAAGTAGCGTCGTCTCATAGCTTTTACTTTTTAGGATTAGGATCGCGCGAGAGCGGGTTCGGTTCTTGTCGGGTTTGGGTTTGTGAGCGATTAGTTGACCTAGTTTAAGTTAAACTAAATTTTTCCTCTATCCTTGATTGCGTAGTATTCGTCTCCATTAGGGTAGTGTGTCGGTGAGACCGAGAGGAGAGTCGGCGTTAGAGAACTTTAACAACTCGTTACCCGGTTAGTTCTTAAAAAAACTAAGTGTAGGTTAAGGTTTATTAGTGAGACCGAGAGGTAATCTAGTTTCCTGAGTGAACCTTAGTTGTGTCATCCTTAGATACCGGTGTCGTGAAATTCTACAATCCATTAGCTTATTTTCCCTTCAACAGGATTCTTACCTAGGTAGACATTGTCTTCATTGATAAATCGTATTCTCACAGTTTCATCTAGTTTTCTTAAGTTAAGTCTTTTAAGTTAATTAAACTAAGTTAGGTTAAATTGTTAATAATTAAAAATCAATTAAAAATATATTATTCTTAGGGGAGTCTTGGTTAGGGTTAAGTATTAAGTACGTTTTCTCGTGTCCTTGTGTTCGATACTCGGACTTCCTTAGGTTTATACTATTAGTGATTGGTACACTTGCTGATTGTGTGTGGATTTGTTAGGATTTTCGTCCCCAAATTTAAAGCTTAGTTGTGAGTTATTTAAAAGGAGCATCATCTGTCACACATCATGTTTTTGGCCCCGTTGCCGGGGACACGGTTAGAGGCGTATTGAGAACGACCCGAGTTAGGATTTACCTATCATATTTTCGTATATTTAGATTAGATTAGTTATTTTAATTAGTTTAGTTTTAGTTTAATTTTTTGTAAGTATACTATTCCATTTTTATCTGGTGCCCGTGATCTTTTTCTTTTGAGTGTTCGTTAAAGGAAATATGTTCGGACGACACGTTGGAACGCCATGGTGCAAAGTGTGTGGCGGAGATCACTGGGTACATGATGCTTATGAGCGAAGGAGGATAGAATTTGAGGCACCGAAAGCTCCGTGGGAATCACTTGTGGCAAAGCCTCCTCCATACCAATTTGCATTTGATCAAATGGGGAACTTCTTAGGGTATAAAGACTTATCGGGAAATATATTAGAGCCAACCCCAGAATTGGAATCAATAATGGACGATGCATTATTTGCCATTAGAAAGGATTTGGAATATATTCCACCTTTGAATCCACCTTTCTTTGAAACACCGAGTGAGATTGAAGATATCGGAATAGAGGAGTAGAGAGTAGAGGAGTATGTCCCCTCTTGGGAGGACGAGTTCATGGGTGAGTTTGGCGAAGAGTCTATGGATATCACCATGACAGATGAATGAGAGTTTGACCCACTTGGCGATTTGAAGTTGCTTGAGGATCTATTGTATAACGAGCCAAGTGCGGGGATCAAGAATGAGCCTTGTGAGGAGAGCCATGAGGTGGTTGGTAAATCAGTCTTTCCACCATTGCACTTTGAATGTGAAGAACCAAAACATGAACCGTACTCAATCTCCATTCGGGACGTGTTGAGGTTTAAAAAGTTGGCTAAAAGAATAAGGAGGATATCTAGGCTCAGAGATCATGGTGTGTAGAAGAGTTTTTTACTCCCGTTTCACTTTAGGGGATCATTTTTTGGGGAGTCTAAGAGTTGGTGGACCGAGTTTAATTCATATGGTCGTGCCCATGAGAGCTGTGCAATTGGTTTCTTCCCGACCAATTGTAAGAGGAGAGTATTGAGGAGCATTGATGGGAAGAGGACAAAGGAGAAGCCACCTGATTGAGGTTTCGGGAGCAGGTCCGGCTGAAGACTATTCAATAAACTTAGCGCTTCCCGGGAGGCAACCCGGTAATATATTTTCTTATTATTTATTTTCATTTTATTTTTATTTTCGAGTTTTGCCGGGTGTTTCTTCTCTTACTTGAAGGTTATTCCTTCGCTACTTGATGACGGTTTATGAGCTGGAGTTTTAAACGAGTGTGGGGATGCAATTTGCTTAAGGATTGCCATTTTCGTTTCTTAGTGATAGCTTGATAGAGAGCACTGGAGATTTAAGCTTGCGTTCGAATAGGAAGGCGGGGATCATGATTCACCGAACACTTGCATGATCACATATGCCAGGGGAGTCTGTTCCATTTTATTTTTCTTTATGTTTAGTTTTGTCTTTTCCTTGTCTCACATGGAGGACAATGTGAAATTTAAGTGCGGGGATGGGGAATTGACGTTTTCATTTGTAAGAAAAATAAAAGAATTTTTATAAAAAAAAGGTTTTAAAGAAAAATATCCCTTGAATTTAGTTTTTTTTTGTGTGTTAAAGTGAGAGATGATGATATTTATCGGAAATCGGTTTTTTAAACTACTAATAATATGAGATAAATAAAAGAAAACGCACATAACTTGGGATGTGTCGGTAGGCTCAGCCTTGAAAATGAAAGGGCAAATTTGATAAAATGGTTAAAACAGAAATCTTTTGTGGGTAAAGCGTTTTGTCCGTGGAAAATAAGTAATGAAAGGTCGGGCCATACTCAAGCCTCAAATTTTAGTATGAAAAAGTGGAAATATCATGACTTTTAAAAATTTCAATACGTTATCATATGATGCTTGGGTAGGTTTAACGTTAGAGTATGCTGTGTAGCTTGTGATATAAATCTTAAACTGCTAGTTTAGTGTTTTACACCTCATGGGCGTATGGTTTTATAACCTTAAATCTTGTATTGATGGGATGCCTCGGGTCCGGAGACCATGGGTCTATATGCAATCTATTCATCTGGGTATTCACAATTCCTAAGTGGGGTTGTGGATATTTAAAATAAAGCCAAAAAGAGCAAACCTTTATAAGTCTTTAAACATGATCACAAAAGTACAAAAGTACAAATACACTACAGACTTGATCATCCACGCTGTTAGCCATGTGGGGTGCCCTTGCTCGCGTCTCATTACCATTAAGAAACGGACCACAAGGGACACGCTACATGTTAGTCCTACAGATGAAATTTTGCATACTCACCTATGGTGATGGTTTCAGGGTATTGCTTGATAACGGGGGTATGTCATGTTGTGGGGAACGCTAGCTATTAATTAATTGAACCTTAATCGTATCTAATGGCTGCTTGGTAGACTTTGATGCTTAAGCTTAGGTGGATAAAAAATACCCTTGATCGTCTTAACTATTCATAAAAAAATAGAGCAACAAAAGTTTTAATTATGCTAATTTTGAGGTTTAAGTCAATTTGGGGTGGTCTGGTCCGGTAAAAGCTGAAAATAAGTGGGTCTTAATTGTGTAAACCACTAAGTAATATTATTGTCGGATCTTATTTGTCCCGATAAAGATAAAGACATGGGTTTAAGTGGACAACAATATCGGTGATCGCGGTTTTTGCGTTCTTCTAAGCTTTAAAAATGTAACCTATATGTTTTTCAGACTGTATTTTCCGATTCTGATCCAACTGCATTAGACTTTTTCAGGGACGAAAAAGACTTAAGTGTGGGGATGTTTGATGTGTTGTAAAACACACTTACTTTCTGTATCATTTAATCATGATTTAATTGCTTTTAGTTTAATTATTAAGAGTTATTGCTTGTTTTTGCTTAATTTTACAAAGATGGATGTTTACTTGTAGGTTTTGACTTTTAATGGAAAAAAAAGTAAAGTTTGAAGACTCTAGGGGCCTTTTTGATCAAGATTGAAGACTAAAACTCAAGGCCCGACCCAAGCCCACAAGATCCAAGCCTTACATGTTATTATATTAAGTTAATTAACAAACAAAAGAACCCTAACAGCCCCTGAATCCCGAAATCAGCAGCAACCAGCCATAAAACTTCCGTTCGACAGCTTCTAGGGTTAAAAGAAAGTCGTTTTTGCATCTTGGGTGACCAAGGGAAGAAGAAGGAGGCTAAGGATGGTTGTGGACATCAACTAGGGACCATATACACTCATAATATCAGCCATAATATTGAGTAATACATCCATAAACTTTGTGTTTTTGTTCAAGAACCCTAACTAGTTGATTTGATCTTTTATGTTGGATTGTTTTGCAAGTAACTTGAATATTGACTTGTGCTTGATTATTATTGAATCTAGAATGAGTTTACTTATGTTTATGTTGATGTTTATGATGTTTAACTTAGTTATTAGCTACTGTCTAAAACTAATGATAGGCTAAACTAGTTAGTTCTACCTAGGTTATATGAATATTGTTAGGTTTTAGTATGTAATATGGATTGTTGATCATCATGACTTGAATTGTTGATGAAAGTTGGGTTTAATATTGAATTAGGTTGTGTTTAGTGGCTGTGTTTTAATTAATAATACTCAATTACCTCTTGCTTTGATTGATTGAATTGGTTTCAGTCGATTTATCTTGTTTAGACTCTTTACTTTGTGTTTAGAGATTGTTTGCGGCGTGTACAACCGTAGGGTTTAGTTGGGTATATTAATTAGTTAAAATAAACGGGTAGAAACCTTCTAGAGACCGAGAGGTGATAGGAAGTAGCGTCGTCTCATAGCTTTTACTTTTTAGGATTAGGATCGCGCGAGAGCGGGTTCGGTTCTTGTCGGGTTTGGGTTTGTGAGCGATTAGTTGACCTAGTTTAAGTTAAACTAAATTGTTCCTCTATCCTTGGTTGCGTAGTATTCATCTCCATTAGGGTAGTGTGTCAGTGAGACCGAGAGGAGAGTCGGCATTAGAGCACTTTAACAACTCGTTACCCGGTTAGTTCTTAAAATCAACTAAGTGTAGGTTAAGGTTTGTTAGTGAGACCGAGAGGTAATCTAGCTTCCTGAGTGAATTTTAGTTGTGTCATCCTTAGATACCGGTGTCGTGAGATTCTACAATCCATTAGCTTATTTTCCCTTCAATAGGATTTTTACCTAGGTGGACATTGTCTCCATTGATAAATCGTATTCTCACAGTTTCGTCTAGTTTTCTAAAGTTATGTCTTTTAAGTTAATTAAAGTAAGTTAGGTTAAATAGTTAATAATTAAAAATCAATTAAAAATATATTATTCTTAGGTGAGTCTTGGTTAGGGTTAAGTATTAAGTACGTTTTCTCGTGTCCTTGTGTTCGATACTCAGACTTCCTTAGGTCTATACTATTAGTGATCGGTACACTTGCCGATTGTGTGTGGATTCGTTAGGATTTTTGTTTACAAATTTAAATCTTAGTTGTGAGTTATTTAAAAGTAGCATCATCTGTCACACATCAGTTCCGCAACTATCGAAATATGTCCCCTTCGAGGCATCACATTATACAAGCAAATAGACATCAATAATTGTGCCTCAATCTTCAAATCCTTCCTCTTAATCTAATCACCCGAACCTCCACCTCTTCTAAGAACCTTTTCAAGCATGTGGTGCCATTGAGGATGCTTGTCGGGACATTCAAATAAACCTTTGGCAGAAGCATACACATATAAGTTGCTTGGTTTGGTGTCAAAAAGCGCGATCTGATTAAATGTGTCAAATGACATTACCACTTCTTGACCTCCCACCGTCCCAATCAATTTCTTGTCATTACTTTTTTGTACACGGGACATCTTAATGTAGACAATCACTCCTCAATTTCCCGATCATACAAAGTTTTGCTCTCTTCATCATAACATTTCAGAGCTGCTTCCCATCCTAATTCCTTAAATCTGTTAACTATCCCAAAAGCCTCAAAACCGGGATCGATTACCTCCTTCTCACACATATATCCTTCAATTCGTTTATTCAACGTGGCCACTTTATCAATGAACAGCTCCTCTTGCCATTCCAATGCGTACTTTGACAATCCCCCACCTTTCCACGTGGGTTTTACCGTTTGTACTTGCACATGTGCTTGCTCTTCCTGCATTCTTTGCCTCTTTAATTAGGCTGCTCGACCACTACCGTTTGTATATATAATCATTATACTAATTACTCAAATAAGCAAGTGAGTACATATAAACAATCATGACAAACTTACAACTTCATTGAAATATACTATCAATAATGAAATTAAATTCCATACCTTGGTGTTGTAGAAGATGAAGATGAAGAAAGCTTCAAACTAAACCAAAACCCACAAAATGTTTGGACCCAATTGTCCAAAATCGACCAAAAAAACAAGAGATTCTTTCAAATGTAAAGATATAATTGAAACCCTTGTGAAATTCTAGTCAAAATAGGCTCAAAAATCAGTTGAATTTGTGAGGATATGAGGAAGTTATGAATGTTTGAAATTGGGTTTAGGGTTTGTAGATATGGTTGTGAGGAAGAAGAAGATGAAAATTGAAGTAAATAATAATGGTAGGTGGTTTGTGTGGTTTAGAATTGGTGTAAAATTAAATGTTATTGTTTTATTAACACCAAAACACGCCCCCATGTTGGCAGTCCCGATCGGACCGTGCGTGGGTCACGGTTTACACAATTTGCAGATGGTTTCGAAGTGGACCGTGGCTCACGGTCCACACCGTGGGTCGCGGTGTGATTGTCTCAAAACGAACAGAAGGGACCCTACCGTGGTCCAAACCCCCACCGTGCTACAGGATTCCCACCGTGGGCCACGGTTCATGTTAATTTTTTTAAGTTTCAAAAACAAAATTAAAAAAAAAACCAAAAATAACCAACAAGATTAAAAACTTATTTACCAATTAAAATTCAAAATTACCCCCCCCCCCCATGAAAAACCCGAGTTGTCCCCAACACGGTAAAGAAAATCATAAAGATTTCCCCACACTTGACTTGGATAAACTCCAAAACGAGGAAGGTAAGTTTTAAAACCAATTTTAAATAAAAACTAAATTAACCTATACTAAAATATACAACATACATAGGCATTTTAAATTGTTTCATCATCCGGTGAGCTTAACAAGTAACTCACCCTATCCACACCGAGCATATTGATGTCCTTTCCTTTCAAGTAAGGTTTAAGCCTTTGACCGTTCACCACTCGTTTCGTTTGTTCTTGAACATCTTCTATCTCCACATCGGTAAACTGGCCCACTTTTGTGATGATATATGGGCCCATCCACTTGCTCTTTAACTTACCCAGGAACAACTTTAACCTTGAATTATACAACCACACCTTTTGACCCACTTCAAAGGTCATTTTCCTCAACTTTGCATCATGGACCTTTTTTAGTTTGTCTTTATATGCAGAAGCACATTCATATGCTTCATCCCGGATTTCCTCAATTTCACTCAATTTCAACTTCCTCAATTCACCCGCTTCCTTATAATCCGCGTTAACATTCTTGATCGCCCAAAACGCCCTATGTGCCAACTCCATTGGTAAATGACACCCATTCCCATAAAGTAACCGATAAGGAGTTGTGCCAATAGGAGTTTTGTAAGCGGTCCGATACGCCCACAATGCATCATTTAACTTAGAAGACCAATCCTTTCTATCGACTTGCACCGTCTTCATCAAGATTTCTTTAATTTGGCGATTAGACACTTCAACTTGTCCACTTGGTTGTGGATGATAAGGAGTAGTTATTCGGTGATTCATATTGTACCTTTTTAAAAGTTTCCCAAAGTTTAAATTCTTAAAATGCGACCCGCCATCACTAATAATAACCCGGGGAATACTAAACCGAGCAAAGATGTTTGATTGAACGAATTTACAAACTACCGAATGGTCATTGGTTCTTGTTGCTACCGCTTCTACACACTTGGACACATAATCGACCACAACCAAGATATATAAAAATCCATTTGAATTTGGAAACGGGCCCATAAATTCAATTCCCCATGCATCGAAAATCTCTGACACCAAAATCGGTTGCAATGGCATTTCATCCCGTTTTGAGATATTACCCAACTTTTGACAATTCAAACAATGCCGGGCATACTCACTTGCATCTTTGAAAATGGTGGGCCAATAAAACCCACATTGAAGTACCCGGTAGCCCGTCTTCTGACCACTAAAACGACCTCCGCACGCCGATGCATACGCATGAGTCAAAATCTTCCATACCTCAGAATCGGGAATACACCTCCTTATCATTTGATCCGAACCAATCTTGAACAAGTCCGGTTCATCCAAAATATATTGTTCACTTGGGCCATGAACCGTTGTCTTCTTTTCTTCACCCAATGACTTGGAATAGACCCCGTTGCTAAATAGTTCACAAAGTGGGCATACCACGATGCGGTTGACACGGCTAAGATTTGTTCGTCGGGAAACCGTTCGTTTATCTCCATCGGGTCATCGACACCCTCCAATGGGATTCGGGATAGGTGATCCGCCACTATGTTTTCACACCCCCTTTCATCCCGAACTTCTAAATCAAACTCTTGCAAAAGCAATACCCATCGAATTAACCGCGCTTTTGCATCCTTCTTCTCCATGAAATATCGAACAACACTATGGTCCGAATAAACAATCACCTTACTCCCCCAAATATACGAGCAAAACTTATCCAAAGCATACACCACTGCAAGAAATTTTTTTCCGGTGGTTGTATAATTAAGTTGCGCTTCTGATAAAGTTTTACTCGCATAATAAATTACCACCGGCTTTTTATCGATTCCAAAACCGCTCCAATAGTCGTATCACTAGCATCTCACATAATCTCAAACAGCTTTGACCAATCCGGTGGTTGTAGAATGGGGGCTTTCATCAACTGTTCCTTCAAAACATTAAACGCTTGCAAACACTTGTTAGTAAAATCAAAAGGAGCATCTTTTAACAATAAATTACATAAAGGCTTTGTGATCACACTAAAGCCTTTAATAAAACTTCTATAAAAACCCGCATGCCCCAAAAATGACCTTACCCCTTAAATGTTTTTAGGTGGAGGTAAAGATGATATTACCCGAACCTTTGCCTTATCCACTTCCATTCCCTTTTCTGAAATAACGTGACCCAACACGATACCCTGTTGCCCCATGAAGTGACTTTTCTCCCAACTTAGAACTAAATTTGTCTCAACACACCTTTTTAAAACTTTTTCTAATTCATTGACACATGTTTCATAAGTTGGACCATAAATGGAAAAGTCATCCATAAATACCTCAAGTAACTCCCCGACCATATCCGAAAAAATACTCATCATACAACGCTGGAATGTGGCCGGGGAATTACACAATCCGAATGGCATTCGCCGAAAAGCAAAAGTGCCTTACGGACAGGTAAAAGGTGGTCTTGTGTTGGTCATCCGGATGGATAGCAATTTGATTATAACCCGAGTACCCATCCAAAAAACAGTCGTACTTTTGACCCGATAAATTTTCAATAATTTTGGTCAATAAAAGGTAATGGAAAATGATCTTTAGATGTAGCAGCATTTAATTTACGATAATCAATGCAAACTCGCAACCCGGTGACCGGTCGGGTGGCGATTTGTTCACCGCTTTCATCTTTAATTACCTGTATACCTGCTTTTTTCAGTACCACCTGTGTAGGACTTACCCATGCGTTATCCGAGATGGGATAGATAATCTCCGCATCTAACCACTTGATTACCTCTTTCTTCACAACTTCTCTCAAATTGTGATTCAACCTTCTTTGAGTCTCTCGGGTTGGTTTTGCCTCTTCATTGGTGATGATTTTGTGCATAACTATAGATGGACTAATGCCTTTTAAATCGACTATTGTCCAACCTATGGCCGCTTTATTCGTCTTCAACACCTTCAACAATTCTTGTTCTTGGGCCTCTTCCAAATTAGATGCAATAATGACCGGTAATGTGTCATTATCCCCCAAAAACGCATACTTCAAGTGGCTAGGCAAATCCTTCAATTCTAATTTTGGTGGGCTTTCCAATGACGGTTTTGTATCCGAATCGATCACAGCTGGCAGACTTTCAATTTGATTGGTCCATGGTGGTCTTCCCTCTTTTACTACCAACACATCTTGATTTTTCTCTTCCATCCTCAATGCACAAAGATATACCAGTTCAGAAAAATCACAAACACATGCTTCCAAAGTGTCTTCCTCATAATCATGTGGTTCACACATGTCAATAATATCTGCCATGAAACACTCATTACCACATAAAGAATAAGATCCGTTAGTGAACACATTTAATCTCATTTTCCTATTTCCAAACGCCATATCAACCGTGCCCGATAGACAGTCAATAATAGCATGAGCAGTGTTTAAAAACGGCCGACCCAATATAACATATTGTTGTTGGGTCGAATCAACTGATGAGTAGTCTAAAATCAAAAGGTCAACTGGATAGTAAAATTCTTCAACCTTTACTATCACATCCCGCACAATTCCTCGGGGGAGTTTATGGGACAAATCGGCTAACACAACCGTTGTCTCAACTCGTTTTAAAGGACCAAAATCATATTGGTCGTATAAACCCCCCGAAAGAATACTTACTCCGGCCCCAAGATCTAGTAACTCCTTAGACATTTGAAAATCGCCTACTTGAATGTTAATTAAGGGCGTTCCTGGATCTTGAAGCTTAGGAGGAAGATCTCCTTTTAAAACCGCACTTACCCGCTTAGTTAAATCCACTAGTAGAGGCACTTTTTGTTCCTCTTTTGAGTGCATAATTCTTTTAAAAACTTAGCATACGCGTGCACTTGTTTAATTGCCTCAAGAAAAGGTAAATTTACCTTTACTTGCTTAAAAACTTCCCACGTCTCTTCTTTTTGAGGACCACTTCTTGAAATGAAGTTTTTCTTACCCAGCTCGAGTAAAGCCGAGGGAAATGGAACCGCATTTGGTTCCACTTCCTTATTTTTATCGTTTAAATTTGAAGTTTAAACCAGATTTTGTAACGGTTTTTCAAAAGTGACATGTTTAGTGGGTTTATTTGTTACAATTTCATCATCACTTTCAGTACCCGTAATATCCTCAACTTCCCCATCAACCACACCCAATGATAAATCCTTTTTGTATTCTTTACCACTTCTTAAAACACTAACGTAGTTAATAGGAACATTACGAGAAGAGTTATGAGAAGGATTTACCTTTGTGTCGCTTGACAATTGACCTTTATTCTTCTTCAACTCGGACACTTCAGTTGCGAGTTGACCCATTTGTGTGGTTAAAGATTGGATGGCCTTATCTCTAACTTCATCCTTTTGCATTCTAACCTCATCGAGTTGATTTCTTCGTTGCATGTCTTGTTGCATCAACTTCAGCATGTCCATAACCTCATTTCGACTTGATGAACTTTGACCCGTTGACCCGCTTTGACCGCCACCCCCCTTGACATTGAAACCCTTGACTATTCCCACCATGAAAATTACCTTGGTTATTGTATTGTTGGCGAGGAACATAATTGCCTTGATTTCCTTGAAAATTCGGGTTAGATTGAGTGGCCGGGTTCCATATCGAAAATTCGGGTGATTTCTCAACCCGGGGTGGTAGGTGTTGGAGTTCATGTTGTAATTCCTACCACCTCTCCCTTGAAGTGCATTCACCTCTTCCACTGGTGCTTGACCTATCCCACATATCTCCGAAGCATGACCCAACTCGTTACAATTCGTACAAACATCAATTACTTGATTAGTGGTTTGTACCCCTCCTTATTCCACGGCTTGCACTTGTGGCCTATCAATCGCCGGTCTTGCTCTTCTTCCGGTTTGGGCCTTTCTCTTCGATGTAACCGCCATTTGTTCCAAATATGCCCAATCATCTTGTTCATAATTGGTACCGAATGTACCATTTGTGATCGACGTCAAATCCCATTCATCTTCCATACTCAACCCCTCATGAAAAGCATTCAACAATTCCCATAAAGCAATACCGTGATGAGGATAATTCTTGATCATCATATTGAACCTCTCGAATGCTTCATGAAACATTTTCCCCGATTGTTGCTGGAAGGTTCTCAAACTTCTTCTCACATCGTTGGTCTTTTGGGCCGTATAGAAATCTTCCAAAAATCTTTGTTGCATTTTGGCCCAAGTATAAATAGTCGCGGAAGGCAAAGTGTAAAACCATCTCTTTGCCATGTCTTCCAATGAAAACTGAAATAGAACCAACTTCACCTCATCCGATGTAAAACCTTAACCCCAAATTGTGTTGCAAATGGAGTGATATGCCTCCAAGTGGAAGTAAGGTTCCTCCGTTGCTAGACCCTTATACTTCGAAAGACTTTGAAGGGAATTGGTTCTTAATTCAAATGTCCTCCCTTGTTGATTGTGAGGGATAACCACCAGAGACGGATTATTAGTAATTATGGGTCGGAAATGGGCTTCAATCCCCCTTACTATCTCTCTTGCATGCCTTCTTGGTACCCCTATTGGTACTCTTGGTTGACCCATTTTCCTATAAACGGGCCTTAGCTGCGCAAATTGTTGTTGAAACTGTGGTTGGGGCATCTGCGGTTGGAACTGTTGATCTTGAGGTTGCCCTTGCGGTTGTTGAATAATTGGTGGCAGTTGAACTTAATTAACAACAACCGGTGGTTGTTGTTGAGCTTGTTGTCGAACTGGTGGTTGAGCTTGTTGTTGAACAATCGGCGATGGTTGTTGTCGATTAAACTCTTGCGACGCTTCCGGTTGTTGCCATTGACCATAACCAAAATTTCCCGTATTTACCCTTTGACTTCCATCACCTCCTGTGTAGTAACCTTCCATTTCATACCCTTCAAACTCATTGTCGAACCCATACCCGTAACCGTCACCTTGCGTTCTTGAATGTTGCATGAAAGGAGGGGGTTGCTATTGGTAACTTGATGGTGGTGGTTGAAATGTTGGTTTTTGGTTTTGTTGAGATGATGACGATGCACCAAAGGTAGGAAAAAGGTTGGAAATAGATGGCAATGTGGATGATGTTGCGTAAGTGTACTGAGCAGGGATGGGTTCAGTTGTATGAGGTGGCAATTCACTTGATGCTGTAGGTATATTAGTAGTGATAGGTGTAGGTGAAACTGGTGGAGGTGTGGATGGTAATGTTTCACCCGAAGTGGGAACTGGTGATTCCATGATGCTGTTCGATGCAGTTGGAGAACTAAGAAGCTTGTTCTCTCTAAGTAGGACTCGGTTTCTTCGAAGTGTTCAATCAATCTCGAGATTAATAACTAGCGGTGATGACCTGTTAGAGCTTCTAGTATGCATACACCTGTAGGTACCTGCACACTAACACAACCAACGTAAACCCGAAAATAACAAATAATATCTACAAAAACTAACACACGTTGGTTGTTTGACGTGAGGTCGAAGACTCACTCAAAAATAAACTGATTACAACTAATAGATGTTTGTGGAAATTGTGTTACCAAGTAGTTTTGTTATTTATCTAAATTAAACTAAGTGCAAAAAGTAAATTCAAAGAGTTGGTTGTTTGGTTTTAATTAACAAGAATAACTAAAATAATAAACGAGTTTTAAACAACATAAGAAAGAATGCTCTCTCCCGATTTCAGGTTTCCAATGTTGATAAAGTTAATGTTTACTTGTGAGATGAACTACACAATTATAGTTCGTGAAAATGCGTTTGGATGTGATAAGAGAGGACTAAGTACTTGGATTACAAAAACGCAAGGTGGTCACTCAAAAATCAGTTTAGTATTGTTAACCCTAATTCTCTTTTACTAAATCTCGATTGCCTATGGCACCAAGAACGGATAGTCAAGAACACGAATTTATACCATACTAACAATTACAAAACAAACACACAATCACCATAGCAAAATAATCATATGATCAAAATACTATCTCACCAATAACATAAACGATTAACAAATATCCAATTGAAAACCTTACAATTTGGGAGAGAACATAAAGAGTACTAGCAACACATCGTTTGATTAATCATCACCTCAATTAAGATAATCAAACAAATCATAAACCCAAACAAATGATTATAATCCACAAAGTCTTGTTCTTGCTCTCAAAAATTCGTCTCTAGGTTGTTTAGAATGAAGGATATTGAAAAGGCAACCCAAAAAACGAGTAATAAGCCAAAAGAAATCGGCAGTTACGACCCGAACCGTGGCTCACGGTCTACACCGTGGGTCACGGTGATCTTCTTGCAATGCTGGACTGTGGCCCACGGTCTCCACCGTGGGCCACGGTGGTCTTAACGGTTACCGTACCAGCCACGTTACGGTGGCTTCGGTTCTGCTGAGTGTTCTGACCCGTGGCCCACGGTGGACTTCCACCATGACTTCCCGTTTTCACTTCTTTTTGACCCCCCGCGCGTCTCTGGTTCATTCGGTTGCCTCGGTATACACCATAATTGCCCCAAAACCTCCTTTGAACCTACAATTCACCAACAAAACCGTAGTTATCTAATTTCACACAATAAACCAATTCAAAACATGATTATTACGGATTTAAATCAATTAAGGGTTGTCCCATGGACCACCCGTCTATAACTTAAATCATCACTTGTATTTTATCAGCTAATGTAGCCTTAAGGCTTCTAATATCCTTTTCACGTACTTTTATTTTTACAGAGTAACTATTTTCTTCTTTCTTAGTATAGTGGTGTTCTTCTTTTATACATTTTAATTCCTTTTCCAAACTCAAATTTTGATAAGTTAAAACAGTTGATTGTTCAAACAATTTCTCACATTATTCACATTGGAGTTCAGAGCATACCTCTAAGATCTGATCATTCATTTCAGCCATGTAAGCTTGGTCCTCCATTGCTTCCTTTTCATATCTTCCAGACACAATGTTCACCAGATTAGCTTGTTCACTCACCTCTTCTACCTAAAAGTTCCAATTATACCCACCATCTTGTTAAGACACCATGGCTCTCGTCTCAGTTCCATTTCCATTTCCATTCTGGTGAGTAGACCTATTCTGACTTCTTTAAACCCTCTCATTTGTACATTCTCTTGTAAAGTGTCCATTTTGTTAAAAACTGTAACATCGAACATTGAACTCAAAACCCGATCTCTCTCCCACAAACTTTCTACATGTCTTCTTCATAAACCTTTTCACCTTTCTCACTATCATAGCCATCTGCCATTGTAGATCCATCTCCTCCGTATCATCAGCATCAATTTGATCATAGTTCTCATCTAATGTTGCAGGGTCAACTATCTTGCCTTTGATGTAGTTCTCATAAGAATTAATGAAAGAAGCATAAAGAGCAAATTGTTGTTCAGTAGACTTTACGCTCATAAGCATTCTTGAATAATTCACACTTGGAGGAGGATTTGCAGTAGAGTTACCAACTGCGGACTGAGGTTTTGAAGAAGTACCTCCACCAGAAACAAAGCATATATCTCCTTCCATGTTTATCATCACATGACCATCTTGAGTTGAGTTTGGTTCACTACCAGAGTAATAAGTAGCGTAGGTCCCTTAGAGCTTGAATTTGGAGAACCTTTTGCACCATACATTCCCGGATCCTAAACATGATCAGTAAATGTCTCCTTCCTTATCATATTAAGCTCATAGGTACGTAACTTGTTGACTACCTTCTCTAGATCAAAATTTTCATGATCTTTGTCTTCTTTCATCAACACAATGTACATCTCCCCTTTGGGTGGAAGAGCATCCAGAAGCTTCTCTACTATCTCAATCTCAGTATACTTTATGGAGTAGTTAGTCAACTCAGTCCTCAAGTGGTAGTATCTTGTGATGATGTCATCAAGTGATTCATTTTGAAAGTACTTGAACAATGAGAATTGAGTTTTAAGCAGTTTCGTCTTTGAGTTTCGTATGCCCACATTTCCTTCAAAACGATTCTCCAATGCTTCCCACAATTCTCTAACATACTTATACTTTCTGAACGTATGGAGAATTTCTTGAGATAGTGCCATTGTTATGGAAGCTAAGGCTTTACTTTCTGCCTCACACATCTTGTTTTCATCATCCTCCATCTTATTATATTTCTTTAGTTGACCCGACCTTCAAATTCTGTTGTTGGAGGGATATAACCATCCTGAATACATGCGCACATCTTTGCATCCTGGTACTTCACGTATTGCTCAAATCTCTCTTTCCAAACAACAAAGTCTGTACCTTTAAGAAGCTTTGGAGCTTTAGTTGCTGAGCCAACCTCGACCTCCATCTTTACCAGATCAGAGATATTTATTGAAGACATGTTCAATCAATACCGAAAACAAAATTTTCTCAAAGTTGTTATGTGAATAGTGGTGGGAGAAGTTAAGAATAACTTCGCTTCTTAGTAACTTGGCTTATGTCAAATGCAACCTCAACTTCGCCTAAACCCTAAAACCCTAGACGACAACTTCGCTTAGCCGTCTGGATTATTGGTTTTTTCGATTTCGAACTTAAATTTCACGTTATGGGTGGATTATAGGGTTGAAGGATGGTCGGTGAGGCCAACAAGGAATAATAACTGGTAGATTTTGCGTGTATAAATCGCTAAAATCCTTGTGGAAGGATTTTAACACTCGTGTGATAATCCCAAACCACAAAATCAAGAGCTTATTGCTCTGATACCAATTGTATTTTCCTAGTCGGGTCTTCACAGGAATATCTCGAACACAAAGGGTGCGGAATCCCCTTTGTATACGATTACGAGTGTATACGGATATATGAATCGGAAACGAACAATGAACAAATAATTAACTCAAATGCTTATATGCTATTAGCAACACGGTGCTCGTAACACGTAAAAACCAAAGCCTTCAGAAGTTATCTAAAAAAAAACCACTCAAAACCCTACGGCCAAGTTAGGTTATATAAGTACGACAACTTAGCCTAACATCCCTAGGCGAAGTTGTCCCTAACTTCGCCCATTGGCTAGAATTGGTTATAACAAAACATCATAGCAAGTTCGCCTAAACAAAATCAAACATAACAAACAGTAGTTTTACTACAGACACGATAAACTAAAGACTAATGAACTACTGACACAATGCACCAACAAAACAGTTAAGCCTTAGCACATAAACAAATCAACCATTGCCATACAAATGAACATTGGTAACCAATCTAGGGCTAAACCATTGCTATAAAAATGGGCATTGGTTACCAAAGATAGTCGTATGATCATACTTTAAATGATGACATTTCCGAAATGCGTTCACATAAAGCAAGTAAGCAAAAAGCAAGTTAGGCAATTACTAATATACACATAAGAATAAACAGTTGCGGTTGAGTACTATATAATATAAAAATATCTAGTTATGCATATGTCCCCAAAAGATAAAATAAGTAAAAGAGGGGAGTGCGATACTTGTTGGAACCCGTGAATCAATCACTATAACTATAACAGATCTCGGATCTGTGTTGATATGATTAATACTTTAACTCGGATCTAGCTCATAATTACGTTTGATTATGTGTTATATGTGTATATATTATCAGTATTAATAGTTGTATATGTGAATAATATTAAGATGAAGATCGTGAGCGATTTTAACAGCACTTCGTTAATTATCTCTCCAATACTTATATTAATCATGAACAGGGTTCACTATATATAGGAAGATGGAACTGATTCGTTACACAAGCCGTAACGAATCAGCTTCCATTTCGTTACATACCCTTAAACGAAATAAATTAGCGAATCGCCTCTTGATTCGTTAAACATTCTTAACGAATCAGAGGGATATAACTTATATCTAGTTCGCTAAACATCCTTAGCGAACTAGGCTACTATATTAGCGAACTACAAGATAAATAATATTTTATTACATTAAACAAAACGACAAATACGTTAAAGATAAATACATAGACTAGAGACGCAAAAACCGTGCACTAACAGACACCCCCTCGTCTTGAGCTCTTTGTCTTTAAATTACTTGAAGCGCTTGGACTGCCACTCTCTAGAACTATGAATTCCGTTTTCATAACACACACACACAACGCGTTTGAACTTCATAGCCAGGTCATAGTCTTCATTGCGCTCAATCAGAATCTGATTCTTGTGTAGCACATCATTTGTCGGTCTCGGTTAAGTTTACCAACCAGATTGGGTCAATGATCTTGATCAGTTCAGTTTCCAAACCCTTTCCCAACACAATGACGGCCTCGCTGGTTTTGTTGTCATAGTACCAGAGGCTGAAAGATACCTTAATGTGTTGGTTCATCAATTTCACCGGCACACGCTTCATAGTCTTCGGCGGTTTTACCTTAAGAACCAACTTCTTCCAACCTGTCCTTGGGTCAATCTCATTGAGACGCTTACGGATTGGAATATGTGGTTTAAAAAATTTTGAAACCGTGGTTCACTTCAAACTGAAAATGTTGGTGAAACCAACTTGCTTGTTTATTCGCACCCCGATTAATAAACGGACGATACGCCAAAGTGCGCACATCCCATATCGATAATGAGAGAAGGTCAGACATCCTTTCGTAATACTGGACGCCCTTCTCCCATTTAACAATGCATACTTTTAATTCAGAATCGTAAAGCCAAGAAACGATGTAACCTTGTACTTTTGACACGGCCTTGAAAGTAGTCTTTTGATTGGCTTTGGCACGTGCAATGGCTTCTTGTGATTCTTTATCAACATATAATGTGTTGTAAAACACACTTACTTTCCCTATCGTTTTATTATGATTTAATTGCTTTTTAGTTTAATTATTAAGAGTTTTGGCTTGTTTATGTTTGATTTTACAAAGATGATTGATTATTTGTAGGTTTTGATATTTAACGGAAAAAAGTGGCAAATTTGAAGACTCTAGGGGCCTTTTTGATCAATTTTGAAGACTACAACTCAAGGCCCGACCCAAGCCCACAAGATCCAAGCCTTTTATGCATAATATATTAAGTTAATTGAAGAAAAAAAGAACCCTAACCAGCCATCAATCCCGAAATCAACACCCAACTAGGAAAAAAATAACCCTAAAAGCCCCCATTCAAGAGGAAAATTCGTTTTTTTGCATCTCTTGAGCCAAGGGAAGAAGAAGGAGGCTAAGGACGGTTGTGGACAGCAACTAAGGGTCTTATAAACCCATAATCTCAGCTCATAAACCTTAAGTAATCATCTTTAAACTTTGTTTCTTGTTCAAGAACCCTAACTTGTTAAGTTTGATCTTTTTGTTGGATTGTTTTGCAAGTAACTAAGAGATTGATTTGTGTTTGATAGTTCTTGATCATTGAATGACTTTTCTTATGTTTATGATGAGTTTTAGGATGTTTAAATCAATTATTTGCTGCTGCCCAAAATTAATGTGAGGCTAAAGTAGTTAGTTCTACCTAGGTTAAATGAATATTGTTAGGTTTTAGTAAGTAGTTTGGATTGTTGATGATCATGGCTTAAATTGTTAATGTATAGTTTGGTTTAACATTGAATTAGGTTGTGTTTAGTGGCTGTGAATTTGTTAATTACACTTACAAACCTCTTGCTTTAATTAATTAAATGAGTTTTGATTGATTGTTGCTTGTTAGGACTCTTTACTTAGTGTTTAGGGTTTGTTTGCGGGTTGATCAACCGTAAGGTTTAAGTGAGTGTTTTAATTGAATATAATCGGCGGGTAGACACCTTTCTTGAGACCGAGAGGTGATAGGAAGTAAACTCGTCTCATAGCTTTTACTTGTTAGGATTAGGATCCCGCGAGAGCGGGTTCGGTTCTTGTCGGGTTTGGGTTTGTGAACGATTAGTTGACCTAGTTTAAGTTAAACTAAATTGTTACTCCATCCTTGGTTGCATAGTATTCGTCTCCATTAGGGTAGTGTGTTGGTGAGACCGAGAGGAGAGTCGACATTAGAGCACGTTAACAATTTGTCGCCCGGTTTTGTTCTTAAAATCAACTAAGTGTAGTTTAGGGTTGTTAGTGAGACCGAGAGGTAATCTAGCTTTCTTGAGTGAACCTTAGTTGTGTCATCCTTAGGAACCGGTGTCGTGAGATTCTGCAATCCATTAGCTTACTATACCTTCAATAGGATTCTTACCTAGGTAGACGTTTTCCCCATTGATAAAACTTATTTTCACAGTTTCGTTTAGTTTTCTTAAGTTAAGTCTTTTAAGTTAATTAAATTAAGTTAGGTTAAGTATTTAATAATATAAAAATCATTTAAAAATACATTATTCTTAGGTAAGTCTTATTTAGGGTTAAGTATTAGATACGTTTTCACGTGTCCTTGTGTTCGACACTCGGACTTCCTTAGTGCTATACTGTCAGTGATCGGTACACTTGCCGATTTTGTGTGGATTCTTTAGGAACTTCGTTTAATAAATTTAAAGCTCAGTTGTGAGAGCATCGTTATACACACATCAAACTTTTTGGTGCCGTTGCCGGGGACACGGTTAGAGGCGTATTAAGAACGACCCTAGTTAGGATTTGCCTATTGTATTTTCGTATATTTAGATTAGATTAGTTATTTTAATTAGTTAAGTTTTAGTTTAATTTTATTTTAAGTATTTTGTTCTATTTTTATCTGGTGCCCGTGATTCTTTTTCTTTCGAGTGTTATTTAAAGGAAATATGTCGGATGACACGTTGGAACGCCATGGTGCAAAGTGTGTGGCGTAGATCACTGGGTACATGATGCTTACGAGCGAAGGAGGATAGAAACCGAGGCACAAAAGGCTAACTTCGAATCACTTTGGGTAGAACCTCCATACCGTTTCGCATATGATCTGATGGGGAACTTCTTAAGGTTTAGGGATTCTTTGGGAAATATATTAGAGCCCACCCCGGAATTGGAGGCAATAATGGAAGATGTATTGCTTGCTATTGTGAATGACTCGGTATATGTTCCACCACTGAGTCAAACACTTATCGAACCCATAAGTGAGATTGAGATGGTTGCCGTAACTAATCAGTCCTTAGATGACGACACCGAGTCGCATACCCCTGAATCAGTCGTGTCTGCTGAGATCGTACGAGACGATCCGATGGACCGACCTTCGGTCGAGAGTTCTCCTTCTTCCTTAGAGATTAAGGATTCGCCTGCCCACCTTGAGTATGCATTTTTAGATGAAGAGAGGAAGCTGCCGGCTATCATTGCATCTACTTTGACGGAGGTCGAGAAGGCGAATGTGGTTGTCTTGGATATCGAGGGTTGTCATGAAGAGCTTGTGGAGGATACCTCTATGGAAGTAGATGATACGCAATTTGACCAGGGAGGTGACATTGAAGGAATAGAAAGATTAATTCTCAGAGAGACACCACAGAAGAGGGTACATGAATACTTGGATCAAATGAACTTGAAGGTGAGGATACGACATACGAAACAACATAAAAAGTTGACACACGGCAAAGATGACATCCTCCTTCATTACACGACTCGTATAAAGTTTGGTCCGGGTAAGTATAAGTCTTGGTGGTCCGACACGTTTCAGTTTTTCAAAATCTCTTTAAATTTTTCTGGTGAGTTTTTCCCAACTAATAGTAAACGAATAAAACGAAACGGGTCGAGTGGGAAACGGATAAAGGAGAAGCCACCTGATTAAAATTGAGATTTGGGGTCAGGCTGAGGACCCATTAAACTAAGCGCTCTCTGGAGGCAGCTCGAGATTTAGAGTTTTGTTTCTTTTAGTTTTGTTAATTAAAAATTCAAAAAATTCCAAAATACAAAAAAAATAAATATTTAATAAAAAATAAAAAAACACAAAAACACAAAAATATGTTTATTTCTAATGTTTTTATTTTCTGTTTTGTACGCCGCTACATGCGAGCGAGTTTGAGTTCTTACAGGTATTATTATGCGCATGGTAGCTCTGATGGCGTTCTGGAACTGGTTCACCCGAGGTTGCAGCCGCGAATGAAATGTTATACGGTCGTTCGATTCATACACAGCTGATGAAGAATCTGCATCTAAACCAGGGGAGTAACCTGTTCTCTATTTTATTTTCTACTATTTTAAGTTTTACTTTTTATTTTAAGTTTTAAATTTATGCTTTCAGTTTTTATTTTATTTTATTTCTTTTCCTTGTTCTCATCGAGGACGATTTCGTTCTAAGTGTGGGGATGGGAATTTATTTTACTTAGTTGTGGAAAAAAAAAGTTAAAAGTTAAAAAAAATTATTTTAAAAAGGTTGAAAAAAAAGAATTTTAAAGAAAAAAATTGTCCCCTGAAAATTGTTTTTATTCTACATTAAACAGGAAATGATATTATTACCAATGTGCTAACGAACTCTCGGAAATTTTGAAATATATAATAACAATAAAAGGGATGGTTTGCATATCTGATTTGGGATGTGTCGGTAGACCCAACTAGCTTTGTGTCACACCCTCAAAATCCACTAACGGAGTTTTACCGTCAGAGGGTGTGAACTGGCAGGATCGGAATCATTAGTTATAACCAAACCAAAGAAAAACGTTTAAATGAAAGTAAGTGCGGAAGCGTAAAACCTTAATTCAAAAGTTGCGTCACGCAGGACGACTTAAAACCAAATGTAACTGTTAAAATTAAGTTTGCAGAATAAAAGTGTTTTCATTAATGCATGCTCCTAAACCGCGCGCCCGCCTCGGCTACCTGAGAATAACATACTAAAAGTGTCAACACAAGGTTGGTGAGTTCACAAGTAAAATAAGATAAATCGTTTAGCGTTTTGCGTAACCTCGTTACGACGTTTAAATGTTGCGTAACCCCATTACGACGTTTGAGTGTGTTACCACGTTACAGCGTTTGAGTGTGTAACCACGTTACAGCGTTTAAGTGTGTAACCACGTTACAGCGTTTAAGTGTGTAACCACGTTACAGCGTTTAAGTGTTTTGCATTAGCAGATAGTGTTATGTCAAATTATATATCGATAGGTAGCTAATCTATACAACAAGTATCGCTAAGTAGTTCGCGACCGAAGCTGACTGTTTATCAAGTGCCCGTCACCAGGTCCTCCAGACCATGGTAAGTGTTAGCCAAAATTTACACCCACTCAACCTCCAGTTGAGCTTAGCGTCGGGTGGGGTTTGTCAAACCCAGTAGTACTACCCAAAAGTGACTCGCTATTCCAAATATTAACCGGTCCGATGTGTGGGACTTCAAATGTTACGTATGCCGCTTAGCCTTTACAAGTGATATATAATTTATAACAAAATCTTTCATATGCGTTTATCTCAGAAAATATGTTTATCGGAGTATGTTATCTCCCCCAAGTGAAAAACGTTTGAAAACAGTTTAAGAGTGGGGTAAGTGAACTCACTGTTTGCGAAGAATATCCGATCTAGATCACCGAGTGATGCGCGTCGTAGAAAACTCTCTAGCGTTCTAAAATAACAAAGAGATTTTCTAAGTATCGGAATGTTTAACGAGTCTCTAGACTTGGCACATAATACCTATGCACGTAACATGTTTCGTGTTTCGTTTGTGAATCGTGTGTGACTTAAACAAGTAAAATTGTGATACGATACATGAGTGAGCAATTACTTTCGTGTCACGTATTAATAACATACTTATTAGCAATTATTCCCGTAGGGGCATTTTGGTCAACAAACAAAGACTAACTAACCATTATTCCCCATAAGGGCAATTTGGTCAATTCATGGCAATCAACTAGCAACTATTCCCCGCAAGGGTATTTTGGTCAAAATACAACAATTATATAAAAACTATCATATTTCATGCATTCCTATACAACTCAGCAGCTAGTTTCGTTATGACAGAATTTCTACTTGAAAGATTGCACTAGTTTACCGATTATAACGTCTCAATTAATTTACCAAAAATTACCACAGGAGCATACATATCTTAGGTTTCCAGAACATCTTTTATCTTATTTTTATTCCATATAGACCGTTCATAATGATCAAAACATTACAGCTAACTTATATCAGTCAGATTCATGCACATCAGAATGTTATTTGCAATTCCCGTTAAACGAAAAATCCAATAAATGCAAGACCACTTGGGTTTGGTTCCTAACTCAGTGAGTCAACCTCCAGAAGTGGAACCAACCCAATTGGTCTCGTAGTTCATGAGATATAACATTTACAACATAACCTAACAGCAGGTCTAACAGCTCAGCTTTGCATCACGTTTTTGTAAAATCATAAAAGTATACTTCCACTTATCCAAAAATTACGAATTTATACTTCATAGAAACTAGACTCAACCTAGTTTACTGCAGTACCCACAATCTCAATCAATTTTCACGTTTACACTTCGTTACAGTCAGTTAAACATCGTATATACGTTCTGTCCAGAATCTGTTCACATCAAAACTCATCATAATAACAATCTATGAACTATCATGCATCCATATAACCCTCTAGACACTATAACTACTATCCATGCATATCAATCACACCATACATACAAGATTAGGGTTTGTGTTTTAATTCAAATCAAGAACAACAATCAATCATGTATCAATATCAATCTATTATCCAACTAACAAGAATCATAACAATCACATACATACAAGATCGGCCGATTTAGGGTTTTCACACAACCCATCAAACATCAAAATTAAACAACAAAGAGGTAAGAGATGATCAAGTATACCTTCCTAGCACCTAGTTCTTGGATTAATCTCTTGATTTGATGTGTATATGTGTGTGATGGTGGACGGCAGCCGTGGGTCAAGAGAGGGAGAGAGAGCCGATCGGTGGTGTTGTAGGTTTAGAATAATAGGTTAGGGTTTGTTTATTAGTGATATATTTATAAACAAACAAGTTACACTCTAGTCCTTCTACTTTCAAGTGTTGTTTTTCTAGAACATTCTATCCTAACTTGCACATAATCATGACAATAATATAACACATAATCCTAACACATAGTTATCACATCATTAGTGTTTTAGTGTGCTTCGTTTATTCCTCAATCGTTTGCGTTTCGGTGCAAATCCCGAAAGACTACTACACATGTAGTAAGTGTTAAGCGTCATTTAAACCCTAGTTTAAATGTAATGAAGTATGAGTTATAGATTCAACGATCTTAAAGTTTGAATTAACGGAGTTGAGTTAACGAGGTTAACCTGAAATTGACGATTGTCACATCATTCCCATGTTAAAGAATTTTCGTCCCGAAAATTTGAGTCAAGTCGTGATGAGAGCCTGAAAAAGTAAGAAAGATTTTCAGTTTGTCATATCATCCCCTAGTAGAAAGAAATTTCGTCCCGAAATTTAGTTCATACCTCCGGTGATGTTTGAACGGTTTGCCGGGTTTCGCGGTTTTCGGTGTTTTGTTAGCCCTTCAAAAAGGTGAGGATACTTTTTCATCATGTGATCCTCGCGTTCCCATGTGAACTCCGGTCCACGTCTCGAGTTCCAACGAACCTTAACAATTGGAATTTTGCTGTGTTTGAGCGTTTTGGTTTCCCAATCCAAAACCTCGACTGGTTCCTCATGAACCGTAACTGTTCATCAACTTGTAGTTCCTCCAAAGGGACTACTTGGGTTTCATCAGATAGGCATTTCTTCAAATTTGATACGTGGAATACATCGTGTACGCCACTGAGTTCTGTTGGTAGGTCCAGTCGGTACGCCACCCGGACCAATGCGCTCAGTTATCCGGTACGGACCAACATATCGTGGGTTGAGTTTGTTTCGCTTACCAAAGCGAACCACACCTTTCCAGGGTGAGACTTTGAGTAACACTCGATCGTTTACTTGAAATTCGAGAGGTTTTCGGCGCTTGTCGGCGTAACTCTTTTGGCGATCTCGTGCTGCTGCCATGCGATTTCGGATTTGAACAATCTTTTCCGAGGTTTCGAGTACCAGTTCCGGACCAGTGATTTGGCTATCACCCACCTCTGCCCAGCAGAGTGGTGATCGACACTTCCGTCCGTACAGCGCTTCAAACGGCGCTACCTTAATACTTGCGTGGTAGCTGTTATTATACGAAAACTCTACCAAGGGTAAGTGGGGTTCCCAACTTTTTCCGAAATCTAAGACGCATGCACGCAACATATCCTCCAGGGTCTGAATAGTCCGTTCACTTTGCCCATCCGTCTGAGGATGGTATGCGGTACTCATATCGAGACGTGTGCCCAGTGCGCTTTGCAGCGACTTCCAAAAGTGTGAGGTAAAACGAGAATCTCGATCGGAAATGATCGAGACAGGCACTCCGTGTCTCGACACTACTTCCTTCATGTAGACACGAGTCAGTCTTTCCATTTTGTCTGTTTCCTTAATCGCTAGGAAGTGCGCCGATTTAGTCAACCGGTCAACGATCACCCAGATGGTATCGCATCCCGTCGGTGTTTTAGGCAAACCCGTAATAAAGTCCATTGAGATGTGTTCCCATTTCCACATTGGGAGTTCCGGTTGTTGCAGTAGACCAGATGGTTTCTGGTATTCTATCTTGACTCTGGCACAAGTCAAGCATTTGCTCACGTAGGTGGCAATGTCGGCTTTCATGTTCGGCCACCAGTAAAGTTCCTTTAAATCATGATACATTTTATCTGAGCCAGGGTGGATAGAATATCGGGACTTGTGAGCTTCGTCCATCACTAGAGTTCTCAATTCTCCGTATCGTGGAACCCAAATCCGGTTCTCAAAATATCGGACCCCGTCCGATCTGGTTTCAAGTTGCTTGCTCATGCCCCGCATGAGTTCCGATGGAAGATTATCATCTTTCAACGCTTCCAGTTGCGCATTCGCGAATCTGATCGGGTAAGCTGGCATGAATCGTAAGTTGCAATGCTCTCACCCGTCTGGGTTTATTCTGTTTCTTTTCTGCTGAGGGCGTCGGCCACCACATTGGCCTTGCCAGGGTGGTACTTGATGGCACAATCGTAATCTTAAGCAGCTCGACCCAACGACGCTGTCGCATGTTCAGCTCCTTCTGATCTTAGATATGTTGGAGACTCTTGTGGTCGGTGTAAATGGTAAACTTGGTACCGTACAAGTAATGCCTCCATATCTTAAGAGCAAACACTACAGCTCCGAGTTCCAAATCGTGGGTCGTGTAGTTCTTCTCGTGAACCCGTAGTTGTCTAGAGGCGTAGGCTATAACCTTCTCGAGTTGCATCAGCACACAACCGAGACCTTGTATAGATGCGTCACAGTGTACCTCAAAGTTTTCCGTCCCTCGGGGAGAGCTAAAATAGGGGCGCTACAAAGCTTGGTTTTCAACAGTTGAAAAGCGGATTCTTGCGCGTCACCCCAGTTGTACTTAGTGCCCTTGTGAGTCAAAGCGGTGAGGGGTTGAGCAATCTTTGAAAATCCCTCGATGAAACGCCGATAGTAGCCGGCCAGTCCAAGGAATTGTCGCACCTCAGTCGGAGTCTTAGGTGCTTCCCAGTTTTTGATGGCCTCTACCTTACCGGGATCGACATGGATACCATTCTCGTTGATCACATGTCCTAAAAAGTGAACCTCGCGAAGCCAGAATTCACATTTCGAGAGTTTAGCATACAGTTGTTCCTTCTTCAGTAGTTCCAGAATTATCCTTAAGTGCTCTTCGTGGTCAGTCTCGTTCTTGGAATAGACGAGAATATCATCGATGAAAACAATCACGAACTTGTCGAGGTACGCCTTGCATACTCGATTCATGAGATCCATAAATACGGCTGGTGCGTTGGTTAGGCCAAAAGGCATAACCGAAAACTCGTAGTGACCATACCGTGTTCTGAAAGCCGTTTTTGAAATATCTTCTTCGCGCACTCTCAGCTGGTGATAACCGGATCGTAGATCGATCTTCGAGTAGTAACTCGATCCCTGAAGCTGGTCAAACAAATCATCAATTCGGGTAAAGGATAACGGTTCTTGACCGTCATCTTGTTCAACTCCCGGTAGTCGATGCACATTCGGAAAGTCCCGTCTTTCTTTCGGACAAACAAGACAGGGGCTCCCCATGGCGATGAGCTAGGTCGGATAAAACCTTTATCCAACAAATCTTGCAACTGGGTGGACAACTCCTGAAGTTCCGCCGGTGCGAGCCGATACGGGGCTCGTGCTATGGGTGCTGCACCGGGTGTCAACTCGATCTGAAATTCGACTTGACGAATAGGAGGGAGTCCAGGTAAATCCTCCGGGAAAACTTCCGGAAGTCTCGCACAACCGGTATGTCTTCAATTCGTTTCTCCTCCGCGGGTTTCTCAACAATCTGCGCCAAAATTGGCCGGATGACCCTTTCGTAAATACTTCTGCGCCTTCATAAGGGTAATGACGCTGGTGGTCATAGCCGCTTCTCTCGCCTCGGACCGAAATGATCTCGCCAGAAGGGGTGGTAATATGGACTATCTTATCATGGCATATAATCTCCGCTCGGTTCTCGGATAACCAGTCCATGCCGACAACGACATCGAAACTACTAAGCGTAAAAGGAATAAGGTCGATGTCAAAGACATGACCTGACAGTTTCAACTTACATCCCGCAAGTATATGAGTTGTTATTACAGTTTTGCCGTTAGCTAATTCAACAGGAAACTTAGCGTCTAACGGGGTTGGAGTAAGGTTTAAAAGTTGGCTAAAGGCCTTTGACACAAAACTCCTATCAGCTCCAGTGTCAAACAAAACAGAAGCAAAACAATCATTTACAGGGAACTTACCAGACACCACATGCGGATCTCTGCGGGCTTGACCTGATCCAATCACAAACGCTCTTCCTTTGCCATTTCCTCCACCATTACTGCCACTTCCATTGCCCCCATTGTTGTCATTATGTTTCAGCTTGGGGCAATCCTTCCGGAAATGACCTTCCTGTCCACATTCAAAACATCCCTTAGTCGTCATCGGTGGCTTAGGAGCACCCTTCGCCGCAAGGTCTCCTCTACATTCCTTCGCTTGATGACCTATCTTTCCGCATCTTTGACACTTGACACGGTCACATTGACCAACATGATGAAAGTTGCACCTGTTGCACTTTGGATATTTCCCAACATATCCGCTCGAAACCTGCCCGCTACCGTTGTTGTTGTTGTTGTGATTCTGAGTGTTGAAACTCCGAGTAAATTCGGGCTTACGGTAGTGGTGTTGCGGTGGGAGGTTTGAGGATGAAGATCTGGTGTTGTCAAACTTTCTCTTCCCGCTGTTCGGGTTGCTGTTGTTGTTACTGTTGCTGACGTGGTCATTACTCGGGTTGTCACGGGCTTTAACAGTCGAACCCCTCGGTGGTAACGCACCCTGGGTCACAGCCTGATCCGTCAGTTTGGGAGCCAAACGGATCGCTTGTTGGATCGTGGCTGGTCTGGAAGACGTCACCATACCCTGAATCTGTGGTGCTAACCCATCAATGTACATCTCTATTCTCTTGCTCGGCGGATCCACCATCCGCGGACACATCACTGCCAACTCGTGCGAACGAGTAGTGTAGCTTTCAATCTCTGAACCCACCATTTTCAACGACCAAAACTCCGACTCTAACTTCGAAATTTCTTCCCTCGGACAGTACTCCTCTCGCATCATGTTTTTGAACTCCTCCCAGTTCATCGCGTTAGCCAGTTCCAATCCAAGGATCTGGACGTTCGAATTCCACCAAGTGAGGGCGGAATCCTCAAGTGTCCCAGCAGCGAATTTGACCCTACTGGCAGGGGGACAATTACACATCTCAAAGGCCGACTCGGCCTTCTCAGCCCAACGCAGGAAGCCTATAGCTCCCTCAGTGCCCTTAAACGTACTGGGCTTGCAGTCTAAGTAGTTCTTGAAGGTACATGCTCCATTCGGACCTCCTGTTTGATTTTGAACGTGTGCAGCTAAAGCGGCAGCAACATGGTCATTCAGCAGGGTTTGGAGTTCAGCTGCAGTCATGCTGATGTTACCTCGTCCTCGTCCAGCGTTTCTTCCGGCCATTTCCTAGAATCATAGTATAAAACGTGAATTTTTCTTTCATATACAACACACCATACATGTAATAAAAGATAGGTAAGAAAAAAAAACAACATCACATCACAACCACTTATTAGTCTAATTAAAAATTCATGATTAAAACCATTGTATTCGCTACAAAGTATTTCCAATCAATCCTTAAAATTATAGAAAAATAATAGTTCGGATGGAGACAACCCCTCCATCTAAGTGTCATCCTCACTAGATGTCGTCATCTGAGGACACCTCTGAATGTGCCTCCTCCTCAGCTGGTTCCTCCTCCGGTTCTTCTTCAGGTTCCTCCTCGGGCTCCTCTTCGGGATCTTCCTCGGGATCCTCCTCAGGCTCCTCTTCGGGATCTTCTTCAGGTTCTACATCAGGCTCTGCCTCGGGCTCTGCCTCAGGTTCTGCTACGTTCTGGGCAAGTTGCATTTGTAGGATATCGCAACGTTCTAAGGCTATTTCGGTTCGGGTCCTTGCTTCTTGGAGTTGCTCTTGCAAGTCTATCATCTCGGCTTGCATCTTCATCATAACCTTGGTTTGTTGCTCACTAGTCTCTTGCATTTCTTTCATTGCCGCTGCCATGCGGGCAATCTCCTCCTGAGTCTCGGTTCCATCTTTAAACAGTCTGGCAACATTTTCTCTAGTGTAGCGCATGTAACCCACATCACGCTCCAAACAAGAAACGACAGCTGCGAGAACTCGCTCTACAGGTTCGGTTATAGGTGGTAGAGTGTTAGGGTAAGCAGGGTGGTTCGGGTGAGGCAATGGGGGAACTTGTTCACGGTAGACCATACGTCTGATCATGTTGGGGTACCATTCCCAGCTAACGTTGTTGTCATACAAGCCTCCGGATAGGCGGTACCTCTTTGGTGCAGGAGCTTCGAGTTCCGGGACTACACGGGGTGGCGAGGCAGTAGGTAACTGCGGTTCCTTCCCGTGAGCATGCGTCATCGAATCGGATGATGATGAGGGTGGCGTCGACATTCCTACAGGTAAGCCGGGTATATGCGCGCGTATGAGTGAAGGAGATAAGGAAATAAGATTTCAAGACTACACAAACCTATGCAGTGCGTATCATTATAACTAATGGGTCGTCGCGGTTATAGTCTAGTATGCATGCAGTTTCTAGTTCGCTATAACCAATGGCTCTGATACCAATCTGTCACACCCTCAAAATCCACTAACGGAGTTTTACCGTCAGAGGGTGTGAACTGGCAGGATCGGAATCATTAGTTATAACCAAACCAAAGAAAAACGTTTAAATGAAAGTAAGTGCGGAAGCGTAAAACCTTAATTCAAAAGTTGCGTCACGCAGGACGACTTAAAACCAAATGTAACTGTTAAAATTAAGTTTGCAGAATAAAAGTGTTTTCATTAATGCATGCTCCTAAACCGCGCGCCCGCCTCGGCTACCTGAGAATAACATACTAAAAGTGTCAACACAAGGTTGGTGAGTTCACAAGTAAAATAAGATAAATCGTTTAGCGTTTTGCGTAACCTCGTTACGACGTTTAAATGTTGCGTAACCCCGTTACGACGTTTGAGTGTGTTACCACGTTACAGCGTTTGAGTGTGTAACTACGTTACAGCGTTTAAGTGTGTAACCACGTTACAGCGTTTAAGTGTGTAACCACGTTACAGCGTTTAAGTGTGTAACCACGTTACAGCGTTTAAGTGTTTTGCATTACCAGATAGTGTTATGTCAAATTATATATCGATAGGTAGCTAATCTATACAACAAGTATCGCTAAGTGGTTCGCGACCGAAGCTGACTGTTTATCAAGTGCCCGTCACCAGGTCCTCCAGACCATGGTAAGTGTTAGCCAAAATTTACACCCACTCAACCTCCAGTTGAGCTTAGCGTCGGGTGGGGTTTGTCAAACCCAGTAGTACTACCCAAAAGTGACTCGCTATTCCAAATATTAACCGGTCCGATGTGTGGGACTTCAAATGTTACGTATGCCGCTTAGCCTTTACAAGTGATATATAATTTATAACAAAATCTTTCATATGCGTTTATCTCAGAAAATATGTTTATCAGAGTATGTTATCTCCCCCAAGTGAAAAACGTTTGAAAACAGTTTAAGAGTGGGGTAAGTGAACTCACTGTTTGCGAAGAATATCCGATCTAGATCACCGAGTGATGCGCGTCGTAGAAAACTCTCTAGCGTTCTAAAATAACAAAGAGATTTTCTAAGTATCGGAATGTTTAACGAGTCTCTAGACTCGGCACATAATACCTATGCACGTAACATGTTTCGTGTTTCGTTTGTGAATCGTGTGTGACTTAAACAAGTAAAATTGTGATACGATACATGAGTGAGCAATTACTTTCGTGTCACGTATTAATAACATACTTATTAGCAATTATTCCCGTAGGGGAATTTTGGTCAACAAACAAAGACTAACTAACCATTATTCCCCATAAGGGCAATTTGGTCAATTCATGGCAATCAACTAGCAACTATTCCCCGCAAGGGTATTTTGGTCAAAATACAACAATTATATAAAAACTATCATATTTCATGCATTCCTATACAACTCAGCAGCTAGTTTCGTTATGACAGAATTTCTACTTGAAAGATTGCACTAGTTTACCGATTATAACGTCTCAATTAATTTACCAAAAATTACCACAGGAGCATACATATCTTAGGTTTCCAGAACATCTTTTATCTTATTTTTATTCCATATAGACCGTTTATAATGATCAAAACATTACAGATAACTTATATCAGTCAGATTCATGCACATCAGAATGTTATTTGCAATTCCCGTTAAACGAAAAATCCAATAAATGCAAGACCACTTGGGTTTGGTTCCTAACTCAGTGAGTCAACCTCCAGAAGTGGAACCAACCCAATTGGTCTCGTAGTTCATGAGATATAACATTTACAACATAACCTAACAGCAGGTCTAACAGCTCAGCTTTGCATCACGTTTTTGTAAAATCATAAAAGTATACTTCCACTTATCCAAAAATTACGAATTTATACTTCATAGAAACTAGACTCAACCTAGTTTACTACAGTACCCACAATCTCAATCAATTTTCACGTTTACACTTCGTTACAGTCAGTTAAATATCGTATATACGTTCTGTCCAGAATCTGTTCACATCAAAACTCATCATAATAACAATCTATGAACTATCATGCATCCATATAACCCTCTAGACACTATAACTACTATCCATGCATATCAATCACACCATACATACAAGATTAGGGTTTGTGTTTTAATTCAAATCAAGAACAACAATCAATCATGTATCAATATCAATCTATTATCCAACTAACAAGAATCATAACAATCACATACATACAAGATCGGCCGATTTAGGGTTTTCACACAACCCATCAAACATCAAAATTAAACAACAAAGAGGTAAGAGATGATCAAGTATACCTTCCTAGCACCTAGTTCTTGGATTAATCTCTTGATTTGATGTGTATATGTGTGTGATGGTGGACGGCAGCCGTGGGTCAAGAGAGGGAGAGAGAGCCGATCGGTGGTGTTGTAGGTTTAGAATAATAGGTTAGGGTTTGTTTATTAGTGATATATTTATAAACAAACAAGTTACACTCTAGTCCTTCTACTTTCAAGTGTTGTTTTTCTAGAACATTCTATCCTAACTTGCACATAATCATGACAATAATATAACACATAATCCTAACACATAGTTATCACATCATTAGTGTTTTAGTGTGCTTCGTTTATTCCTCAATCGTTTGCGTTTCGGTGCAAATCCCGAAAGACTACTACACATGTAGTAAGTGTTAAGCGTCATTTAAACCCTAGTTTAAATGTAATGAAGTATGAGTTATAGATTCAACGATCTTAAAGTTTGAATTAACGGAGTTGAGTTAACGAGGTTAACCTGAAATTGACGATTGTCACACTTTGATAGTCCTCTTTTGCATGTTTTTATATATATAATAATTTGAAAACGGTGAAACCGAATTTCGATGCTTAGGGAGGATTACCATAATCTGAAAACTTTGAGATAGTAAGAATTAAATGCACTCAAAATCAGCACACACCACATGTCCATCTTCTACGAGCTTAGAAGTAGTTATATTTTAGGGTGATATAAAAGATTGAAAAAAATAAAAAAAAAAGAAGAAGAAGAAGAAAAAAAGAGAAGTATGTTTTGAAAGTTTGTTATGTATTGTATTATCCAAAGTTGTTTAAGACAAGCAAAATGCTTATGAAGAAAGTTATGAATTGTAAAATGCCAATTGAGCATTGTTTAAAGATAGAAAAAGAGGCCAATGATGCACATATTAGACGGGACATAGAGTTTACGTGTTACCTTGGGGATGGTGACTCTGAGGATACACTATTGGGGCTCGAAGGTTCTTAGTCAATAAATATGAAATTAGGAATTTATAGGAAAAAGTCCAATAATATTTAGGAATAGCTCGTACGACCTCCACATGACCATTCATCCATCCAAATTTCACCGAGTGCATCTAATTAGTATTATCAACGAGTCCTTGGCTTTTGGTGATTTGTCGAACCAGTTTGCTTCGACTCTAGTTTTCTAGCTCTCTTTGTCTGAGATGGGGTAGGTGTAGCCTTAATTTTTGAACTTAAAATGTTTAATGCAAAAGGGGGGCTTGATTGGCTGGTGGCTGGGTTTAAGTGGACAACAATATCGGCAATCGCGGTCAATATGTCAGGCTGTTTCTTGTGCTTTGAAAATGATAATAATCTGAGAGTTTGTTATTTTTCACTTGGGTATGATCCTGTATAGATTACTTTTTCAGGGACGAAAAAGACTTAAGTGTGGGGATGTTTGATGTGTTGTAAAACACACTTACTTTCCTTATTGTTTTATCATGATTTAATTGCTATTTAGTTTAATTATTAAGAGTTTTGGCTTGTTTATGTTTGATTTTACAAAGATGATTGATTACTTGTAGGTTTTGAGCTTTAACGGAAAAAAGTGGCAAATTTGAAGACTCTAGGGGCCTTTTTGATCAATTTTGAAGACTACAACTCAAGGCCCGACCCAAGCCCACAAGATCCAAGCCTTTTATGCATAATATATTAAGTTAATTGAAGAAAAAAAGAACCCTAACCAGCCATCAATCCCGAAATCAACACCCAACTAGGAAAAAATAACCCTAAAAGCCCCCATTCAAGAGGAAAATTCGTTTTTTGCATCTTGAGCCAAGGGAAGAAGAAGGAGGCTAAGGACGGTTGTGGACAGCAACTAAGGGTCTTATAAACCCATAATCTCAGCTCATAAACCTTAAGTAATCATCTTTAAACTTTGTTTCTTGTTCAAGAACCCTAACTTGTTAAGTTTGATCTTTTTGTTGGATTGTTTTGCAAGTAACTAAGAGATTGATTTGTGTTTGATAGTTCTTGATCATTGAATGACTTTTCTTATGTTTATGATGAGTTTTATGATGTTTAAATCAATTTTTTGCTTCTGTCTAAAATTAATGTTAGGCTAAAGTAGTTAGTTCTACCTAGGTTAGATGAATATTGGTAGGTTTTAGTAAGTAGTTTGGATTGTTGATGATCATGGCTTAAATTGTTAATGTAAAGTTTGGTTTAACATTGAATTAGGTTGTGTTTAGTGGCTGTGAATTTGTTAAACTAAATTGTTACTCCATCCTTGGTTGCATAGTATTCGTCTCCATTAGGGTAGTGTGTCGGTGAGACCGATAGGAGAGTCGACATTAGAGCACGTTAACAATTTGTCACCCGGTTTTTTTCTTAAAATCAACTAAGTGAAGTTTAGGGTTGTTAGTGAGACCGAGAGGTAATCTCGCTTTCTTGAGGGAACCTTAGTTGTATCATCCTTAGGAACCGGTGTCGTGAGATTCTGCAATCCATTAGCTTACTATACCTTCAATAGTATTCTTACCTAGGTAGACGTTTTCCCCATTGATAAAACTTATTTTCACAGTTTCGTTAATTTTCTTAAGTTAAGTCTTTTAAGTTAATTAAATTAAGTTAGGTTAAGTATTTAATAATATAAAAATTATTTAAAAATACACTATTCTTAGGTAAGTCTTATTTAGGGTTAAGTATTAGATACGTTTTCACGTGTCCTTGTGTTCGACATTCAGACTTCCTTAGTGCTATACTATCAGTGATCGGTACACTTGCCGGTTTTGTGTGGCTTCTTTAGGAATTTCGTTTAATAAATTTAAAGCTCAGTTGTGAGAGCATCGTTATACACACATCAACATACCTGTGAGTGTTGATAATCTTTCCAATCCTTTGGTCTTGATGAACAAACCAACTCCGAATATCTTCAAGAGACGGATCAATCTTTGGATTGAATCTGGTATCAACAAAGTCTTCAGCATGTTTACCCTCGGACATCTTCTCGAGATGATCTTCTGCTTCTTTTACAGTCTTCTCATTAAATACAGGAGCACCTTGATCAACATTTGTGTGTTGAAACAAGTCAAGATACTCCTCAGCAGTCTCATCTTCCACCTCAACTTCCTCATTATCATAAATAAAATCCGTATTCATTTGAATTGACGGATCATCTGTTATACCTTCCTCATTCACCACCTCGATGTCAGGCTGTGTCTCTAACACAGTCAACTGTTCATCATTTAACCCTAGCAGTATTGAAATCTGCTGCCGTGTCAGAGACTTATCAACAAACTCACCAACATCGATCTCATCCCTGTTCACCACACTTCTAACCACCCCCGATCCATCTACAAATATCATAGTGTTGGCTTCAATCATTTCAATTGGCTTAACAGCAGTTGAATCCTGATACATAACAATCTGTTTACTCGAATCATCACCGCCACTTGTACCAGTACCGGAAGATGAGCCGTGCGTTTGTTTAGGCTCACCTCCTGCAACAGACTCGTCAGGATCTTGATCATCATTCTTGAGTTTCTTTAAGGAATCCTCTTTGCAAGTCAACTGCAAAATTAGATCCTCTTGCTCCTTCATTTTCACCCCCTGAGACTCAACAATCGCACGTAGCTCTTTAGTCTCCTTTTGACAAAATGAAATATAACTCATCATCCGTCTTTGATTCTCCAATAAACGTTATTGATTCTGACGGTCAGAAGAAATTTGTTTTTCATATAGATGAAGAAGATTTAACAGCATATATGTTTGACGGTTCGGTGGCATGTTGTACAGGGATGGATGAACTGGTTGGATTGGTCCTTGAGGCCGAATAATTCTCATAAAAGAGACATCACTAGGAGGAGGAGGAGGAGGCCTCATGGATGGTGTTGGAGGGACAGTAGACGATGTAGTCGCAGGCCTTGGGATTTCAGATAAAGCCATCCGTGGAATCAAACCAAGCCTTTCATGAGACACCATCATCGTCGTTAATGTGAGCATCGGAGTGCTAGTAGTAGGCGACACGATCGGGCGTTGAGGCGTTGTTTGACGAGGTAGTGGCACACCAATGATTACACCAGCCCCAGCTGAAACACGTCTCTTCTTTGAAGGTTCGTCAGTTGCCACTTCCTTTCCTTTTCTCTTCCTTTCTCGTTGAGCTGCAATAGTGGTAGCTAACGCAGCTTCAACTGCAGCCTGTTGCTCTCTAAGAGCTGCATCACCATTACCACCATCACCATTATCATCATCATCATCCCCATCATTCCCACCTTCTCCTCCCTCACGCTCGGAATCCGAGTCATCATGGATCCAGCGATCCTCGGGAGGACATACATAATCCGGATTAATGATATGACCAATCATTCGTTTGTCCTGAGGTCTCTCCTTATGGTAAATTGTCATTCGACATACAGTGTCGGCTGTCATCTGTTCCATAGAAAGCACATCATTCACCAGTGTTTGATCAATAACTAAATTGGGTATCAATTCTTGAATAATCAGTTGTAGAAATCGCAGATACATTGAAAATTTCTTCTTCTGAGTCGTTTGCTGAACTTGTTCTTTAAGATGATCGAAGACTAGCTCAGAATAGTTAAATGGCTTGTTGAGGATAAGTGCAACAAAAGCCGATTGCACACTGCTTCTGCATTGGTCAAATCCACCACGACGACCACTCATACAATGAATCAAGACATGTAGAAGATACTTTTATGGTAGGAATAATCCATTCTTGTTCAACATTGAATCATCAATACCCCCACCGTAACGTAAACGAGTAAACAAACCCTTGATCAGCTGCTTGTCAAATTCACTTGGGTTGTCATTGTCACCAAAACGAAGCACACGGTGAACCACTTCCACATCAATTGTAATAACAGTTCGATTGATCGTGGTTCGAATGTGATTCTCCACCTTAAAATACTCAGCAGTATCCCAAAACTTCCAAATAATGCTCAGATAAACTTTAGGTAGAGCAGTTATAGCATAAAGTATCACCGAACGATGTAGAAATGCTAACATAGTCCCGAATTGAGCTTCATCAGCAACGTCTGAATCAACATAAGCACATATGTTGTGTTTTGTGTCTTATGGTAATAAGATGACTTCTTCTTGCTGTTCTTGAGGTGGTTGTTCTTGATACCCTTGATCAACAGCTGGTGGATCTTGATTAAATTGATCAGCCATTTTACTTAATAGAATTTAAGCAAGCATAAGTAATGTGTAGATATAATTTACAGTTAACATATATATATATATATATATATATATATATATATATATATATATGTCTATTTATCTCTAGATGTTGTATTTAATTTTATATGTCGTGTGTAATTAATATATTAACGCGTTTAGACGGTTGGAACAATTGATTAATTACAAAGGTTAATTAATTTTAATAATTAAAAAGAAAAATGTCATTCGTTAGATTATCACTCTAATTCGTTACAGGCAAGTAACGAATCAAGTGATTCGCTATCATGTAAATAGGTTAACGAATTAGACCAAGCGAATTAACTATAAATATTAACGAACTAAATTCCAGTTCGTTCCAATTTTGACGAATCCATACTTGATTCGTTGATAAAATGATTCACTGAGCTAATTCGTATGTATCCTTAACGAATTGGACATGAAGTAGTTCCAAATCACTAAGGTTAACAAATGGTCACTGAAGACTTGATCTTTGACACCCATTGTCAAAGTCAAAATTGGATTATGAACATAAATAGTCAACAATATGAATCCAGTGTCTATAAGTCCATAATCGTTGATGGATAACCGAATCAGCATACGCAATGATCTCGGAAAAGCATTACGAAGCACATGATGTTGAGATTGTGACTCAAAAGCATGAAATAAATTAAGTATACTCGGAGTTCTTAACAGAGTCTAAAACCCCAAAACATAATCATTCAATTTTCCTGGCAAACAATAATCAAACATTGATTAAAGTCTACCAAGGGTTTCGGGATCACATTTCGATTACAATGAGACCAAAATAAACAACAATAACACGGTATGACAATGATTAACCAGGGTCCATCAAACTGTAAAACCCATAGAACAAGATCACATAATTAGACTATCAAAACGGTGTCATTTTTGACGTAAAGCATAAAGATGTGATAATCTATACCTTAGCAACACAATGGAATACTCGAAATTTCGAAATTCGAAGGTCGAAAATTCAGAGAAAAAATTTGAAAAGGGTTGCTTTAGGTATAAGGAAGAAATAGGAACAGTGAAGGACGATTCGTATTATTTTTGTCCTTTATACACCGTCCTTGCACGTTTTCCAAGACACGAATCAGACCGATTCGCTATGAATTTAAACTAACGAATTAGCTAATTCGTTCTTCAAATTACACATGTAATGTAGCGAATTAGAATTGATTCGTTGTATAATTTGTTAAATATGTATAACGAATTAGAAGTGGTTTGTTACAGAGTGCGGAAGCGAATTAAGTGAGCGAATTAACGAATTAAAGTTTATTTAATTTTAACTTAAATAATTAAATGAATTAAATTAAATAAAATAAATTAAAAATTAAACATTTAAATTAATTTTAAAAGAATTACCGATGACCTTTATCCCGATAATCAAATACTTTAAAAATCCGTTTCACTTTTTGAAACCGATAAATTATTTAAATAATATATAAAAACGAAATGAAAAATATTTTTGATATTTTGTAATATATCAAGAATGTATTTACATAAAAAGAATCCAAAATAAAAAATATAAAATCTTTTTGTTTTTTATATGTATTTCAAAAACAGAACATATTTTTGGTATTTTTGTTGAGTTTGAGCAGAGAATCATATTGACCAAATTGCTCTTCCATCACAGTTATATATTTCAGCGATATTATGGCTGGCGTTAATTCGGTCATTGGTATTGTTATCCACTTAAATCTAACAACAAACTGTCAAGTGTTTTTGTGATATGATTAATTGGTTCAATTAGAGCACATAATATCAGAAACTATCAGCCTCTAATCTCGGTTCAAGCTTAATTTGATTTTTGCCATATCACCCCAACTTGACTTAATCCATTATATAGCTGATCAAAAATTGTTTTTCTAAAAAGTTATGAGTAATGCATTGATTTTCCGTTACCATGAGTGAATATGCACGAGTCCATCTGTCGGCTTACATACATTGTATCCCCTGGGGTCCGTTTCTAAATGGTATTAAGACGCACGCAAGGGAGGAACTATGTATGACTAACAGAGGATTTTGATCATGTCAGTAATTTGGAAATTTGTACGAAGTACAGCAGTGATCAAGTTTAATGACTTTGGGTTTGCTTTAAAAGCGAATGAAATATTCATGCATATGAATACCCAGATGATTAAGCCACATAAAGACTCACAGTTTCCAGAACCTCAAAGCTTGTTATTTGCTTTATTGTATTTTTGGTTGATCAATCAAGTATAAGGCTTAAGTATGACAGCTTATTATATTTCTGCCATCCTCACCGAGACTTTTTCTAGAGACTAACACCCCGTTCAATTTGGCGTTTCTTTATGTTTATATCGCATACTTTACTTTACTCGTTGGTTTTAAGACCTACCAATGCACCAATGCAATTAAGCACACAGTCTTTTAAGCTTACTTCTTGCTGGATTTGGAGTCAAAATAATCAATGTACTATCATTTTCTCTTTTTGCTTCAAAAACTCAAAATTTTGAGGAGCATAAAACAAAAGTAAAGATAACTTTAACCGCCCCAGTTAACTTAAGTTTATAAATAAATGACTGTTTTATCAATTCAACAATTGAATAATAGGACCAAGACATGCAAGCATGCTTCACAAACTTAAATAACCGACATAATTTTCAGCGAGAAAATAATCTAAAAACGCATAACGAACGCCCCAACTATTTTCCATTATCAGGTGAATGGCTAACCCGATCATTTACTAGTAAATGTCAGGACCAAACATATACACATACATGCCCTTCAAATGTAGATAATTGACATAATTTTCAGCGAACGCATGCAAAAATCTTTTTGGTTTTTCTCTATACATACTTTAAAAACACAATACTTTTGTCTTTTTCAATTTTCTTATAAACAAAATAAACTTCACAATCTTTTTGGATTTTCGGATTTTTCTGTACAAACTGAAATTACAATCATTTTGGATTTTCAAAATTTTCTGTATAAACATAAAATACATTTTTTTTGGATTTTCAAATTAAAAAATGTTTTTGTGGTTTTTTAAAATATTTTAAAGGAAAAACTTTAAAGAAAAGAAATCACAATATTTTTGGATTTTAAGAATTTTTAATATTTTTGGGTTTTATCTATACAAACGAAAAGCACAATCTTTTTGTATTTTCTAGATTTTCACCCCCTAAAACCAAAATAAATTTTAAAAGAAATAACGGAAAATAAATATAGTCATCCATGTTTAAGGATATCAGCGAGGGTCTTCAATCCATTTAAACCAAGCAAAAATTGAAAACGCGTTTTGTCAAAAGCTTTGGTAAACAGATCGGCTTTTTGAAAGTCCGTATGTACTTTCTCAAGGTCAATCAACTTCTTCTCAAAGCAATCCCGTATAAAGTGATATCGAATTTCGATATGTTTTGTTTTCGAATGTTGTACGGGATTCTTTGTGATAGAAATTGCAGCAGAATTATCACTCAAAATAGGAGTAGTAAGAAACTTCAAACCGTAGTCGCGAAGATGTTGTTGTATCCACAAAACCTGGGAACAACAACTCGAGGCTGCAACATACTCAGCTTCGGCGGTTGAAGTGGAGACCGTTGTCTTCTTCTTACACTGCCAGGAAACAAGCCGGTTTCCTAAAAATTGACATCCTGCAGTCGTTGATTTGAAGTTGATCTTGCAACCTCCATAGTCCGAGTCTGAATAAGCAGTAAGATCAAAAGTATCATCCTTTGGTACCACAACCCGATGTCTGGATTTCCCCTCAAATACTGAAGTATTCTCTTAACCGCAGCTAGGTGAGTCACTCGAGGACTTTCTTGAAACCTAGCATAAAGATAAACAGCAACCATAATGTCAGGGCGAGAAGCTGTTAGATACATTAAAGAACCGATCATGGCACGATAGATGGTAGGATGAACTGAATCCTCCAATTCATCCGGTGATAAATTGTGACCTACGGGAGAGGAGTTGAAAGGATTTTTCCGGCAGATATCTTGAATCGGCTTAAGACATCGTGCACATTCTTTGTCCGATGAATAAAGATTCCGTTAGCAGACTGGTGAACTTGCAACCCTAAGAAGAAATTCATCTCTCCCATCGAACTCATCTCGAACTTCGTTTGCATGGACTTCTCGAACTCCTTACACAACGTGTCATTTGTAGATCCAAAAATAATATCATCAACATAAATCTGGACTAGGAGAAGATCGTCACCAATAGTTTAATGAAATAAAGTGCAGTTGACAGTTCCTCGTTTGAAGCCGTTATCAGTCATATGGTCGCCGAGCGTGCCATACTAAGCTCTTGGGGCTTGATGTAGACCATACAGGGCCTTGTTTAATCGGCAAAAACGGTCCGGATAATCTGAATCTTCAAAACCAGGTGGTTGTAGGACAAACACTTCTTCGTGTAGTTCACCATTGAGAAAAGCACTCTTAACATCCATTTGATACACTTTTATTTTCTTATAAGCAGCATATTCCAGGAAGATTCGAATCGACTTTAATATTGCAACTGGAGCATATACTTCGGTGTAATCAACACCCTCCTGCTGATGAAAACCTTTCACAACTAAACGTGCTTTGTTTCTGACAATCACTCCTCGATTGTCTTTCTTACATTTAAATACCCACTTAGTCGGAATAGCTTTCTTGACTCTAGCAGGCTTGTCGATTAAGTCCCAAACACCCAAACATGCTAATTGCTGTAATTCTTCTTGCATAGCTTCTACCCAAGAAGGATCTTCAAGTGCCTTATGAGCCATCGTTGGCTCAACTTGAGATAGAAAACAAGTGAATTTTTCAAGATTTACAATTCCCGATGAATGTAAATCAGCATATGCACACAATACATTATTATCACTTGACGAAGCAACTTGATGACGTGTACGAACTCCCACATCAAGTTCTCCAATGATGTTTTCCTGTGGATGATAACCATGAATCCGAAGAGTAGGATTCTCAGGAACAACAACATTATCAAATAAATTAGTATAACATTCACCAAGCTCGGGAGATGAAACATTATCACTATCAAGTTGAATAACTTGATCATTAACTAGCTCATCATCAGAAGAAGTAGATACATTATCAAATGGAGCTGGAGAAGCAACATGAGGTTCCTCAGTTCGAGCTATAGTTGGAACTTCAACATCATTAGAACTTGAAAATCTTGGAATGGCTAACTGATCTTCAAAGTATGCTCGAACCAGATCTTCGTCTATGTGTTCAGTCGATGGAGTAAATGAATTAAATAAACTATCATAGTCAAACATCCAGTCGGGACCTTTCCCTTGAGGAGGAGTTGTGTACTTTTGACAGTCCACATGGTACCATTCCTCAACACAACCATATATGAAGTTAAATACCCTTTTCTTTGGAGATGCATATCCCAAGAAATACCCTTCGATAGCTTTTTCTTCAAATTTACCTGCATCCTTCTTCAACATGGTACACGGACACCCAAAAGGTTCCAGGTACTTTAAGTTAGGTTTCCGATTATTCAACAACTCATAACTTGTCTTCTTGAGTCGTTTAACAGTTAGAACCCGATTAAGCGTATAGCAAGCAGTATTCACCGCCTCATTCCAGAATTGGACGGGAAGCTTAGAATCGGCGAGCATAGTTCTTGCAACTTCAATCAAGGTTTTATTCTTTCGTTCAGCAACACCATTTTCTTGAGGTACATAAGGTGCACTGTATTCTCGATGAATTCCTTTTTGAACACAAAAGAAATCTAATACAGTATTTTTGAATTCAGTACCATTATCACTTCGGATTCTCCTCACCTTTTGTTTGTATAGTGATTCGATCTTGGTGATAAGGTTTTGTACCAAAACCGGTGTTTGATCTTTCAAACTCATAAATAACACCCATGAGAATCTTGAATAATCATCAGTCACCGCAAGACAATACCAATCCCCAGAAATACTCGCACGATTCACAGGACCAAACAAATCCATATGAAGTCGTTCAAGAGGAGTATTAATGGAGTTTAATAACTTAGAGGGATGTGTCTTCTTCTTCTGCTTGCCCTTTTTGCATGCAACGCAGTGATCAGATAATTTAAAATTCTTCAACGAGACACCCTCCACTAAATTATTAGCCATTAAATAGTTCATCTTTCTAACATGTATGTGACCCATTCTACGATGCCAAAGAATCGAATCTTTCTCAGTCGCTTTCGAGACAAAACATGTTTTGATCGATGTAGATACGTTAGAGCTCATGTTTAAGACATAAATATCATTTGATCGTGGTGATCACATGACAACCATGTCCTCAGGAATCACATAACCCGGTTTCAAAATAAGACATTCTTTGTCAGTAAATATCGTTGTGTACTTTTTATCGCAAATCTGCGACACACTTAATAAGTTATGATCTACCTTGTCACAGTAGTTAACTTTCTCAAAAGTAATGTGCCCATTCAAAACTTCACCTTCTTGTGTGATCATGCCCCCAGAATTCCCAGCAAACTCTACATAACCCCCTTGAATATTTCTCACCTTGGTTAACAGGTCGAGATTCCCAGTGATATGACGAGAACATCCACTATCCATTATCCAGTTTTCACCAGACACAGTCTTGGATGAACCCTACACACAAAGTAAAAATGATTAGTTCAAAAAGGCAGCCCAGGCCTCAGTCTTGGGCACTTTTTGGTTTTCTCTTTGATCATTAAATTTAACAGACTTCAACTGTTGTTCAGCCACTTGTGAATAAGTAACCGGTTTCTTAGACTTTTGTCTTAAGTAGGCTGCTTGAACCACATTTGAATTCTCATTCTTGCATAACGGTGCAGTTGGAATAAACTTGGGTTTCACTTGACCATGAGTCTCATTAACATGAATCACCTTTCGAGGATTCACATTAAAAAACATAATATGAGTATCATCAGCATATGACACATGTCGTTTCAGAATCTCTTTTACCAAAGGAACCGGTTTGGAATGATCTTTGATAAAAGGATGAAGATTCTGATAGCTCTTCTGACTAAAATTTCTCACTACATGACCATGCTGACCGCAAAAAAAAACAACTTCGCATGTCCGCACGATGATGTTGAGAATTAGTTGGAGCAAATGATGCATAGGAGTGATGATGGCTCACATTTTTGGTCATGCTCTTAGCAAACTCGTCAGATAACTCAGATTTCTTTTTCAAGTAAAAATCTAAATTAGAGCTGTTTGAAAAACTTTTCAGAGTATCTGTTCCCGTTGACTTTACAAAATTAATCTTTTTAGCATGTGTTAACACTTGCTTGGCTTTAGTCAATGGATCAGAAGAAACTGATGTTTTTGCTTGAGCATAAAGACGTTCAAGTTCTTGAACCTGTGATGTTTCATTGTGAAATACACTCTCAATCAGTTCTAGTTTAATGATACTAATTGGAATGTCTTTCTCAGTAAACATTGTGTCAATTCCTTTTAACTTGAAAACTCTAACAGATGATGGCTTAGAACTAGGAGGATTAATAAAACGCATTAAGTCCTCATCAGAAATCTTTTGTTTATCTGACTTCTTTGCCTTCATTGGTTTGGGTTTCATAGTGTCTTGCCTTTTCACTTGAGACTTGAGAACCATACACAGCTTCCTCAAATTCTTGAGGCTCGCAAAGAATATGATTAGAACTTGGAATGTTCTTATTCTTGTGTATTACCTCAGGTTCAAACACGTCTTTGATAATTACTTTGTCAACATTCTCAACAAAGATTTTGTTGCTTTGAACATGAGGTTTTTGAGGAGCAACTTGAGTTTTAACAGTTTCTGTTTTAACCGGTTTAGATTTTTCAGAAATCACAGATTCTTTTTAAATCATATCCTCTTCTTTTCTAGCAAAAGGATTAATTTTATAATCATTGTGAAAAGGTGGTGGAATTTCAACAAAACCAATACCTTTCTTTGAATCTTTTTGTTTTCCAGACACTTCAATAATTTCATTCAACAAAAAAGAAGAATTTCTAAATTTTCCCAATTTGTTCTTTAACTCAAGAACCTCATTCTCAAGCTCGGTTATCTATGAACGACGTTTCAAGATTTCTTGAAACTTTTGGTCATTAATCGTCATTTTCACAGATAACTCAGCTTTGAGATCGTGGTTACTTGTCGACAATGCTTCAATCTTTTCTCGAGATCGCATTTGAGATTCAAGAGATTGTCGATAAGTATCATTCAGAGAAGCAATTTCTCTTACAAGATTATCATTATGAGTTTTAAAGCTTCTAACTTAGGTTTGTTAGAATTACAGTCAACACATGATACTTTAACAAATGAAGTAGCAGAGATAGAATGACTAACCTCATTGATCTTAGCCATGCAAGCAAACACCGTTGGAGACTTGTCACAAGAGTCGTCAGAATCAGATCCATAATCATTATCAGAAGACATCTCACCTCCACTTTCATCTTGAAAATCTTTTGTTAGCCCAAACATAGCCAAATTAGCTTGAGTCTCATTACACAACAGTCATTGTGACCAATCATTTCCATCAGCTAACATTGCCTGTGACCCAGAAGTAGATGGTTTCTTTTCAGCATCACTACCTCGTGGTGTAGAAGAATTTTGATGTTGACCACGAGGACCAGTATACTCTTTCTTCGGTTTGTCACACTCCTTTGCAAAATGTCCAAACTCTTGACAATTATAACACTTCACTTTCAACTTGTCAAATCCCAATTTATTGTTTAAGGCCGGAAGATCTTTTCCAATCCTTTGCATTAACCTTTTAACTTTGCGGACGATCATAGCAATGTTCCACTTTAAATCCATGATTTCCAAATCATCTGGATCAATCTGATCATAATCCTAATCAGGTAGATCACTTGTGGCAATCTTACTGCTTACCAAGTTTTCATATGAAGACATAAAGGCTATTAGAAAAGCAAAATTTTGTTCTGCTTCCTTCATATTGACACTAGGTGATGAAGCAAATGGATTAGTAGTATCAGAACTTCCAGAACCACCAGATGATCCAGAATTACCACCAGTGTAAAAACATGCTTTTGGATCATTAAAGATAGTTGATTCTTTTTCACTTGCAGCTTGGGTAAGAAAAGCGGTTATCAGAGAGATAGTTGAACTTAGAGGCATACTACCACCATAGAAAGCAGGATCTTGACTTTCCTTGGAAGATTTCTGACATTTAAGATCATATTCTCTAGCCTCAATCTTTTGTAAGAATTCCATAGCAGTCAAGTCTTCATTCAAGAAATAATCATTCTCTTTCAAAACCATTAGAAATGTTGAGTAAGAACTTGGTAGCACACTTTTAATAGTGTCAATTTTATCAGTCTCAGAAATTTCCAGTTTCATTTTGTCCATCTCAACGATTAAGTGATTGAACCTTGTAGTCATTTCTTCAACTGTTTCTCCTTTCAACAAATTAAAGTTCCAAAATTGAAACTTAACCATCACTTTCTTACTTTCAGCTGTATTTCCCATACTTCTCATACAAAGATGTTGAAATAAAGAAGCACATCTCTTTATGCTACCCACTTGATGAAAGATATTTTCAGGTAAAGCTATAGTAAGAGTAGAATAAGTCTTTATCTCGATCTCTAATGCTTTCTTCTCTTCTTGTGAATATTGAGAAATAGCTTTGGGAGTAAAACCAGTAGTGTCATCACCAATCATTGGTGCCATATAAACCTCATCTAGACAATACGAGCAATCAGGATGAATGAAACCCAAATGAGCACGAAACCGAGGTTCCTATATAGCAAAATCGCTAAATTTCATCAACCTAGGGCATTTCGAATGTGAACCTATCTCGGTATCAAGTTGTAACATTTGTTGCATCAACATGTTTTGAGAAGCTAATGCATACATGCCGGCCATTTTTGACAAATTTCAAAAATTTAAGGTTTAAATGTAGCGAATTGTGAACAGTTGTAGCGAACTGTGAACAGTTATAGCGAACTGTGAACAGTAAATTAACGAATCAAATCTTAACGAATCTAAGATGCTCAGGTCGCGAATCAAGATTGATCTTAACGAATCAATCCAACGAATCAGATAGTCAACGAATCAGATTCAACAATAAGTCAAACTAACAAATTGACTAACGAATTGGCTAGCGAATTGTTAAGTGTAACCTTAACGAATTAGAAGGTTTTCAGTAATGAATCGCTAAGAACGACTTAGCGAAATAGATAACGAACCAGCTATAGTTGATAACGAACCAACTAATAGCGAATCAGGTTGTTACAACGGTTTGTAATAAACTCTAACACCGAATGCCACATGGCAAAGGTTGTTATGACACAAATTCCAAGGTGAACACGTGTAACACGAATTAGTTAACACGAATCACTAAACAAGTGACACGAATCAAATATTGATGTGAACTGGTTAAAAAATTAGCTATAACTCATAGCGAATTGACCAGGTCAGTTAACGAATCAGAGTTAATTTGATAACGAATTAAGAAAAATACTCAGCGAACTAGAATCATATTCAAGTCTTCAAATCTTCAAAGAAGATTTCCAGAAATCTGGAAATGAAGAACATGAAACCCATAAACTCAAATCCGTAATATGCACTCAAATCTTAACCAAATCTCACAAAACAAGTACTATTCAACTCGTCTTTACCACCCGAAACCAAATCTATTATACGTGTGACCAATTAACCCCGATTACCAGTCCAATTATACCAAAACCAAAACCCTGTTTCGGTTAACACTGAATTCACACCAACATCAATCCAAACACATTCCTAAATTCAATTCTAATTCACAATACCTCACCAATACATTAACGACCTCAAAACCAGTCCATTCATTCCATAGTTCAATCAATTTTCCTTAAAGTGATCCAAATTTAAGCAAAACAAAACAATAATAATACGTAATACAAATTATCAGTCTAATAATTCAAATAAACACCCAAATCAAGTGTAATTGAGCCCCGGAAGCTCTGATACCACTTGTTGGAACCCGTGAATCAATCACTATAACTATAACAGATCTCGGATCTGTGTTAATATGATTAATACTTTAACTCGGATCTAGCTCATAATTACGTCTGATTATGTGTTATATGTGTATATATTATCAGTATTAATAGTTGTATATGTGAATGATATTAAGATGAAGATCGAGAGCGATTTTAACAGCACTTCGTTAATTATCTCTCCAAAACTTATATTAATCGTGAACAGGGTTCACTATAAATAGGAAGATGGAACTGATTCGTTACACAAGCCGTAACGAATCAGCTTCCATTTCGTTACATACACTTAAACGGAATAAATTAGCGAATCGCCTCTTGATTCGTTAAACATTCTTAACGAATCAGAGGGATATAACTTATATCTAGTTCGCTAAACATCCTTAGCGAACTAGGCTACTATATTATCAAACTACAAGATAAATAATATTTTATTACATTAAACAAAACGACAAATACGTTAAAGATAAATACAAAGACTCGAGACGCAAAAACTGTGCACTAACAATACTCACCTTAGCAATAAGCAAAAGAATAAATGCGTTAAGAATAGTAATAGATAAACTTCAAGCTCGAGATGTATCAACGGGAAAATCCCTAAGGAGTAATAATCGAGAAATAAACGAATCAATAAATAGACTAACAAAGAATCGAGACTTAAACGAATATTTTCAATAATAATTAAATCAAAATTATTATTTATTCAAAATGGCTATTTTTAATTAAAAGTTATGGGTAAATAATAATAGTGTATAAAATTACATTTTTATAACATATTTGTACAAATAATATTATCACATGTTAATTTTTATAATTATGTATATTTAAATTAAAACACTTTTAAAACTTTAATATTAAACTCGTTAACAATTCATATTATATTTATGTTAATTAAATAAATTCTAAGTACATACTTTAGATTAAAACCCATTTTTAAATATTAAAACACTTATCACTTGTTTTAGTAATCTAATATATATATATATATATATACAAGTATATATATATATATATATATATTTATATATATATATATATAGTTTTTAATCCAACGCTTGGAAAAACTAGTTAATATGTCGGTTTTGTAAACATATAAATTAAATATAAGTTATATAATATTAATAATATAAGTTAGCTTATTAAATATGTCAACATATATGTATAAATGGAATTATACAAAAAAAGGCTAAAAACGGGCTAGAGGGTTCGAACCTGCGCCCCCAGCCACCCTTGCGACTTAAATCATATGCACTAGCCAACCAGGCTGGTTTCTAAGTCGTGATATAAACCAGAAAAAAATAAGTAACCAGAAAACGAAACTACCATAATACAATAAGAACCCTAACAAGATCAATTGGACAAATCTTTAATCGATTGGGCTTTTTCAGAGTGCATCAAGGCAATTTCAACCATATAATTAATTACCTCTAAGGATGATAATACGATGGTTATTAAGAACGTAAACGGCAAACGTAATGAGGATGAGGGGTGGTTACTTGGAGGTTATAACAATTAAATTAACATTAGGGGTTAAGACGGCGAGGGTGAAGAGATAGTATCTGCAAGTTTAATTGAACTAATAAAATCGATTATAGGTATAACTAATTCAAGTTAGGGTTGTCAAAGTTAATTTGGTATAACGAATCAAAACTGATCAAATTAACTAAATTAGATTGTCGGTTAAGCCGAAGATGGTACGTATAATGCATTTATTGATTCAACTGCCTAAAAGATTATGAAACTTTAGGACCAAGACGCGATTTAGTATAAACGGGTTCAGTAAACGAGTCTAGGGTTTGGGTTTTGGATCTTGGGTTGAACAGATTTGAATGGGCTATATTAGAAATTGGCATTTTAGTCCCTAAGGTTTGAAGATGGGTACATGTAACATCCCGTTTTTCAAGTTTCGGTTAATAAAATGAAATAAAAGTTATTATGAGTCAGGCTAGTGTTGGGTTAAATGGATATGAATTATGGACTTGGGTTATGAGGGAAAGAAGGAAAGACCATGGGCTTAAGCCCATGATCCATAATTATATAAACCTTAAATCACCCATTTAATTCATTTCACACATACTCCATACACCACCAAAACACACACTTAAGCTCTCTCTCTAATTTATCTCCTTTCTTTAGCCAAATCAAGATCGAAAACTGATCCCGATCCAAGGTAATGATAGTATGATGTTGTATGAGCTTAAACCCGTTAGATATGGTCACTAAACGACGAGCCGACACCGTTAAACCGTTTAAGTCACGAGATTCGGCTGGAATCGGGTATAAACCAAACCTAAGATGTGCTTAGGGATCACCCTAGCTCAGATATGGATCGAACGGGGCGAAAAACGATGAAAAACGAGTCAAAATTCGTGTTTCCGGTGAAACCGCGTTTTTCCGGCAACGGCGCCGGAAAGTATGTATGAGGTAAGGGAATGTCAGAGAATGTTTCTGACATTCTCTGACCTAACCCTAATTCGTTGACGGAAAGTTAACGAACTAGGGGTGATTCGTCAAGTGATTCGTTAATGAAATCTTAACGAACTAGCCTTAGTTCGTGTCCTAGTTCGCTATGGAAAAGAATAACGAATTACCCCCGATTCGCTATGACCGTTCGTTAAAGAGATAACGAATTAGAAAGTCCAATTCGTTACCTGTACTGATTCGTTATATGGACTGATTTGTTATATGGACTGGTTCGTTAGGTGGACTGATTCGGCAAGGGACCAATTCGTTATAAGGTCCAATTCTTTACAAGGACTAGTTCGTTATGATAACCCAATTCGTTAAGAGCAGTGTAACGAACTAGAAGTTTAACAAAATGACAGAATGGTCCCTGGACTTAGAAAAAGAATGATTTAATTACAAAGAAACCCTTGAACTTTTAACTTAGCAAATTAATTAATGATTCAAAATTCTAATGGAAAATGTGATAAGACAGTTAATGGACCCTACTAGGGGCTGCCACCCCTAGAAACCCGCTTCCAGGGGCGCTGCCCCCGGACCCCCGTTCGTTGAGGGTAATAATTAGACTAGAAACGAGATATGGATAGTGATAGTTAATTGATACGTGTAATTATTATACAATTAGTCATGCACAGCTCAAGAAAGGAATTACCATAAACGGTGAACGTAATCACGTTCAGGTGAGTTTCTAGCCCCACTTCCTTGTTATGTTTTCGGGGCTGTGTGCATACTCGACGTGATAGTTAATACACTTACCTTAAGTGGTAAGTGTATTCTTATTTTGATGTATGAATGATGATTGCTTGACGGTGTGTGAACGATCTTCTGATATTGCATGTACCGTCAGGTGGTAGTTAAAGTTATGATTGATATATATGATGTATGAATGGTGTATGTATGAATATATATGATGTATAAATGATGTATGAATGAATAAGTACGAAGTAAGTATGATATGTTGACGGTACGTGGACGCTCTTCGGAGATTGCACGTATTGTCAAGGAAAATAAGTAAAAGACATGTATATTACATCAGAATGAATTAAAGGGGACCAGACCCCAATAATATTTGTGAGGATAGGGACCAGGCCTTAATAATATCTGTGAGGATAGGGACCAGACCCTAATAATATATGTGAGGATAGGAACCAGACCCTTATAATATCTGTGATGGTAGGGACCAGACCCTAATAATATCAATGATGTTGGGGACCAGACCCTTATAATATCTGTGAGGTTATAGGGCGGAAGGCTCTTTAAGTAATATGGATAGTTATGTATGTAACGCAAGGTATGAATAACGTACACACCTTCGAGCTCGTGTGCAAGTATGAGAACAGATTGTATGTTGTATGATTAACTAGAACTCACTTAGCGTAGCTGACTTTTAGTATGCACGCAAGTGAATAGAATGAGGAAGATCGCTTGAAGGGAGGCACATGGCATGGACTTGAGGAAGCTGGCATCTCAAGGAAATGTTATGTTATTTTAAAGACAATATTTTATCTTAAATGATTTGGAATGCTCGTTAAGGCAAGAAATATGGTTATGTATGAAATGGTTTGAATGTTTTTAATATTCCGCGAAAGTTTTTATTAACTCTGATATTTAGAATTGTGTTTATGAGTAAATCCAACGACCAAATGTAGGGCACCGGTAACGGGGCCTTACAGTACACAAAGTGGTAATGGTTTTAGTTTGGGTTATTTTTGCCAAAACATGAAAGTTATAATTAGATATTATATAATTAATTAAATAATAGTTAATTTACTCGATAAATGCGTTAAAATTTCCCAAACATCGAAATGGGTCGGGTTTTAATAAAAATATTAATTTTAAAAAGTCCCAGTTGTTACATATATTGTTATTTTGACTACACATGGTCTTAGTGATGTGAAACCCAATTTTGTCATGGACTAGAATAGGTGTGTCCCATTAAAACTAAATCTATTAAGGTAGAACGCGAAAATGGATAGAATTGTTACCTCTAATGCACTTTACAAAAGAAATTCCGTTGATGAAGTCAAGTTGTGACTGATGCAAAGGCGAAAGAGAATTACTAGAGCATATATTCGTTTCTTGCTATGTCAAGTAGGTAATATGGCAATTTGTTAGTAGTTGGTGTGAGATTCCTCCAATATTGTTTTTCAGGTTCGGGACCTTCTTAACATTCACTTAACTAGTGGCGCACAAGGAAACAAAAGGAAAACAATTCAATAGAAGATCCCCATGGTGTGCTGGTGTGTATGGAGGATAAAAAACATGGTCATCATTGACAACAAACGGGTTTTGATTAATCATTTAAAGGAAGAAATAGCTTCTTATGGGTAAAAAATATGGGAAACTCGCGAATGTGGATTAGAATGCTTGGTGTTCTTTCTCGTTTTAATTTTTAAATGTAAGATTGTTAGGTGTGAAATTTCTTTTAGATGTGTTGTATGGCGTGTAACATGTTTTAGTCGAGCTCTTTGCTGGACTAGTTGTTTGCTTTCTAATAAAACTTGTCATTCAAAAATAATACTTATGGCTTTTCCACATCTCTAACATATTGAAAGTTTTTCTATCATATTAAATAACAAAACAATTATATTTAAAAAAAAAATATTTTTTTTCTTATTCAGCATTGTATTTAAAAAAAATAATGATTGTTACTTTATTATGTCATTGAATTCGGACAGAAACGTAGAAATTATTCTTTATATTTGTAGCCAATTTCACTTATTGTAATTTATCTTCAAAATTGATATGTTTTATTCTTTATGTTTACAAATTCTACGACGTTTGTCCTTTAACTCTAACCCAGTTATTTATTCTTGTTAAGCCAGGCCATGTGTCTTGCACATGATGAAGAATGAGCCATTTTACCCATATATTAAAAAAATTAGTTTTAATAATAAAAACTAATATATATCTTGTATGCCTCTCTCTCTCTCTCTCTCTCTCTCTCTCTCTCTCTCTATATATATATATATATATATATATATATATATATATATATATATATATATATGTATATAGTAAAACACAACTCACCTCCTCTTGCCACCAATCTCCGCAACCACCAATTTGAAGAGACAGCGACTAGGGCTATAAACGAACTGGACGTCCGGCGGACGTCCGATTGTCTGTTCGGTAAGAAGTTCGTTTATTTAATAAACTAACCGGACATGTACAAATATATTTCGTTCTCTAAGCCTAACTGATGAACACGAACAAGGGCCAAGTTCATTCGATAGTGTTCTTGAACGTCCGGTAATGTTCGTCCGATTACGTCACGTAAGTGTTTAGATCTATTCACTATTGTAATTTAATTGTGAAATTTCTAGTATTATTAATCACACTTTAGTATTACTACATATGTCTGAGTTCTTATAGTGATCCATTTTATGTTAATATATTAAGTATTAAGTATTAAGTATTAAGTATATTTGGATGTTATATGGTGTAATCTCAAATATGTATGTGAAGTTGATTTATATTTGTAGTTAATATGTAATCGCTTGTGTTTGTCCATTAGTGTCTGTTGTACATTAATGTTCACATGTTTGTTTGTCCATTAATGTCGTTTGTCCATTATTGTCCGGTAACGTCCATTTCCATCGACCCACATTCCTCGAATTCGCTCTGTGTAACAACTCGGATTTTCCAATTTATATTACCTGACCCGTTAATATATTCGATAAATTTTATCAATAAAAGTACCGCATTTATCGAATTAATTAATTGTTATAATATTTTTTTAGTTATCTAATTTATATATATATATATATATGCTTTCAAACGTTGCAATTTAGCCTAAACTAAACTTTTGTCCAAAAATGTTTCCATATATATATTTCATGGACTAAAATGCAAATATTACATTTTAATATTATTATAAATCCAAATAATCCGTTTATCCAAGATCCAGACCCATTAACCTAGACCGGTATTACAAACCCATGTATAGAGTTCATGTCTTGGACCTCTAGTTTCGTAATCTAAATGGAAACTGAATCAATGCGCATATTATGCATTCCCATATTGGCCTAACCGGCATCTTAATTAGGTTAATACGATCAATTGTGATTTTTTTCTTATAATACCCAGGCCGACACTAGATCAAACATGTTATAATTATAAACGATCATAATAATCAAATGAAACTAGCAGTCACATTAACCTAACCCTGTCGATCATAACCCCTAAGCGAATTGGATTAAGTTCGTCTTAACCTGCTGTTTAGATTCCGTCTTTGGCCGACGCAACTGCTATAGGTCGTTCACCCTGGATTAGCCATCGTTTCAGGTAATTAAACACTTCAACAAGATCGTTTTCGCCCACATTATAAAAGCCCTAACATTAATCATCAAACATAGAACAGATTAATCAATTTTAGATTTTAGGGTTTATAGCGATTTGAGGTTTTTCCAAGTTATGGATATAAATAATTCTTCTCAGATTATCCTCATCTAATACGGTAGAATAGTTGGTAAGTTGTGCTTGTTAGGACCTAGTGGTCGCGGGTTCGAATTCGGCCACCAGGGGTTTTAGTTTTTAGTTTTTTTAGTTGTTTTTGTTAATTAATATAACTACTTTTAATAAATGATAATTTAATAATTAACTGTAAATAAATAATAACTTATAAAAACCGACATCATTAAGTTATGTCTTTTGTAAAAATCTCGTTAAAAGTTCTCGTTTACGTATATATTTATATATATATATATATATATATATAGAGAGAGAGAGAGAGAGAGCGCAAGGTTATAATAAGAAGTAGCTTTTTCTTAAAAAGTGTAGAAAGTGTGTTTTCACCATTAGATCTAATAAAACACACCCATAATAAACACACCGCATAATAAACACACTTTTCATATCCACCTTCAGATCAACATATCTAGCGCACCAGATTATTTCTTACACTTCTTAGACACACTCCACTTTTTATTATAACCCCACCCTATATATATATATATATATATATATATATATAAGTATAAGTGTATTTTAATAATAATAGTAAATCTAATTCTTTTTATTTAAAACCCGACACTTTGATTCACGTTTCGTCGTCATTGAACGTCTTTGTAAACTTACTTATATATATATATATATAATAAACGTAATAAATAGATTTTCCTTAAAAGATTTAAACAAAATATTTATTTATATCTTACTACATATTATATTTGATTATCTTCACCAAATCTGGTGTGCTCACTCAATCTCGTGTTGACAAATTTATTGTATTTTTAACGCATATGCAGGTAATCGTGTGATGTGATGTGATGTTTAAGATGCTTCGGAAGAGAAAACATGGACTGCATGTTAGAGAAATTAAACAAGATTATGAAATTTGATATATTTGTTTTACCTATTTGATTTAAGGATTTTTTGTACTTGAATATCTTTGGATTTATTTGATTTTAATTTAATATATATTATAATTCTAAATATTGCATGATAGTACCTTGAGAGCTGTGAGCAATCAGCTCACGCCCCGGCATTTCCGCCTTAGGTTGGGGTTTGATAGATTGGTATCAGAGCCTATGGTTTAAGATAGGTCATTAGTGGTGCCTTAGTAACATGCTTAGTTGCCTCATACGTACTTATTTGTTTACCTGATGTGTTCTATTTAATTGTTTACAGCTTTCCTTAGTTAAATTATTTTTGCTTATTATATTGTCATGCACACACACACAACTCCGAAGCTATGCTTCACTCAAAATATTTTATTACTCCGAGACTATATCTCATTCTCAAAATATATTTATAACTTCAAGGCTACGCCTCAATCTCCAAAATATTTTATTTAAATTTATTACATTGCCTTTTATTGTTGTAAATTTCCTTGAGAATTTTCTAGCTTTTTTTTTGCTCTTTTACACTTAAAACTAGGGAGTGTGACAAGATTCTCCGCCATAGTGGAAATTGTCATGCGGCCGACACTTTATGAGTTTAACGTAATCGGCTAAACGGTTACACCCTTTATTGTGTTTTATTATTTTAAAAATGTCTATTTGGGTGTAAAACCTATGGGACTCCATTGACACGCCAACTGTATACTTGCACAATTCGTTATATTTGTGATATTTTGTTCGAACATTATCATCCGTGGTGATACACGAGACGTTTCAATTACTTATGCTTGAGTTCGTTTATTCGTTATTTAGTTTGATCAGTTAAATCTCCATGTAACGCTCATGGGCCGACAAACTCAATTGATTCGTTAGTTCGTTAATTAAGTTGGGCCATTTAAATTGTCATGTAATGCTCATAGGAGGCCAACTCACACATTTGTTTTTGTTTTGGTATGCTAATAAGTTGGGAAACAAAATGCCATGGAAAGCTCATGGGAAACCCAACACATCGAAGAACCTTCGTTATTTGTTTACTTGTTTGATTTCTATACGAAACAATTTATGATTTGATTTAATTATTAAATTATTCAGTTACTTACCTACTAAATCATTTTTGAATCAAGATTTATTGATTCGATCTATTCATACACTCAAAACATTTTTATTCTCCTGATCGGGTACAAATTCTTTATTCATCAAGACTCGGTTATCACGAGCCAATCAAAACAATTCATACGTTATTATTGAATTGGTTTTCACCTACTTATCTTATCACGTCATTATATTAACAAAATATCAAGTAATTTTAAATAAAATTATTGCACAATTTAATAATCGAATGGTTTTCTTATACACATGGTAACATATACATAAACTATTAAACATATTTCAAGTATTCAACCTCAAATTTTTAATTTGTTAAAACATATCAAACTTTGATAAAACTCATTCACTCATCAAATTGACTCATTGATTTACAATTTAGATTCTAACTTATCCTTAAAGTTATAAATAAATATCAGCATAACATATTTATGTTTCATTTTACACAATAATTCATATGAAACCTACAAAACTATCCAATCTTCTTATTAAATCACATCCTTATTAATCATAGAATGTTTTCTCAACGTCAAACGGCATCAATCATTTATTTTCTATAACCGCCTCATGGACACATGTTTAGTCAAGGAGATAGCTCCTGCAATTTCTAAAATATAAACTCAATTTCCAAAACATTAATATAATTAATTCAATCTTGTTCATTAACTTCTTCACTAATAAATTCAATCCATTTACCCCTACTCATTCTCATAACAACAACAACAACAACAACAAATGCAAGTCTGAACATCAACTATATACTGTTAATCAAATTAACAGTCAATCTCGACAAAATCATAGCGTCTCAAACAATAAACTTTATGTCAAAAATTCACTCGTTATGTTTCACTTGCCACCATCACTATTCAATTTAACCCTCATATCGTTTTGTACCCAATATATTCATTCGATATTTTGTTAATACTTTCCACATACCACAAGACGTTCCATAATTGCTACCCCATGCTACGAAGTTTGCTCAAACTTTATACCATGCTACCTGTAATTGCTACAACTATGGAAATCATAATCACCTACGCCATGGGTGTTCCGATTCAATCATGTTCATCAAGCTCAAAATTTCCAAACTTATTCTATTAAACCCTACTTTGCAACCTGATCAAAATATTTCAGTTCAATAAACTTCATTTATTCAAATTGTAAAGATCTAACTAATCAAGTTATTTTAAATCAAGTAACTCAAATCAATCATAACTAAGTTTATCAAAGAAAATGTTTTTTTCATTTTATCTAAACATATTTTATCTTTCTCAGATCGTACCTTATAACAAACCTTTATTCGATTTTTGGATTTAAACGATTTCAATTTTAATAAATTATTAATTTTAAGTGATTTTTCTCATAAAATAAAATCTATCTTTTGCAAAGACAACTGTGCAACACTATACTTTCAAAAGATATTTTGAAATTTTAATATTTAATTAAAACAATTCAAAATTTTAATTCATTTTTAGCAATATTTTACACAATGACTTGTTAGTACACGGTTTTGCGTCTCGAGTCTTTGTATTTATCGTTAATGTATTTATCTTTTATTTAATGTAATAATTATTAAGTTACTAAAGTAGTTCGTTAAGAAAGTCATCTAGTTCGTTAAGGATGTTTAACAAACTAGACATAAGTTATGTTCCCTCCTTATTCGTTAAGGATGTTTAACAAATCAGGGGGTGATTCGTTAAGTTATTTCATTAAATGTATTGTAACGAAGTCGGTGTCTAGTTTGTTATGGAATGTTAACGAACTAGACCCGTCTTCTATATATAGTGTTTTATACACTGTTTAATTCAAGCTTTGAGATTTAATTTTAATGAAACTCTGTCCTGATTAACTCTCAATCTTCCTTAACATATTCAACCTTAATATTATACATACACATATATATATACAATTAAAACTAATAGTAATACATAACATATATATCGATTATGAGCATCATGAACTAGATCCGTATAATTGGTTAAGTTTATCCTAGATCTGAGATCTATTCTAGAGGTATTCTCAAGTGGTATCAGAGCTTTCAGTTGCTCGATTGCTCTTTGATGTGTTGCAAAACACATAGCGTTTTTATTCTGTTTTTGGGTTATTTTGTGCTTAAACGTTAATGAATATAAATTTTTCTTGCATGAAATTACATTTTTGTGTATGTTATAGGTCCCATGTTGAAGAGAGCGAGAAAACGAGTCAAATGGAAAAAGAATCAGCGAAAACGGAGCTCGGATGAAGCCGGTACGCAAAAAAGAAGATAAACGAGCTGAAAGTCGAAAAACGTCAGAAAATGTCATGTTCGAGCTACGCGACCTGGTCATACCATTCAAGAAGCATGTGGTAGATTCCAACATGTCCCAAGGCTACCAAGAATGTTCAAGAATCAGCTACCACGTCTATTTTGTCTTCTAGTGGGCCTAGTGGGCTTGTTTTAACCTATTTTATATTAGGAAGGAGGTGTTTAAACATATATATAAACCCTAAAACCCTATGAACGAAATTATTCAAGTTTCCAGCCATCCCACACCTGCTCTAGAGGAGAAACCAAGGAGGACAAGCTTACGGTTACATCTTTTATCCTTCGGTTGTCGGTTTTGACTATTTTAACGTTTGTGAGTTCGTTTTTGGTTTTTAAGCATTCAAACCTTTTGTAATCAGATTTATATGAACATGTTTATCATTTATATCTATTTCATCTATTGTTCATTGATTATGATTGGCTAAAATTATTAGTTCTACCTAGGTTAGATGAATATTGTTAGGTTTTAATGAGTTTTATGGATTGTTGATCATCATGGCTTGAATTGTTAATGAAAAGTTTGGTTTAACATTGAATTAGGTTGTGTTTAGTGGCTGTGAATTTATTAGTTATACTCATATACCTCTTGCTTTGATTAATTGAATAGGTTTTGATTGATTTTAGCTTGTTTGAACTCTTTACTTTGTGTCTAGAGATTGTTTGCGGGGTGATCAACCGTAGGGATAAGTGAGTGTTTTAATTGAATATAATCAGCGGGTGAACACCTTCTTAGAGACCGAGAGGTGATAAGAAGTAAACTCGTCTCATTACTTTTACTTGTTAGAATTAAGATCGCGCGAGAGCGGGTTTTGTTCTTGTCGAGTTTGGGTTTTTGAGCGATTAGTTGATCTAGTTTAAGTTAAGCTGAATTGTTCCTCTATCCTTGGTTGCGTAGTATTCGTCTCCATTAGGGTAGTGTGTCGGTGAGACCGAGAGTAGAGTCGACATTAGAGCACTTTAACAATTCGTTTCCCGGTTTGTTCTTAAAATCAACAAAGTGTAAGTTAGAGTTTGTTAGTGAGACTGAGAGGTGATCTAGCCTTCTTGAGTGAACCTTAGTTGTGTCATCCTTTAGAACCGGTGTCGTGAGAGTCTTCAATCCATTAGCTTATGATACCCTCAATATGATTCTTACCTAGGTAGACGTTTTCTCCGATTGCAGTTAAGTTTCCAAGTTTTGTTAAGTGTTTAGTTAAGTTAAGTAAAGTAAGTTAGGTTAAGTAGTTAATTATTAAAAATCATTTAAATATTCTTAGGTGAGTCTTGGTTAGGGTTAAGTATCATATACGTTTTCAAGTGTCCTTGTGTTCGATACTCGGACTTCCTTAGGTCTATACTATTAGTGATCGGTACACTTGCCGGTTGTGTGTGGATTCGTTAGGATTTTCGTTTAATAAATTTAAAGCTTAGTTGTGAGTCATTTAGAAAGAGCATCATTATACACACATCACTCTTTTTTTGGTAATTAATTCATTAAGTTTGGTTTCTATTTGATTTTGAACAGATTTAGTGTGAATTGATTGAGATATGAATTGATTTGGACTGGATCTGAGTGTGTTAAGTTATTGGAAAGGTGTGTTGAGTCGGAATTGGGTTTTGGATTTGATTTTGGTTTGAATTGGTTTGGATCTGTTTTGGCCAAAAACAGATGATTGGTTTTGGTTAAATCGGATATGGTTTAAGGTAAATTGAGTTACGAGATGTTTTGATTTGGATTCGTGTTGTGTTTCCGAGTATATTGATAGGTGAATTGGACGTTTTGGTTTTGTATTGATAAAGTATTACGGATATGGGTTTTCATCTTTGAGTTCTTAGTTTGGCCAAAAATCTGGAAATCCCAGATGAAGATTTGAAGATCTTCATACGAATTTGAAGATTCGTTAAACATTGCTAATTCGTTAAGCACTGTTCATCAGTTCGTTACCTAGTTTTTCACATTTTTTGATTCGTGTCATGTAATATGTGTGACACGTGTCTAATTCGTTACCTTTAATTACAACAACTTTTGCCACGTGGCAATAGTTGTCAGAGTTTGTTACAACCGTTGTAACAACCTAATTCGCAATAGTTGATTCGTTATCAACTGTAGCTACTTCGTTACTTTAATTCGTCAATTAATTCGTTAAGTGATTCGTTAAGATTTATTCCGTGATTCGTTACTCTGAAATCAGATTCGTTGACTTAATTCGGTGACTAATTCGTTAAAACCTTTTAGATTCGTTAACAATCATGATTCGTTAAAACCTTTGAGATTCATTAACAATCCTGATTCGTTAACATTTCAGATTCGTTAAAACTTATTCCTGATTCGTTACATGGACAACTTTCAATTCTTCAATTGTGATTCATTAACCACTGTTTACAGTTTGTTAATTTCACTGTTCACAGTTGTAACATCCTAAATTTTATAATATTGAATAAAGAAGGTTACGTTTAGTGATTTCGCGTTATTAATTAATTAATATCGAGTTAAGAACGGATCATGGACTTAGATTAATTAAGGTGGACTAACTGGTAATGGGCTTAGGGTCCATGGGCTTCAAGGGGTATAAATACCCTCTTAAACCAACCTAAAACCCTAAACCCTCATTTATATCCATCCAAATCTCTACACACTCAAAAACACACACACACCTCCTTATTACTATTTACGGCCGAGCGAGAGGAAGAGGGTGAAACGACCAACGAACATCGAATAACAATAGATCTCTCATATACGAGCTAGATACAAGATAACCAAGCAAAACGTGACCAACCGAACGTATAAAAGGTATGTTTTGATCCTAAAGATTACGTTTTTATAGACGTTTAGTCTTGAAACTTAGAACGAGTATAGATCGGATATTAACGAAACATAAAGTTGTAAACTTGATGATAAATACGAGTGTAATGAACCCGAAAATGGAAACGGCTCGATTAATTGATAACACTAGTATTGAACGTTTTGAACTTAAAGGTCCAAACTTTACGTGTTTTCGGGTCAAACCTTATCCAAAAACGACCATAGGAATGATCGCGGGTTAGTCAAATACCATACCCATGGATTTCTCGGTAAAACGATGATGATTTTGGGGATTAAAGATGAACAGCGGCGGCTGCTGACAACTTCGCCTGCAAGCGAACTTCCCCTGCAAGCAAGTTCGCCTAATTGATAACTTCGCCTAAGGCTAAGTTCGCCTAATTGATAACTTCGCCTAAGGCTAAGTTCGCCTAATTGATAACTTCGCCTAATACAAGTTCGCCTAGCTGATAACTTCGCCTAATACAAGTTCGCTTACAGTAAGTTCGTTTAATCTTAAGTTCGCTTATTGTTAAGTTCACTTAATGATAAGTTCGTTGGAGTTAGCAAATTAGAAAATAAATTAAAAACCTAATGAAAAATGTGTTAAGACAGCTCGACCCCAGCCAGGGGCTCTGCCCCTTGGACCCTGCTACGGGTTGCCGCCCCTAGACCCCGCTGCCAGGGGCGCTGCCCCCGGACCCCCATTCGTTGTGGGTTATATAAAGATAGAAATACAACATGAGTAGTAGTAGTAGTTAATTGATACATGTAAATATTATACAGTTAGCCGTGCACAGCTCAAGAAGGGAATAACGATTAACGGAGAGCGTAACAGGATTCAGGTGAGTTTCTAGACCCACTTCTGTGTTATGTTTTCGGGGCTGTGTGCATACTCGATATGTTTGTTAATACACTTATCCTAAGTGATAAGTGTATGCCTTGTATGATTTATGTATGATGACTGCTTGACGGTGCGTGAACGATCTTCGGATATTGCATGAACCGTCAGGTGGTAGTTAAGATATGATTGATAAGTATGATGAAAGATATGATGTATGTATGAATATATGATGTTAGGGACCAGACCCTTATAATATATGTGATGTTAGGGACCAGACCCTTATAATATCTGTGATGTTAGGGACCAGACCCTTATAATATCTGTGAGGTTATAGGGCGAAAGGCTCTTTAAAACGTATGATTATGTATGTAAAGAAAGTATGAAGGTAAGAATGTAAGTATATGCACTTATGTGTGTATGAAAGAAAGTTAAGAGGTTAAGTATGAAATGTAAGAAGGTATTGTATGAGTATGTGATTAACTAGAACTCACTTAGCGTAGCTGACTTTTAGTATGCATGCAGGTGAGTAGAATGAGGCAGGTAGCTTGAGGAGGTTACATGGCAGAGTTGGACGAAGCTGGCATCTGAAGATTTTGCTATGATGTTTTATTTTAAAAGACTATGTTTTGTTTTTAAATGACTATGAATGCTCGATAAGACAAGAATTAGGGTTATGGAATGTAATGGTTTGAATGTTTTTAATGTTCCGCGAATGTTTTAATTAACTCTGATATTTAGAACTGCGTTTATGAGTAAATCCAACACGAAAGTAGGGCTACCGGTAACGGGGCCTTACAACAGTTTGTTTATATATTTTTAACCTTTAATCCTTGAAGTTTGAAAATATTGTCATTAAACAACATGGCTGGTATGTATGCTTTGGAGTCTCAAAATATGTTAATGCAACAAATGTTGCAACTAGATACCGAGATAGGTTCACATTCAAAATGTCCACGATTAATGAAATTTAGCGATTTTGCTAAATAGTAACCCTGTTTTCGTGCTCATTTGGGTTTTGTTCACCCAGACTGCTCATATTGCTTGGATGAGGTTTACACTGCTCCTATGATTGGAGATGTGACTATCGGTTACACACCTAAAGCTATCTCTCAATACTCACAAGAAGAAAAGAAAGCCTTGGAGATTGAGACAAAAGCCTACTCAACTCTTACAATGGCTTTACCCGAAAACATCTTTCACCAAGTGGGTAGCATAAAAATTTGTGCTTCACTATTCCAACATATTCATATGAGGAGTATGGGTAACACTGCTGAAAGCAAGAAAGTCATGCTAAAGTTTCAATTTAGAAACTTTAATTTATTGAAGGGAGAGATTGTTGAGGAGATGACGGCAAGGTTCAATCATTTGATAGCTGAGATGGATAAAATGAAGCTGGAAACTTCTGAGGTTGATAAGATTGATACTATCAAGAGTGCACTACCGAGTTCTTATTCTACGTTTTTTATGGTTTTGAAAGAGAACAATTACTTCAACAATGAAGACTTGACTGCATCCGAATTCATGCAAAAGATTGAAGCAAGAGAGTACAATCTAAAATGTCAAAAGTCTTCCAAGGAGAGTCAAGATCCTGCTTTTTACGGTGGTAGCTTGCCTTTAAGTTCAACCATTTCACCAATCACTGCATTTCTTACACAAATGCAAGTGAGAATGCAACAACCACATATAGTGATCCAAGAACATGTTTCTACACTGCTGGTAATGCTGGATCACCTGGTGCTTCTGTTGGATCTGGGAATTCATCTACTACAAATCAATTCTCTCCACCACCAACTATAAACATGAAGGAAGCTGAACAAAACTTTGCTTTTCTGACAGCCTTCATGTCTTCCTATGAGAATTTGCTTAGTAGTAAGATAGCCACAAGTGATTTGACTGATGAAGACTATGATCAGATTGATCCCTATGACTAGAGATTATGGACTTGGAGTGGAATATGGCAATGATTGTCCGTAAAGTTAAAAGGTTTATGCAAATGACTGGAAAAGATCTTCCCGCTTTAAACAAGAAGTTGGGATTTGATAAACTAAAGTCAAATGTTATAATTGCCAGGAATTTGGGCATTTTGAAAAAGAATGTGATAAGCCGAAAAAGGAGTATACTGGTCCTCGTGGTCAAAACCAAAGTTTTTCTACACCACGAGGTAATGATGCTGAAAAGAAACCGTCTACTTCTGGGTCACAAGCAATGCTAGCTGATGGGACTGATTGGTCACAACGATTACAATGTAATGACAATCAAGCCAATTTAGTCATGTTCAAGACAAATGATGTACTTCAAGATGCAAGAAGAAGTGAGTTATCGTCTGATAATGACACTGAATCAGACTCTAATGATTCATGTGTTAATATTCCAACCACGTTTGCTTGCATGGCTAAGATCAATGAGGTTAGTCATTCTATCTCTGCTACTTCATCTGTTAAAGTAACTTGTGTTGAATGTGAGACTAACAAACCTAAGTTAGAGTCTTTAAAGAATCATAATGATAATTTAGTGAGAGAAATTGCTTCATTAAAGGATACTTATCGACAATCTCTTGAATCTCAAATGAGATCTCGAGAGAAGATTGAAGCTTTGTCTACAAGTAACCAAGATCTCAAGGCTGAGTTATCTGTGAAAATGACAATTAATGATCAAAAGTTTCAAGAAATTCTGAAACATCGTTCAAAGATAACCGAGCTTGAGAATGAGGTTCTTGAGTTAAAGAACAAGTTGGGAAAATTCAGAAATTCTTCCTTTTTTGCTAAACAAAATAAATGAATCTGGTAAGCAAAAAGATTCAAAGAAAGGTATAGGTTTTGTTTAAATTCCACCACCTTTTCACATTGATTATAAAGTAAATCCTTTTGCTAAAAGAGAAGAAGATGTGATTGTGAAAGAGCCTGTGATTTCTGAAAAATCTAAACCAGTTAAACCTGAAACTGTTAAAGCCCAACCTGCAACTCAAAAACCTCATGTAGAAAGCAACAAAGTCTTTGTTGAAAATGTTGACAAAGTGATTATTGAGGATGTTTTTGAACCTGAGGTTGTACACAAAAACAAGAACATTCCAAGTTCTAATCACATTCTTTGTGAACCTCATGAATTTGAGGAAGCTGTGTACGGTTCACACACAACTCATGTGATAAAAGAAAACCAAATTAAGGTTAAACCGGTGAAGGCTAAGAAACGAGAAAAGCCTAAAATTTCTGATGAGGACTTGATGCGTTTCATAAATCCTACCGCGTCTAAGCCATCATCTGCTTGTGTCTTAAGTTAAAGGGAATGAACACGATGTTCACTGAAAAAGACATTCTGATTAGTATTATCAAACCGGAACTGATCGAAAGTGTCTTTTACAATGAAACTGACAAGCTACAAGACCTTGAACGTCAATATGCTTGTGCTAAAACATCAAACTCATCAGACCCATTGGTTAGAGCTAAACAAGTATTAAAAAATGCTAAGAAAGTTCAGTTTGTGAAATCCACTGGAACCGATACATTGCAAAGTTTTTTAAACTGCTCTAATCTTGACTTTTATCTGAAAAAGAAGTCTGTATCGTCTGATGATTTGGCCAAGAGTTTCACTAAAAATGTGAGTCATCAACCTTTTGTTGCATCTATTTTTGCGAAACCTCCACATGACCGTGTGGACATGCGAAGTTGCTTTTTGTGTGGACAACAAGGTCATGTGGTGAGAAACTGTCGTCAGCAAAAATCCCAGAATCTTCATCCATTTGTCAAGGACCATTCAAAACCAGTTCCTTTGATAAAGGAGATTCTGAAATGACATGTGTCGTGTGATGATGATAGTCACATCATGTTTTCAAATGTGAATCCCCGTAAGGTAATTCATGTAAATGAAACACATGGTCAAGTGAAACCAAAGTTTGTGCCAACTGAGCCTATATGCAAGAATGTGAATTCAAATGTCGTTCAAGCTGCGTATCTAAGACGAAAGTCTAAGAAGCCGGTAACTTATTCTCAAGTTGCTGAACAACAGTTGAATTCAGTTCAAGTTAATATTCCAAGAGAAACTCAAAGGGTGCCCAAGACTGAGGCCTGGGCTGCCTTTTTTGAACTAATTACTTTTACTTTGTGTGTAGGGTACATCCAATCCAAGACCATGTCTGGTGAAAACTGGATAATAGATAGTGGATGTTCTCGTCATATCACTGGAAATATCGACCTCTTAACAAATGTGAGAAATATTCAATGGGGTTATGTGGCGTTTGCTGGGAATTCTGGGGGCATGATAACACAAGAGGGTGAAGTTTCAAATGGTCACATTACATTTGAAAAAGTAAATCACTGTGACAAGGTTGACCATAATTTATTGAGTGTGTCGCAAATATGTGACAAGAAGTACACCACGGTATTTACTGATAAAGATTGTCTGATTTTGAAACCGGGATATGTGATTCCCGAGGAGATGGTTGTCATGCGATCACCTCGATCAAATGATATTTATGTCTTAAATATGAGTTCTAAAGTATCAACGTCTATCGAAACATGTTTTGTCTCAAAAGCAACCGAGAAGGACTCTATTCTATGGCATCGTAGAATGGGTCACATACATGTTCGAAAGATGAATTATTTAATGGCGAATGACTTAGTTGAGGGTGTTTCGTTAAAGAACTTTAAGTTATCTGATCACTGCATTGCGTGCAAGAAGGGTAAGCAGAAGAAAAAAGGCACACCCATCTAAGTTATTGAATTCCATTGATACTCCTCTAGAACGACTTCATATGGATCTTTTTGGTCCTGTGAATCGTGCTAGTATCTCTAGAGATTGGTATTGTCTCGTTGTTACCGATGATTATTCAAGATACTCATGGGGTCTTATTTATGACTTCAAAGGATCAAACACCTGTCCTAGTACAAAACCTAATCACTAAAATCGAATCACTATACAAAAAAAAGGTGAGGAGGATTCGAAGTGATAATGGTACTAAATTTAAGAACACTATATTGGATTCTTTTATATTCAAAGCATCCTGTCCAATTTTGGAATGAGGCGGTGAATACAGCTTGTTATACGCTTAATCGGGTGCTAACTGTTAAACGAAACAAGAAGACAAGTTACGAGCTTTTAAACAATCGAAATCCTAACCTTAAAGTATTTGGAACCATTTGGGTGTCCTTGTACGATGCTGAAGAAGGATGCGAGTAAGTTTGAAGAAAAAGTCATTGAATGATATTTCTTGGGGTATGCGTCTCTAAAGAAAAGGGTATTTAATGTCACTTCTGGTTGTGTTGAGGAATGGTATCATGTGGATTGTCAAAAGTACACCACACCTCCTCAAGGGAAAGGTCCCGACTAGATGTTTGATTATGATGGCTTATTTAATTCATTTACTCCATCAACTGAGAACTTAGATGATGACCTGGTTCGAGCATTCTTTGAAGATCATTTGGCCATTCCACGATTTTCAAGTTCTAATGATGTTGAAGCTCCAACTACTGCTTCAACTGAAGATCCATGTGATGCTTCTCCAGCTGCTTTTGATACTGTATCTACTTCTTCTGATGACAATCAAGCTGATGATCTGGTTATTGAACTTGACAGTGATGTTTCATCTCATGAACTTGGTGAACATTATACTAATTTATTTGACATTGTTCCCACTCTTCGAGTTCATAATTATCATCCACGGGAAAACATCATTGGAGAATTTGATGTGGGCGTCCAAACACGTCATCAAGTTGCTTCGTCAAGTGAGAATAACGTATTGTGTACTTATGCAGATTTACACTCTTCTGGAATTATCAATGTTGCTAAATTCACTTGCTTTCTATCCCAAGTTGAGCCAACGGCACCTCGTATGGAACTTCAAGATCCTTCTTGGGTAGAAGCCATGCAAGAAGAATTACAACAATTTGCACGTTTGGGTGTTTGGGATTTAATCGACAAACCCGCTAGAGTCAAGAAAGCTATTCCGACTAAGTGGGAATTTAAATGAAGAAAGACGATCGAGGGGTGATAGTAAGGAACAAGGCACGATTAGTGGTGCAAGGTTTTCATCAGCAATAGGGTATTGATTACACTGAAGTGTATGCGCCAGTTGCAAAATTGGAGTCTATTGGAATCTTAATGGCGTATGCTGCTTATAAGAATATTAAGGTCTATCAAATGGATGTTAAAAGTGCTTTTCTCAATGGTGAACTACATGAGGAAGTGTTCGTTTTACAGCCTCCTGGCTTTGAAGATCCTGATTATCCGGACCGAGTTTACCGATTAAACAAGGCCCTGTATGGTCTACATCAAGCCCCGAGAGCTTGGTATGACACGCTCGCCGACCATCTGACTGATAACGGCTTCAAGCGAGGGACTGTCGACTGCACTTTATTTCATAAGACTGTTGGTGATGATCTTCTCCTAGTTCAGAATTATGTCGACGACATTATCTTTGGGTCTATAAACGACACGTTATGTAAGGAATTCGAGAAGTCAATGTAAACAAAGTTCGAGATGAGCTCGACGGGAGAGATGAATTTCTTTGTAGGGTTGCAAGTTCACCAGTCTGCAAAAGGAATCTTTATACACCAGACCAAATATGTGAACGATGTCTTGAGCCGATTTAAGATATCTGCCGGAAAAATCCCTTCAACTCTTCTCCCCGTGGGTCACAATTTATCACCGGATGAATTGGAGGAAACCGTTGATCCTACTCTCTATCGTGCTATGATCGGATCTTAAATGTATCTAACGGCTTCTCGCCACGACATTATGTTTGTTGTTTCTCTTTGTGCTAGGTTTCAAGCAAGTTCACGAGTGACTCATCTAGCTGCGGTCAAGCAAATTCTTCAGTATCTGAGGGGAAATCCAGACATCGGGTTATGGTACCCCAAGGATGATAACTTTGAACTTACTGCCTTTTCACACTCGGACTATGGAGGTTGCAAGATCAACTTCAAATCAACCACGGCAGTGTGTCAATTCTTAGGAAACCGGCTTGTTTCCTGGCAGTGTAAGAAGCAGACGACGGTCTCTACTTTAACCGCTGAGGCAGAATATGTTGCAGCCTTGAGTTACTGTTCCCAGGTTTTGGGGATTCAACAACATCTGTTCGACTACAGTTTGAATTTTCTTACTACTCCTATTTTAGTTGATAACTCTGCCGCCATAAGTATTACAAAAAATCCCGTACAACATTCTAAAACGAAACAAATCGAAATTCGATATCATTTCATACGGGATTGCTATGAAAATAAATTAATCGACCTTGAGAAAGTACATACTGATTTTCAGAAAGCCGATCTATTGAACAAAGCTTTTGACAAAACTCGATTTCATTTTTTTTCTTGATTTAAATGGATTGAAGACCCTTGCTGATATCCTGAAACAAGGATAACTATCTTTCTTTTCCGATTATTTTTATTTTTAAAATTTATTTTGTTTTGGGTTTTAGGGGGTGAGAAATAGAAAATACAAAAACATTGTGCTTTTCGTATGTATAGATAAAATCAAAAAATATTTAAAAAATTTTAAAATGTAAAAAACATTATAAAAGTTTGAAAAAGACAAAAAGATTGTATGTTCAGTTTGTACATAAAAATCCGAAAAACCAAAAATATTGTGAAGTTTTTATGTTTATGAGAAAATCGAAAAAGACAAAAAGATTGTGTTTTAAGTATGTATAGAGAAAAACCAAAAAGATTTTTGCATGTGATCGCTGAAAAATATGTTAATTACTCATATTTGAAGGACATATACTTGTATATGTTTGGTCCGGATATTTACGTGTAAACTTTCGGGATAGCCATTCACCTGATAATGGAAAGTAGTTGGGGCGTTCGTTATGCCTTTTTACTTATTTTTCTCACTGAAAACTATATCGGTTATTTAAGTTTGTGAAGCATGCTTGCATGTTTTGGTCCTATTATTCTCTTGTGAATTGATAGGTTAGCCATTTATTTATAGACTTAATGTAACTGGGGCGATTAAATTTATTTTTATTTAATGCTCCTCAAATTTTTGAATTTTTGAAGCAAAAAGAGAAAATGATAGTACATTGATTGTTTTTTACCCCATATCCAGTAAGAAATAAGCTTATAAGACTGAGTGCTTAATTGAATTGGTGCATTGGTAGGTCTTAAACAAACTGTTAGAGTAAAGTATGTGATATAAACATAAAGAAATGCCAAATTGAAAGAGGTGTTAGTCTCTAACAAAAATCTCGGTGAGGATGGCAGAAATGTAATAACCTGTCATACTCAAGCCTTATACTTGCTTGATCACCCAAAAATATAATAAAGCAAATAACAAGCGTTGAGATTCTGGACATTATGAATTTTTATGCGGCTTAATCATCTGGGTATTCATATGCATGAATATTTCATTCGCTTTTAGAGCAAACCCAGAGTCATTAAACTTGATCACTGTTGTACCTCGTATAATCCAAATTACTGACTTGATAAAAATCCGCGGTTAGTCATACATTGTTCCTCCCTTGCGGGCATCTCAATACCATTAAGAAACGGACCCCAGGGGATACAATGTATGTAAGCCGACAGATGGACTCGTGCATATTCACTCATGGTAAAGAAAACTCAATGCATTGCTCATAAATCTTTATAAAATTCAAATTTTGGTCAGCAATATAATGGTTTAAGTCAAGTTTGGGTGATTTGGTAAAAATCAAATTAAGCTTGAACCGAGATTAGAGGCTGATAGTTTCTGATATTTTGTGCTTTAATTGAACCATTAATCATATCACAAAAACACTTGAAGGTTTGTTTTAGATTTAGGTAGACAACAATACCAATGACCGACTTATCGCCAGTCATAATATCGCTGAAGTATAAAACTGTGATGGAAGGGCAATCTGGTCAATATGATTCTCTTCTCAAACTCACCAAAAATCCAAAAATATGTACTGCTTTTGAAAAACCATACAAAACCACAAAAATTTCCATTCTATGTTTTTCTTTTCGGATTTTTTTTTTGTAAATATTACTTTTACGTCAAAAATCTCAAAATATCAAAAAGATTTTACTTTACAAGTTTACATTTAATTTATTTTTTTTAGTTAAGTGTTTCAAAACGTAGTATACGTTAAGGTATTCAATCATCGAGATATGGGTTCGTCGGTGATTTTTTGTTTAAGTTAATTGGTTTTATTTGAGTTATATTTAATTTAAATGATTTATTTAAGTTAAAATTAAATAAAATAATTAGTTATTTGTGATTCGTTAAATAAAAACGAATTAAGACCATTGATAGTGAATTGTGTTCCAATTCGTTAACCTTATTTCGCTTCCGCACTCTGTAACGAATGACTTTTAGTTCGTTAAATTTTTCTAACGAATCACACTCTAAGTCGTTAAAGCCACGTGTTAACTTATGATAACGAATCGACTGATTCGTTATTTCAAAATTCAAACGAATCAGACGATTCGTTACATTGAAAACTGTGCAGTGCCAGATATATATAGGGATTCGTGAAACGTTTCGTTTCACACTATTCATTTTCTTCTTCCTTGAATACTGGTACTCTGCTCAAATTTTCAAGAATCTTCGACCTTTGAATTTCAGTGTTTTGCTTATATTTTTGTGATCCTAAGGTAAAGACGATCATACCTTCGTCAAATTTGATACTGGTTTGATGGGTTAATTATGTGATTCTCTAATCGGTTTTTGAGAGGTTTTTATAAACCCTAATTTACTGGCTTTATACCTTATTTTGAACCATCATATTGATGCCATTGTAATCATAACGTGATTCCGAGATCCTTTGTGATCATTGATTTGGCTTTATGTTGCTCATTAGAATCGTATCAATTTCCGATTACATGTTTTACTTTTCTCGTTCTTGGTAATTTTGACCTTTACCAATTGAGTCAAATATTAAGCCTCATTGGCCATTCGTTATGCTTAACAAATTGGAACTAATTCGTGTCCATTTCGTTATGTAATTCATACGAATTAGGACAGCGATTCAATATTTATAACGAATCAGATTAGTATTTGTTATTTATAACGAACTAGACATTAGTTCATTAACGTTTCAGAGTAATTCGCTAGTCCTCATTTGTTATCTATTTACCTGATAGCGAAGCAGATGTTTCGTTATAACAACTCAACAGTCAATATAACGAATCAATATGCTTAACGAATGACACTTTAATTAAATGAATTTTAATTTTAAATTTATTTAAGATTTACAAATATTATCTATATAAATATTAATTTTATGTGCTCTATTATTATTATTATTTATCACTAATTCTTGGTTTATTTTCGTAGTAAAATGCCCGATAATATGGAACAAGATCCTCCCGTTTTTGAACCTCAACAACAACAACAACAGCAAGAACAAGAGTTCCCGATGCTTCTGTACAACAAAAAGCATAATATATGTGCTTTTGTCGGTATGAATTTTGCCGATGAAGATGTATTTGGGGATCTACTAACGTTTCTTCGACGTTCGAGTATACACTTTGCTGTGACTGCTCGGCCGAAAGTGTATCTAAGTATTATACGCCAATTTTGGAACACGGCCTAGTATGTTGAAGTTGAAAACCATATTTAAGCTACAATCAACCAAATGCTTATCACTATTGATGCTGATGTGATCCGACGCGTGCTTCAGTTTGGAGATACTATTGATCATCCGTGCGAGTTTGATAAAAGTTTGATCAAGGGTTTATTTCTAAGGGTATTCTATGGTGGTGACATTGAAGCATCCATGTATAACAAGAATGGATTATGCCCAACGTAAAAGTATTTATTGCATGTACTAATCCATTGCTTAGGAGGACGAAAAGGTGGCTTCGATGAATGCCAGATTATGCTACAATCGGCATTTGTCGCATTGATCCTGAACAAGCCATTCAACTTCTCAGAAATGATCATTTATCATCTTAAGGAACAATGCCTTCAGACAGTTCAACGAAAGAAGTTTTTAATGTGTGCTCGATTCCTTCAGTTGATTATTGAAGATTTGATTCCTAATCTTGTTATTGATCAAACATTGGTGGATGATGTGTTATCATTAGAACATATGTCTGCTGATACCGTACGACGGATGAATATCTATCGAAAAGAGACACCCTGGACCAGACGTTTGATTAGTCATCTGTTGAACCCAGATTATGTATGTCCTGACAATGATCGCTGGATCCACGATGAATCGGATTCCGAGCGTGAGGAAGGAGAAGGTGGGAACGAGCATAATGATGGTGATGGTGGTAATGATGGTGATGGTGGTAATGGTGGTGATGATGGTCATGATGGTGGTAATGGTGGTGATGATGGTCATAATGGTGGTAATGTTGGTGCTGGTAATGTTCCTCTTTTACGACCTGCTGAGGTTGAAGCAGCGTTAGCTGGTGCTATAGCTGCTCATCACAAACGGAAAGGGAAAGGGTTGGTGAAAGAAGGATCGTGTAACCGTCGAGTGTCGGCTGGCGCTCGCATATCATTTGGAGTTCAACCTCCAAGGTCGTCTATTCCTCAACGACCGGTGGTGCCGCTTACTACTAGCACCCCGGAGCTTACATTGACGACCACACTTACGACGGATCCAAGGCTTGGTATGATTCCTCATTCAGTTTTATCTACAATACCAAGGCCTTCAACTTCTACGTCGGTGGTTTCTCCTACACCGATGATGATGCATCCACCACCTTTGGACTTTTCATTTTTGAGGCTTAACCTACCTCAAGGTCCTGTTCAACCTATCCCTGCTTCGTTTCATGCTATGACTCATGATCAGCAAATGGGAATAGTGTTGAGTCTACTTCATTTGTATGAAAATCAAATGTCCGCTGATCAAATGAATCAAGAACGCATGATGGAAAATCAAAAGAAGTTGCTAAGTTATATATCCTTCTGTCAAAAGGAAACAAAGGCCCTACGTGAGATTGTTAAGTCTTAGGGGGTGAAAATAAAAGAGCAAGAGGAAATTATGCTGCAATTGACAAGCAAAGATGATGAACTCAAGAAGCTCAAGAATGATGAGGAAGATCCAGATGCTTTAGGTGCTGGAGGAAGTGAGCCTAAACTAACTCACGGCTCAGCTTCTGGTGCTGGTACAAGTGCTGCTGGTGATTTGGAAAAACAGATCATTGCTCATCATGATTATACAGCTGCTACACCCATTGAGATGATCAAGACCGATATTGTCATTTTTGTTGATGATAAGGGGTGGTTAGAAGCATAGTGAATGCAGGTGAGATTGTTGTTGGACAGTTTGTTTAAAGGTCCCTAACACGAGAGCAAATTTCGATCTTGCTTGGTTTGAATGATGACGAGTTAACCGTGTTAGAAACTGAGGAGGACGTAGAGGTTGTGAACGATGATGAGATCTTAAATGATCCGACCGTTGAGATGAATACGGCTTTCATTTATGAGGATGAGGAAGTGGTGATCGAGGACATGACTATTGAGGAATGCCCAGATCTGTTTCAACACACCAATGTTGATCAGGGTGCTCCAATATTTACTGAGGAAACGGTCAAAGAAGCAGAAGATCTTTTGGAGAAAACTTCCAAGGGAAAGAACGTCGTTGATACGAGATTTGATTCGAATCCCGATTCTTCTGTTGCTGATATTCAGAGTTGGTTTGCTCATCGAGACAAGAGGGCTCGTAAGATTATTGATACACATGGATACGTTGATCATGAATTGAAGGTGGAAGCCATTGCACGTGCCAAAGCAAATCAGATGACATCTTTCAAGGCCATGTCTAAAGTACAAGGTGATATTATTTCTTGGCTTTTTTATTCTAATTTAAAAGTGTGTATTATTAAATGGGAGAAGGGCGTTCAGTACTATGAAAAGATGTCTGGTGTCCTCTCTTTTCCAAGATGGGATGTACGTACTCTTGCGTATCGTTCGTTCATTATTCGTGGTGGGAACCACCAACCAAGTTGGTTTCACCAACACTTGCTGTTCGAGGTGAACAACAGTTTTAAATTTTTTTAAGCCACAAATTCCCATCCGCAAGCGTATCGATGAGATCGATCCAAGAATAGGTTGGAGAAAGCTGGTTCTTAAGGTAAAGCCGCCAAAGACCATGAAGCGAGTGCGGGTGAAGACTCTGAATCAACACATGTATTTACCCTTCAACCGCTGGTACTACGACAACAAGACTGGCAAGGCCATTATTGTGTTAGGTAAAGGTTTAAAGACCGAGCTGATAAAGATCATCGATCCGATGTGGCTCGTGAATTTGACAGAGACCGACAATGACGTGCTATTTAAGAATAAAATATTGATAGAGCGTTGTGAAGGCTATGACCTAGCAATGCAATTTCAACGCATTGTTAGGGTGTGTCATGAGCATGGTATTCATAGCTGCAGATATTGGCAGACAAGACGCTTCAAGTAATTTAAAAGATAAAGAGCTCAAGACGAGGGGGTGTCTGTTACTACGGTTTTGCGTCTCGAGTCTTTGTATTTATCGTTAATGTATTTATCTTTTATTTAATGTAATAATTATTAAGTTACTAAAGTAGTTCGTTAAGAAAGTCATCTAGTTCGTTAAGGATGTTTAACGAACTAGACTTAAGTTATGTTCCCTCGTGATTCGTTAAGGATGTTTAACGAATCAGGGGGTGATTCGTTAAGTTATTTCGTTAAATGTATTGTAATGAAGTCGGTGTCTAGTTCGTTATGGAATGTTAACGAACTAGACCCGTCTTCTATATATAGTGTTTCATACATTGTTTAATTCAAGCTTTGAGATTTAATTTTAACAAAACTATGTCTTGATTTACTCTCAATCTTCCTTAACATGTTCAACCTTAATATTATACATACACATATATATACAATTAATACTAATAGTAATACATAACATATATATCGATTATGAGCTTCATGTACTAGATCCGTATAATTGGTTAAGTTTATCCTAGATCTGAGATCTGTTCTAGAGGTATTCTCATGACTATCTTCTATTGATAACCAAAACGTATTAAGATTCTTGTTTTCTCTAAAAATTATGTCTTTCAACTGTTTTGTAACCCACACGATAGGACGAGTTATGTGGACCATCCGACGATCGAAGTAATTATCGAGGCCTACATAATTATCAAAGTCCTCGTATGGAAATCATAACGCGTACGATTGTGTGTCATAATATAGAATCGAAATTAGTTGGGATAACGGTACAAATGTAGAGATGATAAGAACATGGTGGATACGTCGCTGGTACATCTTATGTATAAGTATCTCATCGGATTTTCATTTGGAGCGTTGTTTTGATTATCCAAAGTTTTGTGTTATGATAAATTTTAAAAGTTATATTTTAAAATTTTGTTTTCCTCAAAATTTAATGGTGTTATTATAGTATTCTTTAATTTCGTGACGAAATTCCCTAAAGTAGGGCTGATTGTACAACTCGGATTTTCCAATTTATATTACCTGACCCGTTAATATATTCGGGAAATTTAATCAATAAAAGTACCGCATTTATCGAATTACTTAGATGTTATAATATTTTTTTAGTTATTTAATATATATATATATATATATATATATATATATATGTTTTCAAAACGTTGTAAATTTAGCCTAAAACTTTTGTCCAAAAATGTTTCCATCTATATATTTCAGGGACTAAAATGCAAATATTACATATTAATATTATTATAAACCAAATAATCCGTTTATCCAAGATCCAGACCGGTATTACAAACCCATGTATACAATTCATGTCTTGGACCCCAAGTTTCGTAATCTAAATGGAAACTGAATCAATACGCGTATTACGTATTCCCATATCGGCCTAACAGGCATCTTAATTTAGTTAATATGATCAATCGTGATTTATTTCTTATAATACCTAGGTCGACACTAGATCAAACATGTTATACTTATAAACGATCATAATAATCAAATTAAACTTGCAGTCACATTAACCTAACCCTGTCAATCATAACCCCTGAGCGAATTGAATTAGGTTCGTATTAACCTGCTGTTTTGATTCCGTCTTTGGCCGACGCAAATGTTATAGGCCGTTCACCCTCAATTATCCATTCAGGTAATTAAACACTTCAACAAGATCATTTTCGCCCACATTATAAAGCTCTAACATTAAATCATCAAACATAGAATAGATTTATTAATTTTTGATTTTAGGGTATATAGCGATTTGAGGTTTTTCCAAATTATAGATATATATAATTATTTTCATATTATCCTCATCTAATACGCTAGAACAGTTAGTAAGGTGTGCGTGTTAGGACCTGGTGGTCGCGGGTTCTAATCCGGCCACCGGGGGTTTTAGTTTTTATTTTTTTTAGCTGTTTTTTTAATATAACTAATTTTAATAAATGATTTTAATAATTCACTGTGAAAAAATAATAACTTATGAAAACCGACATCATTAAGTTATATCTTTTGTCAAAATCTCGTTAAAAGTTCTTGTTTACGTGTGTGTGTGTGTGTATATTATAAGTATATTTTAATAATAATAGTAAATCTAATTCTTTTTATTTAGAAACCGACACTTTGATTCACGTTTCGTTGTCAATGAACGTCTTTGTAAACTTACTTATATTTATTATATATATATATATACATATATATATATATATATATCATTTAAGAACTATAATAAAGTTAAGAACTCTTAGGAACCCTTAACAACCAAACAATTTTTTAATTTTTATTTATATATTAACATTATTTAAGAGTAGTTTTATCATATTTTATATAAATTTTTTATTACAAATATTAATCACAAGTTTACATACAAGTAAAATTTATGTACTAACAAATTTACATAGGTGTCAAACAATACATAGATATGCATAAAAACTAATTTTCAAAATTGTAATTGTAGATATAGGTAAAAAATATAATAAAACTAATCTCAAAGAACATTAACATACAACTTTTTTTATAAAAAAACGTTAATTTTCAAGGGTTCTTTCAAGTTCTTAAATAATTTTACAGTTCTGTAATGATACTCATCCTATATATATATATATAATAAACGTAATAAATAGATTTTCCTAAAAATATATAAACAAAATTTTTATTTATATCTTACTACATATTATATTTGATTATCCACACATTATTATAATTATTTATTTATTTATTTAGATATTATTATTATTATAAAAATATCATATATCTTAATTGTTTAAGTAATTAATTATGTATTTATCAAGAATAATAAATGATGATTTTATATATTATAAAAAGTGATGTTTCTTATAACTGATAATACAATAATATTCACAATAATAATGATTATGGAAATCAATCGTTCAATCAATAATATTATAATCTCAAACATAACTCAAATCACATCGAAATCTTAATTTATTAAATCATGTTATATCTTTATAATTAACCTTATTACCATTATTTAACTAGGAATCCTAGACGGTATATCCCGAGGGATTTATCTTTCTCACATTATCACTTGTATTTCGTTCATCCGATCAGGTGAGTATCACATTCCCCTTTTTCACTCATTTTATACTATTTTGGGGACGTATGAGTTACATATTGTTTCTCTACTATGTAATACACAAATTGTAACTGTTGTCACTTGTGTTTAACAGTTTATACCTTACTTGTTATGTGCTTATTTGCTCTATTTGAATCGCATTCGGAGAGGTTCAACATAATCTCATAACAGTATGATCATACGACCGTCTTAATAGCCATCGTTCAATTTATCGAACCTTTAGGCAAACGAACAAGCTAAAATCAGAGCAAGAAAGTTATCTTCAAACTGCAGTGTTTCATCAAGTAGCACGGACCAGAAACCATCCACAAGCAGTTCTAAGAGAGACAAGCAGGTCAGAAATGACATTATGATGATGGCTTATCCAGAGAGACCACAACTCAGAGACGAAAATGCCTTGTCAATTGTTAGACAACCTTTGCCGGTTAATGACCCGATTATTGTCCCCTATGAAGAAACAGATGCCCCGAATGTTCAAGACCAAAAGCATGTTCAAGACCAAATAAAAAGGATAGTCTCGAATCAAATAAAAAAACAAGATACCCCGAATGTTCAAGACCAAAAGCATGTTACATGACGAAACCGCACTCCCATCAATAGACTCGAAAACATAAGGCAGAAGTACCAGAACCAATTGCCAAGATCCATATCCTTACCAGCACGTATGACAGACCAATTCCGGTCATTGCATTTTTTGATATTGGGTCTGCAACTTCGGTCGTAAACCCAAAAATTCTCCGTGATGAATATTGGGTACCACATCACCAAGGATTTGTGGCAGCGAATGGTGAATAGTTTGTAATCACCAAGAAAAGAATCCCCATACACCTACGAGTCTTCCCTACGTGTACAATCAAACATGGATTCCTAGGTTCAGACTGCCATGGAAAAGATCTCTTATTAGGATTTGATGTCCTACATCAATTAAGAGATTTAAGGTATGGAAAAGAAGGACTCAGATACAAGAGGTTTATGAAACCGTGGAGTACCATCCCGAGAATGTTCATTGTTTCCACATTGGCTACTATTCAAGCGATAAAAGAAAAAATCATTCATACTTCTTATGCTAACAGCCATACTGAATTCCTCAAAAAACACAGTTCCTCGTTATGGTTAAACGAATCATTTTTCGTCACTCTTCCCTTCAAGAAAAATGAAGACATAAACCATACAAGAGCGAGTCATTCAGGAATGAATCTAGACCACATGAGTTTAGCTATCCAAGAGTGCCAAGAGCTAGTAAACCAAAACCTCATTGAGTCAACAACATCCCCATGGGCATGTGAAGCTTTTTATGTCAACAAAAGAAGCGAACAAGTTAGAGGAAAACTAAGGTTGGTCATCAACTACCAGCCACCGAACCACTTCTAGGCAGACGATAAATTCCCACTCCCTCAAAAGAAGACTGTAGGTTCCCGGACGGATCTTACACGGGATATCGCTATCTACGTAGGTGCGGAATCCCTGCGTAGGTAGTTACGAGCGTAGAATACGTAAAACAATCACACGCGATACAAACGAACACGTTATATATTATAACTTGAAACACGTCTATTACAGACTCTCGACACGTTCACTGAACTCAACAACTGACTCCTCTCTCGTTACCTAAACAAACCGTCGGCTACAGTATATATAGACACGACAACTTCGCCCGATATGTTCAGGCGAAGTTGTCCATAACTTCGCTTGTTCAACAAGTTCGCCTAGGCGAACTTGTCGACAACTTCGCTTGTTCAACAAGTTCGCCTAAGCGAACTTGTTGACAACTTCGCTTACATACATAAACATAAACTTAAACATAATTACATTACAGACTCGATTACAAACGCTAGACTATGAACTACTGACATTTATGTACCAACAGACTCCCCCTTGGCAGTAGCTTCATATCTTGATCTTCAAAGCTTGTGTCTTGTAATCTCTCGTCTTCTCTGTTCATCTCTTCAAGCATGCACTCCCTGTCTAACACATACAGAAACCAACTTCTGGTACTTCTTAGCTTCCTCTTTCCAAGCAGGAATGTAGAAAATCTTCTTAGCATGTAGTACCTGCAAGTCAGCTTGAGACAGATTGACTAAGTGCATAGGATCATACACTCTCATGATCTCTTTCTTATCTTCATCCTCCATGACCGCTTCAGCAGTTTCACAATCCACGTACCACCACTTCAAGTCTTTCAAGACGTTCTTGGGCATCACCTTCATCGGCACTTCTTTTAAATGACGGACTGGTTTATACTTCATAACCATCCATGGTTTGCCGTCTGCCCTCATCCCTCTATCTTTGTCTTCTACTAATTTCCCTTTCTGAGGCTTCAGAAGTTCAAACTTTTTATCTTTAATGGCCTCCTTCCAAACAATTTTCCCAATTACTCTCGCCATGTTATCATCACTTCTGTTTATCATCCCCAGTCTTGCTAAGTCTTTCACCTCACACTCCGGTAAGGTATTCAGGGATCTTAACATCTTCTTGAAGTACTGAATGCCGTCGTAACGTTTGATCACAAATAGTTTCAACTCTTCATCGTACAACCAGCATATGATTCCCTTCTTTGATTCTGCATATCCCTTTATATTATACGACTTTTTGAACATCGTCGGTACTGCTGGCTTCTTCGTCTTTACAAACCACTGAGCGCAGCCTTCCTTCCAGTTTGGCTGATCTTCCCACTCAGTGTTGTCAACCGCAGCATCTTCACATATAGTCGACTGTTCAACCACAGGGATCTCATGCTCTACATTTTCTTCAACAATATCTCCTTCTTCTATCACATTCTCAACCACAATTTCTGCACCAATCTTTTCAATCTCATCGATTGGCAGAACATCATCTTCATTTATCAACTCATCATCCTCTAACATATCGTGTATCTCTTTCAGCGCATCAATCATATCATCAACAATCTCAACATCTTCAACCACATTCACATCATCACCAGCGGCAACCACATCATCACCAGATGCAGACTCCCCCTCAGCTGTGGAAGCCCCAAGAGCTATAGTAGTTCTTGGCAACTCACCACCTGCATCTTTCGATGCATTGGGATCATCGTCTCGGTCTTCTCTTCTTTTGGTCCTCAGCTCATCTCCTCTACAGCTCATCTCCCCCTAAGATGCCAAGAACACCTTCAAGGCATCTATAACTTTCCCGTGCTCAACCATGAGGGATGCCTGCAGTCGATTTGCTTCCACTAGGCTTTGAATAGTCTTGGACTGCTCAGCTACAATCCGCTCTAGTGAAGCTATTCGTTCCGAGTCTGAAGTGGGCGTGACCGCAGGTGGTACCGTACCCGATAACCCTGCAGTAGTGGTGACCGTAGACTCGACAAATCGTGCTACTACCACCGATGGAGTAAGCGTTTGAGGTGGTAGAGACACAATTGCTGGAGTCGACGTCTGGACGGCCGTGATCGATGGAATGTCAGCCGACGATGTAGCCACTACGGGAACAACCGTAGCGCTTGTACTCGATACCTGCACAGAGGTAGGAACAATGGACATACCAGACAGGGCAGGTGGAGCAAAACGTACCAACCGTGATGTCTCTCCAGCTCCTACACCCATACCTGTCCTTTCCCTTCGTGAACGCTTTCTCACCAGCTGCACAACTTCTTCTTCATCATCTTCCTCGTCGTCGTCGTCAACAGTTCTCTTTTGTTTCCCAACTGTTCTCTCATGCGTTACCATCATCCTTCTAGCCTCTTCCATCACATCATCAAAATCAGCTTGTGGACCCGAGACTTGAATATTCTCTTGAGGATCAACTCGGTCCATATCAAACATTCCTTGGCCTCCCAACATGGCATCAAGGTCAATCTCTGCAGCTGACACAGCAGCAGATACAGCAGGCGCAGCTGATACAGCCTGGGGTGCTGCCGCCTGTTGTGGTCTTGGGTCTCTGAACTCATCCCCTGCCGCAGGCACATACTCTGGGTTTATAAGGTACCCAAAGAGCGGAGTATGCCTGGGACGCAGCTCAGGCTTGCTTCGTGCGCTGGAAGTGCGACACTGTGCAAAGATACGTTTTGTCACACTTTCCACGTATCGAATAGGGCGTCGTTGAGGCAGCGTCGGAGCCACATGATTGAATATCATCTGTAGGAATCGTGGATACATTGTAAACCGCTCACGCGCCACAGCCCTTCGTTGCCTATCGATCTCGTAAAAGATCATCTGGCTGAAAGAATATCTTTTATTATAAGTCAACGCAGTCATAGCAGACTGCATTGTCGCACCCATACCATCAGTGCCTGCCTTCCGTCCTGACATACATACGATCATGACGTGCATAAGGAAGCTCCACTGATCTAAAAGGAATCCCTTCCTCCGTTGAGTGTCCCCTAAGGGTCCAGAATACCCCATCCTGAGGAACGCCCCATCACGGAATGGCGCAACAAACTCCGTTGGGTCATCCCTCGTCTCTTCACCAAACTGCAACGCAACCCGTATTTGTTCAGAAGAAAACTGAACAACTTGACCGTTTACGGTGGCTCGCATAACCGGGGGCTCAACCCGGCAATCATACTCTACCGTCTGCCAAAAGTCTTCAATATTCGGTAGGGAAATAGGCAGGGTAGTTGTTATTGCGTGATATATCCGTGAGCGCAGGAGAAAAGTAATTATCTCCCTGTAGTCCTCCACGCCCTTTGCATCTGGGTCAAGTGTTATGAACTGGTTATGAGCTGGGAAGAATTGTCTGTGATCATCACCGTCATCACCTGCACCTCCTGCACTTCCAACAGCAGCCATATCTGCACTAAACGAACCAAGTTAGATAAACGTTTAAGTTGTACACAAGTTCGCTTGATTACCAGGAGCGAAGTTGTGATCAAACCTGTATAGGCGAAGTTAAAGGTGAGGCGAAGTTGGGAACAACTTCGCTTCATCTTTAAGTTCGTCTAATTAATTTTAAGAAAAAAGGTCTAGGCGAAGTTAAAGTTAACTTTGCTTCATCACAACATCGCCTCAGGCGAAGATAAGGGTTAGGCGAAATTAAGTCTCAGGCGAAGTTGCGGATAACTTCGCCTCAGGCGAAATTAAGCCCCAGGCGAAGTTGCGGATAACTTCGCCTAAACCCAAACTTCGCCTGCATCAGAATAGGCGACTATTAGGATTCTAACAGCCGGAATCCGATGATTCGGCAAAGTTTGACGATCCAGGAGACTCTAACACATGATATTACGGATGGTTAGATGAAAAGATCGTCCATGAACACGTAATACAAGTTTGTAAATCTCGGTTTTGAAAGGTCACCGGACCGAGGTCACGAAACCGTTCAAAACGACCTATGAAAAGCATCACTGTCTTTGGATATACGGTTAATCGATAACACACACCTTGAATCTATGAACGAAACTGAGAAAAAGGATCGAAATCGGAAACGAATCAAGTTCGCCGGATAATAGTTAAGTTCGCAGGGTTTCTCGGAACAACTTCGCTGATATTTTGAAATAATGAATATTTTACTGTTTGAAATCCTTATATAGGGTCAGAGTTGGTCAGGCGAAGTTACGGATAACTTCGCCTAGGCGAAGTTATCCACAAGTTCGCCTGATTCAACAACTTCGCCTATATTTTCATAACCAGACCTTATAATTTTGAACAATTTGAATTAACTCTTTAAAACTTCCCTTTAAGAAATAAACGTCATGATCAATTCTAAGTAACCAGTTAAAAAATCATAAAGCTATCTAAGTACAAAAACGTAAAAAATTTAAAGTATAAGGGATCAAATTTCAGTCTCGATAGGGACTGCTACGTTTTAGAAAAGATCCGAACAGGAATCATACTAACTCCGTGACTGTCACATAGATCCGTGTTTAGCTGTATTATGACATAGAGAAACAGGTTGTACACATGTAAATAACTTAAAGTGGTTTTCATCGTTTCTGTGATACGAGTTAAGTTCAATTAAGCTCAAAAAATAAGTGGGCAACAACTCAGAGATTTTGATGCCTCCTATCTATTCTCAAAGCGTATTTGGCTTTCCCCAAGTCACCCCGAATTGTCTTCGACCCATAGTGTCTGATTAACTTGTAAGTATTCTTTGTCTGCTTCCCGTACTCATTCTTACTCCATGATTGAGAAGTCTCGATATCTTGAACTCTCGAATGTTACAATAACTCATAAGTACTAATTTTTTTTTTTTTTTTTTTAACAAACATACTTATAGACTTCAGATTAATAAACATCTGCAAGTCCCGAATCTGGATCACTGCAGTGTCTTGAAATGCCTTCTTCACGGGAATCAGAACACTTACGGGCTCGTGTATGACTGGGTAATCACTTTTCTGCCTATCATGCGGAAAGATATAAACGAAGACATGAAAAACTCTTAAGTAGTTTCCACGTAAAATCAAGTATATTTAGTTTGTATCACATATACTTTTACACACCATTAAGAATTTACCTTGACATACAATGACTGTTCTAATGCCTTTTAAGCTTAAGAACTTCACTAGTTAAGCACACAAAATTAGTATAAACATCATTTTCAAAGGTTGGATCAATTTCCTGTTAAACATTGCAAATGAACTTCTTACGAAGTATTAGACTTGAAAAGTAATTTCATTTCCCATAAGAGATTTTGACTTCAATCGCCCCGATCACGTCAAAGTCTTCAGGTAAACGGCAATCCTGAAGATCCAATGGATCAACTGGACCGACCACATACAAGTATGTGTCCTTCTAACTAAGTATGACCGACTAATTTTCAGCGACAGAAAGAAAACACATCATAACCGCCCCGGTCACTTTCAGTCATCTGGTTAATGGCGACCCTCATTCTCTACAAGTAGAAACGAGGACCAAAACATATCCGAGGATATGTCCATCAAACTGAGGTAACCGACTAATTTTAAGCAATAGTGACGTTTTTTTTTTTTTTTTTTTTAAATAAACACAAAAAAAACATGGTTACTCGGGATTGATCATCCCGTTCAGCTCAATTAGGTTTTGAAATCTGGATTTATCAAACGCTTTTGTAAATAAATCAGCGAAATTTTCTAGCGTATCGACCTTTTCGACCTTAATCAGTTTCTTCTCAGCACAATCCCGTATGAAATGATGACGAATGTCAATATGTTTAGTTTTACTATGTTTCACGGGATTGTTAATTACTGAGATGGCAGCAGTGTTATCAATAAAAATAGGAGTGAGTAAGAAATTCAGACCATAGTCGCGCAATTGTTGCTGAATCCACAAAACCTGAGAGCAGCAGTTGGATGCTGCCATATATTCAGCTTCGCACGTAGAGATTGCGACTGATGTCTGTTTCTTGCACTGCCAGGAAACTAATCTTCCACCGAGAAACTGACATCCTCCTGTTGTCGACTTCCGACTCTGATTGCACCCTCCATAATCAGAATCTGTATAAGCAACCAGTTCCAAGTCTCCTCCCTTCGGGTACCACAACCCTAGCTTCGGCTTGCCTTTGAGATACCGCAAAATCCTCTTCACACCCTTCATGTGAGATTCCTTTGGGTTTGCCTGAAAACGAGCACAAAGACAAACAGCAAACATTATATCAGGCCTAGAAGCAGTCAAATACATCAAAGAACCTATTATAGCCCGATACTGAGTTGGGTCCACATCTGCGTCACCGTCTATTTCAGCTCCCAACTTGTGGTTGACGCAAATTGGAGTGTCAAATGGAGAACAATCCTCCATCTTGAAGCGCTTGAGGACATCATGAACATATTTTGTTTGATGAATGAACATCCCATCCTTCTTTTGATCAACCTGCAATCCTAAAAAGAACGTTAGTTCACCCATAGCACTCATCTCAAATCTTTTCTTCATGACGGCCTCAAATTCCTGACACATGGAGACTCTTGATGCATCAAATATAATGTCATCCACGTAGACTTGAACTAGCAGGAAGTCACTTCCATCTCTCTTCACAAACAGTGTGCTGTCAATCAAACCCCTTTCAAAACCATTCTCTAGCAAGTAGTCCGATAACGTTGAATACCAGGCACGAGGTGCCTGATGTAATCCATACAGCGCCTTGCTCAACTTGTACACGTGATCAGGAAAGTCTGGGTCAGGAAAACCCGGAGGTTGCTCAACATACACAACCTCATCAACTTTCCCATTGAGGAACGCACTCTTCACGTCCAACTGAAACACTTTCATCTTCTTAAAAGCAGCAAACGCCAAAAACAATCTTATAGCTTCCAACCTGGCCACCGGAGCGAACACTTCATTATAATCTATCCCCTCTTGCTGATTAAAACCTTTAACGACCAGCCTCGCCTTGTTTCTTATAATAATCCCCTTTCATCTCTCTTGCACTTAAACACCCATTTTGTGCCTATCGCATGCACAATCCTTGGTTTTTCAACCAAAGTCCAAACTTCCATCTTCTTAAATTGAGCCAACTCTTCTTGCATGGCCTCGACCCACGAGCTGTCCTTAAGAGCCATTTGATAATTTTTCGGTTCAATCTGGCTAATAAAGCATGAGTACAAACATTCGTTCATTATACCCGTTTCCTTAATGCTTGTATAAACACAGGTGTGCTCATTCAAGCTACTTCTGGTTTGTACACCGGAGGACACATCACCTATAACATTCTCCAAAGGATGTTCTTTGTGAATTCTCGTGGTCGGAACAGCACCGACATGCAAATTATCTTCTAAATTAGAAGAGAGCTCATCAATGGTTGTTTCTGGCTGAGAGTGAAATGGATTGATAAACTCTTCTTCAGGATAGACAGCAGGGGAACCGATAGAATTTGATGAGGAAGCTTGACAATCATCAAATAGCTGTCTATGAGCCAAATTTTCCTCCTCATCTAGAATCATCTTCGTAGCAACACGTTCTTCTTCTTCTGTACAAAACAAATCAGGTATGTTAAAAGACTTGAAGAGCCTATCATAGTCGAAAATCCCAGGAGGTCCGATGCTCAGTCTTGGCGATCTGTAACTCGTAATGTCGGTGTTACATACCACCTCAACCTTGCCGTTCGTTGTATTAAAGACACGCCTGTTGGGAGTCCCAACTTCATAGCCGACTAAGATTCCTTCATCGGCTGCTTCACCAAACTTTGAATGTGTCTTTAAAATTGAACACGGGGACCCGAAAGCTTCAAGTCCACACAAATTGGGCTTTCTCCCATGCATAAGCTCGTAGCATGTTTTATTAAGTCTTTTTACCGTTAAAACTCTATTCAGTACATAGCAAGCTGTAGAAACAGCTTCAGCCCAGAACACCACCGGAAGCTTCGAATCAGCCAGCATAGTTCTGGCTCCTTCAATTAAATTTCTATTCTTCCTTTCAGCCACTCCATTCTGTTGCGGAGTATACGGAGCGCTGAATTGGTGTTCAATCCCTCTTGACAGACAGAAGATCTCCATTTCAAAATTTTAAACTCGGAACCATTGTCACTTCTGATGAACTTCACTCGTTTATCCATAATGTTCTCAACTTTGGTAATCAGATTCTTCACCATTTGAGCCGTTTCGTCTTTTGATTTCAGGAAGTATACCCACGAGTATCGTGAGTAGTCATCAGTGATCACCAAGCAATAAGTTGTACCACCTAGACTTCTTACATTCACAGGACCGAAGAGATCCATGTGAAGCAGCTCTAGTGTACTGGCAATTGAATTTACTTTCTTGGTGAGATGGGACTTCTTGTGCTGCTTTCCCTTTTTGCACGCAAGACATTTGTCTTCAAAATTGAAACTTTTTAAGGGAACACCCAACACAAGCCCATGTCTGACAATATGGTTCATCTTCCGAAGATGAATGTGCCCCATTCTCCTGTGCCACAGTTCAGATTCCGATTCGCTTGCTTTCGTCAAAAGGCACGATTCTTCCGTTGACATTTCAGTTGAACTTAGATCCATCATATACGTATTTCGATCACGTGGAGCCTTCATTACTATCCACTCCTCTGGTATTTGAAAACCAGGCTTCAACACAATCGCATCAGTCTTTGTGAAGTGTACGGTATAATCTTTATCACAAATCTGCGACACACTCAGCAGATTGTGCTTCAGTTCTTCAACAAAGTTCACATTTTCTAACGTCATCTTCCCGTTAGTTACCGTACCCCTTCCTGTTATTTTGCCACCACTCTCACCGGCAAAACTGACTCTCGCTCCTTGAACAGGTTTTAAATCTTGTAACAAATTCTTGTTACCAGTCATGTGCCGGGAACAGCCGCTGTCCACAACCCAAAGATTATTGAAAGCCCTGTTCAACTGTTCCTGCACAAACAAAAGAGATTATTAAAATTTGGGGACCCAAGACCTCTTGGTCTTGGGTCGATTAACCTTCTTAACAGAACTCACACACCTTGGCTGACCAAAATTAGCATTAGAAAAATTTCCACGAGTCCTAACAGGATACCTCCTTGGAAACTGATAGTGAGGCCAACCAAACCGACGAACATTAAGAGAATCAAAAGAATTATAGCATTTGGTTTGGTTATTAGTAGTGTAAAAACGAGATGTGTTTCTTTGAAAACCTGTATTATCTCTCAAATTTGAATGGTTTTCATTTTTAACATTTAAACGATTACCAAAAACCTTAGTCTCAGTTTTCGAGGGCCTCACCTCTCTGAAACGCTGCTTCAGAGGGCAATCAGCAACAAGGTGCCCTGTTTGATTACATCTAAAACAACACCTATGTTCAGCTTTCTTTTCAGCAGATGTTTTAGATGTGGAAGCAGTATTACCAACCGTACGTCTCACATAAGGTGGGACATATGGGTTGAGTGGAGTACTCCTTTTAGTTGAATTAACTTTTTCTCCACTAGTGGGTAACACTTCCTTCTCTTTTGTCTTACCCGACTCGGATGACTTATCCGAATCAGAAGAGACTGGACATGAAATAGAAATTTTAACTTTTGAGACAGGCGAACTTGTTTCGCCTTTACTAAGTTCCGGTACTTTACCAGTTTCCTTAGCAGGACCTGTCTGATCAGCTACAAAATTAACAGATTCATGAACACTAGGATTGAAAGTATAATTATGGTTATAAGGTGGTGGAACCTCATGGTAACCAATTCCTCCCCTCTTAGGTGAGCAACCTTGATCACTAACGAGATGATCAAGAATAGCAGAGGAATTCCGGAATTGCTCCAGTTTCCTATTTAGTTCCACCACTTTTACCTGGTGATCAGCAATCGATTTTTCTTTCTCAGCGATTAACTTGGTTTTCTCTTCTAAAACCTCGTAGCTTAGATCGATCACATCAATTTTTTCAGCTAATTTTGTTTTTAAACTTTTAACGTCTTTTTCACAAGCTTTAATTTTTATTTTATAATTATTTTCTCTTGTCTTTGTGAAGTGATGAGCTTCTTTCAAGGTTTTAAATTCGGCATCCAACTTAACATACTGATCAGTAATTGTAGCAAGCTGTTCAGACAAGTTCTCACATTTAGTACAGATAGGTTTAGTACATACCTCGGAGTTCTGGTCATTAGCCATGAAAGCTTTTTCATTTTCAGCAGCTTTCATACATTCTTCAGCTGCAACCTTCGCCATGTGTGCCTGCTCAAAGAGTTCTCCAGAGAACATGTTCCAGTTGTATTCACCAGCATCAGACATCATGGCATTATTCCCATTGTTATTTCCACTTTGCTGTGTAGTCCTCCCCTGACTACGTTCTACACGTGCATTAGTGCACTCCTTTGCAAAGTGTCCATTTTGTTGACAATTGTAACACCTCACCCTTGACTTGTCAAATCCTGGCTTTCCACCTACGAACTTTCTGCCAGTCTTCTTCATGAAACGCTTCACTCTTCTGACTATCATCGCCATCTGCCACTGCAGATCCATCTCCTCCAGATCATTAGGATCGATCTGGTCATAGTCTTCTTCCAAAGCAGCAGGGTCCACAATCTTCCCTTGTATGTAGTTCTCGTAAGAAGCAATAAAAGATGCATAGAGTGCAAACTGCTCTTCAGCAGATTTGACACTCATTGGCATCTTAGTGTAGTTATTGCTTGAAGCACTGGGAGAGAAACTACTCTTGGATGCTTGAGGTTTCGAAGCACTTGATCCTCCAGCAACAAAGCAAACATCACCGTTCAAGTTTACTGACACATTTCCTTCATGAGAAGAGTTAGAACCTGACTCTCCTTTGGAGTAGTAAGCAGCAGATTCAGACATCGAACTTGAGCCTGAGATAACTTTGGCACCATACATACCAGGGTCTTGAACATGATCCGTTGGTGTCTCTTTACGAACCATATTAAGCTCAAAGGTTCTGAGCTTGTTTACTGCTGTCTCCAAGTCATAATTAGGAAAGTCTTTGTCTTCCCTCATTAGAACAGTGTACATTTCCCACTTTGGTGGGAGAGCATCGAGAAGCTTCTCAACTATTTCCTCCTCTCTGTAAGCAATAGAATAGTTGTTCAGCTCTGTCATTAGATGATAATATCGGGTGATAATATCATCAAGCGATTCGTTCTTCAAATACTTGAAGACAGAGAACTGGGTCTTTAACAGCTTAATCTTCGAGGCACGAATACCCACGTTCCCTTCGAATCTATTCACAAGAGCATCCCAAAGCTCTCGTGCAGAAGTGTACTTCCGGAATGTATCGAGAATCTCTTGAGGAAGAGCCATAGTAATTGCAGCATGGGCCTTGCTCTCGGCCTCATACATCTTCTTCTCTTCTTCCTCCATCTTGCTGTACTTCTTTATAACATCCCAACCTTCGTATTCCATTGTCGGTGGAATATATCCATCCTGGATGCACACCCACATCTTTGCATCCTGGTATTTAATATACTGAATGAACCTATCCTTCCACGCCACAAATTCGGTTCCTTTTATCAACCTTGGGGCCTTAGTAGCCGACCCCGCTTCAACTTCCATTTTGACTAACTCTGAGATGTTAATCGGCGACATCTTCTCGAAAACACGAAAAACCTGAAAAAAACAAAAATTCTTCCAAACAGTACTATAGGCGAAGTTAAGGATAACTTCGCTTAAGGGTTAACTTCGCTGGAAAATCCTTAAATTCGCGTGACTAAGCGAAGTTGAGAATAACTTCGCTTAAGGTAAGCGAACTTAGGAGGTAAGCGAAGTTGAGGTTAACTTCGCTTAGGCGAACTTATGAGGTAGGCGAAGTTGTGGTTAACTTCGCTCAACCTTATATCTTCGCCGAAACCCTACTTCCAGCGTCGGCAACTTCGCCTGAAGAACAACAACTTCGCCCGAAGAACACTGAAAATATTCAGATCTGTTTTCGACGATTTAGCAGTTTCCGGTCGGTGTGCCGGCTTGAATATGACTGTATAAGGTGAGTATAACACAATATCAACGAAAACGCGTCCCGCGAATAGGTCAAACGAGACGTTTTCTACACCCGCGTGAAATCCCGAACCACACAATCGAGCCAAAGCTCTGATACCAATTGTAGGTTCCCGGACGGATCTTACACGAGATATCGCTATCTACGTAGGTGCGGAATCCCTGCGTAGGTAGTTACGAGCGTAGAATACGTAAAACAATCACACGCGATACAAACGAACACGTTATATATTATAACTTGAAACACGTCTATTACAGACTCTCGACACGTTCACTGAACTCAACAACTGACTCCTCTCTCGTTACCTAAACAAACCGTCGGCTACAGTATATATATACACGACAACTTCGCCCGATATGTTCAGGCGAAGTTGTCCATAACTTCGCTTGTTCAACAAGTTCGCCTAGGCGAACTTGTCGACAACTTCGCTTGTTCAACAAGTTCGCCTAAGCGAACTTGTTGACAACTTCGCTTACATACATAAACATAAACTTAAACATAATTACATTACAGACTCGATTACAAACGCTAGACTATGAACTACTGACATTTATGTACCAACAAAGACGTATTCCAGTCTTTGGTGAATGCAAAGGTTCTGTCAAAGTTTGATCTCAAAGCTGGATTCTGGAAGCTAGGGATCAACCCAGAGGATAGGCCAAAAACAGCATTTTGCATTCCAAATCACCATTACCAATGGAAAGTGATGCCGTTTGGGCTAAAAAACGCACCGTCAGATTTTCAAAAACCGATGATACGCATTTTTTAGCCAATTCTCAATAACGCATTGGTCTATATTTACGATGTCCTCTTATTCTCAGAAGATGAAGAATCACATGCGGACTTGCTACATAAGTTCCACTCCATCTTCCAGAAGTACGGAATTATGCTATCAGAAAAGAAAATGGAGGTCGGAGTAAGTTCCATTGAGTTTCTTGGCATGAATATTACCAGAAGCAAGTACCAACCACAGCCACACATAGCCAAAGAGCTCCCCCAATTTCTAGATAAGCTAACGTCACAAAAGGAAACTCAACAGTTCCTCCGATTAGTCAATTATATGGCAGACTTTCTGCCAAAGTTGTCGGTCCATACAGCTCACCTGATCCCCATGCTGAAAAAGAGTCCTCCCACTTGGACTGAAATCTAAACACAGGCTGTCAAGCAAATAAAGGAGCTTGCTGACAAGATGCCTCCTTTAAAGATTCCTGCACAAACAGACAAGCGAATCTTACAGACAGACGCTAGTGATGAGTACTGGGCAGCAGTCTTGCTTGTCGAAGACGATAAGGGTGTCAGAACAATATGTGGCTATAAAAGTGGCCCGTTCAAAGAGTCTGAAAAGCATTATCATTCCACGTATAAAGAAATCTTAGCGGTTAAGAAAGGAATCGAAAAATTTCAATTCCACTTAATTGGCCATAATTTCCTCATTGAAATGGACATGTCAGCTTTTCCAAAAATGCTACAGTTCAAACAAAAGATTCTCCCAGAAGCAAAACTGCTAAGGTGGGCAAATTGGTTTACTCAATGGACGTTCACAGTTATTGCAGATTTCTTATCAAGGCCAAAGGAGTACAAGCCAAAGGCCTATAAATACAGGGAGTATCAAGAGGTCCAGCACCAGCACACCAGACACCCCCATATCCTACCAACCTTATTCATGATGAATGACCCAAGTTCATCCAACCCCCTAAAACCACTTGCAGAAGAAATCAGAGAAAAGAATGTGCCTAAAGAGATTATCGAGGTAATTGCAGAACACACCCTGAAGGAACGATCCCAATTATGCTACAAGACACTTCTTACAATCATTTGGAAAAAGCATGGTCCGTTCATGAAAGAATCATGTTCCATCCCGAATACCCATTCATGAACACTTTCCATATCAGAGACCTTTATTCCCTACCAAAAGAAGCTTTATGCTTTTTCTGGTATCTGTTTGAGTCTCACACAGTTGCCATGTCCTTCAACTCAGAGAAGCTTCTCCCTTACTTAATTGACTGTCAGTGTGAAAAAATGTCAAAAAATTCCACAAATACGTTCACCCTTCTACAATGGTTCCTCACCCCACATCAATGGATTGAAGAAATTACTTCCTCAAAGAAGAAATACTGCATTGTATACTTCAGAAGACCAGGATGTTATATTTCTCCATCAACAGGCAAAGACGGGCAGTCATTGGTTTTACATGCCCCTTATTGTTTCATACACTCATGGTCAGATATAAAGCCTACTAGCCCTAACTACAAATACTGGGCTCCAAAGGAATATGCAGATACAAGGATATGTCTTGCTCATGCGAACAATGTCTCGCCAGAACCGATACCAGCGAACGTACATAACGGAGAAAAGGTTTGGGAAAATGACAACCCGCATTCCAAAATATGGAAGGAGGTCTTAAGCCAATACACAAAGACCCATCTTGTTGATGACTTTGATCCATATGAAGATGACCCGTCTCACCCAGACTTTCGTTGGAAGTAAAGAGTATCAATGAAGAAGAAGAAGTTCCAATAAAGTTATTTTTATTTGTGTGCTTTTAGTTTGCTTAATGTGTGCTTAAGAATAAAGCTTAATCACTCTTAAAGTGGGTTTAAGCAAGTAGGTTATGTATTAAAATATTTAGTATTGTGTGATGTAAGCCATGATGTAATTTTCTAGTGTGATGTAAACAATGATGTCATGGACACCCTTCCTTGACCTATAAAAGGAGGGTTCCCCCTAGTGTATTTCTCATCCTTGGAAAGAAATAAAAACTCCTTTGAGTCTTTTATCTTTCTTATTTTCTGGTGGGTTGTTTGATGGTCCTCTCAAGTCTAGACAGACTAACAACTTGAGGTTCAGAAGATTTCCAAGCCGAGCTTCGCCTTGTGTTTTAGGCTCTTACTGTTCTTCATGAAGATCAGCCATACACTCCCCCCCCCCCTTTTTGGTATCAGAGCCATAACGAGGCTCCTGTTCCGCCTTTACCGGATCTTTTAAGTATGCTCCGTGACTGCCGACGTTGATCGGATCTCTCACATCATAACAACTGATCTTGTCGAGGACTCGAACAGTCTGATACGACGCGTAAACACTTCCATGTGTCGGTAGACAATTTGTTCGCGAGTGGTAAGACGACGTTAAAGAGGATAAGAGTCGCTGTAAGTCTCTAGTTTAGTACTAATTGGGAAAATCCAGAGGGTGTTAGGTCACGTCCAAACTCAGATATGAACCACGTGTCAAGTCTGTCCCGTCTGTCCAGTCGTCGGTCATCAGCGTCTAGGATCGATCAGTCGTATGATTTCTCATACCTCTCTGATGATTCTAAAATCCCTATTACTAGTATGACTTTAGTCAATCCCTATAGTGTCTTCTTAAAAGCCCAAAGTTCTCTTTCTGAAAGAGTCAAAAAAAATAATTAGTCCAAACCCCAGCTCAGGTGTCAAGGAGTATGTTCAAACCTCCAAGTTTGATTCATACCAGCTTCCAGCCACAACCTCCGAACACCTAGTAAACCTATCCCTTCCCCCAGATCTTCCAAGGATCTGCCAAGCACAAGGCTTTACCCACATCCACTTCAGTGCAGTAAGGTTAGCCCTGACCTTTCATGGTAGAAAAGGTCTACCAGTGTTCTCCCGGATCGCCCTAGTCGATTCCAGGTTCGTAGAATACCAACATGCTTGTATTGGTACTATTCAAACCAAGTTGAACGTCGGCACAGTGTTTGTAACCTTCTACCCGAACTTCAACATGCCTATTAACGATCCATCACTGTTTACCACCATAAAAGCCCAGATTCAGATCGGAGATGCCCATCAGGTTAACACCTTTCAAGCAACCTTCCATTACCAGATGGTGTACAGGGTCCAAAACCACTATTTGGACATCATGATTCCCGGGCATGACAATTCAGGTCACGCATTGCTCATCGACATCGATTCCAATGCAGTGCCAATAGTACCACATGTTCCTAATCAGCTATCCAGAGAAGAGCTCCTCAAGCTCCTCCCAAAAAAATGGATAACTAATTACGAACAGATCCATCAGGCTCCCGTCCAGACAACGACAGCACCAGACTTCGTCCGACTCCATGATGGTCTTGTCGAACTCAAGTTCAAGAAAGAAGACAAACAAAACGTCTTCTCTACGATGTACATGATGCAGCCTGTAAAGACCCCAACCTCGACAGAACATTTCCCTTAGGACTTGTGCAACTGCCAGTCATGCTTAGACGAAGCACACAGGGTTTAATACGATGAAGACGCTCCAAAGAAGAGGAAAGGATCCCAAAAGTCTCTAAAAAAGAGATATGAAGCGGGAGATCCAACAGTTGGTCTTCTAGGTGAACCATCAGGCAAGTTTGACTACTATGTCCTTTACGGTGACTCACCGCCACAACCAAAACCAAGACCAGCCAGCCCTTCATCACCAAAATCCCCCCCCCCCCTAAGCAGAAAGGAATGTTTTTCATGATACCTATTCCGTCGACCTCGTCCCCAGATCTCCAGACTGAGTTCCTGGCCCTGACCTCGTTCGAAGATCATATACAGAAAACAAAGCATAGTTGGACAGTTCAGCCTTCCAGTACTATGAACCCCACAAGATCCTCAAGCCAGATCACTGTTGTAGAAACTACACTCAACTGGCAAAGTGAGAATGCAGTTGCCCAGAACAACGCTCTCAAAGCCATCGTAGCTCAGCAGAACAGGTTCAGCCAAACCCAAAAAAGCTTGGTTGGCAGGGTGCAAACCCTAGAAGGTATCATTTATGAGTTACGGACCAAGATGCTTGGTCTTCATAATGAATTACTCCAGCTAGTTAACTCAGCTCCTGGCCCACAAACTCAAAACAGTCTAGTCCAAAAAGAAGCGGAGATGAAGTTCCTCAAAGCCCAGTTTGTAGACCTTGAAAGGCAGCACAAGCAACAAAGAACTTCAACCATGGCAGATGATCCATGGAGGCTACCAAGTGCTCCGTTCGCCAGAACGGCCTTTGAGCCACAACCGCTACCGGTACACACGTGGTCAGAAACGTCACCATCAATGAACCTATGGGCAAATGAACAAGCTCAGTTTAGAGCTTGATCAAGAAAGTCATCCTCAAACCATAGTGCTTCGTCAAGTAGTACGGACCAGAAACCGTCAACCAGTTCTAGGAAAGACAAGCAGGTCAGAAATGACAGCATGATGATGGCCTACAAGAAGACTCAGCATGAACACCAATGACCACCAACAGATGCCCCAATCATCAGTCATTCTGATGATGAATCGTGTGTTATCTCAGAAGAACGGTCAGAATATTCTGACGTAGCTCCAAATTATGAATTTGAGCACTTATTCATGACACAGCCAAAAACCAGAGCCAAATTATATTGACTCAAGGTGGAGTCACGTACAGAACCACATACAAGTAAAAATGTGTTCTCCAACACAGACTCAAAACAACAGTTCACCTTCGATGACATCCCGCCATCACAATGACGCGAGAGATATGTTGAGATGCTAACATGGTGCTCTGCAGAATTGTGTAGGACCGATTCGGGACTCGGTTTCCCAACGATTCACGGGGCAACGTGTTAGAGTGCGGAATCCTCTAACACGGCGATTCTGTGGTGATCAACGGACACTTAGGTACGATTCCTAAAGGGGTTTGACGCCTAGGATTGGAGGAAACGACCAAGAACACGAAGAACAGTGGAGAGAGTTTCTGTAGGCTGCTGGTTCGTGAGTGTGTAATCTGTTCTCTGCATGTGAAATTTCCCAAGTAACGTTTATATACCGAAGACTCATTCGGTCGAATGAAATAACTCATTCGATCGAATGAGATATGGTTCGATCGAATGAGACCTGGTTCGATCAAATGAGACCTGGTTCGATCGAATGAGACCTGGTTCGATCGAATGAGATCTGGTTCGATCGAATCAGTCACTGATTCGATCGAATCAGCTTCGTTTGACATTTTCTGCACGTTAACTTGGTTTCACGATCGTTGGTTTCATGTTGAACCAACCTGATAGAACTGGGGACATACATGTGACATTTCATGTCCTAACAAACTCCCCCTTGGAGCCAGTTCTATTTGCCTGTAACCAATCGAGTTCTCTTGCTCGATCGTAACTCCCCCTTGGAGTTATCTCACTCTCTCTTTTCTCAAAACTAGTGGTGCAAACATTGCATCCACAAACTCCTTTCTTCATGGAGTTCTCTCTTGATCAAATGGTACAGTCAGTCAGATTTACCATAGGTTCCGCATATCCTGAGACGCTGTCAATTGGAATTTTGGATTAACATTTAAGCACAATTGTATTAGATTTGTAAAATTGACATTAACGCATAATCTATCACAATATTCCAACTCATATTTCATTCAATTCAAAACAATTACAATCAGAAGATTTAATTTTGAATTACAACAAGAAACAAGATAAACGAAAGATATGATAATTAATCTTTAGTTTCTTGGGCATACTTCTTCTGTTGTTCTTTCCAATTTGATCCTGCATGTATGTCATAGGCAAAGCAAATCCTAATGACATTTCTGTACGTTAACGCTTGCTCTATGTCTTCAGGAGCATAAAGAATCTCTGTCTTGTACAACGTATAGACATCCTCCCTTGACAAATTTGTGAGCCACATTGGATCAAAAATACGAATTGTGCTCCAGTTTCCATAGTCATTGAGCACAATAACTGCCTCATGCAGTCTTCCATCATAGTACCAATGCCTGAATGATTTGTAGAAGTCATGCTTCATCTTTCTAAGAGGAATCTTCTTCATTGTGAGTGGTGGCATGTACTTCAAAATAACTTTTGGCCTGTTGGTGATCGGATCGATCTCCTTTTTGCTTATATATCTCTTCGGCCTCTGTGGTGTGATCATCTTCCATTTTGTGTTGTACTCTTTTCGCAATACACTCTGATAATACGTGGCAAATGGAGATGAGTTGGCGTATAGCATATCAAGATAATTCAGACGGTTCAGATCATAAGTAGGAAGGGTCTTCAAATCAGTAATACGTTGAAAGTATTCAACCCCCTTTTCTCTCTTGACAGCTACGCAGTTAAGATCCTTCAGACATGCCCAAGCGATAATTTCTCCTGAAGTTCTGCGACCCTTCATCTTATATGACGTTGTATGAGGAATGGTCGGCTTCGCTTTTCGTCTGGATCTAATCTTCTCAAGAATAACATTGAATGCTTTCTTGCATTCCTCGGTTTTCTCTAAAAAATCGGCTTGATCCGCTTCAGAAGGCTGTTCCATATTGTTTGACCTTTCTTCAGCTTTCTTCTGTATTTCCTCCTCTGTTACATTTTGGAAGAAACTTGCAGAGTTAGGAAGATCGTCATTTTGAAACGTATAGTATTCAGGATACTCTTCCTTTGACAAGTCTTCCATTTCAACTTCATCAAATTGAGAGGGATCAACGTGTGAGGGATCAGTGGCCGTTGATGATGATGAATCAGGTGTGGCAGCAGAAGAAGACATTTGTTCTGTTGAAGGCAAAGCCAGATACTTGCCTGTTTCTACGTTGGATAATTTAAACATTTGTTCCAATTCTCTTCTGTGAAATTATGAGAAATTTCACCTTCTTCCAAGTCTCCACTTGCGAAGTTTCGCTGCTCATTTGGATTGTCCAGTAGAAACGTGAAAAATTCTGCTGCAGTTTTTGATTGCAGCGGTTGGACATTAAACGGATCATCATCACCTGTTTGATTAAACAACCACAATTTAACAACAATTTTAAGTAAACATATGTAATATCATAAACATGAAATACAATATCATTACATATGAAACTGAGTCTATACAAAAATCATCATTTAACAAGATTTAACATTTAAATCCTCACTACATTCACTCAATTCACTCTTTAGTACCTTCACCTCCATCATCTGAAGAGTCAAGTTCGTCTGTGTCCACATCAACATTTGATGGACCTTCCAAACGTAGAACATCTCCTTTCAATTCGGTTACTTTCGCCTCAAGGCTTAGATTTGACTCTCTTAGTTCCTTGATAGAAGAGCCCTGATCAGCGACAGTCGCATTCAGCTGACTGTTTTCAATTCTGAGCATGTCGTTTTCGGCTCGAAGTTGGGCAATCTGCTCATCTCTCAGTCTATTTTGCTCTTCTTGCCGTCTATTCTGCTCTTCTTGCTCAGTCTTGAACATGAACATCTTCATCATAGCCTTGTGAAGATCAGCTATTTCTGTTGCAACCTGAGGAGGTATAGACATTTCAGGTTGAGGTTGAGTAGTCGGTTGTGATGCTGATTGTGGTGCTGGTTGCTGTGTTAGTGGCGGTGCTTGTTGAACGGGAGGAGCAGCAGACGAAGTCCCAACTGATTGTAACATTGGAGGACGTGGGGGATCAGAAAATAAACTCCGATACTTCCTTGTAACCTTCTTCTTTTGTCTTTTCGCAGGCCTTTCTTCGCCCGCAACATCCTCGGCCCTAACCTCACCAGCAAAGTGCACATCCGATGCACTTGCTTCATCACCAGCATCCAGAACCTCAACGTTAAAGAATGAATCAGCCTCTTTTTCGGCATCTGTTCTGGTGTCTGTCGGTACCTCTTCCTCCTCAGTGTCAGATTCATCGCTGGTTTTCTGATAAGGTAAGTTCTCGACGTCTGAATCACTGGCGGTATTCCTCCACTTCCTCTTCGGAGGAGCCTTGTAAGATGGATTTGTCACGTGCCCAAAGCATCTTTTGTGTGGTGGTCTTGTGGGGCGATCCTTGTAAGATTTTAAACGGTTGAGGGTTTCGTTCTTCATGTGGTCCAGTTTCACCACATCACCCTCATTTTCTTTCAGTAGACCCAGAGCTTGACTATCGACGATCATTTGTACAAATCTCGGGTACTGTAGAAATTTCTCGCCCGCCCCTTGTTTTATTGTCAGATTTTCCACCATATGGCTGAATGTCATCTGCGAGAAGTTGTAGGGGCGGTTCATCACTAATGCAGCCATTGTGAACTGCATGCTTTCCCTCAATTTGTCAAAACTTGTTCTTTGAGGCCCTAAGCAGTGCATCACCACGTGTGCCAGATATTTGAACTCTGGACACAGATTGGCTTTATGGAGTAGACCGGCATTCAGGTCACCGTCGTACTTCATTCTTGCAAAACATCCTCTGGTTCCAGCAGGATGTAACCCAGTAGGATCTGAATCAGCATCAGCAAACCCACAGACTTCCCTGAGGATTTGGGCAGATACAACAATTCCATGCCCTCTAACATTTGAGCGAATTACCGACGGCACAACAGTTTTGTCGTGCGAGGCATTCCTCCAGAATTCCTGTTGAATTGACATAATGGGTTCTACTACCCTTGAGATAGGTCCGTGAATCCTGGAACGTTTCAGGAATTTGATCATTGTGGCAAAGTCTTTCCCATGGCTTGCCTTTTCGTCGAGAAAGGCTACAATGTTGTGCTTGATTGATGTTTTGAAGGGAACGAAGACCTCTGCAACTTCAGCCATTTTATATTTTATTGATGTACGTGAAAAATCGAATAAGATGAACGGATCAAAACGAGGGTTTCGCGTAAACAATTTTGAGAGTAAATTTCCGTAAATTTTTTCGAATAATACTGACCGATCGAATGAGTCTGAGTATATATACTGTTTCAGGACTCATTCGATCGAATGGACTTGTTCGATTGGACCAATCGATCGAATGAGAGTCTATTCGATCGAATAAGTCTCTCGCAACACTTCACATTCTCACAACAACTGACTCGATCGAATAGGCTCATTCGATCGATTTACTCGATCGAATAGCAACATATTCGATCGAATGAGGGAAAAACTTTGAAAAAAAATAAACTTTTAAACTTTTTATCCCCTGCCATCAAGCGTGGTGCCTTTGAACCATCTTTGGGTTTTCTTGTCACTTCTTCTTTCTTTCATGCACAGTCGGTTGCGCAGATAAACATTTAGCAACCTGCATGAAGTTTTCTTTCATTCCTACACACGTAGTCACGCATCTGTTGCTGAATCCAAATAACTTGAGAACAGCAACTGGCAGCCGCAATATATTCCGCCTCAGCTGTTGAAGTGGAGACTGACGTCTGCTTTTTGCATTGCCACGTTACTAAACGACTTCCAAAGAACTGACATCCTGCTGTTGTTGATTTGTAATCGAGTTTACAACCACCATAGTCCGAATCACTAAACGCATGTAGATCAAAGTTATCATCATGAGGATACCAAAGACCCCAATCTGGAGTACCCTTCAGATAACGCAAAATTCTTTTGACTGCAATAAGATGGGAGACCTTCGGCTTTGACTGGTAACGTGCACAGAGACACGTAGCAAACATTATGTCCGGCCGAGAAGCAGTCAGGTACATTAGAGATCCGATGATCCCTCTATAGTGAGTTGGATTGATCAATTCACCCTTCTCGTCAGGATTAATCCCGTGATTAACCTCTAACGGAGTTCCTTGTGAAGAGGAACTCAACATCTCGAACCGTTTCAAAATGTCATTGACGTATTTTGTCTGATGAATGAAGACACCGGAGTCTGTTTGATCAACCTGAAGTCCTAAGAAGAACTTCATCTCACCCATGGAGCTCATTTCAAATTTTTCTTGCATCACTTGTTCAAACTCCTTGCATAGTGTTTTATTCGTGGACCCGAAAATGATGTCGTCCACGTACACTTGTACCATAATGAGATCTCCTTCTTTCTCCTTTGTAAACAACGTGCAGTCGATCGTTCCTCTTCTAAACCCGTTGTTCAGAAGGTGTTTGGATAGTTCCTTGTACCAAGCTCTCGGGGCTTGGTGAAGACCGTACAAAGCCTTGTTGAGCAGGTAGGCTTTGTCCTTGTGATTTGGGTCTTCAAAACCTGGAGGTTGTGCCACATATACGGTCTCTTCGATGTGACCGTACAAAAAGGCACTCTTGACGTCCATCTGATATACTTTGAATCTCTTGAAAGACGCATACGCCAAGAACATCCGGATTGCCTCTAAACGCGCAACCGGAGCATACACCTCATTGTAGTCTAGGCCCTCGATTTGCCTAAACCCTTGGACCACCAGGCGGGCTTTGTTGCGAACAATCACTCCACGATCGTCGCGTTTACATTTGAGTACCCACTTAGTGCCAATTTTCTTCTGTCCTTTGGGGAGATCCACCAGCTTCCACACACCAAGTCTCTTGAACTGTAATAATTCTTCATGCATGGCTGAGACCCAGTTAGCGTCTTTCAGCGCATCGGTGATGCTGCGTGGTTCTTCTTGTGCTAAGAAGCATTCATGGGCATTTAGCGCAACTGATCCTGACTCCATCATTTCAGTGTAGAGGCCAAAATTCAGTTGTCGACGTGTTTTGACACCCTGTTGAATGTCCCCTATAATGTTGTCTTGTGGATGATCACGTTCAGTCCTGACTACCGGATTGTCAGAAACGACAACATTTTGTTCCAAGTTAGTTAAGTTCGGCTCAGGAACTGGAGCGGTTGGTGCCTCTGATGTAGACGTTAGAGGCTGATCTGCATTTGGCGCTTCTTGATTTGACGAAGAAGGTTGTGGAGTAACCTGTGTCGGTGCAGATTGTACATCATCTGCTGGTGATTCATCTTCAGATTCAGATTCGGATGACTCTTGAACTTGCTCGCTAGACTCTGTGGAGGAAGACGATGATGGACCAGGATGAGGTGAAGATTGCTGTGATTCATCAGGAGGTGCATTTTGCGCCTCATACATCATTTGAATAGCAACCTCATACAGATTGAATGACTTGAACAATTTGTCATAATCAAACAACCAGTCTTCTCCTGACCCCTTGGCTGGTTCTGTGTAGCGTTGAATGTCGACATGGTACCATTCTTCAACTAATTTTGTTGATCTGTTGAAGACCCTTTTGAGAGGTACGCTGTAACCCAGAAAATAGCCGTTGATGATCTTCTCCTCGAACTTATTACCGACTTGCCTTTTAAGTAACGTGCAAAGAGCTCCAAATGGTTCCAGGTGCTCTAAATTAGGTCTCCGTCGTTGAAGAAGCTCGAAGCTTGTCTTGCCGTGGCGCTTGACAATGCCTACCCGATTCAATGTGAAACAGGCGTTGGCAATTGCCTCACTCCAAAACGTGACAGGCAACACAGAGTCTGCTAACATTGTTCTAGCAGTCTCGATTAACGTTCGATTTTTCCTTTCAGCAACCCCATTCATTTGTGGAACATACGGGGCACTGAACTCATGAACAATACCTCTTTCTTTGCAGAAGTTTTCAACATTTGCATTCTTAAACTCTGTCCCGTTATCTGAACGCATTTTCCGAACCTTCAGATTGTACTGAGACTCAATAGTTGTAACCAGCAGATTTATACACCCAAATGTCTCGGACTTTGCTTTCAAGAAAAACACCCAAGAGAATCTCGAATATTCATCTGTAACCACTAGACAGTATGAGTGCCCAGAGATACTTTTGACGCTTATTGGGCCAAAAAGATCCATATGAAGGAGTTCCAATGGAATATCAATGGAGTGGAAACTCTTAGACTTGTGGGACCTTTTTACTTGCTTTCCCGCTTTGCACTGCACACACGAATCAGGGAGACGGAAACTTCTCAGATTAACTCCCTCAACTAGCCTGTTGTGCACAAGCTTGTTCATGTTCCTGACATTAATGTGTCCCATCCGTTTATGCCATATGACAGTATCACGTTCGGATGCCTTGGACACAAAACATGTCGCCGTTGGAGACGATGACCCTGCCTTAGCCATATCCAGAATGTAGAGATCACTCTGGCGTGCGGCTGACATTAAAACCTTGTCTTCAGAAATGGTGAAATCCTTAGCCAAGATGTGGCAGTCTCGATCATCAAACATAACTTTGAAACCCTTGTCGCAGATTTGACTTATCGACAACAGGTTGTTCTCCAACTCCTTGATGAAATTAACCTTATCAAACGAAATTCGCCCATTAGAAACAATTCCTTGGGCCGTGATGTAACCACCTTGATTTCCTGCAAAGGAAACTGCACCTCCTTTTATCTGTCTGACACTGGATAGGAGATTCATGTTTCCAGTCATGTGCCTGGAAGCTCCTGAGTCGATGATCCACATGTTGAATCTTGGATCATAAAGAGCTACCTGCACACAAAAAGAAAACAAGTTTAAATATCATTGGAAACCCAAGCCTTTATGGTCTTGGGTTTTCCATTATCATCACGAATTAACAATTCAATCCATTTACCCTCATTAACACTGTTTTCTGGTTTGACATCGTTATCAACAGTGTTGTTTTTCTTTTGTTTCCAACTGTCAGTCTTCTTCTCAACATGTTTGACATAGCTGGTTGAAGACTGACTTTCACTTGTTGAAGTGGAAACACTTGGGTTTGAGGGATTCGGTGATCTGTGTGGTGAGGTTGACTGAGGTTTCCTAGGAGAAACCGACCGCGGTGTGTGAGACCGAGGTTGACTTTGAATGTCAACGGTCGGTCGCCTCATAGGAGTTGACTTGACATATCTAGGATCCGTGTAATTGTAACAGAATCTTGCTATATGGCCAACCTCTCCACATGAGAAACAGTAGTTTCTCCCCCTTTGACGTGGTGGAGAGTAATAACTTTGTTGTTGTTTGTTACCATAGTACCCCTTTGATTTGACATTTTGGGGTGAAGTTTGTCTGGGAGGGGGTTTTGGAAAATTATGTTTTTCATTAAAGTTACCCTCTCTGACAAACTGGGTACCATGTTCCACATGCACTTTCTCAGATTTATGATTAAACTTGTTCTTCTGAGAATTACTTGTTGTTGCCTTTGATTTAGATGTGGATGGGCCTGACTTAGTTGTGGGACCTAAGTCTGTGTCAACAACATTTGGTTTGGTCTCAGGAGCCGGATCAATGACTTCTTTACCCTTGGACTTTGAAATTTGTTCTGTTTCCTCTGGTGTTTTAACATTTGAGTCATCATCTGGCACAGCTCCTGGTGTGCTCACAAATTGGTTCAGCACAGGGGGTGGGATATTGTGATATCCCACACCTTTTTCCTTTTTGCCTCGGAACTCGGGGATAATGTGTTCTAGCAAATAAGAGGAATTGGAGTAACTTTTTAATTTGAAAGTCAATGATTCAAGATCAGCTTTTGTGTTCTCCATTTCCTTTTTCAAGACATTATTTTTATTGATATGAAAATTTATAGAATCTTGTTGATTTAGAACACATATCTCCAATTCCTTGTTCTGACGCTTAAGGCTATCAACTTTTTCTTTAAAAGCAGACTCTTTCTGCTTCCAAGCCTTGTTTTGTGTAAGAGCGTCAGTCAGTTCAAGTAAAGATCTTGAGGCTGCTAGTTTATAAGCCTCGAGATCTTCAATTCTCTCTTTCAGAGAATGAATTTTTTTTTCAGACATTTCACATTTTAAACATTTGGTATTTTCTGTTTTGGGAGTAGTAGGGTTAGAACTTACCTTGGCATCATTTGACGTCTCTGCCATGAACGCGAAGTAAAGATTCCCTGCTCTTTCCAGAAAAGATGCAGACTTTGCTTTTGACAGTACCTTGTTGACTTCTTCAACAGTAGCAGCTTCTGCAGGAATTGTTGAACTTGGAGATGATTGAGGAACATTTGACTCTTTTTCTTGATCCTCCATAATCTCCACTGATGACACTTCAGCTTCATGCTCTCCTTCATTCATTTCAGTAGCTGGCTCCTCGACAACGTATTCTTCATCAGTTGAGGAATCATCAGACCCAGATTCTGAGTCTCCATCCACAATGGTGATGTCAGCCATGTTGATGCTGAAGTTCCAGGACTCGCCTTCATCACCTTGAACAGCAAGAGCAGTTTCATTGTTGATGTTTGCGTTGGTTGCTGCTGTTTGATTCTGATGGACCAGTTGTCTCTCATTGTTGACATTTGCAGCGGCTGCAGCAGGAGTAGATGAAGTTGAAGTAGTTCGGAAGGGATATTGGTGACCTTCCCTCTTTGGTTTAGAGCACTCCTTAGCAAAATGACCAAGTTCGCCACAGTTGTAGCATTTAACTTTTGTTTTATCAAAACCAAACTTGGATTTATTGTTGATTGAAAGAGCTTGGCCTGTTTTCTTAGCCCACTTTTTAGCCCTACGGAACGCGCTGCCAAGTGCCCACATTATATCGATGCGTTCCATATCGTCTTCATCTAGCTGTTCATAGTCATCGCTGTCCAGATGACTGTTGCCAAGTTTACCAGCCACCATCAAACTGTATGATTCAATTATTGTGCCTAACGTTGCCATATGTTCTTTGGCAACTTCCACCTTTACCTTTCCCAAGCCTTCAGTGTTTAACGTTGCCTTTTCAGTTGACTTGGGTCCGGAGTTAGAACTTGAATTTCCGGAATTTGATGTGGGTGGTGCAGAAGATCTCGTTTCGGTCCCCTTAGATTGATTTGACATTGAGGAGACAAACGCAGTCTTTATTGGAGCATGTTCATTTGAATCTGACATTGGAGAGTTTGACATGTACAGCGACTTGTCAGATGTTGCTCTGGGTTTCCTGGAGGATGCTCTTAATTCTGCGTCTTCCTGTCTGATTTCTTTTATAAAGTCAGAAAGAAGAATCGTCTCCAATTGATGACTTCTTCTCATCACAGTCAGGAAGGTGTTCCAGCTTGTTGGGAGTCCTTGAGCGAGACATCTAACCTTTTCAGTCCCTGTTGTTTTGACATTATAGGACTTTAGCTCTGACATAAGATGATAGAACCTTGACAGCAACGATTCAATGTCTTCCCCGGATTCTGGACCAAACAAATCAAATTCACGCTTTAGCTCCCGTGCGTGAATTTCTTTAAGTGACTCAGATCCTTCGCATCGTTCAACCAGTGCGTTCCAAAGAGTTGATGCTGTTGTGAACTGATTAAACTGATGGAAGAGATCGCTGGAGAGAGATTGAGACAGTAAGGAGAAGGCTTTCTTCTCAGCATCAAAGGCTATCTTTTGTTCTTCTGACAGCCTAAAGTAGCTCAGGCTTTCACCATCATCGTTTGTAGGATGCACCCACGATGTCTGAACCGCTTCCCATAGTCCAGGATTCACACCTGTGATATGAATCTGGAATCTTGTCTTCCAGGTAGTAAACTCATTGAGTGCCATCAACTTTGGAGGCTTGTTGAAGCTTCCAGATTCTGAATCACTCTCAAGGATCGATTGGATCCTTTTGTTTGTACTTGAACTGGCAGCCATGTTTGCTTCTTTGCTTCAATCTTTGATCTTTTAATCGATAGTGACTGATTCGGTCGAGTGAGTGACTGATTCGATCGAATGAATGCTTTATTCGATCGAATGTGTATTGATTCAATCGAATGACTGACTGATTCACTGTTCTGGTCTTCCGAAGCTTATCCGATCGAATACGATCTAGTTCGATCGAATGAGGTAACAGGTTCGATCGAATGGATGTTCGGTTCGATCGAAAGGGTTCTGGCAGTCGACTAAGAAGGAGATCGAATGGGTGGATCGAATCTAAGACTTGTTTGATCGACTGGAATCAGGTTCGATCGAAAGGATGAGCTGATTCGATCGAATGGACTTGGCGCAGATCACGGCGGGAAAAACTGATTCGGTCAAGATTCAAACTGGTTCGATCGAATAAGGGGCTTATTCGATCGAATGAGTTCCAAAAATACGACTTGTTCGATCGGGATTTCTGGAATTTCCAAACTTAGAAGATTAGACCAGATTTTCGGTTTTAAACTCACTAACACGAATCCAAGTTGATTTGGAAGCAAAATATGACTCTTTTTAGTGTATTAACACTTAAACAATTAACCAACCAAACAAAAATGGATCAAACGATTAAAAACGAAGAACACGATGAACATTCTTGTTAAAACCCGGAATTTTAACACCAAATCTTGAGATCAAAAACCAAAATATATGACTTTTATGAGTTTTTGATAAGAACACAATAAACACCAAGAACAAAAACACTTGATTTCGAAAATTTTTTCAAGCAAAATATATGATTTTCACGAGAAAAACACGAATATCACCACGAATCTTTCGTGAATCAAGAACCTTAAGCTCTGATGCCACTTTGTAGGACCGATTCGGGACTCGGTTTCCCAACGATTCACGGGGCAACGTGTTAGAGTGCGGAATCCTCTAACACGGCGATTCTGTGGTGATCAACGGACACTTAGGTACGATTCCTAAAGGGGTTTGACGCCTAGGATTGGAGGAAACGACCAAGAACACGAAGAACAGTGGAGAGAGTTTCTGTAGGCTGCTGGTTCGTGAGTGTGTAATCTGTTCTCTGCATGTGAAATTTCCCAAGTAACGTTTATATACCGAAGACTCATTCGGTCGAATGAGATAACTCATTCGATCGAATGAGATATGGTTCGATCGAATGAGACCTGGTTCGATCAAATGAGACCTGGTTCGATCGAATGAGACCTGGTTCGATCGAATGAGATCTGGTTCGATCGAATCAGTCACTGATTCGATCGAATCAGCTTCGTTTGACATTTTCTGCACGTTAACTTGGTTTCACGATCGTTGGTTTCATGTTGAACCAACCTGATAGAACTGGGGACATACATGTGACATTTCATGTCCTAACAAATTGCAGTATTATGACATTGACATAGTTATCAAGCGTTTCCTGACAAGATGTCAAGGAAGGCTCAGGGATTGGTACTTAATTTTAGGAGCTTATCGGCAAATGCAAATCCAGCAACGTCCACCGGTAGAAGACTTCATGAGCATAATTCACAATGAATTTCTTCGAACGCTTCTACATCCTAAATGGTGTAGATGACGTAAATCTCAATAGATTTTTCTAAACCCGTTCCCTGAATCACTGTCAAACGATGTATGCAGATACCTCGAAACAAAGAACATCCTACTCGCCCAAATCTCGCTTGGAGAGCTATACCAGCTAATTCTAAACGCTCTTTCAAGACTTTGTAACCAAAGAAAATGTTTGGCAGAATTTGAAAGAACTGGAAAGAGCCTTGGATCAGCCTGTGATGATAAGCATCTCAAGATAAAATGCAAAGATAAATCCTCCTGCAACTGCTCACGACCATCCAAAAATTATGATTTTAATGAAGACTACTAATCAAGAAGAAAGAAGTCCCACAAGAAAAGAGATAAGGCAGAAAGAAAATGGAAATTCTTGAGCAGAAAATCAAACAAAGGAAGAAACACAGACAGGTGTTATGTCTGCAACCAAAAGGGACACTTCGCAAGAGACTGCAAAGACAAGAAGAAAACCCAGGCCTTAATGCAGCAAATCAACATGGTTGAGCCAATAGATGTCTCTGACTTAAAGTCTCTATATTCTCTTAATGACGAACCAAAGGAACAGACAATTTGCTCCATCAGGTATGATAATTCGAGTATTGATTCAAGCGAATCAGACTCAAGTGACTCCGATGATGACGTCAGAGCAATGTACATGCTAACGTCATCTCACAATGAAGTTTTCCTTCCCAAAGAATATGAAGAGAGACTTTTTGTGGAAGATTATCTACCGACCTAGAAAAACAGTCAAGAACAGTTAACCACTGTTTGCACACTGTCGGCAAAGATTCCTGAAGAAACGGACAAACGAACCTCTCAGAAAGCAGAATTCCCACTTGAAAAAGCAAAAGGAGATTGTTAGAAGTCCACATGAAAAGGAAATCTTGAAGGATAAGGGAAGGACCTAGAAGGGCAGTATCAACCACAACTTTGGACAGATACAGTCAAACGTAAAGATTTGAGTGTCACCTCGAAAATCTAAATTGTTGTGGCAACCGCTATTACAGAGGATCTCTACTGTTCCCCGTGACGCCGAAAGAGGTCCGACAGCCTATAAAGCAGGAACAACTCTATGATCCAGCATCACTCCACCAGTGAAAACAATCATCTGAAATCCTCTGAGAAAATGGAAAGAGGGTCCATTCCCAAGCAGCCAAACGCATCCCTAATCCCAGCAGAAGTCTTCAAACTGATCAACAAAAACAACCTTGATGTTTCTGAACTAAACTACAAAACCTTCCTGAGAATCACTCTCAAACAACATGGCCCCGTCATGAAAAATTATAGGTTCCACCCAGACTACCCATTCCTCAATATCCTACAGTTTAACAATCTGTATCAACTTCCAACAGAAGCTTTAGGGTTTTTCTGGTACTTGTTTGAAAGGTTTAAACTAGCAATGTCCTTCAATTCTGAAAAACTCAACGCCTACCTGCTTACCCATGAGTTAGGAATCATGCCCCCAGAAAGGAAAAATGTGGCTAAACTCCTTAAATGGTTCTGCCCAATCAACAAATGGGTGAAGATGCTGTCTTCCAGACAGGGCAGACACTGCCTAGTGTTGTTTGAAAAACTAAGTACATCCAGATTAAGAAGAACAATGACCCATCCGATCTTGTCTACGGGTTGTTTGAAATGAGCCCATCCAACTACTACTTCAAAATTAACTACCTACAGCCATGGCATGAAATCCGTAGTTATCTGGCAAAAATAAACCTAGTAGTTTTTGAAGAGATTCCCCCTGAAATGGCAACAAAAGAAGACGTCTGGACCACTGAAAATCCCCAGACAAAAGAATGGGATCAACTTATTCTAGACTACTGGAACAGCAAGTGCCCGTTCAATCAAGTCTTTGAGATTGACTTTCCACCAAATGAAGGCATGTATGCACGAGTGAAAGATTCAAATGGTAACTATGAAGAAAATACTCCACCAGACGAAGACCCAAGTTCACCGGATTTCACCATCGACTTCTGTGATATGACCGAAATGAAGAAGCACGTGCCGAAAGAATACCATTAGTCCAGCTATTTTATTTGTGTGTTTTTTGTGTGTTTATTGTGTGCTTAAAAATAAAGCTTAATCACTCTTAAAGTGGGTTTAAGAAAGTAGGTTATGTATTAAAATATCTAGTATTGTGTGATGTAAGCCATGATGTAATTTGCTAGTGTGATGTAAGCAATGATGTCATGGACACCATTCCTTGGCCTATAAAAGGAGGGTTCCCCCTAGTGTATTTCTCATCCTTGGAAAGAAATAAAAACTTCTTCTTGTATATTTCTCTCTAACCTCTCTCTAGTTTCTCTCTCTAAAAACTCCTTTGAGTCTTTTATCTTTCTTATTTTGGCATCGTGCTTATTGACAATTCATTTATTCACTCATTGGTTGAATTGCTTATCTCATTTGACATTGTTGCTTGTTTATTTATTTATTAAATATACACCATATCTGGTGTGCTACTCACTCAACCTCGTGTTGACAAATCTATTGTACTTTTAACGCATATGCAGGTCATCATGTGATGTGATGTTTAAGCTGCTTCGGAAGAGAAAACTTAGGATTGCATGTTAGAGAAATTAAACAAGATTATGAACTTTGATATATTTGTTTTACTTATTTGATTTATGGATTTTTTTGTACTTGAATATCATTGGATTTATTTGAATTTAATTTAATAGATATTATAATTTTAAATATTGCATTATAGTACTTTGAGAGCTGTGAGCAATCAGCTCACGCCCTGGCATTTCTGCCTTACGTTGGGGTGTGACACTCTGCAAACCCAAAATTAAACCCTTGGATTCCATCATTTCTACAATCCGGCCAATTACCCTCTAGAATTTCAAAGATTTACCAAAAACCATCAATGGAAACTAATTTCACCTGGTTTTTTTCCGAGAGGGGGGGGGTAGGTACATTTAGAGAGAAACATTGAGCTGTGAGAGAGAGAGAGAAGGAGGTTGCATGGTGGCGGTGTCGTGTTGCTGAATAAAACGATGTGTTTGTTGTTGATTGTGGTACTTGCGATGGTGTTGGTTTGGTGGTGTGGTGGTTGTAGGTCTCCAGTGGCACTTTGGTGGTGGTTTTCCAATGTAGAGTGAGAAAGAATATAGAGAGTGTGTGGTTGTGATTCTGGTTCTGTGACGGTAGTGATATGGAGTGGTGGTGAAGGGTGGGTGGTTGTATTGACTACGTTTATTACTTTACTAGAACAAAAACCTAAAAACTAAATTCATCATATTAACATACTTAAAAAATAGTCGTTCTCGTATAACGTATTATTTCTAAAATTAACATATTTAAAGCAATATTTATTCGACCGGTAAAATTGGGCATTGTGTTACAAAAGCGAGTTGACGCATATTCGGTGGGTATTGGATATGTTTGTAGAGGTACATTAATAAAACACAAAATACAAATTTGTTGAATTAGTATATAAAAAGATTAAAATACAAAAAAAAATATTTAGAATTATGTTTATTCGGTCGGTAAAAATCGAGCGTTGGTAAAATCCTAGCGTTAAAGCCTGTGTATTGGTAAACCCGAGCGTTGACGACGAGTTGACACAAATTCTGTTAACTTTTAACGGAAGTTAAAGTTAGTACCTAACATTGTTGCAAAATTGAATTAAGAGTCATTTTAGTACCTGTGGTTTGGCCAACTACGCAAATTTGGTACCTATTCTTTATTTTGTGCAGATGGCTACCTCAATTTCAAAAAACTTGCATTTTTAGTACTTTTTTGTAACTCCGTTTATTTTATCCGTTAAGTCAGGGGTATTTACGTATTTTCTTATTAAATGAGTGGTATTTGTCAGTTTTAATTTCTTTCTTTTCTTTTAATCACATTCCCCATTTATGTCACTGCTCGATTTGTTACAAACCCAACCCCTTTTCATTATCATAAAATCCAACAAACCCAATTCACTGCTTCAATTCCCCCCAATCTTCAAAACCCTAACCAAAATTCCAACATATCTTTCACATTATTATTAATTTTCCCCCAAAACCTGAGTTCTTTTTTATTCTCAATTTCTCAATTTCTCATTCCATTCCAACTTTCTTTCTCTCAATTCAATTCCAACCATGTTACACCGGAACCCATCTCTCCATTTCCCACCAACCCGACCCTAACTCCGTAACAGCCGGCATCCGTCGTCGCCTCTCCTCCGTCTCATTACGGATCCAGCCTTCTTCCGCTACCGCATGGACCTTACGCCGCTCCAAATCCGTGTCTTCAATGGGTGAATCTGCTTCCACTTCCATCAGGAACTGGTTGGATACTATCCCGGAAACCCGTGTTCGCTCCATATCTGGAGTTTAACCAACACCATAATAATAGTAATAATAATAATAATAATATAATAATAGTAACAACAACGGAAGAAGCTGGAGACATGTGTTCCACAAGGTTAGATCCGAGATCCGGAAGATTGTTAGATCTGATAAAGTCGGACTTCCTCAGACTGTTCGGTATAACTCCGGTAGTTTTGCCCAGAACTTCGACGACGGCAACACCAGATATTGATTTAGAGATCGGTGTATTGGATTCTTATTATGTTATTTTAGTAAATTCTTTTGTTTAGAGAGATAAAGTTACTGTAATGAGTGCCGTCGGTGGTGGTCGGTGGTGGTTTCCGGTAAGGTGGGAATGGGTGTTGGTGGATATGGATGTTTAGTGTGTGATAAAATGTAATTTGTATAATTGGTTCATGTAATTTTTAAGTTTTGTTATATAAATTAAATAATTATTTATTGTATTATTTATAACGAAATTACCATATTACCCCTGATTTAACGAATAAAATAAACGGAGTTAGAAAAAAGTACTAAAATTGCAAGTTTTTTGAAACTGAGGTAGCCATCTGCACAAAATAAAGAATAGGTATCAAAGTTGCGTAGTTGGTCAAACAACAGGTACTAAAATGGCACTTAACTCTTACAAAATTAAAACATTAATATCCATACCTTCAACTTTTAAACTTTAGTACCCAATCTTGTTACTTTAAGAAAACGTCAAGTACCAACTTTGTAATTGTGTCTAGAGTTATGTGATAACATAAGCACCTTTGTGTTTCTTCATAGGCTTATTGTAAATTTTTATGAGTATCACTTAACTTTTTGAAAAAAAAAAGAATGTATAAAACCAAACTAGAGTTATGAAAAAAAAAATACGAATTAAAAGACAGAAAATAAAATTAAAAAACTTAAAAACAATAAGTAATAATATTAAAAATTGATATAAAACTTAACAAAAAAATTTTCCAAAACTAATGGTCTTAACAAGTTTAATTTATTTAAGTAATGTAATGCTTGAGGTTTTAACCTAGTTGAAAAATGTAAGGATAAAAAAAGGAAGTTTTGTAAGAAAAGTAGAAAACAATAATAATTCTAACATTTGACAATAACTCTTTATAAGGAAAATTCTCAAAATAAGTGTTTATAAAAACCTTTTTTTTTTAATTTACGTGTCATTTACAAGAAATTCCCAAAATATTTATCATAAACTAGTCGTAACGACCTATTTATGATTACACACGAGTAGTTTGTAGAACTAGTTAAAACTTGCCAAGTGACCTTAAACTAACCGTAATGAGCAGGTTCATTAATCATTTACTCGTCACGACTAAATAAGTTTCATGTCTCGTAATCAACGCTCACGATTAATTCATAAGTCCTTTAGTCGCAACGAAAATTCATATGTCGACCAATAGAGTTAAATTTGTCAACCTATTTTGACCCGAAAATAAGAATGTGAAATTTTAAGTGACCCATTTTGACCAATGTAATTAAAACCTATGACCCCAAATCAACCCATTTAAATTTTAAAACAACCCAAAATAACCCATTTGAAATAGTTTGGGTCAAGGTTGTCACCCCTACTTACAACTAGGGGTGTCAAATGTGACCCATTGGTTAAATGGGTTAAAATAAAATGTGTATAATGGGTCAAACTAAAAAAGAAAATGATAGAAACGGGTCAAAATGGGTTGACTTTCTCGAGTTATTTTTTATTATTATTTTTTATATTAAACGAGAAAAACGGAGGAAACTTTTAAGTACTTTCGAGTTATGATTTTTTAATTATTATTATTATTATTATTATTATTATTATTATTATTATTATTATTATTATTATTATTATTTTTGAATTTTTGAATGAGAGGTTTTTAAATAGGTCAAAATGGGTTGAGATTTCAGGATCCCCTCATTAAAAAATAATTAAAAAATTATAACTCGAAATATAAATAAAAAACTAAAAAGGTAAAAATGCTAAAAAGTTTACTCCGTTTTTCTCGTTCCATAAAAAAAAATATAAAAAAATATCGAGAAATATCAACCCGTTTTGACCCGTTTCTATCATTTTCTTTTTTTAATTTGACCTATTCTGACCCATCATATACATTTTATTATAACTCATTCAACCCAATAAGTCACATTTGTCACCCCTACTTACAACTAACTGTTTATGTGTTCCATTCTCATTTGAAACACCACGAAAGATGAAAATATTAACTAGTTGTTAAAAAAAGAGCATTTGGTCCAACTTTCCATCTTGGTCATTAAAGAACTCCATCCAATGGCTCACATTCTTTTTTTTTTTTTAGACATAATGCCCTTTTTAGTTTAACACCACCCTTATATAACAATTTAATAAAGTGTGTGTTTGGCTACCTTAAACCTACATGATGACTTTTCGACACTGCTTGCTATATTAGAATACTATGATAGAGGCAATATGATACACATGTGGTTAAAAAGACAATAAAAAGGTTAAATTTACTATGAGTTAATGGCCATTTTCGTCCATGTGGTTTGCAACTTTCGCCACTTCAGTCCAAAGTTTGAAATTTTGTCAATGTAGTCCTCATAGTTTTCAATATTAACCAATTACGTCTCATCCGTCTAACGGCATCCAGCTATGCCGTTAGTTTAAGGGTATTTTGGTCTTTCTTTTTTTATTTTGAGTTAATGGTCATTTTCGTCTATGTGGTTTGATATTTTTGTCACTTCGGTCCAAAGTTTGAAAATTTGTCAATTTAATGTTTAGTTTAATTCAGTTTTTTTTTTCTATAACCCTGAAGAGCATAATCCAAACCCAAAACCATCAAGCATCAACCAAAACAGGTCCACATTTAGCCTGTCAACAACAATATTCATACCCTCTCCCCTCGTATTTAGTTTCTAGACGGTTCCTAAACTCTCCCCCATGGTGGAATTCAATGGTAAAGTGGTCAAAGCAATTCCTTGAAACCGAATTGTACGGAAAAACTAAAAATCGTTAATTTGATGAATTCATAATAGTTAGGGTCTAGAGATTAACATATCGTAACGAAAATTTAGGTCGAAATCAGCATCTGGGTCGAATCAACTATTATACATTAATCAAAGAAATGATTTTTAGTTTTTTATGTATAATTCGGTTTCAGGGAATTACCTTGACCACTTTACCATTGCATTCTACCATGGAGGAGAGTTTAGGAAATGTCTAGAAACTAAATAGGATGGGGTATGATTACTGTTGTCAACATAGTAAATGCATACCTTTTTTAGAGGTTGCTCGATGGTTTTGGGCTTGGATTATGCTCTTCAGGGTTATAAAAAAACTGAATTAAACTAAACATTAAAATGACAAATTTTCAAACTTTGGACTAAAGTGGCAAACGTATCAAACCACAGGGACTAAAATGATCATTAACTCAACATAAAAAGGAGAAAGACAAAAATACCCTTAAAATAACGGCATAGCTAGATGCCGTTAGACGGATGGGACGTAATTTGCTAATATTTAACACTATGAGTTTTAAATTGACAAAATTTCAACCTTTGGACAGAAGTGTCGAAAGTAGCAAACCACATGGACGAAAATGGCAATTAACTCATTTAATAATATGCAATAACATAAGGCTTATGGAGTCAGGGGATGGTTCATGCAAGAAGTGTAGTTATAGTGAGAAGTGCGAGAAGTGAATCTCAACCGTTTATTATATAAATCAATGGTCAATGGTACACAATGGCAGTTTTGTAAATTCTTTGAACTATACACACAACTTTTCTGGAAGAAAAGGGCAGGATGGTCTTTTATGTGTAGCTTAAAATAAGTTGAGTTTTAACTCTCCCTGGTTTCAATCATAAACGGCTCCTAAATACATGTGCCACAAAATCCTCTTAGAGATGTAGATGTGATACACACAATCGATAAATTTTAAGGCGATTTGTAACATCACGTAAATTTCGGGCAAAAAAAATGTCAAGTCTCCAAAGTCAAGGGACCAATTCTGCAAATTTTCAAACTCAGGGGGCTAAAAAGTAAAATTTGCTTTATCGACCCATCGCGCTACACGACAGGGTCAAGAAAGACACCCATCGCGTACCGCGATGGGGTGTCTGACACGGATTGACATGTGTGCCACGTGGCACACGGTGGCAGCGTCTGCTGCCACGTGTCACCACGTGTTGACATGTGGCAGGTCTAGTGGCTGACTCGCCAGGCCTACGTCGCGGTACGCGACGGGCCAGCCCAGAGACCCATCGCGTACAGCTATGGGGTCCAAGATCAGCCCTATAAATAGGGGTTACGGGTTCATGCCATTCTCACCTCAAAAATCACACCCATACTCTCTCTCTAGACTCTCACACTACCTCGTAAAGCGTGCCCTTGATCCGTCTCGATAAACGTGCCCCTAAACCTCGTTTTCCGTGTCTGTTACCTCGATTTACGTGCCACTCCCCGACGTCCAGAACAAGAAGGAAGTAGTGCCCGACGACCCGGTGAATTCCTCGAAGTGCGTGCCAAAGGTGTCTCGAGAAGCGTGCCAAGTGAGGAGGAGGAGTTTGAAAAGAAAAGAGTGTTGATTGAGCGGCGTTGAAGTGCTGCCCAAGTGTCGTGGGTATTTCTAAGCCAAACAAGGTAGGCATAATGCCCGACCAAAATAATAATAAAATATTGAAAGGGCTTAATACCCTAATAAGTCAATATCATTCTCGATAAACAAAAGAAATATATAACAAAGAAAACAAAGAAAAGAAGAATGAAATATATATATATAAAGAAAAGATTATTCTTCGTTATAGAATATATTTAAGTATAAAGAATATGCTTAAATAATAAAGAAAATAATACGTTTCTTAAAAAAGAAGAAACGTCGGGTTTTAATATAAAACTAAAAGTTTATAAATTACTATTAAAACTAAAGGTTTTAAAGTAAATAAAAGAATGAACTAAAGGTTCATCGAGATGATAAGACTAAAGGTCTTAAGCCGGATCGTGTATCCGACTAATGAATGTTATACTCGTACTATAGGTGCGAAATAGCAAAGGAAGAACTAACGGACGGTGTTGGAAGCCGATCCCATTTTGAAAGGTGAATACGCCCCTCTTTTACAAACTTGATTTCAAATAAACAAACGTGTTATGTGTAAAACTTTACATGAGGCTATGTGTCTCTAAAAACATTATAAATAAGAGTATAAGCCAGCCCTCAGGCTATTGTATACGTTTGTCTGGATCCTTTCATATGTGGAACGCGGTGGGCACATCGCACCATGCCTGGTCACGACCTCCAGCCACGATGGGCCGGACCTAAGTTACGTCCGAGTGGGGAATGGCCATGTGTATATTTATAGTACCTAAGTTATGTCATAAACAATGTCAACGGTATTCAAGTGGATCCCGCTAAGATTGAAGCCATCTCATAGTGGGAGGTTCCGAAGTCGCCAACCGAAATTCGAAGTTTCTTAGGTTTGGCTGGTTATTATCGAAGATTCATTGAAAACTTTTCTCGAATCGCTGTTCCCTTAACCTCTCTAACTCGTAAAAACATCAAATATGAATGGGGAACAAAGCAACAAGAGGCGTTTGATAAACTTAAACAAAAGCTTACCCAAGCTCCTATACTGGCTTTGCCAGAAAGTATTGAAAACTTCGTGGTCTTTTGCGATGCATCACATTCTGGTTAAGGATGCGTGTTGATGCAACGCTAGAAAGTTATAGCTTACGCCTCTCGTCAACTAAAGGTGCACGAAAAGAACTATATAACTCACGATCTAGAGTTAGGCGCCGTAATCTTTGCACTTAAGATATGGAGGCACTATCTCTATGGAGTAAGATTTATCGTGTACACTGATCACAAAACTTTAAAACACATATTCGATCAAACAGAGCTAAACATGCGCCAACGACGCTGGATGGAAACTCTTAACGACTATGACTGCGAGATTGTCTATCACGAAGGTAAAGCCAACGTCGTGGCCGATGCCTTAAGTCGTAAAGAGCACGAAAAGCCAAAAAGAGTCCGAGCGTTAAGACTAGAACTTCAAATCGATCTCATTGACCAAATCAAATCCGCACAAACTCAAGCGATCAACGAGAACAAAATTTCCGACGAAAAACGTAACGGCACCATTGACTCGCTAGTCAAGGGTGACGATGGTATCCTTAGACTTGGCAATAGAATTTGGGTACCAATCGTTAGAGGATTGCGCGAGAAGATTCTAAACGAAGCCCATAAATCCAAGTATACGATGCATCCCATAAGCGAAAAAATATACCAAAATCTTAAAGCGAATTATTGGTGGAACGGAATGAAGAAGGATGTTGCTTCGCATGTGGCGAAATGTCTCACTTGTTTAAAAGTCAAGGCCGAACACCAAAGGCCTTCGGGATTGCTTCAACAACCCGAACTTCCCGTATGGAAGTGGGAGTTGATAACCATGGACTTCATAACCAAACTCCCAAAAACGACTCGACAACACAATGCTATATGGGTAATTGTGGATCGTTTAACAAAATCCGCACATTTTATACCTATTAACGAGTCGTACTCATTGGATAGATTAGCACGTCTTTAAGTAAACAACATTGTTGCTTTACAAGGAGTACCGCTATCTATAATTTCCGATCGGGACAGTCGTTTTACGTCTCACTTTTGGAAAAGCTTCCAACAAGCACTCGGCACAAAACTAAACCTTAGCACCGCCTATCATCCACAAACCGATGGGCAAAGCGAAAGGACTATTCAAACGTTGGAAGATATGCTCCGCGCATGTGTGATAGACTTAGGTGGAAGTTGGGACGACCACTTACCCCTAATGGAATTCTCGTATAATAACAGTTATCACACGAGCATTCAAACCGCACCGTTCGAGCCGTTATATGGTCGAAAATGTAGGACGCCCGTGTGCTGGTATGAAACCGGAAATAACCAATTATCTGGACCCGAAATAGTCCAAGAAACCACCGACAAAGTAATTCAAATTCGTGAACGACATAAGACGTCACGTGATCGCCAAAAGAGTTACGTGGATGTCCGTCGTAAGCCGTTAGAGTTCAATGTCGGTGACAAAGTTCTTTTAAAAGTTTCGCCGTGGAAAGGCGTAGTTCGATTCGGCAAGAAAGGCAAACTAAGTCCTCGATTTGTTGGACCCTTCAAGGTACTCGAACGAATTGGTACCGTTGCATACCGTTTGCAATTACCCGAGGAAATGCAAGGGATACACGATGTATTCCATGTTTCAAATCTACTTAAATGTTTAGCCGACGAATCTCTTTCGATGCCATTAAAAGACGTAGAAATTAACGAGAATTTAAAATTTATAGAACGTCCCATCCAAATTGAAGATTTGAAAACCAAGAAACTTGAAATACGAACATTGAAAATCATGAAAGTGAAATGGGATTCCCGACGAGGACCCGAATACACATGGGAACTGGAGTCCGAGATGAGAAAGAAATACCCCACTTGTTCTCGTAAGCAATCTCAAGGACAAGATTTATTTCAATGTGGGGAGGATGTAACATCACGTAAATTTCGGGCCAAAAAAAATGTCAACTCTCCAAAGTCAAGGGACCAATTCTGCCAATTTTCAAACTCAAGGGGCTAAATGTAAAATTTGCTTTATCGACCCATCGCGCTACGAGACAGGGTCAAGAAAGACACCCATCGCGTACCGCGATGGGGTGTCTGACACGGATTGACACGTGTGCCATGTGGCACACGGTGGCAGCGTCTGCTGCCACGTGTCACCACGTGTTGACACGTGTAGCGGCGCCTGCCACGTGTTGACACGTGGCAGGTCTAGTGGCTGACTCGCCAGGCCTACGTCGCGGTACGCGACGGGCTAGCCCAGAGACCCATCGCGTACCGCGATGGGGTCCAAGATCAGCCCTATAAATAGGGGTTACGGGTTCATGTCATTCTCACCTCAAAAATCACACACATACTCTCTCTCTAGACTCTCACACTACCTCGTAAAGCATGCCCTTGATCTGTCTCGATAAACGTGCCCCGAAACCTCGTTTTCCATGCCCGTTACCTCGATTTACATGCCACTCCCCGACGTCCCGAACAAGAAGGAAGTGTTGCCCGACGACCCGGTGAATTCCTCGAAGTGCGTGCCAAAGGTGCCTCGAGAAGCATGCCAAGTGAGGAGGAGGAGTTTGAAAAGAAAAGAGTGTTGATTGAGCGGCGTTAAAGTGCTGCCCAAGTGTCGTGGGTATTTCTAATCCAAACAAGGTAGGCATAATGCCCGACTAAAATAATAATAAAATATTGAAAGGGCTTAATACCCTAAGCAATATCATTCTCGATAAACAAAAGAAATATATAACAAAGAAAAGAAGAATGAAATATATATATATAAAGATAAGATTATTCTTTGTTATAGAATATATTTAAGTATAAAGAATATGCTTAAATAATAAAGAAAAGAATACGTTTCTTAAAAAAGAAGAAACGTCGGGTTTTAATATAAAACTAAAAGTTTATAAATTACTATTAAAACTAAAGGTTTTAAAGTAAATAAAAGAATGAACTAAAGGTTCATCGAGATGATAAGACTAAAGGTCTTAAGCCGGATCGTGTATCCGACTAATGAATGTTATACTCGTACTATAGATGCGAGATAGCGAAGGAAGAACTAACGGATGGTGTTGGAAGCCGATCCCATTTTGAAAGGTGAATACGCCCCTCTTTTACAAACTTGATTTCAAATAAACAAACGTGTTATGTGTAAAACTTTACATGAGGCTATGTGTCTCTAAAAACATTATAAATAAGAGTATAAGCCAGCCCTCAGGCTATTGTATACGTTTGTCTAGATCCTTTCATATGTGGAACGCGGTGGGCACATCGCACCACGCCTGGTCACGACCTCCAGCCACGATGGGTGGGACCTAAGTTACGTCCGAGTGGGGAATGGCCATGTTTATATTTATAGTACCTAAGTTATGTCATAAATGCTGCGGTGTTTCGCTGAGGTGACCTAGTGCAGAGACTCGAATTTTTGATGATTGTTTAACTTGATTATTCCTAAGCCAAGATGGGCCAAGGCTTACGTGGTCTCGCGGGGTAGTTAAGTAAAGAAAATATTTTAGCGTCAGCATATTCACCAGCATACGTTGCTGACGTATTCTATTTAACATTGTGCAGGTAATCAAGATTAGAGCTTGAGAGAACGAAGAAGCTCAAGTATCTGATGGCTCGGATAGTTTTATGTAAATATTAAAACTTGGTGGTTCTGTAAAACATATAAACAAGTAAAACCAGAGACTTTTGTCTCGTCTTTTGTATTGTAAATATTTATAATATCGATCCTTATATTTTAAAGTCTTCCGCTAATAACCATAACTCTGATTTATTCACAAACATGATACCAACTATGGTTCATACTCCTAGGCCTAGAATGGGGGTGTGACACGATTGATTCTGTTTGTGTAACTATAAAAGGCAATCAAAAGTCCTTGTTATGTAAAAATTTGGTTTTTACGGTTTAACTGGTGTTGTACGAGGTGCGTCGAAAACTATGATCGTGGACAATAAATTGAAGGTATGTTGCCTAATTTGAGTTGTGTCTTATGTATTATAGTGTATTAGAAGTTACAATCTGCATGCTACTTGAAGTAATTGATGTTTTTTTCATTTAATTTTCATACAGAGCAGAAGGGGTTTGATTAGTTTGTGTAGGTTGTAGGAACAGTTAGGTTTCATTATTATTTGGTTAACACACTCATGAATTTTTGTTGTGTTGTTAAAAAAAGACTGAAAAGGTCGAATTTTGTTAGGTTGTGAATGGTATATGTCGAATTTGTGTGGGAACAGTTAGGTTTCATTAATATGTGGAGTTTATGGTATTGAAGAAGATACATATGTAATTTAAATTTTTTTCAAATATAGTAGGTTTTGGAGGTTGAGTTTTGTTTTCCTGTTAATGTATGTACAGAGTGGTGTTTGGCGGTGTTAGATGTTGGTTACAACTCATGTTTTGGTTGTCTAGTTCTTAATAATTGGGGGTTAGTCATTGACGTTAGGGGTTGTGGATGTACTTTTATATGAATGTATGGCATGTGTATGAGTCTTGGATGAATAGCTCGTTGTCGTGTACTGTGGTGTAATGTTTAGTTTCTAGTTGCGTAGTTTACTTTGAATATTTGTTGTACTAGTTTTTATAGTTAGTAGTATCCTAAGATTTGGCATTACTTTGGTGTTTTATGGATAACATGCTACATGCCGTTAATATAGTTGTCGTTAGTCTATGTAGCAAATGAGTTTTACATAAAGGATTAAAAAGTTCACTTGATATGAAATTGCAGGTGAAAATCTCAAAATGCAGTCGTTCATAATGTTCAGGGGTAAGTTTTTTTAATTATTTTATTTGTTTTTTGGTTTTTTTTTTCTTGTTAACGTGAAGTGTTGTAACATGTTTATATTTGTTTGTTGCTTATGTTGAATAGAGAGAAAAAGTGAAAGGATCGCTAAGAAAACAATTTTTTCTAGGTTTGTTAATGATATGTCTAATCCAGTTGATGTGGACGCTGAAGACGAGAGTACGCATATGAAAATTGGTGCGTGTGTTTTAAGACAGATTTTACGGGCATACGTAGTCATTTTTTTGTTCGTTACGTTTAGTAAACAATATTGTTGGGGGATAATTGGACAGTCGTTTTCTCGCATTACGTTTATCTCATAAGGTTTATGTGGTGATTTTTTTCTAATGGTGGTTATTTAATAGATTTTTAGAGTAGGTTTGTCAAAAAAACGTTGAACAAAGGTCTAAAGTCATCGGTTAAGAAGAAACCCAGAGGTAATAATGTTTCTTAGTAGTTTATTCTAGTAAATGTTTTTGATTAGTAATAAACCGGTGAATGTTTATTGATATATCTTGAAACCAAAACGCAGGGGACTCACAACGTGGTGAAGGGGTTCAAATGTACTTGATGGGTCATCATCAAAATTGTTGGACATTGATGATGACTTCGTCACTGAGCAGCCTGAGGTAATGGTGGGTGATGCTATGTTAGTGAGACATAATAAATATAAGTTCAAGAGAAAGGCAAAGTACGTTGTGTGTGAGTTCCCAAGTGTGAGAACAAGGTCATCACCGCATTCCCTATGTAGCGCAATTAAGAAGCTTTCGGGTGCGCAGATTGCGTGCGTAAAGGAGATGGGGTTTGGTATGTTACTGTCGTTGGCAATAGATGAACTCCCTGGTCACTTAGGATATTTTGTTGTTGATAATCTTGTTATGAAGACGATGACACTGGAGTTGAAGGAAGGTGGATTAAGGGTAATGAAGGAAGGAATTCATCGGCTGGCGGGGTTGCCAAACGTAGGGATTGTCGTTGAGAAATGTGAGGATGCCAAATCAAACCTAATCGTAAGTAAATCATGGAAAGCAGTTCATGGTAAAGGTGAGGTGAGCCCCCCGGATATAGACAGGAGACTACAAACATATGATCAGGCTGATTGGATGTTCAAGGTGGATTTTGTGATGTTGTTGCTCACCACGATGGTAGAATGCTCTGGAAACGGGAGATGTCTGAAATCATATCTTCCATTCTTTAAGGAGGATCTAGATTTCAACTGTATAGATTGGTGTGAGGTTGTGTACCGTAGTTTAAGAGATTGTACAGAGAAATGGAAGCGTGACGATCGAAAGAGTAACTTCTTGGGCCCGTTAACAATACTCATGGTAAGTTACATATAAAATATAATAGAATGAGTGGTGAAATAGGGTCAGGGTCTGATGTTTGTGTATTTGTTTGAATGTGAGCAGTTTTGGTATATATAAAGCTGGTGTAGGTACCTAAACTGTTAATCAAGTTAGAGAAGTGACTACTAGGTTAGGATGGTAGTAGGGTGTGTATTGAATACTGATGTAGTTAAACCAAAATCGCACACGACCTCTTAGTATTTCTTTTAATTTTTTGATTGATAGTAGTTAAACGAACAACCTAACCCGTTGACTGTGGGAAAGTATATGAATTTCATGAAAATGTTTTGTCCAACACTTTGGGATTTAATGATAGGGTGTGAGGATTATAAAGTAGCTGAATGATAAATGTAGTAATCATTTTCTGTTTGCAGTTGTACTATGTGGAGTCGGTAACAAGCGACAACATACCACGCACATTATCAAGAATTGGGTTTGCGGGCTGGATGTATGAGAAGTTGAAGGAAAGGAAACATGTTGAAATTGTTGGTGGTGGGTTTGGCAAAGTTGAAATCATAGATGTGGGTGTGGAAGGAGCCGAAGGGAATGCTGAAAACATGGTTAACAAGAATAAGAAACAATTAAGCGAACCAGCGGATTTGAAGGTAGCGTATGCATATGAAAATAATGTTCCACATACAATTATTTGTTGTTGTAGGATAGCTTGTTATATTAGCCCTTGTGTATGTGTATATGTATATAATGTGAATTGTACATTTAATTGCTGATGTAGGACAAGTTGAAACGTTTGGAGGATATGCTGATGTTGATATACCAGTACAAGGAAGCATTTGAATAGTTACTTATGGAATATTTAGCTTACTATCCCGATAATGGTGGGTTAAAATAAATAGTTGACAAGTTCGACAAACTTATTCAACAACAGTGTGAAGTGGAATTGCATGTAGAATCACCAGTTACGTTAACAAGAGGAGGAGATTTGGTGGTGATAAGTGGTAAAGAAAATGGAAAAAATAGGGGTTGTGTAGAGAAGGAGGTACATCCTACAAAACTGCAACAGCTTAAGTGTAGGCCAAGAAGTGAAGTTGGAGAAAAGTGTATAGGAGAGGGTGTTCCATGTAAGAAACTAAGTTTTGAAGGACCTATTGTCAAAGAAGTTAGTAATATTAGAGCCACACAACAACGTTATGTAGGTGACCTAGAAGGTGATTCCTCACAGTTTTGGAATGATCCAGAGGTTGTTAACCAGTTGTGCGATAGTGCGGACATGTTGTCTGGAAGAGGAAGTAAAGAGGGAAGTTGGTGTGAAGAAATCAGACGGGAAGGGAGACAAGTTTGCGATGAGCCTTCATTTAGTTTGGTGCTAACACAAGAACTAGAAGCATATGGTTTTAAGACACCGATCACGACAACAAGGCATGTTGATAAATGAGTGGGTGGTATCGAATTCAAGACACCACTAAACGCAATGAACCAAGGGATAGATACTGATACAGATGATGTACCGTTGAATATGTTCGCACGAACGATGAACATAAAGGATTATGTTGTGCAAAGGGGTAAAAGAGAAAGACGTGTAGGATACCATTTTTGATTGCCATATATGTACTGGCCAGTGGACCTTAGAAAGAAAGAAGATTAAGTTGAGAAAGACGTTTTGAAGTATATTCATAGGACTGGGGACCGTTAATGTAAGTGGTTTTTTGTTAGTGTGTATTGAGTTAGTGTGTTAATATGTATTAACTAAACAAACGTGTATTTGAAATGATTGTAGGGAAAATATTTTTATGTCAAAGGAGGGTGTGGCTGGTACACGAGGTGATTTGTAGAGCCTGCAAACCTGCATGGCGATTAGTAGTAACATAATGTCATGTTTTTCTGTGGTGTTGAATGATGCGGAGTCCAAAAAGAGTGGTCAGTCACTTAATCTTGTAAGTATTTTGGGAATATGAGTTCGTTTGTATGTAAGCATGTGTGGTAGTAGTTATGTAGGGATTAAAATATGAAACAAGTAGTCAATAGACCGGTGTATGTTTAAACTAATGTTGTAGTGACTGTAGGAAATGTTAGTTTTGCATATGTTAAGTCCCGAGGTCATTGATGCAAAACCTGTATAGGCATGGTACAAGCAGAATGTTGTTGATGTGTACTTTCGTTTAGGATTTTTTTTTATGTTAGTAGCCGTGTGTAGGAAAAACAATGTGTATGAATATGTTGGGGTGGTTGTGAGGTTCATGAAGTGTGGATGGAAGCTTTTTTTTTAATATGTTTGCGTAGTGTTTTTCATTTATTGACAGTTGGTGGTGGTTATGTTTGCTAAATACATAATAAAAGTCAGATGCCTTTGCAATATTTCACGTTTACAGCCGGCGTGGGCATGTTGAAGCATAATATTAATCGGGTTGTGAATAAGGACGCGACTAACATGAAGTTAACACCATATGACATGGTTTTCTTGCCGATTCTCTCTGGTGATCACTACTATTTAGTGTGCTTTGATGTAAGGAATCTGTCAATTGGTGTGATAGATAGTGTTGATAAAACAAAAAAGAAGCGTGGGTCGAGAGCCGAGAAGAAGATGGGTGAGGAATATTCTGGTATTTGCAAGAGTACAATCGCGAAACTGGTAAGTTCATTCTAATGTAAACTTTTTGAAATTAAGAGGTTAAAGTTTTGAAATTAGCGTCTTTGAACTAGTGTATTGGATTGAGTTAGGATGTTAAGATTTGAAATTCTAATATTTGTGGTTTATGATGGATGCAGAAGGAGTTTTTTGTTAGTTATTTAACATTGGTTGATCATAAAAACGCGAGTGCAATGGAGGCAGTAGAACCAAACTGCTGAAACTAAAATGTTCCATAAAAGGTTATGAAGAGTCTGGCTTGTTTACAATGAGGCATATGGAGACATTCAAGGGTGGGATCAACTGTGGATGTGGCCTCGGTGATGATTCGGTAAAGCAGAAGAAGGTGTTAATCAGCTTAAGGACCAAGTACACAACACAAATTCTGGTTGCGGGCATAAACACTCTTAAAAATAAAATCCGACGCGAAGTGGTGAAGGGATGATGGCTTTGGGCCTTTTTGTCTTCTGTTTTAAGTGAATGTCTTTATGTTTTGGTATTATCTAAACTTTAGTTTGTTCTAGTAGAAACGTTGTGATACGGTGATCTAATGTTTGTTGGCTTTTTATGATCTAATGATGTAGTTGGTAATGTGAGACAATATTTATGTGATGTGTAGAGTCTTGTGTTTGGTTATGGAGTGAAGTCAGTGGAATAAAGTTTTGTTTGTTGACAGATGTTACTTTTTGTATGTAATTGGTTATAAGGTTATGTTAATGTTAATGGATATGTGACTTGATGTACCCTATCATATTAAAAAGAGGTGGTTTAGTGTATGATAACGTTCATGGAATTGGTTTAGGTGTATGCTCTACAATTCATAATTTGGAATAACATGGATGCATACCAAAAAGTTAGTAAGATGTCTGATTGGAAAAATGTGTATTAAAAAGGCATCTATGTATGAATAACACTACAAGTCATGGAGAAGTAATGTAATAGTTGGTCACATATGGTTGTGTAACTACGCTTGTATACAAATAGACGTATGTTTAGGCCTCAATGGTGAAACACAAAAAACATGGTTTAGTAAATGTAAACATGAACATGCTTTCACGTCAAAGTATAAACACAAAGATATTGTTGATCGTTACTCGTGAGAGTTTTATCTTGCCCACCCATATGTATTTGTAAAATGTGGCCCTCAATAGAGAAATGCGTACATACAAACATACTAGTATACTAATGAACGTATGGTGATACGTTCGGTTAGACGTGCATGAAGGTACCAAAACAAATTTCAAATGTATGTCCTAGTATAGTGGATTAGATGTGTACCTACCAACAGACGAAACGATATTACGTACATAGGCATACATTGTGACCTACATACGTATGTAGGGTGTGTACATAAATACATAGACAAATGTATATATACATGCATGCGTACATATGTACATACATTCCTACATACTTACGCAAGTGCATGCACACATGCATATAATCGGGCATACATACATAGATACATACATAAAGACATACATACATACATACATACATACACTCGTACATCCGTACGTACGTACCTACATACGTAGACACCTACATAAGTATGTACGTACATACGTACATACATACGCAAGTACGTACATAGATACGTACATACATACATACAAACATACATACGTATCTACATTCATACATTCTAACTTACAGTCACAATTTGCTACACAGAAGTAAACATGCAATAGATCATCATAAATTGTATATTTGTGAAACGTGCAACTAATAAAGCCTGATGTGTTTGATAAGATAATGAAAACCACCTTAGAAAAACAAAACAGAAGTGTGAATAACACATTATAACTTTTTGCTAACATAAAATAAAAGGAAAAAGAAAACAGTTTCATTCATCGGAACTCGAATCAGTTTCACGGCTTTCATCAGAGTCTTCAGTTTCATCAGTTTCATATGAATCTTGGGTCACGTCACTTTCACTGTATTCCACAGATTGTTTACCCATCGACTTTGCTTTTTTTTACGCATTTGGTCCCTTTCTTTTCGCCGTTGCTCCCGTTCTTTACGTCTTCGCTCCTTTGCTTGAAGAACTTTGTGATGGTTACGGGAGTCATGACCACGAACATGTTTATTACATTTTTTACGGAACCTCTTTGGTTTCTTACTTTTCTTCTTCGCTTCCTCCCCAGGACCTGTCTTGCGCTTGCGAGAACCAGAACCCTTGTTTCTTATGCTTTTGGGTGCAGTTATTGTGATTGTTTCTGGTATCTTGTATCCAATTAAATCTTGTACTATGGCAGACTTGCTGTTATAGGAAGGTTCTTTGGGGATTTTCTCCCATATTTATTCCTCAACCGTGGCATTTGGTCGACCAAGGATTGAAGTAGATCTGTTTTGCCTCATGCACGGTCAGCACATTGACCGGTTAAAGATAAAAATTGTTGTGTTAGTTTAGATCTTACATCGAGAGGAAAACCATATCTAGCTTCAATTTTGAAAAGTGATTATGGTAAGACGTCACTCCTCCACCGCGTTGGGATGTATTTTTCGGAGATTTCATCAATTTGCTTGATTTGGAATACGCAAAAGATATGTCTACATAGGTAGCCAATGCAAGTGAACCCCTTACACAAGCATGCAAATGTATTATCAGTGGGATTGTGAGTAACCTGCAACATACGTTAAAAAAGGGTGATTACTTGATGACATGGATGCATATAAAAAAATAATAATTTGCGAATTTATGTTGTTAAGTGGTAAAAGATTAACCTTAAACACGCCAACAATACCCTTCCTTTTATCTTTGTGACTGATAAGGTGGATGTTTAATCAGTTATCTGACTCGATTCTATCACGGGCACAATTATAAAGACCTTTATAAATCTCTTTCTGAACCTCTTGAAAAATTTTTATTGTATATATATAGGAAGCATGGCGTTCAATTGGCAAGTGGGTCTTCAATGGTGGTGTTTCGGTTATAGTTTTATGTTGCAATTGTCTTTGAGCATGACGTTGAGCATTCAACGCATTTTCAAAGCAATTCATAAATTTAACCAGAGTGTTGCCCACGCTAGAATATACTTTGAACTGAGAATTCGAACTCTCACATCTGGATGTAGTTTTCATCAAACAACACATAGGCAACTCTCTAAAGTAAGCAGAGTGTTGCCTGATAGCAAACATGTCATTTAACCAACTGATGTCACCTAAGTTGAATTCCTCAATCAAGTCATGCCATATTGATTCAAAAGTCTCCGGTTTGATGAAAACGTTCCAAACTAGTTTATGAACACGAGCCTTAATCTTTTCATTACGCTTCGAATCGCCTTTATCTATAAAAAAGACATAGAAATAGAAATCAATTTGATGTTGCATCTGGTAGACACAATAATATAAGAAAAAACAACACGTTTGCTAAAAAAATGTAAAAAACATTTATTATTTTAAAATAGAGGATTTCAACACAAACAAGTGTGATAAAAAAAATAGACTACATGTAATGTAATAATTATATATGCTATGACTGAGCAAGTTAATGTATTATAGGCTTATAGCATACATATTACATGTTGCTATTACTTTTTTTTATTTTAGTGTGTACCAAATAGTGGTACAATGAAGCATACGGTTTCAATGATTATTAACATATCTAACCAATACATACAAACATAGTTCATACCAATATACACAATACAATGACAAAATTAAAATATCCAACCCATACATATTTTAGTGGGTATTTAAATGAAAGTCAGATACATACCATGACAGGAATTTTGTTTGGTGGCATGCCACATGCAGAGTCTATGTTTCGATTCGGTCAGAACGGTTGCAACCGCTTTCTTCATAGTTGGGTCCTGATCAGTTAAAACCAACCGCGGTTGCGTTCCGTGAGCTTTGAGGAATACTTTTAATAACCACTGGTAAGAATCAATTGTCTCATTATGGATCAAGCCAGCCCCAAAGCATACACATTTCTTGTGGCAGACGACTCCCGTGAAAGGCACGAATATCATGGAATACCTATAGTAAAAAAAAGAATTAAAAGTAAATTATTAAACAACCTATTTAAAAACATAATGACATCATTATATACCTGTTTGTGTCGTAGGTAGCATCGAAAGCTAACACCTCGCCAAACAAATTGTAGTTTTGTCTAGATATATCATCAGCCCAAAGAGTCCCTGTAACTCACCGTCGACAACTTTGTGTTGGGAAAAATAATTGTCCAAATGAAGCATATTGTCATTGAACTTGTCTACAACCATTTGAGCATCCGCATAAGCAATAAGACACCTAACTTCCTGCTTTTGGTTCTTCCAATCATTCTTTGATCCTCTAACTAAGTGTTGACCACCCATTAGAGACGCATGAACACGGTGAGCAATTGTGGGACCAAAACCCATACATTGGAAACCTTAAATGAATTCCTTTTCTGAGAATTGTAACTGTCTTCGTCCTCTTGTTAGGTCCATATTAAGCTCACTAACCAGCCCGTGATTATGGGCCTCTTCGAAATGATATATCATGAATCCTTCTGAGGTTGATGGAACCTTAAGTCTAATACACGCGTTGCAACCCGTAACCTTTATATTTGTGTTGCGCCGCTTAGTAGAGGACGATGTCGTGTCCATGGTATCAACGTTTTTTACACGTGGGCTTCCGGCTTTGCTACAAACTATATACCTATGAGAGATGACACCTTTCGTCCATGTTCTAGTTGAAACCCGTAGATCAAAACCAGCTTTATTGGCGTATGCCTTGTACATAACAAGCGCATCTTCCCATGTTTTAAAATGTAGGCCAATTGAAGGTTGTTCATCAGATGGCACCTTTGGAATCTAATACTTGGTCTCGTTAGGTGAGTTGATACAGTTTTGGTGCACAACTTCTGCATATAAAAACATTTACAGAAAGGATATTTATAAGTAATAGCCGGATAATGAGAACAAATTTGTAATCAACATTAAAAAAAAACAAGCCGACACATGTTTCATTCTTACGTTCATGATTCAAATCTTGTTGAACACTTGACTGGCCAGTTAATGACTGGTTAGTGTCAATCAAAATGGTTTGTATCTCGGGAACCTCCCTAGTTACTGTTACAAATGAGTAAAATATAGGTGAATACAAAAGATAAACAAACAATTTGAAAATGAAAATAATATCCTAATGCAGTAACAAGAATGTGTATGAACAAATATAGGTTATGTTATCATGACAGATGTATCAAATTCATTAAATGACAATTTGATCAAGATGTGGAACTTACTGTCACAATCATTAGTCAGGGTGCTGTTTTAGTTAGCATGATGTATACTTGGTTCATTTTCCATTGATCCTGTTTAGATAACAATATGAACTAAGAAGATCAACAATTCATAAACCTAATGAGAAGACTTATAAAAGCAGAGTATTTTACCAGTAATGTGGAAGATAAAGTGAAAAACTAAGACGTGATGTTGATGAATGTTGGAAAATCAAGAGTTTTATAATGATCTAAATCGAAGTTTGACTATATTTTCAGTTAAGTATCTAACAATTAATGAATTTGATCTTTCATTAAAAAATATAACTCAATGACACACTAATATGCTTAATATTTGTGAATTTAATATAAATCAACCAGACTATTGTACTAGAATAAACATTAAATGTCTTGAAATTGATAATTCCATATAGAAATCATCATTAGGTGGTGCTATATCGAATTTGATATACCAAAAAAAATAATCGATAAAACGAAAGGAAGCAGATATGCGGTTTATGAAGTAACGTTATTAAGGCGCAAAAAAGAACAATTGAAGACGACATACAAAAAATTAAATCAAACCTGGGTTTGCTGATGCAGATTCGATGTATCATCCAGTTGTAAATACCTTTGCATACTGAAGTCAATACAAATTGACGAGGGCAGCCAAAAATTAGGCTGAATAGTTGATTGATAAATATTGTTCTTGAATTAGACATGTCCGATTATCAGAAAATCTGCAATGGAAATCGAATTACAGATGGTGTGGCAAAAAAACTGGGATTGTGAATACTCGGTAGTAGCGTTGTTCCTGAACGGCTGATTACAAAATTAAAATAATATATGAAAAGGTAATATAATTAATAGTTACCTAATATAGATTATCTCATAGATTACTAATATACCCTTCTATATAATTAAAAAGAAAACAAAAAAGAAAATATATGATTGGTTATAATTACTTCTCGCACTTCTCGCAGCAAGAATACTTCTGTAATGAACCTAAGCCTATGAAGTCATAAGATATAAATAATTTTATAAAATGCATAGATCAGTAAAAATAATTTGTATTTGTATTAGAAATCAAAATGGAAGATTACGAATCTATACCAACTAAGAAAAAAAAAGGTTTCTATCAATTCATCTTATTAGTTGAGTTGGTAAGCGGTTTTAAAAGCAAGGCAAGACAATGAGTTCGATTTCCACCAACATATTTGGAAAATGTAAAAATGAAAACTTGTACGTTTGGCAGTCTATGTGAAGGGTCTAGTTAAATGAAATGTAAAAAGTTTGTTTTGCTTTAAGCTTTAACTGTATAGGTTGATTAACAAAAATAGGTGTAGTTCCGTGTATACAAACACTAGTCGACTTTTGTGAGCTGCTTGAGATAGACACAAAAAAAAATTAAAATAGGTTTAAACGAGGTCTAATTTTACTTACTGAGCTAGATAGGCTTGTGAGCTTAAACAAGCCGAAAACAAGCATAGTTTTCCATTAAGATGTACTAAAATATATTACATACTAACTAAACTTAGATACAAGTATATATTTTATATAAAGATTATAATATCTAGCAAGCTATGATCAAACTTAGACGGGCTCAACTTGACTTCTAAAATGATTAATCAAAATTTTCTTTTTAAATTCAAGATTCTTTTTTTTAGCAGTAAATTTGTAATATACCACTAGCCACTAGGTAATGGGTAAATCAAGATTCACAATGCTCCATTTGATTCATGTCTCACAGGGAAAAAAATACAATACAAATTCAATGAAGTTGACTCATTTTGTATAAAGATAGATGTTTCAAACTTCACTTAAATTGTAGCTTCCATACTTCGCGAACATTAGAGGATCCACCCCCCACCTCAACAATGAGGCTAGCCACCATAACACCTGCAGAACATAAAGACGGACATTTCACAAAAATGTCATTATAAAATCGCGTCAAAACAGTTAAAGTTTTTAGATTCATGTGTTGATACGTCTTTCTCATACCGACTCAAGGTGGTACAAGTAATAAGCAAAAGATACAATAGACTGAAAGATGAGCTCACCGTCTTTCTCAACCAATGATATGAAACGTCTCGACCCCCCTCCAACCCCGAAATAATACTTTTTAGCTGCCATGTAAACAACTCCATCTGGACGACTCATACACTACAAATAAGTAAACATAACGTCAGTTTCTTCAATAAAAAATATATAATAATAATAATAATGAACAATAAAATAGACGTGGCAATTTTGACCAGACTAATGCCAGCTATAAATGGGATTATTAATATTATTTTTATAAGCTTGCGGCTTGCTCAAAGTTCGCACGCAAAAAACTCATTTGTAAACGAGCCGTGCTGAACCGGCTCAATTCATAACGGGCCGAGCTGAACCGGCTAAGTTTAGAAATGAGGCGAGCCCCGTGGCTCGCTCGATTGGCTTGTTTAACTTAAAACCCCAAATTCTTATATATACATAATAACAATAACATATAAAATGTTTAAAAAATAAAAATAATACATATAATATTATGAATCTGCGTCTTAATCTTTAAAAGTTCTTTTTTTTTAAAAAAACAAAAATAATGCATATAATTTTATAAATTCTGTAGATTATAAATCAATGTGTACTTCAAAAAATTTAAGTAAATAAAAATTAACAAGTCAGGCTCAAATGCAACTTTTCAGCTTGTTAAAATAAACGAACAAAGCCATGCCAGCTATTTTAATTTTTAAGGTCAAGCACGAGCCCAAGCCCAACTTGACTTGGCTCGGCTCAATTACATCCCTAGCTAAAATAGATATTTGCTGCAATTTTCCAAAAAGTGTATTATTTACGCATAAAACATATTACATCGCTTTAAAAGAACAAGATTATTTTTGAAATAATATACTTTTCATAATCATAGTTAATGAAAATTGGACAAAAGGTGTTCCAAGTCAGCCTGACCCATTTTGACTTGTTACCCAACCTGACCCGTTTTGACTCGTTAGTCTATAACTTTATAAGAAACCATGAGGCACCTTTTTTATAAGTTCATAAAGGGCAGGAAGACTAGAAACTGAGTAAACTGTTTCAGCCATGAGAATAATATCATAGCCAGTAGATTCACTCGACCCCGAGCTACATTTTGAGTCCCGGTCATCGGTTTGTAAATTAGGTAAAATTTGATGTACTTCACTCCAATCACCAGCAAAGAATCGGACTTCTGAATTAGCACCCGGTGATAGAGATTTTACAGGAAGGTTAGCGACAACATTGGGAATCGTGAGACACTGTAACACCTCGGAATTGAAATCTTGAAAATGTACAACAGACGCGCCTTGAAATACAGAAAATATTCATCTTATGGCCTAAAGAAAATTGGTTGTTAAAGAACAAAAGAAATATAACATAACAAAAATAAATGCTTACTTGCAGACAAGAATATATTCCGGGAAGCCCGTGCCCACAACCAAGCTGAAGATGACTGAATGTAGTTAGTAAAATGACTCAAGAACAAGCATATTAATAGCTTATAATATCAAGTATTAGACCTGGCAATCTTGACCCGTGTATTTTTATGTTCGGGTAAATTTGGATATTATATATAAAGATATCGGTAGTTTTGGGTTAAGTAGTATGCTTAGGGGGTCAAAATTTCAGAATTTTAACATTTCTTAGGTTACTTTTGCTCCGGATTTCAGTATTGATAGCTCGATTTGATCTTTGAATGTCTAAATTATGTTCAGGGTTTGTTTGTATTCTTGATATGAACATTATTATACCAAATTTAATATCCACTTGTGTAATTTGTGTTTACCCTCGACTTTTGCATCAAACTAGGGATGCAAATCAAAGGTTTAGTTGAAAGTGCAATCATGAAAGTAGAGATAATGTTCTTATTAATACAACGTGCTGTATTGACTGTTCGGTGAGGTTTTTTAGATGCATCTTTACAATTATTGTCTGTTTATTAGCGATTGTGTTATAATCGTGTTTTACTTATTTGATTATAAATTGATGCTTGCACTTGCAGCAAGTCAAATTAATGATTCAAGCATTTTGGTTTCTTGAATTGAACATTTGTTTTCTTAATAGATTTTGTAAAGTTTCAAGCTTTTCGGTTTCTTGAATGGCCAATTCTGAGTAATGATTTTTCGTGTATTTTTCATAGTTATCAAATGTGCTAGGCGCACTTACCTGGGGCCTAGGCGCAAAAAAAAGCGAGGGCCCGAGAAAAAAAAAACAATGAAAAAAACTTAAAATTTTACTACATATTCCAAAACTTGAATAACATCGTTCCAATACCAAAAGCAAATTAAAGCATAAAAGCATCATAGCATACATAAATTACGCAGTCACCGACTAAGTGAAGTCATTTTGTAGACATTTTAGTTTAAACTGGATTACTAATTATGCTCTACAACCTAACCTAAATAAAATCAGAGTTGTATTTGCCAAATCTAGAACAAATTAATAATCAAAATTTAGTCATTCTAGATTAAAAGGCCCACCTTTAAAATTTAGTTTTAAAGCTTCAATCATATAACAGGAAACATAAATCATAAAACGGGAATTCAGCAAAGCAAATTAAAATAATTATTAGACAATAACAAAATTCAATAAGCAATTATCATCTAGAATAGTCGATGATTATATAGATAGATAGAATTAAATTAAGTAAATTCCCCTTTTTTAGATAATTATTATGACTCAGTTAGTGAATAATCAAAAAAAATCATAGAAATTTAAAAACAAAAAACAAAAAAACCAGAAATTACCCCTAAAAATAGCGCAGTGGGCGGACGTTTTTAATAACTATGGTATTTGTATGAATATATAATTGATTTGGTAAACATGGAAATAATTCAGTTCATTACAAGAGCTTACAAAACAATGGTTATATTATGGTTTTTTTGCAATGGAAGACGTAATCAAATTCGAGAACTAATTTTGTTATAAATATGAACTTTACTACTTTAGTTTACTTGCATTGCAAATAACAAGCTTGTTAACTTTTAATTCTAATATCCAGTTATACTCTCAAAGATGACCAACCTTTTTCCGTCTCAGTACATGGTTGGTTTGAAGTTTTTTAAATCAGTCCATTCTGACCGAAACCATAATGACCAATTTTGAAAACGGTCTGTCCTGACCCCAACCCGTTCTAACCGAAAGCAAAATAGGCATTTTTTTAAAACGGCATCTGCTGACCTGAACCCGCCCCACCGATTTTGTCAGGTATGATAGAAAGTAAAAATTTAGAATCCCACCAACCGCTAGTACTTTCTTGCCTAGTAATGATAAGTTGTTGGATTCGACTTGAGAGCGAAGAGTCTTGACCAGATCCAGTGAGCCTTCCCAAAGCTTTAGCCCATAATCACAATAAGTTAAGATGCTTGATCAACCATTCAAGACGGTTATGATAAGGAAAGAAGCGACCTTCGTATTTTCCTGGTACTAAATCCGAATTCGAGAATGCAAAAACATATTGAGTACTAACTCGTAGGCCCTGCAAGAAAAGAGTAGTTGATGTTAAAGAAATGTAGCTTTAAAACCTAAGGAACAGAAGGTATGAAAATAGGGGTGGGGTGTCGAGATGGAGAGTCTCGAAGGTGGGTTTTAGAGAAGAAGATGAAGATGAAGATGAAGATGAAGATGAAACCACCTGTTGTGAATGGACAGAGATTAAATAAAGGTATTGAAGTTAGGGTTAATTAAAAAGTAAGTTGTGTATATACTACATACCTGAAAAGAAGAAGAAGAAGAAGAAGAATCAACCCCTGATTCATTTCAAAACCTCCAGCCTCGGCTCATTGGCTCAATATGAGACTCGTTCAACTTTAATATCAACCCCAGGCCTAACTGAGCTGTCTTGTTTAATTTCGAGCTTGAGCTTAAAACCATCCTGACTCGACTCATGAACAGCCCTAAATTACTGGTTTCAATATAAACAATATTGCCATCAATGTTGTTTGGTTGGAATCGGGTTGGTACATGTTCTAATAACAGCGATACCGGCATCCATGTTGTTTGGTCGTAATCAGTATAATTCGTAACGGTACCGATAGAGGTGCACAAAAAACCCGAACCCGCTTTTTGACCCAAAATAAAAACCCGGAACTGGTTTTTTTAATACCCGAGTTTTTAATACCTGACCCTACCCGTAGGGTACGGATAGGGTATGCATTTCGGTACTAAAACCCGAACCCGAACCGGACCCGATTTGTACCCGGTAATACCCGAAAACCCGAACCGTTTCGTACCCGGAACCGGGTTTTCCAATACATGAAACTGGGTATTTCAAATACCCGATGTATACCCGAAAAATACTCGAAAAAAGATCCCTAAAAAGTGCAACCTTATAAAAAATCCAATATATACCTAATAAATACCCGGAAAAAAGTCCGAAAAAACCCACAAATAGGGTTTTTTCAATACCCAAAAGTAAGGCATTCAAATACCCGGTTTTAGAATATCTGGTTCTATACCCGACCCGAACCCGATGCATAGGGTATGGTTTTTAGAAGCAATACTCGGACCCGAACCCTACCCGGTTATTACCAATACCCGATTTTCCAATACCCGCTCATACGCGAACCCGTTTCTATACTCGAACCCGGGTATTTAAAAAACCCGATTTATACACCTCTAGGTACCAGTACTGTATAGGCACTCATGTAGCTTATGATACCAAAATTATTTTGTTTTTCTTATTTTGACAAAATTTATGGGTCTTGAAAAAAAAATTCAACTATGTATTCAACTATTTTAAAACATTCAACGAACACAAGTTATTAGATAAAAATCAAATTAAATGATAACGAAATTAGTTAAAGACAGTACTTGTTCAATCATATCGACACCGATCTTTGTTTCGTTGAAATTAAATTGGTTCCATTTTATATATATTAATTTGAAAATTCATGTCACTCACAAAAAAGTACTGTTCTACTGCTAGCATAAATTATGCGTAGTTTACAAGTGCTTAATGCACGCTTATTTTGCCACCTGTTATAACATGTGTTGCCTTCGAAGTTTGTACCGCATCCCATAATTGATTCAACTGCATCTCATTTATGGTTTGTGTCTGCTTCATCCGACTACTATTCTTCTTTTTCACTTAATTGACTAAATTAGGTAACAATTTCTTACTTTCTTGTTGCAATTTCTTGCGCTTTTGTGTTCTTTGCATTAATCCGGGTTTGGTTTACGAGCCCTAGGCGGCAGTTGTGTGGTGGTGGCAATGAGAAGTCTACCATCATCGTCGATTGTTACCGGTTTCGATTTTCGAATCTTAGGCGGCGGTTGGCCGGTGGTGGCAGTTCTCCAGTGTGGAGAAGTCTACCATCATCGTCGACTGTTACCGGTTTTGATTTTCGAACCTTAGGCGGAGATTGTGCGGTGGTGGTAGTGCTCCGATGGTTGTTAAATTTATGGTTTCTCATAGTGAATCGATTGACCCTTCACGTTCATCGGACCCTACTATTCGACTAGAAAAGGCGATTAAAAGTTTTAGTTGTGGACCGGCAATTCAGATTACAGGATTGGTTTCAACTGAGCCTTTCATATTCCAATATGCAAAATCGAACCATGATCTGCAAAATCCAAGTGTAATAATCGTAGAGAAAGGTCGATTAAACGTTGTGGATCAACCATTCAAATTACAGGTTTATTTTTTAGATTATTGTTCAACTTTGATTCAATGTTCTTGAACGAGTAACTAATTTTTATTTCACTTGTGGTTTTCAGAAATTACTTTCATATATGTCATATGGAAATTAATACATTATATGTAACCTATATTTCGACAAAGGTTACAATATGACTACTAATTCATCACAAAAGTGGCTTTGGAGGTTACATACTGTTAGGACTGATATTTTCTCTGCTGAGGATATATTATCCTTGAAGATATGCCTGGATCAGTTATTCTTCTAAAGAGCTCCAGAATTATGTCGAAGATCAAGGATCCTCAGAGGTTGGTATTATTAACAATTGTTTCACGTGTGTAGGTTATTATTCAACAGAAGTAACGACTTTGTGACTTGGTCTACCTTAAATTTCGCTACTGGAAGTTCCTAGCACGTGGTCAATGAACGTTGGAGGAGTCGTGGAATAGTGGCGGATAATTAGGACTAGTTGTTAAATGTATTTTCTTTATAAACATCGAGATATGATCGATTAGAAAAACACTGGTACTCTCACACACACTAGAGCAGAATCAATAACTCTCTCTACACACTAGCTTACTTTGTAACATCGATCACAATCTCCAAACACTTTTAACCTTATTTAGATTAATAAATTGGTGATCGACGAGTTGTCATCACCCGAGGTTTTTTTTTTCTTTTGATCCGAACAAGATCAAAGGGTTTTTCCTCGCAACAAATCGATGTGTTCAACCTTATTTCGTTCATATATTCATTATTGTTACCTTAGCACTAGACCTCACATTAACAGATTTGGATACATTATCCTTAGTTGATTTTTATCCAAAACAATTTGGCGCCCACTGTGGGGAAATTGGTGCTATAATCCATATCATTCCTATCAACTTTCGATTTTTTCATACCCATATCACTATCAATGGTCTCTCAATCAACCTCTGCTTCATCAACCATGCCGTCATCAGTTTCTCTCTCATCGAGAACCTTGCCGCCGATGCCTCCCCAATCACGGGAGCACCAAGATCTACTGCTGCTGGGAACAAAACTCAACTACCAGTCTTCCAAAGCTCCAAAGCCATTGTTGCCACTCCGGTGGTTAGTAATAACAATGATGTTTCTAATATGTTTTCGCAGGTCAAAGCATATATGGAGAAGCAAACCAAGACCAACCAGAGGATCCTTCATGAGATAGAAGATCTCAAGAAGACTAAGAGGCCAGCAGAGGATCACACTCCCTTGATGCCTAGGATGTTGGATTTCACTACTCCAGGATCCTTGGCTCAGTTCACTCAAGCATCATCTATCTTTCAACAGGGGTCCATGGGTCAACAGACTCAATGATCCTCACCGTTTCAGCCAGGATCATATATCCTTCAACAAGGGTCCATGAGTCAACTAACTCAAGGATCCTCAACTTTCCAGTAAGGATCATCCATCCTCCAACCTGGATCCTCAGGACTGTATCTTCAAGGATCCTTCAACTCTCAACCATTTGGATCCTTCAACCCCAGTCAAAGATCCTTCTCCCGGGATCAAGGATCCTTAGGGGTTCAACATCAAAGGTTATCAGAGGTCCATAAAGGAGATATAATCCCCATGCAGACTATAGCTTCAGGTGGACCAACTCCAGTAGCAGACGCCTCTTACCTAAACCACTCTCTAGATGCCAACCTTCACCCAGCAAAGAAGTAACTTTTATGACCCTATATCTTTAGATGCTACCCGTGGTTCCATGCAGGATGCAGGTATCAACCAAGCTATGGCTAAGGAACTACAAAAGCTGAAGGATATGATATCCAGTTTATCGAGGGTGGTTCGTCCGATTCCCCAGATACTACAAGGGAGCCACAAGTTATCCAGATTTGCTCCACCTATCTATGATGCTGAAATCCCAAAGCGATTCCAAACCCCCAACATGAAGACTTACGATGGGACCACTAATCCTGAGGAGCATGTAGCTTAGTATAGAGAAAGGATGGAGATCAATCCTATCCCTAAAAGACTTAAGGAGGCTTGTTTATGCAAGGGTTTCGGATCCACACTAACAAGATCTGCATTAAAGTGGCTGCTAAGACTTCCTCCCTTTTCAATTACTTCTTTCTCGCACTTAGTTAAAGTGTTCAACTGTCAATTTTCCTATAGCAGGAAATTTGAGAAGTTAACTAGTGACTTATACCGAGTTATCCAACCTAGTGATGAATCCCTTAGGGGTTTTGTTACAAGGTTTGGCAGGGAAGCTCTGGAAATCCCTAATCTTGACATGGCTACTGCTGTTGAAGCATTCAATATGGGACTTCAGAGGGGCTCCCCCATTTATGATGATCTTGTGATGACTCCTTGCAGGTCCTTAGATGAAGTCAGAAACATGGCACTCAGATTCATACGGTTGGAAGATGATAAGAGGATCTAGGATCGTCTGGGGAATAAAACAAAACAATAATCCTCCGACAAGAAGCAAGGGTTCTCGTTCAAGAACAACAACTCGAAACCCTACTCCAAATTCAACAATCAGAACGTCCGTGCGGTTGAAGAAGGAGACGATGATGAAGACTACCCAAGCATCTCAGAATACTGCTTCTCATTAGATACCCATGGTTTAATTTGTGCCATGAAGGATCTAGGTGAGAAAGCGAGGTGGCCCCGAAAGAACGAAAAGTCAACCACCTTCAGAGACAAATCCAAATGGTACGCTTTCCATGAGGATTTTGGCCACATGACGGATGATTGCATCGTTTTGAGGAAGGAAATTGGATACCTCCTAAGCAAGGGCCACTTTAAGGAACTGTTGGGAAGAAAGAAGTCCATGATCCAGGATCCTGAAGAGGCTCCCCAAAAGGCAACTCCGCCCCCACTGGATGCTCAAGTGATCAACTTCATCTCCAGAAGATCAGATATATGTGGAACTTCTTTCTCAGCAGCTAAGAGGCTGGCCAAAGAGACCAAGTTAGATAACGGGGAACGACCGGTTATATCCACCACCTTGACAACAGACAAAAGGATCTTCTTTGATGAGGAAGATAAATTAAGCATCCAGGATCCTCATCATGACGGTTTGATTGTTACTTTGTTTATTTCTAACCATTATGTACACAGGATCCTTGTCGATGGTGGAAGCTCGGTTAACATCATCCAACATGATGTTCTTCAGAAGATGAACATCCCAGACTCAGAAATCATCCCGAGGACGTCGGTGTTAGTCGGCTTCAGTGGAAAAACCAAGAAAACATTGGGGGACATCAAACTCCCAATATACATCGAAGGGTTAAATTCTTACCAAAAATTTTGTGTTATAGATAACATTTCTTGTTGCAATGTTATTTTAGGCAGGCCTTGGCTACATGGGATGAAGGCGGTGGCTTCTACTTACCACCAATGCATTAAACTCCCAACTCCTTAGGGAGTAGTGAGAATAGACGGTGACCAGGTGGAGGCCAAGAACTATTATTCTTCATCAATGAAGCCGACAGCCAAGCAAACTATAGCATAGCAACCACAGCAACATCCTAGGGACGTGTTGGAAGCTCGGGAAAAGGACTTAAAGGAAGTATCCTTGGACCTCGAGGATCTAGTATCCCTAGTGAAATTGAGGAGGATATGATATCCTTCCTAAAGCGAAGAAAATCCACGTTTTCCTTCAAACATTCAGACATGACAGGTATTTCTAAGGAGGTAATTACTCACAAGTTAGGCCTTGATTTATCTATTAAACTTGTCTATCATAAGCGAAGGAAATTCGCTCCTGAGAGGAACACGATCATACAAGAAGAAGTTGAAAAACTTCTTAAGGCCGGTATGATCAGAGAGGTTAAGTATCCTCGATGGTTAGCTAATGTGGTTGTTGTTTCTAAAAAGAATGGAAAGTGGAGGGTGTGTGTCGATTTTATTGATTTAAACAAGGCATGCCCCAAGGATCCTTTCCCATTACCACATATAGACTCCATGGTGGATGCAACGGCAAGACATGAGATGCTTACCTTTATGGATGCCTCCTCTGGATTTCAACAAATTCAGATGGAATCATCTGATCAAGAGGATACATCATTCATGAATCCTACCGGCATATACTGTTATATTGCTATGCCATTTGGACTAAGGAATGCAGGGGAAATGATGTATATAAAAATATACATCTTTTATCATCAAATAATCTCTAAAAAACTGCAACTTCTATAGTATAATATAGTTAAAATAACTACTTATCATGTTAAAATGTATTTTCAGGTGAATCCAAGCCTCAAACGAAGAAACGAATAAAAAGCCAAAGAAAAACCAAAGAAAACAGCAAAACATGGGGTTGTGCTTCAGGAAACATGGGGCTGTGCTTTTAGGAAACATGGGGCTGTGCTTTTGGAAACACGGGGTTGTGCTTTTTGGAAACACGAGGCTGTGCTTTTGGAAGCACGGGGCCGTGCTTCTGGTCACTTTTTAGAAAAGACAAAAAAATCTACAAGAAAAGACAAAATAGTGAACAGCTGGACACGGGGCCGTGCTTTTGGAAGCACAGAGCCGTGCTTACCTTTCAGAAATGACAAAAAGAATTAGCACATGTCACTAAAAAGCACGGGGCCGTGCCTACCTTCCAGAAACGACAAAAAGAATTAGCACATGTCACTAAAAAGCACAGGGGCTTGCCTCAGGAAGCACAGGGCCATGCCTACCTTCCAGAAACGACAAAATAAATCTGGCACATGTAATAAAAATGCACGGGGGCGTGCCCACTAAGCAGGGCCGTGCTTCACACTCCAGATTGCCTATTGTTTTGGACAAAAATCAACTAAGGATCAAGTATCCAAATCTGTTAAGTGAGGTAAGGTGCTAACTCGATAATGACAAGTGTGTAATCGTAATATTGATGAACACAAAGGTTTGATTACGAGGGAAAAAGCCCTTAATCAAGATAGTCTTACTTCGGTCAAAACTTATCAAGGCAATCGTTGATAAAATAGCTCCGGTCAATGATTAATAAGATAATCGTTGGTCGAAGTACTTTAGTTAATGATCAACAAGGTAACCTTTGGTCGATGAGTATATAATTATCGTGATCTCCGGCACAAAAAACCCCCTGACATTGAAAACTATCACCGTCGATTATATTAATAAACAAAAGGTGGTTACAAATATGGTGGAGTCTATGATCGAGATTGCAAAGTATGCTAGTGTAGAGAGAATGTTTGTTTCAGCTCTAGTGTGTGTGATATTACATGTGTTTTCTAACTGATCACAATCTCCATTATATATAAAAGATAATAACTCAAGGGAGTTATGATTAATAAAGACTATTAACTAATAATCCCTAAAAATCCGCCATGTCTTCAATATAATCGTAACAGCAACTTTGACCACGTGCTCCATCACTCAGGCTGCGAAATAGGTGGTGACCAGGTCTTCTAGCCATTACACTTAATAAATATCAGCCTTCATATAAGAAACAACCGTTAACAGCACCAAATACCGAGGATCCATGATCCTGACATAGCTCTGGAACTCTTCAGAAGGATAATTGATCCAGACATGTCTTCAAGAATAACATATCCTTAGTACTTAGTTATTTGTGACACAACAAGAAGTCCTATAAATCCGCCACTTCTCCCACTAAACGTGTTACAGCCATTTGACCACGTGTTTGACAAGTCCAATAGCGAGATATCCGGTGGAATACGTCTTGGAGCCGTTATACTTATTAAATAACAACCTAAACACAAGAAACAATTGTTAATAATACCAAGTACTGAGGACCACTGATCCTGACAGAATCTGTCTAAGGATAGCTGATCCAAGAACATATGCCAGGATAACGTATCCATAGTGTCAAATTTCCGTGCCCTAACAATTGCCCCCAAAATGGCGGTTGTGATAAGATCACAGCTGTCATTTTGCCTTTGAATCCAAACTTCCTGCACAAACATATGAGATTTGACAAGCTGGATATAATTGTCACATATCAATGGAGTTTCCATGGGAACTTCCCTTCAAGCTATATATCCGAAACCTCTTATTCTTCCTGCAAATCATGAACAGCTAGTAATACTTGTTTAACCCGGGTAGATGTTCCATCTTTCGTATGGTGAAGTCCGGGTTAAAAATTTTGGATAAGTCCTCGGGGCTTATTTTAATTAATATATAAATCTTTTGACTTCTTGCTTGTTGTTTATTTTCAAAAATTTGTTAGATATAACTTTAGCATTATTGATAGTTCGAAAAATAATTTTAAGTAAAAGAATTTTAGGATAAAAGATCCTTAAGAAAATCGTTTAGGATAGAATATCCTTAAAGAATAAACAGTAGGAAATCATATCCTTAAGAGTTGATAAAAATTTTATAAGAGAATTCCTTCAAAGGGTAAATTTTAGGATAAAGTATCCTTAAAACAGGTGAACAATTTTTAGTAATAAAACAATTTTAAGGGAATAACCTTCTAACTTGAAATATTTAAAACCATTTCAACAAGTACGATATATAAGTTAATTAATAGAGATCATACCAGAAGGTCTAGATAGACCTAAGTTATCAGAAGTGTTGAATTTTCAATGATCATTGAAGGAATAGCTTTAGGATCCAGGATCCTTAGATTTTTAATCTTCACAAAAAACTTAGTAAATCTGTTGCAAATAATTCATAATGTTAACTGGGGTCAAACCCATTAAGCTGGGGACATGCCCAAATAATATACTGGGGACAAGCCCGTGCAACTAGGGACAAGCCCAAAACTGGGGACAAGCCAGTGTAATCTGGTGTTAAACTGGGGACAAGCCCAAAACTGGGGACAAGCCCAAACTGGGGACTGGCCCAAGGATACGGATGTTAACTGGGGACTCGCCCAACCCGGGATTTAGCCCAAACGTGAGTGACGTGAAAACGCCAAAACCTTAGCTAACATGAAAATGTTAGAAACCTTTGTCTTGAGATAACGTGAAAACTTTATAAACCGGTGGTATGGTACGTCTACCATAAATCGTAGGATCCTCCATATAGCCAAAAGCAACGAAATTGTCAGCCACTAAGCGTGTACTGGTCCTGCTGCCCCGTAGTATACGTTGGATAGCGTGCGCTCCAGGCGAGAGTGTAGAAACTCTATTTATAAGAAAGGTGAAAACCTTTAAACCTTAGAGGATATGACCATCAGGGGTCATACCCAAACGTGGGCTAGGCCAAGGAAAATAGCGATATACCTTAAGCATGAGGGAGAGGTGGCCAACCTCTTAGACATTGAACCTCTTATTGAAACCTACATTGTTACTTAAAACTTGGAAGAGACAAATCGTTAAGAATACATTATCCTTAAAATAATAAGAAATTGAAAAGAATAAGTAATCAGATAGATATTACCAATTTTGGGATCCTTGACCCTTTAAGGATACTTGATCCTCAGAGGATACTTGATCCTGATCAGAAAAAGTATTTCTTGAGGTGGATAGCATTCCATGCTCTTCGTAACCTGTTGCCTTCCATAGTGAGCAAATGATATGCCCCCTTTCCTGTCTCCGACTCGATAAGATAAGGACCTTCCCATTTGGGTGCTAACTTCCCATCAGCCGGATTGGTTGTGTTTTGGAAGGCTTTCCTTAAAACTAAATCTCCTTCTTGAAATCTTCTGATCCTGATATTCTTGTTGTATGCCCCAGCTACCCTTTGTTGATAAGCTGCCATTCTGATTTTGGGTAAGTCTCTGAGTTCTTCCACAGTATCCAAGTCTTCGAGAAGGATTTCTCTATTGGCCTCAGGATCACGGATGCTTGTCCTAGCTGTTGGAACCACCATTTCTGTAGAGATAACTGCTTCTGACCCAAACACTAATGAGAAGGGTGTTTGGCCTGTTGCATTTTTTGGCGTCGTCCTGTCGGCCCATAGTACATATGGTAGCTCTTCGGCCCATTTTCCTTTCTTAGATCCTAGCTTCTTTTTCAAGTTGTTGATGATTATCTTGTTGCTTGACTCTGCTTGACCATTAGCTTGAGGATGCACTGGAGTAGAGGTAATCATCTTGATGCCCCAACTGTCACAAAAGTTAGTGGTTCTTTTCCCCATAAACTAGGAACCATTGTCACAAACAATTTTAGAAGGGATACCAAATCTAGTTATAATATTTCGTTTAATAAAGGATATAACTTTCCTTTCTCGGGCTTGCACGAATGCTTCTGCTTCAATCCATTTGGAGAAGTAGTCTGTCATAGCAAGCATAAAGACCTTTCCACCTGGAGCCTTTGGAAGCTTGCCTACAATATCCATTCCCCATTTCATGAAAGGCCATGAAGAGGATATAGGATACATAGGTTCTGCTGGCTGGTGAAGGATGTTTGCATGTCTTTGACAAGCATCCCATTTCTTTGAATATTCCACCACGTCTCTCTTCATTGTTGGCCAGAAGTATCCTGTTCTAAGTATTCTGGAGAATAATGTTCTCCCTCCTGTGTGGTTGCCGCAATCACCTTCATGAAAGTCCTTGAGTACCTCTTGGACTTCAGGATCCTCTATGCACCTCAAGTATGGACCTGAAAGAGATTTTCTGTATAGCATATCATCTATTAAAATATATTGTGATACCTTGAGTTTGAAAGATTTGGGATTCTCTGTGGTTGGAATTTCTCCATCTTGGATGTATTTTTTGATTGGGAGGATCCAGGATCCTTGGCTGGCTGAGGATAATGGATCCAAAAGTACAATCTGTTTGTCTCTTGTTATCTCCCCAATTTCTTGCTCTCCTATTGCTGGCGAGAGTATGTGGATAATTGGGATATTTGTATCTTCTGGAATTTTCAAGGACGAGGCTAAATTTGCTAAGGCATCCGCCCCGGCATTTTCCTCTCTTGGTACCTGAATAATAGTAAACAACTCGAAGGATTTTGCTAATTCCTTCACAACTTCTAAATACTTGATCATTTTCTCACCTTTCACGGCATAAGAACCGTTAAAGTGGTTAGTTATAAGTAAAGAATCCACATAAACTTGAAGATACCTGATCCTCATGCTTTTTGCTAAAAGTAAACCTGCGACGAGTGCTTCATACTCTGCCTCATTGTTGGTGGCTTGAAATGCGCATGCAATGGACTGGGGTATTATGTCCCCCTGTGGCGATTTCAGTAGTATGCCCAATCCCGTTCCTCTTATGTTGGATGCTCCATCTGTGAAGAGGATCCAAGGATCCTTAGCTTCTTCTAGTTGTTGGACTTCTAAATCAGCCTCCTTTTGCATGTCACTGCTGAAATCAGCCACAAAGTCCGCTAGTGCCTGCGATTTGATAGCTGTTCCAGGCTCATACTGAATGTAATATGCACTCAGCTTCACAGCCCACTTGGCCATCCTTCCTGACAATTCCGGTTTCCTAAGCACATTCTTAACAGGATAATTAGTTCTCAAAATAATAGTATGAGTCTCAAAATAATGTCTTAATTTAGTGGAAGCCATAATCAAAGCAAGGATTAATTTTTCAAGTGAGAATACCTAGCTTCTGCATCTAATATACTTTTACTTACATAATATACCGGGTGTTGTTCACCTTCACGATCCTTGACGAGGACGGCACTTATTGCATTACCTGAAACTGCTAGATATAGATATAAGGATTCTCCATCCACAGGCTTCATTAGAGCTGGAGCTGAGGATAAGTAATCCTTCAAGGCTTTGAGCGCAGCCTCATGCTTTTCTGTCCATTCAAACTTCTTATTCTTTCTAAGAATGTCGTAGAAGTCTTTGCATTTCTCGGAGGATCTTGAGATGAATCTGTTGAGAGCGGCTATTCTTCCCGTGAGCCTTTGGACATCCTTGGCATTTGCAGGCGACTTTAGGTTGATGATGGCTTCAATCTATTCTGGGCTTGCTTCAATTCCTCTTTTAGTCACCATATATCCCAGAAACTTTCCAGCCTTAACACCAAAGTGGCATTTTGACGAATTCAGTTTCGTGTTATATTGGACAAGGATATTGAAAGCTTCTTCGAGATTCCTGAGGTGATCCTCGTCCTTCTTTGATTTCACCACCATGTCATCTATATAGACTTCTATGGTTTTGCCTAACTGATCCTTGAACATCATGTTGACTAGTCTTTGATATGTTTCCCTTGCATTTCTTAGTCCAAATGGCATAGCAATATAACAATATATACCAGTAGGAGTCATGAATGTGGTATCCTCTTGATCAGATGGTTCCATCTGAATTTGTTGAAATCCAGAGGAAGCATCCATAAAGGTAAGCATTTCATGTCCTGCCGTTGCATCCACCATAGAGTCTATATGTGGTAACGGGAAAGGATCCTTGGGACATGCTTTGTTTAAATCTGTAAAATCAACGCATACCCTCCACTTTCCATTCTTTTTTGAAACTACAACCACATTAGCTAACCATCGAGGATACTTAACCTCTCTGATCATACCGGCCTTAAGAAGTTTTTCAACTTCTTCTTGTATGATCGTGTTCCTATCAGGAGCGAATTTTCTTCGCTTCTGATGGACGGGTTTAATAGAATGATCAAGGCCCAATTTATGAGTAATTACCTCCTTAGAAATACCTGTCATGGCTGAAGGCAAACGTGGATTTTCGTCGCTTTAGGAAGGATATTATATCCTCCTCGATCTCGTCAGGGATACAGGATCCTAAGAGCACCTTCATGTCTGGATCTTCAGGGTCTAAAGATACTTCTTTTAGGTCCTGCTCTCGAGCTTCTAGTACATTCCTAGGATTTTGCTGTAATTGCTATGCTATCGTCTGTTTAGCTGTCGGCTTCATGGATGAAGAATAATAATTCTGGGCCTCCATTTGGTCACCATCTATCCTTACTACTCCCCAAGGAGTTGGTAGTTTGATGCATTGGTGGTAGGTTGAGGCCACCGCCTTCATCCCATGGAGCCAAGGCCTACCTAAAATAACATTGCAACAAGAAAGGTTATCAATTACACATAATTTTTTATATGAATTTAACCCTTCAATATAAATTGGAAGGTTGATGTCCCCCAATGTTTTCTTGGTTTCTCCGCTGAAACCGACTAGCACTGATGTTCTAGGGATGATCTCGGAATCTGGAATGTTCATCTTCTTAAGGACATCATGCTGGATGATGTTGACCGAGCTTCCACCGTCCACTAAGATCCTGCGTACATAGTGGTTAGCAATAAATAAAGTAATAATTAAACCATCATGGTGAGGATCCTGGATGCGTGTCTTATCTTCGTCATCAAAGAAGATTCTTTTATCAGTCGTCAAAGTAGTGGATATGATTGGTCGTTCCCCACTATCCAACTTGGTTTCCTTGGTAAGTCTCTTAGCTGCGGAGAAGGAAGTTCCACATATGCCTAAGCCACCGGAAATGAAGTTGATCACTTGAGCATCTGGTGGGGGCGGAGTTGCTTTTTGAGGAACCTCTTCAGGATCCTGGATCCTTGACCTTTTTTCTTCCTAACAGTTCCTTAAAATGGCCCTTACTCAGGTGGTATCCAATTTCCCTCCTTAAACCGATGCAATCGTCCGTCAGGTGGCCAAAATCCTCATGAAAAGCACACCATTTGGATTTGTTTCTGAAGGTGGTTGACTTATCGTTCTTTCGGGGTCACCTTGCTTTCTCACCTAGATCCTTCATGGCACAAATTAAACCATGAGTATCTACTGAGAAGCAGTATTCTGAGATGCTTGGGTAGTCTTCATCATCGTCTCCTTCTTCAACCGCTGGAACATTTTGATTGTTGAATTTGGAGTACGGCTTCGAGTTGTTGTTTCTGTATGAGGATCCTTTATTCTTGTCAGGGGATTCTTGCTTTGTTTGATTCCCCAGACGATCCTGGATCCTCTTGTCATCTTCCAACCGTATGAATCTTAACGCTCTGTTCCTTACTTCATCTAGAGACCTGCAAGGAGTCATCACAAGATCATCATAAAAGTGGCCCCCTCTGAAGTCCCATCTTGAAGGCCTCAACAGCCGTAGCCATATCAAGATTAGGGATTTCCAGAGCTTCCCTGCCAAACCTTGTAACAAAATCCCTAAGGGATTCATTACTTGGCTGGATAACTCGGTATAAGTAACTAGTTAACTTTTCAAATTTCCTGATACAGGAAAATTGTCTGTTGAATAAGTTAACTAAATGAGAAAAAGAAGTAATTGAAAAGGGTGGAAGACTTAGCAGCCATTTAAATGCAGATCCCGTCAGTGTGGATCCAAATCCTTTACATAAGCAAGCTTCCTTAAGTCTCTCTAGGATAGGGTTGATCTCCATCCTCTCTCTGTATTGTGCCACATGTTCTTCAGGATCAGTGGTTCCATCGTAAGTCTTCATGTTGGGGGTTTGGAACCGCTTTCGGATTTCTGCATCACAGATAGGTGGAGCAAATCTGGATAACTTGTGGCTTCCCTCAGGTATCTCGGGGATCGGTCGTATTACTCCGGGAACACTGGATATCATATCCTTGAGCTTCTGTAGTTCCTTAGCCATAGCTTGGTTGATACCTGCATCCTGCAAGGAACCATGGTTAGCATCTAAGGATATGGGATCATAAAATTTGCCTCTTTGTTGGTTGAAGGTTGGCATTGCAAATGAGTGGCTGAGGTAAGAAGCGTCTGCTACAGGAGTTGGTACACCGGAAGCAATTGTCTGCATGGGGATTATATCTCCTTCATGGACCTCGGATGACATCTGTGTTGAACCCCTGAGGATCCTTAATCCTGGAAAAAGGTTCTTTGACTGGGGTTGAAGGATCCTAATGGTTGAGAGTTGAAGGATCCTGGTTGAAGATACAGTCTTGAGGATCCTGGTTGAAGGATGGATGATCTTTGCGAGAAGGTTGGGGATCCTTGAGCTAGTTGACCCATGGACCCCGGTTGAAGGATAGATGATCCTTGCTGGAAGTATGAGGATCCTTGAGTTTGCTGACCCATGGACCCTTGTTGAAGGATGGATCATCCTTGCTGGAAGATCGAGGATCCTTGAGTATGCTGACCCACGGACCCTGGTTGAAGGATGAATAATCCTTGCTGAAGGATCGAGGATCCTTGAGTATGCTGACCCACGGATCCTGGAGTAGTGAAATCCAGCACCCTAGGCATCAAGGGAGTCTGATCCTCCGTTGGCTTCTTTCTTTTCTTGAGATCTTCATTTTCATGTAGGATCCTCTGGTTGGTTTTGTTCTGTTGCTCCATGTATGCCTTAACCTGTGAAAACATAGCAAAAACATCATTGTTAGATTTGACCACCGGAGTGGTAGAAGTGGTTTTTGAGCTCTAGAAGACTGGAATTTTGTGTCTTGTTTCCAGCTGCGGTGGTCCTTGGTGCTCCCGTAATTGGAGAAGGCATCGGCGGCAAGGTTCTTGATGAGAGAAACCGAGGATGGCATGGTTGATGAGGCAGAGGTTGATTGAGAGGCCATTGATGAACACAAAGGTTTGATTACGAGGGAAAAATCCCTTAATCAAGATAGTCTTACTTCGGTCAAAACTTATCAAGGCAATCGTTGATAAAATAGCTCCGGTCAATGATTAATAAGATAATCGTTGGTCGAAGTACTTTAGTCAATGATCAACAAGGTAACCTTTGGTCGATGAGTATATGATTATCGTGATCTCAGGCACAAAAAGCCCCCGGACGGTGAAAACTATCACCGTCGATTATATTAATAAACAAAAGGTGGTTACAAATATGGTGGAGTCTATGATCGAGATTACAAAGTATGCTAGTGTAGAGAGAATGTTTGTTTCAGCTCTAGTGTGTGTGATATTACATGTGTTTTCTAACTGATCACAATCTCCATTATATACAAAAGATAATAACTCAAGGGAGTTATGATTAATAAAGACTATTAACTAATAATCCCTAAAAATCCGCCATGTCTTCAATATAATCGTAACAGCAACTTTGACCACGTGCTCCATCACTCAAGCTGCGAAATAGGTGGTAGACCAAGTCTTCTAGCCGTTACACTTGATAAATATTAGCCTTCATATAAGAAACAACCGTTAACAGCACCAAATACCGAGGATCCATGATCCCGACATAGCTCTGGAACTCTTCAGAAGGATAATTGATCCAGACATATCTTCAAGAATAACATATCCTCGGTACTTAGTTATTTGTGACACAACAAGAAGTCCTATAAATCCGCCACTTCTCCCACTAAACGTGTTACAGCCATTTGACCACATGTTTTACAAGTCCAATAGCGAGATATCCGGTGGAATACGTCATGGAGCCGTTAAACTTATTAAATAACAACCTACACACAAGAAACAATTGTTAATAATACCAAGTACTGAGGACAACTGATCCTGACAGAATCTGTCTAAGGATAACTGATCCAAGAACATATGTCAGGATAACGTATCCACAGTGTCAAATTTCCGTTCCCTAACACCTATAAATAGAGGCTCTTGTGCCATTTGAAGAGTGTGCCTTGAAAAGAATTCTATCCGGTTTTCTCTAATAAAAACACACACTAACACTCACATAGAAGATTTAGTGAAGAGTTTGAAGGCTTGGAGGTCATCACCATCAACCATCATCATCATCCATCATCATCATCATTAAGAAGGAAGATTCCTCTACATTTGGTTAGATTGTTCCAAGTTTAATCATGTATTTATTATTATCATCCATCTTAATGTTTATCATCATGCTCATTATGAGCTAAACTCCTTTTACCATCTAAAATCTATGAAGAAGCTTTGTTTTACTTGATGATTATATAAAACATGTGGTTTAGTTTGGCAAAGTACATGGTTATCTTACAATTATCTTTTGATGAGAAATGTTTCACCATCTTAAAATACTAATTCAAAGTTGGTGATTGTCAATTATATTGGCAATCGTTCATGATCGATTCATGTTCTTGAAAGATAGAAATACTTTGATACATTATCGAAACATGGATCCTTATATTGTACTTAGAAATGATGAGATATAAGTTATGATGTATTTCTCTAAGTCTTGGTAATCCGAAAATGGTTTTGCTTAGGATATCATGCTAGTTAAAGAAATCATATGTTAACGGAATGTGTAATTATAACCTACATAAATCAACCAAGGGGAGGTTGTGTGAGTTAACTACAACCACTCGAAGTTGTTAGGATTGGTATTTGAGAAATCGAAGTCAATTCTAATCATTTTACTTTACCAACTGCTTGTCTATTTAAATTGACATTCTCGGGGTAGCATGCTATTAAGCATAGGATGGACTTAAAAATATGCATGCTATTATTCATTATGTTATAGAATGTGTTCACTCAAAAATGAGGATCATAATTCTATCATATATTATTAGGACAAGTCTATCACATGTTTAACTATTAATCATCAAGGAACAAGGGAGTGAATTCTAGATATTAGATGCTAACCTTCGCATAATTGGACAACTCGTTTAGAATTTCCTGTCTTGGTCACCTATATATTATATATAAGTATTTACATTTTATAAAAAGTTCAAAACTAACCCCAAAATGATTAAAACCTCCGATTAAAGCAAAACAACGATTTATTATTAGAAACCTTTGTGTCCATAGATCGATACTTGGTTCTTACCAATACTATTCTACATATACGATAGGTACACTTGCCTATTTTGTGTGTGTTTAGTCTTTGTAGAAATCACTTTTATAAATTTAAAACATGATCTTGTGCAAAAGCAACTCATTCCATCCTTTTATAATTTTACCATCCGCAAGCGCAAGCACATCAGGAAACATATCAAAGACTGGTCAACATGATGTTCAAAGATTAGTTAGGCAAAACCATGGAAGTCTATATAGACGACATGGTGGTGAAGTCAAAGAAGGCTGAGGATCACCTCAGGGATCTTGAAGAAGCATTCAATATCCTTGACCAGTATAACATGAAACTGAATCCGTCAAAATACCACTTTGGTGTTAAGGCCGGAAAGTTTCTAGGATACATGGTGACTAAAAGAGGAATTGAAGCAAGCCCAGAGCAGATTGAAGCCATCATCAACCTGAAGTCATCTGCAAATTCCAAGGATGTCCAAAAGCTCACAGGAAGAATAGCAGCTCTCAACAGATTCATTTCCAGATCTTCCGAGAAGTGAAAAGATTTCTATGACATTCTTAGGAAAAATAAGAAGTTTGAATGGACCGAAAGGCATAAGGCTGCACTCAAAGCCTTGTATTATTTATCCTCAAATCCAGCTCTAATGAAGCATGTGTATGGAGAATCCTTATATCTCTACCTAGCTGTTTCAGGAAATGCCGTAAGTGTCGTCCTTGTGAAGGATCATGAAGGTGAACAACATCTCGTTTATTATGTAAGTAAAAGTATATTAGATGCAGAAGCCAGGTATTCTCATTTAGAAAAATTATTCTTGCACTTATTATGGCTTCCACTAAATTGAGACATTACTTTGAAACACATACTATTATTTTGAGAACTAACCTGTTAAGAATGTTCTTAGAAAGCCAGAATTGTCAGGTAGGATGGCTAAGTGGGTTGTAAAGCTGAGTGCATATGACATTCAGTATGAGCCTAGAACAGCTATCAGATCGCAGGCACTCGCAGACTTTGTGGCTGATTTCAGCAGTGACATGCAGAAAGAAGCCGACTTGGAGGTTCAACAACTAGAAGAAACCAAGGATCCTTGGATCCTCTTCACAGATGGAGCGTCCAACATAAGAGGAAGGGGTTTGGGCATACTACTGAAATCGCCACAGGGGGGCATAATACCCCAGTCCATCGCATGTGCATTTCAAGCCACCAACAATGAGGCAGAGTATGAAGCACTCATCGCAGTTTTACTTTTAGCAAAACAAACGAGGATCAGGTATCTTCAAGTTTATATGGATTCTTTACTTATAACTAACCACTTTAACGGATCTTATACCGTGAAAAATGAAAAAAAGATCGAATATTTAGGAGTTGTGAAGGAATTAGCAAAATCCTTTGAGTTGTTTAGTATAGCACAGGTACCTAGGGAAGAAAATGTTCGGGCAGATGCCTTAGCAAATTTAGCCTCATCCTTGAAAATTCCAGAAAATACGAAGATCCTAATCAACCATATACTCTCGCCCGCAATAGGAGAGCAGGAAGTTGGGAGATAACAAGTGACAAACAGATTGTACTTTGGGATCCATTATCCTCAGCTAGCCAAGGATCCTGGATCCTCCCAATTAAGAAGTACATTCAAATAGGAGAAATTCCAGCTACGGAGAATCCCAAATCTTTCAAACTCAAGGTATCACAATATATTTTATTAGATGATATGCTATACAGAAAATCTCTTGCAAGTCCATAATTGAGGTGCATCGAGGATCCTGAAACCCAAGAGGTGCTCAAAGACTTTCATGAAGGTGATTGTGGTAATCACACCGGAAGTAGAGCTCTGTTTTCTAGAATTCTGAGAACAGGATATTTCTGGCCAACAATGAAGACAGACGCCATGGAGTATTCAAAGAAGTGTGATGCTTGTCAAAGGCATGCAAACATCCTACATCAACCAGCAGAACCTATATATCCTATATCCTGATCATGGCCTTTTATGAAGTGGGGCATGGATATCGTAGGTAAACTGCCTAAGGCACCAGGAGGAAAGTATTCATGCTTGCAATGACTGACTACTTCTCAAAGTGGATAGAGGCAGAAGCTTTTGTTCAAGTTCACGAAAAACAGGTGATATCTTTCATTAAAAGAAATATTATTACTAGATTTGGCATTCCGTCAGAAATTATTTGTGACAATGGTTCCCAGTTTATCGGGAAAAGAACCACTAACTTTTGTGACAGCTGGGGCATCAAGATGATTACCTATACTCCAATGCATCCTCAAACTAATGGCCAAGCATAGTCAAGCAATAAGATCATCATTAACAACCTGAAAAAGAAGCTAGGATCCAAGAAAGGAAAATGGGCTGAAGAGCTACCTTATGTTCTTTGGGCTGATAGGACAACACCCAAGAATGCAACAGGCCAAACACCCTTCTCACTGGTGTTTGGATCAGAAGAAGTTATTCCTACAGCTAGGACAAGCATCCGTGATCCTGAGGCCAATGATGAAATCCTTCTCCAAGATCTAGATACTGTTGATGAGCTCAGAGACCTAGCTAAGATCAGAATGGCAGCATATCAGCATACAACAAGAATATCAGGATTCGAAGATTTCAAGAAAGAGATCTAGTTTTAAGGAAAGCCTTCCAAAACACAACTAATCCAGCGAATGGAAAGCTAGAACCTAAGTGGGAAGGCCCCTACTTGATCGAATCAGAAGCAGGAAAGGGGGCATATCATCTACTTACTATGGAAGGTGACCGACTACCAAGAGCATGGAATGCTATCCATCTCAAGAAAGTACTTTTTCTAGTCAGGATCAAGTATCCTTAAAGAATCAAGCATTCTTAAAAGGTCAAGGATCCCAAAATTGGTAATATCTATTTGATTATTTATTCTTTTCAAATTCTTATTATTAATTTAAGGATAATGTATTCTTAACGATTTGTCTCTTCCAAGTTTTAAGTAACAATGCAGGATGTTAATGATATATTCAATGATCAAGAGGTTGGCCACCTCTCCTTTATGTTTGAGGTACTTTTCTATTTCCCTAGGCCTAGCCCACGATTGGATATGACCCCCGATGGTCATATCCCCTAAGGTTTAAAGGTTTTCACCTTTCTTATAAATTAGAGTTTCTACACTCTTGCCTGGAGCGCACGCTATCCAACATAGAGTACGGGGCAGCGGGACCAGTACACGTTTAGTGGCTGACAATATTGTTGCTTTCGACTATATGACGGATCCTACGATTTATGGTAGATGTACCATACCACCGGTTTATACCGTTATCACGTTATCTCAAGACAAAGGTTTATAACATTTTCATGTTAGCTAAGGTTTTGGCGTTTTCACGTCACTCATGTTTGGGCTAAATCCCGGTTTGGGCGAGTCCCCAGTTGACATCTGTATCCTTGGGCTAGTCCCCAGTTTGGGCTTGTCACCAGTATTTGGGCTTATCCCCAGTTTTACACCAGTTTGGGCTTGTCCCCGGTTCACGGGTTTTTTCCCGGTTCATGGGCTTGTCCCCAGTTTATTTATGGGCTTACCCCCAACTAAATGGGCCTAATCCCGATTAATTTTATAAATTGTTTGCAACAGATATTCTAAGTTCAATTACGAAGATCAAGACCTATGGATTCAAAATCCTTAAATTATTACTACAAGGATCACCGAAGGTTCAATACTTATGGTAACATAGGTCTATTTAGACCTTGGAGTATGATTTCTACTTTTAAATTTATGTTGGTTTAGCTAGGATCCTTATAAATCTTTTTGTTTAAAGATTTAACATCTTTGAATTATTTCTCTTAGGATATTCTATCCTAAATTTTTTAATTATTTTTCTAAGAATATTATATCAAAAAAATTTTATAATCGCTTTTCCTAAGGATATTCTATCCTATAAATTTCTCTTACTCAAGATTATTTCTTAAAACTCTCAATAAAGCTAAGACTATATCAAACAAATCTTCAAAAAAAATAGATAACAAGCAAGTAGTCAAAAGTTTTAAATTATTATTAAACATAAGTCACAAGGACTTATCCAAAATTCTTAACCCGGATTTCTCTATACAAAAGATGGACCATCAACCCGGGTTAAGTGAGTAGTACTAATTGTTCAAAAGTGCAAAATAAACAACAGGGGCACCAAAGGTTTCATCCCCACAAGGGATCCATCCACCTTCGATACCCCTGAGAATTGTCTAAAGGATCAGTGATCCTTAAATCCTACTTACTACTGTCTGTTACAAATCATAACCATTGTTCATCAAAATCATCAACATAAAAAAAATTGGGCTCGGGCCTTGTCTTCTTTATCCTTCATCGCCCAATTAAGCTGCATCTTCACCATCCGCAGCACCCCCTCCTTCGCCAGCTTCAGCCACATCTCTAGCTCCGCTTGTACCAGCTTCATTCTCCTTAGTCATCTCCACATCCTCATCGCCACCAAGAGCCGCCAAGGTAGTCTTCCACTTCTGCACGTTCCAGGTTTCCTTATCAAAAGCAAGATCATCGGCATCCATCGCCATCTTAATCCTTGCTTGTAGCACCGACCTGGACGCCCACATCTTGGCCTCATCCGTTGCCTGCTTGACTTCCTCATGGCGCTGGCCATCTGCTTTGGATATCTGATCCTCGAGCTGCCTCTTGAGCTGGGCTAAAGCTTTGTCCTTGTTGACTACCGCATGCCCTAACCTAGACAACTTGTCACTCATTTGGCCCACAATTTTTTCATAGTGCTCTTTGAAAGCATTCATAGCCTGTAACCAACCATAAAGCAAGGATTAAAAGGATATTGGATCCTTAAATTCAATATAACAGGATACAGGATACTTACAGTGAGGACCATGTCATAGTTGGTTTCGATATCAGAGGACCTCTTCCTCTTGGAAGCAGCTGACTTGGCTCTGGTAGTGGCGGTCTTAGGCTCGGAGCTAGTTGCTGCCTTCAAAGCTTCCTTTTTGACGTCTTGGGGAGTGATCATGCTATCGATGTCTTCCAAAGAGAACTTGCTAGCAGACTTCTGAGACCTCTTGGCGCCTACAAATAATGAGTTAACAGATAAGTATTCCTTCTTATTTTGTTTACTTTTAAAATTATTATACTAAAACTTACTTGACATATCGGAATTTGAATAAATCTCACAAAAAGCTTTGATAAATCGGGCTTGAAAAGTTTTAACATCGGTATCCAGTGCAAGGAACCGCTTTGTTTTCTCTTCTGTACCAGGTAACTTAGCCAATGAAGCAAAATTCTCAACTGCAATTAAAAAGAAGACGAAAAGTTATGTTAATCATCAAGGATCTTATCATTACTAAGGATCCAGGATCCTACCCTTTCTGACCCACTTTGAAGGAAGGTCAGCCCCACCGGGTATGGAATCACGTCTCACGAAGAAGAATTGATTTCTCCAAAAGGAATCATTCAAGGTAACCTTTAGAAGCGGATGGGGTTGTCGAGCCTTGGATTTGAAAAGGAATCGGGCTGGACCATGGGTAGTGAGAGTGTACAGATAGGATAACTCTGGAAGGCCGGAGTCCATTTTTTCATCTTCAATAATTCTTTCAATGGTTCCCAACACTCTCCAAAGCATCGGCATGGCCTGGATATAGGATATGCCCGTGGAATAGAAGAAGCTTTGTATGAAGGAAGGGAAAGGATAACTGTAGCCAATAAGGAAAGGGCAAGCCGGAAAACGTACCCAAGTCTTTGAGTATACGTCGCAACGGATGTTGGATTTGTACGGTCGGAATAGGGTTTTTGGCGGAAACAAAGAACGAAACTCATCAACTTCTAGATCCGTGAGTTTGCAGATTTCAATAGAAGGGTTGGTTATGAGGTTTTGTGGCTCCATCTCCGACAACTCAGAGTCATCGGAAGATTGCTCGGAAGGTTTAGAAGGAGAAAAAGAAAATGAAGTGATAGACATTATTATCAAAGAAAATAAGAGAGGAAAGAAAGGATACCTGTCGTATCGCCTGAATATGTAATTATAAAAGAGGTATAGGACAGCATATATAGGCGGTTATGATTATATCAAGGGCTAAATGGTAAATATTTCTGGCGAACTGTCCCATCATCCAATTTTTGCAGAATATTCAAATTTCAAAATGCCAGTTGTAAAGCATAAACACCCGCCATTTTGGGGGCAATTGTTAGGACTGATATTTTCTGTGTTGAGGATATATTATCCTTGAAGATATGTCTAGATCAGTTATCCTCCTAAACAGCTTCAGAATTATATCGAAGATCAAGGATCCTCAGAGGTTGGTATTATTAACAATTGTTTCACGTGTGTAGGTTATTATTCAACAGAAGTAACGACTTTGTGACTTGGTCTACCTTAAATTTCGCAACTGGAAGCTCCTAGCACGTGGTCAATGAACGTTGGAGGAGTCGTGGAATAGTGGCGGATAATTAGGACTAGTTGTTAAATGTATTTTCTTTATAAACACCGAGATATGATCGATTAGAAAAACACTGGTACTCTCACACACACTAGAGAATCAATAACTCTCTCTACACACTAGCTTACTTTGTAACATCGATCACAATCTCCAAACACTTGTAACCTTATTTAGATTAATAAATTGGTGATCAACGAGTTGTCATCACCCGGGGTTTTTTTCTTTTGATCTGAACAAGATCAAAGGGTTTTTCCTCGCAACAAATCGTTGTGTTCAACCTTATTTCGTTCATATATTCATTATTGTTACCTTAGCACTAGACCTCACATTAACAAATTTGGATACATTATCCTTAGTTGGTGGATAATTAGGACTAGTTGTTAAATGTATTTTCTTTATAAACACCGAGATATGATCGATTAGAAAATCACTGGTACTCTCACACACACTAGAGAATCAATAACTCTCTCTACACACTAGCTTACTTTGTAACATCGATCACAATCTCCAAACACTTGTAACCTTATTTAGATTAATAAATTGGTGATCAACGAGTTGTCATCACCCGGGGTTTTTTTCTTTTGATCTGAACAAGATCAAAGGGTTTTTCCTCGCAACAAATCGTTGTGTTCAACCTTATTTCGTTCATATATTCATTATTGTTACCTTAGCACTAGACCTCACATTAACAAATTTGGATACATTATCCTTAGTTGATTTTTATCCAAAACACATACATTTCATGTATTCCTACTTGAAACTTTAAGTTGTGATAAATGCACGTTATTTGACTAACATTCGGGTTGAAGCTTGGCTTGACAAACACATAGGATGTCAATTGGGTACTCCATTTGCAACTTATCTTGCAGCCATGTTTGTGTAACCGTGTTGCTATGATGGTCAAATGGTCCTGAGCCAACAATTATTTATATATTAATCTGAAAGTTCATGTCACTCACAAAACAGTATTGGTCTACGGCTAGCATCAATTAAGTGTAGATTACACCTACGCGTTCCCTTCCTCTGTAATTTGATTACGGGTCTTTGGATTCGAATTACAGGGTTGCTGATAAGAAAAGGTCAAATTGCATGTTATAGCACTTAAGATAAATTTCAATTCCCAACAACACTTTGGGTATTTTCAAAGAAATTGATGTTTTTGTAAACGGGATCGGTTCGGTAATCTTGGGTCATTCAAACTTTAGGCTATGATGAACACACGTTAGTTGACTTAAAATTTGGGTTTAAACCTGTCTTGGCATATAGGATGGTAATTGGGTACTCCATTTCAACCTATCTTGCGGCCATATTTGGGTAACCGTGTTGCTATGATGCTGAGACGGGTCTGAGCCTTAAATCATGTTCTAATATTTATTAATTATTAGCATTATTGCATTCCTCAAACTGTTGTTCAAGTTTTTTGTTTTATTATGTGTTCTTGTAAAAAAAAATTATGAGTCATACTTGCGTTTTGATATTTTGCTTTAGAACAGGTATATGACTTTAACACAAGCTTTGTATATGCATATGTGGATTAAAGGTATATAACCTTATTATGTGAAGCACATTATATGCATGTTTATTATCCATTCGCATGATGCTTTTGTAAATGGACTTGGTTCGGTTAATTTCAGTATGTATCTAATCATTGTATCATGTTTTTCCAAATCACAAACCAGTCAAGAGATTAAGAAAATCAGCTTCGGGCTGCAACTTTATCACCGATCACTGGATTCAAATTACTAGGATGTTGACAAGAAATGGTCATATTGCAGATTAAATTTAAATCCCCAAGGGCGGTTTGGGTATTTTTAAAGAAGTTGATGTCTTTGTAAACAACCTCTGTTTGGTTAAATTCATGCTATTTTGGTCATTGTTTAAGGTATTTCCAAATGACAAACAGGTCAAAACATCTAACAAAATTTAGGATCGGGCTGCAAGATTATTAAGAGTCACCAGATTCAAATTACAAGGACGTTGACCAGAAAAGGTCAAACTGCAGGTTATAGCACTAGTAAATTTAAATAGTTTGGGTAGTCTCACAACAAATTGATGTTTTTGTAAACAGCCTCCGTTTGGTTAATTTCAAACTATTTTGTGTCATTGTTTCAGGTTTAATTGGCTTCATAAACTCCATATGCATATACAACATAAAAAACAATCTTTCCAAATCATATTAGAACGCAAAACAATGTGTCTCCTAGATTCTTATAAGTGAATAATTAAAATAATTTTCATCTTTTTACTCATCCTAATTGTCTCATATTGTGGATGTTTAAAGAACATGATCAAGTGCTCACTAGAATGATAAGTGTCCAAGATGTTTATGTAAGGCCCTGAACCCGGTAGCCCTACTTTAGCGTCGGATTTAATCATAAACACAGTTCTTACAAATCAAAGTTAATTAAAACTTTTGCGAAAACGTTAATCTTTAATCATTCGATACATACATAAATACTTTCTTTAAAACCATAACATAAAACATCATATTTAAAGCATCATATCTTCTATCTTCATATGTCAGTTGTTCAATCCACACCATGTGCCATCCTCATTCTAGCTCTTCAGTCTGATCACCTGCGTGCATACTAAAAGTCAGCTATGCTGAGTGAGTTCTAGTTAATCAAGCAACTTACCATACAGCCACTACATGTATTTATATACGTATCCGAAGACACATAGCCCACTATCTGACCTGTTCACCTTACCACTTAACCACTTAACTGCCCCTAACCACTTAGCCACTTGTTTACGGAAGCAAATAGAGACTTGCCTCCCACATACTCTCGTTATGCCACTTAATAACGAAGGCACATATAGGCTTACCCTACCACTCACTCACGTTATGCCACTTAATAACGAAGTCACGTATAGGCTTACCCTACCACGTACTATCGTCATGCCACTAACACCCTTACTAGACCCTTGCTACTTCTATCACACCCTACCTCTACTTGTCTACAACACGCTTTATATCATTACATCATTTACATAATAACCAAGTTACATCACAACATTTACACACACTAATAACCACTTGGGGATCGTTCCCGAATAACGGTACGCGCAATATCCAAAAATCGTTCGCACATCGAATAACGTTACATTCCCTGTCTACATGTGCAATATCCGTAGATCGGTCACGCACCAACAGACATCATTCATAACATATATAAATATATCGCATCAAACATTATAGCATACACTTACCACTTAAGGTAAGTGTATGCACACTTCACATCGAGTATGCACACAGCCCCGAAAACATAACAAGGAAGTGGGGCTAAAAACTCAACTGAACTCGGTTACGTTCTCTGTTAATGGTTATTTCTTTCTTGAGCTGTGCACGGCTAACTGTATAATAATTACATATATCAATTAACTATCACTACTCATGGTATTTCTAGTTGAATTATATCCATCAACGGATGGGGGGTCCAGGGGCAGCACCCCTGGCAGCGGGGTTTAGGGGCGGCAGCCCCTAGCAAGGTCCAAGGGGCAGAGCCCCTGGCTGGGGTCGAGCTGCCAGGTCAGCTTGGAAAAATTTTATTTCCATTAATTGTCTTAACACATTTTCCATTAAGATTTTAAATTATTATTTTATTAACCAACACATTTTCTATAGCAAATTAAGGCCTAATTCGTTACCAGATCACAGTCTATTTCGTTATCTAGCACATGATCTGATTCGTTATCCAACTTCGTTGTCCTGATTCGTTAGCTGATTCGTTATCTTTCCTTAGCTGATTCGTTATTCTAGTTCATCATCTTTCATAACGAACTGGACATTTATAACAAACTGTTCCTTTAACGAACTGAACTCTTAGCGAACTGAACCCTTACGAACTAGGGGTTCATTCGTCAGTTCTTCCTTAATGAACTACTTAACGAATTGGAGTTAGTTCGTCATTTATTCCTTAACGAAAGGCTTAACGAATTGTGTTTGCTTCGTTATCTCCCCTTAAAGAATTACCTCTAATTCGTTACTCCCCGTTAACGAATTAGGATTAGGTCAGAGAATGTCAGAAACATTCTCTGACATTCCCTTTCCTCGTACACACTTTCCGGCGCCACCTTCGCCGAAAAAACGAGATCTCAGCCGTTTCACCACTATTTTCACCGTTTTTCGTCCCGTTCGATCCAGATCTGAGCTAGGATGACCCCTAAGCTCATCTTAGGTTTGGTTTATACCCGATTCCACCCGGATCACGTGACATTAACGGTTTAAAAGTGTCGGCTCGTCATTTCGCTACTAGATCTAACGGGTTAAATCTGTACAATATCGTACTATCATTAACTCGGGTCGAAAATCGATTCTTCTTCTATGTTTCGACTAGAGAGAGAGAGTAGGATGAGAGAGAGCTAAGTGTGTGTTTTGGGTGGTGTATGGAATGGAATGAAAATGAATGGATTAAGGGTAAATATATTATGGGTCATGGGCTTGAGCCCATGGTCCATCTTCCTTCCTTTCTAATCCAAGTCCATTACCCATATTACTTAACCAAACACAAGCCCACTCATAATAACTCCCACTTTATTTTATTATTTTCCCACTAACCCGAGTAATCTTCCTACCAATATTAAATAATATAATTAACATTATTTTTAGAAATTTCAGGATGTTACAGTTTATCTGTTCATTAAGGGAACATGGTCAGCGATCGAATTACAAAGACGTTGACCATAAAAGGTCAAACTGCAGGTTATTAGAGAAAATTCAGTAGTAATTAACAAAATCAGTATCTTGTAGTTGCATGCCCCCGCCGCGAAGCGCGGATAAAAAATCTAGTTGAAAATAATTATAAGTGTTAAAGTTACATGGCTTTAATCAATTAACTTATTTGCAAGGGCGAATCTCTCTTTGGGTCAAAGTGGGTCGCGGCCCCATCACGTTTTCCGCTCGGCAATGTAATTTTTTCCCGATATATATATATATATATATATATATATATATATATATATATATATATATATATATATCTGTGTGTGTGTGTGTATAGGGGATGGTTCAAGAGAGAAATGAAATTACTGCGAGAAATGAATATGGGCCACTAGTTTTATTTTACGATTTAAAAGCTTCAAGATTAATTAAGAAACTATAAATGCATCTCTCTCTTCAATTAATATATCTATTAAATTAATATAACTAATCAAATTACTATAATTGAAAAATATTACGAATTCATTTATTTTCTATCCAAATTTTTATCCTACACAAGTACAATTTATTCATACGTTAAAATTTCTTTCCATCCAAATTTCTTCCAACTCAATATATAAATATCCATCAACACGTAGTTACATTGTGATAAATAATATAAAAAAACTATTTTACATGTGTTAGCATTAAATATCAACAAAATATACAACATACACAAAAATATATAGCCTACACATATAACATACACACAAAATTCATCATCAATAAAATATACACGCACATGAAAACATATAACCTACATATGAATACTTTATCCTACACAAATACAATTTATTCATACATTAAAAAAATTCTATTTAAAACCAATTTCATCCAACTCAACTTATCAATATCCATCAACGCGTAGTTACATTGTGATGACTAATACAAAAACCTATTATACATATGTTTGCATTAAATGTGAAATATACAACCTACACAATTACATATAACCCACACTTGTTCTAAGAATAAGAAAACATAACCTACACACGAAAAACATATAACCTACACACGTGTAGGATATGTGTATATTTGTGTAGTTTATATAATTGTTGATGTCGAATTTAATATGTAAGTTGTATGTTTTTTTGTATATTGTACGTTTTTATTGCTCAAAACAAGTGTAGGTTATATAATTTTGTGTAGGTTATATATTTATTGTTTATATTTAATTGACACATTTGTATGACATTTTTTTATTATTTATAAAAACTAAATTAGTGTTTTTATCTTTTTAATTATTTTAGTTAAATTATGTAGATATATTAATTAGAGAGAGATTTATTATGGTTATATTAGTTGTATTAATTGGAGAGAGTGCATTTATTGTTACATTTATATCTTTTTCATTTATATTTAAACTTTTAAAACCTAAAATAAAACTAGTGTCTCATATTCATTTCTCGCAGTAATTTCATTTCTTTCTTGAACTTAAACCTATATATATATATATATATGGGATGGATCTTGCGAGAAGTGATATTACAGCGAGAAGTGCGAGAAATGAATGTATAACTCCATTAATCCCTAATTTCACTCCCTTTCATATGATGTTACATACATATATGAAGGTTGGTTGTATTTATGTCTTAATTACACATTCAAACCAACCTACAAACATATAAATGTACCGAGCCACATTCAAACTTATGTACCTACACACATACAAACATACATACACATATACAAACATACGTGCACATACACATACATGTGCACCTACACATAAGAAAGAGAGTGAAATTAGTGATTAATGGAGTTACACCTTCACTTCTAGCACTTCTCGCTGTACAAAAACTTCTGAAATGATCCAATACCTATATATATATATATATATATAAAGGATCCAATATATCCACCTTCACCGTCACCGTCCAACGATTGCATCCACCGTAGCGACCATCGACGGTACCGTTACGTGAACACCATCTTCCTCCGTCACGCCTTTTTCACAGGTCAGTTGAACTAATTGATCAATTAAACTTTGAAATTGGTCCAATTAATCATCAATTTGAAGCTTCAGTCGATCAATTTTGAGTTTAAGTTATGGCTTTTAACATTGAACGCATTAACATTAAGCTAAAACGTATAAACTTTGTGTACTGAACGTTTAAAGTTTAATTGATTTTGTTCTGAACGTTTAAACAGAACGTATAAACTTAATGTTAATACGTTCAATGTCAAAACCCATAACTCAAAACTCAAAATTGATCGACGGAAGCTTCAAATTGATGATTAATTGGATCAATTTCAAGGTTAACTGATCAATTAGGCTCATCAACAATTTAAATTTCAATTTCAATTGAAAATTGCTTAACTGACCTGTGACCAACGATCGATGGTGGTGACGGACGATGGTGGTGCTCATGACAGTAGACAATGGTCGGGACAGTGGACTTTGACGGGTATGCGTTAAGTATTTTTAGGTTAGTTACAATTATGCGACTAAGCAGTTTTAATTTCAGGTCGCGTATGTAATGTACGATAAGCGATTATTGTACGTTAACTCACCGCTATATATATATATATATAAAGGATCCAATACAATAATCCCTAATCGTACATTACGTACACGACTCGTATCCCCGTCGATTTCAAATAACACACGGTGGCAATACAGTAATTTTCATCTAATCTGATCCACTGCTCCCATAAATTCCGTCCACCTTCACCTTGACCGTTCAACAATCTGTCACCATCCAACGATTTTGTCAACCTTCCACCATCCAATGATTCCATCCATCGTACACCATCTTCCTCCGTCGACTTGTTCACAGGTCAGTTGATAAAATTGGCCAATTGAAATTGAAATTGTTGAAATAATTGATCAATTAAACTTTGAAATTGGCCCAATTAATCATCAATTTGAAGTTTCAGTTGATCAATTTTGAGTTTTGAGTGATGGGTTTTAACTGAACGTCTAAAATTTTAAGCCTGAACGTTTAAAGTTTTAAGGCTGAAACGTTTAAAGATGTTCTTTTTTGTCAGAATTTCTTAGAACGTTTAAAGATGTTCTTTTTGGGTCAGAACTTCTTAGAACGTATTAGAAAGTTTAAAGATGTTCAGTTTTGTTTCATAGCGTTTAAATATGTTCTTTTTTTGTTAGAACTTCTTTGAACGTATTAGAACATTTAAAGGTCTTCAGTTTTGTTTCAGAACATTTAAACATAATATTTTGAACCATAATCAGAGCTCGATTGAGTGCATTATTTCTGCAATTCCATAATCGATTGATGTTTTTGTTAGAACTTATAAACCTTTTTGTTAGAACTTTTAAAGTTTTGGTACATAACTTCTAAACTTGAACGTTTAAATGTGTTCGTTTTTTGTCAGAACGTTTAAATGTACAGAGTCTTCAGTTTTGTTTAACATCCAAAAAAGTTGCAACTGTAAAATTGAAGGCTCAAATTTGTATGATTAGGCGAAAAATTGAAGAACAAACAGCAATCGTTTGTTTAACTTTTAAAAAAGTTGACCGATTGTGTTTGAAGTTTATTCGTAGGTAACGAACATTTTTAGGTTTAGATAACTCAATTTAGTTTGATGTCAATATGTAGATTAGTTTGATATGGATCGACGATTGAATTATATTAATATGGATGGATGTCTGATGAATCAATGTGTGAATTAGATCGTAGAATTAGATTTAGGTTATTTACGATTATGCCACCGCGTAAAAATTAAATCAACGTTTATAAAGTTCGCGTTCCTAATGTACGATAACTGATTATTGTACAATAACTCACCCCTATGTGTGTGTGTGTGTGTACTAAGTCCAGCCTAACCAAGTTATTTGAGTCCAACCCATTCATGTTATTTGAGTTCAGGCCAGCCTTAAACTTTTAAAAAAATAAAGTTTGTTTAAAGCTGAAGAACAAGGAATCTTTTACGAAACAAACGTAAATATAAAGAAATGCTAGAAATAAAACTCCATAAGACCAAGCCTAGGCCCAAATAAATTGTAAATAAAAAAATAAACATTAAGACCAAATCCAACCATAGTATCATACCATCCCACAAACGGAGTCTCAGTTGTGCATTGTGAGTTTGTGACTTACTGACTTGTAAGGTTCGGCACAAAAGTCCGCACTGAAGCTGATAAGCAAGCATGTGAATTGGTGAAATGGTTTAGGTGGAAAAATTGATTAATCGGATGATTGGACACTGCAGCTGTCTGTTGAGGCCTGAGGTTTGGAATTGACTCGTGTGAGAGTGACATTGATAAATCGAAACAATCAACGATAGCAAGCAGAGACCAAGTTCGGCAATTCGCGTTTCACCATTTTGTATTACTTTTAACTTGGTAGGTCAGGGTTTGGAATTATTGTTTGACCTGACTCGAACCAGATTGCCGACCTAAAACTTAGAGTAAGAAAAAAAAATGGATCTTGTGACTTTCGACCCATCCATACTAAATGTTCAACATCCGTCACTGCCTATTTGACCATGCTTACAACCTGATGGGCAGAGTTACATGGTCTTAAGTTTACCTAAAGACATGAAAATATATATATATATATATATATATATATATATATATATATATATGAAATTATAAATCATGTCCGTATTCATTATTTCCAAGAAGTCAAACAAACTAGGCAAACCCTACCATTTTTATCTTTGTGTTACATTGTCATTTTGGTACTTTTCACAATAAATCAATCCAATTTTCATTTTGGGTTATTCAACAGAAATATAAAATTTGTATTAATAATATGAAGTATAGGTGTTAAAACACTCATATCATCATCATAGATGTTAACCCTCTCAACAATCAAAACATTCATATTACAAAGAAAACAACCACACAACCTTCAATGAGCCACCCTCCTTTGACCAATCAATACCTATAGTGAGCAGGCTTGTATGGACCCTCAACAGGCACACTAATAGAATCAGCCTGGTCCTTAGTAAGCCTAGCTCCAAGCTTTCCAAGATGCAATGCAGCCACTTTCTCATCAAGATGCTTAGGCAACACATACACCTCATTCTTATACTTCCCTTTCCCCTTCTCGTTCCACAACTCGAGCTGCGCGATCACTTGGTTAGTAAACGAGCACGACATCACAAAACTCGGGTGCCCTGTTGCACACCCTAAGTTCATGAGCCGACCCTCGGCTAACACAATGACTCCACTCCTGGTCTCTGGAAACACCCATCGGTCGGTTTGTGGCTTGATGGTGATCCTCTTCACACCCAGGTATGTTTCAAGACCGAGCATGTCGATTTCATTGTCAAAGTGACCGATGTTGCAAATGATTGCATTGTTCTTCATTTTCTTCATGTGGTCAACCATGATGATATCTTTGTTACCGGTGGTGGTTACGAAGATATCGGCTTCTGGCACTACATCTTCTAGGGTCAGGACTTGGAGGCCTTCCATGAGAGCTTGAAGGGCGCAGATGGGGTCGATTTCTGTAACGATGACACGAGCACCAGCCTGTTTCATCGCGGCTGCGCAGCCCTTTCCTACATCTCCGTAACCGCAGACCACGGCTACCTTTCCAGCGATCATGACGTCGGTTGCTCTCATTAGACCGTCGGGGAGTGAGTGACGGCATCCGTACAAGTTGTCAAACTGCCAGACAAATAAGAAATTGATCAAGATCAAAGTGAAATTTAACTGTTTAACCTATCTAGCAAGCATTAATACACAAATGTTAAGATTTATAGATTATCTTAAGTTAAGATTAGTTTGCCCGTTCAAAAATGATATTGTGGGTTCAAATCCTTGCAAACACAAGATTAGGAATATCTTAGGTGAAAATTTTGTTCAAAAAAAGTTTAACTATTAATTTTAGATATTTTGAGTTACATTTTTTATAATTTAACATAACTTTATATAATAAAGTATATTATTTAGTTAAGCTTATCATTTGAGTGTATATTTATCATTCAAAAAAGATTATACATAATATAGGCTCGTTTAGTCACACAAACCAGTTCAAGCTTTCTCAAGCTCGCCTAACTCGGGGACACTTGGCTCGATTTGAGCTTTTAGCGAGCCCAAACTCAACAACACTCAAGCACAGCTACTGAGCAATATTTCACGTTCGAGTTTTACTGGTCGAACTCACCTAACCCACATCATTTAGTCAATTTATTATGTACCAATAAAAAAATTTTACATTAGTACATACTAATAATAGTATAATACTAAACATATTATGTAAATAATAGACTCGTTTAGGCTTGAATTTGAGCCCAAAGTAACGTAAACTCAGACTCACGCATGTTTATCTAACGAGCTCAGCTCGATTTAAGTTTTTAACAAGTCAATTTCATTTAGCTCACGACTGATCTGTTCGGTTTGGCTAGTTTAGTAAACATACCTTGCTCTTGGTGACAGAGTCATTGACATTAATAGCAGGAAACAACAATGTACCATTGGCCTGCATCTGATACAACCTCTTGACACCGGTAGTGGTCTCTTCCGAAACACCAACCAATCTCTCCTTCATTTTATGATACTTCTTCGGATCAACCGACAACCCCTCCTTGATAATAGACAACACGATTTGAAACTCCGCATTATCCGTGGAACTGGGATCGGGCAGCTTCCCGGTCTTGGCAAACTCCTCCTCGGCCTTGACCCCTTCATGAATCAACAAAGTCATCGCCACCATCGTCCACGATCAGGTCGGGTCCACCGCCCGGGCCAGGGCCCGCTCGGTGCACCACCAGTACTCCTGCAACGTTTCCCCCTTCCATGCGAAGACCGCGGCAGAGTCACGGGCAATGGCTGCTGCCGCGTGGTCCTGCGTGGAGAAAATGTTGCAGGAGCACCAGCGGACTTCTGCGCCCAAGGCGGTCAGGGTCTCGATGAGGACCCCGGTCTGGATGGTCATGTGGAGGGAGCCGGTGATTTTGGCTCCCTTGAATGGCTGGGAAGGACCGAATTCGGTCCTGCAGGACATCAGTCCTGGCATTTCGACTTCGGCCAGCTCGAGCTCGAGGCCGGCCGAAGTCAGCTAAGGACATGTCCTTCACTTTGTGTTCACGGCCGGTGGAGGTTTTCTCGACGGTGAGGCTCATGGCTGGGATGTTGTTTTGCTTTGAGATCCGATCTGAGATAATAATAATAATAATCAAAGAATGGATCGGGTGTTTGACGAGATTGATTGTGTGCAATGATGGGGTATAAATAGGTTTCAAAGTGGAGGCATCAACGGTCAGGTTTTAAGGATTGGATCAGTGGTTGGTGGATCTGGAAATGGACTATTATTATTTTATTTTATTTTTTAAATATTATTTTTTTTTGTAAGTTTAATGATCATGGCTTAGGAGTTGTGTACTTGTGTTCTCCAACGTTTTGAGTTGTTGGCATGTGATGGTAGCCGTTGGATCTTAGATTTGGTTACAAACCGGGTTTATTCGATCTGACTCGTTTGTACCCAAATCGATTTTAAAATGTTAATTTTTTTTGTTAGTTTGGTCAAGCAAGATTTGAATTATTTGAAACAATCAATAGGTAATAGGTGAAACTTGGGTTCTAATCTTACGTATACATGAGATATGAGTATTTGACTGTAACTAAATTAGTAAAATAATTAAAGAAAAAAAAAGAAATTTAGTCACTTGTAACTAAATCAATTATTAAGAGGGTGATTGTAGGTTTTAACGGGGACAACAAAGTCACATGGCATGGGTTTAAAGCCTAACGCACCGCACGTGAGGCATTAAGGGGGTTGTTGGTAGAGGTGTTCAAAAAAACCGGTTACGGAACCGGTTTGGGCGGTTAACCGGAAAACCGGTTTTTTAAAAACCGGTTTTTTTAAAAACCGGTTTGACCGGTTTACGTAACCGGTTTACGTATCGGTTATACTTTTTGGAGCCAAAACCGGTTTTATAACCGGTTATAAAAAAAAACCGGTTTTTTTTAATAACCGGTTATTAAAAAACCGGTTAACCGGTTTTTAAAATAACCGGTTTATAGCCGTTATAAAAAAACCGGTTAACCGGTTTTTTAATAACCGGTTAACCGGTTAAACCGGTTTTCGAACGTTACCAAACGGCTTTATAGCCGTTTTTTTTTTTTTTTGCCCGTTTTTTTAGCCGTTTTTTTGGTTTTTTTACCCCCACAAACATCTATATATAGTTTAGGTTGGGTATTGGTTAGATCACACTTGATTATACAACTCCAAAAGCTCTAAACGTTTATTTCATACGCGATTATAACTCCAAACGCTCTTCTTTCGTAGTCGTTTATTTCATACTCGAGTATACCACTCTTAATTCGTAGTCGATTATCATGGCCTCCCAAAGTGCTGCTTCATCGGTCAACATGGGTGCCTCGAACACGGGAGAAACCGTCGTTCGGGTCATCCCCACGAAACGAAACCAAGATATTTGGCAACATTTCGACCTATGCGAAATGTCTAACGGAACCCAAAAAGCTAGATGCAAACATTGTTTGAAGTTTTATAACAAAGAAGCAAACTCCAGTTTAAGAGCTCATGTAGAAAGGCCCTCTTGCAAGGTCTTGAAGGACGAATCCGGAAGTAGTTCGCAGCCGGAGATGACGAATCAAGGAACGGTGTTTACGTACGACCTTGAAGCGGTACGTCAACAGTTTGGCAACTTTGTGATTCAACAATCACTTCCTTTCAACCACTTCGACAACCCTCAATTCACGGAGATGATGCAAAAGTATGTTCAACCACGCTACCAACACGTAAGTCGTTCGACCCTTAGAAGAGATATGCTTAAAGCATGGAAAAACGCTAAATCCGAACTAATTTCATACTTTTCAAACTTACAAACTGGTGTGAACTTAACAACGGATGTGTGGTCGGTACCTAATGGTTCGCCCGACTCATACATTTGTGTGACGGCTCATTGGGTTGACCCCCGGTCGTGGCAAATGATGAAACGAACCGTTGCGTTTCAATTGTTTGATTACCCGCACACGGGTAGAAATATTTTTAAACTCTTGGATAAAGTCATTCGACAATACAAGATTGAAGATAAAATCTTTTCAATATCGTTTGATAACGCGTCCAACAATACGGCCGCGGTTGGCCATTTAAAATTAAAGTATAAACCTATTTGTGATGGAGCGTTTTTTCATAGCCGATGCATTGCACATATTATCAACTTGGCCGTGCAAGATGGGTTAAACGTGATCGAAACGCAAAGAAACAATTTTAAAAGAATGTTACGAGATGTTTTTAGCAACAATAAAACATTTTCAAGATACAAAAAATTTTGTGATGAAGCTAATTGTCAATGGTTGGGGCCCAATTGGGATTGTCCAACAAGATGGAACTCGACTTGTGATATGTTTGAGAAAGCCATCCAACAAAAAGAATCACTAGTTGCGTTTCATCAAATAATGTCAAGTAGGGGTAAATGTGCACCGTACGATCCTAGAAACTGGTTATTGATTGAGATCGTTACGGAGGTTCTTCAAATTTTTAAATCTTGCACAACTAGTTTATCCGGGGTTTACTATCCAACAAGCCCCATTGCTTTACCAAAAATTGCTGTCATGTGCACAAAGTTGACTGAAATTCATTGTAGGGGTGCACCTTATTTTGATATGGGTGCAAAAATGAAAGAAAAATTTATAAAATATTTTCAACAACTACCCGCTGTTTTGACCTGTGCGGCTGCGTTAAACCCTTGCATCAATGTTGGTGGTGTTGAAGCTTTAATAGAAAAAATTTGTGATGAGCTAGGGTTAAACGACGATCAAAACCCCTATTATAGCCAAACTTTAAAGAATGATTTCAACACCACATTGGCAAACATGTATGATGTTTACCTTACAAAACACGGGTCGTCTTCCCAAATTCATGACTCGTTAAGAGCTGTTGCCCAATCCCAATCCCAAACCGACCTTGAAATGGGGATGTACTACATGATTTGGGAAGACGCCGGTAAACGTCAAAGGGTAAACACCCCAAGCAGTGAACTTGGAAGGTATGGTGGTACCAACTTTGTGAAACACATGACTCCGGATGAATTTAGAAGTCTTGATTTGCTGGCTTGGTGGAGAGGTAAGGAGGATGAGTTTCCGATCCTCGCCGCCATGGCCAAAGATTTACTAACGGTCCAAGCTTCCACGGTAGCTTCGGAGTCTGCTTTTTCTGTTTCTGGCAGGGTTATATCGATTAGGAGGACTCGACTCACTCCAGCAGCTGTAGAGATGTCGATTTGCTACAAGGATTACTTGGACTCTTTAGACAGGGCACAACATCAACGCTCACTCGAGGGGGAAATGGACTATGAGGCGGCCTTGTATGAAGACGAGGTCAATCAAGGACACATTCAACCAATGACCGATGAAGAAGCCGCGTACGACGATTACCTAAGGAATAGCTCGGGATCGGGTAGCGAAGAAAATGAGTAACAAACATCAACTTGTTAATGTAATCGTGTCTAAGCATTCTTTAATGTTTGTATTTTTGAGTTACGAATATGCGATAACGATTTAATGTTTGTATTTTTAATGTAAAAGCTATAAATGAAAGTTATGTGTTTTTAATCTTCCAAGCAAAGAATGCTAACAACGAAACCCTAAACCCTAAACCCTAAAGAAAAAAAAAAAAAAAAAAAAAAAAAAAAAAAAAAAAAACCGGTTAGACCGGTTATTAAAAACCGGTTATAAAAAACCGGTTTAATAACCGGTTCTAACCGGTTTTTAAACCGGTCCAAACCGGTTTGGCCGGTTTGAGTTTTCAGCAATAAAAACCGGTTAATAACCGGTCCGGTTATTAACCGAACCGGTTTTTTTCTGGATAAAAAAAACCGGTCCGGTTAATAACCGAACCGGTTTTTTCAAAAAAACCGATTTGTGCACCTCTAGTTGTTGGTATTGTGTTAACGGAGGGCGGTAAGGGGTAATTATTTGCTAGCTTCAATAATTATTACATAAGGGATAAGGGCGGTAATTGGAAAGGAACTTTAAACCGCAACAAGATTTTAAGGTAAAAGTCACATAGCCTACGTGACAATGACGTGACGTTTTAATTTGGGTTTTAAAGCTTCTCCACAACAACCAGCCTTAGTATATAAGTATTGGGGTTGGACTGAACTTAAATGCGAATATGTTGAGTAAATGGTAAACGTAAACTTGTAGATTGCTAGAACCTAACAACAACGTCACTCCATATACAGCGCTTGGCATATATGTAGCTATACTCCTCTAGTTTCCTTCGTTTAATAAACAAAGGATAATCATGTTTACCTTCATTTAGTAAACCAGTTAATCGTTAAAACCTAGCAGAAACTATCTTAATTGACAAGGCTAACTGAGTTAGTAAATTGTATGGAAATGAAAACTTTTAGAAATAATGATGATGAAAAATAGCTAAAAATCTTTTTTGACAAAAATGATAGTTTATTTTCTATTTAATTAATGGCATTTTTGTCATTTCATATTAATTTAAAAGCTGTAACTAACGAAGTTAGTGATTTAGACCAAAATAGCAAAAAATAAAACCACGAGGACAGATATAGCTTAAAAAGATTTAACCAAATAACAATCATAAACAAACCACATGAACAAAAATGAGCCTTTACTAATTATAAAAAGCTACAACCTGATTGAATATTGTTTGATGGCTTTTTAAAACATATGGTTTAGCACTTTAGCCAATGAACGCAAATGTTGACCTTATAGTTTATTGTCTATATTACACTCAACTGGTTGAGCCCGAGGAGAAGTAATAATAAAGACCAATATGCCCTTTTCACCAACCATCCACCAACCTTTAAGCATTGACATCATCCAAGTCCCTGTTGAGTCGCTGGCTTGCTAGTGATAACGACTTGCTACACATGAAACAAATAGACCAAAATCATGCAGGTAACGTTGGCTATTTTGAACCCACAAAATCAAACAAATAGATGTTAATGACTTCAAATAATAAAAAATAAGTTCACTTCTTTTATGATTAATCAAACAAATAAATGAAGATATATTGGTAAGTTATTTATATACTATATTGGTAAGTTATTTATATACTATACTAGTTTTTATCTTTCATACTACGGGGTTGTTTTAAATTATTTGTTTATAATATTTATATATTTTTTTAGATTTAATTTTATTTGTTGTAAGGAAGTTAATAATATAGTTAGAATTTGATGATAAAAGAGTTTCACAAATAAATGAGATGTTATAATATGGTTTAAAAACAATATGAGTCTAGTGAGACCCATGACCCGTTTATTTTTTTACTATAAAAATTGTTTATTAATTATAAATAATGCTTTTAAAAAAACAGATACTAATTTTTAGTATATTCCAATTTCATATGATTTTAATATCAAATATTTGGTGAGATTAATTTTAAATTAATGAAATGTTATAACTCGTTTAAGGGCTATCTGGGTTTGGTAAGGCCCATATTCGTGAATTGGGGTCAAGTGCATGAGAAACCTCCATCTACAAATAAAACAACCTGGTAGCTTGAGAGAATGTAGAGAGGTATCGTTTATATATATATTTAAGATTAAGATATGACTGTCTTTAAGAAATGCCATAAAAACGTGTCACAAGCTTAAAAAATAATTTATACATCTTAGCTTGATATAAAAAGACGAGTTAATTGTAAATATGGTCCCTGTGGTGGAACCCCAAACGCATGTTACAATCCTGTGGTGCCATTTTTGCATATATGGGCCCTGTGGTGGCACTTTTATTTCACTTTGGTTCATCGTCAAGTCACAACGTTAGTGCTTATGTGAAAAGACACTAATACCCTTGCAATTTGCAATCCCATGGTTTTTAAATTAATTGCAATTTGGACCATAGTTTTGTTTAAAAGATTTTCCTCAAAAAGTAATAACAAAACTGTGACATTTGTCAAATTCGGGTCTCGAGTTTATTTGTATTTGTATTGTTTTATGTTGTAAACCGACCCGTTTTATAAACCGAAACTAATGATATATAAAATATTGGATTTTTATGTTACCAAATCATTCTCATTTGTTCAATTAGAAAAACCCCTTTTACGGATTCGAAAACGGCTTTAAAACGATTAAATTACATCAAAAACGAACTTTCAAGACGCGTAACGAACCACGCTAGACGAGCTGGACCAAACCCCACCCCCATGGGCGCCGCCCCGCGCAGCCATGAGGGCTAGGGCTGGTCGCGCTGCGCCTGGTGACCTCTGCAACATATTTCGAATTTCTTTGTTGCTTTGTGCTTTGCTTGTTTGTTTAACCAATCTATTTTCATGCAAATATGAAAGAGAACCTTGCAAAGAAGCCTTGACCTATATACACACCCATCTTCTTCATTTTACACTTGCTCTTACTCCAAATTCTCTCTCAATTCTTAAGATTCAAATGTTGTTCTTCATATTCTTAATAGTTTGACTTCCCAAGTCAAACTAACCATAGTCTTTCATTTTAATTAACTTGCTAACTCTTATTAATACTTGTTTATGGTTGTACAACATATATATAATATATACCCCGTTTTACCTTTGGTAGTTACTTCTCCGATTCCGGTCGGTGAGGTTTCGAACCTCGTAAAGCAAGGCTTCATGGAGGACTTCGTGTTTTTGATATATATATATATACTTATATAACTTGTTTATGCATATTAATCTTGCTTAACTTCTGCTCATTTTAGTTTGTTTTTCATATTTACAAGTTCCATGGTTATGGGTTTTAAGAGTCTATGCTTCGGTTTAACCATAAATAGCTATAACCTTAAACCGAACTTTTGTTTAAAGACTTTGTTGTTAACTTTTTGGTTGTAAAACTTAAAGTATTTTCATTGTACATTATTATACAAGTTCTTTGGTATATGGTCATGTGGAAACCATCTATGAACATTTTGTGAGATGTAAACCGAACCAATCCGATTTTTACTCGCTTAAGACACACAAGTGTGTTTTTAGCTATCAAGACTTGTATATTTCTTCAAAAATAGTTTACAAAATGATTTTAATTATTTTCTTAAGTACTTGGAAATGTTGGATCCAACTTGATCTCATAACAATGTTTGGACCGACAAAACCAAACACTCGCTTAACGTGCGTTGTTAGTTCTAAAACAATAGAACTATATACTTGGTTAAGTATTATTAAGTTTTATTGAGTTATCTCATAACATTCATTATTTTGGAAAATTGACTTTGGGTTTGACCAGTAATCAAGACCCGAACACTCGTTAAAACCCATTTTAGTATCTTTATTCCCAAGGGACTTGCATTCTTGCATTTTACCCACCTTATTACTTAACATAGGTTGAGTAAATATTAAGGTTAGATACTTTAACCCGGTTTCGAGCAAACTTACATTTTTAAAGGGTTATTATTATAAATTCTTAAATAGTTACATTTTAAACCTTGAACTTTAATTATTTACATTTCTCAACATTTATTTTATTTAAAGACTTTGAAGACAACCTTACTAAATTCAAGACTTCTTTCCTTTTAGGCATTATTCGTTAAACTCGTCGTTCCGGAAAATCTTCAAATTATCAATTTCAAGTTTATTACTTGAACGTGAGTAAATTCATCCCCCGTTTTTCCATCTTTTGTTTTGGGGGTGACATTTCATACTTATTCAAATGAAATGATTTATACATGAGTCTCAAACCACAAACATTATTGTATACTTTACTTAAATAAATGCTCGATTTGGTGTTCTATGCTTACATGATTATATGCTTATGTGTTTACCGCTTTTGGAGGGTTGAATCATAAACCCGTGAACTATATGGTATTCTCTTATAGCACGGTGCCACTAATGTATTCTTATTAACGACCTCATGAAATCCGAATCTATTTGGTATTCTCTTATAGACTGTGCCGCTAATGTATTCTTATTAGCGACCTCATATTATCCAAATTATTGCTATTTATTTGTTGTTTTGTATACAAGATTGTGGCTTTTCTTATTACATACATATTGTTCAAAACTATGAAAAACTCACCAACCTTTATGTTGATAAACTTTATTATATGAAATGTTACAGGTTTGCATTTAGGCTAATTATGGAGCTTGAAGAAAATGTCACAAATACCTTTAGGATATTAGCAAAATGAACAATATATCATTTGCTATCTTTTGTTGTATTTGTCTTATGAATATTGTTATGTGACATTTTCAATGTTGTGAATTGAAATGAGTTTGTTAAATATTGTCGCTTTAATTAGTGTCATGTGCTTATGGGCAATCCGTCGCATCCCGACATGTTTCGCCGCCTTTGGTCGGGGTGTGACAAAAACCATCCACAATGGGTTTGTGTAGCCATACTAAGTAAAACACTCGTAACCAACTGGACTAAAATGATTATTGTTAAAATTTGGTTATATTTATTGAAATACACATAGCTTGTATACCCTCTCTAACATCATTATCTTTACCATTCAGAGCTTTAGTAATGGATAAATGTGGCTTCACTATCTCCATAATCCAACATCATACCCAGAATCTTCTTCCATCTCCAAATCAGAATAGATACCATCTCTTTCAATTTCAACCCTAACTTCACTCATCAAATCATAATTGATAACATCGAATTCAACCCATTCACATTAAATACCCCTAAATCCACACCTCACAATTCACAAACACCAATTCATCTCTCAAATCACTCCAATTTCACCCTTACAAACTCCAATTTGGACCCTAGTTTTAGACATTTTAAACCCTAGCCATTCGTTTTATATATGTTTTTCTTACTTTGAGTTTTAGACATTTTAGAGTTGGAAGTCTAGACATTTTGAAGTAGAAAGTCTATATATTTTAGAGTTGGAAGCCTTGAATTAAGGATATTTTGGAGTTTTAAAATTGAAAACTTGTACAAAACCAAGCAACATCAAACCAAAGACAGCTACTCGTTTTCAAACCAAATCAAATTCAAGCATAAAAATATCATTCATTTATATAAATTCCATTTTAGTTGTCTTGTTTTCAAACCAAACACAACATGAACAAGCCTGCATTTTGATGCTAGAATGTCGTTATTTAATAAAAAACAATTAAAATCAAGTTTATAATCACCTAAGCAAGATATGGTAGGTAGAGTGTCAAACCACAAGGCGTATGTGGTCAGTGTAACGTGCAACCAGTATATAATATTATGAAGTGATGGTTAACAATGCTAATCACACTAGCAAATGATTTGGTTTTAATATCACACAAGTAAACAAAGCAAAATCAACTCAATAAACAAGACATATCACACCAGGGTTTCAAGTAAGCAATTAAATAGTCATCTCATGTTCACTTAACATATTAATTGTCAAAGATTGACTGATTAACGAGCTTTAAACCTTAGGCATCAACGATCGCTAACACACGACACTATTTATCAAACGATTCCCGCCAGTGTGACTCAACTAAGGGCAATCGTATGCTTCATCATATTCAATAATCAAAATAATCATTATGATTGAAACAAACCTAAACCAACTGAGTGCACAGTAATATCATGCATCAATACTCATAGATTAATCAAAAACAATTACAATTAGTTCGTTCTTTAACACATGAAAAATATTATAAATTACAAACTCTACATCCCGAAAATGATTCGAGAGAATTATTACAAACGAGATCATTTCCATGTCTTATATCATCAAAAACGAAGATCTTGTGATGTCTTATATCACAAGATCTTCGATTTTGATGATATAAGACATGGAAATGATCTCGTGATGAATTGGAAGAATGGAAATGGTCTTGATATGCTATGGAACTGCTCTGAAATGTCGTGGATGTGAATTGGGTCGTGAAACTGATGTTTTAAACAAAACCTTAAAGTATATACAAGCTGACCGACCATCACATTCGATTCGACTAAGTTCGTGAAAAGTGATTGATATTATCATATTACTATCTACACCAAAAGAAAAAAGAAAAGCACAAAAACTTGAAGGACTCACCTTGTAACCTCCTAAAGACCCACTCGCCTATAAATACCCACTTCCATTTCCAAAACCCCTCGAACCACCACCAATTTCACTCTCTGCTAAATCTTTAAAAAATGGATCCCGTCAATGTTTGGGGCAACACTCCTCTTGACGCCACCGATCCTGAAATCTTCAACCTAATCGAAAAGGAAAAACTTCACATCCTTAGCTGTTATCGAAGCCCCTTGACAAATAAGTACTCCGAAGGCATGCCCGGTAACCGATACTATGAGTTTATTGATCAGATCGAAAACCTTACAAGCCTACAGGTACGGGTTTTAAATTTAGACCTGAAGAAAAATCTAGACACGGTTTTTTCGAGTTTCGGTTAATCGGGTCTCGGGTGGGTATATAAGAAAGCAAAGCAAATAATAAATTACTGGCTAAGTAAATAATCAAATAATACGTTATACATTAACATAATTCAACATTATACTCTTTGATTACTGTTGTTATTAGCTATAAATCAAAAACACATATAAATAATAGGCGGCATGTGTAGACAGTAGAGTGTTCTGTATACGGTCTACCTAATAATGATAATAATAAAAAAAAATAGTTTAATTAAACCCAATAACTAACCCAATTTACTTTCGTTCGGGTTTGGGTCGGCCTTTTCTCAAGTTTGGGTTTTTCTGGGTCGGGTTAATTTGGGTTCGAGTTTTCTCGGGTTTCGGTTAAAAGTGACAACCCTGCCTACAGGTTGGATCCAACAAGATGGGGTGTCAATGTCCAACCCTACTCCGGGTCACCCGCTAATTTTGCAGCCTACACAGCGTTGTTAAACCCCCATGATCGGATCATGGGGCTGGATTTGCCGTCTGGCGGGCATCTGACACATGGGTATTATACTTCGGGTGGGAAAAAGATATCGGCGACGTCGATTTATTTTGAGAGTTTGCCGTATAAGGTGAATTCGAGTACGGGGTATATTGATTACGAGAAGATGGAGGAGAAGGCGCTGGATTTTAGGCCTAAGTTGATTATTTGCGGAGGGAATGCGTACCCGAGGGATTGGGATTATAAGAGGATTAGAGAGATTGCCGATAAGGTTGGCGCGTTGATGTTGTGTGATATGGCTCATATTAGTGGTCTTGTTGCTGCACAGGTATATATTATTGAACTTGTTGTGCTTGGCTTTGAGAATTAAGTTAATCTGGATAGGTAATTAGATGCCATGGTTTAGATTTGCAAAACTAGATGAACAGTTATTCATGTTTCGAGTTTCAGTTTGATGCGGATGTTTAAATTTAGAGGCTCGGTTAAGTTAATTTGAATAAGTAATTAGATGCTTTAATTTAGATTTTCAAATTTAGATGAACATTATTCACATTCAGGTTTTGGTTTGATACAGATCTATAAATCTAGAGAGACTCTGCATTTGAAAACTAAGTTAACTTGAATAAGCAATTAGACGGCCCAATTTAGATTTGCAAATTCAGATGAATATTATCCGTATTTAGGGTTTAAAATTATAATTCAATACAGATCATAGTTGTTAATAGCGAATAGCGGTCACTAGCGACAAGCTACCTATACGCTAACACGGTACGTAGTGATAGCAATGAAACAACATGCGCTATTTGATGTTTAGCGATAACGTATTAGAACTTTTCTTTTTATAAAAATTAGGGTTTTAGTCACGAATTTAAGTTTTACGATGCAATTGGTGAAGATCGGTGCTGTTTGGTCGATTAAAATGCCTAAATTTTCGGTTTTTAATATTAATGAAAAAACCGGATTGTCGCTAATGGTGCTATTAACAACTATGATTACAGATGTATAAAAGCAGAGGATAAGACATGAAATTTTCGTTAAGATGCTTATTATGAATTTGGATCAGAACATGGTTTGTTAAACATGATTGTCTTGATTGAGATTTGTTTGAGGTTTAATAGGAAGTTGCTGATCCGTTTGAGTATTGTGATGTGGTTACAACCACCACCCACAAGAGTCTAAGGGGCCCACGAGCCGGTATGATCTTTTACCGCAAAGGTCCAAAGCCACCAAAGAAGGGTCAACCGGAAGATGCGGTTTATGATTTTGAAGACAAGATCAATTTTGCGGTTTTACCGGCTCTGCAGGGTGGTCCACACAACCACCAGATTGGTGCGCTAGCGGTTGCGCTGAAACAAGCCATGTCACCTGGGTTCAAGGCGTATGCTAAGCAAGTTAGAGCCAATGCGGTTGCGCTTGGTAATTATTTGATGAGCAAAGACTACAAGCTTGTGACCGGTGGAACTGAAAACCATCTTGTTTTGTGGGATCTTCGTCCTCTTGGCTTGACCGGTAAGGAGTCATGGCTGACACCACACCACAATTAGGAGTGTAAACGAGCGGATCTCGAGCTCAACTCGTTTAACTACGAGATCTCGAGGTTGAGCCTGTGCTTGTTTCACTTACGAGAGCTTTAACTTGGCTCGTTTCAGGCTCTATTTCTGAAGCTCGAGCTCGTCTTCGGCTCGACTCGTTTACTGTTTTAATTAATTAGTTTATATACATTTTTAACAATTTATATATATATTTTAATTATAAATTGTATATATAACGTAATATATATTTATTATTTATGCCACATTTATATTTTTAATAATCATTATCATATAAACATATCTTTATTATATTAAATTATATAAATAGTTGGCTCGTATGGGCTTGTGAGCCGTGTTGAGCTTGATAATTGAATTCTGGGCTTTGCTCGTTTATAATTTATGTATTAATTTGCATACATTTTTAGCTCTCTTTATATGTATTTTAATTATAATTTTTATAGATAACATAATATGTAATATATAGTTATTTTTGTCATAATCTAATATATAATAAGACAGAATTACAGAAATTGTCCTTTATGTTTGCATCAAATTTCACTCATTGTCCTTTATCTTTAAACTTGATATGTTTTATCCTTTACGTTTACAAATCCAACAGTGTTTGTCCTTTAGCCCTAACCCAGTTAGCTTTTCTCGTTAAGTCAGGTCATGTGCTTTGCACATGAGGGCAAATTGGTCACTTTACCTATTAAATTAAGAAATATTTAGATAAACAAAATAAAAACAATAAAAAAAATTAATATTTACTCTCTCTCTCTCTCTTTCTCTCTCCCTTCTTTCTCCCAGCCAACATCACAACCACCACCATCGCCTCTTTCTCTCCTCTCTCTACCAACTGCTACCACCACTGCCAATCACCGCCGCTGCTGCAACTTTCCCTTTCATTGGAATCTTAAACTCCAATTCAGGCTCCCTTCAGAAACCTAACCAAATAAATATGAGATGGGTTCTTGGATCGAGTTTACAGATCTAACAACGGTTGTGGTAGTTTCATATGGTGGATGTAGTGGTAGTGGAAGGTGATGTTTAAAGTGGGGCCCTATCATCAGACTACTACCACAACAACTAACGGAAAAAAAAGTTGTTTGGAAGTTGGCGGCGAACCCTAGTTCAGGTCCGATTCGGGTGTGATTTAGTCCCTCACCTTTGATTTGATTTATAACTTGTGTGATTCAGGTCCAATTTTATGGTTTTAGTTATATTGACAGGTCTGTGGTAACAACCAATCTACCATCGTTTTCTGCGATTGGTTTTAGGGTGTTTTTATGTGGTAATTAATTGATGTTTTAATTTGAGGTGCATTCCGTTATAGATGATGAAGGGTGATGGTTGCAGTGATGGTGTTGATAATGGTGGAGGGTGGTGGTGGTGTGGCGGCAAGTGATGGTTATGGTGGTCTAGGACGGGAATGCTGGTGACGGATGGTTACAGCGGTGACAGTGAAGAGCGTGAGACAGGCGGTGGTAGGGTAAAGGTTTACGAGTAGGTGGTGAACGAAGTTGTGGTGGTTCTGTTCGAAGATGGAGGCTGCAATTGAGGTCAGGGACATAGTGGTGGTGCTAGTAGAGTTGTGGTGGTGTGGGTTGGATGGTGGCTGTGATAGACGATATAGTTGGAGGTCGATGGTGAATGTGGAATGTGATGGAAAGTGTATGTGGGAGAGAGAGATAATATATATAATTTAATTTAGTAGGTAAAATGACTAATTTGCCCTCATGTGCAAGGCACATGACCTGACTTAACGAGAAAAACTAACTGGGTTAGGGCTGAAGGACAAACACTGTTGGATTTGTAAACGTAAAGAATAAAACATATCAATTTTAAAGATAAAGGACAATGAGTGAAATTTGGTGCAAACATAAAGGATAATTTCTGTAATTCTTTCATATAATAATAATTATCATACAATGTATTATACAAATACGTATTTAGTATGATAAAAAAAGGTATAAAAATAGTAGGCTCATTTAGGCTTGCGGGCCAGCTCTAGCTGTCGATAAGTGAAGCTTGGGCCCGGGCTCATTTATTAATCAAGCTTATTTGGGCTACTGCTTGATTCGAGCTTATAGCGAGCCAATCTGGATTGGCTCACGTGCGGCTTGGCTCGTACACCCCAAATTACAGTTGTTACATGCTATTGATTCTCACATGCATTGGTCTGGTTTTGCAGGCAACAAGGTCGAGAAGCTTTGTGATCTTGCTAACATCACAGTGAACAAAAATGCTGTGTTTGGTGACAGTAGTGCTTTGGCTCCCGGAGGTGTTCGTATTGGTATGTTTTTTCACACCGACTTTTTATTTTTACTTTTCGGGTTTGGTAGATAATAATTTTTGAATGAATTAAAATGGTGTTTGGTTAGGTACACCTGCAATGACCTCAAGGGGTTTAGTTGAAAAGGATTTTGAGAAAATTGGCGAGTTTCTTCACCGTGCAATTCAAATCACTTTAAATATTCAGAAGGAATTTGGGAAATTGTTGAAGGATTTCAACAAGGGATTGGTGAACAACAAGGAGATCGAGCAACTTAAGGTTGACGTGGAGAAGTTTTCTGGTTCGTTTGACATGCCTGGGTTCTCGTTGGCCGACATGAAGTACAAGGATTGAGAAAAGATGAAGAGATCTACGTTATGATTGTTTTATGCTTTTATTAGTAACATTTTCTGGTGTTTTTTTAATGATGTATAAGATAAGTTTGATCGAAAATGTATGATTTGGTTGGAAGATATCTTACACTTCCATTTATGTAAATTAGTGATTTTCTGTTAATATTTTTTAGCAGAAAGTATTAAATTCTTGTTTGATGGATGGTAAGTCACTTTGGCTGTGTTTCTATGTTTTGAGATGACTTGTTTAAGATGTTTGAAACTACATTTGTACGTATAAAAGCTATTAAGAATCGTAAGTGATACTATTGGAGGTTTATATCTTAACATGTTTATGTTAGCTATATAAACCGTGTTAGTGTTTGTAATCAAGTTTTGAGTTGACCTTTCTTATGCTAACTACTTAGTTTATTTTTTCGTTATTCGAATATAAAATACAGTTGGTTCATGTTTAACTTGTTTCCCTGGTACTAGAAAGAGATGTAAACAATATATTCCGCATGAGATTGTAGAGCAAGCATAATGTATTAAGTGTCGTGTTAAATAGGTAAAAGATGATACAACCAGTTAACATGAACATGACATGTTTAACTAAACAGACGATTTCTTAGACAGTAACACATGCACATTTATTCCTCGACAAAAAAAGGTCTGTTTTGACCATATGGCGTTATCGGAAAGGGGCCAAGGGGGTTCTTTATTGGGCTTCAAGGGTCATTGGCCTCATTGTTTAAATGGGCCGTAAGGAGTGGTTGGGCCAGGTACTGTTTCTTAGTAGCTTGGTATGGACCGTATGGTTTCATATGCTCATATTTAAACTTGGCTAGCTTTATTTATTTATTTATTTATTTATTAATAAGTAATGTTTCTTTCTTGATGTTTATTATTTACTAGTTATTATCCCTTCGTATTACGGGGTTATTTTACATTATTCGTTTATAATATTTATATAGATTTTAATTTTATTTATTGTAAGAACGCTAATAATACACTTGGGATTTGATGATGAGAGAGTTTCACAAATAAATGAGATGTTATAACCCGGTTTAAAATCCATTTGGGTTTGGTGAAACCCATGACCCGCTTATTTTTTTACTGTAAAATTGATTCTTAATTATAAATAATATCTTTTTTTAAAAAAATTGGATACTAATTTTTTGTATATCCCTATTTTATAAGATTTTCATATCATATATTTTGTGAGATTACTTATTAATTTAGTGAAATCTAATAACTCGTTTAAGGGAAATTTGGGTTTGGTGGACCCATACAACTAAATTCGGGTAAAATGTATGAGAAGTCTCTATTATAAAATAAAGCAATCTGATAGCTTGAGAGAATGTATGTTGTTTTTGTTTATATATATTTAAGATTATTGTTATTGCTATTATATTTATTTTTTTTATCAGAAAAACAGTATTTTATATTAAAATAATAGTTTTAACAAGTTGCTAGAACACAAAACAAAACATTACAAATACAATAGAAAATTCTTAAATCACTCGAACCTATAAAAAAAACAACACTCTTTAAATCATCAATATTTTCATATCTCCTTTAGCATATTGATTTCCAATTTTCCTTAAAATTAAATGCCTTGAAGTATAGGACCAACACAAATCAAAATGAATAATTTTCGCAATTCCATCTGTTTTCTTCTTGTTTATTTTTTTTTTAAATTATTGTTTTAATTCATACCGACCAAAATATAAAGTAAAATCTTGTCATTGAATAAATTTACATCATCTCACCATAAGACTAGTTCAAACATACAAATTTATATATTACCATCCAATTTTGAAAAGCAATGAAAGTAATAAAATCACATTGTTTTATACAAAGTCTTCTCTTGTGTCGTTAAATATTCAAGATGAAGGGGCGTAATAAGATATTGTCATCGTGCTAGCATTTATGAGTTAGAATCTAGAAAATCATGAGTATGAGTGGAGGAAGTAGATGGTGTCCATTAACACTATACCAACTAAATATTCGATTAATATTAGTAGTATCCATCGTTATCACTATCTTATACATAAACTTAGATTTTTTTGGCATGTAATTTTTTTTAAGTGAACGTGAAAAGCAAACTTCTATTATGGCATCTCCCTTATATTAATTATTTCACCACTGACCTTGAGCATTTGTATAAAACAATATTCGATGTTGCGTTCATGTCTAACAAGTAATATATGTACAAATATGCGAGATGAATTTTAATAGTCAAGTAATATATGCATAAAGATGCGAGATGAATTATATCGGTCCTGGTCTTTTATTTCTTTTCATCTTTTTTCTTAGGTTGTGTTCCCAAGTTTTTATTGAGTAGATAAATGAAAAGAAATAGAAGGAAACCGTAAAATGAAAATGGATAGGAAAAAATTAATTACTTTTTAATCGTAAATTTCTTTTGAAAGGATTTGGAGAGAAATTAAAATACCCTCCTAATTGCTTTTAGAATTCTTTTATTTATTTCCTTTCTTTGAAACTTAAAAACACGATGTTAAATAATATCTTTCTTTCACCTTCTTTTCTCTTTCTCAATTTTTTCGTTTATTAATCTTGGTAGGAGGACGTTTGAGAAAAAAAAAAGGTCCCCAATTTCTTCATTAATAGTTGACACACGTGTCCTAGTTAAGCATTCACACACTTCAAATTATATTTTAGAATCAAGTAACATTTGTGAAGTTTCTATAGTCGTACCAAAACTCATCTCCACATCAACTCTCACAAAACCAGGTCTTATTCAAGGGCTATAAATAAGTCGAATCGATCCATACTAGATCAGGCCTTGGCTAGAAGTTAAACAAGCCAGTTTGGCTCGACTTATCTATCTCAACAAGTGTAAATGTTGATCACAAGCCAACTCATTTATTTGAAATAATTAACTTAATTTTTTACACATATCATCAATGTGTATAAAAAAACAAAAAATATTATATTTCTAATATGCACGTAGTTTAGAATTCATAAACTACAACATTTATAATCTGAATATTTGTTAAACAAGTCGATTTCAATTTTCAAGTACGCTTTGAGAAATCTCATGCTAGATGTGGGAAAACCGTGTTTTTTCATGAACCGGAACCAGGTAGGAACCGGCTTCGTGTTTGGTCAACAAAAGTCAAGATTCGAGTCGGTTTGGAACCAATCTCGGGTATGGTAAGGCTTTGATTGGTTTTAAAACCCGGGTTTTGGCCAGGTCGAGTCCTGGTTTTGACCGGGTAGAGGTGGAACCGATTCCAGTGAGTTCAGGTTTGGATACAATTCTCGGAGTAACCGAAACTTGGTCTGTACTAGTGGGTCGGGTCCAGAACCGGATCTCAAGCAATAAGTTTTTAACCAACAGTGAAAAAAATTGTAGCCCAACAACCTTTATTGACCCGGTCCATTGACAGTTCCCAATAACCAACCCCATCATCAGAAACAAAGGCAGCCAGCATGATATGATTTGAAAACTCATAAGCTGTCAAAACAACTTGTTCACATTTTTATATTTATAATAAATAATAATATAACTTCTACTTCTTCCTTCAGCCGCATGCACCAGCAGCAGCAGACGTACCCTTCCTTCAGTTCTTCATCATCTTTTTCAATTCTTTATTATTAATTTTCACAATATACCACCCATTTATTTGCCAAATAAGATTAGAGTGTTTGTTGATCGATCGGATTGTGGGTTTAGGGTTTGTGTTTGTGTTTGATGGGTGGCATGTCGTCTGATAATGTCCATGGGCTTGTGTTGGCTTTGTCTTCGAGTGTGTTTATTGGATCCAGTTTTATTATTAAGAAGAAGGGCCTCATGAATGCTGCTCTTACATGTCACACCCGGCCCTGAGCGGCGGAAACAGCCGGGCGCGCGCGAGTGGGGATTGATACTTAAGCACGGGCCATTGCAAAACATTCAAAGATTTTTATTGCGCATGAGAAGTTTAATACAAATACATTACATTGTTTAAGGATTACATAAAAAACATCCAAGTACTAAAACTGAAGATTTTCTCGCCATATCCCCTTGCGCGGCGGGTAACCGTGCGCATCGAGGGGATAAAACCAAAATCTTCCAAAAAGCTTGTTTTAGATGTTCAGCGTGTGGTGCTCTAAGTGCGACTCCATGCGCTACCTAGTTATCTCCTGAAAGACACGTAAAAACATTTGAATCAGTATAAACTGAGTGAGTTCACAAGTTTTAGTAACTTGATAAATCGTATTGCATCATAATCTTGATACAAATCATTCTGAAACATAATTCTGGTAGCATCATTAAACACATGCTTGGTAAAACATAGTTATATCAACATATTCTGATAAAATCGTTCCGCGGGTTACGCGCGAACATTTCTGGGAACTGTGCTCGTCTGTGTAAGTGGCGCTGCCACTACGAGCTAAAATAACGTAATACTGTCCCGCGGGTTACGCGCAGACACTTCTGGAAAACTGTGCTCGTCTGTGTAAGTGGCGCTGCCACTACGAGCGAATATATGCTGTAATACCGTCCCGCGGGTTACGCGCGGACGTTGTGCCGGAAAACAAGGCGCTCGTCTGCGTAAGAGGAGCGACCTCTACGAACGGGCTCAAACCCATAGTACTGCCCCGTGCTAGGCACTCGTCTGTGTAAGAGGTGCGACCCCTACGAGTGGGCGGATCAAACCAGCAGTCCCTACCCTTAGAGTTCCAATGGTAAAGTGATCACTTACTCGAATCTGGTGCACTATCATCGAAAAACCATAGATAACTGTTCGCATTGCTCATCATGAAACATAACTTAAACACGTAATCGTTTGCTTAGCTTGTAAATATACCATGATAAAACATTATTTAAATACGTGTCCCTCGCCCCGAAAGCAGTTTAAAATGGTGAAAATAGTGAAAATAGGGGCTGTGAGACTCACCTGTGGTTCTTGTTAAGGGATTAATCGAGATTCGGGTTTTCTTGGTGTTGGCCTCGGAATCGAAGGTCTAGAATACGATTAAATAACAATTATATATATTAAGATCAAGATATAAGGGTTGGAAAGTAGATCTCAAGGTTATAATCTAGGCTTACCTAGTAACAGGATCGGAGCTGGAAACAATGGATGCTTGGGAAAAGATTAGTGCAAGTTTGTAGTTCCTTGAAGTGTGTTTTGGGTGATAATTTAGGCTACAAATTTATAGGCAAACTCAAGGGAACATAATCCCTTGCTTTAGGGAATTGTAATCTTTTGAAATGATGATAAAGTATGGAAATTATTATTATTTATTAAAAAGAGTAGAAAAGTAGATTAAAGATTCTGATTTGATATGGACAGGACATGCAGGGCTGTGGTTGGTGAGAGTGGGTGGCTGGCAGTTGACTTTTGCAGTTTGCTTTTTCAGTGCTTTAGACAGTGTACAGTAAAAAGTAGAAGTTTTCTGAAACACGCTACCGCCCTCTTTTGGGCGGGGACAATTTCCTTAAATCTGATCATTTTGACTAAGTGTTCTGCGCGTATAACTTGGTGCGCATAGCTTCCTGCGTGTAGAACATTTCTTTGCTGCGGGTAGGTGCGTAACCTTCTCGCAGTTAGGGACATTTGAGTTTCATTTGTAGATTCTCCAGGTGGTTTTGGTATTTCAACATAGTGATCAGTCATGTTGAAGTCAATTCCATCCTGGAGCTTCAGACAAACTAGCTCTCAAAGTTCCCGCCATGCGGGTAGGTTAGTTCCCTTCCGCACGCGCACAAACGATGTAGGATGCACCCGCCTTAGCATCATGCGGGATGGTCAACCCATAGACAAAACGTTTAAGTTACATGAAAACATAAGGCCAATACGTTCACGCATGGCGCATATAACATATGCTCACGCTGGTTCTTAACATGGTGCGCTCGCGCAGGGCGCACATAACACATGCACGCGCTGACTAACATGGCGCGCATAATATTTACAATCACCTAATTATTAGGTTGATTACTTAGTTTAAGGGGTTGGGAAATTTACCGGGTGTCACATTCTCCCCTCGTTAAACGAATTTCGTCCCGAAATTTAAGAGACGTTGCTGGCAGAAGCCATATTCTGAAAGAGGTGTGGGTATTTTATGCGCATCTGATCTTCTCTTTCCCAAGTGAATTCAGGCCCACGCCTTGAGTTCCATTGAACTTTTACCAACTTGATTCTGCTTCTGCGCAACCTTTGTTCTTTCCAATCGGTTACTGCTATAGGCTCTTCTACGAAGTGCAGCTGTTTGTCAATATGAATTTCTTCCACCGGTAAAATCAACGTTTCGTCAGATAAACATTTCTTGAGGTTGGATACATGAAACGTATCATGAACTCTACTGAGTTCGGCGGGTAGACGGAGTTTATAAGCAACTGGACCGATCCTCTCCAGGATCTCAAAAGGTCCAATGTAGCGCGGATTTAGCTTTCCTCGCTTACCGAAACGGGGGACTCCCTTCCATGGAGAGACTTTCAAAAGTACTTTATCCCCTACTTGAAACTCCAACGGTTTCCTTCTCATATCAGCATAACTTTTCTGTCTGTCGCGTGCTGCCTTAAGGCGATCCCTTATCTGAAAAATCTTGTCTGTTGTTTCTTGGATCACTTCTGGACCAGTCATTTGCTTGTCGCCCACTTCAGCCCAACACAGTGGGGATCTACACTTGCGCCCATATAAAGCTTCGAACGGCGCAGCCTTAATGCTTGTGTGATAACTGTTATTGTAAGAAAATTCAACCAACGGGAGGTGGGTATCCCAACTACCTCCAAAATCGATCGCGCACGCGCGCAGCATATCTTCCAATGTCTGGATTGTTCGCTCGCTTTGCCCATCCGTTTGAGGATGATAAGCTGTACTCATATCAAGGCGAGTACCTAGAGCTCCTTGTAACGATCTCCAAAACCTTGAGGTGAACCGACTATCTCTATCAGAAATGATGGACACTGGGACTCCATGTTTTGAAACTATTTCTCGAATATATAGTCGGGCTAGCTTTTCCATTTTATCAGTTTCTTTAATCGGCAGGAAGTGCGCTGACTTAGTTAGCCGATCTACAATAACCCATATCGTGTCATAACCCCCAGGTGTCCTTGGCAGTTTGGTGATGAAGTCCATAGAGATTTGTTCCCACTTCCACATGGGAATTTCTGGCTGTTGAAGCAACCCCGATGGTTTCTGGTATTCAGCCTTTACTTTTGAACACGTCAGGCACTTACCGACATACATCGCGATGGCGCCTTTAAGATTGGGCCACCAATACAGCGTTTTAACATCTTGGTACATCTTGTCTGCGCCAGGATGTACGGAATATCGCGTCTTGTGAGCTTCGTTTAATACCTGCTCGCGCAATCCTCCCTTGAGAGGGACCCATATGCGGTTGGCAAAATATCGAGTGTTGTTCCCTTTAAGTTCCAAATTCTTAACCATACCCCCAAGGCATTCGTTTTTAACAAACTCTGGTTTCAAGGCTTCTTGCTGAGCGTCTCGGATGCGGGTAGAGAGATCTGCGTGAATGGTCAACCTTAGAGCCTTGACTCGTAGCGTTTTTATTCGCTCCTTTCTGCTTAGCGCGTCTGCTACCACATTCGCTTTCCCCGGATGATACTTGATCTCGCAATCATAATCATTCAACAATTCAACCCATCTTCGTTGCCTCATGTTTAATTCCTTCTGATCGAATATATGTTGGAGGCTCTTATGATCCGTAAAGATTACACATTTCGTACCGTAGAGGTAATGGCGCCAAATCTTTAGCGCGAAGACAACAGCTCCAAGTTCTAAATCATGCGTTGTGTAGTTCTTCTCATTGGTCTTAAGTTGGCGCGAGGCATACGCTATAACTTTGTCTCGCTGCATAAGGACACATCCGAGTCCTTGATGTGAAGCGTCGCAGTAAACAACGATGTCATCTGTCCCCTCGGGCAGGGATAAGATTGGCGCACTACATAACTTCTGTTTCAACATTTGAAATGCCGCTTCCTGATTCTTGCCCCAAATAAACGCCTTGTCTTTCTGAGTTAGCGCGGTCAGAGGTAGAGCTATCTTGGAGAAGTTCTCAATGAAGCGTCGATAGTAGCCAGCTAGTCCAAGGAATTGCCTCACCTCAGTTGGGGTTTTTGGCGCTTCCCAGTTTTCGATGGCCTTGACTTTGGAAGGATCAACGTGAATTCCTTTCTCGTTTACAACGTGACCGAGGAAGTGAACTTCTCTAAGCCAAAATTCGCACTTGGAAAACTTCGCATACAACTTTTCTTTCCTTAACAATTCTAAAATCATTCTCAGGTGTTGCTCATGCTCGGCCTTGGTTCGAGAGTAAATCAAAATATCATCTATAAACACAATCACAAACTTGTCCAAGTATGGTTTGCACACACGGTTCATCAGATCCATGAATATAGCCGGCGCATTAGTTAGCCCGAAAGGCATCACTAAGAACTCATAATGGCCATATCTGGTTCGGAAGGCTGTCTTTGGCGCGTCTTCCTCATGGACCCTAAGTTGGTGGTATCCTGACCGTAGATCTATCTTCGAATAATAACTGGATCCCTGCAACTGGTCAAACAAGTCGTCAATCCTCGGTAAGGGGTACCGATTTTTGACTGTCAGCTTGTTCAGCTCCCTGTAGTCAATACACATTCTGAACGAACCATCTTTCTTCTTTACAAACAGTACTGGAGCTCCCCAAGGTGAAAAGCTTGGGCGTATGAAACCCTTATCCAATAGTTCCTGTAACTGATTGGATAGCTCTTGCATCTCAGATGGAGCTAAGCGATAAGGCGCTCGAGCTACTGGCGCAGCTCCTGGGACCAAATTAATACGAAACTCGACTTGTCGCGGCGGCGGTAACCCGGGCAAATCTTCAGGAAAAACTTCTGGAAATTCGCGCACTACTGGTAAGTCTTCAATTCTTCGCTCATCTCCTTTCTTTACTACATGCGCCAGGAAGGCGTAGCACCCTTTCCTTAGGCACTTACGCGCCTTTAGGCATGAAATCAGTTTCGTCGCAACTCCCCTTCTTTCCCCTTGAATCATCAAAGTTTCTCCGTTCAACAGTGGAATCCGAACCTGTTTCTCATGACAAACAATCTCCGCGAGATTCTCGACCAACCAATCCATACCTACCACAATATCGAAACTTCCCAAATCTATTGGTAACAAGTTAATATTGAACTCATGACCTCCCATGACTAACACACATTGCTCCGTCCTTTCATTCGCGCATAACTGCCTACCATTGGCTAGTTCTATAGTATAAGGTTTGTCTAGCCTACTGGTCGCTAAGCCCAGGGAGTTTTTAAACTCATGGGATATAAAACTTAGGTCAGCGCCAGTATCAAATAAGACAGATGCATAATGACCGTTAAGCAAGAACGTACCGGTTACCACATTCGGCTCTTCCTTTGCTTCACCCGCGCCGATCACAAAAGCTCTCCCGCGAGCTTGGTTTCCTTTCTGTGGGCAATCCCGACTGAAGTGTCCAGGCTTCCCGCATGCGTAGCAGTTGTCATTGGCTCCAGCTTCTTTAGCACGGCAATTCACCGTCTTGTGTCCTGGTCTGCCACATTTGGCGCACGTGACGTTCGCGCATTCGCCTTCGTGGTGATACTTGCATTTGTTGCACCATGGGTAAGGCCCGCTGTATCCTTTCCTTGATGGTTCCGCGGCTTGAATCGCGTAAACCCTTGTGCTTTCCTGCTTCTTGGGCGGTGGCTGCTTGAAGTCTGATCCTCGGTGGGAGTTCCATTTCCTCTTGGAGTCAGAGGTTCGCTGCTCGTTCAAGCGGGTGGTCAACATACCCGCACGAACCGTATCCCTTGTAAGGGTGATGGCTCGCGCAACCGCCTCGTCAAAGGTCGGAGGTGCGGCGGCGTTGAGCGGGACTCTAACGACAGGAGGTAACCCAAAGATGTACCTCTCGATTTTCTTTTCTTCTGTGTTTGCCATGTCTGGCACCAGCTGGCAAAGCTCGTTGAAACGATTGGTGTAGGCATCGATATCTGTTCCTACCATGGTGTGGTTCCAGAATTCTTGTTGCAAGCTCTGAATTTCTGCGCGAGAGCAGAACTTTCTCATCAACATTTCTTTCAATTCTTCCCAGGTCTTGTGAAGAGCAACTTCTCGCCCCAAAGTCTTTACTTGGAGCTTCCACCAAGATGAAGCTGCTTCTTGGAACATGCAGGTCGCGTAAAGGACCTTCTGGTTTTCACTACATCCGCTGATGGAGAGAACTGTCTCCATCTTGTCAATCCAATTGTAGAGCCCAATGGCTCCTTCGGTGCCTTTGAACGGCCAAGGCCTACAGGCCATGAATGTTTTATAGGAGCATCCTTTGTCCAAGGCTCCTGATTCGGGTTCTGGGGTCTCGTTCTCTTGGCGACCCTGACTAGATTCGGCCTTGCTGGCCTCATGCGTTGCAATCGCCTGCGCGATTATTTCTGCGAGCTCCTCGGGTGTCATGGTAATTCCCTTGGCTCTGGTTGGAGGCATTCTTTCATAAAAAGAAAATACAACAAACTTAGCGCATGTACTCAGAGCACATAATGTTCTTATCTCTAGACACTGTGACCCGTGTTCCTAAGTGCGTGTGTGATTTTTCTTTTGAAAATATTCTTTGAAAAATATTTCATGCGATTCCCCAAAGGTTATAGTCTAGGTTAAAAACTTCTTTTCCTAGTTCGCTATAACCAGTGCTCTGATACCAATCTGTCACACCCGGCCCTGAGCGGCGGAAACAGCCGGGCGCGCGCGAGTGGGGATTGATACTTAAGCACGGGCCATTGCAAAACATTCAAAGATTTTTATTGCGCATGAGAAGTTTAATACAAATACATTACATTGTTTAAGGATTACATAAAAAACATCCAAGTACTAAAACTGAAGATTTTCTCGCCATATCCCCTTGCGCGGCGGGTAACCGTGCGCATCGAGGGGATAAAACCAAAATCTTCCAAAAAGCTTGTTTTAGATGTTCAGCGTGTGGTGCTCTAAGTGCGACTCCATGCGCTACCTAGTTATCTCCTGAAAGACACGTAAAAACATTTGAATCAGTATAAACTGAGTGAGTTCACAAGTTTTAGTAACTTGATAAATCGTATTGCATCATAATCTTGATACAAATCATTCTGAAACATAATTCTGGTAGCATCATTAAACACATGCTTGGTAAAACATAGTTATATCAACATATTCTGATAAAATCGTTCCGCGGGTTACGCGCGAACATTTCTGGGAACTGTGCTCGTCTGTGTAAGTGGCGCTGCCACTACGAGCTAAAATAACGTAATACTGTCCCGCGGGTTACGCGCAGACACTTCTGGAAAACTGTGCTCGTCTGTGTAAGTGGCGCTGCCACTACGAGCGAATATATGCTGTAATACCGTCCCGCGGGTTACGCGCGGACGTTGTGCCGGAAAACAAGGCGCTCGTCTGCGTAAGAGGAGCGACCTCTACGAACGGGCTCAAACCCATAGTACTGCCCCGTGCTAGGCACTCGTCTGTGTAAGAGGTGCGACCCCTACGAGTGGGCGGATCAAACCAGCAGTCCCTACCCTTAGAGTTCCAATGGTAAAGTGATCACTTACTCGAATCTGGTGCACTATCATCGAAAAACCATAGATAACTGTTCGCATTGCTCATCATGAAACATAACTTAAACACGTAATCGTTTGCTTAGCTTGTAAATATACCATGATAAAACATTATTTAAATACGTGTTCCTCGCCCCGAAAGCAGTTTAAAATGGTGAAAATAGTGAAAATAGGGGCTGTGAGACTCACCTGTGGTTCTTGTTAAGGGATTAATCGAGATTCGGGTTTTCTTGGTGTTGGCCTCGGAATCGAAGGTCTAGAATACGATTAAATAACAATTATATATATTAAGATCAAGATATAAGGGTTGGAAAGTAGATCTCAAGGTTATAATCTAGGCTTACCTAGTAACAGGATCGGAGCTGGAAACAATGGATGCTTGGGAAAAGATTAGTGCAAGTTTGTAGTTCCTTGAAGTGTGTTTTGGGTGATAATTTAGGCTACAAATTTATAGGCAAACTCAAGGGAACATAATCCCTTGCTTTAGGGAATTGTAATCTTTTGAAATGATGATAAAGTATGGAAATTATTATTATTTATTAAAAAGAGTAGAAAAGTAGATTAAAGATTCTGATTTGATATGGACAGGACATGCAGGGCTGTGGTTGGTGAGAGTGGGTGGCTGGCAGTTGACTTTTGCAGTTTGCTTTTTCAGTGCTTTAGACAGTGTACAGTAAAAAGTAGAAGTTTTCTGAAACACGCTACCGCCCTCTTTTGGGCGGGGACAATTTCCTTAAATCTGATCATTTTGACTAAGTGTTCTGCGCGTATAACTTGGTGCGCATAGCTTCCTGCGTGTAGAACATTTCTTTGCTGCGGGTAGGTGCGTAACCTTCTCGCAGTTAGGGACATTTGAGTTTCATTTGTAGATTCTCCAGGTGGTTTTGGTATTTCAACATAGTGATCAGTCATGTTGAAGTCAATTCCATCCTGGAGCTTCAGACAAACTAGCTCTCAAAGTTCCCGCCATGCGGGTAGGTTAGTTCCCTTCCGCACGCGCACAAACGATGTAGGATGCACCCGCCTTAGCATCATGCGGGATGGTCAACCCATAGACAAAACGTTTAAGTTACATGAAAACATAAGGCCAATACGTTCACGCATGGCGCATATAACATATGCTCACGCTGGTTCTTAACATGGTGCGCTCGCGCAGGGCGCACATAACACATGCACGCGCTGACTAACATGGCGCGCATAATATTTACAATCACCTAATTATTAGGTTGATTACTTAGTTTAAGGGGTTGGGAAATTTACCGGGTGTCACATTACAGGAGTCAGAGCAGGTTACTTACTTTAATTTATCACTCCCTCTCAATTTTTATTTTATATTTATTTGTATGTTGTGAATTAGGGTTTATGACTTGATTCTGATCATATAATGTTGTTAAGTTATGGGGTTTTTGTTAATTCATTCATGATTAACCTCGTTTAAGCAATAGATTTTGTTAATAATAATCAAATTGTGTTTAGCTTATGTATTTTGATCAAGCAACCTTAATTATCTATAAATCCTTTGATTAGGTTCAGGAGGCTATTCATACTTAAAAGAACCCTGGTGGTGGGCCGGGATGATAAGCAGTAAGCTCTAATTTCACCACACTTTTGCATCATTCCTTTTCTAACATTTGAAATCATACACAAACCCACAATTCTTTATCTTTTTTTTTTGTTCTTATTATAAATTTAATCAATTTGCAGTGATCATCGGTGAGGTGGCAAATTTTTCAGCTTATGCATATGCGCCCGCAATACTTGTAACCCCTTTAGGAGCCTTAAGTATGATAATCAGGTATTGTTAACATATTTATGGTATTTTTTTTAGATACAAATGCTTTTTTTAGGCCTGTAAACTTACCCGACGTTTAGTGAACCGTTCGGCAGGAAGTTCGTTTATCTAAAAAATGAATGAACATGATCAAAAAGTTTTGTTCATTTATTTAAACGAACGAAAACGAGCAAATGTCTCGTTCGTTCATTTACGTTTGTTAATATATTCATTATAATCTTTTGACCGATTACATTTTAGTCTAGTTTTAACTACTTTCTAGGCCCAACACATTTTTCTTCACATTACTTTGAACTGATTTTAACTAGTATATTTGTTCGTTTACGTTCGTGAACTGCTTATTTATATTGTTAACGAACAAACATAAATGGACATGAACATGTACAGTTTCTTAACGAATGAACACGGACATTTGTTCTATTCTTTGTGTTCGAGCGTTTGTTCGGTTAAAAATGAACAATAACATGCTCCGTTCATGTTCGTTTGGTTCGTTTACAGTGTACAAAATTTTATATGTTTACTCACATAAATCTGTACCACAAAATGTTATTCAGTGCAGTTTTAGCCCATTATTTTCTGGATGAGAGGCTGCATATATTTGGTGTAGTCGGGTGCGCTCTGTGTGTAGTGGGGTCCACCACAATCGTCTTGCATGCGCCACAGGAGACTCAAGTCAAGTCGGTTAAGGAAGTTTGGTTCTTTGCAACCGAGCCCGGTACGTTATATTATATTCTTTTATCAGAACGAATTACACGGATGGTCCTTGTGGTTTACCCAAATTACGGATATGATACACACTTTTCAAAAGTTGCACCTTTAGACAATACATTTTCAAATAAGTAACACATTTAGTCTCAGACCTTGGATGTGTGCGAAATGACCAAATACTCCTCCTCTAGATACTCCATATAAAAAATTAAATTATGTTGAAATAAAAATATAATTAAATTATGTATAGATAAAAGCATTACATATAATTAGTATTTTAGTCATTTTAGAAAATTGACAGAAAAAGTTCATCCCATTTGTGTCTGGTCTAAAGGTGTAATTTTTAAAAAGTATGAATCAAGTCCGTAATTTGGGTAAACCACATAGACCATCCATGTATCAATCTATAATTTAGATCATATAGTTAAGAAACAAGATTATGGCTTTCGATTTTTTAATTCTAACACAGAATTTTAGGATCTTAAAACAGGATTTCTGGTTTATGCTGGCATTGTATTGGTTGTTGTTGGAATACTTATTTACCGTTATGTGCCACTCTACGGTGGGACCCATTTGGTCGTATATGTCGGGATTTGTTCTCTTATGGGCTCCCTCACGGTCCGTGCTGTTTTCTTATTTTTATATATTAATATATGGCTTTACTCGTTTATCTTTAATATATGTGAAAAATGTAGGTAATGTGTGTAAAAGCAGTTGGGATCGCGATGAAATTATCGTTTTCGGGAAGTAATCAGTTTGTCTATTTTCAAACATGGTTTTTCACTATATTGCTTGTGGGATTTGTTCTTATGCAACTGAATTATTTGAACAAGGTAAGTTTAAAAAGATTTAATTTACTATTTTTAAATATACAAATTGTAAAAAGAATATTTACATGTAATGTTTTGATTTATTGAAATTATGTATTTGCAGGCACTAGACACCTTTAATACTGCTGTGATTTCGCCGGTTTATTATGTCATGTTTACAAGCCTCACAATCTTGGCCAGTATGATCATGTTCAAGGTGATTTATATTTTAACATTTTCTTGAAATTTATTGATCATGTCAAGGTGATTTACATATTACACTAACCACTAGGGGTGTGCATGGGTCGGTTTGGGTCGGTTTTGGGCTCATTTCGAACCAAAAACTGAAAATTTGGTTTTTAAGTTTTGAAAATTGTTCGGTTTCAGTTTTTTTGGTTTGGGTTCGGTTTGACTATTTTAATATTTGGGTTTAAAGTTTTTGGGCCAAAAAAGAAAATTGGCTCTAAATAAAGAATTTGGGCCTGAATCTTTTTGTTAATTCATGGTTAATTGATTATTATACAATGGGGTGGGATTTAGTACAAATGAAATTACCATACTAAACATACAAATAACTAGAGTAATTAGATTTTTGAACTGAGATTAATTATTAATATTGTGTAATTATAATTACTCTAGTTCAAAAGTTATAGAGTAATAATAATTACTCTCAGTTCAAAAACGTAATTACTCTAGTTATTTGTGCACTTTTCACAATAAAAGTCATTTGTATTTGATCCAAACTCATTATACAATTGGGTAAGTTTTTGGGTTACGCTATTTATTGAATTCTTATAAATTACTTGACATTCAAAATTAAAATGAAAGGTTAGTTATTCGCTTTTAAATACACGCAAAACCGAAACCTAACTGAAAGTTTGGGTTTTACGAAACATAAAAACAACCGTCGGTTTTTGTATGAGTTCAGTTATCTCGATTCAGTTATTTCTGTTTTTTTGGGTACATATCGTTTATAATGCACACCCCTACGGCCCTAGATGACACCCAAACTAAAAATTTCAACTTTTTAACATTTTCTTGGAATTTATTTGATTATGTTTAAGGTGATTTACATTTTACATTAACCATGACACCAGCTAAATTTTTTCAATTTTTTAACATTTTCTTGAAATTTATTTGATCATGTTCAAGGTGATTTTCATGTTACAGTAACCATGTCACACAGCTAAAAATTTCAGTTTTGTAACGTTTTCTTGATAATAATTGAACAAATTGTGATTCTTGCAGAACTGGGATAATCAAAACGCATCACAGATAATATCCGAACTGTGTGGTTTTGTGACTATTTTCTCGGGGACGTTTCTCCTTCATAAAACTAAGGATATGGGAACTCCAGCAGCACCTGCAGAAGAAGCCGAAATGAAAACCCCCGTAAGGGCGGAATTGTAAACTGGCACCGGAGTTCTGAAATATTAGGCTAGAGTAGAGACTACTAACAAGTGCATATATGGTTAGATGATGCTGAGAACCATGAGGATTTGTTTCATTCATACCTTTGGCTATTTTAATTAAACACTGATAATTATGATACTTTATTGTTTTCATTTATGTGCATATTGTGACACAATTGTTAGAAAGATTTTTGTTTACTTCATTAAGTTTCGGTTCTAGCTTTTGGTGTTCATGTATTTTTAATCATTTTTTACATGATAAGGGAATTAGAGATGGTTAAAAGTTGTTGTGAGGGGAGTCTCCACTTTTTAGAGATGGTTAAAAGTTGCTGTGAGAGGAAGAGAGAGAAAATGTTACTGTTCACGGTTAAATATGGAGAAATGCACTGTTCACCTCTATAATTTTTTAATGTTTTTGAAAGTGGTTGTAAGTGAATGAGAGATAAAATGTAATGATAAAAGTATAAAAAAGTATTATTTAATTGAAAATGAAAGAGAAAAGATGATGTTTTTAGTGTAATTATAGAGATGAAGATGGAGAATGCTATTATACTTTGTTTTCTCATGTTAACTTTTTGAACAGTGAATTTAATCCATATGGTTTGTTCAAATTTACTATTTAAACCTAAAAGTTTACGATTTACTCTTTTCGACTCCGGAGTTTCATTTTCATTGTAATTTTTGTTATCTAAAATTATCAAGTTTTAAACTTTTTGACTGGATTAACAAAAATTTAAACAAGCCACAAGGACGAAAACGCACTTCTCTTTTAACTCATGAATTTATGGACAATTGTATTCCTTTAATCTTTTTATTATGGACAATTGTATTCCTTTAATCATTTTTTATGGGCAATTGAATTTGTTGGACAAATTTAAACTAAGTCACAAGGACGTGGCACATGAAATGAGAAATGGCCTCATTTGAACCCCCCCCCCCCCTTTTTTCCTAGTTATTGCATTTCAGTAATTGAAATACAAAAACCACACCATTTTAACCACTTCAAAAACGTTCTATTTTTTACTCATCTGTATTTGTTGTAGTCTCCTCCAACACTAGAATTAGATGCCGAATGATGATTAAAGATTTAAGATCCTATTGTTCCGCTCCTTCCACATATACCAAATATTGTCAAAGAAAAATATTATCAATTACCATTTTGTTTTAACTTCGAGTTTGCATTGATCATTAGGATCTTAAGTATTTTTTTCAAATGTGCAACGTGACATTAGGGCTATCTTTCTCTTAATACAAATATGCCTCCGTGCAAATGGGCAAGAGACCAATATGTGTGCGGATACTACGAATGGGTCATCACTTAATATACACACTCATACGAGTGGATACTTCGGACGGGTCATCACATCACACAATGTACACATTCACAAATATGATTGACTAAGTCTCGTTAGGTAATTGCTCTAGATTGTTAAATCATTTCATAACCAGAGTCATTAATAATTAGGAGCTCCTCTAGACGATAACACGTTATTGGGTGTTGGTTCTGCTTATGACATTTTTTTGTTGATAACCTCAAACCAATCAATCGAATATCCCCGAAAACAAAGAGAAGATGTTTACAAACGAGATATGCAACAACAAGAAGGAAAAATATTACATAAAAGAACTCCCCAACTTTAAATCTCCACCACTAGTATAGAGGCGTCAAATTTGTAGGTTGAAGACTACCTACATTCAATGGCGGACCCATGTTGATGACATGGGGTTTGTCCACACCCCATGAAAAAAAAAGTTCTTTAATGATATATACAAATAAATTCTGACCAATACCCACAAAATTGAATACCGACCCCACTAGATTTTGCTCTTAAAAAAAATACTAAGTTAGAAATCTTAAACTTTGTACCGTTAAACATCTAATATAAATATAATATAAATAAGTAAGCCCATAAGTAAACTAAAAAAATATATATATCTTAAGCCCGTGTTAAAATATTAGTTTTTTAATATACCTAAAGACTTGAAAATTGTTAGGTCTTTAAGCCTATTTATTTTAACATAAATTGTATAAGCCCACAAATTTTTTAAACCTAATAAAAATAAACAATAAAAGCCGACAATCTAAAATGAACAATCGCTCGCTATCTCCAACTTGCACCCAAAGTCCATTGTCACCTTCTTCCCTCAGCCCATAGCCGTCGACCATCTGGTGTCCACTGGGGCCCTTGCCATGATGCCATCGCCACTCATCTGTCCATTGTCGAATTTAACCTAATTATCATTTATAATGACAATTGACGTACTTTAGTTATGTTTTTATAAATTTTGGTTTGGTTTGATATTCTTGTAAGGGTCAAGCATGTGGTTTATGCTTACGGTTATCAAGTTAAACTAGTTTGTGGTTTTGTTTATGGAATACATGTTTGTGGCATTGGTTCTCGGCAAGATGCCGAGAACACATGGGGCTTCGGTTGGGTTTTGAGTGGTTTGTGGGCTTTATAATGCAATCCTGTATAAACACATGTTTAGATCTTGTTTAGGATTAAGCTTCTCATTAGTGTTTGTGGCTTTTATGTACCAGACGATTACAAGTAATAAAATCGTATGTAATTGAGTCCTTTTGTTGTTGTTCATCGTTCATCCTAATCTCCGTCTCTTTAAACATTCTTGAATCACCATAACTTCTAGATTCCGCCTAGAAGTTGTGTTAATTGATATCATATTGTTTGATCTTTGTATTTGGGACTTAGAATTTTTTATTATGTCGACACAATTCGAACCAGAAAAAGAAATTATGTAGGTATATAGCAAAAAAATTCCAACCCTCATGAAAAATAATTTTGATAGATCACTGGCTACAGTGACCCCACCAGATAGCACTGAGCACAGTTCAGTTCGGTTATTAGGCAGAAACCAAACTGAAACCAAAGTAATCGGTTATTTAAATATACAAACCGTTTGGTTTTCAGTTTCCCGGTTATTTTCGGGGTTTTTTTTCATTTATGTGCAGACATTGCAAAAAAAAAAATTAAAATTAAAATGAAAACGCATATGTTAAGCTTGTATAAAAACGTATTAAAGTACAACATATATATTGAAATCAAAAAACAAAAAATATACGCGTGTTACATGAAACTATACTAATACAAAGTTGCTAAATAAAGTTTAAGATTTAAAAAGTTTTTAATTAAAAAACATTGTAAGTTTAGTCTCAATCTTCATTCATCATCTTATTTATCTTCAAAGTTTAGTTCATTCCTCATCATCTTGATAATCTTTATCACCATCAATCGGTTCGGTTTGAATTTTTTTTAGTTTTTTTAAAAATTCGGTTTAAAAAAACAAAAAATTAACTGTCGGTTAATGCCTCGTTTCGGTTTTTCTGGGTGCGGTTTCGATTTTGATTCGGTTAATTCGGTTTTCTACTCACCCCTACCACCAGATCCCTTTGGTGCTATTATCTTTTCCCATGCCACCCAACTTATATTCATTATGATGTTCTCCCTCGTAGAAGTTTTCTTCTCATTCCTTTGAACTCCCTAATTACCAATAATGGTATTTGAAACAAAGATAAGTAATATATTGAAAGACTCCCAAGTGTCGCTTTTAGTAACTTTAAACGTCTCCCAAGAAACAGTGAGTTTAGCTTCAAAACCGATAGTGAAGAAACACGGATCTGTTCCCCTATATGGAACCTGGATCAGATGAGTCCACAGGGTAGGATACGATAACAACCAACACAATATGAGTACAACTTCCCAAAGTCCAATGACCGGAACCTGCAAAACAGACACCGTGAATCTCGTTACGAGAAGGACAAGAGGGGGGGGGGTCTTCCCGTAACCACCCTCCTGCGTGAGAATTAGCACAGTTCTTAAGAGAGAAAGTACTAAAGTAAACAGAGTAAGTACAGTGGGAGTATATGGGAGTGAATATGAATGAATACCTCATGCAGTTTGACAAGGTATTTATAGACGAAGGATGTGGGAAGGTGATTGGGCCAGCTGTCCCTTTCTAGAAGGTCTTAATAACCGTCTGGACGCGTGTCCCTTTGTGATAGGTTGAGCTATACATCCCATGTGCATGGACATAACAACCTGGACACGTGTCACCTTGGCTAACGAGTCATGTATTGCCCAAGAAAGCATCTTGGGAAACCTTCTGGAAAGTAATTAGTAAATGACAGCTGTCCTGGGGTATTGCCTCCTGGTCATCTTGTGCGGACGGATACTTCATCCTGCGGATGACTTCTGAGGGTGCCAGGATGCTTCCGCATGCGTCATGCGGGTGTTTCTCCCCTAGACGGTTTAAGCGGGTGATCCATATGTCCCGCGGGCGGTATATGAGGGGTTCCTCTCCGACCCGCGGGTAGTACTTAAGGGTATTTGGGTATTTTTGGTACCCTACCTCTATAAGTCCCCCCAGTCCAGTGTTTCTTCCGCGTGAAGTTTTTATGCGGGTGAAATTTTGGACTTAAGGTAAATCTTGGGGGTTTTTGAATTTTGGAGTTTGGTAGAAAATATCTTCTGTTGGTGTGGGTAATCATGAAAAAGGACAAGTTGACCACTCGCAGACGCGTGAACAGATGATGTGATGTTTATGACGGCTGTCACTGTACCCGACTGTGCACCTTTTTTCTCTTTTCGAATTTCCCGCGTGACGTGGCAATTTTTGATTGAGCGAAGATTTCTCTCTCCACTGTTCACATCCCATCGCATTAATTGCGATGGGTATAAATAGTGAGTGTTACTTCCTTTTGAAGGTTAATCGCCTTTGATTTCTAAGTGTCTTTCTTCTTTTTTCTCTGAAGATTTCTGATTAATCACTAAATCTCTTCCGAGTTTCTGTTCGTTGTTCTTTCTGTAATACGATGGCTGGTCAATCTGAGATTGACGAGATAGAGATTCAATGGGATCGGTCTGACTTTGAAAAGTTAATCGAAACTTATGGTATTCCACCGGAGTGGGGACCGGAGTTTCCCTCTCCTGGTTCTATAGCCAGTCTGCCACCGCCTGGCAAAATGGCTGTGTATTCTGATTTTTTTGTCTATGGGAATTTCAGTTTTCCTATGGCAAAGTTTTTCATGAAGATGTTAAGTGCATACGGGATCCATTTATCCCAGTTACAACCGCGTGCCGTTATGCGGATTGGCCATTATGAATTCGTGTGCACGGCACATGAAATGTTGCCTCACCTTGACCGTTTTCCCGTTTTTTACCGGTTTGCCAACTGTGGTGGCTGGCACACGTGTCAGGGTCTTTCTGCCAGGAGCATTGGTTACGAGGTCGAAAAAGGCTCGAAAGACTGGCGTAGCAAGTTTTTCTAGATATCCGAGGACGTAGTGCCTACTACTATGGTCCGACGTCCGGCCACTGAAGTGCTCCCGGAGGTTTTCACGGTTCCCCATGAGGGTCGCGATTGGTTTCGTGTCCTAATGTCGGAACCAACGTTGATGCGGGCGTTACCCGAGGAGGCCCTTGTATGGGCGGGCATGAGCCGCCTATGGCCGTCGGAGTTCATGGAGCCTGTTTTTATTGGCTTGGACGAACGTAAGTTATCCTCTTTGATTTTTCTCTTACTTGAAATTTTATGATTGATTTTTTATGTTTTCCTTTTCAGGTCAGGGTCCTATGCTCAACGCTCTTTTCAAGGATATGGGTTGTACCCGAAAAAGCATTCGCGATGCGGGTGACAGACCCATCCTTGAAAGGACTAAGGACCGATTCTTTTTCCCAACAAAGGTGCGAGCCGAACCCTTAGTTTCGGACGCAACCTTTCAATTAGGTGCGTATGTTTTAAACCCTCCTCCACTTAATGCCCTTACTTCTGATGGGGTGATCGCCATTCTATCATCGAGTGATGATTCCGCCACTCAAGAAGAGGGGAGTTCTGATGAAGATTCCCCTGAATTTTCCTCTGTCTCACACTTATTGGTAGAGTTGGAGAAGAAGAGGGATTTCTCGTCTTTTCAGGCGAGTGATGCGAGTGCAGTTGCCGCGGACGCCAGAGAAGGATCCTCAAAGAAGAAGCGGAGGGCTCATCGTCCTAAAAAACCGCAATTTAGTCTTGCTGAGCGTATGCATACGATAGACAGTACGTGTTTCGTTTTCTACATTTTACTGCTTTGGAATGTTAACTAAGTGTGGTTTTGTTGTGCAGATCCATCGATTGTTGGGGATGATATGTCAGAGAAATTACCATCACCCTCCCCGACATTCGATAAACAACCACCTCCTCCCCCAGAGAAGGAGACGAAAGATAAGCCTTCTACCCCTCCCACTGACGTGAATGTGGAGGGGTCCAATCGTCAGTCTGGAGTGAACGACTCCTTTGACTATTTGTTCCAGTCTGGGAACGTTGCTGGTTCTCAGGGCGATAACCCTGAGGTTAACGAAGAGGGTTTTAGAATTAACGAATCCCCAACTTGATCTTCTCCTCAATTTTTCTCTACTTCCTCACCCTTGACTACTGGTGAAGGTGGGAGTTTCCAGTTTGGACCATCTGTCCATGAGATTGGAAGAGGTTCGACGCAAGGTGCCCCTCAACAGTCTTCCTCGATCCTTGTTCGTCTTGAAACTTCAAGTTCACATTATTGCGGGGATGCGAATCTGGGGGATGATTTTGATCTGTTCGTCCCACCTTGGGACATTGTCAAAGGGTCCCGGTTTTCTGATCTCGGGACTTGCATGAATTTTGTCAAACACTGCGTGCCGCCTGCAGAAATGGCACACCAGCGTGACCGTTCCCGCCGTGATCTTCACACCGACTTATCTTTTTCCTTGGCTAACACTTTGGCCTGTAGCCAGGATATCTTACGCGAATGGCGTACAATGGGCGGGAAACTGGGTGAGGCTTCTAGTGCTGTCGAAACTGCAAAGAAAGAGGATGAAGAGCATCGCTTAGCAGCTAGTGCAGCAAAATGGAAACAAACGGATGCGGAAATCGCCCTTAGGGGTGAACATGATCGGAATGCTGCTGCTGCCCGTCAATGGAAGGAGGCCTGTGAGAGGAAAAATGCCATTCTTGAAGCTGCCCGGGCTGAAACTCAAAAGAAAAAAGATGACTTGGTGCGAGCCCAAGAAGCAAACTCGGCTCTAGAAAGTCAAGTAACCCTTCAAGGCAACCAGATCCAAGAGCTTGAGGCGGAACTAAAGTTGCAGAGGGAGCAATCTGAACTTAAAGATAAAAATGCTGCTGAGATGCAGTCTGCTTATGACTCCTTGCTGCAATCTCGCGCGGAAGTGGAGTTTCGCGCCACTGAAGCTTCCGCTGAAAACGAAAGGATGGCCAACGAGATGCGGGAGTTACGGAGCAGAGCAAAGCGTGCCGAGCAAGATCGTCAATGGTTCCTCATGTGAGGACTTGACTCTGTAAGTTTTTCTCACTTGTTGTTCAATACACATCTCATGCTTTGATGCTAAATAAATTATCCTTTTATGTTGTCAGGTCATCCGCCATATTAAAGGAAGTCCAGAGCTAATTGATAGCTTTGCTAACTTGATGGCTGCCTCATCCCAGCTTGGTCGAGTGAAAGGCTTCAATGAAGGGATGACCTATGCTCAAACTAATCGTTCCTTCGAAAATCATCCGCTTCATGGCCTTGACGTCAAGCAGGAATATGATATGCGGATTAAGGAACATGATGGCTTGCTGTTTCCTTTGCAGAATATGCTCCCGGAGTTTGCCTCAGCCAATGATGGCGTGCAGCAATTGAGGGATTATTTGAGTGATGAGTCTGAGGACGCCTCGTTTGAGGACACTTCACCAAAATCTCCGGAGAATATACCAGCATCTGACCCATAGAATAGATCTAGATTTTTGACTTTGTAAATGTTTCTCCATATTTTTGTAACCGTCTTTTGATTATTTAATGGAAATAAACTTTTTGTCTTGTGAATATTATACTGTTTGTGCGATAATATCTTTGCAAGATATATATATATATATATATATATATATATATATATATATATATATATATATATATATATATATATATATATATATATATATATTGAAATTTGAATTTTTGCAAGCTGGATAATTTTAATGTCATGGCGGAGAGAGGAACTTTAAGGGGCAACTGACAAGACGAGTATGACGCCTTTTGACAGCCTGTTTGTATTTTCTAGAATCTCCCGCCTGACGTGTTAATCATCTAACGGCCCGCATTTTCTCTCTCTTCTGTCAGTCAGTCAGTCACATTTATTGCGATGAGTATAAATAAGTCATTCGTGGTTCCCAATTTACTCTTATCGCTTTCAAAATCTTTTTCTCTCAATAGTAACAGTTCTGAGTCTTCCATATTCTGTCTTTCGATTTTTCTACTGTAATTGTATTCTAATGGCAGGCAATAAAAAGAATTCTCCTACTATTCATGAGGTTGGTTGTAACCTTAAAGAGAAGGACTTTGACGATATAAAAAATGTGTACGGTCTAGCACCGGCATGGGAAGTTGAATGTCCGGCCGATGGTGCGGTTGCCAATGCTCTGCCGGCGAAGAAAATGGCCGTATATTTGGACCGTTTTATGACGGGGAACTTCCGGCTACCTGTGACAAGGTTTGTCTGATCCGTCTTGACAAAATACGGGATCCATTTATCCCAGATTCATCCTTTTGGGATGCTAAGAATTCGACATTTCGAATTCTGTTGTCAAGCCTATAATTTCGAACCATCTGTTGGCATGTTGCCGTGTTCTACAAGATGACTTTTCACGATGGTTGGTATGGTTTTGCCACCACCGGGAAGGGACCTATCGGCTTCGAATGGATCCGCAGCATATACAGATGGAAATCAAAGTTCTTTTGGATCTGGGTGGACGTTATTCTGTTTACGATGGCTCGTCGTAAACCGGAAGATGCGCCACATGAAGTCCCCGCCATCGTATACGAGGATCAACCTTGGTTTATTACTCTGACCAAGGCACCAACACCCATGCGTCCCATACACGAGGGGGCGATGGTAAGTGCTAAGATGAGTCGGTTATGGCCATTTCCTGAGTTAGAGCCTTATTATGAGAACCCGGACAAACGTAAGTATGTTATTAGCTTCATTCTCGATATCTTCCTCACTCTTAACTTTTATTCTTTCTCGTATAGATGAGGGTTATGTCTTTAGAACGCTTTTGGACCACGAGGGAGAAATGATGGTACGTCGTCCGATTGACCCAAAGGACGTGCCCGTCTTGGAATGTACACACAATAACTTCCTTTTCTCCATCGAACTTAGCCCGGAACCTGTGGTTTCCGAGGCAATGTATGCTAAAGGTGAGGAGTTCGTCTTGAAAGGTGAGGGAATTTTACAACCCCGACCCATTACTGCTGCCACTTCCAGCGGAGTGATAGTACTTCTTTCGTCCAGTGAGGAGTCATTACCTGCGAAGGAGGGTCAACTGTTGGTGCTACTAATCCGTTGCGTTCAACTGTAGGTCTAACCCGTAAGCAAGATTCGAAGGCCACCACCAATCCCTCGACGGGTGATGAGGATGATCACCAAGCAGTTGGTGATGCTAATGTTGAGGAGGAGCCTCAAGCTGTTGGTGCAGGTGCTTCGAAGGTCGCTGGCAAGCGCAAAGTTCGACACACCAAGGCTGCTCCATCCAAGAAGTCGAAAAAGGCAAAACATGTAGATTTGGAATCACGCCTTGATCAACTTGATTCTGAAGATATTTCCTTGGGTGTGTTTAACACTTGTCAAATTTGTTAAATATTCTTAATCAACCACATATCTGATGTATGATTATCGTTCTACAGTAGGCCTAAAAGACTTTTCTAAAGATATTTCAGGTTTGAAGAGTACCACAACACCATCATCTAATACCGTCAACGATCCAATCCTTGTAGAGGATGAGTCTCCTTTGAATAATAAGGAAGTTGGTGACACTGACTGCTTAAATATGTCACCTTCCTTCAATGTTCATCGCTTTAGGGACCAATGAGGTGTTAGGGCATTCGCCTATGGGCGTCAGACCTCTTCTCCTCCTTATGAGGAAGATACTTCCCCACATCATCCGCGTTGGTCTTTACGTCGAAATTCGACGCTAAACGACGTGGATGTATGTACGAATATCTGCTGGAAAGCCTTCCTCCCGCGGAAAGGAAGCGACAACGTCGCCGTATTCGCCAAGAGTTATTAAGGTCAAACTCTTATCATTTGGCGAATACTATTTCCACCAACCAGGAAATATGCCAAGATTGGCTAGCGATGAATGAGGAGTGGGACGACTTAGAGATCAATTTGGCTGAAGCCAAGAAAGAAGCCCTTGGGGCTATGAGTGAGGCGAAGGAGAGCTGTCAAGCTTTAGAAGCTGAAAGGGCCAACCGTCTCGCTGCTGAGGAAGCCAAGAACGTCCTCCAAAAACAATTGGACGAACAAGCAGAGTTGATAAGAACTCTTCAAGCTGAGTCAGCAGCGAAGGACAAGCGTTTGACTGACCTTGCCACCAAAAGCCGAGATCAGGCCTTGGAGTGTGTCGGTCATAAAATGGAGCTTGTCCGGGCTAAGACGGACAAGAAGTGGTTGTTGGCGGAAGGAATCCCCGAGGTAATTGTGTTTTTATACTCTTTTGATCACTCGTGAAACATTTGCTTACAATTTATTTGTTAGGTTATCACTCAAGTCCGGGCTAGTGATGAACTCGGGAATTGTGTCGCCGTTCTTCTGAATGCTTCCAAGCAAGATGGCCGTCAAATGGGCTTCCAGGAAGGCTACAAATTTGCCTCAGAATCTAAGCTTCCGGAAGAACATATTTTACATGGCAAGGATACTGCTGCCATACTTGTCCAGAAGACAAAAATTTATGATAATTTAAAGTTTTCTCTTGCGGAGCAGATATCCGAGCTCGCCGATAAGGAGGATAGCATAGATCAATTAAGGATCTCCTTGGGCTTGCTAAGGAAGATGAGAATGATGCGGAAGGTGAAGACGAGGGACACGAGAGCGCGGCACCGTAGGCATAGCTTCCGATGTATATATATATATCTGTAATATGTCATTTTGTTGTAATCCCATTTGTGCATATAAAGAAGTCTTGTTTCATCCGGTACACTTCGTCTTTATTCCACATAATATAATTGTTTTGTAGGATCTTCTTGTTTGTCAATAAAGGATTACATAATAATACATATTGTCTGACTGAAATAAAATTTCCATAGATCAGGCATAAGCCAAATTACAAAAGATGAAATTACATTTCTTCTGCTAATTTATTTAGGCGCGCAGGCCAAAAAAGGAAAAACATACTATATGTAACATTTCTTCAGTTGGGTCCCGTTCCAAGTTCTAGAAACCTCAGTTCCATCCAACTTTCTAACTTGTAAGCACCTTTAGATAACACTTTTTTAACTTTATAAGGTCCTTCCCAAGTTGGGGCCAACTTGCCCGGAGGCTCTTGCCCGGAGGCCTCATTGTTGCGGAAGACGAAGTCTCCCGCATCAAACTCACATTTTTGGACCCGCAAGTTATAATATTTTTGTAATTGACATTTAAAATTGTGCTCGCGGATCGATGCTAATTCTCTCCTCTCTTCGAGGAGGTCAAGATTCATCCGGTGTTCATGATCATTGTCATCGATCAATAAAACTCTTGCGGATGGGATCCCAATCTCGGCTGGAATCATGGCTTCTGTGCCGTAGGTTAAACTAAAGGGGTCTCAGAATTACTGGAATTCTTTTGGGTGCGGAATGCCCAAAGTACATGGGGCAACTCGTCAACCCAACCCTTCCGTTTAGTTCATAACCTTGCTTTGATTCCTTCCTTGATTGTCCGGTTGGTTCTCTCAACCTGACCATTCGCTTGCGGGTGGGCTACCTATGTGAAAATTTGAGAGATCTGCAATTCTTTCAACCATTCATGTAGCCCACTGTCCGCGAATTAAGTACCGTTGTCACTTACTAGTTCCAGTGGAAGACCAAACCGGCAAATTATGAATTCCCAGAGGAATTTCTTAACACTTGCTGCTGTTATGGAAGCAACTGGTTTGGCTTCCACCCACTTTGTGAAGTAGTCGATTGCTACTATTAAAAACTTGACGCGTCCCAGGGCTTCAGGGAAGGGTCCCATTATTTCGATAGCCCATTTCTAGAATGGCCAGGCTGAAGTGACTGGAACAAGCTCATTCTTTGGTCGTAGCGTGTTGGGAGCATGGCGTTGGCATGAATCACACTTCCTGATTTCATGCACAGCGTCCAAATGCATTCCCGGCCAATAATATCCAGCATTCATCAGTTTCGTTACGACCATACGCGGGCCCGGGTGAAGACCGCAGATTTCTTCACGAACTTCTCTGATTGAATAGTTCGCGTGTTCGGTATCCACGCATCGAAGCAATGGACCGAGGAAGGAACGTCGGTATAAAACACCGTCATACATCTGATAGTTCAAAGCTTTGTGTTTTATCTTCCAGGCTGCGATTTTTCCTTCTGGGAGAGCCCCTGATGACAGGTATGCGATGATAGGTGTCATCCAAGATTCCACTCCAGTTTGAATTACCAAAACTTGATGTTGCGGGACAGATGGGCGATCCAGTATTTCAATGCGAATGTCTTTAGCGAAATGTTCGAAGTTCGTTGAAGCCAACTTACTAAGAGCATCTGCTGACTTGTTCTCACTTCGTTTTATGTGAATTACTTTACACGAAGAAAACTGAAGCATCAAATCTTTCGCCTGTGACACGTATGAAGCCATTACGTCGTTCTTTGCTTCGTACGTGCCATTGATCTGTCCCGTAATTAACTTGGAATCCATGCAGGCTTCCAAGTGTTTCACCTCCAGTTTTTTGGCTATCCGCAGGCCTGCCAGGAAAGCCTCATACTCCGCCTCATTGTTAGTACTCTTGAAGTCTAACTTTATGGCGTATGTAAATTTGTGGCCTCCGGGATTGACTAGCCTGAGACCTGCGCCCGATCCTTCGTTGCTTGAAGCCCCATCCGTGAATAGTGACCAAATTTGTCCCAGTTCAGGAGGTGCTTGGGGTTGCTGTTCAATCAAACATTCTCTTTCTTTGTGTCGCGGGACCTCAGTGACGAAGTCCGCCAATACCTGCCCTTTAATTCCTGGCCTGGGTTTGTATTCTATCGCATGTTCACCCAGCTCGATGGCCCACTTCGCCAATCACCCAGACAATTCTGGCTTACATAGAACGTTCTTGAGTTTGTATCCAGTTAACACGTTGATAGGATGCCCTTGGAAGTACCTGCGGAGGCGTCAGGCAGCGTAGACCAATGCTAAAACGAGTTTTTCCAGCATTGAATATATGGTTTCCGGGCCTGACAATGTTCTGTTGACGTAATAGATCGGTGTTTGAACATTCTTTCTATCTTTCAGGAGGACAGCCCCGATAGAAATGTCTGATGCCGACAAGTATATCGTCAAAGGTTCCCCCGTGGAAGGTGCTGTCAACGTGGGCAATTCCATCAAACACTTTTTTACCTCCAAGAAAGCTTGTTCCGTTTCTGCGGTCCATTTAAATATGTTTTCTTGAGGCAATTTCTCAATGTTGATATGAATGGATAGGATTTGGCTGCATGATTTGCCAAAAAGCGATTCAAGGAAACCAATCGACCATTAAGCGTCTGAACCTCTTTGAGAGAGGAAGGAGAAGTCATGCGGGCTACAACTTGACCTTTATTCGGATTAGCTTTGAAGCCCGCACTAGTAACAATTACTCCAAGGAATTTTGTAGGTTCCCGGACGGATCGTACACGGGATGTCGCTATCTGCGCAGGTGCGGAATCCCTGCGTAGTTAGATACGAGCGTAGAATACGTATAAATCAAACACACGAGCAATAACCGAAACACGTTATATTGATAACACGAACACGTGACGCGAGGTCACTATTACAGACTGACTTGTAAACACGTAACTTGCTAACCCTCGAACTCACGAACTCTTGAACTAATGAACACCTACAAACTGTTACAACGAACAGTTTATATAAGCACGACAACTTCGCCTCAGGCGAAGTTGTCCTTAACTTCGCTTGTTCAACAAGTTCGCCTGAGCGAACTTGTTGACAACTTCGCTTGTTTGACAAGTTCGCCTAAGCGAACTTGTTGACAACTTCGCACATAAAAAAACATAAACATAATCATAAACATAATTACATTACAGACTCGATTACAAATGCTAGACTATGAACTACTGACACACATGTACCAACAGACTCCCCCTTGGCAGTAGCTTCATATCTTGATCTTCAAATCTTGAGTCTTGTAATCTTGCATCTCTACGCGTGCGCTCCCTTTCTAACACACACCGACACCACCCCTTGATATTTCCTAGCTTGATCCTTCCAAGCAGGAATGTAGAAGATCTTCTTCTTGTTGAGCATCTTCAGATCAGCCTGCGATAGATTAACAAGATGCATCGGGTCGTAAACCCTAAGCACTTCTTGTTCATCCACATCTTCCATTACCGCCTCCGCTGTCTCACAGTCCACGAACCACCATTTTAGATCTTTGAGCACGTCCTTGGGCATGAGCTTCATCGGTACTTCTTTAAGGCACCGGATCGGTTTATACTTCATTATCATCCAAGGCTTTCCATCAGCTCTCAGACCTCTATCCTTGTCTTCGACAAGTTTCCCCTTTTGTGGTCTCATCAGCTCAAACTTCTTCTCCTTAATACACTCCTTCCACACGATCTTCCCGATGATTCTAGCCATGTTGTCTTCACTTCGGTTTATCAATCCCAATCTGGCTAAATCTTTTACCTCACATTCAGGCAGTGTGTTTAAAGATCTCAACGTTCTCCTGAAGTACTGAATTCCATCGTATCTTTTGATCACGAAGAGCCGCAGCTGCTCATCATATATCCAGCAGATAATACCTTTCTTTGCTTCTGCGTATCCCTTAATATTGTAACTCTTTTTGAACATTTTAGGGATCGCCGGCTTCTTCGTCTTTATGAACCAGTGAGCACAACCTTCCTTCCAATTCGGTTGTTCCTCCCATTTAGTATCTTCCTCAACAGTCTTATCACCCATCTCTGGCATCTCAACCTCCGGAATCTCGTGTTCCACGGAGTCATCTACAATCTCCCCTTCCTCTATCACATTCTCAACAGTAATTTGCTCACCGATCTTCTCAATCTCATCAACCGGCAGCACATCTTCTTCCAGCATAAAATCATCATCATCCTCATCCAGCTCTTTTAATGCGTCGATTACGTCTTCGACATCATCATCATCATCAACCGCTACCACCTCGTCACCAGCTGCACTTGTAGACTCCCCCTCAGCTGTGGAAGCCCCAAGAGCCTAAGAGGTTCTTGGCAGCTCACCACCTGCACCTTCCGGTGCATTGGGATCATCGTCTTGATCTTATCTCCGTTTTGTCCTCAACTCATCTCCCCTACAAGTCTTCTCCCCCTGAGATGCCAAGAACTCTTTGAAGGCATCTATTACTTTCCCGTGCGCAACCAGGAGGGATGCTTGCAGGCGATTGGATTCCACTAGGCTTTGTATGGTCTTTGACTGTTCAGCTACAATCCGCTCTAGCGAAGCAATCCTTTCGGAGTCTGAAGTAGGCGTTGGAGTCGGCGGGACATCAGCAGCAGAAGTGACCGCAGGTGGTACACTTGGTAACCCTGCAGTAGTAGTAACTGTGGACTCAACAAATCGTGCAACTACCACCGGTGGAGTAAGCGATTGGGGTGGTAAAGACACAACTGCTGGAGCCGACGTCCCGACGGCAGTAACCTGTGCTGTAGAAGGAATAAGAGACATACCAGACAAGGCAGGTGGAGCAAAACGTACCAGCCTTGAAGATTCTCCAGCTCCCGAACCCATACCTGTCCGTTCTCTTCTTGAACGCCTGAGCACTAGTTGAACTGCTTCTTCTTCATCAACTTCCTCATCATCATCGTCAACAGTTCTCGGCCTCTTTCCAGTCGTTCTCTCCCGAGACACCATTAGTCGTCTCGCTTCAGCAAATGTTTCGTCAAGATCGAAGTCAGCTACCGAAGTAACTGCTCTAGTAACCTCCATGACCTGAGAACCTGAGACATCCATATCAAACAATCCATGGCCGCCAAAATCAGCATCAAGATCTACTTCTTCAGCAGTAGGCACAGCAGGAGATGCAGCAGCTGGCACAGCAGCAGAGGCAACAGTAGATACAACAGGAGCAGCCGATACAGCCTGGGGTGCTGCCGCCTGATGTGGTCTTGGGTCTCTGAACTCGTCCCCACCAGCAGGAACATACTCCGGGTTGACAAGATACCCGAACAGTGGAGTATGCCTGGGACGCAGCTCAGGCTTGCTTCGTGCGCTAGAAGTGCGACACTGAGCAAAGATACGCTTCGTCACACATTCAACGTATCTAATAGGGCGTCTCTGAGGTAGCAACGGAGCCACATGATTGAGAATCATTTGTAAGAACCGAGGATACATAATAAATCGCTCGCGCGCCACAGCCCTCCTCTGACGATCAATCTCGTAAAATATCAGCTGACTAAATGAATATCTTCTGTTGTAAGTCAGGGCAGTCATGGCAGACTGCATCGTCGCGCCCATTCCATCAGTTCCTGCCTTCCTCCCAGACATGCACACGATCAAGACGTGCATTAGGAAGCGTCACTGATCTAGCAAAAATCCTTTTCTCCTCTGCGTGTCCCCCAACGGACCTGAATAACCCATCCTGAGATATGCCCCATCACGAAAAGGAGCGACGAACTCCGTTGGGTCATCCCTAGTTTCTTCTCCAAACTGCAAAGCCAACCGTATATCTTCTGAAGAGAACTGCACAACGTGACCATTTACGGTTGCTCGCATCACCGGTGGATCAACCCGGCAATCATACTCTACCGACTGCCAAAAGTCTTCAATGTTAGGTAGTGATATAGGCAGGGTATTCGTGATCGCATGGAAGATCCTTGAGCGCAGGAGAAATGTGATTATCTCCCTGTAGTCCTCCACGCCACTTGCGTCTGGATCTAACATGATGTACTGGTTATGCGCTGGAAAGAACTGTCTTTGATCATTACCGTCATCACCACCAGCACCGCCAACAGCAGCCATATCTGCACTAAACAAACCAAGTTAGATAACTGTTAAGCAACTCACAAGTTCGCGTTATACCATGAGCGAAGTTGTGATTAAAACTGTATAGGCGAACTTAAAGGTGAGGCGAAGTTGGGAACAACTTCGCTTCATCTGTAACTTCGTCTAAATAACTGTTAAACAAATTGGTTTAGGCGAAGTTGAAGATAACTTCGCCTTATCACAACATCGCCTCAGGCGAAGATAAGTGTTAGGCGAAATTAAGCTTCAGGCGAAGTTGTGGAAAACTTCGCCTCAAGCGAAATTAAGTCCCAGGCGAAGTTGCGGATAACTTCGCCTCAACCCTAACTTCGCCTGAATCTGAAACGGCGACTGTTCAGATTCAAAGGCCAAGATCCGATGATTTCGCAACGATTTGACTATCCAGGAGTGAAGAACAACACATAATAATGGTTTTAAGACGAAAAGCTCGTCCTTGAACACGTATTACAAGGTCGAAAAACTAGGTTTTGAAGGTCCGATGACCCGAGGTCTCGAACCGGGTAAAAACTATAAAGAACGAGTATGTTTATGAAGGATATCGACAACACATACCCTCAATGAATAATAGAAACTGGAATCAAAGATCGAAATCGGAAAGAAAATCAAGTTCGCCGGAAAATACGCTCTGATTATAAGTTCGCCGTAGGTTGTAAATAATGAACTTTTTACACTGTTTGATTTCTTATATAGGGCCAGAGTTGATCAGGCGAAGTTACGCTTAACTTCGCCTAGGCGAAGTTAGGCACAAGTTCGCCTGATTCAACAACTTCGCCTGTAATTTCAGAATCACCCCTTTAAGTTTGAACAATTTTCAATTAACATTAGAATCTTCTAAAAAGAGTTAAACAAATATGATCATGACCCAGTAACCAGCTATAAAATAATATAACTACAAAAATAGAAAAACTTATAAAAATTTAACGAAATAAGGGATCAAATTTCAGTCTTGGTAGGGACAGCTATGTTTTAGAAAAGATCCTAACAGGAATCATACTAACTACGTGACTGTCACATAGATCCGTGTTTAGCTGTATTATGACATATAGAGACAGGTTGTAAGCAGGTAATATACTTAAGATGGTTTTCATCATTTCTGTGATACGAGTTATGTTCAATTAATCCTTAAAATTTAAGTGGGCAACAACTCAGAAATATTGATGCCTCCTATCTATCCTCAAAGCGTATTTGGCTTTCCCCAAGTCACCCCGAATTGACTTCGACCCATAGTGTCTGATTATCTTGTATGTATTCTTCTTCTGTTTCCCGTTCTTCATCTTGCTCTAAGATAGAGAAGTCTTGAATTTATGATCACTAATATGTTACAATAACTCAAAAATATTTTTTTTTTTTTTTTTTTTTTTTTTTTTTAACATTGACTTCAAAGTAGAATTTTACTGCAAGTCCCGAATCTGGATCACTGCAGTGTCTTGAAACGCTTTCTTCACGGGAATCAGAACACACATGGGCTCGTGTATGACTGGGAAAAACGCTTTTCTGCCAATCATGCGGAAAGATATATACGGACACATGGAAAACTCTTAAGTAGTTTCCACGTAAAATCAAGTACATTTAATTTGTATCACATAGACTTTCACACACCATTAAAAAAAAAATTTACCTTGACATACAATGACAGTTCTAATGCCTTTTAAGCTTAAAAACTTCACTAGTTAAGCACACACAATCAGTATATATATCATTTTCCAAGGTTGGATCAATTTTCTGTTAAACATAGCAAAGAACTTCTTACGAAGTATTAGACTTGAAAAGTAATTTCATTTCCCTTTAAAATATTTTGATTTCAATCGCCCCGATCACGTCAAAGTATTCAGGTAAACGGTAATCCTGAAGATCCAATGGATCAACTGGACCGACCACATACAAGTATGTGTCCTTCTCACTAAGAATGACCGACTAATTTTCAGCGACTAAAAGAACACACATCATAACTGCCCCGGTCACTTTCAGTCTTCTGGTTAATGGCGATCCTCATTCTCTAAGTAGAGACGAGGACCAAAACATATCCGAGGATATGTCCATCAAACTGAGGTAACCGACTAATTTTAAGCAATAATGAATTTTTTTTTTATTTTAAATAAACACAAAGACATGGTTACTCGGGAATGATCATCCCGTTCAGCTCAATTAGGTTTTGAAATATGGATTTATCAAATGCTTTTGTAAACAAATCAGCAAAATTTTCCAGTGTATCAACTTTTTCGATCTTGATCAGTTTCTTCTCAGCACAATCCCGTATGAAGTGATGACGAATGTCAATATGCTTAGTTTTACTATGCTTCACGGGATTGTTAATTACTGAGATGGCGGCAGTGTTATCAATTAAAATAGGAGTGAGTAAGAAATTCAGACCATAGTCGCGTAATTGTTGCTGAATCCACAAAACCTGAGAGCAACAGTTGGATGCTGCCATATATTCAGCTTTGCATGTTGAAATTGCAACTGATGTCTGTTTCTTGCACTGCCAGGAAACTAATCTTCCTCCAAGAAACTGACAGCCTCCTGTTGTCGACTTCCGACTCTGATTGCATCCTCCATAATCAGAATCTGTATATGCCACCAGTTCAACGTCTCCTCCCTTTGGGTACCACAACCCTAGCTTCGGCTTGCCTTTGAGATACCGCAAAATCCTCTTCACACCTTTCATGTGAGATTCCTTTGGGTTTGCCTGAAAACGAGCACAAAGACAAACAGCAAACATTATATCAGGCCTAGAAGCAGTTAAATACATTAATGAACCTATTATCGCCCGATACAGAGTTGGGTCCACATCTGCGTCACCATCTGATTCAGCGCCCAATTTGTGATTGACGCAGATTGGAGTGTCATATGGAGAACTGTCCTCCATCTTGAATCTCTTGAGCACATCATGAACGTACTTCGTCTGATGAATGAACATCCCGTCCTTCTTCTGATCAACCTGCAATCCTAGAAAGAAAGTTAGTTCACCCATAGCACTCATCTCGAACCTCTTCTTCATGACAGCCTCAAAATCCTGACACATGGATACTCTTGATGCAGCAAATATGATGTCATCCACGTAGACTTGAACTAGTAGGAAGTCGCTTCCTTCTCTCTTCACAAACAACGTACTGTCGATCAAACCTCTTTCAAAACCATTTTCCAGCAAGTAGTCTGATAACGTTGAAATCATCATCAACGTACTGTCGATCAATATATAACATGTTCGTTCAAAAAAAAAAAAAAAAAAAAACACCAAAACGCTACGAACAGTGACGGCAACTTCGCCTGATGAACAATAACTTCGCCTGAAGAACTGTGACGGCAACCCGAAATCCTTCCATTTGAACTGTACGATCCGCAGTAAAACGTCCAGGAACTACTGACACCATTTGCCCCTCGAATCTATTGTAGGTTCCTGGACGGATCGTACACGGGATGTCGCTATCTGCGCAGGTGCGGAATCCCTGCGTAGTTAGATACGAGCGTAGAATACGTATAAATCAAACACACGAGCAATAACCGAAACACGTTATATTGATAACACGTTCACGTGACGCGAGGTCACTATTACAGACTGACTTGTAAACACGTAACTTGCTAACCCTCGAACTCACGAACTCTTGAACTAATGAACACCTAAAAACTGTTACAGCGAACAGTTTATATAAGCACGACAACTTCGCCTCAGGCGAAGTTGTCCTTAACTTCGCTTGTTCAACAAGTTCGCCTGAGCGAACTTGTTGACAACTTCGCTTGTTTGACAAGTTCGCCTAAGCGAACTTGTTGACAACTTCGCACATACAAAAACATAAACATAATCATAAACATAATTACATTACAGACTCGATTACAAATGCTAGACTATGAATTACTGACACACATGTACCAACAGACTCCCCCTTGGCAGTAGCTTCATATCTTGATCTTCAAATCTTGAGTCTTGTAATCTTGCATCTCTACGCGTGCGCTCCCTTTCTAACACACACCGACACCACCCCTTGATATTTCCTAGCTTGATCCTTCCAAGCAGGAATGTAGAAGATCTTCTTCTCGTTGAGCATCTTCAGATCAGCCTGCGATAGATTAACAAGATGCATCGGGTCGTAAACCCTAAGCACTTCTTGTTCATCCACATCTTCCATTACCGCCTCCGCTGTCTCACAGTCCACGAACCACCATTTTAGATCTTTGAGCACGTCCTTGGGCATGAGCTTCATCGGTACTTCTTTAAGGCACCGGATCGGTTTATACTTCATTATCATCCAAGGCTTTCCATCAGCTCTCAGACCTCTATCCTTGTCTTCGACAAGTTTCCCCTTTTGTGGTCTCATCAGCTCAAACTTCTTCTCCTTAATACACTCCTTCCACACGATCTTCCCGATGATTCTAGCCATGTTGTCTTCACTTCGGTTTATCAATCCCAATCTGGCTAAATCTTTTACCTCACATTCAGGCAGTGTGTTTAAAGATCTCAACGTTCTCCTGAAGTACTGAATTCCATCGTATCTTTTGATCACGAAGAGCCGCAGCTGCTCATCATATATCCAGCAGATAATACCTTTCTTTGCTTCTGCGTATCCCTTAATATTGTAACTCTTTTTGAACATTTTAGGGATCGCCGGCTTCTTCGTCTTTATGAACCAGTGAGCACAACCTTCCTTCCAATTCGGTTGTTCCTCCCATTCAGTATCTTCCTCAACAGTCTTATCACCCATCTCTGGCATCTCAACCTCCGGAATCTCGTGTTCCACGGAGTCATCTACAATCTCCCCTTCCTCTATCACATTCTCAACAGTAATTTGCTCACCGATCTTCTCAATCTCATCAACCGGCAGCACATCTTCTTCCAGCATAAAATCATCATCATCCTCATCCAGCTCTTTTAATGCGTCGATTACGTCTTCGACATCATCATCATCATCAACCGCTACCACCTCGTCACCAGCTGCACTTGTAGACTCCCCCTCAGCTGTGGAAGCCCCAAGAGCCTGAGAGGTTCTTGGCAGCTCACCACCTGCACCTTCCGGTGCATTGGGATCATCGTCTTGATCTTCTCTCCGTTTTGTCCTCAACTCATCTCCCCTACAAGTCTTCTCCCCCTGAGATGCCAAGAACTCTTTGAAGGCATCTATTACTTTCCCGTGCGCAACCAGGAGGGATGCTTGCAGGCGATTGGATTCCACTAGGCTTTGTATGGTCTTTGACTGTTCAGCTACAATCCGCTCTAGCGAAGCAATCCTTTCGGAGTCTGAAGTAGGCGTTGGAGTCGGCGGGACATCAGCAGCAGAAGTGACCACAGGTGGTACACTTGGTAACCCTGCAGTAGTAGTAACTGTGGACTCAACAAATCGTGCAACTACCACCGGTGGAGTAAGCGATTGGGGTGGTAAAGACACAACTGCTGGAGCCGACGTCTCGACGGCAGTAACCTGTGCTGTAGAAGGAATAAGAGACATACCAGACAAGGCAGGTGGAGCAAAACGTACCAGCCTTGAAGATTCTCCAGCTCCCGAACCCATACCTGTCCGTTCTCTTCTTGAACGCCTGAGCACTAGTTGAACTGCTTCTTCTTCATCAACTTCCTCATCATCATCGTCAACAGTTCTCGGCCTCTTTCCAGTCGTTCTCTCCCGAGACACCATTAGTCGTCTCGCTTCAGCAAATGTTTCGTCAAGATCGGAGTCAGCTACCGAAGTAACTGCTCTAGTAACCTCCATGACCTGAGAACCTGAGACATCCATATCAAACAATCCATGGCCGCCAAAAGCAGCATCAAGATCTACTTCTTCAGCAGTAGGCACAGCAGGAGATGCAGCAGCTGGCACAGCAGCAGAGGCAACAGTAGATACAACAGGAGCAGCCGATACAGCCTGGGGTGCTGCCGCCTGATGTGGTCTTGGGTCTCTGAACTCGTCCCCACCAGCAGGAACATACTCCGGGTTGACAAGATACCCGAACAGTGGAGTATGCCTGGGACGCAGCTCAGGCTTGCTTCGTGCGCTAGAAGTGCGACACTGAGCAAAGATACGCTTCGTCACACATTCAACGTATCTAATAGGGCGTCTCTGAGGTAGCAACGGAGCCACATGATTGAGAATCATTTGTAAGAACCGAGGATACATAATAAATCGCTCGCGCGCCACAGCCCTCCTCTGACGATCAATCTCGTAAAATATCAGCTGACTAAATGAATATCTTCTGTTGTAAGTCAGGGCAGTCATGGCAGACTGCATCGTCGCGCCCATTCCATCAGTTCCTGCCTTCCTCCCAGACATGCACACGATCAAGACGTGCATTAGGAAGCGTCACTGATCTAGCAAAAATCCTTTTCTCCTCTGCGTGTCCCCCAACGGACCTGAATAACCCATCCTGAGATATGCCCCATCACGAAAAGGAGCGACGAACTCCGTTGGGTCATCCCTAGTTTCTTCTCCAAACTGCAAAGCCAACCGTATATCTTCTGAAGAGAACTGCACAACGTGACCATTTACGGTTGCTCGCATCACCGGTGGATCAACCCGGCAATCATACTCTACCGACTGCCAAAAGTCTTCAATGTTAGGTAGTGATATAGGCAGGGTATTCGTGATCGCATGGAAGATCCTTGAGCGCAGGAGAAATGTGATTATCTCCCTGTAGTCCTCCACGCCACTTGCGTCTGGATCTAACATGATGTACTGGTTATGCGCTGGAAAGAACTGTCTTTGATCATTACCGTCATCACCACCAGCACCGCCAACAGCAGCCATATCTGCACTAAACAAACCAAGTTAGATAACTGTTAAGCAACTCACAAGTTCGCGTTATACCATGAGCGAAGTTGTGATTAAAACTGTATAGGCGAACTTAAAGGTGAGGCGAAGTTGGGAACAACTTCGCTTCATCTGTAACTTCGTCTAAATAACTGTTAAACAAAATGGTTTAGGCGAAGTTGAAGATAACTTCGCCTTATCACAACATCGCCTCAGGCGAAGATAAGTGTTTGGCGAAATTAAGCTTCAGGCGAAGTTGTGGAAAACTTCGCCTCAAGCGAAATTAAGTCCCAGGCGAAGTTGCGGATAACTTCGCCTCAACCCTAACTTCGCCTGAATCTGAAACGGCGACTGTTCAGATTCAAAGGCCAAGATCCGATGATTTCGCAACGATTTGACTATCCAGGAGTGAAGAACAACACATAATAATGGTTTTAAGACGAAAAGCTCGTCCTTGAACACGTATTACAAGGTCGAAAAACTAGGTTTTGAAGGTCCGATGACCCGAGGTCTCGAACCGGGTAAAAACTATAAAGAACGAGTATGTTTATGAAGGATATCGACAACACATACCCTCAATGAATAATAGAAACTGGAATCAAAGATCGAAATCGGAAAGAAAATCAAGTTCGCCGGAAAATACGCTCTGATTATAAGTTCGCCGTAGGTTGTAAATAATGAACTTTTTACACTGTTTGACTTCTTATATAGGGCCAGAGTTGATCAGGCAAAGTTACGCTTAACTTCGCCTAGGCGAAGTTAGGCACAAGTTCGCCTGATTCAACAACTTCGCCTGTAATTTCAGAATCAACCCTTTAAGTTTGAACAATTTTCAATTAACATTAGAATCTTCTAAAAAGAGTTAAACAAATATGATCATGACCCAGTAACCAGCTATAAAATAATATAACTACAAAAATAGAAAAACTTATAAAAATTTAACGAAATAAGGGATCAAATTTCAGTCTAGTCAGGGACCACTACGTTTTAGAAAAGATCCTAACAGGAATCATACTAACTACGTGACTGTCACTTGGATCCGTGTTTAGCTGTATTATGACATATAGTGACAGCTTGTAAGCAGGTAAAAACTTAAAGCGGTTTTCATAGTTTCTGTGATACGAGTTAGATTAAGACTTAAAATTTTAAATGGAAAATAACTCAGAGAATTCGATGTCTCCTATCTATCCACGAGGCGTATTTAGTTTTCCCCAAGTCACCCCGAGTTGACTTCGACCCATAGTGTCTGATTAACTTGTAAGTATTCTTGATCTGTTTCCCGTTCATCACTTTTACTCAATGATAGAGAAGTCTTGAAATCTTGAAATCTTGAATGTAACAGTATCTCATAAGTACGAATTTTAATAATTTTTTTTTTTTTTTTTTTTTAACAAACTTATTGACTCCAGAGTAATAAGCATCTGCAAGTCCCGAATCTGGATCACTGCAGTGTCTTGGAACGCCTTCTTCACGGGAATCAGAACACTTATGGGCTCGTGTATGACTGGGAAAAACGCTTTTCTGCCAATCATGCTGAAAGATATATACGGACACATGGAAAACTCTTAAGTAGTTTCCACGTAAAATCAAGTACATTTAATTTGTATCACATAGACTTTTACACACCATTAAAAAAAAATTTACCTTGACATACAATGACAGTTCTAATGCCTTTTAAGCTTAAAAACTTCACTAGTTAAGCACACACAATCAGTATATATATCATTTTCCAAGGTTGGATCAATTTTCTGTTAAACATAGCAAAGAACTTCTTACGAAATATTAGACTTGAAAAGTAATTTCATTTCCCTTTAAAATATTTTGATTTCAATCGCCCCGATCACGTCAAAGTATTCAGGTAAACGGCAATCCTGAAGATCCAATGGATCAACTGGACCGACCACATACAAGTATGTGTCCTTCTCACTAAGAATGACCGACTAATTTTCAGCGACTAAAAGAACACACATCATAACTGCCCCGGTCACTTTCAGTCTTCTGGTTAATGGCGATCCTCATTCTCTAAGTAGAGACGAGGACCAAAACATATCCGAGGATATGTCCATCAAATTGAGGTAACCGACTAATTTTAAGCAATAATGAATTTTTTTTTTATTTTAAATAAACACAAAGACATGGTTACTCGGGAATGATCATCCCGTTCAGCTCAATTAGGTTTTGAAATCTGGATTTATCAAATGCTTTTGTAAACAAATCAGCAAAATTTTCCAGTGTATCAACTTTTTCGATCTTGATCAGTTTCTTCTCAGCACAATCCCGTATGAAGTGATGACGAATGTCAATATGCTTAGTTTTACTATGCTTCACGGGATTGTTAATTACTGAGATGGCGGCAGTGTTATCAATTAAATTAGGAGTGAGTAAGAAATTCAGACCATAGTCGCGTAATTGTTGCTGAATCCACAAAACCTGAGAGCAGCAGTTGGATGCTGCCATATATTCAGCTTCGCATGTTGAAATTGCAACTGATGTCTGTTTCTTGCACTGCCAGGAAACTAATCTTCCTCCAAGAAACTGACAGCCTCCTGTTGTCGACTTCCGACTCTGATTGCATCCTCCATAATCAGAATCTGTATATGCCACCAGTTCAACGTCTCCTCCCTTTGGGTACCACAACCCTAGCTTCGGCTTGCCTTTGAGATACCGCAAAATCCTCTTCACACCTTTCATGTGAGATTCCTTTGGGTTTGCCTGAAAACGAGCACAAAGACAAACAGCAAACATTATATCAGGCCTAGAAGCAGTTAAATACATTAATGAACCTATTATCGCCCGATACAGAGTTGGGTCCACATCTGCGTCACCATCTGATTCAGCGCCCAATTTGTGATTGACGCAGATTGGAGTGTCATATGGAGAACTGTCCTCCATCTTGAATCTCTTGAGCACATCATGAACGTACTTCGTCTGATGAATGAACATCCCGTCCTTCTTCTGATCAACCTGCAATCCTAGAAAGAAAGTTAGTTCACCCATAGCACTCATCTCGAACCTCTTCTTCATGACAGCCTCAAAATCCTGACACATGGATACTCTTGATGCAGCAAATATGATGTCATCCACGTAGACTTGAACTAGTAGGAAGTCGCTTCCTTCTCTCTTCACAAACAACGTACTGTCGATCAAACCTCTTTCAAAACCATTTTCCAGCAAGTAGTCTGATAACGTTGAATACCAGGCACGAGGTGCCTGATGTAATCCATACAGCGCCTTGCTCAACTTGTATACGTGATCAGGAAAGTCTGGGTCAGGAAAACCCGGAGGTTGCTCAACATACACAACCTCATCAACTTTCCCATTTAGGAACGCGCTCTTCACGTCCAACTGAAATACCTTCATCTTTTTAAAAGAAGCAAATGCCAAAAACAATCTAATCGCCTCCAACCGGGCGACAGGAGCGAACACCTCATTGTAATCAATACCCTCTTGCTGATTAAAACCTTTAACAACCAGCCTCGCCTTATTTCTTATGATAATCCCCTTATCATCTCTCTTGCACTTGAACACCCATTTTGTGCCTATAGCATGCACATTCTTTGGTTTTTCAACCAAAGTCCAAACTTCCATCTTTTCGAACTGAGCCAACTCTTCTTGCATGGCTTCGACCCACGAGCTGTCCTTTAAAGCCATTTGATAATTCTTTGGTTCAATCTGGCTTATAAAGCAGGAGTACAAACATTCGTTCAGTATACCCGTTTCCTTAATGCTTGTATAAACACAGGTGTGCTCATTCAAGCTTTTTCTGGTTTGTACACCGGTGGACACATCACCTAGAATATTCTCCAAAGGGTGATCTCTGTGTATTCTCGTGGTCGGAACAGAACCGACATGCAAATTATCTTCCAAATTTGAATAGATCTCATCAATGGTTGTTTCTGGCTGAGAGTGAAAAGGATTAATAAATTCATCTTCAGTCGAGGCAGTAGGGGTACCGATAGTGTTTGATGTGGAAGGTTGAGATTTCTCAATCAGCTGTCGTTGCAATAGATTCTCTTCCTCATCAAGTATCATCTTCGTCACAGCTCTTTCGTCTTCTTCAGAAATTTCCAAATCAGGTACGTTAAACGACTTAAAAAGCTTAACATAGTCGAAAAGCTCAGCAGGTCCATTGCTTGGTTTTGGCGATTGGTAACTAGTAATGTCGGTGTTACAAACCACCTCCACCTTGCAAGTCGACGTATTGAAGACCCGTCTGTTGGGAGTCCCAACAACATAACCGACTAGGATTCCCTCATCGGCTACTTCACCAAATTTCGAATTAGTCTTCAGAATCGAACAAGGAGACCCGAATGGTTCAAGACCGCACAAGTTGGGCTTCCTTCCATGCATAAGCTCGTAACATGTTTTTCCAAGTCTCTTAACGGTTAACACCCTATTCAGAACATAGCAGGCTGTAGCAACTGCTTCAGCCCAGAACATCACAGGAAGCTTCGAGTCTGCCAGCATAGTTCTGGCTCCTTCAATTAACGTTCGGTTCTTCCTTTCAGCCACTCCATTCTGTTGCGGAGTATACGGAGCGCTGTATTGATGTTCAATTCCTTTCTGAAGACAGAAGATTTCCATTTCAAAGTTCTTGAACTCTGTCCCATTGTCACTTCTGATGTATTTAACTGATTTACTCATGACGTTCTCAACCTTAGTAATTAGATTCTTCACCATTTGACCCGTCTCATCTTTAGATTTCAGAAAATATACCCACGAATATCGCGAGTAGTCATCAGTGATCACCAAGTAGTAAGAAGTACCTCCTAGACTTTTTACATTCACGGGACCGAAGAGATCCATATGAAGTAGTTCTAGAGTACCGGCAATTGAATTGATCTTCTTGGTGAGATGGGATTTCTTGTGTTGTTTTCCCTTCTTGCATGCTATGCATTTGTCTTCAAAGTTAAAACTTTTTAAGGGAACGCCCATCACAAGCCCATTCTTGACAATGAAGTTCATCTTCCGAAGATGAATGTGTCCCATTCTCCTGTGCCATAATTCTGATTCTGATTCGCTTGCTTTTGTCATTAAACAAGATTCTCCGGTGGCCATTTCAGTAGACCTCATATCCATCACATATGTATTCGTTTCACGTGGAGCTTTCATAACTATCCATTCGTCTGGTATCTGAAAACCAGGCTTTAATACGATCGCTTCGTTCTTCGTGAAATGGACAGTGTAATCTTTATCACAAATCTGCGACACACTCAGCAGATTGTGCTTTAATTCCTCCACAAAATTCACATTCTTAAGTGTCATCCTTCCATTTGACACTGTTCCTCTACCAGTAATCCTTCCTCCGCTTTCACCAGCAAAACTAACTCTCGCTCCCTGAACAGGTTTTAAGTCGTGCAACAAGTGTTTGTTGCCCGTCATGTGCCGGGAACAGCCGCTATCTACAATCCAAAGATTGTTGGCAGCCCTGTTCAACTGTTCCTGCACAATAAAACAAAGAATTAGAATCTTGGGATCCAAGACCAATTGGTCTTGGATCGATACGTCCCGTACCCTGGCTTTCTCAAGTTAGCATCAGGATAATTCCTGTAAGTCCTGTTAGGAAATCTCCTTGCAGATGGAGAGTAATGCCTTCCAAACCTATGTGAATTGAAAGTGTTATATCTTGTGGTTTGGTTGAAAAGCTGAGGTTTGTTTTTATGAAAACTTGAAGTAGTTACATTTTGGCATTTTGAAAAGTTTTCATTTTTTGCAGTATCAAAATTATGCTTATGCTCAGTTTTATTTGGCTTCACGCCTCTGAATCTCGGCTTCAGAGGGCAATCTGCAACTAGATGTCCTAATTTGTTACATCTAAAGCAACACCTACTCTCTATTTTCTTGTCGAATGTTGTTTTGGATGTAGAGGCAGTGTTACCAGCCGTTCGTCTCACATAAGGTGGGACGTACGGGTTAAGTGGAGTACTCTTTTTAGAGGTTTTATTTTTATCTCCACTAGTGGGTATTACTACCTTCTCTTTCGTCTTACCTGATTCGGACAACTTATCCGAATCCGATGAGACTGGACTCGAAACAGAAATACTAGAAACAGGCGAACTCGTTTCGCCACAGCTAACACTTGGTTCTACACTTGTAATCTTGATTGGAGTTGTCTGAGGAACTTCGAAATCAACAGATTTCTGAACACTCGGATTATAAGTATAGTTGTGGTTAAAAGGTGGTGGAACCTCGTGATAACCAATTCCTTCCCTCTTCGCAGAGGTACCTTGATCACTAACGAGGTGATCAAGAATTGCCGAGGAATTCCGGAACTGCTCAAGTTTGCGATTCAGTTCCACCACTTTCACCTGGTGGTCAGCAATCTGTTTTTCCAGATCAGCAATCAATTTAGTCTTTTCCTCTAAAACTACATAACTAAGATCAATTATTTCGATTTTCTCAGCAAGTTTTGTTTTTAAGCTTTGAATGTCTTTTTCACATGCTTTTATTTTGATTTTATAACTGTTTTCTCTTACTTTCGTAAAATGGTGATCTTCTTTAATTGTTTTAAAATCAGCATCTAAACGGACGTACTGATCAGTTATCGTTGTAAGTTGCTCAGACAAATTCTCACAACTAGTACAAATATTCTTAGTACTTACCTCGGAGCGATTATCCTTGTCATCTACCATGAAAGCGGTTTCTTCTTCAGTAGCTTTCTCATTTCCATCAACCTTCTCACATTCTTCAACCTCAGCCTCAGCCATGTTCGCCTGCTAACCAGATTCATTTGAATGCAGGTTCCAGTTGTATTCACCTGCCTCTCTGGTCAACATGGCATTAATCTCTCTATTAACTCCAGAGTGTTGTGTAGGCCGACCTTGTCCACGTTCAACTATTTCATTTCTGCATTCTTTGGCAAAGTGCCCGTATTGCTGACAATTATAGCACCTTACCTTAGATTTGTCGAATCCAGGCCTACCACCAACAAACTTTCTCCCAGTTTTCTTCATAAACCGTTTTACTCGCCTCACAATCATTGCCATTTGCCATTGCAAATCCATCTCCTCCAGAGCATCAGCATCGATCTGGTCATAATCCTCATCCAGAACAGCAGGGTCCACAATCTTCCCCTGGATGTAGTTTTCGTAGGAAGCAATAAATGATGCAAAGACTGCAAACTGCTCTTCAGCAGATTTTACACTCATAGGCATCTTGGAATAATTATTGCTTGAGGCATTTGCAGAGAAACCACTTGTGGATGCTTGAGGCTTTGAAGTACTTGATCCTCCAGCAACGAAACAGACATCACCGTTCAAGTTTACAGAAACGTTTCCTTCATGAGAAGAGTCAGAACCTGACTCCCCTTTTGAGTAATAAGCAGCTGATTCAGGCCTCGAACTTGAGCCTGAGTTAACTTTTGCACCATACATACCAGGGTCTTGTATCTGATCTGTTGGTGTTTCTTTTCGAACCATATTAAGCTCATAAGTTCTGAGCTTGTTTACTGCCGTTTCCAAATCATAATTAGGAAAGTCTCTGTCTTCCCTCATAAGAACGGTGTACATTTCCCACTTCGGTGGGAGAGCATCGAGAAGCTTTTCAACGATCTCTTCTTCTCGGTAAGCAATCGAATAATTGTTAAGCTCTGTCATTAGATGATAGTATCTGGTGATAATATTATCCAGTGATTCGTTCTTCAAATATTTGAAAACGGAGAACTGGGTCTTTAAAAGTTTGATCTTTGATGCACGGATACCCACGTTCCCCTCGAATCTATTTTCAAGAGCATCCCAAAGCTCTCTCGCAGAAGTGTACTTTCGGAACGTATGGAGAACCTCTTGAGGAAGTGCCATTGTTATAGCAGCATGGGCCTTGCTCTCGGCCTCATACATTTTCTTTTCTTCGTCCTCCATTTTGCTATACTTCTTAACCACATCACGACCTTCGTATTGCATAGTTGGAGGGATATATCCATCCTGGATGCACACCCACATTTTTGCATCCTGATATTTAATGTATTGGATGAATCTGTCCTTCCATGCCACGAAGTCAGTTCCTTTCATCAACCTCGGGGCCTTAGTGGCTGACCCCGCTTCTACTTCCATCTTGACTAAATCGGAGATGTTAATTGACGACATCTTTGCGAAAACCCGAAAACCCGAAAATTAAAAGAAATCTTCCAAACAGTACAGTAGGCGAAGTTAAGAATAACTTCGCTTGAAAGTTAACTTCGCTGGAAAGTGTAACTTCGCTGGGCCTTAAATTCGCTTGACTGGGCGAAGTTAAGAATAACTTCGCTTAGGATGAGCGAACTTAGGAGGTAAGCGAAGTTGAGGATAACTTCGCTTAGGCGAACTTAGGAGGTAGGCGAAGTTGTGGTTAACTTCGCTTAATCCTTATATCTTCGCCGAAACCCTACTTCCAGTGACGGCAACTTCGCCTGAAGAACGGTAACTTCGCCCGATGAACAAGGAAACTGTTCAGATCTGATTTCGTCAATCTAGCAGTTTCCGATCGATGTTATGGCTTGCAAATGACTGTCAAACACGAGTAAAACACAATCCCAATAAAAACACGTCCCGCGAATAGGTCAAACGAGACGTTTTCTACACCCGCGTGAAATCCCGAACCTCACAATCGAACCTCACAATCGGCAAGTAGTCTGATAACGTTGAAATCATCATCAACGTACTGTCGATCAATATATAACGTGTTCGTTCAAAAAAAAAAAAAAAACACCAAAACCCTACGAACAGTGACGGCAACTTCGCCTGATGAACAATAACTTCGCCTGAAGAACTGTTAGGCCAGAAACGCACAGAAACGTGCCAAAAACACCAAAACGCAGATCTCGAACCATAGCGTAAGAGCCTAAGGCTCTGATACCACTTGTAAGTCCCCCCGGGGCGTCGCCGATCGATACGAGATCCGCACGAGGTCTAGGAGTGCGGAATCCTCCTAGACTCGTTTATGGTGTACAGACGAATAACACAAACACGTACACGATCAAATACACAAACAAATACTAGAACGGGATAAACAAATCTGCAGATTCATATATAAAATAATCACGTTACATACCGTAACAAAAACAGAAAACACGACTGACCCGAGGTGAGCTCTACCTCGGGTCGTCTCACACGACTCTAGTCTCTTACTCTCTCTCAATAAACAAGCTGCTCAAACACACACTGATTTCTTGATTCCTAAAACTAAACAAGACACAACTATATATAGACAAACATTCACGGGCCTGGGCTTCAGTAGGCGAAGTTGTTCTAACTTCGCCTAAGGCGAAGTTGTGATAACTTCGCCTAAGGCAGAAGTTGTGACAACTTCGCCGTTGGCGAAGTTGTTCTAACTTCGCCTAAGGCGAAGTTGTGCTAACTTCGCCTGTGGCGTTCCGCTGGTCAGAATTGCATAGCGACGGTCACAAAATGCACCAACAGTCTCCCCTTTGACCGTTGCTCTCAATTCTAACAAACACGAAAGATCATCTGTTACAAAACATGCACCAACAGACTCCCTCTTAACTGATGATCTTCTGTTTGCAGTCAACCAGCCGTGTCAGAAACTGTCCTGTAGCTTCACAAATCTATCAATCACCCAGCGTCTTCCATATCAGATCTCCCCTTCAGTTTAAGCTTCTCCGACTATAACGATTGAGGTCTTTGTAATGCATGCATCCTCGTGCCAATAGATCATCTCAACCAATCACGTGAGTCCATCTGACTTCACCAACACATGAAGTTGGGCTTCCTCCACAACTTCACCAACTCGTCGGCATACGATAAGGTTTAATCTTCAACTACTCAACATCAAGTGATCAATTTCATCACAAAACCACCCTGACAGAATCTAACACACGACCATTAAAAAATCTGAAGCATCTTCAATCACCAGGGATAACGATCAGGAACATAAACACTTTAATTCCCGGTTAAATCCAACTTGTTCCAGAATCTTCACTCTAATAAATAAGCATCACGTTTCAGGATCCAATTCTCGAACGCCTTGAAAATAACATAAAAGATATGCTCTGACCGCAATCCAGTAATGACGAAAAACCTTCAGTTCAATTTGACTTTCTTCGGTTGGTCACCACGAACAACAACAATTTCCTTTCCCACAAACACCCGAATATGTGTCACTATCCAGTTTCAAACAATAACCCATTCACAACCTCAACTCCAAATCAGAGTTGACACGTATTTGTTCACACGTAAAACCAAAAGATAACAAGATCACTCGTTGACGGAACAACATCTTCGGTCTCACAATAATCGTGTACACCCGGCCATACAGACGAAAACTCCAATTTTTTTTTTTTTTTTAACTTCACCTGGCTGCTAACTTCGCGTGGCCATAACTTCGCCTGGCCATAACTTCGCCGAGAAGTCAACTTCGCCTAAAGTCAACTTCGCCTGTTCATAACTTCGCCTGACCTTATATCTTCGCTGAAACCCTACGAACAGTGACGGCAACTTCGCCTGATGAACAATAACTTCGCCTGAAGAACTGTTCGGCCAGAAACGCACAGAAACGTGCCAAAAACACCAAAACTCAGATCTCGAACCATAGCGTAAGAGCCTAAGGCTCTGATACCACTTGTAAGTCCCCCCGGGGCGTCGCCGATCGATACGAGATCCGCACGAGGTCTAGGAGTGCGGAATCCTCCTAGACTCGTTTATGGTGTACAGACGAATAACACAAACACGTACACGATCAAATACACAAACAAATACTAGAACTGGATAAACAAATATGCAGATTCATATATAAAATAATCACGTTACATACCGTAACAAAAACAGAAAACACGACTGACCCGAGGTGAGCTCTACCTCGGGTCGTCTCACACGACTCTAGTCTCTTACTCTCTCTCAATAAACAAGCTGCTCAAACACACACTGATTTCTTGATTCCTAAAACTAAACAACACACAACTATATATAGACAAACATTCACGGGCCTGGGCTTCAGTAGGCGAAGTTGTTCTAACTTCGCCTAAGGCGAAGTTGTGATAACTTCGCCCAAGGCAGAAGTTGTTACAACTTCGCCGTTGGCGAAGTTGTTCTAACTTCGCCTAAGGCGAAGTTGTGCTAACTTCGCCTGTGGCGTTCCGCTGGTCAGAATTGCATAGCCACGGTCACAAAATGCACCAACAAATTTCCCTTCTTCCATTCCGAAAGAACGTTTTAGCTGGATTCAGCTTCATGTTGATACCCCTCAAAGTTTCGAACGTCTCTTCGATGTCTCTCAACATTTGATCTTCCTCAACGCTTTTGATTACAAGGTCATCCATATAAACCTCCAAGTTTCGACCAATCTGGTTCTTAAATGCTATGTCCATCAATCATTGATATGTGGCTCCCGCATTTTTTAGACCAAATGGCATCATTTTATAGCAAAATATGCCTTGGTCTGTTCGGAATGCAGTTTTGTCTTCATCTCCCGCCGCCATGCGGATTTGATGATAACCTTTGTAAGCATCTAAAAAGCACTTGAATTTAAACGGAGTCACTGCATCAACTTTCAGGTCAATTTCCGGCACCGGATAACAGTCCTTGGGACACGCCTTGTTTAGATCCTTGAAATCTATGCACATCCACCATGTCCCATTGCTCTTAGGAACAATAACCGGATTGGCGACCTAAGTCTGATATTGTATTGGACGAATAGTTCCTGCATGTAAGAGGTCTTGAACTTGCTCATTCATTGCTTTTGTTTGCTCCGGACCCATCTTACGTTTTTACTGAACAATTGGTGTGAACATCGGGTTGACCCTAAGTTTATATTCCGCAATGGTTCGCGGGACACCAGTCATGTCCGCGGGTTGCCATGCGAAGACATCAACGTTCTTTGTTAACAACTATTTTAAAAAAGTCCTCACTATCTCAGAAAGAGCAGGGCCAATTGTTACAGTTTGTTCTGGGAATTTCTTGTTTAACACCCATTTCTCAGGTTCAGTCTGCCGAGTTTGTTTTGGAATCTTGCTAGGCTTAGAACTTTCCGTCGCGAAACAATGGTGATTTACATGAATAATAGCCACTCCGGTACGAGTTGGAATTCCAACTGCGTTGTGTGCTGTGGAAGGATGAGCATTGAAATCTCCGATCGCTTCACGCCCAAAAATGATGTCATGTTTCGAAGTTGCTGGTAAAACAAAAATTTCAACCTCCTCAGTTCTTGAATGGATTCTGTTACTTAGGGTCACTGGGAAGGAAATTACCCTCGCGGGGACATTACCTCCCCTCCAAATCCAGATACATGAGCATGAATAGGCTTCAATCTCTCCTTATCCTCCTCGTCGAGTTGCTCAAAACACTGTTCGTACATGATATCAGATGTACTACCAGTGTCAAAGAAAACATATTGAGAGCGATAGTGGCCGATAAGAGCAGTGATGATTAGGGGTTTCTTGTTATTGGGACCCCTTTGATTCGCGGAAAAATCACTGGCTCATTTTTCCACTCTTCATCATCGGATTCTCGTCTCTTTCCTCCAACCCTATATCCGCCTTGGATCATATGAACGTTTAAGTCCTTGACTTGCTTTTTTGTCGGACCTTGGTTATCTCGCATGGGAGCCTTACCAGTCCCGGATTTTTCCCTTTTTACCAAATGTCCAAGTTTTTTGGACTTTACAGCCGCCTCAATCTCACTTTTTAATGAATTACACTCATTCGTGTTGTGGCCGATATCGTCATGGAACGAACAATGTTTTTTGGCATCGAGGAACGACCTCCTTGTGAGTGGCTGTGGTTTCCTGAAAGTCACATTTTCTGTGGTGAGGATTTCAGTCGGAGTCTTTGAAAGTGGAGTCCAATTGTTGGGACCTCGATTCGAGGGTCCCACTTTTGTTTTTGTTGCCAATGAGAGACCTTGCATCGAATGGCTTCGATACCTCCGTGTTCGGCTGCAGTCTTGACCAGATTGGTCCCTTTGCCTGTTTATTGGGTCGTGGAGTTTGGAACCCTACTTTAAACTTTTGCTTTGAATTATTATACCCCAATGTTTTTTCAGTTCTGGCAAACAACTTTGCCGCGGTCATGATATCATCCCATTCCTTTGGCATTCCATCTCTTCCAGTTAGTGTGTGGATCAACGCATCACACTTGACATTTTTGCGGAAGGCACCGCGAAGCATGTCTTTGATTATTCCGCCGATGTTTAGACTCTCGTCATTGAATCTGGTAATAAAATCTTCCACGGATTCATTATCTCGGCGGACAACGTCCAAAATTTCTGGCTGGTCACGATTATGCTTCTTTTGCTAGCTAAACTGTTAAGAAATTTTTTTTACCAAATCATCCCAGCTGGTAATTTGACTATCAGGTAACCTTTCAAACCATTCCCTCGCTGCCCCTGTTGGTGTCAATGCGAACATGTGACACCAATAAGGGAGCGTCCATCCGCTAACACCACCCACCGCCACAAAGTTTTGAAGATGATCGCTCGGGTCAGTCATTCCATTATATTTACCCACAGATGTAGGTATTTTGGCATTAATCGGGAAGGGTGCGGGTGCAATGCGAGATATGAACTTTGATTTCTCAGCAAAAGCTGCTGGGCGATATGGTTTAGTAAAGTCCTCTTCCGCATCACTGTGGTATTGAGTATAACGGATTACGTCTTGCAGACGACTGATCTCCTCTCATGAACGTAATTTACTATCACCAGTGTAAAAACTGTAACCACCGGGGTGATTCGTTGAATCATAACTGTCAAACTCATCTGCATAAGATGGCATCCGCATGTCCATTCGAGGACGGGGGCGTAGCCTTCGTAACTCACAGAACTCTTGCTCCGCCTGCTGACTATAACGGATCTGACTTCTTCTCACTGTTTGTGGAGGAGAAAGAGATCTCCGGGGAGACTCTTCATAAGTCAGAGTGCAGGCATGAAAACGTTCGTTACGCACTCTACGCTCATATTCAACTGCCAAACATTCTTGTTGTACGCGGAGCCACTCTTCTGGAGATAGTGGTCCTCTAGATCTGGAATTATGTTGATGAGTCCTCGCCAGATCAGAATCGCCTGAATCATCCTCCAGATCCAATACTGATCAAGTTCGGCGAGTTTCTCCCATAATTCGTCCGAGGTCACCCAAATTTGAACCTTCTGGTGCCGTAACGTGCCCCAAATTAGTGGGAGTAGGCCCAGTTGGTGCTGTGACACGCTCAAGGGTACGACCACCTGGTGTTACATCGGTGACTCGTGATCCCGGAGCTGTAACACGTGTAAAAATATTTGAAGCAAAACCTTCAGGTACTTCCGTGTTAGTAACACATGAAGTAGGTGCAGGAGTTCCTGTCGGCCCTTCAGGAAGTTTACTCATATTTAACGGACCAAAAAACCAACGAAAACTTATGCAATTCTAACACCAAAACGGATGGCGCCAATGAAGAAACACGGATCTGTTCCCCTTTATGGGTCCTGGATCCGATGATTCCACATGGTAGGATACGATAACAACCAACACAATATGAGTACAACTTCCCAAAGTCCAATGACCGGAACCTGCAAAACAGACACCGTGAGTCTCGTTACGAGAAGGACAAGGGGGGGTCTTCCCGTAACCACCCTCCGGCGTGAGAATCAACACAGTTCTTAAGAGAGAAAGTACTAAAGTAAACAGAGTAAGTACAGTGGGAGTATATGAGAGTGAATATGAATGAATACCTCATGCAGTTTGACAAGGTATTTATAGCCGAAGGATGTGGGAAGGTGATTGGGCCAGCTGTCCCTTTCTAGAAGGTCTTAATAACCGTCTGGACGCGTGTCCCTTTGTGATAGGTTGAGCTATACGTCCCATGTGCATGGGTATAACAACCTGGACACGTGTCACCTTATGATAGGACGGATAAAACCCTGAGCACGATTATAACAACCTGGCCAAATGTCCTTCATTCATTGGCTAACGAGTCACGTATTGCCCAAGAAAGCATCTTGGGAAACCTTCTAGAAAGTAATTAGTAAATGACAGCTGTCCTGGGGTATTGCCTCCCGGTCATCTTGTGCGGACAGATACTTCATCCCGCGGATGACTTCTGAGGGTGCTAGGATGCTTCCGCATGCGTCATGCGGGTGTTTCTCCCCTAGACGGTTTAAGCGGGTGATCCATATGTCCCGCAGGCGGTATATGAGGGGTTCCTCTCCTACCCGCGGGTATTACTTAAGGGTATTTAGGTCTTTTTGATACCCTACCTCTATAGATAGCTTAAAACTTAATTTATTAGCCATTGGGCCTTCGGGTCTAGTTTCCCTTATTGTTAATTTGTTGGTGTTTTGATCTCACACGGGTTGGCATTGAACAAAAATATTTAGCCATTTGGGTGACTTAAGATGAGTCAATCCCCATGCCAAATACTTCTTTACTATTTTAGAAGTCGATTTTGAGCCTCGATGAATTTAAACATCTTATTGATACATGCTAAATTTTGAACTTTCTATTTTAATAAAAATAAAAGAAATATAAATACTGATTGAAGTTTTCCCAATAGATTAGCTCTTGACCTAGTGACTTCATATATCAATATCATTTGCTCCCCTAGCAATTAACCCGACCTGGAGATTGTCCCAAATCTTATTCCAATCAGTAAACAGGTATAATTCCATTACCCCAATAAGACGACCGGAAAACTGACAACCTGATTAAACTTCGAAAGACATCCCTAATTTTTAGGACGTGTTTGTGTTTTTTACCCTTGTATGCGTTTCTCACTCGATTCTTCTGTCTAATCAATCTTCCAATTTTGTCCATTATCTTCTTCTACCTCAATCTCACATAACAAATTAGGGTTTCCGTTTGAATGATAGCCCACATCAAACTTCGAACGAACCTTAATCGACAAGTACGCCCCGACGGCACCTTATCCAAGTTGAAGAAATACAAACCCATCGCCTTACATGTCAACTCCATTCACCATCGAATATGGACGTGTCTCCAACGAATATGCGCCACCAGTATTCTCTCGTTAAACAGAAGATTAAGCGTCCCGAGATGGGTTTAGAGGACGACGGATTCGAGTTTGATTGGGTCGAAGGCTTGACTCATTGGTCCAACTTCCTTCCGTTTGGGACCGACTTGTTGCTTAATGATCACCGTGTTTGATCATTTAGCAGGACTGGCGGTGAGTATACCAACGGGGTGGTCATGGGGATGGACTTTGATTATGGCAGCAATGGGGATCGGGTTTATGAAGACGAGACGATGGAGTCGGAAGCCAGGAATAATAATAAGCGGAAAGTTGGGAAGAGCGTGGAGACGAAGGCGTGGGCGTTTGCGACGAACCAGTTGGCGCAGTTACGTGAGATGGAGTCGCGGTTTGAGCAGCTTGAGGAGGAGAGGGAGCGGGAACGAGAGAGGAGGGAGAGTGTGCGGGTTAAGAATAAGGAGGAGATGAGGAAAGTGGTTGAGAAGTTGAAGGAGGAAAGGGATCGGGAATGGGAGGCGATGGAGAGTTTGAGGGAGGAAAGGAGGAGGCGGAGGGAGGAGGAAATGGTTCAAGAACGGAAGCGGGAGGAGCAGTGTGAGAGGAGGAGGGCGGAGTGGAATTCGAGGATTGATGAGATGTTGAGTGCGCATAGAGCGGAAATGGTACAGTTTCAGAACCGGGTGCTTGACGAGCAACAGAATTTGATGAGTCAGTTGCTCGGGATGGTGTCGCAGTATGGGAATCCGAATGGGATTGGGGATAGTAATAATAATAATAATAATAATGGTGTGGGCGGTCATTATATTTCGCAAATGATGCAGAATTTGCAGCATGTTGGTGGGATGGTTGACTCGGATGGTCAAGTTGAAGGGCATAATCAAGATGACGAGTTTATTGTAGATGGTTGAATAAAGATTTTTTGCGTATTTGTTTTCGATAATGAATCATTTTTTGAACAGTGGCCAGGATTGATAATAGCGGATTGGGATATGATCCGACGGGTGGAAAGTGATTCTTTTTGTGTATTAATTGTCAGTAGATCATTCGTTGACGAAACTGTATAATTTTCTTTTTATAAATTTAGAGAAACTTATGATAATATGTGATGTTGCAAGACAATCACCAACCTTTTCTGTGAAATTTTGTATCAACAGTTCCCCTTAGCATCTTATTTTCAGTTGTGACACCGAGTATATACTGCAATATTTCTTTAGGCGCCAGGTAATAACTATATGCAGCTGTAATAACTATACTGCAATATGTCCCCGAGCATAAATGGCTTATGATGGTGAGTCTGACCTAGAGCTCAAAGTGCTGTCTCGCCAGATTTCAGTATTTTACCTCATAATTAGGGTGTGTTTGGTTCTCGAAAATTTTGTTTGAAAGAACTGGAATTGTCAAAGGAGTTGAATTTGCTGAAGGATATGGAATTGGAAGAATTTTGATGGAGTTGGATTTGAAAGTTTAAAGTGGAAATATGTCAAAAGAATTTGAATGTCACATTTAAGTAACAAAACAATCATAAGACTATGTGTTATGGATGGGCTATGTCGCCTCTCTCCATAGAAAACAATCATTTTATTTTAACGATCATCACGTAAGAAACAGGGTTTCAAAACGTCTCTCCATAACGTTCCGTTGTGGATTAAGCCCCCTTTACCATTTTATTTTATAATATATAAATATATATGTATGTCTGTATATGTATGAGAGAGAGAGAGAGAGAGAGAGAGAGAGAGTCTGAAAAGCACACCATTTTCTTCTTACTACCCATTAACCAAATACAACCCCTCGCTCATACCGCCCCCAATGCAGCCCCGACATGGTGTTTGGGGTTTTAAAGCCCCTCCATATCACCCCTTTATAGGGCTCACCGTTTGGTCTAAAGAAGCTAGTCAATTGTGACAATGAGTAATAGCACAAATAATGAAAACGAAACTCTTTGGAAAAACTGCTATTTATTTCGAAGTGCTTAAACCAAATATTAAACTCTAAAGAATCTAATATTGACAAGTCGTGTTAAATCTGAAAAAAGTTATTTGATTAGACAAAAATACAATTAGATAACATAATAAATAAGTGCATTTTTTTAAACCCATAATAACTTTGATATTTTTTTTTCAAATAATATAAACAGATCTATATGTATACCATAGGAATATGAGTCACTTTTTATTTAAAACTAAAATAATAAAGTAAACACTAACGATACTCTCATTAGTAATAAGAAATAAGTAGTACAAATTCCGTTAATAAAAATAAACAATAAAAATACATAATAAATATGTTAAATGATTCAACTCAAGAACTCCAAATAATAAAGTTTTCAACTTGGTATGCATCAACATCTTCTTGTAATCTCCCCGACATAAACTTAAAAATAAAATTTCCTATTTTACCACAACAACGACTTTTAGTAGTCTCTTTGGCTGCAAGAATGAACAAAACAAAAGTTGCCGCTTGAGGCTGAGACACGTGTTCAACACGCTTCCATTAAAATAGATTCCGCGCCTCTACTTAGACAACATGTCTGTTTCCCAGGGTACAACAGCCGAAGCAGTATGTACTGCCGGGGAAGGCTACGCGCGCCTGAGGCTACACCAGATACTTTAGTGTGCTAGAACTTGATAATATAAAGATGGAGTTTAGAAAGTTTCTCATCTCTAATATTTCCTAAAAAAATATACAAAGGCTTCTTCTTGATGATCACCATTTTTGTTCCAAGGCTTCTCTTCTTCACTTTAGGAAAATTTATACAAGAGACATGGATGAGTGAAAAGTTTCACTTAATTTGAGACATAAACTCTAATAAAACTCTAGTCAAGAGTTTATTTTTAATTCACCATATTAAGAGTTTTATTAATGATTTTACTAAATAATAAATAAAATATCAATTCATCTTAAAATAAATTCCCAACAATCCCCACATGAATGGAGATTGATCAAAAAACATAAAATATCCAATGAAACCTGGATAGTTAAGTATTGCAGGATATATAGGTGTTAGCTTTGAACATTCCTTTGTGAAGTATACTTAGTCTCCAAGCGGTTAGTAGACGCTATGTCCTTGAACAAACCCCCTTTTGTGTAGACGACAATAAACTTCACACAATACTCTCCCTAGCTGGCACATCCCCTCATTGTCGCGTCCATTATGGTCCTAGAACACTAGCCTGGTTCTGTGAAAGCTCTAGGAATTGCGCACCCCACAATTTCATTCGAAGCGACCCCACTTCTTTTTCACATAGGTGATTATACACACACCATTAATAGCATTATGGTTATAATGATTTACACAAATCATTAACCTTATATTATGCTTAGCCTCACAACATGTCAATGTTGTTATAAGAATGGACTATGAAGTAATTAAACTGCCTTTACAAATTAGGAGGATATATATATATATATATATATATATATATATATATATATATATATATATATATATATATATATATATATATATATATCAGCTTATGTGACAACTTATACATAAACTACGCCCCCCACCACCACAGTGACCACCCTTAGATATATAATTAGGTTGTCCTATTGAACTTAGATATTGGGATCTCCAGCCAACTAAGTTAGGTTTCATTTAAATACCCTTTTTCATGGGGTTTAGTCTCATTCCATAACCTGATCTCTACTAAACCCTTGGGTTGTTGGATCCATAACATTATCTTTGACTTTGTCTAGCCACTACAGATAACTTGCGTAGTTTAGATCAGTTGTCATGATGTGTTCTTAACTTATAAATTAATTTTGCCTTGTGTCAACTTTCTAAGACTATAACCTTAGTGGCCACCTGAATTTGGTTATAATATTTGTCTTTGTAAGATACACTTATCATTAAGGCAAACACATCTCCGTTATGCACTACGACCTTTTTGTCCTCCACTTGGTTGAGTGTTTTCAATGTTAGATTGGATTACAATAATCCTCATTGCTAAACCTTCCAAGCTCAAATGCAAGACACCTCCACATTTAAGTGCTATTGGATAACATCATCCAACTTTTAAATGGGGTAAATAAAGGTTCATCCTTTCCATACAAGTTTGAAAAATCATATTAATTACCATTTCTAGATACTTCTAAAAAGTAGGTTCTTAAATGGCTCCCCCCAACATTTCTTGCATTTTGATATAGTTTGTTTAAATTTAATTATCAATACAACTTGACACTCATGAATTGAACAAGACCAGGTATTTGTATCAATGAGTTCATCAATGGTTACTAATTAAAGAAACACTTGTTAAAAGTTTTGTAAGGCCCCGTTACCGGTGCCTCACTTTTGACGTTGGATTTACTCATAAACACAGTTTTAAATATCAGAGTTAATAAAAACTTTACATGGAATATAAGACTTCCATAACATTACAATAATAATTCATAACTTGTCTTAAAACATTCATCTTATCTTTCAAATCAAAACATTAATTATAAAACATCATAAGTCTTCAGATGCCAGACTCTTATTCTTCTGCCATGTGTCGCCGCTCAAGCCAGCTGTCTCATCCTACTCATCAGCGTGCATACTAAAAGTCAGCTACGCTGAGTGAGTTCTAGTTAATCACACATCATACAATACATATACCTACCTTCAATTATGCATCAGAAAATACATAATAATTACTTACTAATTTACTTTCATTACATAATTACATACTTTATTACTTTCATACTATATAGTTACTGTCCGTTTATATCTCAGATATTATTAGGGTCTGATCCCTTTCTTGTCTACCTCAGATATAAATGGGTCTAATCCCTTTTTTCTTCTCTATCTCAAATATTATTAGGGTCTGATCCCTTTCTTCTCTATCTCAGATATTATTAGTGTCTCAGATATTATTAGGGTCTGATCCCTTACTTCTTCATCTTCGTACATACTGTCTTTACATACCAATAACATACATATACTTTCTTTAATCATTTATTCATACTCATATGTTGTACATATATCTATCATACACATTCAACTATCTTATACATACCTCACTTATCAGCACGTGCAATATCAGAAGATCGTTCACGTCCCAACAAGCTTTCGTCCACATTTAAGATATACATAAATAACATACAAATCATACAGGGCATACACTTACCATTTAAGGTAAGTGTATTAACTATCACATCGAGTATGCACACAGCCCCGAAAACATAATAAGGAATTGGGGCTAGAAACTCACCTGGATCTGGTTACGCTCAGAGCCAATAGTAATCCCTTTCTTTAATTGTGCACGGCTAACTGTTAAATATATGTGTGTTAATTAACCGTATAATTAATTAAGTCGGTATATTAGTTAACCAACGTAATTTCTAGGTTGGGCTCCTTTGTTTGGTCTATGATGATGGACTAGTTTGTTTTAGATAGGATATGGGCTTAGCAACTTGTGGACTTAGTTAGGTCAGGCCCAACTGTCCATTAAGGCATCTGGGTCCAACTGGGTTCAGGACCAAACCAAACAGAAACCGGGTGGCCGAGAACTCCAGGCAGAGTACCCACGTTGATCGAGAACCTATGTTGACCGATAACTCCTGTTTGACCGAGAACTTAGGTCACCGAGAACTTAATGGCCGAGAACTCATGAAACCGAGAACTCAATGGCCGAGAACTCATGAAACTGAGAACTTAGGTCATGGAGAACTCCTCTTCAGATGCTTTCAGCTTAGTTTTGCAATCCTTTATCAGCTCAGGTAGCTGATGATGGTCTTTATCACTAATTTTGATAACATTAGCTACCCTTCTTATACATTTTACACATATTATCTATTCATCATCAAGATCTAGCCCGCCCTTGGCATAAAGCTTGAACCTTTTTCTATTTGAAACCCATTTTAACTAGATCTTTAACTAATGAGTTGATTAAGTCCATTCTTAACATCAAGTTTGCATTTTTATGGTCAAAAGGTGCCCAATTTGTCCTTGTATTACATCTTGGGGCAAACCGTTCTTAAAAATGAAACCTTTAAGCTAAAACGTACCTTTATGATCCACTTCGAGCTACGGTTAGCTTTAATACGTGACCTTGGACTTGTATCTTGTTTGTAAAATTAAAGATCTATCACAAATCCTCCTTGATTTGGATTCGGGTAATGGTCGCCGGTTATGGAGGTGTTTTGGTTTAAGTGTGTGTTTTATGGTGTAGGCTATGGTGTGGAATGGATGAAAATGGAAAAGATTAGGGTTTAAGGGGTATTTATACTCCCTTAAGCCCATGGACCTAAAGCCCATCTTTCCTATTTGGTCCATAATTAATTCCATCTAATTTGCCTACTTATCTTTCCATCTCTATTATTTTATTATTTCTTTACTAACTCAAATAAACCTTCCCATCATATCAAATAAATAAATTAATTATTACTATTTGAAATTTTGGGATGTTACAAGTCTTTCCCCCTTAAAGAGGTTTTGTCCCCGAAACCTAACTCTTACTTAAACAATGTTGGGTATAACTTGCGCATTTCTTCTTCAACTTCCTAAGTAGCATCCGATCCCTTGTGATGCTTCCATGTTACTTTCACTAAGGGTATCACCATTTGACGAAGTTGCTTCTCTTTGCGGTCAACAATCTCTATCGGTTGCTCAATGTAGTTCAACTGCTCATCAACCTCAATATCCACCAATGGCACATGAGACGTGTCATCAGCTAGATATTTTCTCAGATGAGAAACATGGAAGGTTAAATGAATTCGTTATAACTATTCAGGTAAATCTAGTTTCTAATCCACCTCACCCACGCGATCCACAATCTTAAACAGTCCAATGTACCTTGGACTTAACGTTCCCCTCTTTTCTAAAGCGAATGATTCCCTTCCAAGGCGAGACCTTGAGCATCACATTGTCACCAACGTTAAACTCGATTGGTCGTCACCGCTTATCAGCATACAACTTCTGGCGGTTTTGAGCAGCTTTCATCCTTGCCTTAATTTGATCAAATTTTGAAGACGTTTCTTGCACAACCTCTAGGCTTCCCATCTCCTTCTGACCGATCTCCCCCCAACAGACTGGGGTTCTACAACACCTACCATACAACATCTCAAATGGTGGCATACCAATACTCGAATGGTAGTTGTTGTTATAAGAGAATTCTGCAAGATGCAGATGATTATCCCAACTTCCCCCAAAGTCTAGAACACAAGCACTTAGCATATCCTCAAGGGATTGGATAGTCCTCTCAGACGATACGCCGTACTGATGTCCAGTCTCGTTCCCATAGCTTCATGGAACTTCTTCCAGAATCGCTAAGTAAAACGAGTATCCATATCAGACACGATTGACAACGGGACTCCATGCTTAGTCACAACTTCTTTTATGAACACATTTGCTAACATTTCTGATAAGATAGCCTCTCGTATAGGCAGAAAGTGAGCACTTTTTGTCAAACGATCCACATTCACCCAAATGGTATCATGATGTTTAGCCGTACGAGGTAGCTTGGTTACGAAATACATGGTGATGTGTTCCCACTTCCATTCAGGTATCTCAAGCGGTTGCATTTTCCGATACGGTTTCTGATGCTCTGCTTTGACTTGCAAACATGTTAAGCATTTGCTGACATAAACCACCACATCATTCTTCATTCCTGGCCACCAATGGTCTTTCTTAAGATCTTGATACATTTTGTTGGATCCTGGATGAATCGAGTATCTTGACTTATGAGCTTCATCTAGGATTTTTCCTTTAAGATCTCCATGGCGTGGAATCCACATGCGGTCAAACCTAATCTTCACTCCATGAGTGTTATCCATCAACTCGTCTTGCTGACCGAAAATCCTTTCTTTCTTCATTAGCCCTTCATCTATAAGCACTTCCGATTGCACTTGCTGATTTCTTCGAAAAGACTCGAGTTCATGATCAACTGATATGACTTCACTGTTGCAATGACTTCTTCATTCTTAAGACTTAGCGCATCGACGACCACATTAGCTTAACCTGGATAGTACTTTATATCACAGTCGTAGTCCTTTATCAACTCCAACCATCTTCTCTGTCTCATATTCAGTTCCTTTTGCTCAAAGAAATACTTCAAACTCTTATGATCGGTGTAAATAGTACACTTAGTACCGTATAAGTAGTGTTTCCAAATCTTAAGAGCATGCACTACTGCTGCTAGCTCTAAATCATGCGTCTGGTAGGTACTTTCATGAACTTTCAACTGTCTAGACACATAAGCTACAACTTTCCCTTGTTGCATTATCACGCAACCTAACCCACAGTATGAGGCGTCTGTTCAAACAACCAAATCCTCGTCACCATCGAGTAAATCAAGGATTTGAGCTTGCGTGAGTATTTTCTTTAATTCTTCAAAAGCTTATTCTTGGAACTTCCCCAACTGAATACTACCGACTTTCGGGTCATACCGGTCAACGGTGCGGCTATCTTAGAGAAACCTTCGATGAATATCCTATAGTAGCCAGCTAACCCTAAGAAGCTTCGTATATTAGTCGGATTCTGTGGAGTCTTCCAATTCGTTATTGCTTCAATCTTAGCTGGGTCCACGGTGATCCCTTCAGGATTTATCACGTGACCTAGAAATTGCACTTCTCGTAACCAGAACGCGCATTTTGAAAACTCAGCATACAACTTTTCTTTCTTCAAAGTCTCCAATACTTCTCTCAGATGCTCGGCATGATCAGACTCGCTCTTTGAATAAATCAATATATCACTGATAAAGACGATAACTGACTTATCCAATATCGGCTGACACACCCTATTCATCAGTCCATGAATGCTTCGGAAGCATTCGTTAGACCGAATGACATCACGAGGAACTCGTAGTGTCCATACCGCGTCCGAAACGTTATTTTAGGGATGTCTGCCTCTTTCACTTGTATTTGGTCAAACAGATCATCAATCCTCGGCAAAGGATATCTATTCTTTACCGTAAGCTTGTTAAACTCGCGATAATCTATACACATTCTTATACCCCCATCCTTCTTCTTCACAAACAACACTGGTGCGCCCCACGAGAAAACACTTGGTGTAATAAAACCCTTTTCGAGGAGTTCTTACAGTTGGGACATCAGTTCTTTCTATTCATATGGCGCTATACGGTAAGGCGCTCTCGCGATGGGTTGGGCTCCTGGTACTAAGTCTATCTGGAACTCTATCTCTCGCTCCGGTGGCAACCCCGGAAGATCCTCACGGAATACTTCTGGGTAGTCACACACGATAGGATCATCTTTCATTTCTTTTGTCTCGGCCGTAGTGTTGATAACATATGCCAGGTAGGCACCGCACCCTCGCCTTAACAAAATCTCAGCTTTTATCATCGAAATGACATTAAGCCCAGAACTTTTCTTATCACCATAAGCCGTCACCACACTACTATCCAAGGACTTTAACCTTATTATCCTACTCTTACACACTATCTGAGCTTCATACTCAGATAACCAATCCATTCCCAAAACCACATCGAACCCTCCTAAGGTCATAACATACAAAGTAACAGGGAACTCATGTCCCTCTAACTCTATCTTACAGTCCTTAACCATTTTCATTATTTTAACCATGTTTCACTAGCGGTTTATACTATAAAAGTTTCAAACACTCGGCAACATTACATTTTAGCTAATTTACTAAATGGTGTGGCTACGAAACTTTTGTTCGCACCAGAATCAAATAATACTGAAGTGGAAATACCGTTTACTAGAAACGTACCTATGACAACATCCAGAATCTGCTTGGCTTGATCCTGAGTCAACATGTAAGCTCTGGTCCTTGGCCTAGTCTGATCAGCATCATTTTTTCCACTCCCTCCGGTCCCACCATCGGTGCATTCCTTAGCAAAATGGCCCGACTTACCGCACTTGTAACATGCGGGTTTTGCAGTACAATCGGGAGCATAATGTCCCACTTTTGCACACTTATAACAGGCATTCAAACCAAGCCTGCATTCTCCACCGTGAGCCTTACCACACTTATGACAAACACCAGATCCTTTACCCCACTTGCACTCACCTCCATGCATCTTTCCACAGGTCTTACACGACCTCTTCTCCCAAAATCTTGGCTGCTTGTTCTTAGGGTTCCACAATTGAGTATCGGGTCGTTTAACAGGAGCGACCCACTTCTTATCTTTCTTCTCTTCCGCCACCACATCATCTGCCGACAAGTCGTTGTAAACAATTTCTGCAAGCCCTACAGTAGAATCAAAGGTACCAGTCTACTAGCCTTGACCAAGATGCGAACATTATGCGGTAGTCCCATAATGTAACACTTGATCTGCTTGGCCTCAGTATTCACCATGTCTGGCACCAGCCTGGATAGGTGGTTGAATTCAGTGGTGTATTCGCGGTGTGTCATCTTACTCGCCTTCAGACTCAAAAACTTCATTTCGACCCATTCAACCTCTGCATCAACACAAAAACTCTTCATTACCAACTCCTTTAGATCATCCCACCTCATCGCCTTTATCTCTTCCTGACTCTTTCTCTGCTCAACCGACTCCCACCAGTACATTGCCTCATCACCAAATGATTGGGTAGCATATCCCACGGCTTGGTCGGGACGAAACTCGCTAATGCGGATAACCTTGTCCAAAGTGGTTATCCATTGAAGAGTAGCGATTGCGTCTCCCAAACTGGTTAGCTTCAGCGGGTCACATCCTTTGAAGGACTTATAGTTGCACCCACCTCGGCCTCTTTTCCTATCATCAACCTTTACCGACTTAACCACGCTTTATTTCTCCTTCTATCACTCATCATCCTTCATACTTTTCTCCCCAGACTTCTCAGCTCTTCCCTGGCTTCTAGCAGGCCCTTCAGGAGTCAAGTTCTTCACAGTAGTGGCTACAGCTTGAACAATGGCTGCTTGAATTGGAGGGTAAAGTTGATACCCTTCGTTGTTGCTCGGGTTTCGTCCAGCTGCGCTTCCTTCGTATCCCATGTTGGAAGCTGTTTCTACCGAAGGTTGTCGGACAAGACGAGCCCTGCCACGTCATCCAGTGCGACCTCCTACTCTCACAACTTATTTAGCTCCAGCCATCGTATTCTAAAATGGAAAACACAAACGTCATCACTCAAGGAACTATTTAGTACAAGGATAGTAAGGCTAACAGGTAATAACAGTGGCCGGCTGTGATTAGCTGATCGCTTTACTTTCCGTGTCCTATACACTTCCCTATATGAGTCTATTTGTGCTAAGCTCTACTTTTAAACAATTAATCAATCAGATAATCAATTAATCCTATCCCTAACATTCACATATCCTTTCGTTAGCAATTAAGCTAACAATAACATACATTATTTAACCATACCTTTACCTTTACCTTTACTGAGCTTGCTTGAGTGACACATGGCTATCTTGAACTGGCATCTTCTTTCTTTTCTTACTTAAATCCCATTCTCTCTTCGAGTCTAAGCATGTAGGATGCTTAAATCTCTCGAACTTTGCTCTGATACCAACTTGTAAGGCCCCGTTACCGGTGCCTCACTTTTGACGTTGGATTTACTCATAAACACAGTTCTGAATATTAGAATTAATTAAAACTTTATGCGGAATATAAGACTTTCATAACATTACAATAATAATTCATAACTTGTCTTAAAACATTCATCTTGTCTTTCAAAATCAAAACATTAATTATAAAACATCATAAATCTTCAGATGCCAAAATCTTATTCTTCTTCCATGTGTCCCCGCTCAAGCCAGCTGTCTCATCTTACTCACCTGCGTGCATACTAAAAGTCAGCTATGCTGATTGAGTTCTAGTTAAACACATATCATACAATACATATACCCATAAATTATGCATCTGAATATATATAATAATTACTTACTAATTTATTTTCATTACATAATTTCATACTTTATTACTTTCATACTATATAGTTACTGTCCATTTCTATCTCAGATATTATTAGGTTCTGATCCCTCTTTCCTTGTATATCTTAGATATTATTAGGGTCTAATCCATTTCTTGTCTATCTTAGATATTATTAGGGTATGATCCCTTTCTTCTCTATCTCAAATATTATTAGGGTGTGATCCCTTTCTTTTCTATCTAAGATATTATTAGGGTCTGATCCTTTACTTCTTCATCTTCGTACATATTGTCTTTACATACCCATAACATACATATACTTTCTTTAATCATTTATAAATACTCATATGTTGTACATATATCTATCATACACATTCAACTATCTTATACATACCTCACTTGTCAGCACGTGCAATATCCGAAGATCGTTCACGTCCCGACAAGCTTTCATTCACATTTAAGATATACATAAATAACATACAAATCATACAGGGCATATGATGTACATAAAATTATACATCTTTTCGGTATCAAATAATCTTTAAAAATTGCAATTTCTATCAAATAACATAGCAAAAAAGCTACTTACCATAATAATATGTAATTTCAGGTGAAACCAAGCCCCAAACGCAGAAACAAGCGAAAAGACGAAGAAAAACGGAAGAAAACACAAGAAAAACAAAGAAATACGCCCACATGCCTCAAGAAACACGCCCCATGCTTTTGAACACAAGAAAAGACAAAAACTGGGAAAAAAAGCACGGGGCCGTGGTCGTCTACAAGAAAAGACATAATGAATTGGCACATGTCATAAAAATACACGGGGGCGTGCCCACGTAAGCACGGGGCCGTGCTTCTCACTCCAGATTGCCTATAAATAGTGGCTCATGTTGCACTCATTTGGTGTGCCTTGAAGAGAGTTCTATCCGGGTTTCACTTATAAAAACACACACTAACACTCATATTGAAGATCTAGTGAAGAGTTAGAAGGCTTGGAGATCACCATCATCAACCATCATCATCAATCATCATCATCATCATCATTGAGAAGGAGGATTCATCCACATTTGGTTAGATTGTTCTAGTTTAATCATGTGTTTGTTACTATCATCCATTCTAATGTTCATAACAATGCTCATTATGAGCTAAACTCCATTTACCATCTAATATCTATGAAGAAGCTTTGTTTTACTTGATAATTATATAAAACATGTGGGTTAGTCTAGTAAAGTACATGGTTATTTTACAATTATCTTTTAATGAGAATGTTTCACCATCTTAAATCAACAAATTCAAAGTTGGTGATTGTCAATTATATTGGCAATCATTCATGATCGATTCATGTTCTTGAAAGATAGAAATACTTTAATATCAATCAATCAATCAATCATACCCAGTGGAGTCCCACCAATAGTTAAACTATAAGTAGGGTCTGGGAAGGGTGGGATGTAGGCACACCGTACCTCTATCCAATGGGATAGAGAGGTGGCTTTCAGAGAGGCCCTCAGCTCTTGATTACATATGTATATGGCAATATAAAAGGAAATCAAAGTTCAACTATAGTATCATTGATAGTAGCACATAGTAAAAATGATAATACTATATATATATATATATATATATATATATATATATATATTGAAAGAAAATATCATAATAGTGTGTGACCAAAAATAAGGTAAATAGAGGCCCCTAATGTATTCATTTCTCTCTAAAAATCCTTAACTTTAATTTTACTTCTCCAAGAATTCCTATCCCTAACCATGTCCTCTGAAAGATTTAGGTCTATCAAATCATGCCTAATCCTCTCATCCCACGTCAATTTAGGTCGTCCTCTACCCCTCCTACCCTCTATAGTAATGTTTTCCACGGATCTAACTGGATTTGTCGTCTGTCTTCTCTTCACATGTACAAACCATCTCAATCTCCACTCTCTAATCTTGTCTGATATGTTAGCTACCCCTAATCTCTCTCGAAACACAACGTTTCTTATTCGGTCTAACCTTGTGTGCCCACACATCCAGCGTAGCATTCTCATCTCTGCTACCTCCATCTTCCGTATTTGTGCCTTTTTGATGGCCCAACAATCTGTTCCATAAAGCATTGCAGGTCTAACTGCTACCTTATAAAATTTTCCCTTTAGTTTAGTTGGGAAACTCTTGTCGCATAAAATACTTGTGGCTGCTTTCCATTTACACCATCCTACCTGAACTCGATGGGTCACATCACTATCTAATTCCCCATCGCTCTGAACAAATGATCCTAGATACTTAAACTTCGTTACTTGCGGGACCGCTTGCCCTTCATGGTGATCTGGGTGTCCTCATTGTCATTTACTCCACCGAAATCACAGTGGAGGTACTCCGTCTTAGAGCGAATAATCCGTAGACCTTTTGTCTCTAAGGTTGTTCGCCACTCCTCTAACCTCCTGTTTAGGTCTTGTTTTCTCTCAACAAGTAACACAATATCGTCTGCGAACATCATGCACCACGGGAGCGGTCTCTGAATCGACTTTGACAATTCATACAAGACTACTGCAAAAAGAAACGGACTCAACGCTGACCCCTGGTGAAGTCCTACCTCTACGGGGAAGAAATCAGTATCCCCCATGGGCGCACGGACACTTTTTTCACTCCTGGTATACATATCCATAATTATCTCTATATATTTTCTCGGGAATCCTCTACCCTCCAAGCACTCCCAGAGCACTTGTCGTGGCATGCTGTCGTAGGCCTTTTCTAGGTCAATAAACACCATATGCAGGTCACGCTTCTTCTCCCTATACTTTTCCATCAATCTTCTTAAAATGTGTATTGCCTCTGTGGTGGAACGCCCCGGCATGAAGCCAAATTGGTTTACCGTAACCTGAGTTTCTCGTCTAAGTCTAACCTCAATCACTCTTTCCCATAGCTTCATAGTGTGGCTTAGTAGTTTGATTTCTCGGTAGTTACCACAGCATTGGGCGTCACCTTTGTTCTTAAATATAGGAACTACAACGCTGCTCCTCCATTGGTCTGGCATCTTACTAGATTTGAGGATAATATTGAACAAAGTAGTTAACCACATGACTCGTTCCTCTCCCAAACACTTCCACACCTCGATGGGTATGTTGTCTGGGCCAACCGCCTTAGCCCTTCCCATCCTCCTAAGTGCAGTCTGCACCTCTTCCCGTGTGATCCGTCGGCAATAGCAGTTATTCGGTTGTTGTCGTTGGAAGGTTGTGTCGTCATAATCTTCTTGGAAAGCTCTCCCATTGTTAAAAAGATTGTGGAAGTAGGTTTGACATCTTAGCTTGATGTCCTGCTCCTTGACCAATACATGCCCATTTGTATCCTTTATGAACCTCACAGGCCCTAGATCTTGCCTTCTACGTTCCCTAGCTTTGGCAATCTTAAACATAACATGTTCCCCCTCTTTTGTTTCTAAACGTTCATACATACGTTTACAGGCCGTGTTCTTTGCTTCCACCACTGCCTTCTTCGCCTCTCTCTTTGCCGTTTTGTAGGTCACCCTCAATTCCACTCGCTCCTCCTCATTCGTGCACCTCATAAGCTCCCTAAAACATCATTGTTTTTCCCTTATCTTAACTTGTACGGCCACATTCCACCACCAAGACTCCTTATGGCCACCTCCCTTTCCTGTTGTGACCCTGAGAGTCTCCTTTGCTACTTGAATGATCTTTGTCGCCATAGCCTCCCATATATGAGTTGAGTCCCCATTTATTTGATCCAGTATCTGCAGTATGAGTTTATCCTTAAACAGTGGGACATTTTCATCCTTCAAATTTCCCCATCGAATTCTAGGTGTACGTTTCCTCTTTCGAACAGTCAGCTTATTTCTGAAGCCTATATCTGCCACCAGTAGTCGATGTTGAGACACAACCGTCTCCCCAGGTATGATTTTGCAGTCCTTCCACCAACGTCGGTCTCCTTGCCTCATCAAAAGGTAGTCAATTTGCGTGTCGCGTTCGCCACTACTAAAAGTGATCAAATGAGAATCTTTTTTCTTAAAATACGAATTTAGAATACCTAGGTCATGGGCCACCGCAAACTCTAGAAGATCTGTTCCGTTCTCATTCCTATCACCAAAACCAAAACCCCCATGCACGGCTTGAAAACCATCGTTAACCTTACCAATGTGTCCATTAAAATCCCCTCATATACAAATCCTCTCACCCCTAGGTATGCCCCCTACCACTGCGTCTACGCAATCCCAAAATTCTCTCTTTTCCTGCTCCCTTAGGCCTACATGAGGCGTAGGCACATACTACTGCCACTACTTCCTCTCCTAGTACTAATCTCAACACCATAATTCGGTCATTATGTCTTATCACCTCCGCCACACTAGTGTGTAGTTCCTTAGCCACTAGAAACCCCACTCCATTCCTAGCTCCATCAGACCCCGTGTACCACAACTTATACCCATTACACTCCGCCCCTCTATGCCCTTTCCGCTTAGTCTCCTGGAGACAAGCTATCTGAACCTTACGTCTTTTAATCCACCAATTCTAGCAACTTACTATTTAGTGTTCCTACATTCCAAGAAGCCAGATGCAATATGTACTCCCTATCTTTACCCTTACTTACACCCCTCGATTCAGGACAAGGTTTCAAGTAGTAAGCATGGTTCCTACGCTCTATGATAGCAACTAATCACACAAACACAAATAATATGACACCCAATCAAAATAATAATGATAATGATAGTAATAATAATAATAATAATAATAATAATAATAATAATAATAATAATAATAATAATAATAGATAGGTACTAGGATATGAGGTAATAAACTGTAACCTGGTTCTTGTAGCCAAAAACAGAGCAACCCCACCCACCCAATTAAACATGTTCTTGCCGTTCTTAGTGGTTTTGCCGGAGAACGACTCCACCTAAACGAAAACTCCCCCGTGGCTTGAGACAAGCTTTACCCAGAATTTGTCTGCCACCCAGTTACGTATCGCTAAAATGTCTCCGCTGTGAGTTGTCTTGCTGGAGATATAGTTGAAAGGTTGTGGAGTTGATTTGCAAGTCGGCGGCAACCGAGCTCCTGGTATGTTGAAGCTTGCTTGACCAGAAGACGACTAGCTTCCCGTTGGTCGTTCCTTCGTTTCTCAAACGGTGACGTGCTGGTGGTTTGTGAAGAACCTTCGAGAATGACAAGAGAATAATGGGGAAGATTTACCTGGTTGCCGGAGAATTTCCCGTCGGGAAGGGTGGTTTGTAGGTGAACGTTGGAATTGTTGTACGGAGGGAAAGATGTACGGAGAGAAAAAGTCTCTTTTTGTACGGAGAGAAATACTTTGATAACTTATCTAAACATGGATCCTTATATTGTATTTAGAAATGATGAGATATAAGTTATGATCTATTTCTCTAAGTCTTGGTAATCCGAAAATGGCTTTGCTTAAGATATCATGCTAGTTAAATAAATCATATGTTAATGGAATGTGTAAGTATAACCTACTTAAATCAACCAAGGGGAGGTTGTGTGACTAAACTACAACCACCCGAAGTTGTTAGAATTGGTATTTGAGAAATCAGAGTCAATCCTAATCTTTCTACTTTACGAAACTACTTGCCAACTTAAATTGACATTCTCGAGGTAGCATGACATTAGGAAAGGGTCGACTTTAAAATGCGCAGGCTACTCCCTTTTTGTCATAGATGCTCGCTTAGAAATGCGGAGCTATCTATCATATATTATTATGGCAAGTTGTACCACATGTTTACGTGTTAATTATCAATGATAAAATGGAGTGGATTCTTGATCTTAGATGGTAACCTTCATATAATTGAATTACTTGTTTAGAATCTCTCGTCTTGGTCACTTATATATTATATTTAAGTATTTATATTTTATAAAAGTTCAAAAAGCTAACCTCAAAATGATTAAAACATCCGATTAAAGTAAAACGACGGTTCATTATTAGAAACATTTGTGTCCACGAATCGATACTTGGTTCTCACCAATACTATTCTACATATACGATAGGTACACTTGCCTATTTTTTGTGTGTTTAGTAGTTTTAGAAATCATTTTTATAAATTTAAAACAGGATCTTGTGCAAAAGCTAAATAATCCATCTCTTTCATATTAAACCGCAACACACAATCTACATCAAGTTTTTAGCACCGTTGTCTGGGACACGGTACGTTTCTAAGAACGATCCAAGTTTTAATTTAATCATTGTTTATAATTTTAAAAATTTTTCTTAACTTTTATTATAATTTTTTATTAGTTATTAAACTATAAAATTTTACGGCTAGCCTAATTTTAACCTTTATTTACCTAACCTTTACTTTAATTTAACTAATTTAGACCTTAGTATAGTTTAAAATAGCTTAGCCTAGCTCGTAGTTTAGCTTTGCCTAACTTTAGTTTAACTTTACCTAACCTTTAGTTTAATTTATTAGTTTTAACTTTGATTTACTCCCATGTATGTCCTCTACTTTTGAGCCTGAGCTTGTTTCTCCAATTTCTGATCCGGAACGACTCTTTCGTCGATGAGCTCGTAAACGGACTGCAGAAACCGCCGAAGCAATCAAGGAAGAATCAGTAGATGCCACCACATCAGGAGAAAATCAAACAGAAGAAATTATGGCGGCCCAGAACAATAAGCCGAACATGAGCCAGTACGCCAAGCCAACTCTCGAAGGCTATGGTAATGGAGTGGCTCCACCCGATATCACCAAACATTTCAAAATCAAATCAAGCACCATTCATATGGTGGAAAATTCAGTTCAATTTCATGGTGTCCTCGATGAAGACCCTCTTTCTCATATATCTCGATTCTTACGAATATGCGGAACCTTTAAAATTCAAAACTGTTCAGAAGATCAAATCAAACTCAAACTCTTTCCTTTCTCTCTAAGGGGTCAAACCCTAGAATGGATAGAATCTCTTTCTTCTGGTTCCATCACTACCTGGGACCAGATGGTTGAACAGTTTCTCCTCAAATATTTTCCGCCTGATAAAACTGCCAAATACCGAGCCAGCATTACCGGATTCCGGACCGATGATGATGAATCATTACACGCAGCATGGGAGAGATACAAAAGTTTTCTAAGAAGATGCCCACATCATGGACTGAGCGTATGGTTACAAGTACAAACTTTCTTTGACGCACAATCCAGTCAAAATAAATAGGCCATCGACCAAATCGCTAGTGGAGACCTAGGATCCAAATCACCTAACGAAGCATTTGAAGTCCTGGAGAAAGCTACAAGGAAGAGTTTCGCTTACAACCCACCAAGATCTACACGTACACATAAAGGAATACACCATGTCGATTCCAACACTCTTGTCACAGCACAGCTTGAAGCCCTTTGTAAAAAAAATTCGAACAACTTCAAGCCGAGCTATCAAAAACCAGACTCACCTGTGACACTTGTGGAGGAAGTCATAAAGCAAGTGACTGTAAACAAGTCATCATGGCCATGGAAGAAGTCGATTTCGTCGCTCGTCAGAACAATGCTTTCAGCAATAACTACAATCCAGGATTGAGACACCACCCGAATTTCAGCTGGAAAGACGGAAGTAACACTCAAACCTTACCCGGATTCGAAAAGAGACCGATGAATCAACCCTTCGAACCAAAACCTCAATTTCAAGATCAAAGTTCAAGTAGCCATCAAAAGCCGAGCTACTCAAAGATCGAAGAGATGTTAATCCAACTCATGACCAAGACAAATGAAGCAGAAAAGAAGGCCGACTCAAGAGCTGTTGATATAATCGAAGTATTGTTAAAACATGAAGCCGACCTCAAAAGTCAAATAGCATTATTACAGAATCTAGCAACTCAAATCGGACAGATTGCTCGACAATTATCCGAAACACCAACCGACGCTCTTCCAAGCAACACAATCATCAACTCGAATGCGACAGCTAACGCTGTTACACTCAGAAGAGGTACAACCACTGTTACATCACCAACTTCAGAACCAGTTATGGAGAAGGAATCTACTGATAAAACGCAGGAAAGACTGATTCCAACGGGCACCGTACAATCCAAGGAGCCCGTCCGAACTTATATTCCACCTATTCCATACCCAGGAAGGCTGAAGCAGGAACGATTGGAAGCTCAGTACGGAAAATTTCTAGAACTCTTCAAACAACTCCATATCAACATCCCTTTTATCCAAAGCCATCGCTCAAATGCCGACATATGCAAAGTTTCTCAAAGAAGTTCTGACAAACAAAAGGAAGATGGAGGAGCTCTCTCATGTCACTCTGAGTGAAGAATGTTCAGCAGTACTCCACAACAAGATGCCACCAAAAATGACCGATCCAGGGAGCTTTACTATCCCTTGTCTTATAGGAAATTTGTCTGTTAGCAATGCCCTGGCTGACCTAGGAGCTAGTATTAATTTAATGCCTTATGCGGTCTTTACAAAACTAGGGATAGGAGAACCAAAGTCCACCCGCATGAGCATTCAGTTAGCTGATCGATCTGTTAAATATCCTTGGGGCATTGTTGAAAACATGCTTGTCAAGATTGACAAGTTTGTTTTCCCATTAGATTTTGTAATTCTAGACATGGAGGAAGAAAAAAGTGTACCTCTGATTTTAGAAAGACCCTTCTTAGCCACTGCAAAGACTATTATTACGTTTGCACCGGCAAACTCACTTTCAGAGTCAATGATGAGGCAATCACTTTTGACATAGGAAAATTTATGCAATATTCGCAACATCATGATGACACATTATATTGTGTCGACATCATAGATTCCATCGTGAGTTGCTATATGCGAGATTCCTCCATCGATAAACTGCTAGAAACACAAGTCTTAAACAAAACACTCAACATACCCATTTTAGAAAACGAAATTATCAAAAATGACTATCAGGAAGCATCAGAAGTAATATGTGAAATTACCGAATTTAATGAAAAATCAAAATCATCAATCGAAGAACCACAAGACTTAGAGTTAAAAGAACTTCCAAACCATCTCGAATACGCCTTTCTAGAAAAAGACTCTCAACTTCCAATAACTATTTCATCTCACCTTTCTAAAGAAGAGAAAGACGAACTTCTTAAGGTTCTCAAAAGCCATAAGAAGGCCATCGCCTGGAAGATCATGGATATCAAGGGCATCAGTCCTTCGTTTTGTACTTACAAAATTCTCGTGGAAGAAGAATACAAACCCGTGGTCCAACATCAAACACGTCTTAATCCCAACATGCAAGATGTGGTGAAGAAGGAAGTAATTAAACTCCTTGATGCCGGATTGATCTACCCAATTTCAGATTCACCTTAGATCATTCCAGTTCAAGTAGTATCCAAGAAGGGAGGAATAACAGTTGTAACGCACGAGAAAGACGAGCTAATACCGATGAGAACCATCACAGGATGGCAATTTTGCATTGACTACCGGAAACTTAATGACGCCACAAGAAAAGATCATTTTCCACTTCCTTTTATCGACCAAATGCTTAAACGATTATCTGGAAAAATGTTCTACTGTTTTTTTGATGGATTCTCTGGATACTTTCAGATTCCCATTGCTCATGAGGATCAGGAGAAAACCACCTTTACATGTCGATACGGAACCTTCGCCTACAGAAGAATGCCATTTGGACTATGTAATGCTCCAGCCACCTTCCAGCGATGCATGGTGGCCATATTTCATGAAATGATCGAGCACTCTATGGAAGTTTTCATGGACGACTTCTCAGTCTTTGGAGACTCCTTAAATCATTGTCTGAAAAACCTAGACAAAATGTTGACTAGGTGTGAAGAAGTGAATTTAGTACTCAACTGGGAAAAATGCCACTTTATGGTCGTAGTAGGCATCGTTCTAGGTCACAAGATATCCCAAGCAGGATTAGAAGTTGATAGGGTCAAAATAGAAACCATATCCAAACTTCCACCACCAATTTTAGTCAGAGCCATTAGAAGTTTTCTAGGTCACGTAGGATTCTACCGTCGTTTCATAAAAGACTTTTCCAAAATTTCTAGACCTATGACCAAACTTCTGGAGTAAGACGCATCCTTCGCCTTCTCTGAAGAATGTGTTGAATCGTTCAACATATTAAAAGACAAACTTGTCAACGCACCAATCATGACTATACCCGATTGAACCCTTCCATTCGAAATCATGTGCGATGCAAGTGACTTTGTAGTTGTAGCCGTACTCGGACAACACAAAGAAAAACATTTTCACCCAATTTACTATGCTAGTAAAACTCTTAATGAAGCACAAGAAAATTACACCACAACAGAAAAAGAGTTACTAGCAGTAGTCTTTGCCTTTGAGAAATTTAGGTTATACCTCGTCCATTCCAAAACCATAGTTTACACCGACCATGCCGCCATAAGTTACCTCTTCAACAAGCAAGATGCCAAACCTAGACTTATCCTATGGATCCTACTACTCCAATAACTCGATATAGAAGTCAAGGACAAGAGAGGAGCAGAGAATGTAGTCGCAGACCATCTCTCACGCTTAGAATGCCCAGCTTCAAAGGAACATCACGAGGTAATCATCAATGATAATTTTCCACATGAAGTTCTCATGCATATCCAAGCAGTCATACAGGAGAAAGACGAAAGTCCCTGGTTTGCCGACTTCGAGAACTATCTAGCTTGTAGAATCCTAAGAAAAGGACTTACTCATCAACAACGGAGGAAATTCTTTTCCGACCTTAAATTCTACTTCTAGGAAGATCCATACTTTATTAGGATAGGTGCCGACCAGGTTATTCTTAGGTTTGTAGCAGGAAAAGAAACCTTAGATATTCTCAAACACTGCCATGAAGGACCTACTGGTGGACACCACTGTACCACCACTATAGTCAGAAAAGTGTTTGATGCAGGATTCTTTTGGCCCACCATATACAAAGATACACATGCTTTAATCCAAGCATGCGATGCTTGTCAGAGAGCCAAAAACATCTCAGCCAAAAATGAGATGGTTCAGAAAGGCATTCAAATTTGTGAAGTCTTTGATGTATGGGGAATAGATTTTATGGGCCCATTTCCTAACTCCTTTGGGAACAAGTACATCCTCGTACCAGTCGATTACGTATATAAATGGGTAGAAGCACAAGCTCTTCTCACCAATGATGCTCGAGTAGTTGTACGATTTCTGAAAAAGTTATATTCAAGATTCGGTACTCCAAAAGCCCTAATTACTGACAGAGGTACTCACTTCTTTAACGCCTTAATGGAAATGGTCTTAGCACGATACAGAGTTCACCACAGATTGGCGACACCATATCACCCTCAGACCAGTTGGCAGGTAGAGGTCTCAAATCGAGGAATTAAAAGGATCTTAGAATGAACTATAGGAATGATTCGCAAAAATTGGGCAGAAAAGTTAGATGACGCTTTGTGGGCCCTTAGGACGACCTACAAAACCCCCATAGGAACAACACCTTTCAAACTTGTTTATGGGAAAGCATTTCATCTACCAGTAGAATTAAAGCACAAAGCTTACTGGGCTCTCAGAGAAGTGAACTTCGATCTAATGTCCGCCGGCAAAAACCGGGAAGATCAAATTCACAAACTCGAAGAACTAAGAACATTGGCCTATGAAAATTCATGGTTTACAAAGAAAAGACTAAACGTCTACACGACGCCCATTTAAAAAGAAACAAGAAATTCCAAGTTGGTGATCGTGTACTGCTATACAACACACGTTCACGTCTTTTCCCAGGAAAATTAAAATCACGATGGACAGGCCCATACATAGTTGAGTCAGTCTTTGACTATGGGACAGTCGAGATTTCAAATTCAAACGGCCAAAAGTTTAAAGTCAATGGACATCGATTAAAACCATATATCGATGGACCATTTGAAGAGGTTTCGGAGGAAGTGATCCTTCCACTACCTAAATAGAAAATTAAGGAAACAAGGTCTGGCCAAGACCTGCACAAACTAGGCCTTGTAAATACTAATTTTACTTAAAAAAAATTTAAAACAACAAAAACACGGGGGCGTGCTTAAGGAAGCACGGTCCCGTGCCAAAAATTGCGAGCCGGAATCTTCGCTGCAAAAATCTCAGTCAGACTGGTTTGTAACAGAATTGTCAGAGTTAAAACATGGGCCATGCTCCCAAAAGCACGGGGCCGTGTTTAGGTATCTGGTTGGCTATAAAAGGCACCTCTTGCTAATGCATTACTTGCACCAACCAAAACAAATACACTCCTCTCTAAAAAATTCAACATGCCTACTGAAATGAGTGAAGCAATTTCCGTTCCTCGACAACCGAGAAACGATGCCCATGTTTCCAAAACCGATCTTCTCTTGAAACTTCAAGAACGCGTCAAAGAACTCACCGAAATGAATCTCTTTGCTGAGATGCGCCTTGTTCAACTCACCGAATCAGTGGAAAACATGAAAATGGAACTTCGAGACATTAACGAACAACTCCAGTTTCAAGTGCTCGGTTTCACGTACTTTCCACCACCAGGGCCATTCGGAGGAGGAGAACCTTTCGGGGGAATCTAAGAAACTTAATTTTCTGTTTACATATGTAAACAAGTGCATTACGCACATTGTTTTAGGAATTTCGGGCTTAACCGAATATTTTCGTATTTTTAGGAATTTCGGGCTTATCCCGTATTTGTGTTAGGACCTTTAATTTTAATGAAAAGTAATTTTTAGGATGACTAAGCTCTTAATATAACATAATAAACGTCATTCTAAAATTCCGACTCTTGCGTTTTGCTGAAAAATAAAAGAAAACATCAATAACAAAAAGCACGGGCCGTGCTTCCAAAAGCACGGGGCCATGGTCACCCTAGAATCTTCAGCACGATATGCCCTGACTACGTACAATTCTTTGACTTAGAAACATTTATACCCCTAACAGCATGGGTTCGTGATTCCAAAAACACGGGGCCGTGTTTGACTTTCTAGTCTCTATATAATGTATGCATAAATTCACTATTCCATTCACACCAAACACAACATTACTGAAATGGAGGCCAGTGAGGGAAGGCAAGCACCATGAATCTTCCTCAAATCTTGAGGAGGAGGTCATGAGGCTACAATGCATCACGAGGGACCAAGTCAAAAGCAACATTCAAACCGAAGCTCGTGTGATCAAGCTAATCAACAAAGTCGAACTACTTAGGTTCGAAAACTTCCATGTTGTGGATGGCCACCGCAAAGATGTGGCTTCCAAGCTCAAATTTCTCAACCGAGAAATTGTAAAGCTCGACAAAAAGCTTTCCGAGCTCTTGGAAGCCAAACGAGCACCACCACACATTCAAAACTTGTTCGGGAATGGTGGTCGTTGAAGTCCCGATTTTGCTTCACGTTGAAGTTGCTCCCGCTAGTGTTATGTGTTAGGATCTAGGATTGTTGTTGTACTTTTCATTTCTACTATGTCTAATTATGTCTTTATGTTTTAATGAAATTTGGGAATTTTTACTATCTTAAACTAACCAGCAAAGAAAATCAGTTAAAAACGAACCAGCTCAACAAATTAAAAAAATCAGAGAAAAACTGTCTGCATCATGCAGCACGGTACCGTGCTTCCAAAAGCACGGCACCGTGCTTTTATCCCCAGTACATTTACGAGTTTTTAATTATTAAAATAACTTTTCTCAACTATTAACCCTAACACCCACTTCGTTTCTGAACAATAAACCTTCGACCAACCCTTATTTCACTAATTTCTTCATCAAATCATCAAATTCGAACCAAAGGTATGTTAATTTAACGATTATATTGTTCAAATTCATCACTCTAGGTTTAGTTTAACCCTAAAATCTCTCAAATTGACCAAATCGGGTCTAAACCCGAAAATGATATGGGTTATTCTATTAATTTAGGATGAATAGATTATTGAATAATTGATTGTTAAGGTTTAATCGAAAGGACCCATTTGGGTTTTGGATCTTATATCCAACAAACTGATAAACCCAATTGTTATAACTGGTTAGAAATGAAGGTTCGATTCTGAATAAAGTAGAAATTGGTATTAAAAACACGAGCCGTGCCTTAAACAACACGAATCGTGGTCACCTTTTAGTCAACCAAAAGTCAAAATTAACGGGATCTGAACAGCAGCAGCAGCACGGTACCATGATTTTGAAAGCACGCCGCCGTGCTTTGCTCTCTGTTCCAGCACAATGAAAGTTTTCGTTGAAATATGATTAATTTGGGTACAATCTGCAAATGACCAAGTATGGGGACGATGCTCATGCATTTCTGGTCTTTCCCGGACGCAGTGCAAGGAACAGACAAGCTAACGCAAGACTAACCTACCTAAACCGATGATTTCCAGAACCGAACTTCTACGCTTGCAGAAACACATTGAGCCAAGTTAATCAATGGGACCGATACAAGACATTTGTGAAAGGGCCGTGGAGAAGGGTTTTTGGTCAGACATGAGAGGCAGTAACAGAACTGACAAAGGAGTTCTTAGATTCTTTCAACATAAAGAAGAAGAAGTTGGAAATGTGGGATGAAAAAGCAATCGAATATAGATGTTGGGGTGAATGACACACAACTTCTGTCACCCAACAAGGAATTTATCTGGGAATCTACACGACCGAGGAAACTGACTCAGAAATTTGGTTTAATGCTAAAACAACATTTGCAGATGAAGATGTTGATGATGATGCTGAAGCAGGAAACACAAGGCTAGAAGCATGGGAACAACTGAGTTATGGTACTGAGGAATACAATGCAAGCGTCTAAAAGAGCACAGCACTACGTGACCCGATCATGAGATACATTCACCGTCTGCTCAGTCACACTGCCACGACTCTAGGTCAAAGTGAGGGGGTTGTTAACTTGAAGGATCTTTGGGCATTATACCGCATGAAGAATGACGAACCATGCAACATTACATTATTATTCTGCAAGCTTTTCATGACAAATGAAACTGGCAAAGGAAACACCCCGAGTTTTGGTGGCCCTGGGATCTACAACCTTTATGGGGCCTATAATGTAGATAGAGAAGGGACCCGAAGCCCAGATCCAATAGCTCTCAGCCTCGATTATTGCCAAAGCATGCATATGGTTCAAGGAATCGGTCAGAACCCGGATGTGTGGAGGTTCTGTGATAAATATAACTAGGTTTGGGACCTCGAAGACCCTGCAGAGATGATGCTTCAGGATGTGTCTGAGAGACGAGGATCACTGCCAGACAATACCGACGCCGTACCTACCATCAGCGAGGAGGCCCATCTTCATCAGGGGCCGCCCCAGCTCGTCATACGACAGCCGATACGTTTTTGAGGGTCTGTATGGACTCATTGATCAATTCTCAGCTAACACTACCGCCTCATTTGATAGGATCACAGGTCAGATCTCAGCCTCAGACGCACAGAGGGCAGCGGAGTATGAGGAGATGAGGAGAGAGATTGATCGATTGGGTTATCGCATGGATAGCCAGTAGGGACCATTTGACCTGGACACGGGTAACTGATGAGTCGCGTCACTGGTAGGTTGGGTATGGGCATGGGCATGGTTGGTAGTATCTCTATGACATTATTAATATATGTGTTTTAAACAATTTACTTTCTGTCGTACATGTTTATTTGTTTGCTTGGTTGGACACTTTTTATGGCCGTAGGTACCAAGACATTATAAGTAGGTAATTATTTAGCCCGTTAGGGCAAGGGATGGATGATTCCATACCCAATTTTCAGCAAATTATGCTTGGTTGTTTGTGCTTGTTTGCAGTTTTATATTATACAGGTACAAAACAGGGAAACATACGATAAACAGGGGACGCTCTGTCAAAATTTCGTTAGCCCGTAGGGAAGTACCTCTCCATTTTAACCCACCATACTTAATTAAAATTTTTATCTTTTCATTAATCTTTTCACATTGAGGACAATGTGAGATTCAAGTATGGGGAGGGGAATTACTTGACCAATCATTTGCTCAAATAATTATAAAATTCTCTAATCAACAAATATTTTTGTAGCAAACAAAGATTATTTTTATTAAACCTAAAGAGAAATCCAAGAAAATTTTTTCGCAAATAACCAATAACTAAAAAGTTAAAAAGTAAAAAGAAGTTTTGTAATACTGAGAAGAAGTTTATGCAGAATATGACGTTTATACTCAATCCCTCCGTTATAGTGAGATAAACCTCATGCCATATAAATATTTTTTCGGAAGCTTTGAGTGAGTCACATGTTTCGTGTGATTTAGAACTTGTCGCAATTATTCATTTCAAGACCGCACGAAGAGTTGTATAAGGAAGAAGGTAATATTATCACAATCCCATCAAACCATTCTGCAAATCACAAAACCCAAAACCTTAACCAAAACCCTACCACTTTTTCCATCTGACCGGTAAAATACAACACTGGTCTTTTACCGGCAGACCCTAAAGAACTGGAAATTCATTCTTTCGATTTCAATTTCCTTTGCTGCATACATTTCACAAAACCTAGGTTGCTTCCAGAACTTAGGGAGATAATCTTTCTCTTTAGAAATGAGGTGAGGAAAAAGTAGCGCCAAGACGAACAAAGGCCACCATTTTGTGGAATTTCCAAAAACACAATGAAGAGAAGATCAAAAAGATACAAACGATGCTTAGGTTGCGGAAACTGGTCCCATGAAGGAAGATGTAGAAAAAGTCAAACTCAGTCTCAGCATAAATATACCGAACTAATGAGGGTGGGGGCTATTAGACTCAAAGCCGAATGATCCACTAGAGTTGGAAGTTATGTTCAGAACAGGATTGAGGAAGAACTGATCCACATCCTTTACAGAGTCACTAGGTCTCTAAAAAAAATCGGGAGAAAGAGCTAACCATCGAAGACATCTCAGGATCCCCGACAATCAGCAAAAGTTTTATTTACCATCCTCAACGTCATTAACTAAGATCCTTTATCCAACACAAAATACCAAAATCCCAACTCACACAAAACCAACCTATATTACCTTCTGCTATATGCAACCCTTCACAAAGGTGGAGATTTGAACTTGTTACAAGCTTATTTATCACAAGCTGCATTTTGACTAAGAGTGTTCACAAACATACATCACAAGTATGATCAGATATAAAACCGAGTGTAAGTGAAAATTGTGAGAACGTGACATTTTGCATAAACGGAAGCTCATAAAAACGAAATTTCCATTTTATTTATCAGTAATACAAATTAAGGTTGGTTATTTTGTTTCCATTTTCTTGGAACTCGTTTAAAGGATGGCTATAATCTGAGTTTGCTGTTTTTAGAGAATATTTATAAATAGATTTCTTGAGGACAAGCAATGTTCAAGTATGAGGATGTTTGATGTACATAAAATTATACATCTTTTCAGCACCAACTAATCTCTAAAAACTGCAATTTCTATCAAATAACATAGCAAAAAAGGCTACTTAGCATAATAAAATATAATATCAGGTGAAACCAAGCCCCAAACGAAGAAACAAGCGAAAAGACGAAGAAAAACGAAAGAAAACACAAGAAAAACAAAGAAACATGCCCCCATGCCTCAAGAAACACGCCCACATGCTTTTGAACACAAGAAAAGACAAAAGCTATAAGAAAAGACAAAAACTGGGAAGAAAAGCACGGGGCCGTGGTCGTCTTTGGCACATGTCATAAAAATACACGGGGGCGTGCCCACGTAAGCACGGGGCCGTGCTTCTCACTCCAGATTGCCTATAAATAGTGGCTCATGTTGCACTCATTTGGTGTGCCTTGAATAGAGTTCTATCCAGTTTTCACTTATAAAAACACCTACTAACACTCATATTGAAGATCTAGTGAAGAGTTAGAAGGCTTGGAGATCACCATCATCAACCATCATCTTCAACCATCATCATTATCATTAAGAAGGAAGATTCACCCACATTTGGTTAGATTGTTCTAGTTTAATCATGTGTTTGTTACTATCATCCATTCTTCATAACAATGCTCATTATGAGCTAAACTCCATTTACCATCTAATGTCTATGAAGAAACTTTGTTTTACTTGATAATTATATAAAACATGTGGGTTAGTCTAGTAAAGTACGTGGTTATCTTACAATTATCTTTTGATGAGAAATGTTTCACCATCTTAAATCAACAAATTCAAAGTTGGTGATTGTCAATTATATTGGCAATCATTCATGATAGATTCATGTTCTTGAAAGATAGAAATACTTTGATAATTTATCGAAACATGGATCCTTATATTGTATTTAGAAATGATGAGATATAAGTTATGATCTATTTCTTTAAGTCTTGGTAATCCGAAAATGGCTCTGCTTAGGATATCATGCTAGTTAAAGAAATCATATGTTAATGGAATGTGTAAGTATAACCTACTTAAATCAACCAAGGGGAGGTTGTGTGACTAAACTACAACCACCCGAAGTTGTTAAAATTGGTATTTGAGAAATCGGAGTCAATCCTAATCTTTCTATTTAACGAAACTACATGCCAACTTAAATTGACATTCTCGAGGTAGCATGACATTAGAAAATGGTCGACTTTAAAATGCGCATGATACTCCCTTTTTTCATAGATGCTCGCTTAGAAATGAGGAGCTATCTATCATATATTATTACGACAAGTTTTACCACATGTTTACGTATTAATAATCAATGATAAAATGGAGTGGATTCTTGATCTTAGATGGTAACCTTCATATAATTGAATTACTTGTTTAGAATATCTCGTCTTGGTCACCTATATATTATATTTAAGTATTTATATTTTATAAAATTTCAAAAAATAAACCTCAAAATGATTAAAACATCCGATTAAAGTAAAACGACGGTTCATTATTAGAAACTTTTGTGTCCACGGATCGATACTTGGTTCTTACCAATACTATTCTACATATACGATAGGTACACTTGCCTATTTTGTGTGTGTTTAGTAATTGTAGATATCTTTTTGATAAATTTAAAACACGATCTTGTGCAAAAGCTAAATAATCCATCTCTTTCATATTTAACCGCAACGCACACTCCACATCTGCATACACTTACCATTTAAGGTAAGTGTATTAACTATCACATCGAGTTTGCACACAGCCCCGAAAACATAATAAGGAAATGGGGCTGGAAACTCACCTGGATCCGGTTACGCTCAGAGCCAGTAGTAATCCCTTTCTTTAATTGTGCACGACTAACTGTTAATTATATGTGTGTTAATTAACCGTATAATTAATTAAGTCGGTATATTAGTTAAACCAACGTATTTTCTAGGTTGAGCTCCTTTGTTTGGTCTATGATGATGGACTAGTTTGTTTTAGATAGGATATGGGCTTAGCAACTTATGGACTTAGTTAGGTCAGGCCCAACTGTCCATTAAGGCATCTGGGCCTAACTGGGTTCAGCCCAAACCAAACAGAAATAGGGTGGCCGAGAACTCCAGGCAGAGTAGCCACATTGACCGAGAACCTATGTTGACTGATAACTTCTGTTTGACCGAGAACTCAGGTCACCGAGAACTCAATGGCCGAAAACTCATGAAACCGAGAACTCAATGGCCGAGAACTCATGAAACCGAGAACTTAGGTCATCGAGAACTCCTCATCAAATGCTTTCAGCTTAGTTTTGCAATCATTTATCATCTCAGGTAGCTGATGATGGTCTTTATCACTAATTTTGATAACATTAGCTACTCTTCTTATACATTTTACACCTATTATCCATTCGTCATCAAGATTTAACCCGCCCTTGGCATAAAGCTTGAACCTTTTTCTATTTCAAACCCGTTTTAACTAGATCTTTAACTAATGAGTTGATTAAGTCCATTGTTAACATCAAGACATTTTTATGGTCAAAAGGTGCCCAATTTGTCCTTGTATTAAATCTTGGGGCCAACCGTTCTTAAAAATGAAATCTTTAAGCTAAAACATACCTTTATGATCCACTTCGAGCTACGGTTAGCTTTAAAACGCGACCTTGGACTTGTATCTTTTTTGTAAAATTAAAGATCTATCACAGATCCTCCTTGATATGGTTTCAGGTAATGGCCGCCAGTTATGGAGGCGTTTTGGTTTTAGTGTGTGTTTTATGGTGTAGGCTATGATGTGGAATGGATGGAAATGGAAATGATTAGGGTTTAAGGGGTATTTATAATCCCTTAAGCCCATGAACCTAAACCCATCTTTCCTATTTGGTCCATAATTAATTCCATCTAATTAGCCTACTTATCTTTCCATCTTTATTATTTTATTATTTCTTTACTAACTTAAGTAAACTTCCCATCATAACAAATACATATATTAAATATTATTATTTGAAATTTTGGGATGCTACAAGTTTGTTATCAAATATCACCAACTTAACACGAAATACTTCATTATAAAAGAGCTTTTTAATTTTTTTTATTAGACAAATAGTATACTTCAAATAGTGCATTTTATTATTATTATTATTATTATTATTATTATTATAGATAAAAATCAAAGTTTTGTGCACAAAAGCTTTTCAAGGTTATTATTTGAATGTTTTATATAATTACTTTCAAGTATTACATCATTTGTTTATTTGTTTCAATGGTTGTAGCTTCCCTTCCAAACTACTTGTACTTTGGTCAATTTGATGAAGTTTTCTTTATGTTGGTTCTTGTACCCGTAATAAACCTAACTAATAACGACCGAATTTGTGTCAACTCACCACCACAGTGTTCGTGTTTCTGTTTAAATATTTTAACTTGATGGAACTATTTTTTGGGTTTAATTCTGAATCGTAACAAACGTAGCCGCTACTAACAAAATTTGTGTTAACTCACCGCTACAATCGTGTTTTACCGACCGAATAAACATTGTTTTAAGTATGTTATTTTTTCCGTATCATATGCTATGTGTTTTGGATGTTTACTAATTTGTGTTACGGGTTTAATGTTTGTAACAATACGAAACTAACCAACACTAATCGAATTCATGCCATCGTCGCAACGTGGTGGGTTTGCTACCTAATTATTATTATTATTATTTTATTAGACAAATATATGTTTATTATTTTATATTTAATTTTAGACAAAATAAATAAGTGCATTTTCTAAAACCCATGATAACTTTGATCAATTTTTTCAATAGTTTAAACAGATCTATATATGTATACTTATATATATATATATATATATACAGATATAGGATCAGGATCATGAGAGAACTTTTTTGAAATTGAAAACTATGAGAACCATTTTGGACCATAAAAAACCCAAAAAAAAAATCATAAAATAAAAAAAACACAAAAATGAAAAAAGTAAAAAAAACCAAAATTCTTATTTTAACATCCCGGTTTCATTAAAAAAACTCGGTTTAGCAAATTATATACACATATGTATAATATATACATATATGTACATTTACATGATTTTTTTATACACCTGTGTATGATTTAAGATAAATGATACTGTACACATGTGTATATTACGTAACTAAAGATTAAATAAAATTATACATGTGTATAATACGACGTTTTTTTTTTAATGAAACCGGAATGAAATATAAGAATTTTGGTTTTTTTTAATTTTTTAAAATTTTTGTTATTTTTTGTTTTATGATTTTTTTTAAATACTTATTTTAAATGTGTTTTTAGTGGTCCAAAATGGTTCTCAAAGTTCTCAATTTGCAAAGGGTTCTCTTAGGATCCTTATCATATATATATATATATATACTATATTAAAATACATATAGGAAGGGCAAGAAAGTAATTTCACAAAAAACTCTTAGAATTAAGAGGTACAATTTGTTTAAGCTTAGTCAACAAGTGCTTATTGCATAAAATATTACCAACAAAAGGTTTAAGATCCCGCCCAAATTCCTTATTCTCCAGATCCGTTTCAAATTTTGAATTACTCTAATATGCCAAATATCACCAAAACCAAAATGCTTTTAATCTCTCTCTCTCTCTCTCTCATACCATTGCAGCGGTTCACCATTCACCACCGAAAGCCAGGGGTTCCTTTTCATCATCTTCATCAACATCGTCCTTTAAACAGCTCATCTCTCCGTCCACACCACAATCATAGTCAGTTTAGGTAAACTTTCAAACCCTAATTTGGTTTATTTTGTATTCAAATCATCATCTTTTAATTGTATTTTAGGGTTACGAATTTGGGGTATGTATTAGTTAGGGTTCTTTGATATTTGATTTTTTTATGACTTAACTATGATTAATGCTTGATTTAGGTTAGATTAGTGCTGGATTTCTCTATCACCTCAGACTCAGCGAATATTAAGTCTGTGGTAGCAACAACATTTTAGATAATACAACAATTGTTAAGTTGTTTTCAAACCTAGCCTTTTCACATTTTATTTTATTTTTTTTTGCAGGTGATTGTTCTTTCAAGGTATTGTTTTACTTGCTATTATTGCTTCTTGGTAGTTCAAATAAAAGGATAAAGTTGTGTACCTTGCAGAAATTGAGGTATTACATTTTCGTTTATTTGACTTTAATTATATAATAAATTATGTCATTAACAATTTGAATGATTTTTATGAAAAACTTGGAAATGAGGCTGATGATAAGATGCAATGCATCATATTATTTAGAGGTGGCTTAGGCCCACTTGCAAGGTTCTTGCTCTCAAGGTTTGTGAACGAATTTTCTTATTTTGGTGCAGAAGTAAAGAGTTTACTTATTTCGTCCATCGTCATTACTATTATTTACTGATTTACTGTGCGAGTACTTATGAACACGTACCGATTGTTTTGATGGTGCAGATGGCTATTGCTAAATCTCAATATATAGTTACTAATAAACAACAAACTTTGTAATATTATATGATCAAATTTGTATTGCAAACTACGTTTGACTTAAGTACAGATCTAAAAACAACTTTTAATCGCCCATTTTTATCTGTAATGATTGTTAATTCTTAACAAAATTTTTATAGCTTTAGACTTTTGTATAAAATGGTGCAACTACAGTCATTACAAACAACAAAATTTTGACTATATAAGTCTGCAAACATTTAAGTTTACCGAATAAACTAGATAAATATATCTTATATTTGTAAACTTTATGCCTTTATATATATATATATATATATATATATATATATGCATGTATAGATCAGCAGCTGCCTTGAGGAAGAGAGACAAACGGCTCGACATAAACGACTTTGGATCAGTGGTATTCTTAAATTCAAGTTCCTGACAAATTTACTTGACTTCTTCAGCCGATGGTACTTACAATGAAGAAAATTGTCAAATTAGGTAATTGAAGCTTTTCAGTTTGAATTAAATAGTTTTATAATATTGATTTGATTATTTCTTTTATTAATAACCAATTTGTTCAATTTGAAGTATGTTTGGATGGGTTCAAAATGTGAATCTCATATCAGCAAAATCGGATGTTCGGGTGCATCGTATCTTGGCTAAAGGTAACCTGCACTTTATGCATATTTTTTTTAATCTCTTTTATAAAGTTTCTAATGTTTATTATAACTTTGTTAATAAATTGCATATTTTATGCAGGATGCGTCTGCAACAGATCAAAAAAGGGGATTTTTCAGGCTATTTGAGTCCAACCGCACTTGAATGCGCTAAACCGTTTGATTACATACCATTTGGTGAGAAAAAGCACATGCTAATTTTGATCCGTATGTGAGTGAATGGCTCGTTTTGGAATCATACTGAACCAAAAGACAAACATTCAGTTTTTGTGTTTTTAAAAACAATTGGGTTTAGTTTTTTGGTTTTTCGGTTATCACAATGGGTTCAGTTCGCTTTTAAAAAACGGTAATTTAGACTTTGGCCAAAACGTTTTTTTTATACAGTTGTCATCTTGGTTCAGGTTCTATGTCATATTTCATAAGGATTTATAAATTTTCTAATTTGTTAAGCCTCATTCTAACATTATGAATTGTTTCATGAAAAAACATATATTTGACTGATGTATATAAAAATATACATCTTTTTAGCATCAAATAATCTCTAAAAACTACAACTTCTATCGTATAATATAGTTAAAATAACTACTTATCATGTTAAAATGTATTTTCAGGTGAATCCAAGTCTCAAACGAAGAAACGAATGAGAAGCCAAAGAAAAACCAAAGAAAACAGCAAAACATGGGGCTGTGCTTCAGGAAACATGGGGCTGTGCTTTCAGGAAACATGGGGCTGTGCTTTTGGAAACACGGGGCCGTGCTTTTGGGAAACACGGGGCTGTGCTTTTGGAAGCACGAGGCCGTGCTTCCGGTCACTTTTTAGAAAAGACAAAAAAATCTACAAGAAAGACAAAATAGTGAACAACTGGACACGGGGCCGTGCTTTTGGAAGCACGGGGCCGTGCCTACATTCCAGAAACGACAAAAATAAATAGCACATGTCATTAAAAAGCACGCGGGCATGCATCAGGAAGCACGGGGCCGTGCCTACCTTCCAGAAACGACAAAAATAAATAGCACATGTCAATAAAAAGCACGGGGGCGTGCCTCAAGAAGCACGGGGCCGTGGTCATCTTCGAGAAACGCCAAACAAATCTGACACATGTCATAAAAATGCACGGGGGCGTGCTCATCAAGCACGGGGTCGTTCCTCACTCTCCAGATTGCCTCTAAATAGTGGCTCTTGTGCCATTTGAAGAGTGTGCCATGAAAAGAAATCTATTCGGTTCTCTCTTATAAAAACTCACACTAACACTCACTTTGAAGATCTAGTGAAGAGTTTGAAGGCTTAGAGGTCATCACCATCAACCATCATCATCATTCATCATCATCATCATTAAGAAGGAAGATTCATCTATATTTGGTTAGATTATTCCAAGTTTAATCATGTATTTGTTATTATCATTCATCTTAATGTTTATCATCATGCTCATTATGAGCTAAACTCCTTTTACCATCTAAAATCTATGAAAAAGCTTTGTTTTACTTGATAATTATATAAAACATGTGGTGTAGTCTAGTAAAGTAAATGGTTATATTACAATTATCTTTTGATAAGAAATGTTTCACCATCTTAAATCACTAATTCAAAGTTGGTGGTTGTCAATTTCATTGGCAATCGTTCATGATCGATTCATATTCTTGAAAGATAGAAATACTTTGATACATTATCGAAACATGGATCCTTATATTGTACTTAGAAATGATGAGATATAAGTTATGATGTATTTTTCTAAACCTTGGTGATCCGAAAATGGCTTTGCTTAGGATATCAAATTAGTTAAAGAAATCATATGTTAATGGAATGTGTAATTATAACCTACATAAATCAACCAAGGGGAGGTTGTGTAACTAAACTACAACCACCCGAAGTTGTTAGAATTGGTATTTGAAAAATCGAAGTCAATCCTAATCTTTCTATTTTACGAAACTACTTGCCAACTTAAATTGGCATCAATGAGATGGCATGACATTAGGAAATGGTGGACTTTAAAATGCGCATGCTATCTCCTTAGTGCCAAAGATGCTCACTTAAGGTTTAAGGAGCTATCTGTCATATATTATTATGGCAAGTTTACCACATGTTCAAATATTATTTATCAATGCTAAAATGAAGTGGATTCCTGATCTTAGATAGTAACCTTCGCATAATTGAACAACTCGTTTTGAATCTCTTTTCTTGGTCACCTATATATTATATATATAAGTATTTTTATTTTATAAGAAGTTTGAAGAAAATTAACCCCAAAATGATTAAAACCTCGGATTAAAGTAAAACAACGATTCATTATTAGAAACATTTGTGTCCACGGATCGATACTTGGTTCTTACCAATAATATTCTACATATACGATAGATACACTTGCCTATTTTGTGTGTGTTTAGTCTTTGTAGAAATCACTTTTATAAATTTAAAACACGATCTTGTGCAGAAGCTAAATATCCAATCTATCATATTTATACAAGCTACGCGCACGCACATCAAAAGTTTTTTGGCGCCGTTGTCGGGGACACGGTACGTTTCTAAGAACGATCCATGTTTTAATTTAATCATTGTCTATAATTGTACAAATTTTTTAACTTCTATTTCATTTTATTTTTATATTTTTTATTTTTTTTAAATACTAAAATATATAATTTTACAGTTAGCCTACTTTTTACCTTTAATTACCTTACATTTACTTTAGCTTAACTAATTTAGACCCTAGCATAGTTTAAAGTAGCTTAGCCTAACTCGTAGTTTAACTTTGACAAATCTTAGCTAACTTTTGCCTTAGTCTTAATTTTGATTTAGTTCCATGTATGTCCTCTACTATTGAGCCTGAGCTTGTTTCTCCAATTTATGAACCGGAACAACTCTTTCGTCGACGAGCACGTAAACGGACAGCAGGAACCGCCGAAGCAATCAAAGACGAATCAGTAGACGCGACCACATCAGGAGAAAATCAAATCGAAGAAATGATGGCGGCCCAGAATAATGAGCCGAACATGAGCCAGTATGCCAAGCCAACTCTCGAAGGCTACGGCAATGGAGTGGCTCCTCCCGAAATTACCGAAAATTTCGAAATCAAATCAAGCACCATTCATATGGTGGAAAATTCAGTTCAATTTCATGGTCTCCTCGACAAAGACCCTCTTTCTCACATATCTCGATTCCTACGACTCTGCGAAACCTTTAAAATTCAAAACTGTTCGGACGATTAAATCAAACTCAAACTCTTTCCTTTCTCTCTAAGGGGCTAAGCCCTAGAATGGATGGAATCTATTTCCTCTGGTTCCATCACCACTTGGGACCAGATGGTTGAACAGTTTCTCCTCAAATATTTTCCGCCCGATAAAACTGCCAAATACCGAGCCAGCTTTACCGGATTCCGGACCGATGATGATGAGTCGTTACACGCTGCATGGGAGAGATGCAAAAGTCTTCTAAGAAGATGTCCACATCATGGACTGAGCGTATGGTTACAAGTACAAACTTTCTTTGACGCACAATCCAGTCAAAACAAGCAAGCCATCGACCAGATCGCTGGTGGAGACTTGGGATCCAAATCACCTAACGAAGCATTTAAAGTCCTGGAGAAGGCCGCAAAGAAGAGTTTTGCTTACAACCCACCAAGATCTACACCTACCCATAAAGGAATACACCACGTTGACTCCAACACCCTAGTCACAGCACAGCCCGAAGCTCTTTCTAAAAAATTCGAACAACTTCAAGCCGAACTATCAAAAACCAGACCCACTTGTGACACTTGTGGAGGAAGACATAAGACAAGTGACTGTAAACAAGTCATTATGGCCATGGAAGAAGTTGATTTCATCGCTCGTCAGAACAACGCTTTCAGCAATAACTACAATCCAGGATGGAGAAACCACCCGAATTTCAGCTGGAAAGACGGAGGTAACGCTCAATCCTTACCAGGATTCGAAAAAAGACCGATGAATCAACCCTTCCAGTCTAAACCTCAATTTCAAGATCAAAGTTCTAGTAGCCGTCAAAACCCAAGCTACTCAAAGATCGAAGAAATGCTAATCCAACTAATGACAAAAACAAATGAAGCTGAGAAGAAGGCCGACTCAAGAGCTGTTGATATCAGCGGAGTATTGTTAAAACATGAATCCCACCTCAAAAGTCAACAAGCATCATTGCGGTATCTAGAAACTCAGATTGGACAGATTTCCCGACAATTGTCAGAAAGACCACCCGACGCTCTTCCAGGCAACACTATAACAAACCCAAATGCAGCAGCCAACGTTGTTACATTAAGAAGTGGCACAACGACTGTTGCCTCACCAACTTCAGAACCAGTTATGGAAAAGGAATCCCCTGATAAAACGCAGGAAAAACTGATCCCAACAGGCACCGTACAACCTAAGGAACCAGTCCGAACTTATGTTCCACCTATTCCATACCCTGGACGGCTGAAACAGGAGAGATTGGAAGCTCAGTATGGGAAGTTTTTAGAACTCTTTAAACAACTCCACATCAACATCCCTTTCGTCGAAGCCATTGATCAAATGCCGACATATGCAAAGTTTCTCAAAGAAGTACTGACCAACAAAAGGAAGCTGGAGGAGATCTCGCACGTCACCTTGAGTAAAGAATGCTTAGTTGTCCTCCAAAGCAAGCTGCCTCCGAAAATGACCGATCCAGGGAGCTTTACTATCCTTTGTCTCATAGGAAAATTGTCTGTTAGCAATGTCATGGCTGATCTAGGAGCTAGTATTAACTTAATGCCTTATGCGGTTTTTGCAAAACTAGGGATAAGAGAACCAAAGCCCACCCGCATGAGTATTCAGTTAGCAGACCGATCTGCCAAATACCCTCGGGGAATTGTTGAAAACATGCTTATCAAAATTGATAAGTTTGTTTTCCCATTAGATTTTGTGATTCTAGACATGGAGGAAGACAAAAGTGTACCTCTGATTTTAGGAAGACCCTTCTTGGCCACTGCAAAGGCTATTATTGATGTTTGCACCGGCAAACTCATTCTCAGGGTCAATGACGAGGCAATCACTTTTGACATAGGAAAATCTATGCAATATCCGCAACATCACGATGACGCATTATATTGTATCGACATCATCGATTCTATCGTGAGTTGCTATGTGAGAGATTCCTCCATCACTAGCAGGATGGAAACACAAATCTTAACCGAAACCATCACCAAACCTATCTTAGATAACGAAAATCTCAATGCTATCAACAACAATCAAGAAACATTAGAAATAGTATGTGAGATCACCGAGAACAATGAAAAATCAAAACCATCAATCGAAGAACCACCAGCCTTAGAGTTAAAAGAACTACCAAAACATCTCGAATACGCCTTCCTAGAAAAAGATTCTCAACTCCCTGTAATTATTTCATCTCACCTTTCCAAAGAAGAGAAAGACGAACTTCTTAAGGTTCTCAAAAACATAAGAAGGCCATCGCATGGAAGATCATGGATATCAAGGGCATCAGTCCCTCCTTTTGTACTCACAAAATGCTCATGGAAGAAGAATACAAACCCGTGGTCCAACATCAAAGACGTCTCAATCCCAACATGCAAGATGTGGTGAAGAATGAGGTAATCAAACTCCTTGATGCCGGATTAATCTATCCAATCTCAGATTCACCTTCGGCCAGTTCAGTTCAAGTAGTACCCAAGAAGGGAGGAATGACAGTTGTAATGAACGAGAAGGACGAGCTAATACCGATGAAGACCATCACAGGTTGGCGAGTTTGCATTGACTACCGGAAGCTTAATGACGCCACAAGAAAGATCATTTTCCACTTCCTTTTATCGATCAAATGCTTGAGCGACTATCTGGAAAAATGTACTACTGTTTTCTTGACGGATTTTCCGGATATTTCCAAATTCCCGTTGCTCCTGAGGATCAGGAGAAAACAACCTTTACATGTCTGTATGGAACCTTCGCCTATCGAAGAATGCCATTTGGACTATGTAATGCTCCGACCACCTTCCAACGTTGCATGGTGGCCATCTTTCATGAAATGATCGAACACTCTATGGAAGTTTTCATGGACGACTTCTCAGTCTTTGGAGACTCCTTCGATCATTGTCTGAAAAACCTAGACAAAATGTTGACTAGGTGTGAGGAAGTGAATTTAGTACTCAACTAGGAAAAATGCCACTTTATGGTCAAAGAAGGCATCGTTCTAGGTCATAAGATATCCCAAGCAGGACTAGAAGTTGATAGAGAAAAAATAGAAACCATATCCAAACTTCCACCACCAACTTCAGTTAGAGCCATTAGAAGTTTTCTAGGTCACGCGGGATTTCACCGTCGCTTCATAAAAGACTTTTCCAAACTTTCTAGACCTATGACCAAACTTCTGGAGAAAGACACGCCCTTCGTTTTCTCTGAAGAATGTGTTGAATCGTTCAACATATTGAAAGACAAACTTGTCAACGCACCAATCATGACTACACCTGGTTGGACCCTTCCATTCGAAATCATGTGCGATGCAAGTGACTTTGCAGTTGGAGCCGTACTCGGACAACGCAAAGAAAAACACTTTCACCTAATCTACTATGCTAGTAAAACTTTTAATGATGCACAAGAAAACTAAACCACAACAGAAAAAGAGTTATTAGCAGTAGTTTTCGCCTTTGAAAAGTTTAGATCCTACCTAGTTCTTTCCAAAACAGTAGTTTACACCGACCATGCCGCCATACGTTACCTCTTCAACAAGCAAGATGCCAAACCTAGACTTATCCGATGGATCCTACTGCTCCAAGAATTCGATTTAGAAGTCAAGGACAAGAGAGGAGCAGAGAATGTAGCCGCAGACCATCTCTCACGCTTAGAATGCCCAGATTCAGAGGAACTTCACAAAGAAATTATAGATGATACTTTTCCACACGAAATTCTCATGCATATCCAAACAGTCATGCAGGAAAAGGATGAAAGTCCTTGGTTTGCGGACTTCGCTAACTATCTGGCTTGTAGAATCCTAAGAAAAGGGCTAACTCATCAACAACGCAAGAGATTCTTCTCCGACCTTAAGTTCTACTTCTGGGAAGATCCATACTTGTTTAGGATAGGGGCCGATTAGGTTATTCGTAGGTGTTTAGCAGGAAAGGAAACCTTATATATTCTCAAACACTGCCATGAAGGACCTACTGGGGGACACCACGGTACCGCCGCTACGGTCAGAAAAGTGTTTGATGCAGGATTCTTCTGGCCCACCATATACAAAGATACACATGCTTTGATCCAAGCATGCGATGCTTGTCAAAGAGCCGAGAACATCTCAGCCAAGAATGAGATGGCTCAAAAAGGCATTCAATTTTGTGAGGTCTTTGATGTATGGGGAATAGATTTCATGGGCCCTTTTCCTAACTCATTAGGAAATAAGTACATCCTAGTAGCAGTCGACTACGTGTCTAAATGGGTAGAAGCTAAAGCTCTTCCCACTAATGATGCTCGGGTTGTAGTAAGATTTCTGAAAAAGTTATTTTCACGATTTGGTACTCCGAAAGCCCTAATCAGCGACAGAGGTACCCACTTCTGTAACGCTCTGATGGATAAAGTCTTAGCACGATATGGTGTTCACCACCGACTGGCAACACCATATCACCCTCATACCAATGGGCAAGTAGAGGTCTCGAATCGAGGAATTAAAAGGATTTTAGAAAGAACTATAGGAATGAATCGCAAAAATTGGACAGAAAAGTTAGATGACGCTTTGTGGGCCCTCAGGACGGCTTACAAAACTCCCATAGGAACAACACCATTCAAACTTGTTTATGGGAAGGCATACCATCTACCGGTAGAACTAAAACACAAAGCGTATTGGGCTCTGAGAGCAGTGAATTTTGATCTAATGTCCGCCAGTAAAAACCGAGAAGATCAAATTCACGAGCTCGAATAACTAAGAGCACTGGCATATGAAAATTCCTGGTCTTACAAAGAAAAGACTAAACGTTTACACGACGCCCGTTTAAAAGGAAACAAGAAATTTCAAGTTGGCGACCTTGTATTGTTATATAACACACGTTTACGTCTTTTCCCAGGAAGGTTGAAATCTTGTTGGACAGGCCCACGCATAGTTGAAACAGTTTTTGACTATGGGACAGTCGAGATTTCAAATTCTGAAGGCCAGAAGTTCAAAGTTAATGGACATCGATTGAAATCATACATCGATGGACCATTCGAAACCGTCTCGGAGGTACTAATCCTCCACCCAGATCAATGAACATTTTGGAAGTTGGGTCTGGCCAAGACCCTGATTAAACTAGGCATTGAAATAAGGTTAAAAATATATAATAAATATAATAATAATAATAATAATAAAAATAATAATAATAATAATAATAATAATAATTTTAAGTATTATTATGCTTGTTGGTCGTATGCAGTTTTTATATAGGTACACTACATGAAAACGGACGAAAAACAGGGGACGCTCTGTCGAAATTTTGTTGGCCCGTAGGGAAGTTCCTTTCCATTTTACCCTCCATATTTCATATGAATCTTATTATGAATCTTTTTATAAATCTTTTCACACTGAGGACAATGTGAGATTCAAGTGTGGGGAGGGGAATTACTTGACCAATTGCTTGCTCAACTAATTATAAGATTCTCTAATAACAAAATTTTTGTAGTAAATAAAGACTATTTTTATAACAAAACCAAAAGAAAATCCAAGAGAATTTTTTTTGCAAATAACTAACTACAAATCTACTTTAACCAAAAAAGTGAAAAAGTAAAAAGAAGTTTTGTAATAATGAGAACAAATTTATGCAAATTATGGCCTTTATACCCAATCCCTCCGTTACTGTGAGATAAAACTCATGCCATATAAATATTTTTTCCGGAAGCTTTGAGTGAGTCATATGTTTCGTGTGATTTAGAACTTGTCGCAATTATTCATTTCAAAACCGCACGAAGCGTTGTATAAGGAAGAAGGTAATATTGTCACAATCCCATCAAAACATTCTTCAAATCACAATACCCAAAAACCTTAACCAAAGCCGTACCACTTTATCCATCTCACTGGTAAAATACAACACTGGTCTTTTACTGGCAGACCCTAAAGAACTGGAAATGCATTCTTTCGATTTTAATTTCCTTTGCTGCATACATTTCGCAAAACCTAGGTTGCATCCAGAACATAGGAAGAAAATCTTTTTCTTTAGCAATGAGGTGATGAAAAAGTGGCGCCAAGATGAACAAAGGCCACCATTCTGTGGAATTTCCAAAAACGCAATGAAGAGAAGAGCAAAAAGATGTGAAAAATGCTTAGGTTGCTGAAACTAGTCCCACGAAGGAAGATGTAGACAAAGTCAAACTCAGTCTAAGCATGAATATACCGAACTAATGTGGGTGGGGGCTATTAGGCTCAAAGCCGAACGATCCATTAAAGTTGGGAGTTATGTTCAGAGCAGGATTGAGGAAGAATTGATCCACATCCTCGACAAAACTGGTCTTGACAATCTGACCTTAAAAGAGTCACTAGTTAAAAAAAAAAGTAGCAATCAGGAGAAAGGAGCTAACCGTTGAAGACATCTTAAGACTCCCGAAAATCAGCAGAAGTTATATTTACCATCCTCATTAACCTAAAACCCTTGAACCACCACCAAATACCAAATCCCTACCCAAAACCAACCCATATTACCTTCTATCTATGCAACCCTTCACAAAGGTGGAGATTTGAATTTGTTACAAGATTATTTTCACAGGTTACATCTTGACTAAGAATGTTCACATACATACATCACAGGTATGATCAGATATAAAACCGAGAGTGAGTGAACATTGTGAGAACGTGACGTTAAGAGAAGCTCATAAAAACAAATCATCGTTTTATACATCACAGGTATTCTTATGGTTTAAGGTTGGTTATTTTGTTCCCATTTTCTTGGAACTCTTTTATGGGATGTTTAAGCTATGGTCCTGACTTGCTATTTTTAGAGAATATTTATAAGTAGCTTGATTGAGGACAAGCAAGGTTCAAGTGTGGGGATGTTTGATGTATATAAAAATATACATATTTTTAAAATAACTGCAACTTCTATCGTATAATATAGTTAAAAATAACTACTTATCATGTTAAAATGTATTTTCAGGTGAATCCAAGTCTCAAACGAAGAAACGAATGAAAAGCCAAAGAAAAACCAAAGAAAACAGCAAAACATAGGGTTGTGCTTCAGGAAACATGGGGCTGTGCTTCAGGAAACATGGGGCTGTGCTTTCAGGAAACATGGGGCTGTGCTTTTGGAAACACGGGGGCCGTGCTTTTGGAAACACGGGGCCGTGCTTTTGGGAAACACGGGGCTGTGCTTTTGGAAGCACGGGGCCGTGCTTCCGGTCACTTTTTAGAAAAGACAAAAAAATCTACAAGAAAGACAAAATAGTGAACAACTGGACACGGGGCCGTGCTTTTGGAAGCACGGGGCCGTGCTTTTGGAAGCACGGGGCCGTGCCTACATTCCAGAAACGACAAAAATAAATAGCACATGTCACTAAAAAGCACGCGGGCGTGCCTCAGGAAGCACGGGGCCGTGCCTACCTTCCAGAAACGACAAAAATAAATAGCACATGTCAATAAAAAGCACGGGGGCGTGCCTCAGGAAGCACGGGGCCGTGATCATCTTCGAGAAACGCCAAACAAATCTGGCACATGTCATAAAAATGCACGGGGACGTGCTCATCAAGCACAGGGTCGTTCCTCACTCTCCAGATTGCCTATAAATAGTGGCTCTTGTGCCATTTGAAGAGTGTGTCTTGAAAAGAAATCTATTCGGTTCTCTCTTATAAAAACACACACTAACACTCACTTTGAAGATCTAGTGAAGAGTTTGAAGGCTTGGAGGTCATCACCATCAACAATCATCATCATCCATCATCATCATCATTAAGAAGGAAGATTCATCTACATTTGGTTAGATTGTTCCAAGTTTAATCATGTATTTGTTATTATCATTCATCTTAATGTTTATCATCATGCTCATTATGAGCTAAACTCCTTTTACCATCTAAAATCTATGAAGAAGCATTGTTTTACTTGATAATTATATAAAACATGTGGTGTAGTCTAGTAAAGTAAATGGTTATATTACAATTATCTTTTGATGAGAAATGTTTCACCATCTTAAATCACTAATTCAAAGTTGGTGGTTGTCAATTCCATTGGCAATCGTTCATGATCGATTCATGTTCTTGAAAGATAGAAATACTTTGATACATTATCGAAACATGGATCCTTATATTGTACTTAGAAATGATGAGATATAAGTTATGATGTATTTTTCTAAACCTTGGTGATCCGAAAATGGCTTTGCTTAGGATATCAAATTAGTTAAAGAAATCATATGTTAATTGAATGTGTAATTATAACCTACATAAATCAACCAAGGGGAGGTTGTGTGACTAAACTACAACCACCCGAAGTTGTTAGAATTGGTATTTGAGAAATCGAAGTCAATCCTAATCTTTCTACTTTACGAAACTACTTGCCAACTTAAATTGACATCTATGAGATGGCATGACATTAGGAAAATGTAACGATTCCGGCAAATTCAGGTATACCTTAGCCGGAATATACCATTTATGTGTTATTTAATACTAAATATATGAATTATAATGTGTTTGTACGAGTATATAAGATTCACAGTACGAATTATACTCGAATGTACAGTTAGTCGTATTGGAATTACGATTAACCAATGAACGGTTATTGAAACCCGAACGAATCGAGGATTACGTCATAGATGAGATATATGATGTTTAGTAAGGCTTACGAAGTATTAAGGCTTCGGGATAAGTGAATTATAGCACAGAAAAAAAAAGGATTTCGATTTATTAGTACGTCGGTACGTTAAACGAAACCTTTAACATCAAACCAAGCAAGAGACGATCGATCAAGCAGAAAAAGATGCACAATGACCGACAATATGATGTGTTGAGTCAATAAATGTCATGGTTTAAGTTTTTAAAGATTTTAAATCGGTTTTATATAAATTTTATTTTTAAGCCGAAAAACGACCGTTTTAGCCTCGTTTTAAGCCGAATTAAGTGTTTAACCGAAAAACGAACTGAACCAGATTATCCACAACATTATCCGGATTACACAATCCAAATGTGTGGCCAAGTTTTGAGATGTGGGCCCCCCCCACACCTTACATGGACCGATCGGTCCATGGGTACACACACACACACTTCATTTTCTTTTTTTAACATTCCAACTCTCCAAATCCTCTCAACCCTTTACACATTCAACCAAAACCTTTGATTTTTAAGAAGATCCACAAGGTATAAACATGTTATTATGGTTTGATCTTGCTTTTTAATTCCAAAATCATGAGAAAATGAGGTTTCAAGTGAAAAATGGGTGAAAACCCGAGATGAAACCGATTCTTGCATGATCAAGTGATGTATACAAGTTATACAAGGGATCTTGGTCCAAGAAAGGAGTTAAAAGAGTCAAAAACGAATTTTTACGGTTAAAACCTTTGTTTTGATGTCTTAACCGAAACCATGAAAGAAATGGCTTGATTGTGGGTATAACTTGCTTGGTGTGGTGTTGTTGTGTTTGTAGGTGTTGTATCTAGTTGCTAGCAAAGGCTAGAAAGCAAGATCTTTGCGATCTAAAGCTAGAAACACAAGGTAGTTCAGTTTTTCGTATGATTTGTAAGATTTGGACAGATTGTGGTAGACTTAGAGTTGAGTCACGAAATTTCACAGAGATGATCTACACATGAAAATATGGGATCTGTGAAATTTTGGTAATTTTTGGATAAAGGATGAATATTTGGTGAATTTAATGCTCGGTTTTGGCTAAAAATGGTGAAAAATAGCTAAACATCATGAAAAATTCTGGACAAATTTAGATAAGCTTTTTATAACATATAAAAGTCACACACAAAATTTCAGGTCCATTGGAGAAGTCTAAGTAGGCTTTTCGGTAAAACGAGTTCTAGGGTTTTCTAGCTCGGTTTTGGTGAAAATGGCATGAAAAATGTTTAAGTACATGCTGATCGCATGGAAAGCATGTTTATATCAAAATGTTTAAGTACATGCTGATCGCATGGAAATGAATGTATTTATATATGTTTTATTGTACGGGAATCGTACGGAAATGTACTAAGATGGTAATTGTCTGAGTTGCTAACATTGTAAGGCCCCGCAACACGAGTGATTAGCTAAAAGCCGGTAGAGTGTGAATAGTACTATTGGTCTGACAAACCCAACTGGTCTGGCATGGATTTGCTGATGTTTCCCAGCCAGTTGCACATGTCTATTTTGGGGGTTATATATATTTTGCTATGTAATGTTAGACATAGCGGTTTGGGGCAGTTCCGTGTACGGGGGATATGTCACGGGTCCGTGGGCGGGGGATATGCCACGGGGATTGTGTGTGATAGTCAGAGGTTTCACTTGTGGGCTCAGCATAATTACATCGCTAATACATGATTTATTATAATAAATTGTCAATGTTTATTTAAATCTGTGAAACTCACCAACTATTCGTAGTTGACCCGTTTTTCTTTCCATGCTTTCTAGGTACCCCCAAATTGGAATGAGTGATACGTGCTTGATGATGTGTGCTATTTGTGGAAGATTAAGGATCTATATTTTTGCATTAAATATGTTAATGTACTATCGGTAAAACTTATGTGATAACACCTAGATAGTAACGAAACTCGGGACAATGTAATTCGTTTAAATTAATGTAGTGGTGTTTTCTTTATAAGCAATGCTGTTGATATCAGATGTGTCTGTTGCATCCCGTGTACGTTTCCGCTGCGGTTACGGGGTGTTACAGAACTTGGTATCAGAGCCATTGGTTATAAAGAATTAGGATGTCTTTAAAAGATACCTAAAATATAACCAGTAGCTCAAGTGTTATAGGATCTGAATATCAACTAATAAATTATTGTGACGAGGTCTGGATGAACTTGGATGGACAAGTGAGTTATTATGGTCCGGAACATAATAACAGACTTGTCCGCACGAGGGAATTCAGGGGAAGTCACAGGAGACTTTAATAGGTAAAATCGGCAACATATGTGTAAGTATATGATAATATTTTTATGTGACAAGGTTGTATAAATGTGTGTATATTAATTTAATTAGGACTTACATTATGAAAAGGACTATATGTTTGCTAACTTGTGTACAGGTAAGCATGTCAAGATCACGAAGTTTATCTGTAGAGGAGGACCCGGAGGAGGCCAGTTCCGGGGACTCTAGGAGTGTACGCTTAGGTTCCAGCACCGAGCCTTCTGAGACTAGCCTTAGGAGTGCCAGCTTGTCCTCCCCTGCTAGGGTTACCAGGTCTCCCACCCCACCAGCACCTCAGGTCACCCTCACCCCTCCCAGACCCGGTCCCCGCCTCACGGCGCGGATCAGTGTCCCGTATGTTCCACCTACCTTTACCCCACCCAGATCCACTTACCACAGAGGCGAGTCCTCCCGCCCCCAGCCCGGGCCTGTGCCGCCACCTGTGTGGGATACCCCCAGGCCAGTGAGGGATGAGCGTCCCTCCACCGAGGAGGCGTGGCTCCGGGTGCTCACCGAGCGGATGAATGAGCACACCACCGCCTTGACGGTGGGTATTCAGAGGAGGAATCACTTGGTGGATTGCATACTGGACAGCCAGCATGCGATCGCGCAGCTGAGGAGGGAGGACGCCTACTCCCTGGGGTTGATTGACCGGATGGAAACACGGATCCGGGGTTTAATGGCAGTGATTGTGGGGATGGCGGCGGTGTTGGTGTGGTTGGTATACCACTGTGATTAGATCATGTTAGGGTGGTGGTAGTCAGGGGCCGCTTTTTGATACTCTGTGTAAGCAGTTAGTGGTGATGCTAACATAGAGTGAATCTTGGGTAGTTATAATACAACCACTGGCCCTTAGGGGGTCTCTTTTGGGGTATATCATTATAGATACTTTTGGGTATCATTCAAGCACTGACCCATTGTGGGTTATGTCGAGATGATGCCGACATAGGCCTTATGTAGGAAAACTTAACTTATGTAATGATGACATGGATGTAATATGTACTAATGTTTATTAATGAATGGAATGTTTGTTGTGTTTTATGATTGGAACTTGTATTAATTATATATATTTCCTTGATGTTGTGTAGAATGGCACCAAAACGTTCAGCCCAATTGTCGGAAGTGGACGTGAGCCGTTTGATTGCTCAACAGTTAGAGGCGGCGATACCGGATATAGTATCGCGCATCGCCGCCAGTATTAACAATTCGACCAATCCAGCCCCTCCGAGCAATCAAACGACCACCAATAATGACGGGGAACGAAATACTAATCCTCCGCAGAATGATAACACGATTCCGAGTAATGACGCACCACCTAGGGTGGTCGTTACAGACAGTAATGGCCCTATACCTACTGTAGAGACGAACCGTACTGAACCGATTCCTGCATCCAGGGGATGTTCGATCAAAGACTTTATGTTGTGCAAACCCCTAGAATTTAGCGGATCTGAGGGACCCAATGGGTTGGTTAAGTGGATTGAGAAAATAGAGGCTGTTGTGAACATCAGCAACTGCCCTGAGGATTACGTTGTTAAGTATGCTACCTGCACGTTCACGGACCATGCCTTGACATGGTGGAACACCATAGTGCAGACTCGCGGTCAGGCGGCGACAAACCGCATGACCTGGACAGAGCTCAAGGCTCTCGTACTGGAACATTTCTGCCCGAAAAACGAACTACAAAAGTTAGAAAACGAATTGTGGAACCTGGAGATGCAGGGGGCAGACCACTTAGGTTATACAAACCGATTTAATGAATTGTCGCGATTAGTGCCATGGTTGGTCACCCAGAGTCAAAGAGGGTTGAGCGTTATATATGGGGACTAACTCCACTAGTAAGGAGTATAGTCAACTCTGGGGGACACCAGACGTTTGAGAGTGTGGTGACGCAAGCTGGTATCGTCACATACGATTTCGTGAGGAGTGGGTCACTGAAGGTGGCAGGAGAGTCTGCTGGGGGAAAGCGAGGTACGTATGACAATAGGATCCGGGAGAAGCAGCAAAGTAAACGTGCTAGGCCCGCTGCCCAGAACTACACCATGACTAGTTCAGGCGGAAGGCAGGAATCGCAGAAAGGGACGTTCCCTAAATGTGGGAAATGCGGTTGCCAGCATGGTGGCGTGTGCAAGGAGGTAGTGTGCCACCGGTGTGGCAGGAATGGGCACTACGCACCGAGTTGTAGGACAACCCTGAACAATCTGAACCGACAACCGCAACCTATCCGTGCGCAGCCATTTAGGACCCAACCAACCCGACAACAAAACCCACAAGGAAACCAAATGATGACCACTAGCCGTGCTTGCTTTGAATGTGGCAGCACAGATCACTTCAAGAGAAACTGTCCGAGGTTGAACCAGGGAGGAAATGGGAGACAAGCAGTGGGTCAGGCATCGTCGTCCAATCCGGCGAGAGGCCGAGCTTTTGTGTTGGGGGCGAACGAAGCACGCCAGGACCCCAGCGTAGTGACAGGTACATTCCTCGTCTCTGATCATTACGCTTCTGTATTATTTGATACAGGCGCCGATAGAAGTTTTGTCTCTGTCAAGTTTCTATCAATAGCAAACCTTTCGATTAGTGAAACCATAGAACCTTATACTGTAGAAGTAGCTAACGGTAAAACCATGATAGTTAATCAGATATTTCTGAATTGCCCTTTTATTCTGAACGATCAATCCCTTCCGATTGACTTGTTACCGGTAGAATTGGGTAGTTTTGACGTGATAGTGGGAATGGATTGGTTAGCACGTAACAAGGTAGAAATAAACTGTGAAACGAAAATCGTCAAGATCCGGGTGTCGGATGACGAAGAGGTGTTAGTGCAAGGAGAGAAGTCGGGCACAATGATACCATTTATATCCCACCTCAAGGCGTTAAAATATATACGCCAGGGATGCGTGGCGTATCTAGCAAGCTTGACGGCCACCGACTCTGATGAGAAACGGGTGGATGATATCCCGGTGGTATGCGAGTTTCCACAAGTTTTCCCAGAAGAACTTCCTGGATTACCGCCAACCCGACAGGTCGAATTCAGAATCGATTTATTGCCTCAAGCTGGCCCGGTTGCTAAGGCGCCCTACCGACTTGCACCATCCGAGATGCAAGAATTATCCAACCAGTTGCAAGAATTGTTGGATAAAGGATTTATACGTCCCAATTATTCCCCGTGGGGTGCACCTGTACTATTCGTGAAAAAGAAGGACGGGAGCCTTAGAATGTGCATTGATTACAGGGAGTTGAACAAGTTGACAATCAAAAATAGGTATCCTCTCCCCCGAATCGATGATCTGTTCGACCAACTACAAGGTGCGAGCTACTTCTCAAAAATAGATCTTAGATCGGGATACCATCAGGTTAGAATTCAGGAGGAGGATATCCCAAAAACCGCATTCCGGACTCGCTACGGCCATTACGAGTTCTTAGTTATGCCTTTCGGGCTAACAAATGCGCCAGCAGTGTTCATGGATCTCATGAATCGAGTCTGTAAACCCTACCTCGATAAATTCGTCATCGTATTTATTGACGATATTTTGATATACTCGAAGAGTAAAGAAGAGCACGAACAACACTTAAGATTAATCTTGGAGCTTCTAAACCAGGAGAAGTTGTATGCAAAATTCTCCAAGTGTAACTTCTGGTTACAAGAAGTGCAATTCCTTGGTCACGTTATAAACCATCAAGGAATACACGTTGATCCAAGTAAGGTTGAAGCAGTTAAGAATTGGCAAGCGCCTAAATCGCCAAAGGAAATCCGCCAATTCTTAGGCTTAGCTGGATATTATCGTCGATTTATAGAGAACTTTTCCAGCATCGCCCAACCTTTAACCCTTCTGACCCAAAAAGATCGAAAGTATGAATGGGGTGAAGAGCAGGAAACGGCGTTTCAAACGCTAAAACAAAGATTGTGCCAAGCGCCGATCTTAAGTCTCCCCGACGGAGACGATGATTTTGTCGTGTATTGTGACGCATCCCGGAGAGGGTTAGGATGCGTGTTGATGCAAAATAATAAGGTCATAGCCTATGCTTCTCGACAGTTAAAAATACACGAGAAAAATTACACTACTCATGACTTAGAACTGGGAGCCGTTATCTTCGCACTTAAAATCTGGAGACATTATCTCTATGGTACAAAGTGCACCATCTTCACCGATCATAAAAGTTTGCAACACATATTCGATCAGAAAGAACTGAATATGAGACAACGAAGATGGGTCGAGTTGTTAAGCGACTATGACTGTGACATCCGTTATCACCCCGGCAAGGCTAACGTCGTAGCCGATGCCCTGAGTAGGAAGGATCGGGTTAAGCCATTGCGAGTGCGAGCACTGGAAATGATAGTCCAGTCGAACCTTTCGGACCAGGTTCGAGTCGCTCAACGCGAGGCGTTGAAAGAGGAACAATTGGTAAAAGAGGGACTTTATGGTAAGGAGAAGAATTTCGAACAGCGCGTGGACGAAATTCTCTATTTCAAAAATCGGATTTGGATCCCGACCCTCCATGACCTTCGTGAATTAATCATGGACGAAGCGCATAAATCAAAATATTCCATACATCCGGGATCGGATAAGATGTACAAGGATGTGAAGGAGTTCTACTGGTGGCCGGGTATGAAAAAGGATATAGCCACATACGTCGGCAAGTGTACGACGTGTGCGAGGGTTAAGGCGGAGCACCAGAAACCCTCGGGAATGTTACAACAACCGGAAATTCCTGAATGGAAGTGGGAGCAGATCACGATGGATTTTGTGACACATCTCCCCAAGACGTCTCGAGGACATGATGCAATTTGGGTAGTCGTGGATCGATTAACCAAATCGGCACATTTTATTCCGATTAGAAATAATTATAACACCGAGAGACTTGCGCAGATTTATATAAATGAAATTGTGTCTCGTTATGGGATACCCATCTCAATCATCTCCGACCGAGATAGCCATTTCACCTCCAATCTTTGGCAAGCTGTACAAGAAGCGCTGGGAACGCGTATTAATCTAAGCACAGCTTACCACCCTCAGATCGATGGTCAGTCTGAGAGGACCATTCAAACCCTGGAGGGATTTGCTTCGTGCATGCGTACTGGATTTTAAGGGAAATTGGGATCAACATCTTCCACTTGTTGAATTTTCCTATAATAACAGTTACCATAGCAGTATAAAGGCAGCACCTTACGAAGCATTGTATGGACGGAAGTGCCGATCACTACTCTGCTGGACTGAAGTGGGCGACACACAGGTTATTAGATCAGATCTGGTCCAGAAAACGACCAGCAAAATCCTTGAAATTCGGAACAATCTGAAGGCCGCGCGGGATCGACAGAAGAGTTATGCCGATACCCGTAGAAAACCGTTATCATTCGAGAAAGGTGATAAATTGTATTTGAAAGTATCACCTTGGAAAGGAGTAGTCAGATTTGGAAAGGCGGGGAAGCTAGCCCCTAGATACATTGGACCATTCGACATTACTGCAAAAGTCGGTCCTGTAGCATACCGATTAGAACTGCCTGATGAACTGAGTGCAGTTCACAACGTGTTTCACGTGTCGAATTTGAAAAGATGTCTGGCGGATGAGACATCGGTGTTACCTTTAGAGGGTGTCCAAATAAATGATAAGCTCAACATCGTAGATGAGCCCCTAGAAATAGTAGACGGGAAAATCAAGCAACTTAGACACAATAAGATATCGTTGGTCAAAGTTAGATGGAATTCGCAACGAGGCCCAGAATATACTTGGGAACGAAAGGACGAATTTCGGAAGAAATACCCCCACCTATTTCCGCAAAAGGAAGTAGTTGATGTGTAAAATTTCGAGGACGAAATTTTTTATAACGGGGGGAGAATGTAACGATTCCGGCAAATTCAGGTATACCCTAGCCGGAATATACCATTTATGTGTTATTTAATACTAAATATATGAATTATAATGTGTTTGTACGAGTATATAAGATTCACAGTACGAATTATACTCGAATGTACAGTTAGTCGTATTGGAATTACGATTAACCGATGAACGGTTATTGAAACCCGAACGAATCGAGGATTACGTCATAGATGAGATATATGATGTTTAGTAAGGCTTACGAAGTATTAAGGCTTCGGGATAAGTGAATTATAGCACAGAAAAAAAAAGGATTTCGATTTATTAGTACGTCGGTACGTTAAACGAAACCTTTAACATCAAACCAAGCAAGAGACGATCGATCAAGCCGAAAAAGATGCACAATGACCGACAATATGATGTGTTGAGTCAATAAATGTCATGGTTTAAGTTTTTAAAGATTTTAAATCGGTTTTATATAAATTTTATTTTTAAGCCGAAAAACGACCGTTTTAGCCTCGTTTTAAGCCGAATTAAGTGTTTAACCGAAAAACGAACTGAACCAGATTATCCACAACATTATCCGGATTACACAATCCAAATGTGTGGCCAAGTTTTGAGATGTGGGCCCCCCCCACACCTTACATGGACCGATCGGTCCATGGGTACACACACACACACTTCATTTTCTTTTTTTAACATTCCAACTCTCCAAATCCTCTCAACCCTTTACACATTCAACCAAAACCTTTGATTTTTAAGAAGATCCACAAGGTATAAACATGTTATTATGGTTTGATCTTGCTTTTTAATTCCAAAATCATGAGAAAATGAGGTTTCAAGTGAAAAATGGGTGAAAACCCGAGATGAAACCGATTCTTGCATGATCAAGTGATGTATACAAGTTATACAAGGGATCTTGGTCCAAGAAAGGAGTTAAAAGAGTCAAAAACGAATTTTTACGGTTAAAACCTTTGTTTTGATGTCTTAACCGAAACCATGAAAGAAATGGCTTGATTGTGGGTATAACTTGCTTGGTGTGGTGTTGTTGTGTTTGTAGGTGTTGTATCTAGTTGCTAGCAAAGGCTAGAAAGCAAGATCTTTGCGATCTAAAGCTAGAAACACAAGGTAGTTCAGTTTTTCGTATGATTTGTAAGATTTGGACAGATTGTGGTAGACTTAGAGTTGAGTCACGAAATTTCACAGAGATGATCTACACATAAAAATATGAGATCTGTAAAATTTTGGTAATTTTTGAATAAAGGATGAATATTTGGTGAATTTAATGCTCGGTTTTGGCTAAAATTGGTGAAAAATAGCTAAACATCATGAAAAATTTTGGACAAATTTAGATAAGTTTTTTATAACATATAAAAGTCACACACAAAATTTCAGGTCCATTGGAGAAGTCTAAGTAGGCTTTTCGGTAAAACGAGTTCTAGGGTTTTCTAGCTCGGTTTTGGTGAAAATGGCATGAAAAATGAGTTTTTGGTTCTGTAAAAATTACTGGGAACTATATGGACGGCAGGAGTCATCCCAGAAAAAATTTGGGATTTTTCTAAGGTCGTTTGGTATTTTCGACATATTTGGTGTTTAAATGACGTTTAAAAATAGATAAATAAATGTTAAATATAAAAATTAATTCTGGAAATATTTTTATAAAATTCCTTACTGTCAAAAACTGATTTGTGCAAAATTTCAAGATCCGAGACTAAACGGATAATTATTTGTGCTAAACAGAACATAAAAACAAACTTTTAAAGCTTAAAACGCGTAAACCGGCAAAGTTCACCTAAGCGAGCTGACTGGTGTATAAAAACCCTAAAAATGGACTATTTTCATGAAACTGAGTAAATCAAGTAAAAATAAATCATCCGAAAGTAATTCGGATGATTTGGGTAATTTTACCCGATTTAGTCGTTTCCGGTATATTAAAGACGGAAACGGGCCCCGCGGCCAAACGGGGTGTCTAAACCGAGCTCTAATTTCACCACTTTAATTAAAATATCAATAACAAGTATTTTCGGGTCGTATGTGGCCAAACTCATTTTTTGAAAACATAAAGACGAATAACCGTGCTAGGCACGCAAAACGAGAAAACAAACTAATGGTAGTTTTGACTAAAGAACTCTAAGTGATATCACAATCTAAGTCCTGAGAAGTGTATCGGGGTTAACATTGTCCTCGGATCGTGTACGGTACTGGGTTAACAGTGTCCCCAGACGTACCGGTTAACACGAATTTAAGTTATATTAATAGAAATTGTGTAGTAACGACTTAGGGATCGTATTACAGATCCGGGCCGGTAGCTGTTCACAGTATTACATCTTTGCTCACAAAAAGGTGAGTTTCACGAGCCCCTTTTTGCTGAACTGTTTTAAATATTTTCCCGGGGCGGAAAGCATGTTTATATCAAAATGTTTAAGTACATGCTGATCGCATGGAAATGAATGTATTTATATATGTTTTATTGTACGGGAATCGTACGGAAATGTACTAAGATGGTAATTGTCTGAGTTGCTAACATTGTAAGGCCCCGCAACACGAGTGATTAGCTAAAAGCCGGTAGAGTGTGAATAGTACTATTGGTCTGACAAACCCAACTGGTCCGGCATGGATTTGCTGATGTTTCCCAGCCAGTTGCACATGTCTATTTTGGGTGTTATATATATTTTGCTATGTAATGTTAGACATAGCGGTTTGGGGCAGTTCCGTGGACGGGGGATATGTCACGGGTCCGTGGGCGGGGGATATGCCACGGGGATTGTGTGTGATAGTCAGAGGTTTCACTTGTGGGCTCAGCATAATTACATCGCTAATACATGATTTATTATAATAAATTGTCAATGTTTTTTTAAATCTGTGAAACTCACCAACTATTCGTAGTTGACCCGTTTTTCTTTCCATGCTTTCTAGGTACCCCCAAATTGGAATGAGTGATACGTGCTTGATGATGTGTGCTATTTGTGGAAGATTAAGGATCTATATTTTGCATTAAATATGTTAATGTACTATCGGTAAAACTTATGTGATAACACCTAGATAGTAACGAAACTCGGGACAATGTAATTCGTTTAAATTAATGTAGTGGTGTTTTCTTTATAAGCAATGCTGTTGATATCAGATGTGTCTGTTGCATCCCGTGTACGTTTCCGCTGCGGTTACGGGGTGTTACATAAATGGTGGACTTTAAAATGCGCATGCTATCTCCTTAGTGCCAAAGATGCTCACTTAAGGTTTAAGGAGCTATCTGTCATATATTATTATGGCAAGTTTACCACATGTTCAAATATTATTTATCAATGCTAAAATGAAGTGGATTCCTGATCTTAGATGGTAACCTTCGCATAATTGAACAACTCGTTTAGAATCTCTTTTCTTGGTCACCTATATATTATATATATAAGTATTTTTATTTTATAAGATGTTTGAAGAAAATTAACCCCAAAATGATTAAAACATCCGATTAAAGTAAAACAACGATTCATTATTAGAAACATTTGTGTCCACGGATCGATACTTGGTTCTTACTAATACTTTTCTACATATACGATAGGTACACTTGCCTATTTTGTGTGTGTTTAGTCTTTGTAGAAATCACTTTTATAAATTTAAAACACGATCTTGTGCAGAAGCTAAATATCCAATCTATCATATTTATACAAGCTACGCGCACGCACATCATTGACTCGTGTAATAAAAAGGTCTTTTGTTTTGTGAACAAGTTTTTAGGCTATAAAAGTGTGATAATGACAAAACATGAATAGGCTTTGTCATATTAAGTACGCCTGTGTTTTGAAATAAAAGAGTAAAAGACACTCGATATAGTTTTTGTTTAAAAATGTATCAATTTCGTTCGGGTTCAAAAGGTTTATCTTTAAAAAAAATCGATCTGGCTTGGGAGAAAACGGGTTCGGGTTGACTTTTTATTGGTTAAGTTTTTACAAAAAAAATTCAAAACATGCATTCTAGCCTGAATTTCAAAACCGTAGGCCAATTTCAAAACCGTAGGCCAAAGAATAAACGCAAACTTGATTTCCAATTTGATTAACTTACCAAACTGATCAAGAGGGTTATTTCAGTGTTTCCGTATGGATATCAGATGCTGCTGATTGCAAGATTTCTCCATTTTATTTTCTTACTCAGTCCATAGTTGGCATCTGTTAAGTGGGGAGAAATATGTCTTTTTATTACTTGATTATTTGAATTCTTTTTGTTAATTTTGTTTATTTATGTTTTGGTTCTTTAAGCTTTTGTATGTTCTACAATATTCTAGGTATCAAATTTTGGGTCATAATTGGTGTTTACATAATATGTTGGGTTATTTTAGCGTGCCCGAATGGGTAGAAATATATAGCTTAGTACATGCGATTAACATATGCTGCACTGCCATTGGCAGTTTGTAACTTTTTTTTTTGTCTCATGGCAGTTAAAACTTGTTCGTTTTTGAAAGTATGGGTTTATTTCATGTGAATGTTGCTACTACTTTGTGTTGTATACGTTTGATTTTAAGTTTTTTTAGTTAAAGTTGATTTTTTAGAGTAGTTGACCAAATTTGGGTCAAAGTTGACTTTTGGTGAAACTAACATATTAGAAAGAGTTTTTTTTTTTTTTTTTTTTTTTTTTTTTTTTCAAATTACTGGTGAGCTTAAAGATCTGGTTATTTGGTTTGTGTTAGCAAGCTTATGGGCAATCTGTATGTGACTGAAAGTATGCAGAGTGGTATGGATGTTAAAAATCGTATTCAGAACTGGACTCGAAAAAAGTGCCCGGGACCGGTTTTTTTATACCCAAAACCAGAACCGACCCTACTTATAGGATATGGATAGAGTCCCATACCTGGAACCTTACCTGATTTATACATGTAAATACGTTGAACTGGTCATACCATATACGGCTATACCCATACCCGGTTAAACCCCGATACCAATTTTTTAATACCCGAAATAATACATGAGTTTTTATATTATATATTTATGATTACTTCACAACTTTTACGTTTACATTTTTAAAAATACATATTGTAAAGTAAATAATTTGTATTTGGGTGAAATTATGGTTTTTGATTATTTTTATAAATTACAAAACAAATTTGATTTTTTAACGAATTTAAATATGCATAAAGATTACAAATTCAAAACCGTGTATTAATACCCCATTAATATCTAGACACATACCCGGTTCCAATACTCGGTTATACCTGAACCCGATCATACCCTTCCCGAAGTCGCGACCCGTACCAGATTTCTCTAAATATATAATCATACCCGAACTTGATTCCATACCTGAAGCTGAGTATTAGAAAAAAACATGATTTGTGCACCTTTAGCTGGGAGAGTCTGGGGTATAAAAGTAGACACGTTCCCTCTTGCAGGTTTAAACAAAATGATTAAAACTTACCCCTTAAACATTTGTGACCAAATTTATTTTCCAATATCTGCGACCAATACATGGCAAAGTTAACAAAAAAAAATGTGCTTGCACTTATGTGTTAAAATGCATAAAAGTTTGATCAACTTTGAATTTTAAAGTCAAACAATGTGCAAAAAAATGGAATTCAGTTGTCGTAATAACATGCAAATGCACACAAATAGTATGAGCTATAAAAAGTTTATTGACAAGAAAGATGTTTTATACTTTGAGTGCTATGTAAGATTATGCAAGATGTTCATTGATTCATAACTTTTAAGGCATGGATAGACCACAACAGTACTATGAATTAGAAGACTAATATAAGTACTATATAATATATCACGAAAGGATTGAGAAACAAATAAACGAGTATTGTGGTATAAATTGTCGTCGTTGCCGCCGCATCGCGCGGGTTTTTACAAGTATATATATATGTATATATATATATATATATAGGATTAGTATCATTACAGAACTCTTAAATTATTTAAGAACTTGAAGGAACCCCTGAAAATTAACGTTTTTTATAAAAATTTTTGTATGTTAGTGTTATTTGAGTGTAGTTTTATCACTTTTTATATCTACAATTACGATTACAATTATGAAAATTAGTTTTTACACATATCTAAACTTTTTTTTGCATATATGTAAATTTGTTATTACATAAATTTTACACATATGTAAACTTGTGATTTATATATGTAATAACAAATTTATATATAAAATATGGTAAAACTAGTCTTAAACAATGTTAATATATGAAAAAAAAAATTAAAAAAGTGTTTGTTTCTTATGAGTTCCTAGAAGTTCTTAATTTTTTTGGAGTTCTCAAATGATACTAACCATATATATATATATATATATATATATATATATATATATATATATTGTGTCATCTATCACTCTCTTGCATTCTCACCATTTTCTCCGACTTACTCTACTATTAATTACACATGTTTCTTCAATTCTTTTTTTTTTTTATCATCTCTTTGTTTATCATCTTTTTGTTTCTTTAATATAATTGTTTTTATAAAATGTTTTCTCAAATTTAAAAGGAATTAAGTTTGTTCATAAACATTTTTAAAAATGAATTTTTCTTACATTATTTATGTATCATTTCTTATTTACAAAGTTTATAAATTGAATTTTTCTTTCACTATTTAGTATTTATGTATCATTTTTTATAGTATTTACAAAGTTAGGAATCATACCATTTTTATTACCCAACCCATGTAACCAAATCAACCCAACTATAAGTACATTGATCAAAATCAACTCTACAATTATCCGAATTAGTTTATGATTTGCCTTGCTCTTATGTTTGGGTGGCGTTACGAAGCTCATTTCTTCGTGTCGTTGCACTATAAAATTTCACCAGAAGAAACTCGTAAAACCGTATGGTTAAACGTCCAGTTCCTGATGATTTTTGAACAAACCCCTGTTCCATGGCATGAAATGATTGCATAAAACATATATACACAACACAAGCAAATGGATAAATATTAAAACCCAAAATCTGTACAACAATATCAATAGTTTGCTACAACAGAAAGTTCATCATTTGGAACTAATGTCTGGCCCATGGTTCGTGCAGCCATTGATTATATCGACCAATTTGACCAGCACCAAGAGTTCGTTTATAAACTACGGGTTCACTGATCAAACACATGATCCGGTTCTAATAACAGTAAAAATAACAGCTTATTCTCATCTTTCATTATTCAAAAAAATAGAACACACTGCCTAACAGCAAGCAACCAGCACATAATAATAATAAATAGTAGTATTCTTATTCCTACCCCTCCCCCACAACCACCCCACCCCCCAACAAATATACAAACACAACTGACACAAATTGTTTGTAACATTCATCAACTCTTCAACGAACACCGTTCCACAATTCCACTCGTGTTTAATCCAGCTTGACGTTAGAATACAGAAGAGTATCCCTTGTGAGTGGCATATACAAGAGGAACCACACCTGAGATTCATAAAACATTCAAATTTACATACGTGTCAGGGCCATTAACACATTATGAATTGTAAAACTAAGACTTACCCCCATGAGAGTAGCAATGACAAGAATAATGCCCGTGATCCACGCAAGCGTTCGTCTAACAAGAAGCACCTCTGCGATTAAAATGCGTGCTGCTGCATCGTTAGAAGCTTCTTTTTCCTCTTCTAACCACCTTGGAGATGGGTTTGTAGCCAGCTTTATGTTTAGGATTGTGTCCGATTGTTTAGCGGGTGAGGACTTGGTGAAAATGACAGTCCCGACAATTTCACCTGTTAAATGAAGAGCGGTTTTTTAGTAATGTTGCTGACTCAGCAAAAAGGAAAAAAGAAAGGAAGTGAACCTTTGTATGTGGTTTGCAAGGAGGAGTATATTTTGGATATTGCGGTTGTTAACAGCTCAGCACCCTTCAGAACAATATCATCGTTTCCATATTGCTCTTGAAAAGCCTACAATATCAGCTAGGATGGTTAAAAAGCAATCCGATCCAAGAGAGCCAGATTCGGCCCAAGCTCCAAGCTAAACAAGCTGGCTTGGCTAGGCTAGGCTCAGCTCAGAAACTCTTAACGAGCGGAGTTCGGATAAATCTCAAGTCAACCAGATTATTTTTGAAAATATAATTCTGAGTTTCTCGCACACAACAAAAAAAAAATATTATGTGGATAAATATAACTAGGTGTGTAAACGAGCTGAGCACGGCCATGCTTGAGCTCGACTCGTTTAGTATTTTGTTAACTTATACACATTTATAATCACTTTTATATACATGTTATAATTTTTTATATATATGATGATATATATTATTTAGTTACTTTTATCATAATTTTACATATATTAATAATCATTATATAATATATATTTATACATGAAGAAATGTATAAATAATGGGTTCCTCTACGTTTGTGAGCTAGCTTGAGCTCGACAAGTGAAGCTCCGGCTCCTTTCTTAACAAGCCTATTTTTGAGCTCGAGTTTGTTTAAGCCCCTCTCAGCTCAAGCTTTTAGCGAGCCAATCTCGAGTAGCTCATGAACGGCTTGGCTCGTTTACACATACGAATATAACAACATAAAAGGGGTGGTCTGTTTGCCTACAAAAGCCAGGCTTCTCAAATGGCCGACTAAATTTGAACGACCAGAGCTCTGCTCAATATTTAAAAGAGTCAGCTCGACTTGTCTATTAATGAGTTGATTTTGAGCTGCGAGCTATTTGAACAGCACTATGATCAACAACCAAAAAAATACAGAAAAGAAGATTATAATGTATAACCTTAAAACCATCAAATCTTCCATTGATCAATTCAGCTGGAGTGGGACCACTTCCAACTAAATCTTCATGCACTTGTTTTGCCCTCTGGACATTGTGGATAAGAGAGAGGATGCCTGTTACAAACTTTCTGTCGGCTTCCTACAATAATAAATGAACCGGTATAAAGCTATAATGATATTAAAAAAAAAGCTTTTAAACATAAACACATAATAATAATGGAATCACAACCTTTGACATATCTAGCTTTAGTTGAGCATCATTTGCCAACGGGATAGTCAGCTCTCCGGACAATGATTCCAGCTCATCATTAACATATGATCCACCAAACAAAGAAGCCTAGATCCAAATCAACGGACAGCATTAGACATGAAAATATAACATAGTTAGAGGGGTGTGCAGGTTTTGTTTGCATAAAACTCTAATTTTGAGTTTTTCAAAACCGTTCAGCTTTGGTTTTTCAGGTATTCACAATGGGTTTGGTTTGGTTTGGTTTCAGCTTTACCATTTGGGCTTGAAAACTTTAGGCCAAAAAAATGACCCTAAAGGATAAAACTGGGCCAGAATCTTTGAGCCTAAACTTTTTTGATAAGTAACGATGAATTGATTATTAAACATTTGGACCAAAAAATTTTGGGCTACACCAATTACTATTTTCTTATCAACTACTTCAAATTGGTTTTTCTAGTTCAGTTTTTCGGCTATTGGTTGAAAGAGCTAAAACACATATAGCCAAACCAAACTGTCGGTTTTTTTATTAGGTTCGGTTATTATGGGTTCAGTTATGCCGGTTATTTCGATAACGATTCAGTTATTTTGGTTTTGTGCACACCCCTAGTTGGAGTACAGCATAATCTAAGAACTAACAAAGTTGGTTAAATCGGTGTCGGTGAATTCCATTGGCAGGGGTTCGTTTAACGAGACTAGAGACAACTCATCCTCATCTGCAAATACGCATATAAAATATTATTGGTCGCTTGTGTCTTTTATGTAGACAACTTTGTTTTCAGAAAAATAAGAAGAAATATGTCATACCCGACAGTTGAATATCGGCATCTCCAATAGCAAGTTCACTCTTAAAAGCCTTGCTGAAAAGATCACTATTTGAACCAAGCTCAAGCTGCTTATCTGCTTATAATGTAAATAAAATAAAATATTACAAAAAGAAGATAGATTGTTTGAAAGTAAGATCATGATCATTTCAGAACTTCCCAATAACTTAAAAACTTTAATAACTCTTAGTAACCGATCATTTTATCTATTTATTTTATATATTTAATAATATCTTAGAGTAGTTTTGTCATTTATAAAATGTAATTATACATAGGGTTAAAATAAAAATACATAGTTTTGTAGGAAGAGATGGAAGGGCATAAAATTTAGAGTTAGGAAACTATGTAGCCTAAGTCCTTGATCCTAGGAAACTATTTTCTACTTTGAAAACTACCAATCTCAACCACTAGATCCTAGATCTAAGGGCCTAGATATATTCTTACTCTTCCTAGAAAACTATTTCTTTTTATTATAACCCACCCCATTAAATATATATATATATATATGTGTGTGTGTGTGTGTGTGTGTGTGTGTGTGTAATCACAAAATTACATATAACAAATGACAAAACTACCCTCAAATAATATAAAACAAACAAACAAAATGATTGGTTGTTAGGAGTTATTGAAGTTCTAATATTTGTTGGAGTAACTTATGATACATTAGAGATGAATTTAGGTACCTTCAAATCCATTGATCTCTAACAAGAAAACAGCATGAGGCCTGTTAAAGGGGTTGGCCTTGAGCACCTCATTCAACTGCAAGATTAATGTAAAACTATATATTATTTAAAACAGATAAAATTATTATAAGAAACAAGAAATTTGAACAATTTAAAGTTAATATTGCCTTTGCTGAGCTGGCAGAGGACAGTGTCGAAGGAGGTGCAAAACCAAGTAGGACTGAAACCGCAGCTCCTACTTCTGGAAGTGAGATTGATTTCGACTGCATAGGCAAAAATAAAACTGGCTGTCATGATGTGTTAAAGTTGCCTTATAAAATGAATAACAGAATGGTACAATACTACAATTTCGCAATTCACCTATGAATACAACATGACTAAATTAGACTATAGAATACTAAAATCATATGTTATCTAGAATACTAACAGATCTACAAACATGTCATGCTATTACTTCTATAATGATATTTACAAAATAAAATAATTTAATTCATCATAAGAACTTCACTTCTTAGCAGATGAACCCAGTTTCGAGTCCTAAGATTACTATTAATTAAAGTTAAAACAACAAAAGAATGTTGGCTTTTGTCTTTAAAGACCTGAAATAACAAAGTAGCAAGCATTTGAGCTTGTCCTGCCATTAACTTTATCTTATATATTAAGAAAAAGTATGCGTTTCCATAAAACTTTTAATTCCAACCATGTAAATAAGATATCTATCTTAATGAACATTATCTTCATGAATTCAAGGAAACACAAACATGAACTTATGACACGATATTAGATCGACTTTTTTAACTAAAAAACACGAACTTTTGACAAGAGTCTCTAAATAACAATCATAACAACTACGTCATTTTTTATGCAACCATACTAGACCTTAGTTAAAAAATTACCTACCTTAGATGATATTGTAACCTTGGTCCCAATGAATACAAAAACATGGGTATGCATTTGCTAACATATTAATAAATAATAAAAAATAAATAAAATGTTGACCTATTGTAGAAGATGATAACTTCTAATAATGAAAGTTACATAAATGAAAGCATGTAATAAATTACAAGATCTAGCCTTTCCTCACTAAAGACTCTGGTTTCCGACAAGCTCCTGGCGGAGGAACCTTTAGGTTTTCACAGTTATGAGGCCAGTACCGGTACCGAAAATACACCGTACTGTAGGCAAAAACTCGGTAAATACCGAACCGCAAACAGTTCGTTCGGTACCATTGGCTCACCTACCCATGATATAACTCGTAATCAAACAGTGTAAAACGATTTGCAATAACTTGATTATTCTATCCAAATGATAGCATAATAATTCAACAGATTCATCGATTAAAATACTAGAATCATATTCAATAAATGAAAACCAATTACCTCAGATGGTTGGGATTGAAAATAGTTGTGAGTATCGCTATCGAGAAAATAAACCGAACCGGTTCCATCGGCCTACATCCAAATCAGATCCAAATCAATATTCGATTTACAACACAGATCATGTAAATATTAATTAATAATAATTACAAACCTTTAATTGTAAGCACAAGATCGATGAAGCAATTAAGAAAATCGCAAAGGGTGTTTTAGAATCCATCGAGAACGACAAAACCCGTCTCCGATCCACGATTTAGAACACTATTTTTATTGGATTTAGAATTCAAGAAGTGAGGATGAGAAGATAGATATCTTGGCGGAACGACGTCGTTTCGTTAAGCATGTTATTCTTAATGGGCCTTTTGGGTTTTTTAAAATCTTTTTGATTCTTAATGGGCCATAAAATCATTCTATGCTTCTCATATAAAATGGGTTTGTAAAAACGGGTTTAGGAGGAAAAATGGTTGAGCCTACCGGATCAAATGGGGTTGGGTAGAAACCGATTTGGGATTAAAAAAAAAGGGGTTTGGCATGTTTTTCAAGTCGGGTCGGTCAAAAATTGGCTTTAGGAAACGATTCTATGAATAGGTATACGAAGTACGAACTGGAGGGTTGTGTTGGGTCAAAATTGGTTTGGGCTAAACCGGTTTTTTGTATGAACTGGGTCGGGTTATAAATTATAAACCAGGCGGGCACAAACCTGCTTTTTTTTTCCTTGTACACCTCTAGATCTAGATCAGAAATTAATTCCATGAAATTGGTTTGAATGAGGAATGAAACTGGTTTGGACTTCATCATTTGATATTGGGTTTGGTATATGCAATTTGTTTGAAACCTAAGTGATCCAATATGGTTTTGCTTTTGTAAGCGCTTTCTTAATTGATTCAGTTTGATCCAAACTAGTGTTGACTTTGTTTGACATGATTCAAACTGGCTTCCAAACCGGTTCAGTTTAGCCCATAAACCGGTTTTGTACACCATGTATGCTTCTATCAATCTATGCTACTTAGAAATTCTTCGACATTGTTTAACTAAATATAATCTCTTAAGGTTTTATCGATCATATTTGAAGATTTATTAGTTATTGGGATTTTGTTTATCGCTGTTTACTAATAATCGGTCTATTTTCTTACGATCATGAGCCATGGGGTTTATAGATTTCTTTGAAATTATGAATTACAAAGGAATATTCTCCACTGAAATCATGTTTACCTGGCAGAAAATAAATGGAGTTAAAACTTAAATGTTTTCGTTTTCGGGCCTTTTTGTTAGCCTTTTAAAAATCATTTTTGGTTCATTTAAAATACATTTCTTAATAGTTTATGAAACATGTTAATGTGTAAGTTTTAGAAACATTCTGACTAATTCAGAGGTTCCTATTAATTGGTCAAGATTCTTAATGACTCAGTTTAATTCCTTTGGAATTCAAACCCTAAAATGATTTCGGTTAATAAAAAACCAGAGTGAAACTAAATTTAAAAGTTGAAATAAAATTTTGAATAATAAAATAATACCTTTAATAATATAATATAAAACACTGTAAAATAAATTATAACAAGTTTGAGACCCTGAGCGTTGCTCGAACTTGATTCTTAAATGAGCCTTAAGGCCTCTACTAGTGCATCGGAAAAACGAAAAAGATTCAAACCCTCTCTTTGTAATTGTTTTAAGCAAATGCGTTGCGGCGGGAACTCGGTCATTATCAGTTCGGTTCGTTACGGTATCGTCACAAAATTATTTGGTGACAATAGTTGAAATTGGGAAAAGGTTGTAGTTACAAAATGTAAAATAATGATGGAAAAGAAATTGCACAAAATCATAATATTTGAGAAGTTAAACCTTATAACTTGCCTTTTTATATAATAAGGCGATAATAAAATAATTACGATGATTGTTACATATAATATCACTATATATAAATATAGTTGCTTGCTTATAATACAAACATCTTATTCCTTTGTATTATGGAATACATTTCCAGAGTCTACCATATTTCATGATTTCTCATCATCATCAATTCGATATCATCATCAATTCAACATGATCATGATCATCATCATCGTCATCATCATCACCGTCACCATCACCTTGATAAACATTGGACTTTTGTGAATGTTTTTATTGATTTGATATGTCAAGATACAAACTAATATATAGGGATGGAGGTCCACAATTATCTCCTATGATTGTGGATCACCATTAAGACAAAATCATGATTGATTCCTAAATATATGAAACACCATAACAACCAAATCAAAATACATTAAAGCTAAAATAATAAGACAATAGTTTCCTTCAATATTCCCCCTAAGCTTGAGCGTGAATATGTTGTGATGTTCAAGCTGGACCTGAATGTCTCGAATAAGTATCTCGGTAAGCCCTTAGTGAAAATGTCTGCGTATTGTTGTGGTGACGGTACATGAAGCACTCTCACGTAGCCTATTCAAACATTTCACGAAAAAAGTGGATGTCCATCTCAACATGCTTGGTACGTTGATGTTGCACGGGGTTCCCGGATAAGTAAACGGCTGAGATGTTGTCACAAAAAACAATTGTGGCTTTGTTTGTTGGAGTCTTTAGCTCAAGAAGAAGATTTCGAACCCATGTTGCTTCTGTAACCGCGTATTCCACACCTCTGTACTCGGCTTCCACACTTGATCTAGAGATGGTCGGTTGACGTTTTGAGGACCACGAGATCAGGTTATCACCAAGAAAAATACAATAACCCGACGTTGAGCGTCGAGTATCCGAGCATCCCCCCCAATCTGCATCTGAGTAGGCAACTAACGAGTGACTTGGTGACGCGGATAACCGTAGACCTAGATCGATGGTGCCATGAATGTACCGTAATACGCGTTTCATAAAATCAAAATGAATATCTCTCGGGGCATGCATGAATAGGCAGATTTGTTGCACCGCATAAGATAAATCGGGTCAGGTGATGGTGAGATATTGAAGTGCTCCGGCTAGACTTCGGTATAACGAACCATCCGGTAGTGGAGTCCCGTCAGTGGCACTAAGTTTGGAGTTAGTGTCGACGGGAGTGCAACATGGTTTGCATGCGGTCATGTTAGCCCTGTGTAATATGTCTCAAGCATACTAAGTTTGAGCGAGGAACAAAGACTGATGATCTCAGGTCACCGTGATGCCGAGGAAGTGATGAAGGGATCCCAAGTCAGACATGGCAAATTCAATGGATAGTTTGTTGATGAATCTTTTGAGAAGGTCAGGATGGTTAGCCGTTAGAACAATATCATCCACATAAAGTAGAAGATAGGCTATGTGGTTGCCATTCTGGTAAATAAATAGAGATGTGTCACACGTGCTGTTACAAAAGCCCAAGGACGTGATGAAAGCCGAAAAGCGAGTATACCATGCTCTCGGCGCCTGTTTTAGCCCGTATAATGATTTCTTTAGCAAACAAACATGATTGGGGTGAGCGGGGTTAATAAAACCGGGTTGTTGGTACATGTAAACGGTTTCCTGAAGATCTCCATTGAGGAAGGCGTTTTTGACATCCAACTGATGTATCGGCCATGATCGTGACACGGCTAATGATAGAACTGTACGAATGGTAGCGGGTTTGACAACCGGGCTAAATGTCTCGGCGCAATCAATGCCAACTGTTTGAGATTTTCCATTGCACACGAGGCGAGCTTTATACCGCTCCAATGTTCCATTAGCATTAAATTTTTGACGGAATAACCACATTGAATTTATGACCGGGCTGTTTACGGGCCTCGGAACTAACTCCCATGTATTATCAGCCTGCAAGGCACTATATTCATTGTTCATAGCACGTAGCCAGTTCTGGTCCTATAATGCTTTAGTATGTGAATTGGGTATGGGTGAAATATTTGTTGTGGCCGCCAGATTGTATCGGGGGTTAGGTTTAGATACACCAACTTTGGAGCGGGTTTGCATGGGATGGTCATTTGTGGGAGATTGGGGTGCTGGTGGTGTCGGTTTGGATTCCGCATGTTGGTTGGAGGGGTTTTGCATGGGAGGTTGGTTTGTTGGTGGATTTACGTGAGGTTGGGGTGATGGTGGGTTTTGCATGTGTTGCATGGGAGATTGGTTTGTTGGTGGGTTTATGTGAGGTTGGGGTGATTGTGGGTTTTGCATGGTATATTGAGGTGGAAGTAAGTCTTGCTCCACAGAATGGTTGGCATTTGGGGTAGGTGAGTTTAAGGTAGGTTGATTGATAGTATTAGTACTTGTATTATTGTTGGGTGTGGTGGTGACAGTATAGTAGGATGAGGGAAAGAAGTTAGGGTTAATTGGGGTGGGGTCATCAAGGAAGGTGTAAGTAGTGGGGGATGTCAACTCATTGAATGGAAAGTTGGTTTCATCAAAGATCACATGGCGTGAGAGATGTACGCGACCCGTGACCGGATCATAACATCTATATCCGTGAAAGTCAGATGGATAGCCAAGAAAAACACATCGGGCAGACCGCGGTAAGAGTTTGTTTGGTTGAGTGGCGGACATGTTGGGATAACACGCACAACCAAAAATGTGAATGTGATCATATGTGGGTTGGCGGAAATATAAGGCATAAGCGGGTGTTCGGAAATTTAGGCGAGTGGTGGGTAAGATGTTGTGGAGGTACGTCGCGGTGTGGAACGCCTCAACCCAAAATTGGGGTGGAAGGCGGGCGTGAACAAGAAGAGCCTGAATAACATCGTTTAAGCGACGAATCATCCGTTCCGATCGACCATTTTGTTGGGAGGTTTGGGGACAAGAAAAGAGAAAAAGGAGACCATTTTTATCGGCGAACGTTTTGAAGTTATTATTGTCGAATTCACCGTTGAGGTCACACTGAAACGTTTTAATAGGTAAGTGAAATTGGGTTTGGATGAGTTTGTGAAATTTGGTGAACGTGTTAAAAGTGTCGGATTTGAATTTTAGTGGGTAAACCCAAACATAATGTGTATAGTTGTCAATCAAAACCATATAATACTTATAACCAGAATTACTTATAATAGGAGATGTCCACAAATCGCAATGAACAATGTCAAAAGGCATAAAAGTACGAGAAACCGAATCCATAAAAGGTAAACGTTTACTGTTTGACAATTGACATGAAGAACAAAATGATGAGTCAACATTTTTATTGCATGAAATACTAAAAGTACGTTGAAGATGACTTAGCACGTTCGCTCCGAGATGTCCGAGACGATCATGCCATGGAGGATGAGTGGTGGATGATAGCAAAGTAAATTCCGGCTTGGTGAAAGGGTATAGATCTCCACTGCTATTGTGGCGGGAAAGGAGCCGTCCATCCTTGAGGTCCTTCAAAGAAAAACCAAAAGGGTCAAACTCGACGGAAACTTGGTTATCAATAGTAAATTTACGTACAGATAATAAATTTTTGATAACACATGGTGAGTGAACGATGTCATTAAGTTTATAGGTTTTGTTTGGGAGGGTGTATAAGCCATTACTGGAACCAGTGATGGGCAGGCGTTGGCCATTTCCAACGAATATAGGACTTGGAGATAATAAAGATGGGGTTAGTATAGTACCTGGATCGGATGTGATGTGAGACGAGGCCCCCGTGTCCATGTTCCAGTGAGGGTCTTGATAATTTAAACTAATGTTTGAGAGTGCAACACCAATGTCACTTGGGCATAGAGCATTCCCATGTTTTTGACCGAAACCAGGAGGGGGATTTAAAGTGGGTTGTTGGGCTAAATGGGCTTGATGAGGTTGTTGAAAGTGAGCAATGGATTGTTGAGGGTAGTGGGTCGGGTGAGATGGGTATGGTGTGGGTGGTGGTGTCCAAGGTTGTTGTGTAATATGCTGTTGGGATTGAGATGTGGGAGCCATGTTGGTTTGGTGGTGTTGTTGGCCCGACGAGTTATGAAATTGTGTTCCCCAAGTACTGGATCCACGACCACCAGTGGACGGAGGTGGTCGGCTGTTGCCACCTTGTCGCCCCCCACACGTATTATGTCCACGACCTCTAGCTACTTTAGCCGGGTCATAGTTCCGGCCCCGATAGCCGTTGGGATAAGGAGACCGGGTTGAATCGATTTGAGCAGGGTTATTGTAGTGCAAGATTACCGTGTCACGGTTGTTGTTGGATCTAGCAGCAATTCGAGTTTGTTCGTCTTCAATCGTGCTTCGAGCAACTTCCCATGTGGGTTTGTTTTGGTTTATGATCGCAGCGATGCTGTCGTATTCAATGGGAAGTCCGCGAACCATTTGTATAACCAAGCGACTTTCACTGACCGGTTAATCAACATCGCGTAGTTGCTCAGCGATGTCCTTCAAGGTTTGACAGTAGTTATCAAATGAACAACATGAGTTGAGGGTGGTGTTGGTGAACTTGGTTTCAAGGGTGACGGCTCTTGCGTGTTTGTTGTTGACAAAGATATCTTGTATTTTTAGCCATGCGGCTCTAGCCGTGATATCGGTGTCAAGAAATCGACCGAGTAGATCATCGGATAATGTGCTATATATCCACTGGAGGATAAGCGCATCTAGTTCGAACCAGGAAGAGAATTTCGGGTCAGATTCTTCAGGTGGTTCCGTGCCGTCTATGTGATTGAGAACTTTATAGGCACGGACATGGAGTTTGAAGAGTTTAACCCAAGAAGAATAAGTTACTTTCTTGCCATCGAGGGTTCATGTTTTATTGTTGATGTTGGTGACAGTGTAAGCTGGATGTAAGGGTTGTTTTTCTGGTGGAGTTTGGTTGTTTGTAGCTTGGGAATCATTGGAGGAAGACATGGAAAGTGAAACGAAAAAAAAGAACGAACTAGGAAGAAGAAAGCTGCAAGTGGAAAAAAAATCAAGTTTTGTTTTTGGCTCTGATTACCATGATAAACATTGGACTTTTGTGAATGTTTTTATTGATTTGATATGTCAAGATACAAACTAATATATAGGGATGGAGGTCCATAATTATCTCCTATGATTGTGGATCACCGTTAAGACAAAATCATGATTGATTCATAAATATATGAAACACCATAACAACCAAATCAAAATACATTAAAGCTAAAATAATAAGACAATAGTTTCCTTCAATACACCTTTCTTGCAAATGTTGTCACACCCCCAAATTTCCACTAACGGAGTTTTACCGTAAGGCGGGTGACAAACCAAGATCCGAACACATTAATCACACCAAACGACATCTACCTGGTCTTAAAAGTTTTAACAAATCAAAATAAAATGTTCAGAGTACTTAAGTGCTAGTGCGGAAGCTAAACAAAGTGCGGGAGCCATCTCCCAAACAAGTTTAAATAATTCATGGCGCTACAAGCGCAAAACCAATATCAAATAAATGTTTTCAAACTTAAACCAAAGCGAGTCCATGCATGCAATGTTATCCTAATCCAAGTGCTTGCTAGTGACCTGAGGAAAACATGCTAAAAAGAGTCAACACATATGGTTGGTGAGATCACTGGTTTTCAAAGTAAGTTATGCTCTATCAGTTCATAAACATTTATAAATAAAAGTGGCCCATGGTTAACTACACTTAGTTAACTCGTTGCCGCATGGTGTTATGTTTCCATCACGACCGAAGCTGACTAGTTATTGTCTCAAGTCAAGTATTGCCAAAACTTAACAATGTTTGGTCAAAGTTACACCCCGTTCGACCTCCAGTCGAGAATAATGCAGGGTAGGGTTTGTCAAACCCAATAGTACTATTTAAATTTACCACGCCAGTTAACCTTAGTTAACGATCCGATGTTCGTGAGGAATTTCCATGGCAAAGAAACACTACGTTATAAGCAACCAAACGGTTGTGTAAAGATTTAGAGCAAGTAAAGTAAAACAGTTTTGCATGTTTCCTCCCCCAAAGGAAAGGTATAAAAATGGGGCCGTAAACTCACCTTGTTGGTGCTTCGGGTATTACACAAATCCGACCGAAGTAAATGCGTCACGTGCTAAGACCCTAAAAATGCAAGTACGTAAGTAACTTGTGGGATGGTTCCTAGAACCACTAGTATCCAACAATCTCCCATTGTTTTTAAAAAGACTTTTGACCAAAGTTTGACTTTTGTTGACTTTGACTAAAGTTGGCTTTGACTAAAGTTGACTTTGACTAAATTTTTGACCTTTGACTAAAATATTGACCTTTGACTAAAAGGTTGGACTTAGAATGTTTACCTTATAATTCTAGTCACACTTAATCAATCATCAAGTATACACACTTAGCCATATTCCTTGCAATTCTATGATCAATACACTTTCACAACATCACAAACAAGACTAACTATTTAGTCAACTAGTTCTAAGTTGACTTAAAAAGTCAAAGTTCTAATTTACCACAACTAACATATCACAATGTGCAATTATCTCAATTCAACCAACACCTTTATCACCTTTAACAATTTATACCACCTAAACCTATTTTTCTCATCAATCAAAACTCACAATTAAATTACCAAATAAATCACACATGTACAGATCAGTATTAGGTTCAACATATATTTTTCTCATAATTTTTGGATTTACCAATTCGTCCAGAATATTCATATACTACAACAACACGATTTATATTTCTACAACAACACAGCAGTAATCAAAAATTTGTCAAAAATTCCATTTTTGTCCAATTGATGCAAGACCAATTGGACTAGATTCCTAATTCAATTTACAACATCCTAGAAGTAGAATTATATCCATATCTATTTTTATCATCAAGTTATGAAATTTACAACTCAACTCAGAATTATTTTCTCTAATTTAGATTTGCATCCTGATTTTGTAAATTAATAAAAAGTATTCAAACAGTGTCCAAAAATTAAGATTTCAGACTTTCTGAAAACTAGATTCAAATTACATGTTCATAGAATCAAAAATCGATCAAAAACTCAAACATATCATCAAGTTATAAACAATCCAAATCCGTAACATCTAATCTGCCAATAAACAGTTTTAACCACAATCAACTACAAATCACAACTTTTCTATCATTTGATTCAACAATCATCAAGAAACATTCTTACCAAATCAAATTGCATGTCTTATTTTTATCCATTTGATTTCATAATAAGAACACAAGTATTTATAAAGGACTCAAAATATTAATCAAGACTCATACAAAAATCCTTTTTATTTGTCAAACTTTGATCATTCCCTTTCATGATCCAATCATTTGGATACAAGGTTCATATGAATTAAAAGAAAAATATAAACATAGCAATCTACTCACTTGATTGATCAATTGCTTAAACCCTTGTTTACCAATAATCACCAACTTGTTTGTTTTGAAGATGATACTTGAAAGATAATGTTTACAAGAAAAAGTGAGAGTATGTGTGTGTGTGTGATCTACGGCCAAAGGGAGAGAGAAGGGAAAGAGAAAAGTCTTGTTAATTAATAGTTTGTAACCTATTTTCCTATTAACAACTCATTATTGTTGATTTAATGAAAGTAATACTTAGGTTATCTTTTATTAACTCATGTGTGACATGCTACATATTTTAATAAACATTTCCTATGTAACATAACCTAAGGTTCCATTTAAATAATAAACATGTTACATGACATACAATATAACCTATTTAATCATTTAGCTTACTTACAATCACTTCATCATGTAATAACCATAATATAACATATTAATCACATAGCACATTATACTTATCATACATGTTATATGACATGTTTATTATAACATGCAAGACGAGTTTATTATCCTAGTTATAATTAGTCACTTATCCTTGTTTAAGTCACCAATGACACGTTGACTTAAATATACGCATACATGACATCACATGTAGAAGAGTTCATACTCATAGTTAACGGAACTAACTGAGTTTATAGACATAGTCAACAGGATTTAACTGGGTTTAGTTAACAGAGTTAACCTAAAAATGCCGGATGTCACAAATGTGCTTTTGAGAAATTGTAAAAAAAGATGCATTCTAAAAAAACATTAATTGTTGCATTAGCCTTGACAAAATATCCTATAAAATGGAGATAATATAAGGTATGTATACCTACCATGGTTCTAGCAATAATGGTGCCATTAAGTGGATGAATGGCACAAGCAATAGCATGCTTAGATAATGGTACAAATACGCTTTGCTTATACTCAACAGTCTCTAGGGACCATTTGATTCACTACAAGAATAGTTATCGTAGTTTAGTTTTGCAACAAAAGTGTTGCTTTGATGAGGAACAAAAAGGTGGGATGTTTCTTACTCGTAATTTACATGGCATGAGGAGCTCAAGTGTGATCAAAAACTAAAAGGTGAAGACCGTTGTTAGAAGTTGATGCAACCGCATAAATCTGCAGATAGTTATATACTAACTCAAACATGTATACTTATTTTAACCAATTAAATATTAAATGCATAACACAACCGTATAAATTAACGATAAAAGAATAAATATTTTGAAAAAAAAGAACACTCGTAGATCAATAAAAAAAAGGAGTCACATTTTTATCGAGTGTTCAAGAAGCCATGATGGTTTCTTTGGGGATGTTGCATAGCATCCAACATCGTATTTATCCCTAATTTGATAAAAAAATATGACAAATGTTTATAAGCTTTTCTTTGGATTATGAAAATTTTATAACGGGAAATAATTTATACTGGAATAACATAGAAAGATTTAGAAAGACTTACAACCAAAGAGAAAGACAAGGGTAATCGATATGTGACACTCGATTATTATGCATATCCAATACAGTATACCTAAAGTTCATAAAGGAACCAAATGACTTTAAACACAAAACAAATTATATATAAGAGAACACTCTAATAAAGACATCATAGGTATTTGAACGACAAATGAATTTCTTTCTTGGCTTAACTTACCAACCATCAACAAGGTGGAACTTTAGATATAGACAAAATGGATTCATGTTGATTGTATGTAGTTCCTTTGGCCAGATATCAACTTTTGCCCGCACCATACCACATACATTAAGTTAAATATTAACCCGAGTATGTAAAGCATATTTGAAAAACTAATACAAAAAAATGCTGCAATAACTTTTCATATCTTTAGAGGCCCAATTTTTTTACCATAAGCTCTAAGTTTACTAATGCTAGATGTCGGTCCCGAATATTCACTCACAATCACAATCAAGTCATAACTCACACAATAAATGTGTCGACAAGAGAGTTAATGACAGTTGCTATTTTAGGAAAGAAAACCGTTTGTTTAAGGCGGAATCAGAAACAAACAGTGTAGTTGCTAAAATATTAACAAAAGGTAACTAACACATAAGAATCACTCAAAAGATTTCCATTCATATAAACAAGTCATACAAACGTTAATCTATTTAGGGCTTCTTTGATGGAAAGTTATATCCGTATGATTCTATGACAGCCGTCACGCTCAATAAATACTCTCTCAATATTAATTGGCTTATCCGTCTCTATCCGTTAGGAGGCGTGCCCTAAAATACTCCTTTTATAGACCTGACACCTCCTGACAGCTGTCATTCCTTCTAGAAACCCTAAATAAATAATACATATTCAAATTACATATTCAAAACTATGCTGAGTGTAAAACAGGTCTTCCGGGTAGACTTTGCATAAGTTGTCTTCACCGGGTAGGCTTTGTGCCTTTGTCTTCTTCGGGTAGACCTGGTAACCTTGAAGTGTGCTCGGAAACAGTTCTCCGGGTAGGCTTTACTTAGAGTATTTTCCTTTGGAAAATACTCACCTAGCAGACTTCAATCTTCTTGATCACATCAAACTTTGCCCGACATGACCTTACGAGCAACCTTGTTCTTCAATGGTCCATTCAACTCCCTGCTAAGGAATAGCTTATTAGCATAGCAAAGTGTGCTCGGTAACACTGTAGCCTGCTAGAGTTGAACCCTGCCCGATGTTACTTGAGATATTTCATTACTCACATCAAGCTTACTCGGACCACTGTTTTATTGATGAATACCTTGCCAGATCTTCCAATCGCTTGGCTTTATGAGCTTGATTAGCCAAGAGCTTACTCGGAGGTAAACCTTACTCGGCTAAGAAGAACAATCTTGCTAGACATAGTGAACCCTACTCGGGTGTACACTAAAGAAGAATTCTAGAAGTTAACCTTGCCCGATGGATAAAATACCTTGCTAGGGTAAGAAAACCTTGCCCGGAAATCCAAGTGTGCTCGGATTCCATACTTAGAGGAGGTTGAGAAGATTCCAATCTTCCTTATACTTCTATTAGGTCAAATCTTGACTCAACAATCTCCCCCTAGATTGGAACACCTCAGCTGTCCCAAAGCACTTCTACAGTTACTTACAAATAGTAAAAAATACACATCAAATCAAAATCAAATTTTTACATATTCAAAATGTCAAACAATTACAATTACATATTCAAAATTCTATCCGAAGACATTACATAGCAAAACCTATTCTAAGATTTTATCTTCTCCTTGCATCATAGGCTGCTTGTCTTTGATTGATCATCACTGTTCCCGCCCTTTGTCTAAAGATAGAAAGGATCTGGTAATGAGTGTGACTCTCATGAATATCCATATCCCTTATATCTCTTAGATCTTCATCATGTAGATAGGTCAGGTCTTCATCCTTTTTTATTATCCACAAGATAAGCCCATCTGAATTTCGAAGAACATAGTGGCCATCATTTTCCTTATATTCAATTTCAGCAATGATGCCATTCTTCTGAACAATGTAGTTTGGGCGTGTTAATCTTCTCCCAATGCTTATACAAGTATTCATATTTGATAGTGGATTGTTTTTCTCATTGACAACTGATAATTCAATTCAACACTTCTTATCTTTTTCATTCTTGTTGCTTTTCTTATTCTATCTTGTTTTGTCAACTTCCAACTTTTCTTTTCTTTCAAAAATGGAAATCCCTTGTCAGCTTCATTTTTCAGATACTTGGAGAGTTCATTTTGCTGTCTCCCGACCAATTTGTTTCTATCATGATAATCATATAAATTCAGTGTGGCCATTTTCTCCAATTTTTCCCTTGAATACTCAGCAAAATTATCTCTGAATACAGTATCTATCAATTGTCTACTTTGCATAACACCTTTAAAGACTCAGAGACTGAGTCAAAGTAGAGAGTTTTTGGAAGATCCACATTGGATTGTGGTCTTACTTCTCTTTGGGATCCAGCTCTACTTGACTCTCCCCTGTTTGCAGATTGGTGTTTTCTTGATGCAGAGGGCCTAGTTGGGATAGACTTCATAGGTTTGCTAGGCCTAGATATAGCAAATGATTTCATATACATTGACTCAATTAGTTCAACAGGGTAGTTGATCAGATCTGCAAAGTTTTCACATGCATCTTTGCACAGTTTAATAATCATATTATCTACCCTGGGATTATTCATTAGTCCTGCAAGTACAAATCTACCATCAACGAAGCTTTTGGGGGTTTTCACCTTCCAACAAGACTTTCTCCCACTCAGCCTTTTGCAAGTAAAACAATTCTTTCAACTCATACTTATCCAATGCATCAAAGGCATTCTCATTCATTCCCTTCTGATTCACCATTATACCCCTAAGAATTTGAATCATTTCTGCATTTTCCCAAGGAACAATAGGTTCATCCACTGGTTCAGGTTTCACTTCCATTGGGATAGGGGTTTCTTCAGCCTTCTTTGATTCATTCTCAGCTTCTTGTTTTTTCCTCAAGGTCATTAATCTTCTTTTCTTTTTGGGAGGCTCAGGATATTCTTCCCTTGAGTGCCTTTTAGATGACTCAAGTTGAACTCTCACTTGCTTGTACTTTCTCTGCATTCTATTATAATGAGAGTCAACAACAGTTTTGGAAAGACTTCTCACCAATTCTGGTGACATTCTCTTATCCAACAGGTAACCACATCTTCCATCAAACTTCTTTTTAATTTGTCAAGCTTTTGTGTCAGTTCAGCATCTTTTGCAATTTGCTCTCTTTCTTTTCTCTGCACATCTTCTCTTGTTGTGTTGTACAGCTTTTCAAGATCATCAACTTTGAAGTGGGACAAGTCTTTCTCAGAGAAATTATGTTTTCGCAGGTACTCTTTGAATTTCAGTCTGTCTCTGTTTTTCTTCTCCATCATCTTTTTCACATCATCCCTCTTTTTATCCAACATTTTCTGCAACTCCTCATCAGTTAAGGAAGCCAGATCTTCAAACTTGAAACCATGTCTAATCAAACCAATAATCAAGGGATGGTTCCTTCTTGCATCATCAATACTTTGTTGTATGCCTGCCCTTTGATCTTCTGTCATTTGTACTTGTGGGGACACAACATCAACATTTTCATCAGTTTTGCCTTGATCATCTACATCATCATCATTTTCATATTCATCCTCCTCCTTTGTTGATTCATTTACAACATCAATCTTAGGTTCATTAGGAGTTGGCACATCAGGAACTGGAACATTTGGGACCCCATCAACTACTTCCTCAGGCCTTAAGCTTTGTAGAGGAATAACTCTAATTGGACTTCCTTGCTCATTTGGGGTCTCAACAAAACTTTTGTTCTTATCATCACATCTCCCCTTCTTGACTGACTCAGCTTCTCCAGCCTGATCATAAGTTTTTCTTTTTCTTGTATACTTCTTCCCATATCTTGAATCATCTTCACACTCCCAATCAGATGGGTTCTGTCTGATATCTTCTCTTATTTGTTCAGCCCATTTGTTTGCAAAAATTGTCTCAATAGATTCACCAATTTCTTCAAAGTTCAATTCCATATTCAGGTTCTTTTCTGGCTCAGCTTTTGAATTTGTTTCATTTTGAGACTGACTGAACTTGCTCATAACCATAGCAAGTGTGTTATCCACTTCCTCAGTTCTCTTTAAATTGATCAATGTCTCAATCACTATTTGATCATCATCCTCCTCTTCATTAAGAACTTTTGAAATGTTGGCTTGATCAATAAGAACCTCCTGCTCTGCCAGTTCAACTAGGTCTATGGTTCTGGCAATTTGTTCCCTCTCCCATGTTTCATTCATGACTTGTTGCAGTCTCCTGGCAGCAGCAGCAGCTTTGTCTTCTTCCTCCTCTTCTTTACCAATATTTGCCTTAACAGGCTCTTCTACCTCATCATTCTCATTAATTTTTGCTTTTCCCTTCTCCATTCTTCTTTTCAACTCTTCCTCAGTTTCTGATGGAAAATCACCAATGTCTTTATCCAAATCATCCATTTCCTCATCATGCTCTACCCTCTTGGAGCTTTCAGGTTGTTCAATTTCAGGTTCAGTGAGTGCAAGCTTCTCAGTAGCAGCAGCATCATCATTGATCACATCAGTTTGAACTTCTGGTGCAATTAAAATATCAGTCAATACATCAGTTTGCATATCAGTTGCCACATCAATCTGTATATCAGTAACCACATCAGTGGTAGCCACATTTTCATTCAAATTTATCTTTTCAATTTCATCTTCTATCTTCTTCTCTCCTCCAACCTCATCATCATCTCTATTCACAACATTTAACACTTCATTATTGGCGTCATAGTTCTGCTCATCTACTTCAGACTCATCAGCTTCATAGTCCTCTTCTAATATCACCCTTTCACGGCTTTCCTCAGAAGCATCATATGTATTTAATAAACAAGTCAAACCATCATAGTTTTACATCACACCAGCATCTACCATCACAACCTCATCAGTACCAGATGCACCAGTTGGCTCATTTATATTCTCCTCCTGTTTTGGGGCAGTTGAGGTCTTCTCAACCTCCTGCTCCAGGGTTTGAATTCTTTAATGTGAAACAGCCAACTGAGCTTTTAACTCCTCATTCTCCTTTCTCAGTTCTGTATTCTCTATCTTCAGATCAATATTTTGACAAATAAGGTTGAAGTTTCTTTGTAACAAGAAGGCATTTGAGGGAGGGGTATCGGATGGTGAGGTTATTGGTTGAGCTTGTGACTGGTCAGGATCAAGAACTGGGTTTGTTTGAGGTGGGGTTTGAGTTGTGGTTTGAGGTGGGGTTTGGGTTGTGGTTTGAGGTGGGGTTTGGTTTAATTGTTCAGTTTGGCTTAGGTTTAGGATGGGTGTATGAGTGGATGGGGATTGAATAGGTTGGTCATTTAGTGGTGGAGTGGAATATACTGAGTGATTGGGGTTTGAGATAGTTGGTCATTTGGTGATGGTGGGTATGTTGGTGTGTTTGGTGGTGAGTCAAGAGGTCTTGTAGTTGGTGTTTGTGTAATTTGTAACTCCCCCTGATTTTCTACATTCTCATCAAAATTATCATTACCTCCTTCTGCATGCCCAGCACCATCATCAACATCATAATTATCATCATCATTACCATCATTATCTCCATCATCACCATCAATGTCTCCATTATCATCATCATCATCATCATCATCATCATCATCCTCATTCTCTTCTTCCTGTACTTCCTCTGCCAAAATCTCATGTAAATAAGGAATATGGATATCATCAACCATCAGCCATGGTAGATCTTCATATACAACATCTGGATTGAATCTGTTGGTACTACTTGAAATTGTAATCCTCTTGTATGTATCTGGATTTTGCAGTGAATGAGTGATTTCAGTAACAGGTAAATCTTCCAAATCCTGATTGAAAATGATTTGTAAAAATCTGGGATATGACAAGAATCTATCATGGTGTGCCATCTTCAAGTTGGTCACAAGTTCTTCAAAAATCATCTTCGAAAAATTGAAAGGATATCTGAATAGTATAGCAACGGTGGCATTAGCCAGATCACGACTCATTAGAGTCCATGATCCCTTTCGAGGGGCAAAACCCTGAATGATGTGATGAATCAAAAATCAATAAATCATGGGGAACAATCCCTTCTGAAATTGTCCATCATGTATTGTCCCCTGATAACCCATCATCTGACTGAATATTCTGAAGAGTTGGGCAATTGTTAAGTGAAGTGATTCTGGGTTATCATCGTTCAACTGCAAGCATCTTCTAATCACTCTTTCATCTATGCGAATTTCTCGGTTCGCAACAGTGGCTTCGATCCTCTTTCCGTTAACATCATCATACAATCTCGCTGATCGCCAAAAATCAAGTGAATGATTTCTGTAGATTGTAGGATATTCAGTCAAAGTAAAATTAACGTTGGAGCGTTGTAGCCATCTTATCATCACTGCAACTTCTTCATTTAACGGAATTACTTGCAACAAGGCACAAATGTTGTGCTTGTGCTCAAAAACATATCTTGGTGGGTTATCATCCGCTATATCTGAAAAACATAATCAAACACATTCAAAGAAGAAATTAGTCCTAAAGATCACAACTTTAACTAATTTCAAGTTATAATTTTGAAGAAGAAAGAAAGAAATGTCATTAAGAACCTGTTCTTCGACAAGCTTATAACCTACACATAAAACAGAGATTTTAGTAAACATGAATAATCAGAGCCCATTGTCACTTAATCGTGGTCGGAAAACGTTTAATTAAAGCTTACCGAGTCGGATTGTGAGGGCTGATAAATTAGGGTTAGGATTATTGATGAATGCGATAATTCGGTTAGGTTTTAGAGAGCAATCAGTGGAAGGAGAGAGTGAGAGAGAGGGGGAGGGGGATAATGTTTAAAAACTTCTCTCACTCCCTCTTATATACCTTTTGAAAGTGAGTTTTAAATGCATTTTGTCGTTTAGTGAGTTAATAGCTGTCATATAATAATCTTATCCAATAAAAAGTTTTAACACCTAAAAACCTTACCCGATAAAATTCAAGTATCAAACCTTGCCCGAAAATGTTCATTATACAAGGTTTGCCCGGTCTCTTCCACATACAAAGCTTACTCTATTTAGTCAATTAAGAATTATTAAAAGTATATTTTAAATTATATGAAGAAAGCTTACTTGAAATACAGGATTGCTTGAGAACTAAATCACAAGACGAATAATCAAGTATGAAATATCAAGTAGGCAACCTTGCTAGGAATCAGTTAAGATGCCCGAATAGATTAAACATACTTCTAATTGCTAACCTTACCCTAATAGCTCAGTTTAGCACATACCTTACCCGAATAACTTAGCCTATCGCAAACCTTACCCGAAAATTATTTATTCACAATACTCAGTCGAGTATACTTTGATACAAAGTATGTCCGAAAACCTTCATGAAATACAAAGTGTGCTAGGAGTGGATTCCTAACACAAAGTGTACCGGGAAAGTCAATTTTGAAATTATCAAGTATATTGAGGGAACATATGAAAATTCAAAGTGTGCCCGAAATATAGGTGTGCCCGGGAAACAAAGTTTACCCGAAAACACTTGTAATTTCAAAGAATCATAATCACTAAAACACATAGCTTGCTAGAAATGAATTTAAATAGTAAAACACACCTAAGTGTGCTAGAGAGGTCATGTTAGTGCACGCTTTCGGTGTCCGTAGCGATCGAATAAATTATAGGTTGTCTAGTATGTGTATTTAATGTATATTGTAAAATAACCTATAAATAGGGAGCTCATGCTCATAATTTAGTAGAGAACGTGTACATAGTTTAAGTTATTCTCTTCATAACTTATTAATGTATTTAATCCATTATTTATCAATAAACCGTATTTAAAGTATTTATGTTCGTATTGCATAATCGATGTATTGACGCGGCTAGATCCTTTGCGGGTTCTCTCAATTGGTAGCAGAGCGTGTGGCTGCTCTCGATGCATCAATAATAAGGTATTGAATCTGAGTTTTTCGTGTTCTTTGTGTTCTGAGTAATTTCTCACATCAGCAATCTCTTACATCTTAGTTTCAACCTTAGTTTTCCAAAGAAATCCTTGAGGTTCATGACCATGTTTCAAAAGAAATTTTTCATCACCAGTCAAGTTTGTTGGTTTCTTTCTAGAAAAGATACTCTTGTTTCTTGTCTTCTTACTGCTTGGTGATCCATGAGAATCATCAGACTTTACTAATTTTGTGTCTTGTTTGGGGACAATTCTCAATGGTTGAACATTCTTCTTGACATCCTTTTCAGACTTCTTAGGAGACATGCTTCTTCTTACTGATTTAGTCACATGTTTCTTTGTCTTGATATCAGCTTTCTCCTCCTTCTTAGTCTCTACTTCAGCTTTCAACATATCTTTAATCATGGTCTCTCTTCCACACACCTTTCCTTTTCCCAGGTATGCATCATACTTTTACTTGTATAGAACAAATTCTTGTCCATACTTTGTATCATCTGGGACGTGAAAAGGTTTGGAGTTGAATCTCTCATTACAAGAATCAGTGTGGTGACTATATTCATCATATTTCTTCACCACTTTATCTTTGTATTTTTCATGATCACTTCCTTTATTAAACCTTTCACTTGGTTTAGGTGCTTTGACTCCAAGTGTCTTCTGATTCTTCAGACCATCAAAATCAATTGAAAAAGGGAAAAATTCCTCAATCTTGATGTCTTGTCTTTCAAGCTTACTTTTGACAAAGACAATTTTCTTCATAATCAAAGGTTCTTCATCTATGCTTTCCTTATGTCTTGACTGCCTCTTCTCATATTCTTTCAAAGTTTCCACTTCCCCAATATCAAACACCTCATGACTAGAAAAAACTGGATAAACAGGGATAAAGTTTTCAACATCAACTGTTTCAGTCACCTTTTTCTTGTTGTTGCTCTTTATCCTTTCCAATACAGCCTTGCTTGGTGGCCTTACTGCATTGTAACTTATCTTTTTCTTCTCACATATGTCAAAAGACATATGCTCTCTCTTCATTCTTTCATTTTGTTTCTTCATTCTTGGTGTGACAGGTGGATACAATGGAAGTTTGTCAATTGATTATGGTTTCTTCAATCTACTTCCCATTTCAGCAGCTTTGATTTCTTCATCAGTGATCTGATCACTCAAATCACTTAAGTCATCTGCATTTAGATCATCAGAAACAAAATCATCTTCAGAGACTTGCACTCCAATTGACTTTTCTTCTTTCACTTCTTCATTTACCACAAATTCTCCTTCTTCATTCATCTCAACATTCTTGTAAAGATCAACAAATTCTTCTTTGTCTTGAAAGACATCTCTGAATTGTTGTAGATACGCATCTCTCTTCTCTTTGTCAACTTTGGGCATAAAGTTGTTATTGAATGGTGGTGAAACTGCTTTGTATTTGTCTTCCTCTTTCACTTGGTTCGGAATAACACAAATGTTTCCTGTGGAGACCAAGTTCTTTAGAAATTCATTTTCAACTTGCAATTTTGTGTTCTGCATCTTCTCTTCAACAATCATCCTTTTCAACCCATCTATCTCAGTAGTGTATCTCTTTTGATCTCTATAGCTACTTACACAATCATCTTCTAAACTTTTAATTTTCTCTTCATTAATCAACTCACTTGCCTCATACATTGATGATACTTTGTTTCCTAAAACACTCACCCTCCAGCTTGCCTACTTTTGCAGTTAATTCATTGATAATTTCATTTAAATCAACTGTAGGAGTAGAGTGTACATGAGATGAAGTTCCAGCCTCCTTTTCAGCAATAGCCATCAAAACAACATTTGCTCTTGAGATGTCTTCTTCATGGTTGCTCCAGTCAAAATCACCTTCTTGCTGTGCAGCCAAAGCTACATTTCCTTGATTTCTTGATTGATTTTGATTGGTTCTGTTTGAGCTGGTTGGAGCAATTTGAAGGTTTTGGTTGTTGTTTCTTTGAAAGCTTTGATTCTGAGGCACAACTTGTTGATTGTTCATTTGAGTCTGTTGAAAGTTGTTAAGGTTTGGATTGTAGTTGTTGAAGTTGTTGGGATTGTTGTTGTTGAAATTGCTGTTTCTTGACTAATTTTGTTGGTACTGATGCTGTTGATTTCTTGGCTGATTCTGGAACTGATTCATTTGAAAGTTTCTTGGTAAGTTGCATTCTCTGGCAAAATGACTAGGCTGCTGGCAGTTATAACATTTTGGCTTTTGACTTGTCAAAACCAATTCTCTCATTTGGCCCTGATAGATGTGATCTACCAGTCCTGTTGTATAGCCTCTTGCTTCTAAGATCCAACATAGCAGCTTGCCACTTTAGGTCCATATCCTCAAGATCATCTGCATTTAGGTCTATATCCTCAAGATCATCTGCATTATCTGCTCTAAATCATCTTGAACAATGATGGTATGAACCATTCTTTGCTACAAAAGCATTATAAGATTCAGTGAACATTGAGAGCAATGCTTGGTAATCAGATCCATGACTTCCATTTCCACCAACAAAAGGTGCATTTCCATTCGCCATTAAGGCTGAATCACTGTCTTCCAAGAGTTGAACATTGAACCTTGATTGGTTTTGTGGGTTGCTCGAGCTACCACCTACAAAAGCTTTAGGTGTATCAACACCATGTTCAATTGGTTCCTCAATGATAGGAATCTTTTGTTGGTTTTTGGTTGACAAGTTTCCCATAGGTGAAATGAGAGCATTGGTCACCTAGAAACATGGCTTCTCTTCTTTGATCATTTCGTTCTCAGTCATTTCAATTTCTGCAGCCTGAAGAAAGCAGACTACATCATCCACCTTTAATTGTTGAAAATTGGGCTTTTGAAGAATGAACTTTCAGGCAGTGTACAATTCCTTTGGCATTGAATTGAGCAACTTGGTGTTCAAATCAAAATCGGTCATCACATAGTCAGTTGTTCTCAACTCATTAACAATTGCTAGAAATCTCTCTAGAATTGACTTCAATCTTTCTCCATCCTTGTACTTGAATCTTTCTAGCTGTTGCTTGAGCCTTTGTTTCTTTATGTTCTTCAGTTCAGTATTACCCTCATACATCTCAAGGATTGCATCATATATTGCCTTAGCAGTTGTGTGATGAGCAACCTTGGTCAAAATCTCCCAAGACAATCCTAGCTTGATCATGGCTAAGGCCCTGTCATCCACCTTCCTCATTCTTTCACGCACAGATGCAATTGCATTTGCACCTTCAGTAGTATCTTGTGGACCGTTCTTAATCGAATTCCACATATCCACATCGTTATAGCAAACAACTGCTTCAAATAAGACCTTCCATTTCGTGAAATTTTCCTGTCCATTAAGTCTAGGAATCTTATTAGTAGACACCTCTTGTTCTTCATAACCAGACATTTTGAAAAGCTAAATCAGTTAATTAGTAAAAATAGATTTTGAAAATGGTCAGCTCTGAGAACCAAATATTCAGATCTGATGTATCTGGTCCGATTAGAGCAAGAGTAATAATAAAGATGAGAACTTTAAACAAAATAAGTAAAAGAAAACACCGGTAATATGCAGATCTGGACGGAAATGAAGAACAGAGCAGCTGACGTCACTCTTCAATGAAACAGTGTTCTGCTTACGTCATTGTTCTTCAACATATCTTCAATCAGCAACAAATTCTTTACCCAAATCAGCAACAAACAAGCTCTAATACCACTTGTCGGTCCCGAATATTCACTCACAATCACAATCAAGTCATAACTCACACAATAAATGTGTCGACAAGAGAGTTAATGACAGTTGCTATTTTAGGAAAGAAAACCGTTTGTTTAAGGCGGAATCAGAAACAAACAGTGTAGTTGCTAAAATATTAACAAAAGGTAACTAACACACAAGAATCACTCAAAAGATTTCCATTCATATAAACAAGTCATACAAACGTTAATCTATTTAGGGCTTCTTTGATGGAAAGTTATATCCGTACGATTCTATGACAGCCGTCACGCTCAATAAATATTCTCTCAATATTAATTGGCTTGTCTGTCTCTATCCGTTAGGAGGCGTGCCCTAAAATACTCCTTTTATAGACCTGACACCTCCTGACAGTTGTCATTCCTTATAAAAACCCTAAATAAATAATACATATTCAAATTACATAATCAAAACTATGCTAAGTGTAAAAACAGGTCTTCCGGGTAGACTTTGCATAAGTTGTCTTCACCGGGTAGGCTTTGTGCCTTTGTCTTCTTTGGGTAGTCCTGGTAACCTTGAAGTGTGCTCGGAAACAGTTCTCCAGGTAGGCTTTACTTAGAGTATTTTCCAAAAGAAAATACTCACCTAGCAGACTTCAATCTTCTTGATCACATCAAACTTTGCCCGGCATGACCTTACGAGCAACCTTGTTCTTCAATGGTCCATTCAACTCCCTGCTAGGGAATAGCTTATTAGCATAGCAAAGTGTGCTCGGTAACACTGTAGCCTGCTAGAGTTGAACCCAGCCCGATGTTACTTGAGATATTTCATTACTCACATCAAGCTTACTCGAACCACTGTTTTATTGATGAATACCTTGCCTGATCTTCCAATCACTTGGCTTTATGAGCTTGATTAGCCAAGAGCTTACTTGGAGGTAAACCTTACTCGGCTAAGAAGAACAATCTTGCTAGACATAGTGAACCCTACTCGGGTGTACACTAAAGAAGAATTCTAGAAGATAACCTTGCCCGATGGACAAAATACCTTGCTAGGGTAAGAAAACCTTGCCTGGAAATCCAAGTGTGCTCGGATTCCATACTTTGCGATTTCTGAGGAGGTTGAGAAGATTCCAATCGTCCTTATACACCTCTTAGGTCAAATCTTGACTGAACACTAGAAGAGAAAAGTGTTCCTACCAGGAGTGACATTTAGTATTGATCAAGATTTTCTGGTTTCAATTGTTTTGAATTTTATATGACAAAAGAAAAGGATAAACTACCTCTTTGTCACTTTGAATAACACTTGATGTTTCTTCACTATGTACATCCCATATACATAGAAACGCAGTCTTACAAGCACCATATACATACTCATATATATATATATATGTGATAGATGCAAATAGAAAATTTTAACTTTCAACAAATTTCATTATGTAACATAATCTATATTATAAAGATGTGAGAAAACTTTACTTGATCTTCATGTAACTGGATGCTAGTAAGGATGATGTTTTTTTTAGTTGTGAGTACCTTTGTGGAAGACTGCTCACTCGTCTGTCCCACATGCTTATTGATCCACTTGTATCATAATCAAGTACCCTGTTCAAAATATCGTGACACATACAATTATCAACTCAATCAATAATAAAACACAACAACAATTTTAGTTATTGATTAATATTAATGTTTTGTTTTAAACCTTGTCTCATCATACAAAAAGGCTCTATCAGATAAACCTTGGGTCACAACAGTGCTCTTACTTAATACACGCAACAAGAGAAGTTGACACTATTAGAATTCCCATTGAAAGTTTATGTTCTAAATACCTAATTAAGTTGCTAAAAGTGAGTCCGAGAACAAAAAGAAAAGGCATGCATGAGAATACTCAAATTCAAAAATAGTAAGTTCAACAATTCTTAGCAATGTATATGAATATGATGCAACTCAAATGTTAAACTAGACCACATACAACGGCACACAATAAACTTAATTGGGTTACCTTTGTATAACATGACTTCAAATTTGTTTTCTCTCCTAGACTTATTTTTGGACAATTCTCCTTTGCGAGCAATGATAGCTGCATGAAAAACATACCGACGGTTAATAAACTCTTCATATGTATCTATAATCATTTTTTCAATAAACTTGTTATTTAAAGAAATGAGCAGAGTTGTAAGGATAATAAACTACTAACCAACCTATTAGGTTAATAGACGATGTAAATACATCAACAGTCCTAACAGCTTAAAAGTTAAAATGTAGAAGAATACAATGTAAGTAAATTAAATTTTCATAAGCGCGACTTCGAATAATGTTGTATGATTCTACTGGCCCGCAATAAACCAAGGGATTTTCGTTGGCGTCTTAGTGCTTCCTCTGACACTTGAACTTGAGAAAGAATGTGTTCTTTTATTCTTGAAAGACAAATTTCTTTGTAATCTATGATACTCGAACCAATGACCTTTAGGTGTTTAAGAGACAATACCAAATACCATCCCATCAACTCCAAAACAAGAAAGAATGACTTCTATTTCACTCAAGTAACTACAACAAGAATAATATGAATATGAAGATTTAATAATAATAATAATAATAATAATAATAATAATAATAGTAATGAATATTGGTTTTAAATAATCCCAACTATGCCCTATTGGTGGTGATACAGTGATTGCCTGGTTGGATTTATAACTCCTGTATGAATTATGTTTTTTAATCAATACAATGAAGAAAAGAAAAGAAGCAATCGAGTTTCTGAATTATATTTGTTTGTTTCTCCAACAATGTTGGCGGGCCTAGGGTTTGGTGGCGGCGGGTGGCGGTGGTGGTGAGTGAACCGCAGGAGAGAGAGAGAGAAATAAAATTCTTATACTGAGCCACATAAGATGCCATGTAAGCAATTTTAGACAACTAGGCGTGCCACGTCATCAAATCACTAACGAAGTTAGTCATCCGTTAGTCGCGGCCTGTTAAAAACAAATACACCAACAATTGAGACTGTCAGCAGGCAAATGTAAAGTTCGGACTGTTATTTACCAATATAACATAGTTGGGATTATTTAAAACCAAAATTTCTAATAATAATTTTTTTTTCAGATATACTCATCTTCTTTATTTAGATGTGTCAAAAATTGGATTCCAATATGTAGAAACATAGATATTACATCAATATAGCAGGTAAGTGGGCAACAAGCTGCGCCGCCACCCCTTTCTGAATTGCTTACATGGCATTTCATGTAATTTTGGTAATTTTGTGACCAAACACGTTTTTATAATAATAATAATAATAATAAAAAAGAAGCCTAAGACTTTCCCATCCTTATAACACTGTTAATAAACCATTTCATGAAAGAAAAAAAGTAGTAAATAACATCGTTAACGCTCCAACAAGTGAAGAGTGTAACCGATCGAAGTTTAAATAAGTTTTCTATGACTTTTTTAAACCACTCCTTGTCTACACATCCAGTGGCGGACCCAGGATTTTTTGTTAATGGGTTCCCAATTTTTTCGGTTTACAAAATTTTTCAGGTCGGTCGTTATTCGGGTCGGGTCGAGGCGAGGAACATAATAAAACACAGAACTATGGTGTCATTGGAAACAAGTAAGTAGAAAGAATCTAAATTACAAACTAGATGAAACATACACTTTTAATTCATACCCGAAAAACATGAACGTAATCTATATATATGGTCTTACATAATTAACCAAAACATGAAAAAATAACTCTAACACAAATAAATGATTAATTATAATATACATACACAAGGTAAATAATAAAAGAATATGCAAAATCCATGTTAACATTATATATGTTGCATGGTGATAATGACTATATGAGAGAAACTAACAAAAAGCACAAATACCCTAACTGAATAACTAAGACTAGGATATTAAAAAAACAACAAAAAAAGAGTATGGTGGGGCTTGAACCTACAACCTCTCACAAGTAAAACAAGGGACTTTCCACTGTACCAGTTCAATCTTAATAGTATGGGTTCCAGGTATTAATTTTTATGGGGTCATTACAAAATTTAATATACCGTCTCTAAGTAATTTTTAAAAAACATCGGTGTCCCGGGACCCCGATCGAACCTATGTGGGTCAGCCCCTGTACACATCGACCAATTGCAAAAAATGCCAAATGTTCACGACTTTCGAAAGAAATTTATGACTGATTCGTCTCAAATAAACCATAATAAGCATAGCATGGATTTCATAGTCAAAACTAAAAGTATCCTCATTACAAAAAAAGTAATTATAAATGAAGTGTATGGGTCAGAAACAAAATCAATTTTACAACGACTTATTTTCATTCATTTCCTTGTCTTGTATAATTTATAAATCAAAGCACTCTTTTATCAACATCTATAAAGATACAAACATTCTACTAATTATTTGTAACGAAAACATAATAACCCCATGAACATGAGTACTAATTTGTGAACAAAAGCATAGTAAATGAAACAAAGTTATATTTACTACACACACGTGTGTGTGCGTGATATGTAATATATCGAATTCAGATAATCAACTGGGTTCGATTTGACCTAATTAATATTCGAAACCCAAATTTAAATTCAAATTGAATTTAATTTGGGGTTTCTTGAGTCCGATCCAAATAACAGACACTCCTAACATTGACTAATTGTAAAAGGAATATAGTTTGAACACTTTGGGAATGAATTTTTGGTTCATTATTTTCAAAGATATTCTTAATAAAAATCTCAAGGATTTCAAAGACATAACAGATGGATCCACAATACTATTGTATTGCCCGTTACTGTTTGATAGATCTAATCAAAGTGAGAAACAAATGGAATAAACATGAAAGAATTAGATCAAAGAGATATCAGTTGTATAAAAGGAATTCGTACCTTAATTTCCTCGCCAAAAAGTCGCCTTCATCGAACCCGGCGTGTTCGTTTCACGGAATTCGTGGGAATTCAAAGGAATTGGAATTAAAATCCCATGACATGACGTGTTTGTTTCGTTGGAATTGGAATCTTAATTCCATTGTGATGTGTTCGGTTCAAAGAATTGGAATTGAAATTCAATTCCTTCAAATTCCTTTAAATATAGGGATTTCAAATCCTTCCAAAATGTGGAGGAATTCTATGAAATTCATTGGAATCTCATTTCGAGTTTTTTTTTAACAAGGACATTTAGTTTTATTAGATTTTTGTTTTTAATTTATATTTTGAGTTATGACTTTTTTATTATTATTTTTGAATATTCTTTTGAGGGGTTTTTAATCTTATTAGAAAACCCATAAAAAATTTTTAAAAAAAAATTATAAAAAAATCATAACGCAAAATATAAATAAAAAACAAAAAATCTAAAAAAGCTAAAATGTTTTCACCGTTGACATTGTTAAAAAAAAACTTGATTTGTATTCATTTGTCAAATGAACACATTAAGAATGTATTTGGTTTTCAATTCCCCCCAATTCCAATTCATATTGGAATGTTCAGATTCCAAATCCAATTCCTTCAAATTCCAAATCCTATGCAAATTTCAATTCCAATCCGTTCCATTCCGTTAAACGAACACGCCCTAAATTTACCCCTCTTGAATTGTGTAATTTAGGTTTTAGTGCTTTGCGGCACCGTATATATAATGCAACATTAACCCTAAAAGACCCCTACTACACAGATGGGCAAAAGCGATCGAAATTTGCGACCATGCAAAACGGTAACAAAATTAGCGACCATATTTGTGACCGAAATTAAAATGGTTGCTAAATTACCGACCAAAACGTGTTTGGTCACAAAATTACCAAAACAAAATCGGACGTAAAAGTAGCTACCAATTTTTTCCAGTCGGTAACCGGTCACAAATGTAGCGACTGAAATTGTTTTGGTTGCAAAAACGGTCGCTATATTATATAAAAACTAAAAAATAAAAGATTTTCCTGTTGCAAAAACAGTCTCAAATTCACCGACTCAAATTTTCTGTCACAAAATTAGTGATCAAAACAAAATCGGTCGTAAAATTAGCAACCAAATTTTTCAGTCATTAATCAATTGCAAATGTGGCGATCGAAATTTTTTGGTTGCAAAAACGGTCGCGGTATTAAAAAATAAATAAACTAAAAAACTAAACGGTTCCAACTTTACCCACCGAAATTGGATCTGTTGCAACAACAAAAAAAAACTAATAAAATTAGTTTTGTCACAAAAACTGTCATAAAATTTACCCACTTAAATTGTATGGCTATGAATATAGCGGCCACTATTTAAAAGTAATAAAGATTATAAAACGGAAGTTATGTCAGCTGCATAAACGGTTATAAGTATAACTACCAAAATAGTTTAGGTCTTAAATATTGTTGCTAGTTTATAATATTATAATTTCTAACTTTTCTGTCCAGTTCTTGCGATTCATCCCAATAGTTCTTTCGAGGATCCCTTTTATTCCTCGATTCGAGACTTCTACTTGCCCACTGGTCTAAGAGTGATATTGTGTGTTCCAAACGGTGGTGAACTCCATATCGTGCTAAGACTTTGTCTATTAGAGCATTGTAGAAGTGAGTACCCCTGTCGCTGGTTAAGGCTTTTGGAGTGCCGAATCGTGAAAATAACTTTTTCAGAAATCATACTACAACCTGAGCATTATTATTGAGAAGAGCTTGTGCTTCAACCCATTTAGACACGTAGTCGACTGCTACCAGGATGTACTTATTTTCGATTGAGTTAGGAAATGAGCCCATGAAATCTATTCCCCATACATAAAGGATTTCACATATTTGAATGCCTTTTTGAGCCATCTCATTTTGGCTGAGATGTTCCCGGCTCTTTGACAAATATCGCATGCTTGGATCAAGGCATGCGTGTCTTTATATATGGTAGGCCAGAAAAATCATGCGTCAAACACTTTCCTGACCGTAGTGGCGGTATTGTGGTGTCCACCAGTTGGTCCTTCATGGTAGTGTTTGAGAATATCTAAGGCTTCCTTTTCTGATACACACCTATGAACAACCTGATTGGCTCCTTTCCGAAACAAGTATGGATCTTACAAGAAGTAGAACTTAAGGTCGGAGAATAATTTCTTCCGTTTTTGATGAGTTAGCCCTTTTCTAAGGATTCTACAAGCTAGATAGTTTTTGAAGTCGACAAACCAAGGACTCTCATCCTCCTCTTTCATCAATGCTTGGATATGCATGAGAACTTCATGTGGAAAATTATCATCGATAATTTCCTTGTGAAGTTCTTTTGAAGCTGGGCATTCTAAGCGTGAAAGATGGTCTGCGACTATATTCTCTACTACATTCTTGTCCTTGACTTCTATGTCGAATTCTTGGAGAAGTAGAATCCATCAGATGAGTCTGGGTTTGGCATCTTGCTTATTGAAGAGATATTGTATGGCGAAATAGTCGGTGTAAACTATGGTTTTAGAGAGAACTAGGTAGGTTCTAAATTTCTCAAAGGAAAAAACTACGTCTAACAACTCTTTTTCTGTTGTGGTGTAATTTTCTTGTGCATCATTAAGAGTATTACTAGCATAGTAAATTGGGTGAAAATGTTTTTCTTTGCGTTGTCCGAGTACGGATTCTACGGCAAAGTTACTTGCATCGCACATGATTTCGAAAGGAAGGTTACAATCGGGTGTAATCATGATTAGTGTGTTGACAAGTTTTTCTTTCAATATGTTGAATGATTCAAAACAATTTTCAGAGAAGACGAATGGTGCATCTTTCTCTAGAAGTTTGGTCATAGGTCTAGCAATTTTTGAAAAGTCTTTAATGAAGCGACAATAGAATCATGCGTGACCTAGAAAACTTCTAATGACTTTGACTGAAGTTAGTGGCAGAAGTTTAGATATGGTTTCGAATTTTGCTCTATCAACTTCTAGTCCTGCTTGGGATATCTTGTGACCGAAAATAATGCCCTCTTTGACCATAAAGTGGAATTTTTCCCAGTTGAGTAGTAAGTTTACTTTCTCACACCTAGCCAACATTTTGTCTAGGCTTTTCAAACAATGATCGAAGGAGTCTCCAAAGACTGAGAAGTTAGCAATGAAAACTTCCATAGAGTGTTTGATCATTTCATGAAAGATGGCCACCATGCAACGTTGGAAGGTGGCTGAAGCGTTACATAGTCCATATGGCATTTTTCGATAGGCGGAAGTTCCATACAGACATGTAAAGGTGGTTTTCTCCTGATCTTCAGGAGTAATGGGAATCTTATAGTATCCGGAGAATGCATCAAGAAAACAGTAGAACATTTTTTCAGATAAACGTTCAAGCATTTGATCGATAAAAGGAAGTGGAAAATGATATTTTCTTGTGGCGTCATTAAGCTTCCGGTAGTCAATGCAAACTCGCCAGCCTGTAATGGTTCTCATTGGTATTAGCTTGTCCTTCTCGTTCGTTACAACTGTCATTCCTCCCTTCTTGGGTACTACTTGAGCTGGACTAACCCAAGGTGAATCTGAGATTGGGTAGATTAATCCGGTAGCAAGGAGTTTGATTACTTCCTTTTTCACCACATCTTGCATGTTGGGATTGAGACGTCTTTGATGTTGGACCACGGGTTTGTATTCTTCCTCAATGAGGATTTTGTGAGTACAAAAGGAAGGACTTATGCCCTTGATATCCATGATCCTCTATGTGATAGCCTTCTAATGGTATTTAAGAACTTTAAGAAGTTCGTCTTTATCTTCTTTAGAAAGGTGAGATGAAATAATTACTCGGACTTGAGAGTCTTTTTCTATAAAGGCATATTCGAGATGGTTCGGGAGTTCTTTCAACTCCAAGGCTGGTGGTTTTTCGATTTATGGTTTTTATTTTTCATTACATTCGGTGGTCTCAAATACTACTTCTGATGCTTCTTGATTGTTATTCATAGCATTGAGATTTTCGTTTCTAAAATCGGTTTGGTGACAGTTTTGGTTAAGATTTGTGTTTCTAGTATGTTACTGATGGAAGAATCTCGCACGTAGCAACTCACCATAGAATTGATGATGTCAACACAGTATAACGTTTCATCGTGATGTTGCAGATGTTGCATAGATTTTCCTATGTAAAAAGTTATTGCCTCGTCATTTACCCTGAGAGTGAGTTTGCCGGTGCAAACATCAATAATAGCCTTTGTGGTGGCTAGAAAGGGTCATCCTAAAATCAGAGGTAGAATTTTGTCTTCCTCCATGTCTAGAATTACAAAATCTACTGGGAAAACAATTTGTCTATTTTGACAAGAATATTTTCAACAATGCTATGAGGATATTTAACAGATTGGCCAGCTAACTGAATGCTCATGCGGGTGGGCTTTGGTTCTCCTATCCCTAGTTTTGCAAAAATCGCATAAGGAATTAAATTAATACTAGCTCCTAGGTCGGCCATGGCATTTCTAACAGACAAATTTTCAATGAGACAAGGGATAGTAAAGCTCCTTAGATCTGTCATTTTTTTGTGGCGGCTTGTTTTGGAGGACAGTTGAGCATTCTTCACTCAAAGAGACATGTGAGAGCTCCTCCAGCATCCTTTTGTTGGTCAGCACTTTTTTAAGAAACTTTGCAGATTTTGGCATTTGAGCAATGGCTTCGATGAAAGGGATGCTGATGTGAAGTTGTTTGAAGAGTTCTAAAAACTTCCCATACCGAGCTTCCAATCTCTCAGGTTTCAGCCATCCAGGGTATGGAACAGGTGGAACATAAGGTCGAGCGGGTTCCTTAGGTTGTACGGTGCCTGCTTTAATCAGTCTCTCATGCGTCTTATCAGGGACTTCCTTATCCATAACTGGTTCCACTACAACAAAAGAGATGTTTAGGACCTTTTGTGTGGGACGCATGTAAAATAGGGTCCTAAAATCTATTTAATAGGACACATGAACATTTGGGGTCCTTTTACAATGTACGCCACAGAACCGGTGTTCTAAAAAGTTATTTAATAGGATGGATGATTCTTCGGGGTCATATTATCATATAACTTAATAAGACACTTAAATATAAATCCTAATAAAGTAACCTATAAGACATGTAGTTGTTGGTGTCTCATTATGTAGTAATGTAATAGGACACTTGATCACTGGAGGTCTTATTATAACATAAGTTAATAGGACATTTGTAGTTAAGTCATAAATGTTCGGTGTTATAGGACCATTTCTAGTCGATGTCATATAAGAACATAACTTAATAGGATGTTCGGTGATAATTACTAATGTTTGCCCAAGGTTGACATAGAATGCTATATATATTGGATAATACGTGGCTTAACAATCTATAATATGGTATGGTATTCATGTCCATCATTTAATCTGTGACTAATAATCCTATCCTATCATACTCTTCTAGTAAAATAAAATAATGTGGACACATGGCAGACTAATATTGTTTCTAGCTATCGAATTCCCGCCAAACTTTTCTAATCTTATTTCCATGAAAACACTCGTGGTGCTGTAACGCCCCAATTCTGGTGCCTCACATTGGACATTGGATTTACTCATAAACACTGTTCTTTATATCATAGTTAATTAAAACTTTACGCGGAATATAAAACTTTCATAAAACATTACATATCAAATCATAAACATGTCTTAAAACATTCTTCTTGTTTTTCAAAATCAAAACATAACTTATAAAACATAATAGGTCTTCAGATGCCAGACCCTTATTCTTCTGCCACGTGTCCCCGCTCAAGCCAGCTGTCTCATTCTACTCACCTGCGTACATACTAAAAGTCAGCTACGCTGAGCGAGTTCTAGTTAATCATATATCCGACAATACAAACACTTACCTTCAATCATGCCTCCGAAAATACATAATAACTACTTTACTAGTTTGCTTTCATTTCATAGTTTCAAACATACGTACATACTCTATTACTTTCATACTTTATGTTTACTATCCATTCTATCTCAGATATTATTAGGGTCTGATCCCTTTTCTTTTCTATCTCAGATATTATTAGGGTCTGATCCCTTTCTTGTCTATCTCAGATATTATTAGGGTCTGATCCCTCTTTACTTCTCTATCTCAGTTATTATTAGGGTCTGATCCCTTTCTTCTCTATCTCAGATATTATTAGGGTCTGATCCCTTACTTCTTCATCTTCGTACATACTGTCTTTCCATTCTCTTAACATACATATACTTCCTTTAATCATTATTACATACTCATATGTTGTATATATATATATATATATATATATCATACACATTCATCTTTCATATGCATACCTCCCTTGTCAATACATGCAATATCCGAAGATCGTTCACATACCGACAAGCTTTCATTCACAATCATAACATAATATCTATCACATAAATCATACATGGCATACACTTACCATTTAAGGTAAGTGTATTAACTATCACATCGAGTATGCACGCATCCCCGAAAATATAACAAGGAAATGGGGTTAGAAACTCACCTGAATATGGTTACGTTCACCGTTTTTGGTTATCCCTTTCTTGAGCTGTGCACGACTAACTGTATAACAATTACACGTATCAATTTAACTATCACTACCCATATCGTGTTTCTAGTTTAATTATTGCCCTCAACGAACGGGGGTCCGGGGGCAGCGGGGTTCTAGGGGCGGAAACCCTTAGCGGGGTCCAAGGGGCAGAGCCCCTGGCTGGGGTTAAGCTGCCAGGTCAGTTTGGAAAAATTTTATTTTCATCAACCGTCTTAACACATTTTCCATTAACATTTTAAATTATTTTCTAAGTTGGGCTTATTTGCTAAGATAGTGGGCCAGTTTGCTTTATATTATATATGGGCTTAGCCCAACTGTCCATTATGGTACCTGGGCCCAACTGACCAGGCCCAAAGTCAACAGAGAACCATGATGGCCGAGAACCCGTTCTGGCCAAGAACTCTTGGTCACAGAGAACCCTTTTGACCGAGAACCCTTTGGTCACCGAGAACTCTCGTGTTGACTGCCTGCTGACCAAAAACCATCTGGTTTGACCGAAAACTCTCAGATTTGGCCGAGAACCCCCAGTTCAGATGTTTTTAGCTCAACTTTCTATCTTTTATTCCATTTTAGGCTCAATAACGGTTAACGGTCCAAAATTGCTCTTTTAGCTACCTTACTCCACCATTTCTAACCGTTTAACACCCATTAACCCCCACGGCTCAAAGTCTAGCTCGTTATTGTCATAAAGCTTGAACCTTTAAGCCTAAAAACGTTCTTTAAGCTAGATCTAGGGTTTCCTTCATGAACCGTAGCTAATCATAAGTCCATTAAGTCCATTTTAATCATCAAGTTTGCATCTTTATGAAACATCTAGACCCGATCTATTATGTGTTTAAGTTTTAAGGCTAACCTTTCACAAAAACATAAACTTTAAGATCAAGAGCATACCTTTATGTGTTCTTAAGTTTCAATTTAGCTTGATGTTCAATGATGATCTTGTATCTAGCTTTAGTAATCACTATCTATCGATAATCGGCTTGGTTTAGGCCTTGGATCTCGTTTCCTCTCTTGCAGCCGAAATGGAAGGGTTTGTGTGTGTTATGGTGTGTAGGGAGAATAAGATGGATAGAAATGGAAATATTTAGGGTTTAAGGGGTATTTATACTCCCTTAAGCCCATGGACCTAAGGCCCCTCTTTCCTTTTTAGTCAATGTTTAATTCCCTTTAATTAGCCTACTTATCTTTCTTTTAATATTTTATTATTTCTTTGTCAAATCAAGTAAACCCGTTTATCATAAGAAATAATTTAATATTATTATTACTTGAAATTTTTGGGATGTTACAAGTGCAAAACCATATTCAAATCCATACCAGGTATTTTTCGGATCCTATTTGAAGTTAGAAATGATTTGATCTAGGGTTTTTGTATCATCGTTATTTGTTGGTCTCTCTGCCACAATTCAAGCATCAACAATAGGTAATTGATTATTATATGCAATTGATCGATTCCTCTCTGTCACGAATTTTATCGGATCCTATTTAATGTTAAAAAATAAACTGATTTGATCCTAGGGTTTTGTGTCTACGTTCTCTCTGCCACTATTTCTTGGAAACAAATGGAGAAGATTATCAAAACATGGGATGTGGGCTTTGGAGCACATCGACTATTTATAGGCTTTTTTTAGCTATTTGTGGGTAATTTTATATGGATTACTGAAAAATATGTGATTTGGATTGAACTTATCTGAAAAAAGTAATTTATTTGGGGATTTTTAAGTTGGTGGATTTGTTTAGATTCATAATTACATTTTTGTTTTTCTGTTAGGCTTAATGAAACTTGAGATGACATCTTTTCAAACATTCAGTTTTACCCGTTTGATGCTGAACCAATGGAGGGGAGGTTTCATTCAAATTTATTTATTTAGATTTTCACATTCATTTGATTCATAACAGCTATCATTACCTTCGATTTGGATTGTTTGATACCATTGGAGTTTATCCATACTGAGGTTTCATTCATATTCATTTAGGGTGCATATTTATTAGGTTTTTTGAATTTGAAATAGTCGTGTAGGGTATTGGAATACATATTCATAGTTTGGTATGTATGCTTTTCAGCCTTGGATTATGATCATAATCAGCAACAATTGCTTACTAGCATAAAACCCTCAAAAACAAAGCCTACTGCCTACCAACTAGGTGAGTTAGTCGTTTTTTAGTTATCTTTATAGCAACTGGAGTCTAATTTGAAATTTAATCCTGACACACTTTGAATTCTATTTTTAGTTGGTATTGAAATTGACTATTTAATCAATCATTTTCCTTTTATGACACTCATAAGCAAATCAACCATGTATGTTATCATTAAAGTTTGATGATGCATCTTTATCTTACATTCTGTTTTACTGCATTTGCCTATTGATCAGCATTACAAAAGGCTAAAAACTACTGCTCGTGTTGTTACATGGATCATCAAATTCTTAGAAAACTCTATATTAGTTCATTCATTCAGGTATGTGCTGTTTAGAAATTATTTATTTAGAAAAATATATGTATTTTGGTTTAAGTTAAAACATGTTGTAACAAAATTAGTTTGGATCATTTAATAAAAGCATCAAGTTTGGTTCAGGTTCAAACGGGACGTGAACAAAACAGGTTCGTATTATTGAAAAAATGTATTAGTTTTGGTTTGGGTTACGGGATGTAAAAAATGGGTTCAGGTCCTTTAAAAAAGTTTCAAATTTGTTTTCGGTTAAAAGGGGTTTAAACACAATGTGTTTGGGTCATTTCAAAAACAGAATACCTTTTTTTTTGTGTTTTAGTCAAGACTCAAAACAGGTTATAAGCATAAAGAGTTTGAGTTATTAAAAAAAGATATTATTTTTGGTTTGGGTTAAAATGATATATAAGCAAAATGACTTTGTTTCATTTAAAAAAAGAATCATTTTTGGTTTGGGTTAAAATGCCTTATAAGAAAAATGACTTCGGGTCATTTTAAAAAAATATAACTTCTGGTTCATGTCAAAACGGATTATAAGCGAAATGTGTTTTGAGTCATTAAAAAAATTATCAATTTTGGTTAGCGTCAAAACTGGTTACACGCAAAATAGGTTCGGGTCATTTAAAAAAAATTTAAGTTTTGGTTAGGGTTAAAAACGGATGTAAACAAAATGTATTCCGGTCACATATAATATGTAAGTGTTTATAGACTTCATTTGAGGCATATCAAGATATATATTATGCAGTTTGCAGACTATGTAATGTGATGCTATGATGAAGCCCTTGGTTCTCTTTTCCTTTGGGTTTTAGACAATATCTTTGTTGACCTAGATTCAACTGGGTGGTACAAAAACTTTCAAGAAAGGTGCTCAAAAGACATCCTTCAAATCTCAAGTAAGATTTCTGTGTTTCTTATTCAACTTAAGATTTTATCTTCATGCAGTAAAATATAACTGGTTTCTATTTCTGTAAATTTTTAATAGGTGGGTCTGTATGTAGTAATAACAATGGTGTTATGAAGAAAACCCAATGTGATGTGCTAATAATGTGTTACCACTTTACCAGCTCTATATGTAACACTAAAATATCAAGGACAAGACAAGCTTCCTGTGATTGTTTAGAAGGAGACATAGGTGAGAATTCAGCAACGTATAATACTATATTGTTTGTGAGCAACAATATAATATGACATTTTGACTATTTGGGTAAGCTTTTTTTACTCTGATTAGATGGCTTAGAATAATCTTTTTGTTGGGAACTATATTTTGCAATTTATTCTACTTTTGTTTTTTCTAATGACAATATATAAGAGACATTGTTGCTGCTTTTGTTACTGGGATGTAATTATGCCAAATTGTATTGCAAAGCTCATTATTTCTATTCGTGAGGTTGGTATGATACAACTTATATTCACGTTTTATATGTGATTACCTTATAATTTTTCATGGTGCAGGACCTGCAGGTTCACTAGAGCTCATCACTTGGTACTGATACCTGTTTTCATATTGCAAAATGTCTATTGATGCTTTTTTTCATATTATTTTTCTATAAAATGTTAGCCTTCTAGTGTAAAACCTTTTTTTTTGTGAAATGATTTTTGCACTATAATGACTCAAGTTTAATATATAAATGTTTGTTGAAAACTAAAATCTAGGTCGGAGAATGAAGTTTTCCTCAAAAGTATTCTAAACCCTACTGAGCCTATAGCAAGAGGATGGGTGAAGAGCTTGAACCCAAATGAGCTAGTTGGTGGTACACAGATTGGACCAAAATGATGTGAGGTAAATGTTCGAGTACCAATAAAAATAGATGAAAAGTTGGTGAGACAATATGATCGTTATTTTCCACAATTCAAGATTGTATTGGTGCATCCATCGCATGGCCTTGTCCATTCATCTTGGTATGTACTTGTTAAACTTGTGATACGAATAATTTTAATAACATGGAACTTAATGCTTATACATGGATGGTTTATTTGTAGGTAGTCCGTGAGGATTGAGGATGTACGCATGATGACTCGGGATTTTATGGTGCTGGTTTCTTTTATTGCTTTTAATTTTTTTGTTGAATGTTACAAGAGTTTATGTTGGATAATGCTGTAACTTATTTATGTTTTGTTTTTTTGTTATAATGAAGTTTTAATTTTTTCAATATTTAGATGTCCATACCGTATAGTAAAATTGTGTGTGGACGTTTAATAATGGTTGTATAATATGATTTGTTAGGACTTCTAATTTTGTTCTAAATGTTAGAACAATGTAAAAGTGTCATAATATGTTTTTTTAGGAGTTTAAGTTGTTCATAGATATATTATGCGGCCATAAAATTTGGTTTCATAATCTTGTTTGGGATATTAGGACCCTTTTCTTGGTACTATAATGTTCCATTATCCGGGTCCTATAAATTAATTTTAGGGATGCTTGTATGTGTATCAAAAGTTTACAGTTAGGTAAACACATGTCAAAACATAGTAAAAGTGTCCTAATATGTTTTTATTGTGACGCTTTTTGGGTTGTTAATGGATATATTATGCGACCATAAAATTGGGTTCATAATCTTATTTGGGATATCAGGACGCTTTTTGAGTTCCAAGACTTATTACGACCCCTTTACATGAAGCGATTTTCTCGTTGGTCGTATTAAATGAAAGGTCCTATAAAATAACATTTTAGGATGTTTTTGTGCGTACTAAAAAGCCATTTTTGTTGTAGTGTTCTGAAGTTGGTGAGGTAACAGTGGTTGTGCCACTTCTCAATGTAACAACGTTGGCTGATGCATTAGGGTTTGTTATTGTGTTGATTGGAAGAGTGCCAGGTGGTCTTTCAGACAATTGTTGGGCAATCTGTCCGATATGAGTTTTTAGATTCTGCAATGATGCTTGTTGACTTTTTAGGTCAGTTTCATGCTTTAACAATACTCCGCTGATATCAACGGCTCTTAAGTCGGTCTTCTTTTCTACTCAATTTTTCTTGGTCATGATTTGGATAAACATTTCTTCAATTTTTGAGCAGTTCGGATTTTGATGGCTACTGGAACTTTGTTCTTGAGATTGAGGTTTAGGATGGAAAAGTTGATTCATTGGCCTCTTTTCGAATCTGGGTAGGGTTTGAGTGTTACCTCCGTCCTTCCAACTGAAATTCGGGTGGTTTCTCCATCCTGGATTTTAGTTGTTACTGAAAGCGTTGTTTTGACTAGAGATGAAGTCAACTTCTTCCATGGCCATAAGGACTTGTTTGCAGTCACTTTTCTTATGTGTTCCTCCACATGTGTCACATGTGATCTTGGTTTTTGATAGTTCGGCTTAAAGCTGTTCGAAATTTTTAGAGAGTGCTTCAAGCTGCGCAGTGACAAGAGTGTTGGAATCGACATGGTGCATGTCTTTATGTGTTGGTGTGGATCTTGGTGGGTTATAAGAAAAACTCTTCTTGCTGCCTTCTCCATGATTTCAAATGCTTCGCTAGGTGATTTGGATCCCAGGTCTCCACCGGTGACTTAGTGATGGCCTATTTGTTTTGACTGGATTGTGAGTCAAAGAAAGTTTGTACCTGTAACCATACGCTCAGTCCATGATGTGGGCATCTTCTCAGAAAGCTTTTGTATCTCTCCCATGCTGCATGTAACGACTCATCATCATCGGTCCGGAATCCGGTAATGCTAGCTCGAAATTTTGCAGTTTTATATGGCGAATAATATTTGAGGAGAAATTGTTCAACCATCTGGTCCCAATTTATGGAACCAGAAGGAAGAGATTCTATCCATTCTAAGGCTTGTCCCCTTATAGAGAAAGGAAAGAGTTTGAGTTTGATATGATATTCTGAACAGTTTTGAATTTTAAAGGTTCCGCAGATTCGTAAGAATCGAGATATATGAGAAAGAGGGTCTTCGTCGAGGAGACATGAAATTGAACTGAATTTTCCACCATATAAATGGTGCTTTATTTGATTTCGAAATGTTCGGTGTTTTCGGGTAGAGCCACTCCATTGCAGTAGCCTTCGAGGGTTGGCTTGATATATTGGCTCATGTATGGTTCATTGTTTTATGGTTCCATCATTTCTTTGTATTGATTTTCTTCTGATGTCGTGGCTTCTACTGATTCGTCTTCGATTGTTTCAGCGGTTTCTGCAGTCCGTTTGCATGTTCTTCGGCGAAAAAGTCGTTCAGGTTCAGAACTTGGAGAAACAAGCTCATGTCCGAATGTAGAGGACATAAATGAGATTAAACCAAATTTAAATTATTTGAAATTAAACTAAAGGTTAGGTAAAGTTAAGTTAAAGCAAAGGTTACGCTAGCCAAGAAAAATAATTTTTAATCTAATAGTTAGTAAAAAAAATTAAAAGTTAGAAATTTGTACAATTTATAAAAAATGATTAAATTAAAACTTGGATCATTCTTAGAAACGTACCGTGTCCCCGACAACGTCATCAAAAACTTGATGGTGCGTGCGCGGTGTGGTAAAATAGTAAAAGATGGAATTTTAACTTTCGTACAAGATCGTGTTTTAAATTTATAAAAGCGATTTCTACTAAGACTAAACACATAGAAAATAGGCAAGTGTACATATCGTATATGTAGAATACTATTAGTAAGAACCAAGTATCGATCGGTCGACACAAATATTTCAAAAAATAAATCTTCGTTTTACTTTAATCAGAGAGTTTAATCATTTTTGGGGTTGGTTTTTAAACTTTAATAGAAATACTTATATATAATATATATGTGACAAGAAGAGAAATTCTAAATGAGTAAATCAATTATATGAAGTTTACCATCTAAGATCAAGAATCCACTCCATTCTTCCTTGATGATTATTAATGTAAATATATGATAAACTTGCTTTCATTTATAAGTGAACATATTCTATGATATAAAAGAAAGTAGCATGCATATTTTTAAGTCCACCCTTGCTTAATCTCATACTACCAAGAGAATGTCAATTTAAGTAGGCAAGTAGTTTAGTAAAGTAGAAAGATTAGGATTGACTTCGATTTCTCAAATACCAATTCTAACAACTTCGGATGGTTATAGTTTAGTCACACAACCTCCCCTTGGTTTATTTAATTAAGATATAATTACACATTCCATTAACATATGACTTCTTTGACTAGCATGATAAATTAAGCAGTCGTGTTAACAATGTTATTTCAAAATTATCAAAACTAGAGAAATAGATCATAGTTTATATCTCATCATTTCTAAGTACAATATAAAGATCCATGTTTTATCTTGAATAAGTTATCAAGGTATTCGTTTTACCATTTCTAGTCTCCAAGAACATGAGTGAATCATGAATGATTGTTAATCATCAATCTTGATTTATTGAGTTAAAGTGGTAAAACATTTTTTCATCAAAGGATATAATTACAAAATAACCATGTACTTTACTAAACTAAATCACATATTTAATATAATAATCAAGTAAAACAAAGCTTCTTCATAAAAATTAGATGGTAAATGGAATTTAACTCATAATGAGCATGGTTATGAACAACAAAAGAGATGAAGATAACAAACACATAATCAAACTAGAAAAATCTAACCACATATGGATACTTCTTCCTTCTTCAATGATGATGGATGATAGTGATGATGGATGATGATGATGATAATCTCCAAGCTTTCAAACTCTCCACGAGACCTTCCATATGAGTGTAAAGTGGGTGCTTTTATAAAAGAGACTCGTATAGAACTCTATTCAAGCACACTTGTTGAATGCAACATGCTCCACTATTTATAGGCAGTCTGGGTGATCAGGCACAGCTCAGTGTAAAAGGAGGCACGCCCCCCGTGTCCATATGTATTTTCGCATTTAATGTTATGTCAGATCGTACACGATGAATCACCACGAGGGCGTGCTTTATGGGGCACGGCCTTGTGTTTTTGGTGTCTTGTTATATTTTCTGAAAGGTGACCATGGCCCCGTGTATTCTCAGGCACGACCCCATGTCCAGCTGTCCAGTATTTTGTTTTTTATTGCATATTTTTGTCTTTACTTACACATGAAAGCATGGGGGCGTGTTCCCTGAGGTATGAGGGTGTGTTTCATTGTTTTCTTGGGTTTTTTGATTTTTCTTTGGCTTTTCGTTCGTTTCTTCGTTTGAGGCTTGGGTTTACCAGAAAATACATTTTAACATGATAAGTAGCTATTTGAACTGTATTATTTGATAGAAGTTGCAGTTTTTAGAGATTATTTGACGCTAAAAATATGTATATTTATATATACATCACTTATGTTTCTTAATCTTGAAGAAACAATATTTTAACTGTATCCTCATGTATATAAAATTCTATGTTTCTTAATTATAAAGAAACATAATTTTATCTATTACCTTTGTATTTATAAATCTTGATCAAGGTCTAGGCTATACTCTCGACTAGGGTCTAAGCTATGATATAATAATAAAATAATAACTTAGGCAGAACCCCTACCTTACACGGGTATCCAGTGTTTATACACCTAAGCTTGTATGAGCAGCACTTCTACTCTATTTCACATACGGGAGTTTATAATGTCAGATTCTTGAAACATGTCACGCACTACGATGCCCGGGACGCAAAACGAGGCTAACTATATGTGAAAGAGTGTGTTTTTGAGTGGAATAGGAAGTGCAATGAATCTTTCTATTTATAGAAAGTTTTGTGCTCCTTCGGCTTGCGCAAAGGAGAAAAAGTCAAGTCGTTCGTGTAGCGTGAACCACCTTAATTTTGATGAGCCATCGTTGGCTTGCCACGTGGCGGCATGTGGTCTGACATGTGTCCACACATGTCAAGTATGCATGAGGGTCACTTCACGTAGCACGAAGTAATCCATTGTTGTTGCTTCGCGTGGCGCGAAGGGCTAATATTTCCGATTTTTTTTCACTTTTAGTCAATTGTTTTTGGTAACTTGTCATGTATTGCGAAGTGCAAAGTGTTCCATCGAAGCGCCCATCAACCATCGCCCGCGTGCGTCGGGTGCTTTACACCCTCCGCTAGGACCACTGGTGCATGCTAGGCATAAAAGAATATTACTATGGAAACTTCTTATAAATAGCTTCCAAATTTTTCTTACTTTCTATGTGAGAGGAAATTATCTTTACTTTTTATACCCATGTGCAGTGTTTCCACTTTTTTCCATATTTCTATGTGGGATGGATTCATTTTCCCATTTCCCTAATATGAGATGAACTTACTTATGGGATAGGTTTATTTCACCATCTATTTTTTTCCCATTACTTATTTTTAAGAATATTTTTGATTCTTCAACTTTACTAAGTTGTCAAATTTAGGTCAAATTTTGGGGATGTTACAGACCAATGTCCTTATTTTTATCTACGCTCGATTATTTTTTTTAAAAACCAACTTTGCAAGATAATGTACAACTAATCAAAAGGCTTTCGGTCTTTTAACTGTATTCCAGCCTTGGTTTAAAAAAGCGCGCTTAAGGCGAGGTGAGGCGAGAAGCGACCCAAGGCGAGCACCTAAACGCTTTTCCCTACCCAAGGCGAAGCCTGTTAAAAAAGCGAGCTCTTTTTGCGCTTTTGTGCGGAGCGAAAAAGCGAGGAGGCGAAAGCTTTATGTACAAAAAGCGACCAGTTAACCCATTTTTAACATAACCTTTATAATTAGTCATTTCTAGACTTTTCACATGTGGTAATAAACTTTTGAAAGTTGAAACACTTTTGAGTAGTGTTCTTTTGAAAACACTTTCGAGTAATTTGGTACTCGATAACTTGTTTTTATGCTACTTTGATATTTCGGGCGAGTAATATAGTACTCGAAAAATTGTTCTACACTACTTTTGGAATTTTAGGATATATATATGTTGATGTTTTAGACGTTTAATATATATTATAATTTGGTTTGTATATAATATGTTGCTTATAAATAATTAAATATTTTTTAAAATAAGGTCGCCTTGTGTTCAAAAAGCGTTCGCTTTTGCGCTTTTCGCCTCGGCTTAGGACCTCTTCGCTTTTGTTCGTCTCACGCTTTCTTAAACCAAGATTCCAACATAAACTTATTCTTTTTTCGTAAGTTGAGTACCGTTGTAGAATTGAAACCAAACTCTAGATATCTCGTCAACTCGCCATATAGTATGGTTAATCTACCAGTAGTTCACTTTATTACCGTTCTTTTATATTTTTTAATCACTGAATCAGGCCATCTAACTATACTATTAAAACAAGACAAGTTGCTCACATAATATTTAACTAAGCACTCCACATAGAATGTCAAGTAGATGTCATGTCACTATTTCTATTATATCATGACCCATTATCCGGTTTTCTGTTATAACCCATGACCCGTAAGACTTTATAAAAGTTTGAAACATGAATTGTTTTGTGATACGGGTTTCGAACCCAATACCTCATGTTTCAAACCAAAGGTGCTTATCAACTCCACTAAAGTGGCAATTGTATTAGATTTTTTACCTAACATTTATATAAATGTAATTATCTTCAAGTATAAAACCAAAATTATATTTAATTGTTAACATTTTCATAATTCACGATTTGTTCGGATCAACATGAGAGTCCAACTACATTGCATTGCCAGAATCTATGTTGTATATTTGAAAGAGGTTGACATCCTTGCTTCTCTCACGGTACAAATCAAATTTTCTCAAATCTATTTAACACAACCATTTAATATTGTTCATAATTTCTCTTTTGAGTTAAGTGCCATTTTAGTACCTGTGGTTTGGCCAACTACGCAACTTTAGTACCTATTCTTTATTTTGTGCAAATGGCTACCTCAGTTTCAAAAAACTTGCATTTTTAGTAATTTTTTCTAACTCCGTCTATTTTTTCCGTTAAGTTAGGGATAATTTGGTAACTTCGATATTTTCTTTGTTTTTTTCTTTTCTTCCAAACGCTTATATATTGTAAACACGAAATCCACAAATCATAACATCAAAATTCAAATCCTAAATCCCCAAACCCTTTCTCCATATCATCATTTGGGGATTTAGGATTTGGATTTGGATTTCGATGTTATGATTTGGGGATTTAGGGTTTACAAGATATAAGCGTTAAAAAGAAAAGAAAAAAACAAAGAAAATAACGAAGTTATCAAATTATCCCTAACTTAATGGAAAAAAATTGACGGGGTTAGAAAAAAAGTACAAAAAATGCCAGTTTTTTAAAGCTGAGTAGTCATTTGCACAAAATAAAGAATATGTACTAAAGTTGCGTAGTTGGCCAAACCACATGTATTAAAATGACACTTAACTCTTCTCTTTTTTATTTTAATATATAATATAATTTTATTTATTTTATTTTACAACCAAACCTTATTCTTTGTAAATTTAGTTTTTAAATCCGTGACAACATTTTGTTATCAATATCATTTTTATTCACACAATATTTAATATACCAATATCGGTATAAATGTTTTATTTTTTAAATAAATCAAACACCAACGTTTGATTTTCAACTTAAAATTGTGGTGCATAATATATCAAATCTTATTAAAAATTAATAAATAAAAACTATTATATGAAATACCTGAATTTAAGTATTACATATAATAATTTTTTATTTTTATTATATTTTCTTTCTGTGTGGAACTCGGACTCTAACCTAGTTCGTTAATATCACCAGAAATATTCGAAATTATAACTTAAAAAATTATAAAGTCCCATGTGACATAATCAAATATAATGTACATTTAAACATCCTGCAAATTACAAATATAACATTAAAAATTGTTAATACTGAAATTCAAATGTTCAAAAGGAGAGGCTCTTAATGAAATAAGCATGTCAAGGTGAAAAAAAGGTGATGGTGGTAAGAGCGTTGTGCTTGTGACTCACATTAATTAAAAAGGTGGTGTAAAAATTGAGAGGTGATCTTGTGACGTTCTTAATAATCCATCGGCTCTTATGAAATAGAAAAAAGAAAAAAGAAAAAATCTATATATATTAATAATGTGCAATGAAAATAGTATAAATAAAAATGAATATAATAGCTGTTTTATACGTTTATAAAGAAAATAACAAAGTATTATTTTCGTTATTTTTGTTTCCTAAAGGTTACAGTTATTTTAAATTTCGACACTCACTTTTCTTAAAGAAACAATCAAAATAACATCATAATATATAACCTTTCCGTGTAAATAATATACATGTGCCGTTCAGAAAAATAATAATATGCAATTGATCTTTCAGCTAATGATACAGGTTTGATGATTGAGATTTGAGATTTTTATGGTTTCAAGTTTGAAATCTAACTCAAATGAATTTTTTCACATAGGTGAATTTCCTTTTTGATAATGTATTTGAATGAGTTAGGTCTGAAACGTCAAAGATAAGTGTAGAGGGTTGATAACGTTGTTTTTATTGGAACGACCAACTAAGTAACGCCGAGTACTCCGTACGCGGCCTCCATTGGCTAAAGGTAGCCCGAGCCGGCCACAAGTCTGGACGGGCGGAGCCCTTAGCTGTCCCACCTATTGAGAGATTCCTTGGATAAAACCCGACCCTCACGCTCGCCAAACGGCACGACAACGAGGAGCCGGTAAAAACGGGTGAGATTAGGACTCGAAACCTGGCAAGACAGGGTCATCCCTCATATCTCTCATATAAATTGGTAAAAGTGAGGTTTCAACCCTTACCATCGATAACATTGTTAAAAAAAGAAAATTAATAATAGTTAGATTTTAACATATAATTCACTTAACTCTCTCAATATATAATATATAGAAAGTCAAAGCCATCCTAGCAGACCAACTAGGGCACGTAATTACATAGAGATAAAACCATGCCTCATCCTGATGCATATTGCAGACGATATATACCTCTGTCTTCTTTCTTTGTCCATATGTTCATGGTGTAACCCCACTCCCCTCTCTCCATGATTTCTAAATGATTAGTGAATCCTGGACCCATTTGTTGCAATTACATTAGGTTTTGTCTTTTAGTTTCAATTTCTTCAAGTCAAAGTCTTTGTTGGTTTGTATATACGTGCATATATAACCATGGAGAAAGATGAAAACAACTACTCGGTATGAACATATCAACCCTCTAAATATATAACTTTGTTTTTTAGTAACCATGTTGTTTTACACCGAGTTCCGACTCTTGCAGGAAGGTTTTCTTGGTGTGGACTTTAATGGTCATGCTCATGAACATGAACATGACCATGACCAAGATGATCATCAACAGCAACACGGGAATCAAATGGTGGATTACATGCTCAACAATCCGATACAATCGGGTGGTTTTTGTAGTTCGAAATCGTTAGATAAGTTGAGCTTTGCAGATGTGATGCAGTTTGCAGACCTTGGACAAAAGTTGGCTTTGAATCAAAACAAAACATGTCATGATCATGATGAAGATCAAGAAACCGGGATAGATCCGGTTTACTTCTTGAAGTTCCCGGTGTTGAACGAAAGGGTTCAAGAAGATCATCAACACTCTCTACTGGCCCCACTTGGAGACAATGAAAACGAGCATCGGATTGTGATTGAAGGAGATGAAAGAGAGGAAGAAATTAGGGTTTTAGAAGGAGCATCTGTAGGCCTTCAATTTGTTGGTGAAGATGTTCATAAAACCGTAGTTGTAGATGGGAAAAACAAGAGAAAAAGACCGCGGACTATAAAGACTAGTGAAGAAGTTGAGAGCCAAAGAATGACTCATATCGCAGTCGAAAGAAACCGAAGAAAGCAAATGAACGAACATTTGCGTGTTCTACGCTCTCTCATGCCAGGATCTTATGTTCAAAGGGTACGAGTTAATTGATCTATAAATATTTTATGAACTCAAATAGAATACATGGTATAGCCTAAATGGTACCATGAGTGTCTCATCAACACAAAGTTTTAAGTTCAAATCTTATAAAACAGGTATGCATGTTTGTATGCCACTAAATAGATGCAAGTTCAAACATTAACAAAGTTATGAGTTCAAATCTCATAAAACATGTATTATGCATGTTTGTATATATATGTCACTAATTAAATACTTACACTTTCAAATATTTAACAAAGTTATGAGTTCAAATCTTATAAAACATGTTTTCTGTTAGTTTGTCACTAAATAGTTTACAAGTTCAAATCTTTAACAAAGTTATGAGTTCAAATATTACAAAACATGTATTGTGTTTGTTAACAATAAATATTTATAAGTTCAAATCTTTAACAAAGTTATGAACTTTAGGGTGATCAAGCATCAATTATTGGTGGAGCAATTGAGTTTGTAAGAGAGTTAGAGCAACTCTTGCAATGCCTTGAGTCACAAAAAAGACGACGACTGTACGGTGATACTCCAAGAGTGGTCGGAGATTCGTCGCCACTACCAGTCATGCAACAAGCTCAACAAGGTCCACCGGTGGCAATGTTTTACCCAACGCCTGATGATCCGATGAAGCTCGTGGAATTCGACGGCGGATTAAAGGAAGACACGGCGGAATGCAAGTCGTGTGTGGCTGACGTTGAGGTGAGGTTATTAGGGTTTGATGCAATGATCAAGATTTTGTGTAGGAGAAGACCTGGTCAACTTATTAAAACAATTGCTGCTCTTGAAGATTTACAATTTGATATCCTTCATACCAACATTACCACCATTGAACAAACCGTGCTCTATTCGTTTAATGTTAAGGTATAACCGCTTTGTCATGTTTTTCACTTGTGTTTTTATTCTCTAATTAATTGGATGCGATGGATCTCTGTTATTGTAGGTTGCTAGTGAAGCCAGGTTTTCTGCTGAAGATATAGCGAATTCCGTACAACAAATTATTAGTTTTGTGGATGCAAATACAAGTACTTGATGCAAAATACAGTCTCATGAATATTAGGTTATATTATGTCGTTTGTATAAGTGATACATGCTCTTCTAATTAGGGCGTAACTTTCTTATGTTTTACATGCAACATTCGATATATTTAATGTACGAGGTCTTTACACCAGATGTTAAGGTAAAGGGTACAACACTCTTGTGAGGATTTACACCAACGAGTCTATCTAAGATCTTATCTATATGGAAATATTATGGTAGCCGAGTCAATTATCATACTAATAGTTAATTTTGTGGCTCGTGTTTTGTTTGATTGTTTGATGTAGAGTGGAAACATAAAAGATAACAAAAAGATGGGTATCCAAAATTTAGAAATTGAACTGGCCGATAATTGAATATGGAAATTAAGGACGTAAACAAACACTCTAATTAAGCAATTCGAAGTAGTCATGTACACCAGTAATGGAAACGTTGGAAGCTGCAAAGGAGGGGTGGGGGTGGGGGTGTTAGATGGTGGAATTCGGGTTCATGAGTTGCGTCAAACCACCCATCTATGAAATTCGGGATCGCGAGTTGTGCAAACCGCCTATGCATTTTTCCACAAGATTAGGTTGTGGAAACCTTTCCGTTCATTATTTGTGTATGAGTTTTGTAACACCCGTACGTAGCTAAAATTAAGAAGTTTTGTGTCAAGTCTTGTTCTGTCATGTTAGTCTGTTAAGTTGATTCAAACAGAATAACTTTTATAGCAACTCCTTATCATTCTCTTTTAACAGCCCTATCATTATTAAAATATAAAGAGTATATCTATAATGTATTATAAAAAAGTAACTATCTTAAATTACTCTAAACACTCTATATATGTCTAAATAGAAGTATATTGATTAATACAATTTATAATTACTTTTCTATAAATTAATGACTTTTAAATACAAGAAAAAGGACAAATATAATGACTGAATCCAACCGATCGATTTTGACTGAGATATGTGTAGCAATAATGTAGAATTACATCATTTGAAGGGGAACTCGAGCCTTTCGAGCTTAAAACACATGTAAACAACTATAGTTATTTTTGTCGACTTCGATACTTATTATTTTAAAATAAAAATGTCAACGGGGCTATTTTGTTGCAAGCTAGGATACAAGTTTGACCTGGAAGGGGTTTGACTTGTCAGAATTAATAAATTTGGAGGTATTACCCTCTCCAAGCATCAGAACCAACCCATATGCCTTGTCCCTCCCTACGATTAAGATTGGGATGTATATGTTTATTTACTTCTTTCATAGTTAAAAGAAAAGTGAAATGTCTGTTAAGTATCAAAACGTGTACTTTATGTTACCTAAACAAATTCAGCAGTGTCGAAGCTTGGGCTCAGGGCCGGCTTCGAGAAAGCAAAAAAAGATTCGGGTTGAAGACGAAATTTTTTTGGGCCTTAAGTAAAATATGTATTTTGTTAGGTTTAAACAGTTTAGTTTTTATATGGGTTTACTTGGTTATAATTTGGATTGTGTAAAAAACCTTTGTATAAAAATTGGATTAAACATGTCTCAAATAAGACTGAAACCCATAACCTTGTAGTTGGAAGTAATACTCATTTACCACTAGACCAAGCAAGTGGTTATGTAATTGAGTTTAAACATTAAATATATATATATTTAAAATATTCGGGCCTAGCTGGGTGTCTGTGGCCGTCGACCACCTTGCCACTCCAAGGGCCGGGCCTGCTTGGACGAAGTCATAAGGATGACCGGGATCAATACCTATAAAAAATTTCGGATGAAATCACTAAAATTTACACCATAAAGCGTAAAAACGTTGTCATTGGTCCCTCATATCCTATGCGCATGAAATCCACTAATACATGATAAGCCCTATTAAGGCTTAAAAGTGAACAATTAATCACGCTCATGTGTTTATCAATAAAATGTCTTGTTATGACCTAATGTAAATTCATTCAAATACTGAAAAAAAGTATCTAATTACAATAGAGAAGCAGGTAAGTGCGCAACAAGCCGCGGCACAACCCCTTTTAAATGACAAAAACCTGTCATACTAAAAACAAAGTTTTAGTTCTTTGGCGTCGATAAGTTGGTGTGCACGACCCACTGAATTCTTTTCAAAAACATAATTTTGGAGGGCAAGGGACTCAAATATATATAAAGCAAAATGAATGAAGACGTGTTGATTCTCGGCACATGATTTCTCATGCTTAGCATTTTTTTCCTGAATCCACCTTGATCAACACGGTCTGCCAAACAAGAAACCCAATATCCCTAAGCACGACAAGGGGATATTCCAGTATGTTCTATACAAGCGTGCTTCTCCCTGCCCATCCAAACACAAGAACGTCTGCTGGCGGAGAGTAGACCTCCCTCCAAGTGGATCTTTCAGGAAACTCACGGGAGCTTCTTCTTCTTTTTTTTTTGCCAAGATCCCCGCTCGTTTTAAAACATCATAAAGGACATCTCTGACCAAATCATGTCTACATTTAAACCCCGGAAGCTCCTTTCAACGAACGACATGTTCACCAAAATTACCCAAACAAACTTTATGGCAAATCGGGCATGACTCATCAACATGGAAGAGTTTGTGTAGCCTAAACGAACCGGCTAGTATAGTGTTGGGCTAGTATTAATATGGTTTGTACCTGGTTTGGGCTTATATTGTAAACCAAGATCACATGAATCTCGCTGGGCTTTTGGGTAGTGTTGGGCTTATATGTAGTCTCTATATAAACCGTGTAATTAGGTTTACTCTAGGGTTAGACGTGTGAGACGTAATAGAGAGAAACGAATGAAGTATTGACAGTTTTGTAACTCGTTGTGCTTAAGCACCGGACGTTTAATATACGTGTGCTTTAAAGCAGATTTAGTGTGTTCTTATTGTGTTTGTTTGCATCTTATTGAATCAACTCGTGTTAGTTTCCGCCTAATCACGAGATTAGTTGATATCACATTGAAAGATCCATTCAAAGGACTTACAATTGGTATTAGAGCCTATTGACCTATTCTAGGATCAGTTTTGATATCACAGATTCAAGGATTGCTCTTATTAATTCTTTTGGTGGCCGTGGTATTCGTTTTTCCGGTGATCGGAGAAGGAAAGAGGATTTTTGGTTTGAAGATTGACTTAATTTTGGTTAAAATATACAAATCCCCTTGATTTTGGGATTTAGTTTGTTACCAAACTTATCTGGTCAAAATCTTCCTTGGGTTTTTTGGGAGTTCTCGGACATTTTGGATCGTAATCGGGTAATTTACATTGTTTTCGGCCATCACTTGGGCGTTCTCGGGGTATTCGACCTTATTTTCGTGCTCTTGATGAATTCTGTTAGTTCTCGGCCAAATCCAAGAGTTCTCGGTGGATTTTGCTTGTTCTCGGTCCAATTACATGTGTTCTCCGTTGACTTTCTGAGTTCTCGGTCAAGCCTGATTGTTCTCGGTTGACTTTCTGGGTTGTCGGTCAAAGATCATTGTTCTCGGCCTTTACTGTGCATCTGGACCTGTTCTATTGGGCCTTAGGAAAACTGAAATTTTATTTTGATTTATAAATTGGATAAGTACATTAACTGTTTACCTAAAATGGACCAAGTAACCAATAATCCATCAAATGTTGCATTGCATCAAGAATTGGACTCCATCATGGGAACTGCTACTCGTGTACCCTGTCTATTGTCTCATGAGGGGTTTGCCGAGTGGATGTTTAGATTTGAAAAATATGTGAAAATTCAAGATGCCAAGATTTGGAGGAGCATTGTTCGGGGTCCTCAAGCTATCACATAATTTTGAAGACGTGGCTATGAAGCCTATTGAATTGTATGCCGATGCAGAGTTTGAGAAGATTGAAGAGGACGAAAAGGCTCTTGCTACTTTAACTATGGCACTTTCACCCGAAATTGCCCTGGGATTTAGAGAGTTACAGTCTGCAAAGGCATTGTGGGAAGCCCTTATTGAGGTGTATGAGGTTAATGAGGACATGAGAAGAAGTCGACAAGATATCTTACGACAAAATTTTAATATGTTCAATCATGTTCTGGGGAGTCTTTGGAAACACAACTGAAAAGATTTATATCTCTGGTGACTGAGATGAGATCTACAAACATGAACTTGACCGCTGCTGAGACAAATAATAAGCTAGTTAATTCCCTTCCACAGAGTTGGGATATGAATGTTGCTGTGATTAAGAAGGCAAAGGATCTCGCCAGGTTAACTCTGTCAAAAGTGATGGCAATCATTAAAGCTTGTGACATGGATGACAAGCAGCGTGCAATAAATCATGCACACTCCTACAATGTAGCCGGCTACGGTGTTGCCTCTAACAATGTTCTCATCTCGCAAGACAACTTTTCAATGTTCAAATCTTCTCAGGGGCAGTACACTCCGCCGCAGCAGTCTCAGAATAACTTTTCTATGTTTTAGTCTGCTCAGGGTCAATTCACTCAGGCACCACCACAACCAACTCTCGTGTTCTTTCCTCAACCTTTTCAACAATATGCTTCTGCTGCTATGCCCCAGCCATCTGCTGCACCTTCCAGTCAGTCTCCCAATCAGATTCCCTCTATATCAAAGGAAACTCAAGAAAACATCGCCTTAATGGCAGGGTTCATGAATTGCTACAACACCTTTCTTGCTGCAGATCTGGTTCAACCAGTTGTAGCTGCTAAGTTGGATCAAATACATCCTGATGATGTGGAGGAAATGGATATATCTTGGCAAATCACCATGGAAGTTTTTCGCATGAAAAATTAACAAAATGAACGACAATAAACAACTGGAATGTGCCGGCTAATTAGAAAGTGGGATTTAACAAAGATACTCTGAAGTGCTACAACTGTCACGAGCCGGGTCATTTTGCTCATGAGTGCACTAACCCTACTAAGGAAGGAAACAGATAAAGGGCACTGATCCTAGTAGGAAATACAAGAGGATAAATATAGCAAGTACAGGTGAAGGTGGGCGGGGTTTGGTAGCTCAACAATTCTCTTGGAATGATCAGATGGCTGCTCTCAGCATCAATAATCAGACTACAAACTTTGCCCGAACTGAAGTTGCTGAAGAAGAGAATGTTGCTGAGGAACAAGTGAAGAAACTTCAATTTGCTTTCATGGCCTTCACTCCTTCCAGCTCATCCGAGGTAAGTTTTGAATTATGTTCACAAGCTTGTATTAATAAAGTAGATTTATACAAATCACACAATAGTAACTTGCTTAGAGAAATGGAAGGAATAATTTTTTTTTATTTCAATCTTAAGAAAACTGAAAAGCTTTCAAAGAAAAAATTGAGGCACAGAAAAGGGATTTTTCTAAACTTCAATGTGATTTTAGCATAAAATGATGTCACCACTTAGATGCCAAATAGAAAATTGTTGATTTAACTGCTGAATTGGAAGCCTCTAAATTATAAATCATTAAGTTAACTAATACATTTGAAAGAGCTGAATTAGACTTTAAGAAATTCGATGGCTCCAGTGCTGTTGTTAACTCCATGATCGAAAATCAATTATGGTGGAAACAAAAACTCAGGTGAGGGTATAGGGCATAGTGTCATACCCCCTCCATACAACAAAAACTACACTGGTCTTCCTCTTCCCAATGAGCATGAAGAAAAGGTAAAAAACATGCGGTATGGTATATCAGCTAAAAATGACAAATGTGCTCCTGGTTCAGTAAAAGCTGCTGAATCAACATCAGGGGTGAATGATACTAATGTGTTTGCTTCACGTGCAGATGAAGATGATGACTTATCCGTTTTGAATATTAAAGACATTAAATCTAATGCTCCTTTAAATTTACCTATTATGATTCTATTACTTCAATTGTTTGTGTGGGCTCTGTTTTTTTAGAGCAAAGACAATTGTGTTGTTGGTTCTTCTAAAACTTTGAAATCTGGTGGTGTGTCTTTGAATAAATTTGATAAAAATAAAAATTCTCATAAAATATTCATCACCTAAGTTTGTTAAAGAAGGAAGCTCAAATGTTCACAATTGTGATAAATCAAGCAATAAGTCTGATGTTAGGTACCAAATGAGGCAAACTATCTCTCACAACAGATCAAGACCAGGAGCAGTCCACAATGAATTTTTTGTTAAACATCAAACATGTTTTAACTGTGGGACTCCTGGTCATATTGCTATAAATTGTCCACACTGTCCATATGTCCCATATTATGGATATTATCAGAGGTATATGCCTCGAAATACCCCTCAAAACAAATCAAGGTATCAGGAGGCAAATCCCTCTGACGGTGATTGGAAAAGAAACAAGGCTGATAGGTTAGTCTTCATCAGAACAAGCCTAACATGTTTCGGAAAAGTGATAGAAACTCTACTTCGGTCTCAAGAACCAAGTTGGTTTCTGGACTGAAAGAAGTTCGGAAGTTAAAGTCATATGTGTCTTCCTCTCTCAAACCAGAGACTAAGTCATCCATTCATACAAATAGCAAAGCTTCTAAAACAAGATATGAATGGTTGCCTAAATCTCCGGTGATCAAGCTATCTTGTTCAATCTTAGATAATCGAGAAGATATGTCATGGAAAACCGTGACAAGTTTAGATAAATTAGGTTTACCCGTTATTACAATGGACTGGGTACCAAAAACTAACTAATCTCGAACATCGTGCAGGAACATCTATGGAGGAATAGCATCAGACCTTGGTATGTTGATAGTTTCTGTTCCAGGCACATGACTAGAGACATCTCTCAACTTCAAAATATTCAAATATTTAACAGTGGATATGTTTCCTTTGCGGGAGGAGAGAAGGGGAAGATTACTCAGAAGGGTACTGTAAGTAATGGTGTTCTAAAGTTTGAAAATGTTAATTTCGTTCCTGAGTAGAAGCACAGTCTTCTTAGCGTCTCATAGACATGTGATAAAGGTTTCTCAACCCATTTCACTAATAAAGAGTGGTTAATTTTAAAACCTGGTATCATCATACCAGAAGATTGGGTTCTTGTTCGATCATAGAGAAAAGATAATGCTTACGTGATCGACTTGTACAAAAATGCTCCTGATGAAATCACTTTTCTATTTTCCAAAGTGTCAGAACATAATGCCATGCTTTGGCATCGTCCTCTTGGTCATGCACAAATTAAAAATCTAAACCGTCTTGCTAAAAACGACTTGGTGCATGGTTTTCCTATCAAGGATTTTGTAACAATTGAAAACTGTGTGGCTTGCGCTTTGGGTAAACACAATCGTAAATCTCACAAACCAAAACTTGTTAATACCATCTCATCAGTTTTTCAATTGATGCATATGGACCTGTTTGGTCCAGTTCATATTTTGAGTCTTTCTCGCAGCTCTTATTGTTTAGTTATTACTGATGGCTACTCAAGTTTCACTTGGGTGTTTTTCTTGTCAAATGAGAATGAGACTGCAGAATTGATTAAGCGCTTTGTGGTGACCATGGAGAATCAACTCAATATAAAGATAAAGGGTATTCGCTGTGACAACGGAACGGAATTCAAAGACTCAACACTGAATTACTTTTGTGCCGAAAGGGGGTTCTTCGACAGTACAGCTTAGCTCGCACACCGTAACAAAATAGAGTTGCTGAGAGAAGGAACATAACTCTTATCGAGGCAGCAAGAACTATGTTGTGTGATTCAAAGCTACCTTTATTCTTCTGGGCTGAAGCTGTTAACACGGCCTGTTATGTTCAAAATCGAGTGCTGATCAACAAGTCTCAGATGAAGACTCCTTATGAGATTGTTTACGGTCACAAACCACGATTGCACACTTTTAAGATTTTGGATGTCCATGCACTCTTCTGAATCTTGAAACGACTCCAAACTTTGGAGCCAAAGCTGATGATTGTTACTTTGTTGGATATGCTGGTCGTACCGCTTACAGAGTTTACAATAAGTCAACGAAGCAGATAGTGGAATCTTATGACGTGAGCTGGCTAGAAGAAAATGAGACTGATGCTCGTGTTGGTCCTGACTGGTCATTTGATTATAATGAATTGTTTAGGCCATTTAATGTGTTTCCAGTTGTGGATACAGAAAATTCGGGTGTTGGTGCTGCACATTCAATTGATGAAGAAGAAGACATTACTACTGATTCTCATAGGTCTCCAGTGCTAAGTATTGATATGTCATAATCATTATACACCACTCAGCCATCGCCAGCTAGTCAACAAGAAAGTGTCGCTGAGACTTTGTCTTCACCAGAGCCTGCAGTCGATGCTTCATCAGTTGAGGGGGAGAGTGCTATTCGTCAAAATATTGGAAGCACTCTGTTCCCAGATGTCATACCAAATGATTACATTGCCAGTACTTCATACTCACATAATACAACGACATCTGGATGGAAGAACCCACGTACTGAAATCCTTGAAGATCCAACAAATTTATGTTCTACCAGCTCTATTCTCGGTCACTCAGTTCTCGACAAGAATTCAAAGAGATCATCCAATTGACAATGTCATAGGTCCTCTAAAAACATGCGTGTGAACTAGAAGTCAGACAGGACACATCAGCAACTGTTTATTTTCTTCTTTCATCTCTCATATTGAGCCTAAGTCAGTTGAAATGGCGCTACAAGAGCCAAGCAGGGTGGACGCCATGCATGAGGAATTGAATCAGTTTGAAAAACTCAAGGTTTGGGGATTGGTTGAACTGTTTGTTGGAAAGAAAGCGTTAGATACAAGATGGGTTTTCCGTAACAAGCAAGATGATAATGGTGTTATTGTTCGAAACAAAGCACGGCTCGCAGTTCGTGGTTTTCGTCAGGTTGAAGATTTAGACAACACTAAAGTGTATGCTCCCGTGGCTCGACTTGAGGCCATTTGGAATTTTCTAGCATATGCCTTCAACATGGGATTCACGGTTTACCAAATGGATGTCAAGACAACGTTTTTATATGGAGAAGTCAAGGAGGAGATTTACGTGGATCAGCCACAAGGGTTTTTTGATTCAAAGCATCCAACTCATGTTGACAAGATAGACAGAGCCCTTTATGGTCTTCAACAAGCGCCTCGGGCATGGTATGCAACTTTGACGACTCATCTACTAGGGCATGATTACAAGATAGGAACCATCAATCTGACACTGTAAATTAAAACTGTTGGGAAAGATCTGATCTTGGTTCAAATTTATGTAGATGACATCATCTTCGGATCTACTAGTACATCACTTTGTTATGAATTTGAAGGGGTTCTGAAGAAGAGATTCGAAATGAGTTCATTGGGGGAGATGACAACTTTTCTGGGCTTACAGGTTCGTCAGAGATCGACGGGAATTCTGCTGCATCAAGGAAAATATGTCGAACACATGCTTGCAAAGTTAGAGTTTCAAGATTCTAAGAGCGCGACAACTCCAATGGCAGAAAGACCTCTTCTGTCATTCGATCCTGAAGGGAATTCCTTAGAGCAAACTGACTATCGATCAATGATTGGATCCCTGATGTATCTCACCGCTTGTCGCCTGGACATCATGTTTGTTATCTGTCAATGCGCCCGTTTCCAGGCTAATCCTAAACTTTCTCATCTAATTATTGTTAGATGTATTTTTAGATATCTGAAAGGGCAACCGAAGCTAGGTCTTTGGTATCCCAAAAACTCAAATTTTGATTTATATGTTTTTGCTGATAGCAATTACGGTGGAGATGATATTGACAGAAAACCTACGTCTGCTGGATGTCAATTCTTAGGTGATTGACTCATTTCATGGAAGTGCAAGAAACAACAAATGGTGTCTACATCCACTGCCGAGGCTGAGTATGTTGCTGCGTCAGCTTGCTATTCACATGTTATCTGTATACAACATCAATTGATGGATTACGGTTTGGAATTTCTTGATAATCTTTTGTGATAATGATGCTGCTATTGCTATTATTAAAAATCTTGTTCAGAATTCAAAAACCGACACATTGACATTAAAATTCATTTTATTCGTTACTGTTACGACCGTAAATTGATTCATCTTGAGCAAGTTCACATTGATAATAATGTGGCAGACTTATTTACAAAACCGGTCGGAACAACCAGATATAATGTGCTTGTGGGGTTTCTTAAAATGCTTCGTTTAGATGGTTGAGTCTTTTTGAGGTTAAATTTGTACATAAATGTTTTCATTTTCTTTGGTAAAATGTTTGCACAAAATTAGGGGGAGAAAAATAAAAAAATCAAAAAGAGTGTGTGTTTGTTTAAAAAAATATTTTTAGACTTTCGCTTATTATTATGTCGGTTACTTAAGTTTGAGGGACATATACGTGTATGTAACACCCCGGCTAAATCGGAAACGCCTGAGTGTGACGTACAGATTGCTCAAAACACATGTGACACTATTAAGTGATAATATTATCATTAATTACTTTAAGCATCAAGTACACAAGTTTGCAAAAAGAAATACAAGGGAAATACAAGATCAATTAACACTTGTCCATTTATTAATATAACCTAAGTTCTAGTGTCTTCATCTGTTTCATCCTCTAATAAAGGTACCTGTAGCATATATATAAAATAATGTCAACTAAATGAATAGTTGGTGAGTTACACAAGTTTTGATATATGTATATAAAAATCTACAATTCCATGAACAATTGTAAATCAGCAGGTAAAGTCCTTTCCAGTTGGGATTGTGCACCAACGTACTCGGATAATAGCGCAAGTAAGTGTCTTTTCCAATTGGTAACAACCAATGTTCTCGAATCGAGGGTCCCTATTCCACTCATAACATCGAGTTCCTGAGTGCATAGGGGGGCGTATGATCATACTTAATAAGGAAACCATGAGCAAGTAATCTTTGACCAAGTAAGCAAATACACACACAAGTCCATGTAATGAATTGTAGTTTGTAAATAATAAATAAACGAAATTGTAATGTAGATAGGATATATATGCGTTAAAATAGGGGGTGTGAGAAACTCACCTTGATGTTGAAGACAAACTTGAAATAAAACCGAAAGTGCGTAAATGAAACCGACGCAATTGAACGTCACGAACTAGAATTACAAGTACAAGATCAAATAATTAACTGACGACTTATAAAAGTAAATAAATCAATTTGCCAGAAATTAAAAGTGTTTAACGTATATTTTATCATATTATGGAGTTTTGATAATACAATATTATTGTTAAGTTTTAACGAGTTTTAACAAATTGTTAATAAATTATGAATTTAATATTAGTTTAGGTTATGAGATTGATAATGTTTATGAATTATGGATCTTCACGTAATTTAATTTTGAAAGATAATTCAATTAGTGTGATATAAAGTTTAACGAAATAATATTTATTAACTTAATATTAATCGGATTTCTAATGAAAACTTAACAGAAACGAAAGACGGGTTTATAGATGAAAATAGATCATAACTATTTTTATTAAGCTTAACATAATTTTTATAAATTTTATTTAGTTTAATATACAAAAGAAATTGCTTAATAAAAGAAATTAAAAAGAATAAAAACGGACTGACCCGGGTTCGAACCCGGGTCCTTCTGCCCACACTCACATGTACTAACAAGTAGGCCATATCGATTGTTTGTCAAAATATCAGAAACAAAAATATTTAAATTAACATTACAGTTCATCATCTTCATTAAAACCCTAGGATTTCAATTAGGTTAATAATCTGTTCTATCTTTGATTAGATTAGGTTAGGGGTTTCAATTAACTGCTAAAAATGATTCAAAACCATATATAAATTACCTGGAAACGTGCGGGAATGATGATGAACGGAGGGTGGCCGGAATCGGATTTTTATCGAACGATTATGAGATTTTGAGAGTGTTTCAGTGTCAAATGAAGTTGTGGACGAGTATATATGATGATTTACGTCATATTTATAGTGTCAATTGGGTCGTTAAGGTTAAATTTTAGTTATTGTATTTTGAATAAAATCCGGCCGTTACTCGGGATTAAATCGGTCCATAATAGTTGTTGTTACGCGTTTTGTACAATGATTACGAGTTGTCGTTACTTAATAAAGAGTTTACGAGCCTAAAATTGCGTTAATAATGAGGTTCGACGAGGTTTGGAGACTCGCCAGAGCCGTCGTTCGTCGGAGAAAGGTGGACATCGGAAAAACGGGGTTAGGGACGGGGTGGGGCTGCATGTTATTGTTATTATTATTATTATTATTATTATTATTATTATTATTATTATTATTTACGTGTATTTTACACTTTGGCCCTCCAAGTTTCATATTTCTTTTAAGTAGAATTTAAAATATATTTACACAATAACCCTTGAACTTTAAAATGTACTAAAAATGGAACAATAAGTTTAATAAATTTAATTCGTATTATATTTATTTTCGTATTATACTTGATAGTTCGGGACTCGTTTAAGTATGCATGTTTGAACTTGGACTTTCGTGATTAAAGTATGGCGGAAACAAGTTAGGCCTTACAAAGTATGGCGAGTGTGCTAAGGTCACCACAATGTTGGTAGGCTTGAAGTATGAGGTTAAACATGTGATTGAGACAAATGGTTAGGTACATGTTTTGTAGATGGGTGAGTGGCGTTGAGTTTGGGTGGGTTTTAGCTATAAGTGGTAATTGAATCAACCACATATTGAAGTATATCAACGTTTCAGGGAAATAAAGTGGTGAATTTACACATACTGTACAAAGGGTGTGTTTCAGCGTGAGGCCATTCGGTTGGGTTTAGTTTGCGTTTCCAAGAATGGTGTTGGGTTTGAATTTGAATTAACAATAGCGATGAAGGTAGGTGCGGTCAAACGTGGGGTGATCGGGATCACGGAGGCCATTTACTTGATAAATTGGATTGTCATTTCGCTGGTTGAGTGCGACAACTAGGAAAACGAGAAGGTGTGATACGAAACATGAAGAATTTGCGTGACTTGGAACGTAAACGTGAAAATGACTAATAGATACATCAATGAAAACAAGTAAAGAAAAGAAATCGCATGAAACAAATTTGAAATCGAAATTGGAATTCCCATGAAACATCTTGAGTTTCACCTTTCAATAAACGAAACCTCATAAATTATTGAATAATCATATGGAAAAAGTATTAAACTTAACAATAAATAGTGAAATCGAATTGAAAATCGAATGTTCATAAACCACCATGACTTTTTAAATTTTCACTTCTAACACATAATAGTAAAATAATAAAGGAATCGTTTGAAATTCGGTTATTACTTTGCAAACTTTTAAAAGTTTAACCCGTAAATGAGCGTATAAATAAAGAAAACGTGTCACAAAACTTTTAAAACTTAACTATTCTCGTATAAAAATGCATAATTAAATCGAACCGAAAGCTGGGTTTCATGTACAGACTTCCAGTTAAAACACATTGTAAAACCTAGAGGAGTGCAACCATATTATTTTCACAAAGAGAACATGGTCGCGTTTGAAAACTTAAAGTTGTGATTCATATGGCGTTGAAAGTGGTATGCTTTGGCTTAATAGAGTTCATGCTCTTTCCTAACTCTCCAGGTAAGCAACCGGGTCCCGCGTCTGATTGGGATTTATACGCATTGCTTATCCTTAGGTTTCAATAACCTTGGTGTCAAGAGTTTCGGAAAATATGCACGTCCCCCTTACAGTTACTACATATCCGCCATAAAGAACCATCTTTAAGAAGAATAAATATCGGAACACCACAATGAAAATCAATAATTGAAAATGTTGGAAAAATCTTTATTTCTAGGCATAAGCCTTGGACTTGTGCGTGCTTGTGTAATTGAAGTAATTGAATCATCAGTATAATATTATTTGCGTACATGATACATAAACAATCAATAATAACCAAATAATGTGCATTGAACAATCAAAATAGGCTCACATAATTTCTAATCATATAACCTAAACAATTAAGCAAATAAACTATAACCAACTAGAACACTACGTCTAATGTCCTATCTTATAGTCAAGGCTCTGATACCAATCTGTAACACCCCCGCTAAAGCGGAAACGCCTGAGTGTGACGTACAGATTGCTCAAAACACATGTGACACCATTAAGTGACAATATTATCATTAATTACTTTAAGCATCAAGTACACAAGTTTGCAACAAGAAATACAAGGGAAATAAAAGAACAATTAACACTTGTCCATTTATTAATATAACCTAAGTTCTAGTGTCTTCATCTGTTTCATCCTCTAATAAATGTACCTGTAGCATATATATAAAATAATGTCAACTAAATGAATAGTTGGTGAGTTTACACAAGTTTTGATATAAGTACATAAAAATCTACAATTCTATGAACAAGTGTAAATGAGCAGGTAAAGTCCTTTCCAGTTGGGATTGTGCACCAACATACTCGGATAATAGCGCAAGTAAGTGTCTTTTCCAATTGGTAACAACCAATGTACTCGGATCGGGGGTCCCTATTCCACTCATAACATCGAGGTCCTAAGTGCATAGGGGGCGTATGATCATACTTAATGAGGAAACCATGAGCAAGTAATCTTTGACCAAGTAAGCAAATACACACACAAGTCCATGTAATGAATTGTAGTTTGTAAATAATAAATAAACGAAATTGTAATGTAGATAGGATATATATGCGTTAAAATAGGGGGTGTGAGAAACTCACCTTAATGTTGAAGACAAACTTGAAATAAAACCGAAAGTGCGTAAATGAAACCGAAGCAATTGAACGTCACGAACTAGAATTACAAGTACAAGATCAAATATTAACTGACGACTTATAAAAGTAAATAAATCTATTTGCCGGAAATTAAAAGTGTTTAACGTATATTTTATCATATTATGGAGTTTTGATAATACAATATTATTGTTAAGTTTTAACGAGTTTTAACAAATTGTTAATAAATTATGAATTTAATATTAGTTTAGGTTATGAGATTGATAATGTTTATGAATTATGGATCTTCACGTAATTTAATTTTGAAAGATAATTCAATTAGTGTGATATAAAGTTTAACGAAATAATATTTATTAACTTAATATTAATCGGATTTCTAATGAAAACTTAACAGAAACGAAAGACGGGTTTATAGATGAAAATAGATCATAACTATTTTTATTAAGCTTAACATAATTTTTATAAATTTTATTTAGTTTAATATACAAAAGAAATTGCTTAATAAAAGAAATTAAAAAGAATAAAAACGGACTGACCCGGGTTCGAACCCGGGTCCTTCTGCCCACACTCACATGTACTAACAAGTAGGCCATATCGATTGTTTGTCAAAATATCAGAAACAAAAATATTTAAATTAACATTACAGTTCATCATCTTCATCAAAACCCTAGGATTTCAATTAGGTTAATAATCTGTTCTATCTTTGATTAGATTAGGTTAGGGGTTTCAATTAACGGCTAAAAATGATTCAAAACCATATATAAATTACCTGGAAACATGCGGGAATGATGATGAACGGAGGGTGGCCGGAATCGGATTTTTATCGAACGATTATGAGATTTTGAGAGTGTTTCAGTGTCAAATGAAGTTGTGGACGAGTATATATGATGATTTACGTCATATTTATAGTGTCAATTGGGTCGTTAAGGTTAAATTTTAGTTATTGTATTTTGAATAAAATCCGGCCGTTACTCGGGATTAAATCGGTCCATAATAGTTGTTGTTACGCGTTTTGAACAATAATTACGAGTTGTCGTTACTTACTAAAGAGTTTACGAGCCTTAAATTGCGTTAATAATGAGGTTCGACGAGTTTTAGAGACTCGCCAGAGCCGTCGTTCATCGGAGAAAGGTGGACATCGGAAAAACGGGGTTAGGGACAGGGGTGGGGCTGCATGTTTTCATTGTTGTTGTTGTTGTTATTATTATTATTATTATTATAATTTAAGTGTATTTCACACTTTAGCCCTCTAAGTTTCATATTTCTTTTAAGTAGAAATTAAAATATATTAACACAATAACCCTTGAACTTTAAAATGTACTAAAAATGGAACAATAAGTTTAATAAATTTATTTTCGTATTATATTTATTTTCGTATTATACTTGATAGTTCGGGACTCGTTTAAGTATACATGTTTGAACTTGGAGTTTCGTTATTAAACAATACGAATTAGATAAACAACGAATAATGACTATAACACGTCGTAAATATTATTAAGTAAATAAACAATAATTATATATGAAATAAAAGAATTATAAGAATACTTCGAAACATCAAAATGGGTCGGTTAACGAACACGCATAAAACAAAACTTAAAATATACATTTATATTTATGCATATGTTCATAAATAATACCGAAAATTTAAAACGGGTCGGATTTTCGGGTTTGAAAAGTAACGAATGTTACAGTGTATATGTTTGGTCCTGTCATCTACTTGTAGACATACAGGATAGCCATTCACCTGAAGAATGAAAGCAACTGGGGCGATTCTGGTGTGCTTTGTTTTTAATTCTTTCGCTTAAAATTATGTCGGTCACTCAAAGTTTGAGGGACATGGATTTTTATATATGTTTGGTCCTGTTATCTACCTGTAGACATACGGGATAGCCATTTACCTGAAAACTGAAAGTGACCGGGACGACTGAATTTAAACTTTTCTTATGTAACTCAAGTGGGAAGTGATATGATTATTCAGTTAAGAGCTTTCTAGGATCTTAAAATATTTTTCAAATGAAAATTGATCCAACCTTTGGAAAATGAGAGTAAAATTTCTTTTGTGTGCCTAGCGTGTGAAGTTACTAAGCTTAAAGGACTTTTGAACAGTCATTGATTTGTATGGTAGCTTTCTGATGTGTTGTAAAACACACATGTTTTCCGCACCTTTTATCATCTTTTTAATTTCTTAATTATCTAATAAAGAATGATTTTGGTTGGTTTTAACATGATAATACAAAGTTTATTATCTTTCGTAGGTTGCGGGTTTTAAACAGAAAAGGACCGAGTTCTGGAAGACGAAAAAGGCCTTTATGATCAATTTTTGAAGACCAAACTCAAGGCCCGACCCAAGCCCACTAGGGGAAAGCCTTACATACTTGTTATTTATAAAATAACAAAGGAGAAGAAAAATTTAACCCCCCTTTATCAATCCCGAAATCAACAGCCAACTAGGAAAAAAATAACCCTAAAAGCCCACATTCAAGAGGAAAAATTCGTTTTTTTTTGCAATTCTTGAGCCAACGGAAGAAGAAGTAAGCTAAGGACGACTCGGGATAGCATCTAGGGTCGTTTCTCATTATTAATCTAAGCCCCAAACAAGAGTATAACATCCATAAACTTTTTGTTCTTGTTCGTGTTTATAACTCTTGTGATTTTGATCTTTAAAGTTAAATTGTTTGACAATTGAGTTATGGTTTGAGTTGTTATTGATTATCATTGATTGTTGAATGATTTTAATTATGTTTATGATGATTAATATGATGTATACATTAAGTTATAGCTGCTGTCCAAAAGTAATTAGTAGCTAAACTTTGTTGTTCTACCTATGTTAGATGATTTTTGTTAGGTTTTAATGAGTTTAGTGGATTGTTTGATCAATATGACATTCATTTCTATTGAAAGTTTGGTTTAATGATGAATTAGTTGTGTTTAGTGGCTGTAATTTTATTGGTTTTATCTCATAATCTCATACTTCGATTAATTGAATTGGTTTTGATTGATAGTTGTATGTTCAATTCTTCACTTTGGGTTTAGAATTTGGTATGGGGGGAGTGTATGGCTGATCTTCAGGAAGACTAGTAAGAATCTCAAGACACAAGGTGGAGCTCGGCTTGGAAATCTTCTGAACCTCAAGTGCTAGGCTTTCTAGACTCGAAGAACCCTCAAACGACCCACCGGAATATAGGAAAAGACTCAAAGGAGTTTTTAGAGAGAGAAACTAGAGAGAGGTTAGAGAGAAGTATATAAGAAAAAGATCTTATTTCTTTCCAAGGATGAGAAATACACTAGGGGGGAACTCTCCTTTTATTGGCCAAGGAAGGGTGTCCGTGACATCATTGCTTACATCACACTAGCAAATTATATCATGGCTTTCATTACACAACACTAGATATTTTAATACATAACATACTTGCTAAAACCACTTTAAGAGTGATTAAGCTTTATTCTTAAACACAAAATAAACACAAAAAAGCACAAAAATAAAAACAGCTAAATTAATGGAATTCTTTTGGCACATGCTTCTTCATTTCAGTCATGTCACATAATTCGATGGTGAAATCCGGTGGAGTTGGGTCTTCGTTTGGTGGAGCATCTTCTTCATAGCTACCGTATGGGTCTTTCACCCGTGCATACATGTCTTCATTTGGTGGAAAATCTATCTCAAATACTTGATTGAACGGGCACTTGCTGTTCCAGTAATCTGTAGGATGTTGAAAAAAGGGTAGTCTAGGTGAAACCTATATTTTTTCATGAAGGGTCTATGTTTTTGTTGGTCAGCTTGAAACATCAAGGTTGGTTTTGTTGGTCAGCTTGAAAACTTCTATTGGGATTAGGGATGTGTTTGGCTGCCTGGGAATGGATGCTCCTTCCATTTTCTCAGTAGTTTTCTGATGATAATCTTTCTTGATGATGTGGTGTTGGATAAAGGGGTTATACCTCTTTTTATAGGCCGTTGGGCCTCCTTCGGTTTCATGGGGAACAATGAGATTCTCTGCGATAGAGGTTGCAACAACAATTTACATTTTCGAGGTGACACTCGAATCTTTACTTTTGACTGTTTCCGTTTAAAGTTGTGGTTGATACTGCTCTTTTGGGATCTTCCCTTATCTTTCAAGAATTCCTTATCTTTTAAGATTTCCTTGCATGTAGCCTTCTGATAGTCCCTTTTTGCCTTTTCAAGTGGGGCTTCTTCTTTCTGAGAGATTCGTTTGTCTGTTTCTTCAGGAATCTTTACTGATAGTGTGCATACAGTAGCTAACTATTCTTGATTGTTTTTCCAGGTTGGCAGATAATCTTCCACAAGAAGCCTTTCTTCATATTCTTTGAGAAGGAAAGCTTCATCGTTAGATGACGTTAGCATGTACATTGCTCTGACGTCATCATCGGAGTCGCTAGGGTCTGACGCGCTTGAATCACTACTCGAATCATCATACCTGATGGAGAAAATCGTCTGTTCTTTTGGTTCATTATCAAGAGAATATAGAGACTCTAAGTCAGAGACATCTATCGGCTCTACCAGTTGATATGCTGCATTAAGGCCTGGTTTTTCTTCTTGTCTTCGCAATCTCTTACAAAGTGTCCCTTTCGGTTGCAAATATAACACCTGTCTGTGTTTCTTCCTCAATTTGATTTTCTTCTTAGGAATTTCCATTTTTTTTCCTGCAAACATATCCCTTTTCTTGTGAGAAATTTTTCTTCAAGAGGAGTAGTCTTCATTGATTCTATACTTCTTGAGAGTACGGGAGAAGTTGCATGAGGTTTCATCTTTGCATTTTATTTTGAGATACTTGTCATCACAGGCTGAACTAAGGCTTCTTCCAGTTCTTTCAAACTCTGCTAAAAATTTTCTTTGGTTACAAAGCCTTGAAAGAGCATTTAGGACCGGTTGGTATAGTTCCGAGTGAGACAGTTGCGATTGGGATATTTTTGATTTCCAGGGTCCTGTATGCATCATTTTACAATGATTTAGGGAATGAGTTTAGAAAAACCTGTTTTAGGTTTACGTCATCTACGTCGTGTAGGCAGTAGAAGCGTTCCGACATTATGTTATAATGCCTTTCTAGGTCCTTTTTCTTAAAGGAACAACACCTCATTTTCAGGTATTCATCCTGTGCTTTCACATTGAATTCTACTGGATTTACCAGAAATTCATTGTGATTTACATTTACGAAGTCTTCTGCAGTCTTGCGTTGTTGAATTTGCATTTGTCGGTATTCTCCCAAACTTAGGTACCAGTCTCTGGGTCTTCCTTGACATCTTGTCAGGAAACGTTTGATGACCATGTCAATATCGTAATATTGTAATTCTGCAGAGCACCATGTTAGCATTTCAACATATCTCTCGCGCATTTGTGATGGCTGGATGTCATCAAAGGTGAACTATTTCTTGGAGTCTGCGTTGGAGAACACATTTTTACTTGTGTGTGGTTCTGTTCGTGACTCTGCATCTTGGATATCAGAGTCAATGTGGTTTAGCTCTGTGGGTTCCGGCTGTGTCATGAATAAGTGCTCATAATTTGGAGCTATGTCAGAATATTGTGATCGTTCTTCAGAGCTGACACGTGATTCGTCATTAGATTGGCTGATGACTTGGACATTAGCTGGTGGTTGTTGGTGGACATGTTGGGTCTCCTTATAAGCCATCATCATACTGTCATCTCTGACATGCTTGTCTTTCTTAGAACCACTTGTGGATGGTTTCTGGTCCGTGCTACTTGATGAAGCACTACGGTTTGAGGATGACATTCTTGCTCTAGCTCTGATTTGAGCCTGTTCGTTTGCCCAACTATTCATTGATGGTGACGTTTCTGACCACGTGTGCACCGGTAGCGGTTGTGGCTCAAAGGCTGCTATGACGAACAGGGCACTTGGTACCCTCCATGGATCATAGGCCATGGTTGAAGTTTTTTGTTGCTTGTGTTGTCTTTCAAGGTCTACAAGCTGGGCTTTGAGGAACTTCATCTCCGCTTCTTTTTGGACTAGACTGTTTTGAGTCTGTGGGCCAGAAGCTGAGTTGACTATCTGGAGTAATTCATTACGAAGACCAAACATCTTGGTCTGTATCTCATAGATGATACTCTCTAGAGATTGTACTCTGCCTACCAAGCTTTCTTGGGTCTGTCTAAACCTGTTCTGTTGAGCCTGGATAGCTTTGAGAGCGTTGTTTTAGGCAATAGCATTCTCACTTTGCCAGTTGATTGTGGCTTATGCAGTAGTGATCTGGCTTGAGGATCTTATGGGGTTCATAGAACAGGAAGGTTGAACTTTCCAACTATGTTTTTTCTTCTGGATAGGATCTTCGAATGAGGCCAGGGCTGGGTACTCTATCTGGAGATCTGGCGACGAGGTGAAAGGGATAAGTGTGATAACAAACATTCTCTTCTGCTTGGGGGGAACTTTGGGTGATGAAGGACTGGCTGGTCTTGGTGTTGGTTATGGTGGTGAGTCACCGTAAAGGACATAGTAGTCAAAATTGCCCGATGGTTTACCAAGAAGACCAACTGTTGGATCTCCCGCTTCATATATCTTCATTAGAGACCTTTGGGATCCTTTCTTCTTCTTAGCCACATCTTCATCGTATTCAACCCTGTCTGCTTCGTCTAAGCATGACTGGTAGTTGCACACGCCATACGAAAATTGTTCTGTTGGGGCTGGAGTTGTCACAGGCTGCATCATGTACATCGTAGAGAAGACGTTTCGTTTCTCTTATTTCTTGAACTTGAGTTCGACAAGATCGTCCTGGTGTGGGACGAAGTATGGCGCTGTCGTTGACTGGACGGGAGCCTGATGGATCTGTTCGTAGTTAGTTATCCAATATTGAGATTGTTAATTGATTGAATTCAACGGGTAAACACCGTGTTAGAGACAGAGAGGTGATAGGAAGTAAAGACGTCTCATTGCTTTTACTTGTTAGGATTAGGATTGGGCGAGAGCAGGTTCGGTTCTTGTAGGGCTTGGGTTTGTGAGCGATTAGTTGGTCTAGTTTAAGTTAAACCAAATTGTTCCTCTATCCTTGGTTGCGTAGTATTCGTTTCCATTAGGTTTGTGTGTCGGTGAGACCGAGAGGAGAGTCGACATTAGAACACCTTAGCATTCGTTTCGCGGTTTGTTACTAAATTCAATTAAGTGTAAGTTAGGGTTTGTTACTGAGACCGAGAGGTGATCTAGCTTTCTTGAGCGAGCCTTAGTTGTGTCATATTTAGATACCGGTGTCATGAGATCATTTAATCCATTAGCTTGTTAGACCTTCAATTTGATTCTTACCTAGGTAGACGTTTTCTCCATTGTTTTGAAGTTTCATTAAGTGTTTCGTCAAGTTAAGTAAGTTAAGTTAATTAATTTAGTTAAATTTATCTAAGTCAAGTAGTTTAATTATTAAAAATCAATTTAAAAAATATTATTCTTAAGAAGGTCTTGTCCAGGGTTTAGTGATCATAGACGTTCTCACGTGTCCATGTGTTCGATACTCGGACTTCTTAGGTCTATACTACTTGTGATCGGTACATTTGTCGGTTGTGTGTGGATTCATTAGGAGTTTCGTTTTAAATTTAAAGCTTAGTTGTGAGTTCCATAGAAATAGAATTCATTAGACACACATCAAGTTTTTGGCGCCGTTGCCGGGGACACGGTTTGAGGCGATTAGAGAACGACCCGAGTTGGGGACTTGCCTTTTGTATTTTTGTGTATATATTTAGTTTAAATTAGTTAATCAAAGTAGTTTAATTTAGTTTAATTTTATAATTATTTTATTATATTTTTTTTCTGGTGCCCGTGATCCTTTTGTTTTGAGTGATCTTTACAGGAAAAATGTTCAGATTACAAGTTGGAGAACCATGGTGAAAAGTTTGTGGAGAAAATAATTGGGTGCATGATGCTTATGAGAGCAGAAATATAGAAGTCTAGGCACGAAAAGCTCCTTGGGAATCACTTTTTGCAAAGCCTCCTCAATACCTATTTGCATATGATCAAATGGGGAACTTCTTAGGGTATAAATATTTGTCAGGGAATATATTAGAGCCCACCCCAGAATCGGAGGCAATAATGGATGATGTATTGTTTGCTATTAGAAATGATTTGGAATATATTCCACCTTTGAATCCACCTTTGTTTGAAACCCTGAGTGAGATTGAAGATACCGGAATGGAGGAGCAGAGAGTAGAGGAGTGTGTTCCCTCTTGGGAGGAAGAATTTAAGGATGAGTTTGTTGAAGATTTTATGGACTTTTCCATTACGGATGAAGGCGAGTTTGACCCACTTGGTCATCTAAAGATGCTTGAAGATTTAATATATAACGAGCCAAGTGTGGGGATCGAGAAGGAGCTTTGTAAGGAGAGCAATGAGGTAGTTAGTGATTCGGTCCTTCCAACACTTCACCTCGATTGTGAAAAACCAAAATAAGAACCGTACTCAATCTCCATTCGGGACGTGTTAAGGTTTATAAATTTGGCTAAAAGAATTAGAGGGAGGATTTCTGGGTGAAGAAATCGTAGTGTGATGAAGAGATTGACTTCCCCGTTTCACTTCATTGAACCATTTTTGGGAGAATTCAAGAGGTGGTGGGCCAAGTTTAATCCATATGGTCGGGCCCTTGAGAATTGTGCAATTGTTTCTTCCCGACCAATTGTAAAAGGAGAATGTTGAGGAGCATCGATAGGAAAAGGATAAATGAGAAGCCTCCTGATTGAGGTTTCGGGAGCGAGTCCGGCTGAAGACTATTCAATAAACTTAGCGTTTCCCTGGAGGCAACCCAGTAATGTTTTTCCTTATTATTTTATTTTAATTTTTATTTTTATTTTTGAGTTTTTCCGGGTTGTTTCTTCTCTTACTTTCAGGTTATTCCTTCGTTGGTTGATGAAAGTTGATGAGCTGGAGTTTTAAACAAGTGTGGGGATGCAATTTGCTTAAGGATTGCCGTTTTCGTTCATTAGAGAGCACAAGAGTTTTAAGCTTGCGGTCGAGTAGGAGGGCGAGGAATATGATTCACCGCACACTTGCATGATCATATATACCGGGGGAGTATATTCCACTTTATTTTTCTTTATGTTTTGTTTTATCTTTTCCTTTTCTTACATTGAGGACAATGTGAAATTTAAGTGCGTGGATGGGGAACTGATATTTTCATTTTTAAGAAAAATAAAAATATATTGAAAATCTTGGGAGTTAATATTTAAAAAAAAATATTCTTTCGCTGAAAATTATGTTGTTTACTCAAGTTTGAGGGACATATACTTGTATGTGTTTGGTCCTGTTATCTACCTGTACACATACAGGATAGCCATTGACCCAAAAACTGAAAGTGACTGGGGCGACTGAATTTGAAAAAATAAAAATAAAAAAAATAAAAAAGTTTTAAAAACATGTCCCTTGAAAATTGATTTTCTTCTACGTTAAGCAGGAAATGATATTATTACCGTTGTATTAACAAGCTCTCGGAACTTTTGAAATATATAATAATAATAAAAAAAGAGATGGTTTGCATATTTGATTTGGGATGTGTCTGTAGGCCCAACTAGCTTTGATAGTCCTCTTTAGCAAATTTTAAGTATATAATAATTTGAAAAACCGTGAAACCGATTTTCGATGCTTAGGGAGGATTACCAGAATCTAAAAACTTTGAGATGGTAAGACTTAGATGCACTCAAACCAGCACACCACCACATGTCCATCTTTTTATGAGCTTATAAATAGTTATATACTTTAGGGTGATATAAAAAAATGAAAAAATAAGTATGTGTTGAAAGTGTACTCTGAAAAGTGTTCCAAAAACCAAATGATTGTGAGAAAGATATGTATTGTAAAATTCCAAAAAGCATTCTCAAAGTTAGTAAAAGAGGCCAAAGATGCACATACTAGACGGAACTTAGAGTTTACGTGTTACCAAGGAGATAGTGACTCTGAGGATACACTATTGGGGCTCGAAGGTTCTTAGCTAATAAATATCAAATTAGGAATTTATAGGACAAAGTCCAATAATATTTAGGAATAGCTCGTACGAACTCCACAGGACCATTCATCCATCAAATTTCACCGAGTGCATCTAATTAGTACCATCAATGAGTCCTTGGATTATGGTGATTTGTCGAACCAGTTTGCTTCGATTCTAGTTTTTCTAGCTCACTTTGTCTGAGATGGGGTAGGTCCCGCCTTGATATTTGGACTTACAACTCTTAATGCAATTGGGGGGCTTGATTGGTTAGCGGCTGGGTTTAAGTGGACAACAATATCGGCAATCGCGGTCAATATGTCGGGCGGTTTCTTGTTCTTTAGTAATGTTAAATAATCTGGGAGTTTGTTGTTTTCACTTGGTTATGATCCAGTGTAGATTTCTTTTTCAGGGACGAAAAAGTCTTAAGTATGGGGATGTTTGATGTGTTGTAAAACACTCTTGTTTTCCACACCTTTTATTATCTTTTTAATTGCTTAATTATCTAATAAAGAATGATTTTGGCTTGTTTTAACATGATCTTTCAAAGTTTATTATATTTCGTAGGTTGCGGGTTTTAAAGAGAAAGTAACCGGGTTTTGGAAGATGAAAAAGGCCTTTATGATAAGTTTTTGAAGACCAAACTCAAGGCCCGACCCAAGCCCACTAGGGGAAAGCCTTACGTACTTGTTATTTATAAAATATAAAAGGAGAAAAAAAACCCTAACCCCCCTTTATCAATCCCGAATTCAGTAGCCAGCTAGGAAAAAAATAACCCTTAAAGCCCCATTCAAGAGGAACAGTTCGTTTTTTTGCAATTCTTGAGCCAAGGGAAGAAGAAGTAAGCTAAGGAAGAATCGGGACAACAGCTAGGGTCGTTTCTCATCATTAATCTCAGCCCCAAACAAGAGTATAACATCCATAAACTTTGTGTTCTTGTTAGTGTTTAAAACTCTTGTGATTTTGATCTTTAAAGTTAAATTGTTTGACAATTGAGTTAGGGTTTGAGTTGTTATTGATTATCAATGATTGTTTTAATTATTTTAATTATGTTTATGATGATGAATATGATGTTTACATTGAGTTATAGCTTCTGTTCAAAAGTTATGAGTAGCTAAACTTTGTTGTTTACCAAGGTTAGATGATTTTTGTTAGATTTTAATGAGTTTAGTGGAATATTTGATCAATATGACATGCATTGCTATTGAAAGTTTGGTTTAATGATGAATTAGGTTGTGCTTCGTGGCTGTGATTTTATTGGTTTTATCTCATAATCTCATACTTCGGTTAATTGAATTGGTTTTGATTGAAAGTTGTATGTTCAATTCTTTACTTTGTGTTTAGATTTTGATTGCGGTAGGATCAACCGTAGGTTTTTATTGAGATTGTTAATTGAATGAATTCAGCGGGTAAACACCTTCTTAGAGACCGAGAGGTGATGGGAAGTAAAGTCGTCTCATTGCTTTTACCTGATAGGATTAGGATTGCGCGAGAGCGGGTTCGGTTCTTGTCGGGTTTGGGTTTGTGAGCGATTAGTTGGTCTAGTTTCAGTTAAACCAAATTGTTCCTCTATCCTTGGTGGCGTAGTATTCGTTTCCATTAGGTTCGTGTGCCGGTGAGACTGAGAGGAGAGTTGACATTAGAACACCTTAGCATTCGTTTCTCGGTTTGTTCCTAAAATCAATTATGTGTAAGTTAGGGTTTGTTAGTGAGACCGAGAGGTGATCTAACTTTCTTGAGCTAGCCTTAGTTGTGTCATCTTTAGATACTGGTGTCGTGAGATCATTCAATCCATTAGCTTGTTAGACATTTGAAGAGGTATGTACCCGCCTCAACACCGAGCGAGGCGGGTCAACCCACAAGATACAGACAAGAGACTTGAAATCAAGATATTATGAGGGCACAAAGCCAAAACCTATGCGCATGGCGCATATCACATATGCTCACGCATATCACATATGCTCATGCATCACATGCTCAGGCATCACATATGCTCACGCATCACATATGCTCACGCATATCACATGCTCACGCATATCACATCTGCGCGTGGCGCATCCGTGCGTGGCGCATATCACATGCTTGTGCATATCACATCTGCACATGAAACATCTGCGCGTGAGAATAAAGAGAAGACCTCGCGCATCCTCAGGATAGGCGCATATCACACATGCACATAATCAACCTCGTCCTTATCCAAATCAGGATTAGGGCAACCTTGATTGTGCACGTCAGACAACCTTCCAGAAGGTATCCTTTTAAGGAATAAGAATATGCTGATGTTGACAGCTGCCAAATGAAAGGTGGACAACTCAGCATAACCCATGTGCTACCACGTGATTATAACCAATGAAAAAGCACCAGGTGTCCCCAGGGACACGTGGCGCAAATCAATTGGAGGAGGCCAACAAGGCCCTAATTGGGTCTGAGCCCAATCATTGGAAACCCTAGCACTATAAATACCACATCAACTCCACAAGGAGAGACACACAATTACACAGTATTCAGCTATATTAAGCAATACTCTCCAATTTCCTTACTCTCATATTATTATCTTCTCCTACAAACACTTATTCTCACACCGGAGGGTTACCCCAAAGAGGACCCCTCTGTCCCTTTCTGAGGGGTAAGTTGACGGTGCTGTTCATTTTGTAGGTGGAAGAATCCAGATACCAGAGATCCATCGGTGAAATAGCATAATCACACCCGAGGAAAGTAGATCGTCTACCAGTGAGTCGATCCACGTTTCTTCATTGGTGCCATCCGTGGGACAACGGCAACAAGATCTCATCAGATCTCAAAAAAAAATTTTCACCATGGTTTCTGGCGTTCGTAACGTTGATCAAGTTCTGGAGGATATTAAACGTGAGGATGTTAATGAGGGATAGCAGTTTCTGAGGGTGCCGCGTGATTCTACGCGCACCACCAGTAACCGTCCCTTCATCACAACTCCTCATGGCCAGACTGAAACTCCTCCAGACGATCTCACGTTACAAAATCTTGCCGGCGCGAAACAAAAAGGACCAATGGGTCCAGAAGATGAAAGCAATGACCCTAATGAATGGCTCATAAACGAGCAACGACGTCTAATGGACAAGTACAATGAGCTGGTCAAACAAAAAACACAAAGGCAAGCATTTGATAAGCAAACTGTTCATGGAACAAGAAGGGGGCGCGCGCCGGAAGAGGGTCACTCTGTTCACACCGAACACGCTGAGTTTAGTGATGAAGAAGTGCACAGCGTCAGGAGGACGCGAGATACTCATGCAGGAGGCTCACAGCCCCGCGCGCAAATGAACATGGCGCCTGGAGCCAGAGCCGATCTGGATCTGCACGCACCGTACAGCCCACCAGTGAGAGGGCAAGTGGACGTAACCACACCGTACATGCCAGCCATCTTAGTGAAAAATTCAAAATTCACTGAGCGCATCGCGAAGGCCCCCATTCAGCACAAAACCAAGATGCCAAGTGGTTTGGGCAAATATGACGGCACAACAGATCCAGACGATTTCTTGCAAGGTTTTTACAACACGGGAAACCTAAAAAGCTGGACGATGCCAACATGGTGTCACATGTTTGCTCGCTGCCTCACGGGCGCGGCGCGTGTCTGGTTCGAAAGCTTGCCGACTGGGCAAATCGATGGGTTCGAGGAACTTTTGGAAAAGTTCTAAGCTCACTTCGTACAGCAGCGCAGACACACGCGCGACCCTGATGACATCATGCACTGCGTGCGCAGGAATGATGAAACGATTGAAGACTACATAACTCGTTTCAATCAGGAGTCTCTGGCAATCGGAGGTATCACTGAGCAACTATTGCGCGTGGCCTTTATACAAGGCGCGCGCAGTGATCAACTCCGCCGAGCCCTCGTAAGCAGAGATGGCATGCCCACCACTTGGGCCAAGCTAATGGAAGCATCGCGAGTCTTCGCGAGAAATGAAAAACAAATTGCCCAAGATAGAGCGAGAGAAAGAGGGCATCAAGCAGAGGCACCGCGCAACAACGAAAGAAGGGGCAAACAGAACACTGTATGGTCCAGGTTGCAACCAACCAGTTTTTCTCCCGCAGAAAAACAGGCGCAACCAAGCTCACCTCAGCCCCAAAAAGACATTCGTAATCGCGGGGAAGGTGATAAGAGGGAAGGCGGCAGAGATCCTAGCAGACCTCTGCCAAGAATATGGACTCCCCTCACTAAAACACCTTCACAAGTGTTGAGCACTGAGAATGTCCAGTTCAAAAGCCCCAAGCCACTACACTACAAGGGACCATCAAGCAGTGGCAAGTACTGTTAGTTTCACAAGTCCACAGGACACAACACTGATGCATGCCACCACTTGAAGGATGCAATTGAAAAAGATGTGAAATCAGGCAAGCTGGCTCACCTGGTAAAAAACTCAAGACCAGAAAATGAACAACCAGAAGGAGTCTCTGCCAGTAAAAAGTTCAAAAGAATCTGTGTAGCCGAGGGAGGAACGCAAGGGCAAGGATCAAGAAAGAGAAACGCGCAAATCCAAGGAGATTGGCGCGAGCAACAAGTAATCTTCCCAAGAATCAGGGGAGGCCCTTCCATCAGCAGTCCTCTTGTCATCACTACACACATTGCTCATTATGAAGTGTCAAAAGTCCTGGTAGACACTGGCAGCGAATCAGACATCATGTATGAGCAATGTTTCAGAAAACTGGATCCGGCAGACCAAGCAAGGCTTGAAATTGTGAATGCACCAATCTCTGGTGTTTCAAATGAAATCATTCATCCCCTAGGTCAAATACAATTTGTACTAACCATGGGGGATGAGAAACAAAAGCGAGCCGAAGTTGTCAACTTCTTGGTCTTGCCCACCACATCATGCCACAATATGATCTTGGGTAGGGGAACGATTGCCCAATTCAACGCCATACCGTCGCCAGCGCACGGCGCGTTGGGGTTCCCAACACCAACAGGTGTAACTTTTGTATACCGAGATCATTTGTGTGCAGTGACAAGTACTCCGCGGGAAGGGAGAATGAAACTTCCAATGGCAGACAACGCGCCAGAGGAATGGATTCTCAACCCAAAATTCCCGGAGCAAACAATTACAATTGGCGCTACGATATCAGACGACACGAGGTTGAGAATGAAAAGATTGCTCACATCATATATGTCGGTCTTCGCGTGGCAACACTCTGATATGACTGGGGTTCCGCGAGATCTGGCGCAACATTCTCTCAACACCTTCAAGTCTGTAGAGCCAATTGCTCAAAAGAAGAGAGTCATGGGGGATGAGAAGGCGAGGGCCATGAATGAACAGGTTGAGGATCTATTGCGCGCAAACATCGTCCGCCCGATACGATACCAGACATGGGTAGCCAATCCTGTGATGGTAAAGAAAAGTAACGGGTCATGGAGGATGTGCATTGACTTCAAGGACCTCAACAAAGCATGCCCAAAAGATTGTTACCCCCTCCCAAACATCGACGCAAAGGTGGACTCCGTGGCGCCATTCAAGCTCAAATGTTTCCTGGATGCCTACAAGGGCTATCACCAGATTTAAATGGCACCACAAGACGAGGACAAGACCGCCTTCAGAACCGACAAGGGTGTTTTTTGTTACACAAAAATGCCCTTTGGTTTGAAAAATGCGGGAGCCACCTACCAAAGACTTATGGATGCCGTTTTCAGCGAGCAAATTGGGAGAAACCTAGAAGTCTACGTGGATGATTTGGTGATCAAAAGCAGGGAGGAAAAACAAATGCTCAAAGACATCGAAGAAACCCTTGGGCGCCTAAAGGAAGTTAACATGAAGCTCAATCCGAGCAAATGCACTTTCGGCGTACAAGAGGGAAAATTTCTAGGTGTAATGGTCACCAAGGATGGTTTCAAGGTGAACCCTGAGAAGGTGGAGGCCATCCTTGACATGCCTTCGCCATCCACCATGAAAGAAGTCCAGAAGCTGAATGGTAGATTGGTATCAATCAACAGGTTCATAGCGAACCATGCAAGCAAATCTACCCCATTTGTCAACACATTGAGAAATTGCTTAAAGAAAAGCCAATTCAAATGGACTCCTGAGGCCGAGCAAGCTTTCAGTGAGATAAAAGAATGTTTGATAAATTTGCCCGCGCTCACAGCTCCACTTCCTGGTGAAATTTTGACATTGTACCTATCAGCAGGAGAGCGCGCCATCGGCGCAGTATTGTTGGTGGATCGCAAGGGAATCCAAACGCCAATATACTATGTGAGTCGGGTGCTGACAGGTCCTGAGACGCGCTACTCCATCATGGAAAAGTTAGTTTTGTCACTAACACACGCGTCGCGCAAGCTTCATAGATATTTCAATGGTCATCCCATTGAAGTACTGACTGGTTACAACATCCAGCAAGTCTTGCGGCGCCCCGCGCTCTCGGGAAGGCTGACAAAATGGGCGCTGGAATTAGGAGAACACACGATCGCCTATAAGCCCCGCCCAGCAATAAAATGACAAGTCTTAGCTGATTTCATCGCGGAAATTCCAGAAGGAAAAATTGAAGAGGCTCAGCGCGAGGTAGACCCTCCGCGAGCCAATGATGAAGAAAATGTTTGGAGATTGTTCACTGACGGAGCTTCAAACAATGAGGGGTCCGGCGCAGGCCTTAAACTGGTGGATCCAGAGAATCATGAATATACTTACGCCATCAGGTTGGACTTCAAGAGCACCAACAATGAGGCTGAGTATGAAGCCCTGATGGCTGGCCTGCGCATCGCGCACAAATTCGGAGTTAAAAAGCTAGAGGCCCATGTTGATTCATACTTGGTAGCAGCACAGGTCAATGGCCTTTATGATGCCAAGGAGAACACCATGCCTCTATATCTAGAGCAGGCGAAAAAGCTCATCGAGCAATTTGACTACTTCAGAATCATTCATATTCCGCGCAGTGAAAACAAATCTGCTGACGCGCTGAGCAAGATGGCATCAACCAGCTTCGACCACTTTGGCAAAGATGTCAGGGTAGAAGTAATGAGCAACCCGTCGGTGGGAGCGAAGTCTGTCCTGGTAACTCATACAACCCCTTCATCATGGATAACTCCAATAATGGAATTCTTGAAGGAGGGAAAGGTACCGGACGATCGCGCACAGGCGAGGAAGATAAGACACAAGTCGCAGAACTATGAACTCCTTGATGGCACATTATATCGACGCTCTTATCTTGGGCCGCTCATGAAATGCCTAGATGCTGAGGAAGCAAGCTATGTGATCAGAGAGATACACGAAGGAATCTGTGGAATACATGCTGGCCCGCGCATGGTGGTTGCCAAGGCAATGAGCGCAGGTTACTATTGGCCAGGCATGTACTTGGACGCTTTAAAAGAGATCCAAAAATGCAAAGCATGTCAGAGCTATGCGCCAAACACCATGCGGCCAAAGAACAACTTGATTCCGGTGACCTCCGTATGGCCTTTCCACAAATGGGCAATCGATATTGTGGGTCCCCTACCGCAAGCGCAAGGGCGAGTAAAATTTTTGGTAGTGGCAGTAGACTATTTTACAAAATGGGTTGAAGCCAAGCCACTAGCAAAAATCACAGCCGAAGCGATGAAGCAGTTTATCTGGAGCCACATCATATGCCGTTTTGGCTTGCCCATGGAAATTGTGAGCGATAATGGAAAACAATTCACTGACAGGAAGATATCCAACTGGCTCAAGGAATTGCACATCAACCAAATCTTCACTTCGGTATATCACCCTCAGGGGAATGGCCAAGTGGAACGCGCGAACCAAAGCTTGCTGAATGGGCTGAAGAAAAGGTTAGAGGGAGAATCCCATTCTTGGGTCGAAGAGCTACCTAATGTCCTGTGGGCGCACAGGACATTAAGCAAAACCAGCAATGGCGAGTCCCCGTTCAGCCTAACCTATGGAACGGAGGCAATGATTCCAGCAGAAATTGGATGCCCATCCCATAGAGTGCTCATGATGAACAAGATTGATAACGAGCGCGAAAGAAGGTTGGATCTCAACTTACTTGAAGGGCGCAGAGAGGCGGCTATCATCAGTGAAGCCAAATACAAGAAAAAACTGGAAAAATATTACAACCAGCGCGTGAAAGAATGCCACTTCAAGAAAAATGATTTTGTCCTTCGAAACAATGAAGCTAGCCGCGCGATACCCCCGGGAAAAATGTCCCCCAATTGGGAGGGACCTTATCAAGTCTTGGAAGAATTGGGAAAAGGCGCATACGCCTTAAAATATTTGAATGGAAAGAAGATCCCGCGCGCATGGAACGCGGCACAGCTTAGAAAATGTTTCATGTAAAAATTGTCAAGTTTGTAATCAAGGCTTTTTAAGCCATTATGAATAATGATACGCGCTATCTTCTCTTAATGTGGATTCTATTACCTTTTTGCATACATGTTTCACACTTCCCTTTATTAATTTTGAGCAATATGACAACATTGTATTGACATCAAAACGAAATAAAACGAAGTAAAACATACATGCGCGAGCTTCAAGCTCAAACGCGTTAACGAGTCTTAACTCTAAAACGTCAGGGCCTTAGCCCAATAATATGAGCCTTAGCTCAGGGCCTTAGCCCAATAATGTGAGCCTTAGCTCAAATCACTCACAACATCCATCCTACATGCTGCGCAGCCTGACCATAGAAATACCTAAGCACAACTAAGGCAAAGCAAATGCCAAAACATAGTTGTTAAGGTCTCAGGTCGAGGTCGCGCATGAAATTGTAATGGATATCTGAGTAACACATACTGACACGTAAAGGCTAAAAAACTCATAATTCCATATAATAAATGCGCGATAACGTCGCGCAAAAGAGGAATAATGAAAACGCCAAGGCACGTGTCAACATAATCAAGATATGGCAAAATCACTTACAATATGACAAGGGTTAAGTATAATAATTTCCTTACAACCTTGTTCTTATTTCAACGTGCAAGCATATCTTATATTCAACAAGTAAACATGCAATATAAAGAGATGAATGGGGAATGCGCAAGATGCGAAGAAGGGAAAAACAAAATTTCATTCCAAAGCATTGAAATTTACAAGTTTACAAGATGATGAGATACAAACTACAAATAAAAATAAAAAACATGAAGGGCTTCTCAAGTCTCCACGTCGACGTCAGGCTCTTCATAGTCCTCATCACCGCCCTCAGCATCTGGCGCAGCCCGCTCCTCGTCATCTCCAAACTGACCATAGTCAAGTTGTTCGTCCTGAATGGAGTCTTCAATCACAATAGTGTCAGGAGCGGATCCTTTGGCCACGCCAGAGCCGCTAGCAGGGGCAGCATTCCCCGCGCCATCATCGCCGTCACCAGCCCCTTCGCACTCGTCAAGTAATTTCTTTAGCGCGCCGAGATCGGGCTGGTCAGCAAGCGCGGATATCTGCAAATCATATGGAAAAATATGAGTACAAAAAAAAAAAAAAAAAAGACTTGGAAAATAAGTCAAGGTAATCTCATTAAGGTTAAAATACCTGCCCAAGGATGGGAATGGGAGTATTCAAATACTTCTCCCCCATCGCGGCCATATCCGCGAAGACAACGTCGAGCTGGTAAGGGTAGTCGGATGGGTTCTTCTTTAGTGCGCTATATTCACAACCATCCTTGAACCCTTCAGCTCGACCCACCAAGCGCGAGGCAGCGTTGCAATCCATCACAAGGGCCTGAAACTCGTTTGAGTATTTCATCGCATAAGCGCAACGAGTCATACCCTGTGAGACTAGCCATTGGCGATCCTGCGCGAGAGAAGAAACAGTCATCTCGAGGGCAGGAATCTGAGAGTTTAACAACTCAACAGTTTCCTTAGTATGTTTCAGCTCCTCTTTGTCGGACGCTGCTGCCGCCAAGGCTTCTTCCTTTTCCGCTCGCGCAAGCTCAAGTGCTTCCTGGCTAGACGCTGCCGTCGCCAAGGCTTCATCTTTCTCGGCCTGCGCGGCCGCCAGCTCCTTCTTCAGGCGCGCAACCTCACTCTCCAGTGATGATTTGTCAGTTATAGACTGGACAAGAGCTTGGTCACGCGCCTCGGCGTCCAGCTCCAAGTCGCGCACTCTACGCGCGTACTTGGCCGCGTCCGCCTCGGCCGCCTGTAGCTTCTCCCGCGCAGCCTGTAGCTCATGCCCGCGCTTCACGAAGGCGGTGTTGGCACTTGCCCTGTTTTCACTGAGCTCTGCTTGGAGCTTCTCAGCTCTCTCTCTCGAGCATCAGAAAGATGCCAAGCAGACACTTTAGCCTCTTGCTTGGCTTCCGCAAGAGCATCACGTACCTTTACGTAATCATAGCGAAGCTCTTGGGAGGCAGCAAAGAAAGCCGACCCAGCAAACAGATGATCGTTGAGCAAGTCATCGCGAGCGCGGCCCTCCTGAAACCTCCTTTCAGCTGGAGGCACAGAATGAGCCCAGAAGTCCGCACACACACCCATGGACTGAAATGAGCTGTCCTCAGTAATATTCCATCTCGGGCGGTAAATGTGATCGGCTTCCTGCAAACACAAAGTAATGATCTAAGTCATCAAAACACTAATATGGAAGTACGCACAGCGGAGCAAAAAAGAACCTATACCTGCGGGGATGAAGCAGAAAAGTCAGCGCCAGCCCCACGAGAAGACTGCGCCGGAAAATCTCGTGGCGCTGCAGGGCTGGCGCGGCCGCCGTCGGAGTCTTCAACTTCAAACTCCTCATCCTCCTCTGAAATAGGCCTTTTCTCCTGCGACCTAGAACCAAAATCAGTCTCGCGAGGAGGGCTGTGCGCAGGAGGAGGTGAGGGAGGTCTCGACGCCGCCAGGTCGGCGCGTAAAACGGCCTCCTGCTCCTTAGTAATCCCGATGAGGGGAGATTCAGCGCTTGCAGGAGCAGGAGCAGAACCAACGGCGCTGGCACCGGCGCCAGGAGTGCCGCCAGCAGCTTGTACGCCAGCTATGACTCCTATGAAAAAATTAACAAAAAGAAATGGTTCATGACTTGATCTAAAAGAAAAAAGTCAGAAAATAAAAGCACAACTCATACCTTGGCGCAACTCCGTTCGCGAGGCAAACATCGCCATGAAGTCCATTCTCCCCTTTTTTGAGGGTAAAACAGGGGACTTCGAAGCGACCCCAGGCGCAGGCTCGGCACCTTGTTGCGCCTGAGGTTGGTCCATCAAGGTCGCCGGCTCTACAAACATTTAAGTGAGCAAGGATTCATTAGTAATTCTATCAGAATCGCGCTCATAGAACCATAAAAGATAAGCAAAGGATAAGCAAAGTATACCTGTCGAAGGCGCAACGCCGCTTCCCTTTTCCACCGCGCGAAGGGAGGAGGTAGTGGCACCATACCTCGTGTGGACAGGAGGTCTGCCCACTTTTTGAGGTAGGAAAGACAAGGAAAACTTGGTGGTAAACACCTGGGTTTTCTCAAGTCCCTTCGCCTGAGTAGGAGGATCCTGAACAACAGGGGCATCATCTTTCTTCTGTTTCTTACTGGCCCCTGCGCCAGTTTTCCCCTTAGCCTTACGCTTTAGTTGGGGCGCCTCCTCCTCCTCCTCCTCATCCTCCTCTTCCGCGAGCTCCAGCTCGTAGTTCTCAAGCGCGTCTACAATACACGCAACAGAAGGGTTAGCCAAATCTGGTATTATAAAGGCATAAGCATAAGTACAAAGGCTTACCAGGCGCATCGTTGTCAAAGAGAAATCCCAGATCAACAGGGATGAACATGTCATCAAAGCGATCGGGGAAGCCAACCTCCCCAGCGCCCAGCGCGACGGAGCCACCCTCCATATGCTCATCATAGGCGGCGTGGACATACTCCTTGCTGACTGCACAAAACAAGTCAAATGATATCAGCAAAACGAATTAAATTCGCGCAGAAGTAAGGCAATGAGATTAACTTACACAAGCCGTCAACTTGGATAACGGGCTCAGTCGCGCTGTCGGCCCACCTCCTGCTCATACCAACCCCCACCAGCGCCTCCTCGCAAATGTTCTTGGCGGGGGATGGTTCGGCAGTCAACTTTTTAACCCAGACGCCAGTTGGGTTCTTTAAGACACCCACATCCGCAGGCGCAGAAGAGATCGCGCGCATGGTCATGCGGATGGGGATCACACCAGCCCTGATATAGAAAAACCTCTCATACCAGTCATGAAGGCTCTTGAATGAAACAGTGCAGCACTTGACCTTCTGACTGCGAGGAATAAATGAAAACCAAGAATCTTGGATCATGGGCTTATAAAAAAACTGAAAGCGCTGAGGGGTGGGCTCCTCGCGCTGAGATTTGCACATGAACTCAAAATGAGTCATGCGCACGAGTCCAAACGGATGGACTTGGGATATATGAATCCCATAAAACCTAAGCACCGCACCCACAAACCTTGTCATCGGGAGACAAAAGTTGCAGTGGGTGAAAAAATGGCAGTAAAGGGATATATAGCCGGTAGGCGGGTCCGCCGCCGTTTGCCCGGCCGCCGGCAGCATGCAGCCATTCTCAGGGAGAAAACCCTGAGAGGCGATAAGGCTGTCGAAATCGGCCTGCCTCAGTTTGCAGGGGATCTCATCCCACTTCTTCACTGCCTTAGTCCTCCCTACCTCCTCCGATGAGGCCTCAGCAGCCTTCTTCTTCTTGCCGGTCTTCTTCAAAGTTGACATTACTAGCGATTTAACACGGCGATTGTTGGGGGAGATTGTGTTGTCTGAGCTATCAGACATACAACTGTAAAATCGGACAAAGGATGTTTCTAAAGAACAGAGATCTGGAAGCAGAAGACAGGTAATCGGAATAGAATGAAAGAAAGAAAAACTCTGAAAAAACAACAAGGAAGATGAAGGATAAAATTCCAAGGGCTTGCTTTTATAGGCCCAGGAGAGAGAAATTTTGGTACTGATCGGACTTCACGCGCCCCCACTAGCAGGTGTAAGCCAACGCGATCACGACACGTGTCCCTGACACTGTGTGAGGGGACACGAAAAGAAACGATACAGCTGCCACCAGAGTTCACGCGCCACCACTCGCAGGTACGGACCAACGCGAGCGCGACACGTGTTCCTGACACTATATGAGAGGACATGAAAGGCAACTGTAGCACCTCGAGCACACGAAAAGTCTGACACGTCTCCATCACTGACGCATGTCAGCAACAACCAACCACGTACATAGACGATTCGTTTCAACCAAAAGGATAGAATTTCGCGCAACGACGAGTAATAAGAAGAAAAAGATAAAACCCTACTAAAAGAGCAAACTATTAAGTCTAATATCTATCTTTCCTCGCTCGCGCGAGACAAGACACACATTAGACTGGGAGGGCTTGAAGAGGTATGTACCCGCCTCAACACCGAGCGAGGTGGGTCAACCCACAAGATACAGACAAGAGACTTGAAATCAAGATATTATGAGGGCACAAAGCCAAAACCTATGCGCATGGCGCATATCACATATGCTCACGCATATCACATATGCTCATGCATCACATGCTCAGGCATCACATATGCTCATGCATCACATATGCTCACGCATCACATATGCTCACGCATATCACATGCTCACGCATATCACATCTGCGCGTGGCGCATCCGTGCGTGGCGCATCCGTGCGTGGCGCATATCACATGCTTGTGCATATCACATCTGCGCATGAAACATCTGCGCGTGAGAATAAAGAGAAGACCTCGCGCATCCTCAGGATAGGCGCATATCACACATGCACATAATCAACCTCGTCCTTATCCAAATCAGGATTAGGGCAACCTTGATTGTGCACGTCAGACAACCTTCCAGAAGGTATCTTTTTAAGGAATAAGAATATGCTGATGTTGACAGCTGCCAAATGAAAGGTGGACAACTCAGCATAACCCATGTGCTACCACGTGATTATAACCAATGAAAAAGCACCAGGTGTCCCCAGGGACACGTGGCGCAAATCAATTGGAGGAGGCCAACAAGGCCCTAATTGGGTCTGAGCCCAATCATTGGAAACCCTAGCACTATAAATACCACATCAACTCCACAAGGAGAGACACACAATTACACAGTATTCAGCTATATTAAGCAATACTCTCCAATTTCCTTACTCTCATATTATTATCTTCTCCTACAAACACTTATTCTCACACCGGAGGGTTACCCCAAAGAGGACCCCTCTGTCCCTTTCTGAGGGGTAAGTTGACGGTGCTGTTCATTTTGTAGGTGGAAGAATCCAGATCCCAGAGATCCATCGGTGAAATAGCATAATCACACCTGAGGAAAGTAGATCGTCTACCAGTGAGTCGATCCACGTTTCTTCAACATTCAATTTGATTCTTACCTAGGTAGACGTTTTCTCCATTGTTTCTAAGTTTCATTAAGTGTTTCATCAAGTTAAGTAAATTAAGTTAATTAATTTTGTTAAAGTAATCTAAGTCAAGTAGTTTAATTATTAAAAATCAATTTAAAAAATATTATTCTTAGGAAGGTCTTGTCCAGGGTTTAGTGATCGCAGGGGTCCTCACGTGTCCTTGTGTTCGATACTAGGACTTCTTAGGTCTATACTACTTGTGATCGGTACACTTTTAGGTTGTGTGTTGATTCATTAGGAGTTTCATTTTAAATTTAAAGCTTAGTTGTGAGTTCCATAGAAATAGCATTCATTAGACACACATTAAGTTTTTGGCGTTGTTATCGGGGATCGAACCCGGGTCACCCGCGTGACAGGCATGATACATAATAGTTAAAGTGATATATACTAAATTTTCTGAAATTACAGTGGATAGTCATTTTGAAGATATGTGCATGTCTCCATATATCTCACTCTGAATGATAGGCAGAAAAGTAATTACCCAGTCATACACGAGCTCGTTAGTGTCTTGTTCACCAAAAATGTCGTGCCTTCAAGTTACATATAAAATACAAAAAAATTGTATATATATAATATGTGTTATTAAAGTTCGTTTTTCGAAAGGCTTAAAGGGTCAAACCAGAACTACAAGGCTGGGGCATTCAAATATGTCCTAAACACTCTGAATGTAAGGCATGTAAATCCGATTGCTTGTAAGTCCAACGTTCAACCTTAAAGCTTAATTTTTTTTGTTTGTATAAAGAAAATCTATTGATCAAGCACTAGAGGGTTGAAGTTAAATTGGGGTGATATGAGAAAAGCCAAATACGTTGTGAGAAGAGATAGGAGGCATCACAGGTCCATGAGTGATGTCCATTTAAGATTTATGCCTAATTGAACATAACTCGTATCACTGATGCAATGAAAATCATGTTAAGTATATTTATACCTGCTATCAACATGTTTCTCTATGTCATAATATTGCTGAAAATGAAACATTGTGAAAGCATCTTAATCAATATGATTCCATGTTCGGGTTTTTTTTTCTTAAAGTTTGCTTGTTTATTAAAACTTAAATCTGATCTAAAAAAAGTTGCTAAATTACAAGAAGACCGAATAATTAAAATTTTTTTTTGTATTCTTATTTCTACTTTTATTTTTATCTTTATCATTATCTCTTGTTAATTTTATTTTTTATCTCATGATTACTCTTGTCGAAACGAATGCTATAAGAGATCATTTTTTATAAAAAAAAACATGGATCTGGCCCATGTTTGAGCTTGTAAAAATCTATTCTCGGCCCAAGTCAGAGTGGCCCATAAAAATTTTGGTGATGAAAGTAACTTGGTTCTGATGAATGGCCTAATGGTTATCAAATGTTTAGGTTCTCGGTCCATCAGGTTTTCGGCCGAGACCCAAAAATTTAATGTTTAAAGGGAAACTCTTATGCATTATTGTTTATCTTCTTCAAATATGCAAATTCTCTCTCTCTCTCTCTCTCTCTTCAAATATAAAAATAATCTTTGCCTCCATTGCTATTATATTTGATAATCTGATTTGTTGGTTATTAAAGGCATATGAAACTTTAACGAACTTGTTCACGGGTCACTATTAATCGATCCACAGACTTAATGAGTATCTTTGGTTTAAATGGCTATTTTGACTGAGATATTTGAGTGTGATGTGTGATTGCTATATATGATTGTGATGTGAAATGGTGATTATTGTGTGTTCGGTCATATTATAAGTTTTAAGTGTTGCAGGCTCTTCGTTAATGGAGTTTTTGGGGGTTTAGGGAAGATGATACGAATCTAAAGACGGAACCCAAGGATTTTTTAAGGGTTTAAAGGCTGAGATATTCAGAGATCTCGGTTTAGGGTTGTCAGGGATATTTGACTGAAAACCATTGGTCAAACAAAGAACCCCTAAGATCTTCAGTAATATCAAGGGTTCTCGGTCAAACCTTGATCGAGAACCAACATTGATTGATTGAGAACTCATTTTCTCGGTAGTACAGGACTCTTCATGAACAGTGTTGGATAGGGAACTCATTTTATTGACCAAAAATTCCGTTAATTGACAGAAAAATCTTTTTATTGGATCGAAAACAACATGAATGTAATTAATTTTAATATAACTTGGACAAATTTGCCAATGAGGACTTATATTGTCTATATTTATGTTTTCAGCCCCTGTTCTTTGACCAAGATGTCCATTTCATTTAAATTATATATATTATATATGATGAGTGTTTATATAGTTAAGTGAATATATTATTAACTTGACTCGTTTGTTGCAGTCATGCCTGATCAGGCACAATTGAAATTTGTTGATACTCACAACATTGTTGGATGTTTATATGATTCACCTCTCGTCCACAAGGAATTCAAGTCAATGATAGTGGGTCATAACACGTGCAGGATTTCTCGTGCTTTACGAGAAACTCCTGTCATTTGCAAGAAGATGGTGATAGAGTTTTGGAATCATGCTTCCATTAACCAGAGAGGTGATGGGTGGGGGGGGGGGGCTGTGGCGATTGAATCAAAGATCCAGAAGAAGCTTATTATCATCTCAAAGGCTATTATTCATGAGGTTCTGTTGTTTGGTGATCAACCCGACTACCCAACAGAATACTCTATTAATGTTGTTGCTGAAATAGCTCTGAGAATGGGATATGAAGGATCCTACCCTCCAGCCATAAAGAAGCTATTCCATCCATACTGGAGGTTCTTGATTCACACATTCTTCACGTGTGTGTCTAATAGAAAGGGGTGGGGGGTTCTAATGAGATTAGCCACTTTTAGATGTCGACTGTGGTTGCTTTGATCATGGATTGGAACTACAATTATTCCAAGTTTATGTTCGATGAGATGATGAGCAACCTCAAGGGTAAAAAAAAAAGATGTTCCTGATATAACCGAGGTTTTTACAGATGATATTTGACTCTCACTATCCTAACCTCGTCAAATCTGTAGAGACGCTCGATCTGAAAGCTATGGGTCCTAACACGTTTGGGTTAATGAAGTAGTCACGAAAGGGAGCTAAAGTGGTATGCAAAGAACTTCACAAATTGGTCAAATTTTGAAGATTCGCTGAAACTGAGGTTATCGCTGCCAGTGCTAGTGCCTCAATTGCTGATGAACATGTAACACCGATTCCGAGGTTCATAGCAGCTTATGAGACAATTTCTGAAGATGATGAGCCGGGTTGTTCTCCATCACAAGACATGAAGGCTGAGCACCAGGAAGAACACGTTGTACCTACTGCTGATCAATTGAAAAAGTTTTGAGGCATTTTGAAAATCAGCTCCAATCGACTGCATTGAAGCCTCCTCAACCAGTTACTGCGACACAAGCTAAAGATATTAAAAGATCCGAGACCAGGTGTGCTGGTTACCGAAACTACACCAACAAGCCAACATAAAGATTCTAAGCCCGAAATTACTGAAGCTCAAGTTGATACAGGCCCGTCCACTGTAGAACATCGAACTCAAGATCAAATATTTGATGATATTTCACATGAGTTCGAGTTTGAAGCCTACATTCAGTCCACAGATGAGCTATCAGGATCGTCTGACCCGATTGGTCAGAAAAGTTCAAGCGTCGCTAAAAAGATTGCACATATTTTGGCGTTGCAAGACAAGTTTTTTCAAGATAAGGGCAAGGGAATCGATCTTGATGCTGAACCTGTTGATGTACAGTCCTTACAACGACAAGTCTTTGAACTTGAACAAGACTCGGTTGTGAAGAATGTATGAATTCAAGAGCTTGAAGCAAGTAACTCTGATAAGGAACTAAAGATCAATGAACTTCAAGAAAACATGGGCAACCTCACTGCTATGTACTTAGATCTCCAACAAAAGCTTATTCATAAATTTGGAGATGACTTTAAAAGTGGTGAGGACATTGCTAAAAAGATAACTGGTGAGAGTCAAGGTGGTGGTTCCAGTGCACGTCCCTTTTCAAATATTGATGCTTCTGAAACACTGGAACAATATCTTGCCGCCCCTCCAAAGACCGCCAAACAAAGTGAGAGAATACAAAAGAAGATTCCGATTATGAAGAACTCGAACAAGAATGTGGAGTCTTCCAATCACCCTGATAAATTCATCGTTGAATTCAAAAAGGGATTTTCTACAAGTATGGTGATCGATCAGGCGTCATGTCATGGGGATTTGATATTGACAAAGCTACGTGGTAAATGAAAAGGAGGTCTGGTAATACTTAATACTACAGGAAGATGAAAGATTTTGGGTCATGGACAAAGAGTGACTTGATCAACGCTCCTTTCACAACCCAACAACTACAAAAAGGCTATCGAATTCTGGAACTTTTGAGGAATCAAGTTTATCTAGGATTCCCAAATATGACCACAGCTGAATCATTTTTGAAGAAATCCAAAGGGGTCCGAGATCCAAAGATGGGGAAGACAATGGTCAATGTAATGTGGCCGACAACTAAAAAGGCAAGTCACATTCCGCTTTCTACTAGAATTCCCCGATGGTGCTTTGGATGAGTTGACGTTCCATACATATGATGGTGAGACAGCAATGGTCGTAATTCATCTACGAAAAGGGCAGTTTCGATTTGTTGATCCAGGCGACTTACTGAAGTTCAGTGAAAAAGACAATAAAACTTTTAGCAACTTCCAAATCATGGTTGTATCGCTGTACGAGCCAGCTGCTAAGGAGTATATAAGAATGGTTGGATTGATTATTCGTATAGGTTTATGGGATGGTGCTTACAAAGAGGCAGATGCAAATAATCTTAAGCACGATTGATGTTGAAGATACGAACCAAAGGGGAGATTGTTGGGCTAGTATTAATATGGTTTGTACTTGGTTTGGGCTTATATTGTAAACTGAGATCACATATCTCGGTGGGCTTTTGGGTAGTGTTAGGCTTATATGTAGTCTCTATATAAACCGTGTAATTAGGTTTACTACAGGGTTAAATGTGAGAGACGTAATAGAGAGAAACGAGTGAAGTATTGGCAGTTTTGTAACTCGTTGTGCTTAAGCACCAGGCGTTTAATATATGTGTGTTTTGAAGCATATACATCGTGTGCTTATTGTGTTTTTTTGCATCTTATTGAATCAACACGTGTTAGTTTCTGCCTAATCAAGAGATTAGGTGATATCACATTAAAAGATCCGTTTAACAGACTTACACATAGGGCAAGCCAAGGCCCATTAGAGCCAAAATGACTTGTGACCATAAGACCCATCAGTAATGACCAACATAATACCGAGAACAGTGCATTGGCCTGTTAGTAATTTTATCAAAAATTTTAGGTCCACAGAGCACGTACAACTGACCACTTTTTTCATTTTGCCTCTTTCGTTCATTCATTCAATTTACCCCTATCTTTCTCTGTTAGCTCGTCCATTTTCCTGTTGTAGCTCCACCCGATCATTACCGCTACACCTTCGCTTAATAGCATGTTCCCTGAACTCTTTTCATCCTATTTTCTGTGTATTTGTATGATTGTATCCATGTAAAGGTAATTTTTATGCATTTGTATATGTATGGGTATACATGCCGTAAAAGGTGATTATTTTGATGAAATTGACTATGGTGAGATAATGCATGTATGAATTTTTTAAAAATAGACCATGTAGACATTTGCAAAACGATAATGGATATGTAAAAGTAATTACAGGCATCATTGTCTTAGCTTCAGTTTTACCTATGGAATGATAATACTGGTTTCCAATGAAAGGTATATTAGTGTTTGCCTATTCCATTTAAAGGTATGTTGAAAGAAAGACAAACTACATGAGGAATAGTTTTAGGTACTAGATCCTTTTCCAAATCTCGAAATTTAAATCACGGAGAAGTGAAGAATAATTTGTAAAAACACAATTTCATGATATGGTGGAACCATGTTGAATTGAATTAAGGCACTCTACGATTCTCATCCAATTTAAGCTTCTATTCAACTAGAGGCCAGACTACAATGGCGATGTTTAACATGGTATATATGAAAATAAAGGGTAAAATTATAGGGATATTTTTTTAAAGAAAAAATGACCATAATGTGACCAATGTCCATTTTATACCCAGATAATCCCATTTTTTTTCTTACCCTCAAACAATTTCCAGTTTTGTCCCTAATATGTCTTAGTCAACAATATCTTCTTGTTTGTGGCTATGGTTTTCATTCGACTAACAAGGAAGCGCCGCTTGTCTCCTCTTCGGGTCCGACGACATAATTTTCGACTAAATAGGAAGAGGCGACGGTTTCTTGTGAATTGTGTTCTCGTCGGACATGATGGACTAATAACGATATTCCCGGCGCTTATGATTTTCGGTGACGTGTTTTAAAACCAAGCGCTAACAAAAAGGATGAAAACTGTGTAACAACGATGATGAAATCTAGCTGTTTGAGTGAATCGGTGCTTGAGATTTACCGAGTCTTGGCATAGTAGTTTTCCAGCAATAGATGACACATTGATATTTGCAGCCATCAAGGTTTTTATCCCCTTTACACTGTTTTTTCTCTCTATTACCTACAAATATTTTTCTTGATTAATTACAATCTGAATATCCTCTGTCTGCCTTGTTCTTGAATTTTAGAGATCTGGGTCTCACCCTGTTGGTTTCAAAACATGTCGGTCACGACGTGAACTCACCCCGGCTTAGATATGGCAATGAAACCCGAACCTGATGGGAAAACTTGAAACCCAATATAAATGGGACGGGTAATACCCAATCCATTAGGGTTTGTGACGGGTTTGGGATTTCTAATATACCCGATTACCCGACCCAATTACCCGATAACATAAACTCATTTATCCGATTATATACCCGATGTAACCAATATAGCTTATTATACACACACACACTATATTCCAAATATATTATTTGTCGAAACTTGTTTATGTTAATTATTTGAGATATTTTATCTTTATGGTAACCATCTTTGTAATCGATTAGTTATATTTTGTCAAAACCCGGCGGGTTTTGAGCCTGGTATACCCAACGAGTATTTTATCAAAACCCGATAGAAAATCCTAAACCCGATGGAAAAACCCGAAACCCGACGAGTAATTACCCGATTAAATCCCGACGGGTTTGGGATGGACTTTAATAACCGGGTATGGGTTTGGGAATACCTAAACCCGACCCATTTTCATCCCTACCTCGGATAATCTCGTCACCGCAGCCGGAATTTTTCAGAATTTGTTGCCACCCCCGGGTTAAAGAACATATGTCGTGTGCTTATTAGTCCAACAAACATGCCGTCCTAGCGTAAAAACACATCGCCATCAATGTATCTAGAGGGATATCTATGGAACTTTGATGTTTTGGGGACAAGTTTTGAATTTCTCTACTCTAAAAGTTATTTTGGGAATGTTTCCTATATTTTTAGGTTTCACAAGATGTTGCTGATCCTTTGTCGGATGAGTCACTACTAGAAAATGGATCTTTAATGACATGCTAGTTATAACACATAATGAATAAATGACATATAAAAGTGTTTGTCATAAAAAAATAACATTTTATAATAATTTGTAAGACTCGAACCCGGGCACCTTACTAACAGTTTGATTTACTCATAAACACATCTTATATATAAGAGTTTACAAAGACTTTCGCGGAATAAAACTACATATATAAAAAAACATTCTTTCTAAAACGACTCTTTAGATGCCAACACCCATGTGGATAACCACACGTGCACTCCAAGCTCCTTTACTTTCTTCTATTAACCACCTGCGCGCATAGTAAAAAGTCAGCTACGCTGAGTGAGTTCTAGTTTACGACTTTTCTTGATACCTCATGACTCATTCTTCACTTTTAAAATACTTATATAAATGAATATTACAACTTACACCTTTTACAATATACCAACTTGATATCTTACCTGCACGGTAAGTACGTAAAGGCTTTCCTTTTCTTATACTTACGTTGTCACACCCTAACCTAAGGCGGAAATGCTGGGGCATGAGCTGATTGCTCACAGCTCTCAAAGTACTATCATGCAATATTTTAAAGTGACAATATGTATTTAGTTCGATTAAATGATTCAAATAATTTATGGGATGAGATAATGGACTTAAGGAAGATTGGAATCTTCTCAACCTCCCTGAAATTGGCTATGTATTGACATCGGGCACATTTGGACCTCCTAGCAAGGTTTTACCTGTCCTAGTAAGGTATTTTGCCTTTCGGGCAAGGTTATTTTTCTTGAAGTCTTCTTAAGTGATAATCCGAGCAGGGTTCACTTTGTTTAGCAAAGGTGTTCTTCAAATCAAGCACAATATGTTTACCAGCAAACCCTTGATTAAACCAAACTTATGAAGCCAAGTATTTGGAAGATCTAGCAAGGTTTCATCAATAAACAGTAGTCCGAGCATGCTTGAAGAAAGTTGATCAAGAAATACTCTAAGTACTTTCTCTAGAAAGGTTCAACCTCGAGAAAGCTACAATGCTACCATCACATGTCAAACAATGTTATTAGCACACCTGAGTTTGCTTAATAAGTTATCTTTTAACAAAGGGTTGAAGAGATTCCTGAAGAACAATTTGCTCGCAGGACCATATCAAGGAAAGTATGCTATGGTCAAGAAGATTGAAGTATGCTAGGTGAGTATTTTCTTAGGAAAATACTCTAAGTAAAGTCTACCCGGAGAACTGTTTGCCAGCACACTTCAAGGTTACCAGGTCTACTCGAAGAGGATAAAAGACACAAAGTCTACCCGGAAGACATGTTTCTTTCACTTAGAATGTTTTGTAATTTGTTTTATGATTAAGTACCAATCATTAGGGTTTCTAGAAGACAGGACAACTGTCAGGTGGTGGTAGGCATATAAATAGAATAACTTAGGGAACGCCATCAACGAATTTAGCCACTTTACACTTTTCAGACCCAACGAATATTCCTGAGAAAGTGTGACGGCTATCTTAAGATTAGTACGGATAAACATTCCTTACAAGAAACCCTAATTGATTTACATTTGTATGAAACTTTCTATAAATGGAAATCTTTTGAGTTATTGTTTGTGTTTGTTACATTTAATAATCTTCAAGCAACAGATAGTGTTTGTTAGTGATTCAGCCGTTAACAAATATCTATTCTTACCTTAAATAGTAAAGTCATCAACCTGCTTGTCGACACATTTATTGTGTGGGTTGTGACATTTATTGTGAGTATGAGTGATCAATACGGGACCGACAAGTGGTATTAGAGCTTGTTTGTTGCTGTTTGGGTGAAGAATCGTTGCTTATTGTTGATTATTTGAAGAAGAAAAATGACTTGAGCTGAATACTGATCCATTGAATCCTGACGTGAGCAACTCTATTTTTCTCTTCATTCTTCCAGATCTGCAATATTAGGTGTCTTCTTTCACTTGTTTTACTTAAAGTTTGAATTTTTATTATTAGATCTTGCTCCAATCGAACCAGATACATCGGATCTGAAAAGTTTTCTCAGATCTGATTGTTTTTCAAATTCGATTTTTTACTTTGTTTGACTTTTATTCTGTTTTACATTAAAATCATTTTACAAAAATGTTTGGTTACGAGGAGCAGGAGGTCTCCACTAACAAAATTCCTAGGCTCTATGGACAGGAAAACTATGTTAAGTGGACAGTTTTGTTTGAGGGTGCAGTGTGTTACACTGACGTGGACATTTGGAATTCCATCAACAATGGACCATATGTACCAGAAACATGAGCAAATGCAAACCAAGCCGTTGGTGATAGGATGAAGAAAACAGATGATCAAGCTCTTACTATGATCAAGTTGGGTCTGTCTTGGGAAATTCTGACCAAGGTTACACATCATACCACTGCCAAGGCTATGTATGATGCAATTCTTGAAATGTTTGAAGCGAATTCTGAGTTAAAGAAAATCAAAAGGCAAGGCTCAAGCAACAGCTTGAAAGATTCAAATACAAAGAAGGTGAAAGGCTGAAACCAATTCTTGAAATATATTTGGCCATTGTGAATGAACTCAGAACAACAGACTATTTGATGGCTGATTCTGATCTTAACACCAAACTGTTATCATCTTTGCCTAAGGAGTGGTATACAACAAGGAAGTTCATCATTCAAAAGCCGAATTTTGAATAGCTCAAGTTGATGATGTAATCAGTTTCCTCCAAGCAGCTGAAATAGAAATGATAGAGAATGAGATGATAAAAGAAGAAAGACCTTGTTTCCAAGTGACAAACACAAATGCACTCATTGCTCTTATAGGAAACTTAACCAACAAAAACCAATAGGAAATACCTATCATTGAAGAACCTACTAAACATGGTGTTGATACACCAAAAGCATTTGTTGGTGGTAGTTCAAGTAACCAAGGAAACCAATCAAGGTTTAATGTCCAACTCATAGATGACAATGATTCTGCCTCCATGGCAAGTGGACATTTACCTTATGCTGGTGGAAATAGTGGTCAAGGAAATGAAACTCAAGCTTTGTTCTCTATGTTTACTGGGTCTTACAATGCATTTGTAGCCAAAAATATGATCCACACAAGTTTCATTCAAGATGATTTAGAACATATTGATGCTGATGATCTTGAAGACATGGAATTGAAGTGGTAGGCTGCAATGCTGGCTCTTAGGAGCAAAAAAATGTTTAATAAGACTGTAAGGTCTCTAGTGTCTGGTCCAAATGAAAGAATTGGGTTGATAAGTCTAAGGCAATCTGCTACAATTGCCAGCAATCACACTTTGCTAGAGAATGCAACCAGCCAAGAAACTTCCAAGTGAATCAATACCAGAACCAACAGCCAAGGAATCAGTACCAATACTAGCAAAACCATCCAAGAAACAACAATTACAACAACAACCCCAATTTTAACAACTACCAACAGCCTCAAAGAAACTACCAAAAACTTCCAAATGCTCCCAACAACCCCAACAGAAACAATCAAAATCAACCTAGAAATCAATGAAATGTAGCACTTGCTGCTCAACAAGAAGATGGTTTTGATTGGAGCGATCATGAAGAAGACATAACCAAGGCCAATGTTGCTTTCATGGCAAAAATTGAAAATGAAGCTGGATCTTCTTCTTCTCAGGTACATCCAAACTCCATAATTGAATTACTTAAAACAATTGAGGCATCGAATGTGAAAGTAGGCAAGTTGGAGAGTGAATGCTTCAGAAAACAGAGCATGTTCAATGTTTATCAAGCTAGTGATGTGACTTATGAAGAAAAGATCAAAAGCCTTGAAGAAGATTGCATGAACAGCTACAGGACTCATTCAAGGTATGTGACTGAGATTGAAGGACTAAAGAAGATGGTTATTGAAGAAAATGTGAGAAATACCACATTGCAAGTTGAAGTTGAGTTTCTGAAGAATCTAGTTTCCACTGGAAACATATGTGGTATTTTGAACAACGTTAAAGAAGAAGACAAATACAAAGTTGTTCCTCCACCTTTTAATAGTAGCTATTCTCTTAAAGTTGACAAGGAGAAAAGGGAGGCTTATCTCAATCAATTCAGAGATGTGTTCAAAGACAAGGAAGATTTCATTGAACATTATGAAAAAGTTATTCTTGATGAACAAGGAGAATTTGTTTTGAAAGAAGATGAGAAAGATGAAAAGTCAATTGGTGTGCAAGTTTCTGAAGATAATTTCAATGAAGATGATTTGGACAATGATGATTTAAGTGACTCAAGTGATCAAATTTCAAATGAAGAAATCCAAGCTGCAGAAAGAAACAGAAGGATGAAGAAGCCTGACTCAATTGATCAACTTCCATTATTTCCTCATACCACACCAAATATGAAGAGACTGAATGAGAAGATGAGAAGAGAACATGTGTCATTTGACATATGTGAAGAGTCTACGAGAACAAAGGTGAATTACAATGCTGTAAGGCCACCAAGCAGAGAAGTATTAGGAAAAAACAAGAACAACAACAAGAAGAAGCCTAAAGAAACATTTGAAAGTGATCAGTTTATTCCAGTATACCTTGTCTTCTCAAGTCAATAATTATTTGACATTGGAGAGGTTGAAACTATGGAAGAATATGAGAAAAGACAATCAAGACATAAGGGAAACTTGGATGAAGAGCCTATGAACTTACAGAAAATAATCTTTGTGAAAAGCAAAATTGAAAGAAAGGACATAACAATTGAAGATTTTGTGCCTTTGTTAATTGATTTTGATGGTCTCAAGACAAAGAAAACACTTGGAATTGAACCACCCAGACCAAGTGAGAGATTCAAAAAGGGAAATGTTCATGAAAGTCTCAAAGGAAAAGTGTGGTGTAAGTATGTGATGAATATGGTCACCGCACTGATTCTTGTCATGAGAGGTTCACTTTCAAACCATTCCATGTTCCAGATGAAAAAATTTTAGTCAAGATTTGGTATTTTACAAATAGAAGTATGATGAATACTTAGAAAAAGGAAAGGTGTGTGAACAGGAGACAGAGAACAAGGAAAAGAAGAAGACTGTTGAAAATGTAAAGAAAGATGGGGAAGGTGTAGTAAAACCAAAGAAAAGTGTGACTGAACAAGTCAAAGGAAACAACCCTTCCATCAAAACTGAATCTGCTGTGAAAAGAAACCTACAACCATTGAGAATTGTTCCCAATCAAGACTCAAGATCAGTTAAATATGATGATTCTCAAAAATCACCAAACAATGGGAAGAAAGGAAAAAAAAAAGGGATGCATTCTCAAGAAAGAAACGAAAAGAATTGAATGGTGATGAGAAGTTTCTAATGAAAAATGGTTTTGAACCTCATGGATTTCTATGGAAACCAAGAGAATAAGTTCAAGAAGCAAAGAAATTTGATGTGAGAGATTTTACTTGTGAAAAGGATTATGTAGTTCAAGAGTGCAAAAGCATAATTCCTTATGTGAAAACTCCAAGTCCAACTGACAGTGGGTATGAAACTGATGAATATGATGATTGTGAAACTATTTATGAAGATCCCAAGCCTATTTCTTTCACATCCAATGCAGCTACTGTTATTGAAACTAATGATTTGCAAGTTGATTCAGCTTGCACTTCACCTTCCAACTAATCTTTCTCTTTGATTTGTGTAAGAGCAGTCCACTCCACTGAATGAAGTATGGTACATGGATAGTGGATGTTCTAGGCACATGACTTGTGACAAAAGGTAATCGGTCAACTATGAAGAGAAATTTGAGGGTCCAGTAGCCTTTGGTAGTGATGAGAATGGTGGAAAAATTGTTGGAAAAGAGATTCTAACCAACGGTAAGGTGTCATTTGACAATGTTTTCTATGTAGAAGGATTACAATATAACCACTTAAGCATATCGCAAATGTGTGATAAGGGTTATAAGGTGGGATTTGATGATTCACACTGTTTCATCCTCAAACCTGAATTTGTAATTACACCTGACATGATTATGATGATGGCTCCAAGGAATGGCAATCTATATGAACTGAACATGAAAGAGGCTGTTTCTAGAGGAGGTACCTGTTTTGTTTCTAAAGCCACTGAAAATTAATCAAAATTATGGCATAGAAAACTGTGTCATGTCAAACTTAAGAACATGAACAGATTGGTGAAGGGTGAGCATGTAATTGGTCTACCTACAAGTGAGTTAAAGTTAGATGACAATTGCATCTCATGTCAGAAGGGCAAGCAGCACAAGTCTTAACACAAGACAAAACTCATTAATACAATTGATAAAGTGCTTGAGATGCTTCACATGGATCTTTTTGTTTCTGTAAGTGTTCCAAGTATAGGCAAAAAGAGATACTTTCTTGTGATTATTGATGATTTCTCAAGATACACTTGGGTTTATTTTCTAAGTACAAAAGATGAGGCTGCTGAATTGATTAAAAGTTGTGTGACTAGGGTTGAGAATCAACTTGATGCAAGGGTAAAGATCATGAGAAGTGAAAATGGTACTGAATATTACAACAATTCTCAGCTCCAAGAACTCCTGAACAAACTAGTGTTGCAGAAAGAAGGAACAGAACACTCATAGAAGCTGCAAGAACCATGCTAGCAGATGCTTTCCTACATGTTACTTTTTGGGCAGAAGCAATGAATACAGCCTGCTATGTTCAGAACAGATTACTTCTCAACAAAAGTCAAGACAAGACTCCTTATGAGATTCTGTTTAAAAGAAAGCCCTACATCAAGTTTCTCAAGCCATTTGGATGCAAATGTTCACTATTGAACACCAAGGATTATCTCAATAAATTTCAAGCTAAATCCTTGGATTGCTTCTTTGTTGGTTACTCAACACACTCAAAAGCTTACAGAGTATATGTGAAAGATCATTTGAGTGTAATTGAATCTTCTGATATTGTTTTCAATGAAAATCAATTCAATTCAGTTGATGGTGCTACATGGTTGTTTGATCTTGAAAAGCTGATCAAGTCCTTCAAGATTTATCCTGAGGACTTTGATGAAGCTATGTATAAGACTAGTGTGAATGTAGAGGAAACTTCAAAGACACTTGACTTGGACAAGCTATGGTAAAAAGTTGTTGGAAAAAGGCCTGAATACAATTTCATAAGGCACCCTTCAACTGTTGAAAATGAACAAGCTGCAGTTCAAGTTCAATAACATGATCAAGATCAACTAAATCAAGACAATCAAGAAAATCAAGATGATCATGTTCTGAATGAAGTAGATCATGATAATCAAGATTACATTGAGGAAGCAAGAAGAAATGAAAGATTTGAGGACTTGTTTCAAAATCTGAATTTTGGAAACAATGGTGCATCTACCTCTCAACAGAACAATGAAGAGGCACCAGACTTTCATGATGCAACAACTGATTTGATCATTGATGAACCTGATCTCAATGACACAAATCTTGATTCTAATGTATCCAATGATGTGATTGTTCAATCCTCTTATGTTGAAAAGAATCATCCTCCTGAAAATATCATAGGAAATATTTATCAAAGAGTAGCAAGAAGTGCATCTGAATCTGCAAACATTTGTTTGTACTCATGCTTTCTATCCCAAATAGAACCTAAGAACATTGTTCAAGCATTGAAGGATAACAGCCGGATAGAAGCTATGCAATAGGAGTTGGCTCAGTTCAGAGATCTGCAAGTGTGGGAACTTGTAGACAAGCCAAGAAACAGATATGCCATTGGAACCAAATGGGTTTTCAGGAACAAAAGGGATGAGGGAGGGATTGTAATTAAGAACAAAGCAAGACTTGTTGCTTTGGGATGCCTACAAGAAGAATGGGTTGACTTTGAGGAAGTCTTTGCACCAGTTGCAAGACTTGAAGCAATAAGAATATTCTTAGCTTATGCTGCCTCAAAGAATATAAGGGTATTCCAACTTGATGTCAAATCTGCATTCCTAAATGGAAAAATATAAGAGGAGGTGTATGTGACTCAGCCACCAGGATTTTAGGACCCTGATTATACTAACAAAGTGTATAAGTCAAACAAAGCTTTTTATGGACTTTATCAAGCTCCAAGAGCTTGGTATGATGAGTTATCCAATCATCTACTTGAAAATGGTTTCCAAAGGGGAGGTATTGACAAGACCCTCTTTTACAAGAATATAGGAAGAGATTTGCTTTTGTTGCAAGTCTATGTTGATGATATCATTTTTGGGTCAACCAATGAAATGATGTGTATGGAGTTTGAAGAGGTGATGAAATCCAAATACAGTATGAGCTTTATGGGAGAAGTTATCTTCTTTCTTGGATTACAAGTTCAATAGAAAACTGATGGGATTTTCATCTACCAGTCTAAGTATGTACAGAACATCTTAGACAAATTCAAGTGCAATGATCTTAAAACAACATCAACTCCAATGGACACAAAAGAGAAAATGATAGCAGATGAAAAGGGGGAGCCAGTGGATCGCTAATGTATATGACTGCCTCAAGGCCAGATATCATGTTTGATGTTTGTGTTTGTGCACGATTCCAGTCAAGTCCTAAGGTTTCTCATATGAATGCAGCAAAGAGGATCTTTAGATAATTGAAGGGGAGACCTGATCTGGGAATTTGGTACTCAAAGAACCAGTCCTTTGATCTAATTTCCTACACATATAGTGACTATGATGGGTGCAATATGAGCAGAAAGTCCACCTCAGGAGGTTGTCAATTTTTGGGTGACAGATTGGTGTCATGGCAGTGAAAGAAACAAACCACAGTGTCAATCTCAACTGCAGAAGCTGAGTATATTGCTGCTTCTGCCTGCTGTGCACAAGTCCTCTATATTCAAATCAGATTCTGGATTATGGTATGAATTTCTTAAACACCCATTTTTATATTGATAACACTGCTGCATCTTTTATTGTTAAGAATCCTGTACAACATTCCAAGACTAAGCACATTGAAATCAGACATCATTTTATTAGGGATTGTAGTGAAAAAGGTCTAATTCAAGTTAAAAGAGTTGACACAAGTGATAATTTGGCTGACCTATTCACAAAACCACTTGATATAACCAGGTTCAACTTTCTTCTGAATGCCCTAGGGATGATCAACTCTAATGAAGTCTGATCAATGATGTGTGCTTGATTGTGCAAACTGACTATTCTTTCAAAGTCTTGATGAATGTTTGTGTGATATGTGTTCTTTATGTGATAATTGACTATCTTGCGAAAGAATCTTAGAGAATGCTTGTGATTGAATATGTTAATGTTTGTTGATCACTAATGTGTGCTTAAATGATTATTTGCATAACTTAAGTACTTTTGATGCTAAGGATAATGATCAGTGATTTTGTGTGATGTCAGGATAAGTGTTTTAGTTGACTACTATGCATGTGTGCTTACCTGATGTCTAGATGATATTTTGTATGTGTTTAATCTGATCTGATGATGTTATTAGGATTTCCTAGACTGTGTTATGTTATGTCTTCTTGTTTTAATGATGTCATTCATGACTGTGATTTGAATGTGTTACTTTTTGTATGTGTCAAACTATGTTTTTTGTGTAAAAATTGCATGATCAAATGAAATTTTCTCAAATGAGTTTTGCTTAAAACATTTTTTGACAAAATAGAGAAAGTTGATTAATGGTGCTATGATGAGATTATTCAGTTCAAAGCTTTATAGAAGCTTAAAAGGTTTTTAGAATGAAGAGATCTCAAAAGATGTTTATGATTTAAAACTACTCATTTATGCTTAAAACTATGTCATTTGCTCAAGTTGGAAAGACATATACTTGTATATGTTTGGTCCTGTTATCTATTTACAGATTAACAAGATAGCCATTTACCTAAAGACTAAAAGCATTTGGGGCAACTATGATGTGATTTTCCTGATTCTTTCACTTAAAATTATGTCAACTACTCTAAGTTGAAAGGACATGTATTCTCATATATGTTTGGTCCTGTTAATCACCTGTGGACATATAGGGTAGCCATTTACCAGACAACTAAGAGTATTTGGGGTGACTGAGTTTTAAAAATGTGTTTGATTGGGAAATGATAGTACAATGACTATTTGGCTAATCTTATGGATTTAATAGGCTAAAAAAGGACATTTAGTGCAGTCATTGACATGTATGGTTGCTTTTCCATGATGTGTAAAATCTAAGGTGATATAAACATAAAGAAATTGCAAAGCTTAATGTGGAGTTACATTGTTGTCTCTGCATGTTCCAAGATACATCTTTCCGAATGATAGGCAGAAAAGTGAACATCCAGTCATACACGAGCCCGTTGGTATTTGGTCACCAAAAGGAAAAATCTTATTTAAGAATGACAAAGAACAAATGTGAAATACATTATTTCAAATATTTATTCAACCAAATGTTGATATGTGTTCACAAATTTTAACAAAGAGAAAATGCAAACATGAGGGTCAATTATAGAACTACAGGCATGGAGGCAATCATATAATTCCTTTAACCATTCCGAATGAAAGGCTGCAAGTCCAACTTGTGTTACCTAGAAGTCCAACGTTAAACCTCACATATGTTTGTAAAACTTGAAAAGAAAAAAATCTAAATCTTTAAACTGTTATGTCATTAAAATTTTGACCTTATATCTGGGGGTCAGAGTTAATTCGGGGTGACCCGGAGAAAGCCAAATAAGCCTTGAGAATAGATATGGAGCATCGGAATTCAATATGTGTTATCCATTTAGTATTATGCATCTTAATTGAACCTTAATCATATCACCAAAGAAATGAAATTCATGCTAAGCCTATACCTGTTGTTAACCTGTCTAAACTGTCATGATAATGCTGAGAATGAAGTATTGAGAAGCAACTTAGTAAATATGATCCCATGATTGAGATTATTTTTCAGAAAAGGGTAAAAAATAATTTGAAAGGAAAGATAACTGAAATTTGATCTCTAAATGCACCATTTGCTCTTAAACAATAATTTTTAATGATAAATATGTTTGATATTTGGTTTAAGTCAAAAAGTGTTGCATTTTACCTTCAAAAGGTTTGAATATGTATTTTCGGGTAAGGTTTGTTGTTTTCAATCTTTCCGAGCACACTTAGATGTTGTTTGTCTAAGTTTATCTTTTCCGGGCATGATTTGATGTTTTATATACTTTTGAGTAGACTTGACTGTTTTTAGTTGAAGTTTAACTCCTTCGAGCATTCTTTGAACTTGAATATGTTATTACTAGCAAGCTTTAACAAGCTCAAATTATTCTAGCACACTTAACAGTTTTGTAGGATATTTGAATTGTGTCTAGCAAGCTCTGCATTTTTAAATGCCAAATATGAAATTTCTAGTAAGCTTTCATATAGTTTGTACTGTCTAGCAAACTTTACTATTTTGTTTAGGAGTACAACTGTTTACTAGCAAGCTATTTGATATGTTTGATTACACATTTTACTAGCAAGCTTTGTTGAGTTTTGATTTTTCTAGCAAACTTTGTGATTGTTGTTTGAATATGCTGTGAATATTTGTTTCATGAAAACTTTGATATTTTTATCTAGCATAGTTCATTGTGCATATAATTCTTTGAAATTATAAGTGTTTTCGGGCAACCTTTGTTTTCCGGGCACACTTTATGTTTCGAGCACACTTTGAATTCTTCAAGTGTTTTCTCAACATACTTGGTAATTTAAAACTATACTTTCTGAGTACACTTTGTGACAAAGTCCTTCTCTAGCACATCTTGTATTCTTGAAATATATCAAGCATACTTTGCTTCAAAAAGTATACTTGGTTGAATATTTGCTAACTGATTATGTAATTTCGGGTAAGGTTTGAACTATTCAGTTATTCGAGCTGAACCATTCTAAATGTGAAATATCAAATATAAATCTTGTGACAAACATGCCTTGTAAAAATTTGAATTTAACTAATGGTTGAACGCATTTATGACCAAAATGACAAAATACATTAAAAACCTGGTTCGCATAAGAAAAGAAAGAATCAAAAGAACTTTTTCAGAAACTATTCTTTCAACCAATAATATACCTATACTTTAAAGACAAGTCAGTTTCATCACATGAGACAATTTATTTGTCTCATTAATGAATTACACTATATTTAAAGAGCATCTATTTCAATATAAACTTACATTTTGTGTTGTGTGTAGGTATCTATATTATTCAGGGAGACGGTTTGAATCGAAGCATTCTAACTTTTATTCTCTTTAATTGCTAATATTTTGTAAATATTTGAATGTCTATCTAACTAACACATTTTCTCTGTGTATTTCTTGACTACGGATCCCAAAATGAATCACATCTCGGGCTGTTACAACTGTTACAAAAGTCATCTATCAAAATTTGAGGAAGAACTGCATAAGGCTTTAAAGAAAGTTCAAACCCTCATGTCTGAGGTTGAGAAGACCTCAGCTGCCCCAAAACAGGAGGAGAACTTACTGATTCAGGGGGGAGAATGCATTGAATCTTCTATCAGTTTTTAATGACAATGTCTCAGATGATGAAAGAAAGAAGCTCAAAGGAAAAGAAATTGCTCTAGAAACTGAGAATATACAGACTATTAATTCTCCAAGAATGTATGAAAAAATCTTGGACACTGATGAATCTGAGTCAAAGGCCCAAAAGATCTATGAGAAAAGAATGACAGAGATACAAGAAATAGAATATCTAAATCAGCTGTTGACCGATAAGGAATTTGATGAAAAAAGAGAAATGTTGAAACATTTTGAAGCTGAGAAGAAATCAAGGGATGAGTTGAACAATGAAAATCAGAAGGATGTCCCACAAGCTGTGATTGAAATATGTTTAAATGATGAAGAAATCCCAAATGAAGTACTAGTATCTTTTCTCAAGCTAATTAAAGAGGAAGAACCAAAAACAGATTTGAAAGAAAAACTAGACACTGTGATTGATAAATTTCACAAGTCTTGGATAAAAAGAAAATAAAAAGCAATGAGCAAGTGAATGAAGGCTGGAGAAAGCAAGATGAGTTGAAAGAAGAAATGGAAATTCAAACATTTATGTGCAAGTATGATGGAAAACCAAAGTTTCTTGTGAAAAATGGGATTCCTTTGATTCAGTAAAAATCATTACAAAGAAAGAGATTTTGAGCAATTTTAAAAGGATAAAAGAAAATCTTCTAAACCAAAGGAAGGTCACTCCTCAATTTCTAGATGGTAAGAACAAGGAAATATCCAAGAATATGATTAATCTATCAAAGATTGGGAAATCCAAAGTAAAGATATTCTGTGACAAGTCAAAATCCTCTGTCTCCAAGTCAAAGGAAACAACCCTTCCATCAAAACTGAATCTGCTGTGAAAAGAAACATACAACCATTGAAAATTGTTCCCAATCAAGACTCAAGATCAGTAAAATATGATGATTCTCAAAAATCACCAAACAATGGGATGAAAGGAAAAAGGGATGCATTCTTAAAAAAGAAACGAAAAGAATTGAATGGTTATGAGAAGTTTCTAATGAAAAATGGTTTTGAACCTCATGGATTTCTATGGAAACCAAGAGGTGCAGTTCAAGAGGCAAAGAAATTTGATGTGAGAGATTTTACTTTTGAAAAGGATTATGTAGTGCAAGAGTGCAAAAGCATAATTCCTTATGTAAAAACTCCAAGTCTAACTGACAGTGGATATGAAACTGATGAATCTGATGATTGTGAAACTGTTTATGAAGATCCCAAGCCTATTTCTTTCACATCCAATGCAGCTACTGTTATTGAAACTAATGATTTGCAAGTTGATTCAGCTTGCACTTCACCTTCCAACTAATCTTTCTCTTTGATTTGTGTAGGAAAGAGATACTATCTTGTGATTATTGATGATTTCTCAAGATACACTTGGGTTTTTTTTCTAAGTACAAAAGATGAGGCTGCTGAGTTGATTAAAAGTTGTGTGACTAGGGTTGAGAATCAACTTTATGTAAGGGTAAAGATCATGAAAAGTGACAATGGTACTGCATATATCTGATTATCGAAAAAGACAAAGATCTGTCAGTGCACATCAATCTGAACTACTGGGATATTTGAGGGAACAAGCAGAGTTGGGATTTTCATTTCTGAACAAAAGAAAAAGACTTGATGAATCAATTTCAGAAAGTATAAAACCAACTATTGCATATCCATCAAGAAAAACCTTCTCTGTTGCCAATGAATGTAGCAACATTAAACGGAAAATGGATGATGTTTCAAGTCCAAAAGGCAAAAGAAATGATCAAATTGCCAACATTTCATTTGATGGCAGTAGTGGAAGGTTCCTATTGAGGAATAGTGATGGAAATTTGAGCCACATAATCTCTAGTGACAATTACTTAGAGATTCTTGATGTGAAGGATCTTAAGGAGATAGTCAGATGGAACGTGACTACTCAACATCCACACCACATGGAGATCTCTTTCATAAAAGAAAAGGCTGGTACAATCATAGTAAACAGAATAAATGTAGATGGATGCTCAAGAAAATGAAGACAATCTATTTCTGTTTAAATTTTCTTTGTAATGTCTACGGACAGAATTTGAAATTTGTAATATTTTGATTTTGTTATGTAATTTGATTTTGATTTGATGTGTATTTTTGACCAAGTGTATGTAACCTTAGAGGTGTTTTGGGACAGATGAGGTGTTTCAATCTAGAGGGAGTTTGTTGGGATGAGAATAGGGACTTAAGGAAGATTGGAATCTTCTCAACCTCCCTGAAATCGGCTAAGTCTTCACATCGGGCACACTTGGACCTCCTAGCAAGGTTTTATTTGTCCTAGCAAGGTATTTTTCTTTTCGAGCAAGGTTATCTTCTTGAAGTCTTCTTAAGTGATAATCCGAGTAAGGTTCACTTTGTCAAGCAAAGGTGTTCTTTAAGTCAAGCACAATTTGTTTACCAGCAAACCCTTGACTAAACCAAGCTTATGAAGCCAAGTATTTGGAAGATCTAGCAAGTTTTCATCAATAAACAGTAGTCCAAGCATGCTTGAAGAAAGTTAATCAAGAAATACTCTAAGTACTTTCTCTAGCAAGGTTCAACCCCGAGCAAGCTACAGTGCTACCAGCACAGGTCAAACAGTGTTACCAGCACACCTGAGTTTGCTTAATAAGCTATCTTTTTACAAAAGGTTGAAGATATTCATGAAGAACAGTTTGCTCGTAGGACCATATCAAGCAAAGTTTACTATGGTCAAGAAGATTGAAGTCTGCTAGGTGAGTATTTTCTTAGGAAAATACTCTAAGTAAAGTCTACCCAGAGAACTGTTTGCAAGCACACTTCAAGGTTACAAGGTCTACTGAAGAGGATAAAAGACACAAAGTCTAACCGGAAGACCAATTTTTTTCACTTAGAATGTTTTGCAATATGTTTTATGATAAAGTACCAATCATTAGGGTTTCTAGAAGACAGGACAGGTGTCAGGTGGTGGCAGGCCTATAAATAGAATTATTTAGGGCATGTCTACAACAAATTTAGCCACTTTACACTTTTCAGACCCAACGAATATTCCTGAGAAAGTGTGATGGCTGTCCTAAGATTAATACGGATAAACATTCCTAACAAGAAACCCTAATTGATTTACATTTGTATGAAACTTTCTATAAGTGGATATCTTTTGAGTTATTGTTTGTGTTTGTTTCATTTAATAATCTTCAAGCAACATATAGTGTTTGTTAGTGATTCCGCCGTTAACAAATATCTATTCTTACCTTAAATAGCAAAGTCATCAACCTGCTTGTCGACACATTTATTGTGTGGGTTGTGACATTTATTGTGATTTTGAGTGATCAATACGAGAACGGCATAATTCAAGTACAAAGTACAAAATCCATAATCATTCAACAATACAACTTATATCACAAATGATCTTGATTAAAATTTTTCTAACTTAAATTGTAACACTCTAAAATAATATTAATTATATTATTCAATATGGCTAGGAAAGTTTACTCGGGTTAGTGGAGAAATAATAAAATAAAGTAGGAGTTATTATGAGTCAGGCTTGTGTTGGGTTAAATGTATATTGGTTATGGACTTAGGTTTTGAGGGAAAGAATAAAAAGACTAGGGGCTTAAGCCCATGATCCATAAGTATATAAACCTTAATTACCCATTTCTCATTCATTTACACATATTCCATACACCACCAAAACACACACTTAAGCTCTCTCTCTAATTCCTCTCCTTTCCCTAGCTGAACCAAGATAGAAAACCGATCCCGATCCAAGGTAATGATAGTATGATGCTGTATGAACTCAAACCCGTTAGATTTAGTCGCGAAACGACGAGCCGACACCTTTACACCTTTAAAGCCACGAGATCCGGGTAGAATCGGGTATAAACCGAACCTAAGATGAGCCTAGGGGACACCCTAGCTTAGTTCTGGATCGAACAGGACGAAAAATGGCAAAAATGGTGGTGAAATAAGCGAGATCTCACTTTTCCGGCAAGATCCTGGTTTTCCGGCGAGGGCGGCGTCGGATAGGCGGCGCCGGAAAGTGTGTACGAGGAAAGGGAATGTCAGAGAATGTTTTTGACATTCTCTGACATAGGCCTTATTCGTTAAATGGGAGTTATCGAAAGAATGTTTTTGACATTCTCTGACATAGGCCTTATTCGTTAAATGGGAGTTATCGAAATAGAGGTAATTCGTTAACGGGGAGTTAACGAACTAGGGGTGATTCGTCAAGAGATTCATTAATAAAGTTTAACGAACTAGCTTTAGTTCGTGTCCAAGTTCGTTATGGAAAGGATAACAAATTAAACCCAGTTCCTTATAAAAGTCCAATTCATTAAGACGACCAATTCGTTATAATCGTTAACGAATTAGCAAACGAATCAGATCACGAAAGATAACGAATTAGATAACGAATCAGGCTACGTTCAGATAATGAATTAGGCTTAATTCTTTATGAAGAATGAGTTAGAGAATAAAATAATAATTTACAATCCTAATTGAATATGTGTTAAGACAGTTTATAGAATCCTAATCGAATCAGGTTACGTTCAGCTGGACCCCAGCCAGAGGCTCTGCCCATTGGACCCTGTTAGGGGCTGCCGCCCCTAGAACCCCGCTGTCAGGGGCGCTGCACCCGGACCCCCGTTCGTTGAGGGTTATAATTAAACTATAAATACGATATGAGTAGCGATACATAATTGATACGTGAAATTGTTATACAGTTAGTCGCGCACAGCTAAATAAGGGAATAACTATTAACGGGAACGTAACCACATTCAGGTGAGTTTCTAGCCCCACTTCCTTGTTATGTTTTCGGGGCTGTGTGCATACTCGATGTGAAGTGTGAATACACTTACCTTAAGTGGTAAGTTTATGCTATAATTTTTGATGTGATATATTTATATATGTTATGAATGGATGTCTATTGGTGCGTGAATGATCTTCGAATATTACACGTGTAGACAGGGAAGGTAACGTTAGTCGGCGTGCGAACGATCTTTGGATATTGCGCGTACCGTTATTCGGGGATGATCCCCAAGTGGTTATTAGTGTGTGTAAATGTTGTGATGTTACTTGATTATTATGTAAATCCTGTAATGATATAAAGTGTATGGTAGCCAAGTAGAGGTAGTGTGTGATAGAAGTAGCAAGGTTCTAGTAAGGGTGTTAGTGGCATGACGATAGTACGTGGAAGGGTAAGCCAATACGTGCCTTCGTTATTCAGTGGCATAACGTGAGTGCGTGGGAGGGTAAGCCAATACGTGCCTTCGTTATTAAGTGGCATAACGTGAGCACGTGGGAAAGCAAGTCTCTATGTGCTTCCGTAAACAAGTGGCTAAGTGGTTAGGGGCAGTTATGTGGTTAAGTGGTAAGGTGAACAGGTCAGACAGTGGACTATGTGTCTTCGGATACGTATATGAATGCATGTGGTGGTTGAATGGTAAGTTGCTTGATTAACTAGAACTCACTCAGCGTAGCTGACTTTTAGTATGCACGCAGGTGATCAGACTGAAGAGCTAGGATGAGGATGGCACATGGCATTGATTGAACGGCTGGCATACGAAGATGGAAGAGATGATGTTTTAAATATGATGTTTTATGTTATGGTTTTAAAGAAATGATTTATGTATTGTATCGAATGACTAAAGATTAGCGTTTCCGTGAAAGTTTGAATTAACTCTGATATGTAAGAACTGTTTTTATGAGTAAATCCGACGCTAAAGTAAGTCTACCGGGTACGGGGCCTTACATAAATTCTTCACTAAGTCTTCACCAAATCTTATAACTAGTTCAAACAATAACATGCATATGCATATAAAATAGAAAGATTTGTCAACAACACATGTTGAGTGAGTAAAAAACTAGTTTAAGACACAACAGTAATAATATATAATAAATAAAGAAAAATGCAAACAGTGTCAAGTGAGATAAGCAATTTAACCAATGAGCAAGTAAATAAGGTTGTCAGTAAGCTTGATGTTAGATGAAACTGAACGATGGGTAACACGACGTGCGTATGATCATACTAGACTGAGAATATGTTGGACCTCTCCGACATGTATTCAAGTAAAAGCATATAAGCATATAACACGTTAGGTATAAACTGTTAAACACACATGACTAACAGTTGCAAGTTGAGTAGTATATAGTAATAAAATAAATACAACACATATGTCCCCAAAACAGTTAAAAATGAGTTAAAAACAGGGAGTGAGATACTCATCTTAATAGACGAGCAAACGGTAATAATAATATAATAAAGATGAGAATGGTAGAACAAGCTTTGAAGATAATGCCTAATAAATAATAGATGCGGAAACAGTAAATATATAAACAGTTGGGAATCTAGATGATTAATATTATTTTATCAAGTTATATATTATTTAAACTCATTTATAGATTTTCTAGTTTTATTAAATTTTTTAAGTAATATTATGTATAAATGTAAAAAGATAATGAAATATATCTTTGTAAAAAAATAAGTCAACTAATTGATTCATATATAATATGTATTTCTTTTACATATCTTAAATATGTAACATATATTTAAGATTATAAATTATTATATAAAAACACATGTTTATAAGGGAAAAAGGTTAAATAAATCATTTAAAAACATCTGTTAAAAAATATTTAATAATATACATTTTAATTATATATTTAAAATAAACAATCTTTTTAAATCAATATTAAAACCTTTAACAATCTTTTAACAATAAAATTTACACACACACACATATATATAATTTTACCAAGATTCGGAAAACGTAATTAGTTAGAATTCGATTTTAAAAAAACAAATAATGTATTTAAAATGTTTATAATATAGTTTAAATATCTAAATAAATATATAAGGGATTAACTGGATGAAAAAAAAACTAAAACCGGTGTTGGGGGTGGCTCGAACCCGCGCCCCCAGCCTCTACTAGACTTAACACCAACCCACCCAACCAATTTCTCTAGATGATTAGTTGGTTATGACTCCAGAAAAGTTGTTTTAATATTATTAGTTTAATTAACCCAAATTCCAAATAAACCCTAGAATCCCAAATTGATTAAACGACCTAAATTGATTTAAGCTATGGCTATTGGAGAGCATATCACAGCGAGTATAACCATATATTTATTACCTTATTAGTTGATTATACGAGGCTCAATTTGAATGAACAAGGCCGCGGCGTACGGAGACGGAAAATAAGGTATTTGCAGGCCGTTATAAACAAATTAGATATAGGGGTTTGAACGGCGATGATTAGGGAATGGTTTCTGTCAAATTACTTGTGTTACAATGATCGCTATATGGTATAACGATTACACGGGTTAGGTCGGCTTGTTAATATCAGCAATACATATTAAACGATCTGTTTTTCCTAATTGGTTATGTCGGTGATGACGAATAAGGTAAGGGAATCACATTCCACAAATCAATTTCGAGATTACATCGAGGTTTAAGGCACAAGACACGTAACGGGTCACGGGTTGGGTTTATGGATCGTGGATACGGGTTCGGGTTATTGGGTTAAAAGATTATTATATTCAGAATTTTGCTAAATAGTCCATAGACCATTGAGGAGGAAACACTAAAGGGTTAAAGTATAGTTTTGGGTTAAAAATGAATATCTTTCAAAGTTATTATATATATATATATATATTAAATGTAATAAAATAATATTACTCGAATAACGCGATATTTCTTGGTAAAACTTCTCGAATATAAAAACGAGCCGGGTTATGATTAATGAATATTAATTTAGAAAATCCGAGTTGTTACATACGTCCTAACACACGAAAGCACGAAGAGGCTTACCCTAACTAGGGCTTACATTACTCAACTTATACACGAAAGCATGTAGAAGCTTGTCCTCACTAGTACTTACGCCACACAACTGATACATGAAAACACGTTAAGGTTTGCCCTCACTAGTACTTACACCACACAACTTGTACACGAAAGCACGTAGAGGCTTTCCCTAACTAGTTCTGACACCACACAACTTATACACGAAATCACGTAAAGGCTTGCCCTCACTAGTACTTATGACACACAACTTATACATGAAAGCACGTAGAGGCTTTTCCTCACTAGTATTCATGCCACACAACTTATACATGTAAACATATGGAGGCTTAATCCTCATTAATGTTCATGCCACACATCATCTACGTTCTTCGCGAATTATGGATTTTCCATCCTAGCTTATAGGTATCACACATAGGGCTCGTAGATCATACTTGTTTCATCTTCACATTCTAGTATGTATATGGCATACATATGCTTACATACTTCATCTCATACACACTCATATATATATATATATATATATATATATATATATAGACCATACACACTTTACTTCGTACACACTTGCATAAATAATTAGATACCAATGTACACACTTCTTACAAACACTTGCATATGATTAATTATAAACATACTCACTATAAACATGCACACTGTAAAATATACACTATTCTCATACACATTTGCATTTATAAATAATATAATTATTTATAATTTAATATTCCTACATCACGCTTTAATCAATTTAGTTAAACCAACTTGACACACAGTACGCACACAACCCCCAAAGCATAAACAGAGAAGAAGCTAGAAACTCACTTAGATCTGGTTGCGTTATGAATTTATAGTTTTTCCATTTCTCAACTGTGCATGGCTAACTTTAAACGAGATCCGTTTAAAGCTTGATCTTGAATTGACTTGGATTTTCGTTACTCTTGATGTAAAGAAGGCTAAATGAGTTTGATTCTTGTTTCGGTCAAATCCGAAAATGGAAGAAGATGGAGTTTGTGTTCTTAGGGTGTAGGTGAAAGATGGAGAATGAGGTGTATTAAGGTTCTAGAGAGAGTTTAAGGTGTATTGATACCTCAAGCACATGGGCCCCTAGCCCATTATCATGTTCAAACTCATATTAGTTAACTAGTAAGTCCATATCAATTTAATCCATCTATATTTATTATTTTAAAGTAAAATAACAAACTTTTATAAGCAATAATAATAATTTCCACTTTATTATTATTTCGTAGAATTCAGATGTTACAACTCTACCCACCTTATAAGAGGTTTCGTTCTCGAAACATGTTTGATCCTCGTAAAAGAATACATCATGTATTTGTTTATTCTAGAACACAAAATCACAACCTTGCTTGAACCCTCTTAGCTTCTTAGGTTTCCATCTTATTCCTTGTGTCACAATCATCTAGTGATGTTCATGAGTTTTAGCATGTCCATGGTAGCTCGTCCATGAAGTCCTTGATAATATGCTTCTTGTCCCGACTTAACAAGTCTCGCCCCTCCTTGTAAGAGACATTGATTGTATCATACTATTTTAACACTACTTCTTTCTTTAACTTATCAAGTCATGCATCACATGATCATCATTCACACACAAGTCATTTATGCCACAAAATAGATTATTTAAGACAAATCACATGCCATAAACATGTCAAACAAACACAAGTCCAAACTTTAACATAAAATTGTACGCAATAAGTCACTTAGCCGACCCTACATAAAGTGAAACTTATGACAAAATGATTATTATTCTCGTGTTATCTCTCCCCCTCTCTCTATTGCGGTCTTCCATGTAGTTTGCAGACTCCACTCTATGCGTTGCTCTTTCATCCACCCATAGCTCTAGCTTCCCTACAATCCTTTGCTATGTGACATGTCTTGCCACAGTGTCATACTTCTGGTCTTCAGTGCATTCACGAGAGTATGTCAGTTTTAAAGGTTCTATATATGTACCCATGTTTTCCCTATTTCTTCCTACTGTCAGTTTTACCTTCCAAAGCCTTGACTAACCTGGCAACACTTGATTTAGTTTCAGCGGTTTCCTTAGTCCACTCACTGGTCTTTGCGTTCTCGCCTCTGTTTTTCTTATTACTCCCATGATTACTACCATCAGAATTTGTAGCTTGGAGGTTTTTAAGAGCATTGGCAAGTATCTCTGGCATTTTCGTATTAAACAAGTGTGTCATTTCTTCAATGATAGCACAATCTAACATCTGGGTTTAGCTAGGTTTCATATTCAGCAATAATTCTTAAAGTATTGTCAGCAGTGTTTGCACACAATGATATAGAATGGGTCTGGACCACACGTGACCTTCCACAACGTCCAAAACGGCCACTACGCCCTTGGTTTCGTCCTCTGGCACCAACCATTTATAGTTCTATAAGAAAAACACAAATATCATCACTCTATGAACAATTTAGTACAAGACTTGCAAAGTAAACAACTAATGACAGTAGACAGTTGTAATTAACTAGTCATGTTACTCCTCTTTCCTACATACTTCTTCCCTTTATGATCACACTTGTGTTGGATTCTACATCTTACTTGCATTAATCACACAACTTACTATAAAAACCCACACTATCTTATCTCTAGAAATTAAGTTATCAGCACAACAACTTATCTTTAGCAATTAATCTAGTACATGTACCAACTTATCTTTGGAAATTAAGCTAGCATGCATAACATTCCATTCTATAAAAAACATTTAATCACATGAACTTTATCATGTACTTTCACACATACCATATAACACATTCTAATTTATGAATGCATCATACACTTTAACACATACATTCATTCATACTTTAACCATGCATTTCAACATTCAAGTCAACCATATTCTTTACTACTCGCGAGATTGCTTGAGTGACACACGTCTATTCACACTTGCATCCTTCTTCGATCCCATTCTCTGTTTGAGTCAAAGCATTAAGGATACTTAAATCTCTCAAACTCATGCTCTGATACCAACTTGTAATACCCCGAACCTAAGCACATTACTAACAGTTGGATTTACTCATAAACAAACTAAAAATATCATAGTTTACAAAACTTTCGTGGGATAAAACTACACTAATAGAAAATTTTCTTTCTAAAATGACTTTTTGGATGCCAACACCAAGTGGATAGCCCTGCGTGCACTCTAATCACCTTTACTTTCTTCTAGCAACCACTAGCGTGCATACTAAAAGTCAGCTACGCTGAGTGAGTTATACTTACGACTTTACTTGATACCTCATTACTCATTCTTCACTTTTAACACACTCACACACACTTGTGTGTGTGTGTGTGTGTATATATATAATACAGCTTACACCACTTACATTATACCAACTTGACATCATACCTGCACCGTAAGTACGTAATGGCTTGCCCTTTTCTTACACTTACGTCCTAACACACGAAAGCACGTAGAGGCTGACCCTCACTAGAACTTATGTCACACAACTTATACACGAAATCACGTAGAGGCTTGCCCTCACTAGTACTTACGCCACACAACTTATACACGAAATCACGTTGAGGCTTGCCCGCACTAGTACCTACGCCACACAACTAATACACGAAATCACGTAGAGGCTTGCCCTTACAAGTACTTACACCACACAACTGATACATGAAAGCACATAGAGGCTTGCCCTCACTAGTACTTATGTCACACAACTTATACAAGAAAGCATGTAGAGGCTTAACTATACTAGTACTTAAGCCACAGAACTCACACACGAAAGCATGTAGAGGCTTTCCCTCACTAGCACTTACGCCCATAACTTATACATGAAAAGATATGGAGGCTTAATCCTCTCTAAAGTTCACGCCACATATCGTCTATTTCATACGCTAAGTTAGAGGACTTTGCCATCCTAAGGTACAAAAGCCTATTGAGGGAACTATGTAGCCTAAATCGTAGGATACTATTTGGTATTTTGGCTAACTTTAAAAGAGATCCGGTTTAATGCTTGATCTTGAACTGACTCGAATATTGATGATTCTCGTTGCTCTTGATGTAAAGAAGGCTAAATGAGTTTGATTCTTGCTTTGCTCAAATCCAAAAATAGAAGAATATGGAGTGTGTGTTCCTGGGGTTGTAGGTGAAAAATGGAGAATGAGGTGTGTTCGGGTCTTAGAGAGAGTTTAAGGTATATTTATGCCTCACGCCCATGGGACTCTAGCCCAATTATCTTGTGCAAACCCCTCTTAGTTAACTAGTAAGTCCATCCTCAATGTAACCTATCTTCTATATTAATTATTTTAAAGTCTAATAATAAAATTTTATAAGCAATAATAATAATAATGTCTAATTTATTATTATTTCATAGAACTCGGATGTATCAAGATAGCAGACCCATTATCTGTGCTATCAATATGATAAATTATAACAAGTCACACACTCATATTCCATAAATATAGAAACAAAGAAACTCCACGATCGAACTATCAAAATCGAATGAGCTAGAAATCCGAGTTCTAAGGATTCATTTTGTATTTAAAAGCTAGGACTTGGGGTTCTTATAGATCTAATTCATTGAAATTCCATCCAATAAAACAGAAGAATTTTAAATATCTAAAATAATAGATAGAAATTCCGCAAATAGAGCCATTGTGACGCCCATTAAAGGGGTCGTTCCCCACCCAAGAGCTAATTTACAATATTCATAATTATAGGGTTTTAAATAAAACACCTACAGTTGTTCATCTTGGACTAGGTTTAGAATCGTTCTCAATAGTTTGTGTAGCCATAAATCCTATTTTATTCATTGAAATATGTTTACTTTGTATACCATCCCATTGTAAATGAACGATCTTATCATAGATCCATTGTGGTTTTGAAATTATATAATAAATGAAATAGCAACCCTAGTCTCCATCTTTATATCTGGTTTACTTGTAAGTTTTACTGGGTACGCGTTATGTACCGCTTTTGGGCAGCCATTTTAATTAATATGAGATCCATTCGAAGAACTTGGGGACTAATTGAAGTAATTAGCCTCCTGATATTGGGAGGCTCATTACTTAAATTGCGATAATGTAAAATCATTTAACTTTTTTATTTTTTAGTTAAAATTTCGGCGGTTCTCTCCAAATGATTGATGTGCTAAAAGAAGTCAAATAATTATTAACTAAATTACCTAATCTAGACACTAAGTAATACTCTAGACTCTTTAAAACTCGACTAAACTACTGACCGACAAGTGAACCGATTGACTCTAGTATAGCTAAGTAACTCCGGATATCGGACCCCACGAGACTCTTTTAATTACGTAAATTATCTAATTAGACTCGACAGACCGACACGACTATTTATTTTATATATATATTAAGGGGGGGTTTAATTAATTAATATTAATCTGATAAAAATAACTAATTAAGAAAAGTCAAATAATAAAACACAAGACAAATTAACTTGACTGATTTAGATGATTTAGAAAACCACCAATGCTTGAATCCCCTAAGTTACAGTTATCAATTAATTGGAAAATACTTGTTATAAAACTGGGATCGTAAAATAGGCACTCAAAATAAAACCCGAACATGACCCGTGACCCTTCTCAAGAAGACACATATGGGTTTCTAATAAGTTTTATGACACACCAGTTTATATATTAAATTCCCTTATGGTTATTTAATTAATTATGAACAAGTATCTTTATAACAAAATCCTACCTTACAAAGCGGAAATCAAGGTAATTTAAGCAACTCAATTGACTCGATAGACAATGTTAATTAATCAAACCTAGACGGACTCCTTACGAAAAACTAAATCTAGAAATTTTAATCAACAAAGATCTATAATAACCTATCACCTTACAACTTTTAAGGTTAGCATCACACTTTTATTTGTTTGACTAGTAATATTATTCCTATGATCTTATTTCAAATCAATCATAAACTAATAAAGAATACACAATATGACAGACAATCACCAAGGATAATGTGAAATAATAAATTTCATCTATCAAAATCAAGCACGGATATGCATCAATTAAATAAAATCAAACTGTTTACTGATTCATAAAACCATAACGAAAAGCAATTCCCAATCAAAATTAAACATTAACAAAGGTTCATCCTAATCCCAGGCAGTCTATAATGTTTAGCCTAACATCTTAAAATCAAACAAAATAGTAATAAAAGAAATCATGATGAAACGGAAGATTTAAGGTGATAAAATCCGTAGTCTTTGATCTTGAACATAAAGCTCTTCACTAGGTAATTTATTGCCTTCAATACCGCCAAATAACTCCAATATAAGCTCCAAGAAACTCCAAATTCGTCTGGTGGTCGAAGGGTATTTTTCAGGTTAAGGTTAAGGGTGTTTATATAGTGAAACTAATCCTAAACCTAACCAAATTACGAATTTTTTAGATTTCTGGGCTGTAGGAGCCGCGCGACCAGGTCTGCCCCTGGCTGGTCCAACCGGTTCTCATTCTGGTTCCTTTCTTGATGCGTTCCAGCTTCTCGTTTAGGCTTATTTTGACTCGTTTTTTAACCCTTTTCAGTGACATTCAACTTTTGGAACCTACAAAACACAAATATGTTAGTAGTATACTAATCTTAACTAAAAATGAACAAAAACTAATAAAATATTATATAAAATATATATAAATATTAGTATATCAATGATAGAGAAAACAATTATCCCTAGAGTCGAGACTACGAGGAATGTATAAACCAATGCTTTCATAGTTTTGATCGTGGTTTACAGTATTAGCTTCCATGCATGTTTATCTTTGGGAGGATCATATCCCGAATGAAGAAAGAGCAAGAGTAATAAAAAAATTGACAACTCAAATCAAGATTTATCTTGTACCGTATATAAAAAATAAAAATATAAAAACAAAGCCAATTCGAAAGAGACCAAAGATATATAGTATCAGGCTACTTGTCTTCTTGAAGTTAGATCCCCAAGTTTTTGGAATGCTTCAAATTCTACTTGAGCATCCAAATATGAGTCAATACCAGCAAAAACATCTCTAAACAAGGTTCGAGCACCATGCCAAATTTGTCCGAAGAAAATGAGCAAAAAAAATGAAGCATATCCGAAAGTAAACAACCCCTTGGACTGCTACGAAAAACACCATTAGATTTCAAAGTAGCACGATCTAACACCACTATAGAACTCAACGGTTACACCAACTTGTTGGACACTATACTTAGATTTTTTAGATTTTGTCTTCGAAACGGAACATCGGCACTAAGAATCCCGTCTCCGTATACCAAAATGACTATAAATGTTTCAAAAAGGTTGGCATACGACATACAAAAAGCTCATGCTATTCTTTATGTCTAAAGATTGGATGTCCTAACCATCCAACCGTTATTCCATCCCCGTTAACCATTAAAACCTCCCTAAATAATCCGATGTAATCATAAAAGACTAATTTTTAGGAATTTAGCCCAAGCTTTTGATAAACTTTGATTTTCGGCTAATCCAACACTGACTCTTCTATATATTTCTTGTTATAAGTATCCCTGATCCCATTGATAACAAGTAGGCCCAAATAATTCAATGAGAGTAGGTGTTGAACCAAATAGTTCCGGCAACAACAAAAGCTTCAAAAAAGACCGCATCAATATATACTACTGGAAATGGCAGTTTCAATATTGCCCATACGCAATCCATAATATGAAGGAATGGCGACAAACATTTTTGTGTGTCATTGTTTTAGTGTCATTTAATGTTAAAAAAAGGACTTAGAAGAAACATCATGTGTCATGTTTAAGTGTCATTTTATAATGAGTATAGTGTTATTTTCGTTCAGAAGATTGATTAATTACACAAATTTAGTATTTTTCCGTTGTTGTACCCTTGAGGTTTTTGATTCTGGATTTTTCGTCCATTTTATTAAACTCGTTAACCTTTTTAACGTTAAGTTAGGGGTATTTAGTTCTTTAACCTGTTTGGATGAAAGTGACAATTGTGATCAAACCATATAAACAATTTTATAAGATGAATATTACATATTTAGCATTGTTAATATATTTTACTAATAATAATTATAACATGTCTATTTTATATTTTTACTCATATTCCTAAACAAATCAACTCAAACAGAAAATTAGTAAATAAGAAATTAAAAAAGAACACCAGCCAAATAATCCATTTTATTATTTTAGTAAAAACATGAGTAAAAATATACATTTTATTAATTATTATTAATAATATATTGGGATGGTCAAACATAAATATGCGTATTATAAATCGTCTATATGGTTTGATCACAATTATCATTTTCATTCAGATAGGATAAAGAAGTGAAATACCTCTAACTTAACGTTAAAAAATTAATGGGTTTAATAAAATGGATGGAAATGGCAAGATTAGGAAACCTCAAGGGTCTAGGTATAAATATTTTTTTTATTTTTTACCACTGAGCAAGCCTTAGGGAAAATAATGGCATTTATTGTCTTATAATTTTCGCACCTTAATTGTTAAACATTAGATACACACAAAGAACCATAGAAACCTGATTATGGATTTGAAGAACCCTAAACCACTAAATTGATCTTTTGATTGTGAGTTTGAAGCTCTGATTCCTTCTATTGTGAGTTCAAAGCTTAGATTCCTTCGATTACAAATTCAAAACTCACTGATTGTACAATTGTTCATTTTATGAGAAAGTGGAAGTTGCTAAAAGCTTAATATAATTCCAGTGAGCCTGGTGAAGGGCGACATGGTTAACTAAGAACGGGTAGTAGCCTGTTATGTGATAATTAGTTTTAATCAATTTTCTTGCTTGCCATGTTTCGGTTTCTCTCTCTATATATATATTATAACCAAGTAGAGTTTAATATGAGAGTTATTGTATTAGGGTTTTTGAGTTATATTTCCCTATTATAATAAAAGTGAGTTTTACTTTATATTGTATGTTCATTATTTTGTTCGTGCTCTTGATATTGATTCAATCCTTGAAATGGCATTAGATCCTAGGTAAAGAACCAAATAAAACCGCATATCAGATCTTAGTCGAGGCCGAAGGAGTTAGAGCCGCCAACATGATCAATTTGTCGCCGCCTAAAAAGGAGTCACCGCTGCGACCATCGATCCGATTGATTTAGGTCGATTTAAGGTAATTTGGCCTCCAAGGTTCAAACCGTCATCAAGATTATTAACCAAGAAATCGATCGGAGGTTTGATTGGAGACAAGTTTTACAACAGATCAGAGCATGATGTTAAAGTATTCACGAAGAAGGATATCAATAGGAGGCAAAGTTCCTCCACAAAAAGGTAAAGAATCCGGGCAGTCATCCATTTAGTGTCTGATGCTTTCACCCACGAACTATAGCGTTTGGTATCTGTTATGTTAAATTATTTTATTTAATAAAAACGACGAGTTTTACTATATTTTATTTTTATTATATCTATGTTGTTATGCAAATTATTCGTTAATGAAATTATAGAAGTAATGGTTTTGCGAAAATTTAGCCCTTAACTATGTTTTTACCCTAACTTGTTTGACCAGCCAAATCTCGGGGAACCTAATTGCAACTTTTTTAAAAACTTTATTTTTTTTCTTCGCTCCTTCTCTCTCCCCGTCAGTGTGTAGAACCCCCTTCCTTTTGTGTCTGATCTTCAACCAAGCTTGATTCCACGAAATTGGTTGTACCTAGTCGTTTAATGGTCAAACGAGTCATCATTCATAATCTAAGTATGTTAATTTACAGCTACTTGACAAGAATTGTACATTAACACGAGCCGCTGCTAGATTGATTCTTTTCCTACCATAAATACTAGTCCACAATGCAATTCAATTATCCCGCACACTCCTCTTAGCATTCCAAACCTAAGCCCCCTATGTATTACAACAAACTTCTGATCATTTTGAGTTTTGTTTTCTTAGCCGAAACCCTAGGTTTTGATCCACCATTAATTCAAACTCTTAAATGACAATTTGTTTAAATATTTTTGGTTTATATTTGTGCAAGGATTAAAAGCCTCTGTCAAAACTAATAGAGGGCAAACGATCCATAATTTGGGTTTACTTCGTTTAGGGTTTATAATAAATTGAGAATGTTTGAATAAAGAGTATAATTATGTCGGTTTTCATCATATACACAAGTTAGTCAGAAGCCTAGCTGGCTGGTGCATATTTGCTAAGATCCATTAACCGGCATGGATCGCATGTTCAAGTCCCCTAGGGCTGGTGGTTTTGATTTTTTTGATGGGATTTTTACATATTTCCCCTCCCTAAACACCCTTAATTACATATTTTTCCAACCCTTAAACTTCAATTATATATTTCCCATTTTTAACTTAAATTACCCATTTACCCCTATTTAAAATATTTTTTACATTAAGTTAACTAAAAAAACAAATTTATATTAAATTAAGCAAGGCACCAAGCAATCAAGCATCACATCATCTTCATCAAGATTTCCGTCAAGTTTCCAACCACTTCAACTCCACCGGAAACCACCACCACCGTTTCCCTCCACCTAACCCCATGGCAACATCGATTCAGATCTGAAAAACAAGAAAACTGTGACTGAGTTGGTGGTTGCCGGATATGAGATTAAGCAAATTACTGAAACGAGATGGCGGCGGTCGTTGGAGATGAGATTTCGCAAACCATTGAAAGGAGATGGTGATGGTCGCTGGAGATGAGACCGACTGACCGAGCAAGTTTGTTGAAGCAGGATGGGGTGGATTGTGTGTGGAGGTGGTGGTGGGTTGTGTGTGGTTGTCTCGCCGGAAATTAAGGTCTTGAGGAATTGAAGGCTGCCAAAATGCAGATGATGAATAATGCGTTCAAAAAAAGAACACAGTTATATTGTTTTTCTATTTATTTTTATTGTTTTAGAAAATGGTAAAATAGAAATTAAAAAGTTAATTATAGTAAAAAGGATAAATATGTAATATACATATATATATATATATATATTAAGAAGGGGGAATATGTAATTAGTTTTTTATTTTGGGGAAATATGTAATTAAAGATCTTAAGAAGGGGATATATGTAAATGCCCCTATTTTGATTTATTTATTTTCTTTTTTTTCTTCTCTTGTTTATTTCAATTATAAGAATATTAAAAAAAAATACTATTTAACGGACCGACACCGTGAAACTCTCGAAAATAACTATTTGTTTAAACTTTCTGTACCCCCCAACACACACACACAAACACACGTGTGTATATATATAGGGTGGGGTTAAAATAAAAAGTGGAGTGTGTCTGAGAAGTGTAAGAAGTAATCTAGTGCGTTAAATATGTTGATCAGATGGTAGATATGGAAAGTGTGTTTATTTTGTGGTGTGTTTTATTTTAGTTGTGATGTGTTTATTGTGCGGTGTGCTTTATTAGATTTAATGATGAACACACACTTTGTACACTTTTTAGGAAAAATCTACTTATTATTATAACCTTGATCTCTCTCTCTCTCTCTATATATACATATATATATATATATATAATATTTATAAATCTTCATACTTTTCCGATTTAAACCAATATTTTTTTATTAAATAAATAAATAAACTAAAAAGTAGTGTTTACTCATCTAATGAACCGATCACCTGGACAAGTTTTCATTTAATATATAATTATATATAATCATAATTTAGCATTTTGTTGTTTAAAATTGAAAAGAAACTTGTTGTTAGGGCATGTAATTTCTGGTGATGATCCTCTATCCTTGAGTGACTTATGGATAAATTATTCTTAAAATATGTTCAAGGTTGCAAAGGATTAAGGATCCTTGGTATTATCTGTTTACCAATAATTGTGTTTGAGTGGTATTGTGTTTGTTAGATATAACGGCTGTACGACTTGGTCACCCTATTTTAGAGCTACTGGAGGACTCCTGCACATGGTCAAAAAAAAGACAAAGGCTAGTGGGAAGAGTAGCGTGATTATAGGAAATCTTGTTAGTTGTTATTTGTATATATAATGAGATCATTGATCAGCTAAGACACTTACTCTTTCGCACACTAGAATATTACTGATAATTTTCTCCAAGCACAGCACTTACACTTAGCTTTCATTGTAATACTGATCGTGATCTCCACCTTTGTAACCCGTTTTTTTGATTAATAAATAGGTGATAGACAATTGTCATCACCCGGGGTTTTTGTGCCGGCGGTCCAAACCAGATCAAGGGCTTTTCCCTATAACAAATCCTTGTGTTTACAACTGATTCCTCATCATACTTATTAGCGTAGTACTAAACCTCACCAAACGAATTTGGTTACATTATCCTTGTTAGATTTTTGACTAAAACAATTTGGCGTTCACCTTGGGAAAATTGGTGCTATAATCCAGAAAATACCCTATCAATATTCAACATTTCATACTCGTATCATCATCAATGGCCTCTCAACAATTTTCTGCTTCATCAACCATGCCCTCATCCGTTTCTCACTTATCAAGGACCTTACCACCAATGCCTCCTCCGCTAGTAGCAGCTCCAAGGACCACAGCGGCTGGAAACAAGACACAAATCCCAGTTCTCCAGAGCTCGAAAACCACTGCTGCCACTTCGATGGTAAACTCTAACAATGATGTTTCTGCTATGTTTCCACAGGTTAAAGCCTACATGGAGCAGCAGAGCAAGACTAACCAGAGGATCCTTAGGGAGATAGAAGATCTCAAAAGGACCAAGTCGCCAGCAGAGGATCAGACTCCTCTAATGCCTAGGATGTTGGATTTTACCACACCAGGATCCTTGGCCCAGCATGCGCAGGGATCATCTATCCTTCAACCAGGATCCATGAGTCAGCAAACTCAAGGATCCTCCGTTATCCAACAAGGATCATCTATCTTTCACCAGGGGTCCATGGGTCAGCAAGCTCAAGGATCCTCAATTTATCAACAAGGATCATCTATCCTTAATCTAGGGTTCATGGGTCTACAAGCTCAAGGATCCTCTTTCTCCAGGCAAGGATCATCAATCCTTCAACTAAGATCTTTCAACTCTCAGCCTCTATGATCCTTCATCCAGAATCAAGGATCCTACTCCCAGTTATTCTTCTAGAATGCCAACATTTACGCAACAAAGAGGTAACATATATAATCCTATATCCTTAGATGCTAATCGTGGTTCCGTGCAGGATGCAGGTATCAACCAAGCTATGGCTAAGGAACTGCAGAAACTTAAGGATATGATATCCAGTGTACCAGGGGTGATCCGTCCAATACCTGAAATACCAGAGGGAAGCCACAAGTTGTCCAGATTTGCTCCACCTATTTGTGATGCTGAAATCCCAAAACAATTTCAGACCTCCTATATGAAGGTGTATGATGGAACGACTGATCCCGAAGAACATGTAGCTCAATACAGGGAAAGGATGGAGATCAATCCGATCCCCGAAAGACTCAAGGAGGCTTTCCTATGCAAGGGTTTCGGATCCACACTAACAGGATCTACTCTAAAATGGCCGCTAAGTCTTCCTCCCTTTTCTGTTACTTCTTTTTCACATTTAGTTTACTTGCTCAACAGCCAGTTTTCTTGCAGTATGAAATTTGAGAAGTTATCTAGTGACTTTTATTGAGTTGTCCAACCCAATGATGAATCCCTTAGGTATTTTGTCACGAGGTTTGGTAGGGAGGCCCTAGAAATCCCTAATCTTGACATGGCTACGGCTGTAGAAGCCTTCAAGATGGGACTAAATAGGGGCTCCTCCTTTTATGACGATCTTGTGATGACTCCTTGCAGGACTATGAAGTAAGGAATAGGCACTTAGGTTCATACGGCTGGAGGATGACAAAAGGATCCAAGAACGATTAGGGGCTCAAACGAAACAAGATTCCCCAGTCAAGAAACAAGGATCCTCGTTCAGAAACAACAACTCGAAGCCGTACTCCAAATTCAACAATCAAAACGTTCGAGCGGTTGAAGAATGAGACGATGATGAAGATTATCCAAGCATCTCAAAGTATTGCTTCTCTGTGGATACTCTGTAAGGCCCCGTTACCGGTGCCTCACTTTGGACATAGGATTTACTCATAAACACAGTTCTAAATATTAGAGTAAATTAAAACTTTCTTGGAATATAAACCTTTAATTTAATATTACATATTACATCATGAACACGTCTTAACAACATTCTTACTTTCAAAATAAACGTTAATAACATTAAAACATCTTGAGTATTCAGATTCCAGTCTCTTATTCGTCCACCATGTGCCCGCTCAAGCCAGCTGCCTCATTATACTCACCTGCGTGCATACTAAAAGTCAGCTACGCTGAGTGAGTTCTAGTTAATCAGGCGACATACGATACATACACATATCATACATACTTACATATCCGAATATACATATCCATACTAAACCAGTTACCTTTCTATCATACATACATACATACATACATACATAATACTAATACTTACCTCAGTACACCGAGAGTATGTTCAAAGTCCGCCGTCTATACCTATACTCAAGGTCGTGAACACGAAAAAGGTCCGCAGTCCTTACCTATGTTCACCCTTTCATGGTACGTACAAGGTTCGCGGTCCTTCCCTATACCATCCTACATTAACAACACGTACAAGGTCTGCAGTCCTTCCCTATGTTGCAACCTATTTCATAGCACGTACGATGTCCGCAGTCCACCCCTATGCTACCACAATACTATTACAGCACGTATAAGGCCCGCATTCCTTTCCTATGTTGGCTCCTATCTGAAGTACGTATAAGGCCCATAGTCCTTGACTACGTTCTCATATATCGTCAATAAATCGTATAAGGCCCGCGGTCCTTAGCTACGCCATCACATGCCGAGTCTATGTCCAACGGAAGTTAGAGGGATTTGCCATCCTAACTTACTACGTCATACGTAGAACTCATATACCATTATTGTACCTGCATACACTTACTTTGCATATACAATAATTACATCGTAGCATAAGAACACTCTAGGCGTTCTTCACATCATTCGTTTAACAATCATACTCCTTGTCGATACTTGCAATATCCGAAGATTATTCACGCCCCAACAAGCATTCATTCATAATGTTCATACATCATCCATAAATTACATATAACATTCATATCTTTATTTATAACCTAATAGTACGCACAATATCCGAAGATCATTCACGTACCGACAAGCAATCATTCATATCTATCACATATATCATATATAGCATACACTTACCACTTAAGGTAAATGTATTAACTAATCACATCGAGTATGCACACAGCCCCGAAAACATAACAAGGAATGGGGCTAGAAACTCACCTGGATCCTGTTTCGTTCTCCGTTAATCGTTATCCCATTCTTTAATTGAGCTCTGCTAACTTTGAGGTTTTTGTCTGAAATCACTCGAGGGGCCCAAAACCATATCAAACGAACTCTGATTTGAGTGATTCAAGCGACCACAGAACCATCTTGTCCTGATCTACAAACCCATCAGCTCTTCTTATCTGGAAAACGCCGCTACAGTCACCAGAACAGCTGAACAGTCGCCGGAATCTTCACTTTTGAGCTGCTATGGTTTTGCTAATAAAAACCGACTTCCCGACCTCTGATCAAAGATCTAATCGGTGGAAATCATAATTTATATACCATGAACACTCATTTAATATTTGAGGCCGATCCGACGGTTAGATCTCCGGGAATATTTGTGGATTTGTGGGTAGTTTTCTCAAAAACGGGAATTAGAGAAGTGTGTGTTTTTTATGGTGTAGGCAATGGTGTAGAGATGTATGAAAATGGAAAGGATTAGGGTTTTAAGGGGTAAATATACTCCCTTAAGCCCATGGACCTTAGGCCCATCTTTCCTTTTTGATCCATAATTAATTACATCTAATTAGCCTACTTATCCTTCCATCTTTATTATTATTATTTATCTACTAACTCAAGTAAACTTTTCCACCATAAATAAATAATATATTAAATATTATTGTTAGAAATTTTGGGATGTTACAAGTCTACCCACCTTATAAGAGGTTTCGTCCTCGATACCTGCCTATTCACTGTAAAAGGAATACTTCATGTATTCACATTCTTTCTTTAGCATCCTGACTTATCGGTTTATCCTTTATCTTGCAATCAACGAGTGATGTCAATTAGTTTTAGCTTTCTTAGGTAGCTTGTTCATGAAATCCTCGTTGATACGCTTCCTTATTCAGACTTTGTAGGTGCATATCACTTCCACAAGCATGCTTATCTTTCTTGTCCTTTAAATAGAAACATTGCACTTACTATCATTACACTTAGCACTGAATGACCATTCCGTCAAATTACAACCTTTAGCAAATATACGGGTTTGCAATACGCTCAGAACATATTAACTCCAAAGAGGAAACCTTTCCAGTTTCTCCTTAAGGATTACTTCTTAAAATCCCTTTGTCTATTCCTTGAGATATAACACTTCTTGAAAATTCTTGAGCATGTCCATTGCATAACTTGTCGAAGAACTCCTTAAGTCATCACTTAAACCCTCTTTCATTCTCAGCTCTACATCAACACGTAGGGTTCATGAGTTATAGCTGCATATCAGGCTGTCTGATATATCAAAACCAATGTTGTTTCTGCTGCATATCAGGCTGTCTGATATATCAAAACCAACTATCTTAACTGACTTCCTTTTCGGGTATGACTTGACCTTCATTTGGACATTTATAATACTATTTTATCTTTTCCGTTCTAGAGGACTTTCCTCTCATTCCTTACATGTCTTTCCAGCTTTTGTCCTTGGTTTCTTGCATCCTCTTGCTGCGTTATTGCCGGTTTCACCTTTGTAACACTTGCGGTGCTCTTGTCCGTGAAGGCAAAGTATCATGTCTTTCCAATTAGGAAACCTTGGCAGTCACCTATCCTTCTCGATCATCTCTACTTTCTCATCATTCACTTTGTTACTCACGATCCCAACAAGTTCCTTATGGAGTTAACTATTGCACGAATACTACATGTCTTGGCTCATTCCAGTTGGCTTATCTATGTTTCTTTCATGTTGCTTCCATTTGGACTTTCCAGTTCAGGCTGCCTTTGATGGTTCAGCGAACATTGTTGGAATTGTAGTGAGAAATTATTGAGCAGCTCCCTTAGGGTATATGACTACAAGCTCCAAGTGTAATCCTTCTTCATTACTTTCTACAGTCGGAGTCATCTTGCTTTCGTATATCGCTTTGTCACACCTTCTTCAAAAAGAGTGTCTGGTTGGCACGTGTCTTACCGCAGCGTCCAGTATGACCTCCTCATGCTCATCCCTTTGTATCAGTCATCTATCTTATCTCTAAGGAAACACAAACGTTATCACTCAAGGAATTATTTAGCACACGATTCGTAAGGTAAGTAGTTAATGACATTGACCAAGTGTAATTAACTCTTTACATTAGTCATCAGGTCCTACATTCTTCCCTTCATGATTTCACTTGTGCTAAATGCTACTACTAACACAATCATGCAACTATACATATAACCTACTTTCTTATCCCTAGCAATTAAGCTAGCATACAGACATTCTTTCTTAGCAATTAAGCTAACTTCCTTACACATTTTTATATTATACATGAAATTAATCATGTACTTTACCTTTACCAAGCTTGCTTGAGTGACACATGGCTATCTTGAACTGGCATCTTTAATCTTTTCTTACTTAAGTCTCATTCTCTATTCGAGTCTAAGCATGTAGGATGCTTAATTCTCTCGAACTCATGCTCTGATACCAACTTGTAAAGCCCCGTTACCGGTGCCTCACTTTGGAAGTTGATTTACTCATAAACATAGTTCTAAATATCAGAGTTAATTAAAACTTTCACGGAATAGAAACCTTTCATTAAATATTAATATTACTTCAAGAACATGTCTTAACAACATTCTTATCTTCAAAATAAACGTTAATAACATTAAAACATCTTGAGTCTTCGGATTCCAGTCTCTTATTCGTCCACCATGTGCCCGCTCAAGCCAGTTGCTTCATTATACTCACATGCGTGCATACTAAAAGTCAGTGCTGAGTGAGTTCTAGTTAATCAGGTGACATACAATACATACACATATCATACATACTTATATATCCGAAGATACATATCCATACTTAACCAGTTACCTTTCTGCAATACATTCATACATACATACTAATACTTACCTTAGTCTACCGAGATTATGTTCATAGTCCGCCGTCTATACCTATACTCAAGGTCGTGAACACAAAAAAGGTCCGCAGTCCTTACCTATGTTCACCCTTTCATGGTACGTACAAGGTTCGCGGTCCTTCCCTGTACCATCCTACATTAACAACACGTACAAGGTCCGCAGTCCTTCCCTATGTTGCAACCTATTTCATAGCACGTACGAGGTCCGCAGTCCTCCCTATGCTACCACAATACTATTACAGCACGTATAAAGTCTGCAGTCCTTTCTTATGATGACTCCTATCTGAAGTACGTATAAGGCCCACGGTCCTTAACTACGTTCTCATATATTGTTTATAACTCGTATAAGGCCCGCAGTCCTTAACTACGTTATCACATGCTGAGTCTATGTCCAATGGAAGTTAGAGGGATTTGCCATCCTAACTTACTACGTCAGACGTAGAACTCATATACCATTACTGTACCTGCATACACTTACTTTGCATAAACAACAATTACATCGTAGCATAAGAACACTCTAGGCGTTCTTCACATCATTCGTTTAACAATCATACTCCTTGTCGATACGTGCAATGTCCGAAGATCATTCACGCCCCGACAAGCATTCATTCATAACGTTCATATATCATCCATACATTATATATAACATTCATATCTTTATTTATGACCTGACAGTACGTGCAATATCCGAAGATCGTTCACGTACCGACAAGCAATCATTCATATCTATCACATATATCATATATAGCATACACTTACCACTTAAGGTAAGTGTATTAACTAATAACATCGAGTATGCACACAACCCCGAAAACAAAGCAAAGAATGGGGCTAGAAACACACCTGGATCCTGTTTTGTTCTCCATTAATCGTTATCCCTTTATTTAATTGAGCTCTGCTAACTTTGAGGTTTTTGTCTGAAATCACCCGAGAGGCCCAAAACCATATCAAGCGAACTCCGATTTGAGTGATTCAAGCGTCCACGGAACCCTCTTGTCCTGATCTACAAACCCATCAGCTCTCCTTCTCCAGAAACTGCCACTACAGTCGCCGGAACAGCTGAACAGTCGCCGGAATCTTCACTTTCGAGCTGCTATGGTTTTGCTGATAAAAAGCTGACTTCCTGACCTCTGATCTAAGATCTAATCAGTGGAAATCTTCATTTATATACCATGAACACTCATTTAAAATTTGGTACCGATCCAACGGTTAGCTCTCCGGGAATCTTTGTGTCTATATGGCTGGTTTTTTCAATAACGGGAATTAGAGAAGTGTGTGTTTTTGATGGTGTAGAGATGTATGAAAATGGAAAGGATTAGGGTTTTAAGGGGTATTTATACTCCCTTAAGCCCATGGACCTTAGGCCCATATATCCTTTTTGATCCATAATTAATTACATCTAATTAGTCTACTTATCCTTTCATCTTTATTATTTATTATTTATCTACTAACTCAAGTAAACTTTTCCACCATAATTAAATAATATATTAAATATTATTCTTAGAAATTTCGGGATGTTACATACTAATGGTTTGATTTGTGCCATGAAGGATCTAGGAGAGAAAGCAAGATGGCCTCGAAATATCGAGAAGTCAACGACCTTCAGAGACAAATCCAAATGGTGTGTATTCCATGAGGATTTTGGCCATACGGCGGATGACTGCATTGATTTAAGGAGGGAAATTGGATACCTCCTAAGAAAGGAACATTTTAAGGAACTCTTGGGAAGAAAAAAGTCAAGGATCCAGGATCCTGAAGAGGTCTCTCAAAAAGCGACTCCACCCCACCAGATGCTCAAGTGATCAACTTCATTTCCGGTGGCTCAGATATATGCGGCACTTCTTTCTCTTCTGCAAAAAGGCACGCCAAAGAAATCAAGCAGGAGAATGGAGAACGACCGGTCATATCCACCACTTTGACGACTGACAAAAGAATCTTCTTTGATGAAGAAGATAAATCAAGCATCCAGGATCCTCACCACGATGGTTTGATTGTAACCTTGTTCATTGCTAACCATTATGGGCGCAGGATCCTAGTCGATGGTGGAAGCTCGGTCAACGTCATTAAACACGATGTACTTTAGAATATGAATATCCTAAACTCGGAGATCATCCCAAGGACACCGGTGCTAGTTGGTTTCAGTGGCGAGACCAAGAAAACATTGGGGGACATCAAACTCCCAATATACATCGAAGGGTTAAATTCTTACTATAAATTTTGTGTTATTGATAACCTATCTTGTTGCAATGTTATTTTGGGCAGACCTTGGCTACATGGAATGAAGGTTGTAGCCTCTACTTACCATCAATGCATCAAACTGCCGACTCACTGGGGAGTGGTAAGGATAGATGGTGACCAAGTAGAAGCGGAGAATTATTATTCTTCATCCATGAAGCCAACAACTAAGCATACGATAGCATAGCAACCACAGCAGCATCCTACGAACGTTCTGGAGGCTCGAGAGCGAGATATAAAACAAGTATCCTTAGATCGTGAGGATACAGACGTGAAAGTGTTCCTAGGATCCAGTATCCCAAATGAGATCTAGGAGGATATAGTATCATTCCTAAAGCAACAGTAATCCACATTTTCCTTCAGACATTCAGACATGACAGGTATTTCTAAGGAGGCAATTAGTCATAAGTTAGGCTTTGATCATTCCATAAACCCGTCCGTCAGAAGCGAAGGAAATTCGCTCCTGAGCGGAACGCGATCATACAAGAAGAGGTTGAGAAACTTATTAATGCCGGTATGATCAGAGAGATTAAGTATCCTCGATGGTTGGCTAATGTGGTTGTTGTTCTAAAAAGAATGGAAAGTGGAGGTGTGTGTCGATTTTACTGATTTAAACAATGCATGCCCCAAGGATCCTTTCCCGTTACCACATATAGACTCCATGGTGGATGCAACAGCAGGACATGAGATGCTTACCTTTATGGATTCTTCCTATGGATTTCAACAAATTCAGATGGAACCATCTGATCAATAGAATACAACATTCATGACTCCTACCGGCATATACTGTTATATTGATATGCCATTCGGACTAAGAAATGCAGGGGCAACTTATCAAAGATTGGTCAACATGGTGTTCAAGGATCAGTTAGGCAAGACCATGGAAGTCTACATAGTTGAAATGGTAGTGAAGTCAAAGAAGGCTGAGGATCACCTCAGAGATCTAGAAAAACATTCAACATCCTAGATCAGTACAATATGAAGCTGAACCCGTCAAAGTGCCATTTTTGGTCAAGGCTGGGAAGTTCCTAGGATACATGGTGACCAAAAGAGGAATAGAAGTGAGCCCTGAGCAGATAGAAGCCATCATTATCACACCCAACCTACTGCGAAAATACCGGGGCGCGAACTAATTTTCACAGCTCTCAAGGTTACTATCATGCACAATATAAGTTTCAATATCTATTTAATAATTTCAAATTAAACAAATATTCAAGTACATCATTGTTATAAATAAACAGTTACATTAAACATCCAAAATTAAGTTCTTGTATCTTTTCTCTAACATGCATCCTAAGTTGCTTCAAACAATCTTGATAATCACGTCACACAATAACCAGCATATGCGTTTAAAATAATATAGTTTGTCAACACAAGGTTGAGTGAGCAACACACCAGTTTAGTTGTACATATAGTATATATAGCAAAATACGTAGCTACAACAAGTCATATGAGAATAACAAATTAACCAAATAAGCAAGTATAACTGAGATTTCGAGAAGCACAAGGGCTAACGACTGGCGTATGATCATACTAGACTGAGATTATGTTGGACCTCTCCGAATATGGAAGCATACAAAGCAAATAAGCACATAAATAAGTAAGGTATAAGTTGTTAACACATAAGACAATAGTTGCAGTTTTGAGTATAAGTATAAATGAGAAATATATTCACGCATATGTCCCCAAAACATGAGAAAACAATTAAAAAAGAGGGGAATGTGATACTCACCTCAATAGACGAACAAAAGTGGAAAGAGAAATATTAGGAATGATGATTCACGGAAATCACGCGTTGACGATAAGCCTCTGGTGATGATCGGAGCTGGATTAAATTGACGCTACAGTGGGCGGCCAGACGAATAAGAGAACGGACACTCAACCAAGGTTTATAATCAAATTGGTTAGAGGGTAAATGACGTATAGGGTTCGACGATCCTGCCTGGAAACTCAATTGAATTTATGTGAACGTTTGAATATAAATTGAATTAAGTTTAGGGTCTGCGCTTATTGGTGTATGAACGAGCTATAAACGTTTATGGTAATCTAAATAAATATGGGGAAATTGTCGGCTACAATATAAGGAATGAATCAGGAAAATTAATTGAATTATAACAAACAATTTCATGTTCAATAAGAAATTAGGGCTGTCGGTTTAGTTATTATGGAAAACGGGTCACGATTTGGTATTATTAACTTTTATAGATCGTCGATTAGGGCCGAAATTGATAACTATAGGTGATATACAAGATCAATTACCACAAATAAACGAACATTGTTGTCCAAGTTAACCATTACGGAATTCGGGTACAAGAAAGCAAATGTGGATACGGGTTTGGGTATTAGGATATCCAGCAAGGAAAATGGGTTATAACAAAGATATTACAATATGGTCCCTGAAGTTTAGGAATGGACATTAGAAGTTAAAACTAAATACTTTGGGCTAAAAATGTATAAACTGTAAAGATATATTTATGAATTATTAAATATAAATACAATAATGACTATATAACTCGATAAACTCAATATTTTAAATAAACTAACCCGAACATTGAGTCGAGTCGGGTAAAAGTATAAGTTTGAAAACCCGAGTTGTTACAGTCTCCCCTACTTTAGGGAATTTCGTCCTGTAATTAAGGAATACTAAAACAACACCATTAAAGTTTTAGGAAAAGAAAATTTTAAATACAATTTAAAATCTATCATAACACAAAACTTTGAATAGTTAAAACAACATTCCAAATGCAAATCCGATAAGGACACTTATATATAGGATGCACCAGTGGCGTATCCACCATGTCCTTATCATTTCTACATTTGTACCGTTATCCCAACTACTTTCAATTCTATATTATGACACACGACTTTACGCTTCATGATTTCCATGAGAGGACTTCGATAACTATGTTCCGGACCATAATTATTGTTATCGTCGGATGGTCCACATGATTCGTCTCATCGTGTGGGTATACAAAATATTCGAGTAATACATGATTTTAAGGAAACAAAAATTTTAAGGAGTTTTAATTATAAAACTTGTAATTCATTAATATATAAAAACAATTTTTAAAAGTTTCAGTGGATTTTACTAACGAGAGGAAATCTCCAAGACATCGCAAAAATATAAGTATTTTAAAGTTGGAAAAGAGATAACGTATTAATAGTTAAGTTTAATGAATGTAAGAAATAAGATATAGGCAGACTTTTATAAACAATCTATTTAAAACAAAAGGGACTTTATTCAAGAGATAGAAGATAAATAGTTCAAAACCATAAAGAGGCGTTACAATGCGTTATTAAGAGAAAAAAAAATAAATTAAGATAGATGAAGGGAACGACAAAGGTCTTCGTGATCGTTGAGTAGTTTAGTTGGCGTGACTTGAGGCACCATGAGGAGTTGCAAGAGTAGGAGCAATTGAGGTAGGTTGATTCGGCATTGCTTGGGAAAATTGGAGCTTGAACGGTTTGCAAGAAAGTTGTTTAGTGGAAATATGTTTGGTAAACTTGAGCTTGTGGTTGCGAGGTTTGGTAGTGTTGGGTTAAGTAAGATTGACCTTGATTGATGGGATGAGGTTGATGGGTTTAAGCCTGGTGAGCATGGGTCAAGTAGTAGGGTATAGTCGTAGATTGGGCTTGATGAGCTTGAGTAAGTTGAGGGCACATATTACGAATATGATTTGGGTCTCTATAATTATAGCAAGCACAGTTATTAGGAACATCATGTTGAGCAGGAGGGGTAGGTTGTTGTGGAACAGCTTGTGCAGTAGGCAGGACACAGCAGGTGTTAGCAATATGGCCATAACGGTTACATTGGATGTAGCGATGGCATAGGAATTTTACCGAGTGATGGTGATTACAAATGGAGCATAACGGAAAAGGACTGAGGTAAGGTTTCTTGTTCGAGGAGACTTGCGGGTGGGTAGGATTTGTTGCAGCAAGGTTCTTACGTTTATTTTTGTGAGGATGATTGGAGGTAGATGGTTTGTAGTCACCATTAGAGGAATTAGCGAGAAAAGTTGAATCGGTTACATTGATGTTGTGAATTCGCGTTACTATGCTAGGGATCACAACAACTATGTCTTTGGCGATACAGGAAGCCATACGGTGGTTGTGAGAATCAAACGATTGATGTCGAGGATGACGGTGGTTTATTGAATGAGACATTCTATAGGGGCCAAAAAAGAGGATTTGTAAGATGAAGGATAAATTGAGGAAATCATAAGAATAGTAAAATGTTTAAATATGAAGATAACTTATAATAATGTTGCGTTAAGAAGTAAGGGAATTGCGTCATGAGGATTAAAAGTAAAAGTTTATAAGATGAGGGGGTGGGGTACATAGCGTAAATAGTTATCAAATGATGTAGTCAATAAGATTAATGTGTGATGACTACATGAGGAGTTAAGTCAGTTTAAAATTCATATTATTAAGTTTACAATAAACTAACGAAATATAAATTGTGGATGTTGGCCTCCCATGAGCTTTCCATGGCAATTTGAATGGCCCAACCACTAACGAAAAACAACTGAGTTGGATAGCCCATGAGCGTTACATGGCAATTTGATTGTCCCAACTAGTTAACGAATTAACAATGCCATGAAGTTTGTCGGCCCAATGAGCGTTACACGGCGTTTTAACCGACCAAACTAAATAACGAACTATCGAAATAAATATGGGTAGTCGGAGTATCTTGTGAATCACCACGTGTTATTACTCCAACAAAAGTACGAAATCAAGTTAAGAAATGAATAGTAGAAGTGCCCATGGGTTCCATGGATTTTTCACCCAACTAACCATTTAAATAACGGAACACAATAATCGGGAAAATTGAGTTTAGCCACGTATCACCGTGAATTCGGTTAAAATTAACCTAAGGTGTCGGTCATATAGCATTTATGGGTCTCGCTCGCGTCCATAGGGTTGAGTACTGTGGTCAGGTTATCACCCAGGTAAGGAATAACGTCTTACCTTTGATTCTTGGAACCGTTTTGCCAGTGCCCAACTCACAGTTTCTCTTCCCTTTCATTTATCATAGGGACATGCCACATAACCTAGCCTTAAGGTTTACGAGTGAAAACAACAAGTGGGAATTCTTAAGGAATTTCCCAAAAATAAAAAGCAATCTAATTTTTGTAAAGTTTTCTTTGAATGTTGAGGCATAGCCTCGGAGTTTGTATGTGTGTGCATAAAAATACAATATATAATAAATAAATAATTATCTAAGAAAGCTGTAACAATTTAATTTGAACACATAAAGGTAAATATATAGGCACGTATAGGGTTCCTAAACATGTGTCTAAGGCAATTTCTAACGACCTATCTTAAAACTTCGTCTCTGATACCAATCTGTCACACCCCAACCTACGGCGGAAATGTCGGGGCGCGAACTGATTGTCACAGCTCTCAAGGTTACTATCATGCACAATGTAAGTTTCAATATCTATTTAATAATTTCAAATTAAACAAATATTCATGTACATCGATGTTATAAATAAACAGTTACATTAAACATCCAAAATTAAGTTCTTGTATCTTTTCTCTAGCATACATCCTAAGTTGCTTCAAACAATCTTGATAATCACGTCACACGATAACCTGCATATGCGTTGAAAATAATATAGTTTGTCAACACAAGGTTGAGTGAGCAACACACCAGTTTAGTTGTACATATAGTATATATAACAAAATACGTAGCTACAACAAGTCATATGAGAATAACAAATTAACCAAATGACCAAGTATAACTGAGATATCGAGAAGCACAAGGCTAACGACTGGCGTCTGATCATACTAGACTGAGATTATGTTGGACCTCTCCGAATGCGGAAGCATACAAAGAAAATAAGCACATAAACAAGTAAGGTATAAGTTGTTAACACATAAGACAATAGTTGCAGTTTTGAGTATAAGTATAAATGAGAAATATATTTACGCATATGTCCCAAAAACATGAGAAAACAAGTAAACAAGAGGAGAATGTGGCACTCACCTCAATAGACGAACAAAAGTGGAAAGAGAAATATTAGGAATGATGATTCATGGAAATCACTCGTTGACGATAAGCCTCTGGTGACGATCGGAGCTGGGTTAAATTGACGCTACAGTGGGCGGCCAGAAGAAGCAGAAAACGGGCACTCAACCAAGGTTTATTCAAATTGGTTAGAGGGTAAATGACGTATAGGGTTCGACGATCCTGCCTGGAAACTCAATTGAATTTATGCGAACGTTTGAATATAAATTGAATTAAGTTTAGGGTCGGCGCTTATTTGTGTATGAACGAGCTATAAACGTTTATGTTAATCTAATTAAATATGGGGAAATTGTTGGCTACAATATAAGGAATGAATCATGTAAATTAATTGAAATATAACAAACAATTTCATGTTCAATAAGAAATTAGGGCTGTCGGTTTGGTTATTATGGAAAACAGGTCACGATTTGGTATTATTAACTTTTATGGATTGTCGATTAGGGCTGAAATTGATAATTATAGGTGATATACAAGATCAATTACCACAAATAAACGAGCATTGTTGTCCAAGTTAACCATTATGGAATTCGGGTACAAGAAAGCAAATGTGGATACAGGTTTGGGTATTAGGATATCCAGCAAGGAAAATGGGTTATAAGAAAGATATTACAATATGGTCCCTGAAGTTTAGGAATGGACATAAGAAGTTAAAACTAAATATTTTGGGCTAAAAATGTATAAACTTTAAAGACATATTTATGAATTATTAAATATAAATACAATAATAACTATATAACTCGATAAACTCAATATTTTAAATAAACTAACCCAAACATTGAGCTGAGTCGGGTAAAAGTATAAGTTTGAAAACCCGAGTTGTTACAATCATCAATTTGAAGTCTCATGTGAATGCTAAGGATGTCCAAATACAGATAGGAGGAATAGCTACCAGCAACAGATTCATTTCCAGATCCTTAGAAAAGTGCAAAGACTTCTATCATATCTTGAGAAAGAATAAAAGTTTGAATGGACTCGAAGGCATGAGGATGCCCTAAAGGCTCTTAAGAATTATCTACCCTCAGCGCCTGCCTTGATGAAGCCAATTGATGGTGAGCCACTGTCTCTATACTTAGTCGTATCAGGTAATGCAGTTAGTGCTGTTCTGGCCAAGGATCATGAAGGACAACAGCACCCGGTATATTATGTAAGTAAAAGCTTATTAGATGCAGAGGTCATGTATTCTCACCTTGAAAAAATAATTTTTGCTTTGATTATAGCCTCAACCAAGTTGAGACAGTATTTCGAAACACATACTATTGTTTTATGGACTAATTATCCTGTTAAGAATGTGCTTAGAAAGCCGGAATTGTCAGGAAGGACGGCCAAGTGGGCTGTGAAATTGAGTTCATATGATATTCAGTACGATCCCAGAACAGCCATTAAGTCACATGCGCTTGCACACTTTGTGGCTGATTTCAATAATGACATGTAGAAGGAAGTTTATCTATAGGTCCAACAACTAGAAGAAACCAAGGATCCTTGGATCCTCTTCACAGATGGAGCATACAATTTAAGAGGAATCGGATTGGGTATCCTACTGAAATCGCCACAGGGGGCATAATACCCCAGTCCATTGCATGTGCATTTCAAGCCACCAACAATGAGGCAGAATACGAAGCACTTATAGCAGGTTTACTTTTAGCCAAACAGATGAGGATCAGGTATCTTCAAGTTTACATAGACTCTTTACTTATAACTAACCATTTTAATGGTTCTTATACTGTTAAAGGTGAGAATATGGTTAAATTTAAGAAATTGTGAAGGAGTTAGCAAAATCCTTCGAGTTGTTTAGTATCATACAGGTACCAAGAGAAGAAAATGTTGGGGCAGTTTCCTTAGAAAACTTAGCATAATCATTGAAGATCCCGAATGATGTAAAGATTCCTGCCATTCATATATTGTCTCCGGCAATTGGAGAACAGGATGCTGTGGAGGAAACAGTGGATTCCACAGAAGAGCGTAAGGATCCTTCATCCTCTCCAAAATTAGGATCTTGGATCCTCCCAATAAAGAAGTTCCCCCAAGATGGAGAAATCCCTACCGGGGAAATCCTAAAGCTTTCAGAATTAAGGTATCACAATTCATTATTTTACAAGATATTGTATATAGAAAATCTCTTGCAGGTCCTTATTTGAGATGCATCGAGGATCCTGAAATACAAGAGGTACTCCAAGATTTCCACGAAGGCGACTGCGGCAACCTCACAGGGGGAAGAGAATTATTCTCCAGGATACTTAGGACTGGATACTTCTGGCCAACAATGAAGAAGGATGCAATGGAGTACTCAAAGAAGTGTGATGCTTACCAAAGGCATGGAAACATCCTTCATCAGCCAGCCGTACCGATGTATCCTATATCCTCTTCATGGCCTTACATGAAGTGGGAAAAAGATATTGTTGGAAAGCTACCAAAGGCACCAGGCGGAAAGGTCTTTATGCTTGCTATGATAGACGACTTCTCTAAATGGATTGAGGAAGAAGCATTCGTACAAGTCAGAGAAAGGGAAGTTATATCGTTCATAAAAGATTCATAATAAATAGATTTGGTATCCCATCTGAATTGTTTGTGATAATGGATCCCAGTTTATTGGGAAAAGAACTACTAAATTTTGTGACAGTTGGGCATCAAGATGATTACTTCCACACCGGTTCATCCTCAAGCTAACGACCAAGCAGAATCAAGCAATAAGATAATCATCAACAACTTGAAGAAGAAACTTGGATCCAAGATAGGAAAGTGGGCCGAAGAGCTACCTTATGTTCTTTGGGCTGACAGGACAACACCCAAGAATGCAACAGGTCAAACACCTTTTTCATTGGTGTTTGGCTCAGAGGCTGTAATTCCTACAGAGATGGTGGTCCCTACAGCTAGAACAAGCATCCGGGATCATAAAGCCAATAATGAAATCCTTCTCGAAGACTTGGACACTGTTGAAGAGATAAGAGATCTAGCCAAAATCAGAATGGCAGCATATCAACAAAGGGTAGCCGGGGTGTATAACAAGAGTATAAGGATCAGAAGACTTCAATAAGGAGACATGGTCTTGAGGAATGCCTTCCAAAATACAACCAATCCGGCAAATGGAAAGCTAGCGCCTAAAAGGGGCATATCATTTGCTCACTATGGAAGGCAAAAGGTTACCAAGAGCGTGGAATGCTATCCACCTCAAGAAATACTTTTTCTAATCAAGATCAAGTATCCTCAGGGGATCGAGTATTCTAAAAGGATCAAGGATCCTAAACTTGGTAATATCTATCTGGTCACTTATTCATTTAAGACTATTATTAATTTAAGGATAATATATTTTTAACGTTTGTTCCTTCCATGTTTTAAATAACAATGCAAGATTCAAGTTAGAGGCTCAATGATCAAGAGGTTGGCCACCTCTCCTTCACGTTTAAGGTACTTTACTATTTCCTTTGGCCTAGACCACGTTTAAGGTATGACCCCCGATGGTCATATCTTCTTAGGTTTAAAGATTTTCACCTTTCTTATAAATTAGAGTTTCTACACTCTCGCCTGGAGCGCACGTTATCCAACGTATAGTTCGGGGTAGTGGGACAAGTACACGCTTAGTGGCTGACAATTTCGTTGTCGTCGGCTATATGGAGGATCCTATGATTTATGGTAGGTGTACCATACCACCGGTTTATAACATTTTCATGTTATCTCACGTTTGGGCTAAATCCCGGTTTAGGCGAGTCCCCATTTGACATCCGTATTATTGGGCTTGTCTCCAGTTTAGGCTTGTCCCCAGTTTTTTGGCTTGTCCCCAGTTTTTGGGCTTCTCCCAAGTTTGGGCTTGTCCCCAGTTTTTTGGGTTTGTCCCCAGTTCATGGGCTTGTCCCTAGTTACATGGGCTGGTCCACAGGCGCACGGGCTTGTCCCCAGTTTATCTTATGGGCTTGTCCCCATTTTGTTGGGTTTAATCCTAGTTAATTTCACAAGTTGTTTGAATCAGGTATCGTATGTTCTATTACAAAGGTCATAGAAGGATAGACATCTTTGGATTCAAGATCCTTAAATTATTTTACAAATATCCCAAAAGGATTGATACTTATGGTAACCCTGGTCTAATTAGACCATATGGTATGATTTCTACTTATCAATTTAGATTCACTTAGATAAAATCTTTTATTAACTCTCTCTTGTCAGGATTTAAGATCCTTAATATAGTTTTTACAAGGATACCCTAACCTTAAGACTTTTTACTTAAAGATATTTCTTAAAACTTAACAAGACTAAGACTATATTTAATTAACTTTTAGCATAACAACACATGGATAGCTAAAAGATTTAATTTATTATTATGTCACTTAGTCTTACCCAAAAACCTTAACCTGAATTTCACCATTCGAAAGATAGACCATCCACCCGGGTTAAGCAAGCGATACCAATAGTTCAAAGAGTGCAGGAAAATATAGACGGGGGCATTACATGCTTCATCCCCACAAACAGAGTATCCATCCACCTTTGCTACCCCTGGAAATTGTCTTAAGGATTAGGGATCCTTTATCCTAGTTACTATTATCCATTACAAACCATTTTCCGTTATCCATAAAAAAATCATCAAAATAACAAAAAAACGGGCTCGGGCCTTGTCTTCAATATCCTTCATCGCCTGTTCAAGCAGCCTCTTCACCGTTTGCTGCTACCTTCCATTATTCAGTCTCACCCGCATCCTTCGCCCTGCTTTTCCCAGCCTCGTTTCCTTTAGCCATCACAGTATCCTCCTCACCACCGAGCTCCACCAAGGTCTGCTTCCACTTTACAACATTCCAAACCGATCTATCGAAAGCAGTGGCTTCCGCAACCAACTAGATTCGAGCCTGTAACATTGATCTTGCAGCCCACATCTTCGGTTCCTTAGTGGCTTGCTTCACCTCCTCTTGGTGTTGAGCTTCCATGGTAGATAGCATATCCTCCAAGCGCTTCTTGTCCTTGGAGAGCTGGGCTATAGTTTTGTCCTTTGCCACTGCTGCACTCCCCATTCTAGTAAGGCTGTCACTCATCTGGCTCAAGATCTTGTCATAATGATCCTTGGAAGCATTCACGGCCTATACCAAACAATTGTGCAAAAGTTGGAAGAATATTGGATCATCAAATTAAATATACCTAGATAAAGAATACTTACAGCAATGATCATATCAAAATGAGTCTCAGGCTCTGAGGATCTTTTCCTCTTGGAAGCTGCCGATTAGGCCCTGGTAGTTGTGGTCCTTGGCTCAGAAGTGGTGGCTACCTTTAAAGCTTCTTTCTTGACAGTTTGAGGAGTGATCGGACTATCAATGTCCTCCAGAGAAAACTTGCTGACGGGATTTGTGAGATTTTTGAGCACTTATAGAGGACAAGAAACAGATAACTACTTTATTTTATTCTATTTATTATTCAAATACAAATCTTACTTAACATGTTGGAATCCGAGGAGATTTCACAAAAAGCCTCAGCAAATTTGGCTTGGAAAGTCCTAACTTCGGGATTCATGGCAAGAAACTTTTTTTCTTTTTCTTTTGTTCCAGGAGGTAGCTTAGCCAAGGAAGCAAAGTTATCAACTACAAAAACAGAAAACAAGAATCAAGGTTAAAAGATAGATCAATTATCCAAAATCATTTCTCTATCAAGGATCTGGGATCCTACCCTTTTTAACCCAAGTTAAAGGTAAATCAGCCCCACCAGATATGGAGCTTCGATTCACAAAGAAAAACTAATTCCTCCAGACGGGACCGTTCTGAGTTACTTTCGAAATCGGATTAGGCTATCGATGTTTAGAATTCAACACAAATCGGTTCGAGCCGTGGGTGGTTAGGGTATAGAGGTATGATAACTCTTGGACGCCGAAATCGATCTTCTCCTCCTCTATGATTCTTTCGATAGTGCGTAAAACTCTCCAAATCATGTGCATGGCCTGGATATAAGACATCCTGGTGGAATCGAAGAAACTCTTGGTGAAAGGAAGGAACGGATGTGTGTAGCCGATAATAAAAGGACAGGCAGGAAAGCAGACCCAAGTGTTTGAGTAGGCGTCACATCGGATTAGAGAGTCTTATGGTCGGAAAACGTTTTCCGGTGTGAACAGTGGCCGGAGTTCGTCAATCTCAGGATCAGTAAACTTACAGATTTCCAAGGACGGATTGATGATAAGCATCTGTGATTGCATCTCCGATAACTTGGAACAATCAGAATGACCAGAAGGTTTAAAGGGATAAGAAGAAAAAGCGACAGACATTTTTTAAGAATATTATAAGAAAAATGAGAGAGAGAAGGATACCTGAATGGATGCTGGATTATGTGGTTATAAAATGGTTATGGACAATCACATATATAGGCGGTGGATAACCATGAGTTTATTGATAATAATTATCGCTGACATCCGTCTAATCGTTCTATCTTTTGCAGGGATTTTGAATTTCAAAATGACAGCTGTATTGCATAAACACCCGCCATTTTGGGGGCAATTGTTAGGGCATGGGATTTCTGCTGAGGATCATCTATCCTTGAGTGACTTATGGATAAATTATCCTTAAGATATGTTCAAGGTTGCAAAGGATTAAGGATCCTTGGTATTATCTGTTTATAAATAATTGTGTTTGAGTGGTGTTGTGTTTGTTAGATATAACGGTTGGATGACTTGGTCACCCTATTATACCGTTACTGGAGGACTCCCGCACGTGGTCAAAAAGAAGAGAACGGCTAGTGGGAAGAGTGGCGTGATTATAGGAAATCTTGTTAGTTGTTATTTGTATATATAATGAGATCATTGATCAGCTAGGATGACACTTACACTTTCGCACACTAGAACATTACTAATAATTTTCTCCAAGCACAGCACTTACACTTAGCTTTCATTATAATACTGATCGTCATCTCCACCTTTGAAACCCGATTTTGTGATTAATAAATAGGTGATAGAAAATTGTCATCACCCGGGGTTTTTGTGCCGGTGATCCGAACCAGATCAAGGGCTTTTCCCCATAACAAATCCTTGTGTTTGTGTTTACAGCTGATTCCTCATCATATTCGTTAGCTTAGCACTAAACCTCACCAAATGAATTTGGTTACATTATCCTTGTTAGAATTTTGACCAAAACACTTGTAAAAATATTTAAATCATTTACGCTTTTAATTTGACTTTTATAAAACTAATTAAAAAATATATTTAACGCATTGTCCATCCAATATCCTTTATAAAACCATTCTATCGTGTCTACTTCATTTGTTTCTATTAGTTATTTATTTATTGTATACTTTAAAATATGGATAAATCGTCAGGAATTCTCGTCGAACTAACTAGATAACCTTTACCATTACCGTCTTCTCGCTACAACTTTCCTTTATTTAGGTGAACTGATGTAGCGTGGAGATAAAATTGGAAGTCAAGCACGTTGATTCTAAGAATACCCGTGAAGAACTTCCCAAAACTCCCAGAAAAGACGTAGATAGTAAATAAGATAAATAATTGAACCTGTTGATTCACAAGAATACCGGGATCAATTCTTCCAACTATCGTTGATTCACAAAGAATACCGATAATTAGGTCTTTCACACAGTAACACACACTGTGATAGAGAGGAAATGATTTTTTCATATATTTCAAACCTTATTTTTTTTACATTACAAAATCTCAAGTATTTAAAAGAAACTATAAACCATTGGGCTTTTAATGATTAAATCAAAAGACATAAAATATTTATTATAAACTCTTGAATTCCATAACTCATGTCTTCATTATTGGTAAACGTTTGATCTCCCCACATATTAGAAGCCCAATGGTTTATAGTTTCTTTTAAATACTTGAGATTTTGTAATGTAAAAAAATAAGGTTTAGAATATATGAAAAAATCATTTCCTCTCTATCACAGTGTGTGTTACTGCGTGAAAGACCTAATTATCGGTATTCTTTGTGAATCAACGATAGTTGGAAGAATTGATCCTGGTATTCGTGTGAATCAACAGGTTCAATTATTTATCTTATTTACTATCTACGTCTTTTATTGGAGTTTTGGGAAGTACTTCACGGGTATTCTTAGAATCAACGTGTTTGACATCCAATTTTATCTCCACGCTACGTCAGGTGGTATCAAAGCCGAATTCCTGGCTCAATATGGCTTGTGAGGGGGACAATATCTATGATTCCTGGCCAGTGTTTGATGAATACGAGGACGAGGAATGGTATGTTTGGGAAACCGGTGATGTTCTTGAAAGTTTAAAAAGAAAGCATGAGTGGTCTACAATTTATTCAGGTATTTTTGATGAAATTTTAAGGGATGGTACGGTAGAAAATGGTGGTGATATTGTGGTTAATGGTGATTCGAATTTGTCTTTCATATACATGGTATCTCCCACTATTTTAAAACTTCATATTAATGAGTTAAATGAAGATGCAAATTTTAAGAAATTGTCTACCGTAATTATCAACTATTTCCCACATTCGAAGGTCAAAGAAAAATATTTTATGTTTGAGCTTGATATGGTGGGCCCTAAAGTGAATGATGATTACATGAATATAGAAGAATTACATGAAGTGGTAATTACTTGTGACGGGCTCATACACGTAACTCTTAAAGGTGAAGGTGTGGTGATAGTATTTAACATGAATCAGATGGATGGTCCCTTTGACCCAGGTGGCTACGGTTCAAAGACAAAAATTCGAGGGCGAGTTTTTTCAAAGGTGGAGAGAATGATGTGGGGAGATCAAACGTTTACCAATAATGAAGACATGAGTTATGGAATTCAAGAGTTTATAATTAATATTTTATGTCTTTTGATATAATCATTAGAAGCCCAATGGTTTATAGTTTCTTTTAAATACTTGAGATTTTGTAATGTAAAAAAAATAAGGTTTGGAATATATGAAAAAATCATTTCCTCTCTATCACAGTGTGTGTTAGTGTGTGAAAGACCTAATTATCGGTATTCTTTGTGAATCAATGATAGTTAGAAGAATTGATCCTGGTATTCGTGTGAATCAACAGGTTCAATTATTTATCTTATTTACGATCTACATCTTTTATTGGAGTTTTGGGAAGTACTTCACGGGTATTCTTAGAATCAACGTGTTTGACATCCAATTTTATCTCCACGCTACGTCACAGGTTCTTGGTACCACCTTGTAAAGCTTGACGAAGACTATAGATAGCTTGTTCAAGTTTGAAAACATGGTTAGGGAAGAAGGAATTGGCAAACCTAGGTGGTTGAAACATATACACAGTATCAGTTAGTGAGCCTTGAAGGAAGGCCCTACTTATGTTAAGTTGGTGGAGTCCTTAGTATCCAAACAATCTAATTGTTTAATTATGTTGTACCAAAGTTTGACTTTTATTGACCTTTGACCAAAAGGTTCAACTTTTGTTGACATTTGGCCAAAAGGTTGACTGAGATGACCGTTGACCAAAGTTTGACCGAGTTAACCGTTGACCAAAGTTTGACTGAGTTAACTGTTGACCAAAGCTTGACTTAGTTGACCCGATGACCCGTTAGTGAGCTTAACGGTTATGCACGACACATATACTAAGTCATCTTACTTGTACTAGTTATAGAGAAAACAAGTGTTCACCTTCACCCAAATCAGACTAATCATGTAGACAACTAGTCTCTAAATGCCAAAACATGTACCAAACATTTAACAAGTCAAATAGTGCATCATAGATCATAACACTCATCATCAATCATGCTTAATCATTCTAAATTTGCAAGGCAGATTTTGACTCTACATAACCTATTTTTGTACCATATAAAATAGCCAAGGTAAATTATGAAACTTTTACCACGGTAAATTACATTTCTTAGGTTTACAACGATATATTTTTTTATATATATTTACAACATTCAAAAAATCTCAAACATTCATACAAGGCTGCAGCTATTTCAGTGCGCAAAAAAACTAAAAAAGTATACATTCAGCTAAAATTTTGTATTAACCCAAATCATGCAAGACTAATTGGGTTAGATTCCTAACTAAATCCATGATATTTCAGAATTGGAATCAACCTAATTTCTTTTTCCAAAATCAATATATCCAACTAACATTTAAGACCAGAATAAAATTTTTCGAAACGGACTTAACATATAAATTTGTAAAATCATAAACACTATCAATCCTGAATCCAAAAATTACAATTTCTAGTTTTCTGGAAACTAGACTCAATATACAATATCATAGAATCAAGAATCACTCAAAAATACCAAATTAACATCAGTTATAGCATCAACAATAATCAAGAACAAATCTGTCAGCAATCTGTTTACATCAAAACTCAACAATCCAACATGATCAACTCTAATTTTAATATGATTTCATTTGATCATTAACCTTTTGGATATTGGATCTCCCTATGCCAATTTATAAAGACATGAATCAAACCATAATACAATAATCACCTACATGTTTATGTGAGATGAAATCAAAAAATCTTCCAACAAAGTGTTTTTGATCCAAAGAACCAACAAAATGTGTGTATGTATTATACTTGAGAGAAACATTCAAGGATGTATGTGTGTGTCCTAAATTTCGGCCAAGAGGAAGAGAATGAAAGATTTTTTCAACCAAAAACCCTCATAACTCTTATTAATAAAAATCCATTCATAATGTTGATAATAAACATGACATGAATGTTAACATAAATGCATTCTTTTCAATTTTCTCCAAACAAACTTATAATAACTTAATAATAACAATCATGTGACATATACCAGTTTTATAATTCATTTCCTAATCATAACATATAAGTATATAATGCATATAACATGTAGCATGTATAACAAAGTTCATATTTTAACATATAGCACATATATATTTGAATGCATTTCATTTATATTATTTGTAATTTTGTTTTCATGCTATACCACCAACGTGTGCGGACATACTCATGTGTATGCTCACATGACACGTGGCATGCATGTGCATTTTCTAATGGAGTTAACAGAGATAACATAATTTAGTTAACGAAGTTAAGCTAAAAATATTAGGTGTCACACTAATGATCGTACTTAAGGTCTCAATATAATCTTAGTCGGGCTTTTGAGTTTTTATGAAAGCCTTTTCAAACTAGACATGCTTTTGGGCGATTAACGATGCCACTGGGTTTAAATTTGGTTTGATAAACCCATTAACATACGATGAGATTAGGAATGGATTAGGGGGGACATGAGTCCAAGTATGAGAGCATCATACTCATTTTGCATGGTTTCCTCCTTGGAGGAAGTTTTAAGGCTTGGGTGATGGTGGAGGGTTCAAACAAAGGGATTGTAGTGGTATGATATAGTACAAAGTTAGAATTATGGTACTTAGGATTGGGTTTTCATAGGATACAGGTTGTAGATTGGTTGTGTTGAGGAAGCATCGGTGACTGAAGTTTTGATATGTTGATGAGTGTTCTTTTGAAGGGAAGTGACAGGAACACAAGGGTTATGAACAGAAGGGTTTAGTTGTGAGATTGTTTGGCAGGGTGTAATGGGGTGAATGCATGTTTTCCAAACATAGAAACACATCTTCAAAAATTACGCATTCCTTGATTCCATTATAGTATTTTTGTGTATTTCAGGATTCTTGATTACAATAAAAAATATAAAGCAAAAAAGAACATTCACTATAATATAACAAAATAGAGTAAATAAGTAATAAAAATGGAAAGACAGAAGTATATGAAAGCAAAATAAACTGTTGATGATTTCTGTTAAACAGAGATCCTTAAAATAGATTTTGGGTCACCCAGGTGAACTTATACGTATCCCAAGGTACAACAATCACAATAGTAGGTTGTTAAGTGTTGTAATTTATCCATCATCATATACTATATATATCAGGTTATGGAGATGACTCACTGAACACATGGCAGCACTTGAGAGTCCAATGTTGTTGAGACCGGACCGGCCGGTCAGACCGGTTCAACCAGGATTCGGTCCACCGACCGGTCCGGTTATGTGCAGTTCGCTCGCTCCCAGTGAACCGGCCGGTCCGAACTGGTTCAACCGGTCAGACCAAAAAACCAGACCGGTTGAACCGGTTTTCTATGAAAAAAATATTTTTTTCCTAAAAACTTTTTTTCGGCCTTTCCCGTCATTTTTTCCCCGAAATTGTTCGGCCGGTTCGACCGCTTAAACCGGCGACCCGGTAGCCTGTCCGGTTCGACGTCCGATCCGGTTATGAAAACATTGTTTGAGACACGCGCATGACACATTTCACAGGGAGATGAGGTAAGGATACTTAGCTCACACCATGACACTTGTCAATACAAGTTACATACAACATGGAAGGCCTCATATGAGACAAGTTGAAAATGAAATGACATCGTATAAAAGATACTTGTTTAAGTCCTTTTATAAATGTATTAGAGAGATCATGGTCGCAAAACTACTTTTCAATCTTTAAAGGAAATATATTAGAAGTGAGATGTAGTATTAAAGACTATTTTTTACTCATTAAAGGAATATAGTAGATACTAATCTTTAGATTCAATAAGCATATTGAAAGTTAAGAAATTTTGTAGTAGGAGATTGATTTTTAGTCTCATAAAAAACATATTCAGGACTAAAATGACATGATATTTTAGACTAACTTTTTATCTTTAAAAGAGTTAAAAATTTATATTAAGGACTGAAATAACGTGCTTTAGAGACTAATTTTCAGTATTTAGAACAACTATTTAGGGACTTAACTGATATGAAATCACGAGGCTAATGAAATATATTGGGGACAAAAAAGACATGGTTTAAAGATTGATTTTCAATCCTTAACGAAATATAATCAAGACAATATCATGGTATCAAATAATGATTTGCAGTCATTGCAGAAATGTTTTGGGGACTGAAATGATGTGATACTAAGAGACAAATAAAGGAACGAATTTTATGTATTAGAGACTAAGCACTCTTCTCTGTTTGGTGCAACATTATAGGGTTGATTTTTAGTTACTAAAATCACTATTTAGTACCTCAGTCCCCGATAAACATTGGATACTGCTTAAGGAGTATTAGAGACTATTATTTCAGTCTAGTCTTAGATACCAATCTTTTTTGTTATATTTAAACCAAGTCAATCCAACTTTTTAAACATAACTCTTCACTCTGTCTTATTCATTAATTAAAAAAAATCCAACTCAATATGCATCCCTTCAACAACCAAAGATTCAGTTTTGGCCAATATGCATCCCGCCAAACCGACTCAACAAAGCTACACATCGAACATCACCCAACGGTACCGACCCCCAACTACCAACTATGCTTTAATTCAACTGGAACATAATGGGGTATATAAACCTACTAGGGATGCCCAAAACTTTTTTTCATAACCAAGCCGATGTTGAATCAACTATGAATACGGGCGCACCATTTGGTTTTGAAGACGAGATGGTGTCGGAGACACAACCCGATCTGAGCTAACGTGAAATACGATCACACAAATAGAAAGACACGGCCAAACCTCATGGTAGAAAGAAACTTGTGTTGTGGCTGCAAAAAAGAGACGTTCACTCTTGCACGGTGTTGGGTCAAGATCTTGGAAGATCCCGAAGTTGGTGAATGTTTATAATATTAATATTACTAAATTTACTAATATTTTTTCTTTCATTATTTTTTTTAGAAATTATAATTATTTATAACTAGGAAGATTCCCGACGCGTTGCGCCGGGTTGATGTTATTGACAGTCGTACTCGTACAACTTATCGAATCTTGCAGTGCGTCTGTGAGTCGATGTGAATTCGATCGGTAGTAGGTTACGAAACCAGTAATTACCCCCCCCCCCCCCCAAAAAAAAAAACAAAAAACTTTGTTAACACAAAAATACAACAAATTAACATAACAAAAACACGCGTTACGGTTACAAACCGATGACACTTCGATTGGTTACCGGTTACGACCCAAAAAATAAAGCAAACCATAAATTCGTCCACTCTTAATTATGCAAAAAGTGAACATTTTTTAAAAATTAGAAAATGTGGCGAACAAAAAAAATACGCGTGTTGCAGTTGCGAACTGATACGAATTCGTTGATTATGGAATCGAGGGATAAAAACAGTTATAAAAAACCGCACATATTGCATTTGCGAACTAACGCGAATTCAGTCGGAATCGACTTTGACGAAACTAAATCGTACATATAAAACCATGTGTTGTGGTGGTAAACCAACACGGGTTCGGTTGGTATCAGGGTACAACTGCGAAATAAAAGCAATAAGTTAATTCTTCCACATTCAAAATACAACAAATTAACATATTCACATAAAAAAACCATGGCGAAAACCAAAAATATAGGTGCGTTGTGGCCCTTATCTGACGCGGATTCGTCCAGAAGATATCAATGTACTAAATATAACTCACGGAAAAAAAACTTTGGTTGCGACCGCGAGCTGACTCGAATTTGACCGGAATCAATTGGCGATATCAATGATTGAAAAAACCATGCATTTTTCGGTAGCGAAACGACACGAATTTTAAAAGGTAAAACGAGCTGAAAGCAATGAGAAGTTTGGCGACCAGTCACGTAATTGCGTCGCCAAACTTCTTAATTTTTATATATAATTAATATTAAAGTTTACTAATATTTTCTCGAACCATTTTTATAGCCAACGTTTTTGGAAGATAATTCAGGGACTGTTTATCTAAACAAATGAACAAAGACAAAGACTACCGAAAGTAAGATTTTATTTCGGGAAATGAACCGATATAAGCCACAAATGCCAAGTCATCACCATAACATGTCTAATTACTCGAAGAAACATACACTTAGAACAAATGTTGCTAAACAACCTAATCTACACTCTACTTAAAAATTATTGACAAAACCCCTAATTATATTTTCAACTTCAAACAAGAAACTTAAACGAGATAAACCAAACCTTCAAACTTGAAAACACAAGATAAACATTACTTAAATTATCTCCACCTACCCAAACTTCATTGGTCTTGTTCCTCATTGGCACATATTTTATCAAAATCGTTTTTAAACAGTTTGTCTGATTCCCATTTGTATTCGCTGACTTTACTCACCATGTAGTCGTTTTATATTTTCAAGATAGTCTCATAAGAGGACACTAAGACTTTCTGTAGTCTGCAAGTTATTCAGTCGTTTTGAGGCCAAAACGCTAATGTACCCCCCCCCCCCCCCGTTTTGGATGACATTTTGGGGTTCAACGTTATTTACATAACGTTGGTGGTGGATCTTTTTTTAGGGTTTTGTGTGAAAGGTGATAGAGGTAGAAAAGGAGGCGTTTTGGGGGCATTTTCTTAATACACCCACTTTTTGCAAAATGCCTAAAAGCTGACTAAGCGCCACATGACGCAAAATGTCCAAGTGTGCTTAGTTTTGACTACGCATGGTCTAACACTCAAGTGCTAATGGCTACCATGAGAGAACACTAGTACTACAACTAGTAGGTGAACGTATTAATTACCCTTGAAACCAATAACACAAGCTCTTAACAAGCAAGTGTCATTTATAAGAAAAATAACAACCAAAATAAGTATAACAAAATAAATTAATTTAAATAATAAAGAACAAAGAAAACACAAAAAAAAAACAATTTATTTCGCAAACATCTAAGAAATTTCCATCCAATACCCATAGCCCAATCTCTAAACCTAAATTTATAAAAAAAAACCTACTAGGGTATATAAACCTACTAGGGATGCCCAATGTCACACCCCGACCAAAGGCGGCGGAACATGCCGGGGTGCAACGTGATTGGACAAATACACAAGACACTATTTAAAGTGACAATATTTATTCAACTCATTTTATTTCAACAAATCAATAAACAACACATCCCGTCCACACAAACAAGTTGAATACAAGTAGCATTTATATTGTTTGTTTTACTAATATCCTAATGGTCTTGGTAACGTTTTTCGTCAAGTTCTCGAGTCAACAAAAGTCAAACCTGTAACATTTCATAAAATAAAGTTTGTCAACACAAAGATTGGTGAGCAATTCATAAGGTTGAGCATATAAGTATATAGTAATAAAAAGCCACAAAACTTGTATACAAAACAATAAATAATAGCAACAATTTAGATTTTGAAAAGATAAATAGTTCGGACCCTTTCTAAATGGTAACAACCAAGTATACTCGGATCATAGTGTCCATGAGGCTACCCGCCTCATGCTAAAATAGTTATCATTAATAAGAATACATTAACGACACCCTCCATAAGAGAATGCCAAATGGACTCGGGATTTCGATTCGGATCGCGATACCGTCTATAAGGGGATGCCAAATAGATCGGACTTTGTGAGGCCAACCTGCCTTATCATTCAAAGTTTAGCATTCAAGTGTGGCTACCCGCCAAAGCAATAAACATTTAAGCATGTAAGCGTATAGCACCAAATCGAGCATTTATTTAAGTAAAGTATACAGTCACGTTTGTGGGTTTAAAGGTTCAAGTAAATAAAGCATTTAGTTTGATAAGTATGAAATGTCACCCCAAAACAGAAGATGGAAAAAGGGGTATGAAATTACTCACCTTGATTAATGAACCGAGAAATAAATAGATAAATAAATGAAGCTCGAATGGTAAACGAACAGATCCGACTTGAAACGATAAACACCTTAGCTAAAATAAATAATGTAATATATATTAATGAACTTGAAACCATAATGAAACTATATTGGAAACAATGACCGATGATGTCAGGTCCCCGATTTCAGCTGGATCTTACTCAAATCAAGTCATAACTCACACAAATAAATGTGCCGACAAAAGAGTTAATGACGGGTTGCTATATTTAGAAATATTACCGTTTGTTAAAGACGGAATCAATAACAAACATATGGTTGTATAATCAGTATTCAAAGGTAACCAACACAAACAAGATTCACTCAAAGATTTTCATATATATAATATAAATCATACAAAGTGGATAATCGATTTAGGGTTTCTTGAAGGAAGGTCTTATCCGTACTATATTAAGACAGCCGTCACACACACAATATTCTCTCTCAATTAATGTGTATGTCTGCCTTAGGCGGCGTGCCCTAAAACATTCTATTTATAGGCCTGCCACCCTATGATAGCTGTCATTCCTTCTAGAAACCCTAAATGATAAGACATATTCAAGTTACATATTCAGAAATAATCCTAAGTGTAAAACAAGTCTTCCGGGTAGGCTTTGCATCAATCTTGTCTTTCCGAGTATGCTCTGCCATCCTTTAGGACTTCGTAATATAGAAGTGTGCTCGGGATCAGTTTCCGGGTAGACTTTACTTGAAGAGTATTTTACCAAGTAAAATACTCACCGGGTAGACTTCAATCTTCTTGACTTTGTCAGACTTTTCCCGACAAACCCTTACGAGCAACCTTGTTCTTCAATGGTCCCTTCAACTCTTTGTTAGAGAATAACTTATTAGCAAAGTGTGCTTGGTAGCACTGTTCCTTGCTTGAGTTGAACCTTGCCCAATGATACTTGAGATATATCATTAAATCATCAAGCCTACTTGGACCATACTTATTAATCAATACCTTGCCCGCTCTTCCAATTACTTGGCTTCATGAGCTTGGTTAGCCTAAAGCTTACTCGGAAGTGAACTTTACTTGGCTATGAAGAACAAACCTGCTTGATACAGTGCACCATGCCCGGACTTGCATAAACTAGTGAACCTTGCCCGGTAATACACTAATTTGCAAACCTTGCCCGGATTTCCACTAAAGAAGACTTCAAAAAGATAACCCTGCCCGATAGACAAAATATCGTACCCGGCTAAGTAAAAGCTTGCTCGGAAGTCTAAGGTGTGCCCGGATCCATACTTAGCAAGTTCTGAGGAGGTTGAGAAGATTCCAATCTTCCATATGCATAGAACAAGTCTTTGACTTAACAATCCCCCCTTTAGGTCAATTTCTTGACCCAACAATCTCCCCCTAGATTGGAACACCTCAGCTGACCCAAAAAATTTCTATGGTTACTTACACTTAGTCGAAATACACATCAAATCAAAATCAAATTACATAATCAATTAACATAAACAAATTACATATTCAAAAGGTTGTCCGAAGACATTACATATTAAAGCCTAATCTAGGAATTTTGTCTCTTCCATTCATTGTAGGTGGCTTGCTTTCTGTTTGTTAGTACTGATGCAGCTCTCATTTTAAAAATATTAAGGGCTCGGTAATGAGTATGACCTTCTGGTATAACCAAGTCCCTTATATCCATTAGATCTTCATTATGTAAGCAATTCAAGTCTTCATCCTTCTTGATAATCCCCAGTATTTTTCCATCAGAGTTTCTCAGCAAATAATGGTCAACATCTTCTTTGTATTCTACTTAAGTTATGATGCCATTTCTTTGGACTGTATAGTTGGGGCGTGTCATTCTTCTTTCAAGACTTATGCATGTGTTCATATTTGACAAAGGATTCCTATCTCTTACATTCATCTTGAAGTTCCTTTCAGCTATGTCCATCATTCTTAACTTCGCATTTCTCTTTGATTTGTGAAGTTGGGCAGTTCTCCAGTTTCTCTTTTCTTTTAGGAATCTGAATCCTTTGTCAGCTTCATCTCTTAAGAACTTAGAAAGATCATTCATCTGTCTTCCAGCCATCCTGTATCTGTTCTAATAGTCATACAAAGGTAGTGTGGCCATTCTTTCTAGTTTTTCTTGAGTATACTCATAAAAATCACTCCTCACAACTATATCTCTTAGTTGTCTACTTTCCATGATCACTCTTAAGCATTCACACACAGAATCATAGTAAAGTTCTCCTGGAAGATCCACATTTAACTTAGGTCTTGTTGTTCTTTGTTGTGCAGAACTACTTGATTCACCTCTTCCTCCTTTTGGATATCTTCTTGAGATTGGAGGCCTAAAGGGAATAGACTTCTTTGGTTTTCCATGCCTTAAGTTGAAAACTCTAATGTAGATGGCCTCCACCATTCTGTTGGAAGGTTGGCAAGTTCAACAATATTTTCTCCTTGTTCTTTCAGACGGAGCAACATTTTTGCCATGCCAGGAGTGTTTGCCAATCTAGCAGGTACAAACCTTCCATCTGCATAATATCTGGGGTTCTCACCTTCCCTTAGAGCTTTCTCCCATTCAGCCTTTTGGAGATAGAAAAGGTTTTTCAAATCCTCCTTTTCCAAGGCATCAAAAGAGGGTTCATCCATTCCCCTTTGATTAACCATTATGTTCCTCAGAATGTTGATCATCTCTTCATTCTCCCAAGGGACAAAAGGTTCATCTTTAGGTTCATGCTTCACTTCTTGAGGGATTGAGGTTTCATCTGTTCTTACTTGTTCTTTCATCTTCTCCCTCAAAGTCTGAATTCTTCTTCTCTTAGCCTGAGGTTCATCAGATGGTTCAGCTTGTTTGGTAGAGCTCTCATTTTGGACCCTCTTCAGTTTTTCTTTTCTTTTCAGTTTATTGTACTGGTCCAACACTGATTCTCTAGATAGGCTCTCAACAATTTATGGCTTCAAACCTTTTTCCAGCAAATAACCACACATGTCTCCATACTTTTTCTTCAAATCTTCAATCTTTTCAAGTTTCTCATTTTCTCTTACACACTTTTCAATCACTTTTTCTCTTTCACTGTTATACAGATCTTGTAGTTGATCAAAGTTGAAGTGAGACAAATCTTTCTCTGAATAATTGCGCCTTCTGAGATATTCTCTGAATTTCTGGCTATCTCTGTTCTTTTGTTCCATCTTTTTCTTGAAACCATCCCTCTCCTTTTCAAGTCTCTTTTGCAATTGATCATCATCAAGATCAGCCAAAGTTTCAAAACTTATGCCATACCTCCTCAACTTTACAACCAATGGATGATTTCTCTTAGCTTCTCTCATACTTAGCTCAATATTGGCTCTCTGCTCATTAGTTATTTCAACTTGTGGAGATTCAACATTAACAGCTTCACCTCCTTTCCCTTGATCATCATTGTTTTCATCAGAATTATCAGTTTCATCATCCTCTTCAGTTGATACATCAACTGCATCTATATTTGGTTCATCTGAGGGTGGATGATCAGGATTCTGTTTAGTTCTAACAGGGACATCAGGAACACCTGGAATCTGTTGACCTGGTTGCAGTGTCTGCAGTGGAATTGCCCTGATTGGACTTGTATCATTATCACCATCATCATCAGGTGTTTCAATGTAACAATTATTCTTTTCATCCCATCTCCCTCTCTTTGTTTTCCTCTCATCATTTCTTTTCTATTCATCAAACTTCCTCTTTCTTGTATACACTTGCTCAAATCTTTTGGCTCTTTCCATCCTGATTCTGGTGATGTTAGCCATCATTTCTTCAACAATTTCACCAGTTGGCCTCTCAGGTTCCCTTTCAGGTTCCTTTTGGGGCATTTCATATTCATTTTCTGGTTGGCTCTGTGGTTGAAACATACTAACCACCATAGCCAAAGAGTTGTCTGCTTCCTCAACTCTGCTCACATTAATCAATTTCTCAATCACCTCTTGATCAGCCACATCATCAATGATTTCTTTTGCAAGTTTGGCTTGATTGATCAAGGCTTCCTGCTCTTCCATTTCTTCTGGAGTCAGGGTTTGAGCCAATATCTCCCTATCCCTTGTTTCCCTTAAAATATTCTCATGTTCTCTTAAGGCAGCAGCAGCAATATCATCATCTGTAAACAACACATTCTTTTCTGGATATGCCTTGACAGGTTCTTCTTCTGTTACTTTTGATTTTCCCTTGTCTAATCTTCTTCACTTTCTTGAGGGAAATTATCAATATCTCTATCAAGCTCATCCATTTCTTCATCATACCCTACAGTCTTGGAGCATTTTGCTTGTTCAGTTTCTGGTTCAGTGAGTACTATCTCCTCAGTAGCAGTATCTCCTTCATTCATTACTTTAGTATCTACTTCTGTTTGTACATCAGTCAAGACATCAGTAGTTATGTCAGTTAAAACATCTGTAGCTATGTCAGTAGCTGCTACATTCTCCTCAACATCTGTCTTTTCAATCTCATCCACTTTCTCAACATTCTCTTCAACATTCTCTTCATCCCTTTCCACATTTCTCATTTCATCATTTCTTTCTTCATTGTAATCATAATCCTGCTCGCCTATATCTGATCTATCACCTTCATATTCATCATCCTCAATCCTCCTCTCCTCACTACTTTCCTCTCCACCATCATAATCAATCATAATCAATTTCAAACTGTCTACAGTCTCCACAACTGTTACAGTTTCAGCAACGTTTACACTAGAGACGGCATATTCTCATTCTCCCCCTGTTTTGGAGCAGCTGAGGTCTTCTCAAACTCCTGCTCCAGGGCTTGAATTTTCAAATTTGCTTGTACCAACCTCTCTATCAGCATAACATTCTCATTTGTAACCTCCTCATTTCTTCTTTTCAACTCAGCATTTTCTAACATTAAGTCCAGATTTCTTTCAAATAGGTCTGTGCCTGTATGTAAGGTTGTAGGTGGTGATGTAGAAAAAGGTTCAAAATCAGGTTGTTCTGTGGTGTGAGTTTGGAAAGTGGATTGGTGTGGTGATTGTGTATGTGATTGGCTTGGGATAAATGGATCAGAATGACTTGGGCTAAATGTTGGTGGTGTTTGTGGTGTTGGTGATATATGTGTTGAAGGTGCAGGTTGGCTAATGGTTAGGGTTTGGGGTAGGGGTTGAGTGGTTTGATTTGGTGGAGTTTAATTCACCCGCCATTACTTCATCAAGACCATGAATACGAGCAATATCATCACCTACTTGAAGTACGGTACCGGTATTTACAATCTTTACTTCTCTATTATATTGCTCAATACGTTCACGGATAATATTACTAATTTCGTCGGCTTGAATGGTTACCATGAGTATTTCTTAATTCTTTTTTGAAAAAAAAAATCAATAAAAAAAATCAAAAATAATGCCTAAACTAAAGTAGAAGGACTAATCCGTTATTTGTTTCATCGCCGCCAATATGCCAATATTGGCACTGATAGTACGTAAATGTAACTCGTTGTTTAAACAACTATTCAGAGTTCCTAGAGCTCCTTGTAAGGCTTGTTGGAAAACCCGTGTGGTGGTGATGGTATAATGGGTTGGTCGATGTGTAATGGTGATTGTGGTGGAGTTGGAATAGGTTGATTCTCCCCCTGATTCATTGCATCATCAATCATGGCTCCTTTATCCCCTCTTTCATCTCCATCATTATTATCATCTTTATCATCTGAACCATCATCATCACTCTCAACATCATCTCCTCCTTCCTCCTCTAAGCTTAACACAGGCACTGGCATCACATTCAAGTCATGGTCCAACAACCATGGCAAGATCTCAAATGGAACTTCAGAATTGAATCTATTGACAACACCTGGATTCTTAATTCTCTTGTATGTGTCAGGGTTCTGCAGTAGGTGTGTAATTCCTATAGTGGGTAGATCTTTTAATTCACTGTTAAAGATTATCTGCAGGAACCTTGGATATTGTAAAAACCTGTCTTTCTCTGCCTTCTTCAAGTTTGCTACCAGTCCTTCAAATATCATCTTTGAAAAATTGAAGGGTAGATCATACATAATCCCAACAGTAGCATTTGCTAAGTCATGACTCATCAAAGTCCATGATCCTTTTCTTGGAGAAAACCCCTGTATCACATGGTGAATGAGAAATCTATACAGCATCGGAAACATCCCCTTTTGAAACTGCCCATCATGTACATTTCCCTGATAACGTATCGTCTCTTCAAATATTCTCATCAGGTGTGTTGTATTGAAATTTATATGATTATGGTCATCATCGCGTAATTGCAAGCATCGTCTGATCATTCTTTCAGTGACCTGTATTTTTTGTCTTGCAACTGTTGCTTCGATTCTCCGACCATTAATATCATCAACCAGTCTTGCAGATCTCCAGAAATCCAATGAATGATTTCTGTAGATGACAGGGCTTTCAGTGAAAGAAAAACTGGCATTTGATCGAGCCATCCATGTAATCATTGGCGCCACCGGCTCGTTGTCAGGTGTGACTTTCAATAGCGCACACATGTTATGCTTCTTTTCAAAAACATACTTGGGTTGTTCTACTTCTGCCATATCTGAACATCACAATCAAACATATTCAAAGTGAAATTAGTCATAAAGTTCAGTACTTTTGGTAATTTCAATGTATAAAAATGAAGAAGAAAGAGGGAAAAATCATCAAGAACCTGTTCTTCGACAAGTTTATAACCTAAACACATAAACAAAATATTAGTAATCAAATACATAATCAAAGCCCATTATAGTCTAATCGTGATCAGAAAACACATTATTATTGCTTACCGAGTCGGAATTAGAGGGCTGATTCAAGTTAGGGTTTGGATTAATAATGAATGCGAAAGGTCGGTTTGGGTTACTTTGTGAGTAAGCAGTTGCAGTGGAAAGAAAGAGAGGGAAATGTAATGTTGAAAATTTTGCCTAACTCCCTCTTATATACCTTTTGAAAGTGGGTTTTAAATTTTTTTTGTCATTTTGTGAATTATTAGCTGTCAAAAAGTAACATTATCCACTTGATATTTTAAAACAATTTTAAAACATATAACTCTTTATCATTTTAGGCTTAGCAAACCGTACTCGGAAAAGTAAACCTTTGCAAAGTCTACTCGGTATACTTCCACTTACACAAAGCTTACCCGATAAAATATTAAACCTTGCTTGATAACATTTTCTTTTAATCTTATAAGGTTTACCCGATTCCTTGTTATTCACAAACATTGCTTGGTCAAGCTAGATAATTTAAAGTCAAGAAATTATGAAGAAAGCTTACCTGAAATACCAGATTTCTTGAGAACTTAATCACAAGATAAATAATCAAGTATAAAATTTCAAATAAGCATTCTTGCTAGGAATCAATTAAGATACCCAAATAAATTTCTCAAATATAAATCAAGTAACTGAATCTAGCATAAACCCTATCAAAATCAAAGACACATTCAATCAAACACACTTTGATGAATAGTGTGCCCGAGCAACCTTCATAAGATAGTATGCCCGAACAACCTTCTTTACAAAGTATACCCGAACAACTTTCATAGAGTATAAAATGTGCTCGATATGATATCTTGCAGACAGTGTACTCGGAGAGTCAAATTTTGAAATTACCAAATATATTGAGGGAACAATAGTGCACCCGGAATATTTAGTGTGCCCAGAAGACAAAGTCTGCTCGAAAACACTTGTAATTTCAAAGCAAGCATAATCACAAGTAATACATAGCATGCTCGGAATGAAATTAAATATAAAACACCTAAGTGTACTATAGTCTAAAATTTCAAAGAGCTTGCCCGACAATCCTATGTTAGCACTAAGCTTTCTAGGATTAACATATTCACACATCAGGTATGCTTGGGAACTAAACTAAACAGGATAGTCTACCCGAGAAAATTCAAATTATCAAATCATACCCGAAAAAGACAAACTTAGATAAAAGTACCTAAGTGTGCCCGGAAAGGTTATAAAGCATCAAACCTTACCCGAAAATACGTATTCAATCATAAGCAATCAGGCTTGCCCGGAATGTGACTAAAATAGTAACTCTACCCGAATAGTATCAAATACATCAAAGCATTCCCGAAAATAGTAAACTTAGATAAAAACATCTAAGTGTAATCGGAAAGGTTATAAAACATTAAACCTTACCCGAAAAATACATATTCAACCTATTAAAGGCAAAATGCAACACTGTTTGACTTAAACCACTTGTCATAGACATTTCTAAGTTATGTATCATTACAGATCATAGTTTAAGAGAAAATGGTGCATTTAGAGATCAAATTTCAGTTATGTTTCAATTCAAAACAATTTCTTTTGTAAACTGAAAAGATCTCAGGAATGGGATCATATTGACTAAGTAGCTTTCTCAATACTTCATTCTCAGCATTATTATGACTACAAAGACAGGTCAACAGCAGGTTTAGACTTAACATGATTTTCATTTCTTTGGTGATATGATTAAGTTTCAATTAAGTTGCAGAAAATTTAATGGATAACACATATTGTTTTCTGATGCTCCTTATCTATCCTCAAGACTTATTTGGTTTTCTCCAGATCACCTCAATTTGACTTTGACCCCCTGGTTTTGGTTAAAAACTTTTAATGATAGAACATATTTTTGAAAATTTATAAGATATTTCTTTTCAAATCTACAAACATATGTGAGGTTGAACGTTGGACTTACATGCCACGCAAATCGGACTTACAGGCCTATCATTCAGGATGTTTAAAGGACTTATATGATTGCCTCCACCCTTGTAGTTCTGGAATTAACCCTCATGTTTGTATTTTCTTAATAAAAATTTGTGAACAAGTATCAACTTTTGGTTGACAAAATTTTGACATTAAAGTAGTTCACAACTGTTCTTTGTCATTCTTTAAAATATGTTTCATTTTGGGTAACCAAAGACCAACAGGCTTGTGTATGACTGGATAATCACTTTTCTGCCTATCATATGAAAAGATTTATCTAGGAACATGCATAGACAACAATGTAACTCCACACAAATCTTAGCATATTCTTTATATTTATATCACCTTAGATTTTACATATCATGAGAAAGCAACCATACATGTCAATGACTGTACTAAGAGTTCTTTTAGCCTAATAAATCCATATGATTGGCTAAGTAGTCAATGTACTATCATTTCTCATTTGATTCAGTTTAATATTCAATCACCCCAATGTCTCTTAATTAGCTGGTAAATGGTTATTCTGTTTGACCAAGAGTAGTCAACAGGACCAAACATACATTGTGAATATATGTCATTTCAAAGTCAGAGTTATTGACATAGTTTTAAGTAAAGGAATAGAAAACAAGTTATAATTGCCCCAAATGCTTTCAGTTTTCTGGTTGATGGCTATCCTTTTAATCTTTGCAGATTGCAGGACCAAACATACACAAGTGTATGTCCTTCCAACTGGGCAAATGACATAATTTTCAGCAAAGATAACTACCTGAGATTTTACGTTTAAAAAATCCTTCTTTTAAGCTTCTTTAAAGCTTGAACTGAATAATCTTATCATATCTCAGCACCATTAACAACATGCTCATGTTTTGATTCAAAATATAGTTTTTATGCAAAATTCATTAGAAAATTCATTTTATCACTTAATTTTGACATAAAACACATTTTGACGTAAACAGTTGCAGCACATAATCAAATCTTAATCAAACATAACATCATCAAGACAAGCAGACATCACTAACTTTCATTGTCTATCCTATCTTAATAACATCAGAAGATCAGATAAAGCACATATACAAGCAATCATAATCAAGTGATTACTTATGACATCAGATAAGCATTTTATCAGTTTAATCAATTCAAACTACTTATCATAATGTCAAAAACAGTTAACTGACCAACAATCATTAGCATTAATGACACATACATAGCATAGATAATCAGTTAAGCACAAAACAGGTAACAGCAAACAAGTAACATATTCATTCAACATTCAAAGTATGTGACCTCAATCAAGAATAGTCAATTAGCACATTGAGACACACACTAAGCACACATCCTCAATCAGACCTCATCTGAGTTGATCATACCCAGAGCTTTCAGAAGAAAGTTGAATCTGGTTCTATCAAGTGGCTTGGTGAATAGGTCAGCCAAGTTGTCACTTGTGTCAACTCTCTGCATTTCAATCAAACCTTTTTCATTACAGTCTCTAATGAAGTGATGTCTGATTTCAATATGCTTAGTCTTTGAGTGTTGGACTGGATTCTTTACAGTAAAGTATGCAGCAGTATTATCAATGAAAATAGGGGAATTCAGAAAATTCAAACCATAATCCAGCATCTGGTTCTAAATCCATAGAACTTGTGCACAGTAGGCAGATGCAGCAACATATTCAGCTTCTGCAGTTGATATTGAGATAGTTGTTTGCTTCTTGCATTGCCATGACACTAGCTTTTCTCCCAAGAATTGACATCCTCCTGAGGTTGACTTCCTGCTCATGTTGCAGCCATCATAATCACTGTCTGTGTATGCAGTTAGATCAAATGATTGATTCTTTGGATACCGAATCCCCAAATCTAGTATTCCCTTCAAATGTCTGAATATTCTTTTAACAGCATTCATGTGGGAGACTTTTGGACTTGATTGGAATCTTGCACATACACACACAGCAAACATAATGTCAGGTCTTGTAGCAGTCAGGTACATCAGAGATCCAATTTTAGCTCTATATTCATGTTCATCTACAGGCTCCCCCTTTTCATCTGCAATCATCTTTTCTTTGGTGTCCATTGGAGTTGAAGCAGTTTTGTTTCATGACAGTTGAACTTGTTCGAGATGTCCTGCACATATTTAGTTTGGTGAATGAAGATCCCCTCATCTTTTTGCTGAACTTGCAATCCCAGAAAGAAGTTCATTTCTCCCATAGAGCTCATGCTATATTTGGATTTCATCACCCCTTCAAACTCCAAACACATTTGTTCATTGGTTGAACCAAAGATGATATCATCAACATAGACTTGTAACAGCAGCAAGTCTGATCCCTTTCTTTTGTAGAAGAGTGTCTTGTCAATGGCTCCCCTCTGAAAACCATTTTCAATAAGATGATTTGACAGCTCATCATACCATGCTCTAGGAGCCTGATGCAATCCATAAAGGGCTTTGTTTAGCTTATACACCCTGTTTGGATACATAGGATCCTCAAAACCTGGAGGTTGAGCAACATACTCCTCTTCATCAATCTTTCCATTTAGAAATGCAGACTTTACATCAAGCTGGAATACTCTAATGTTCTTTGAGGCAGCATATGCAAGAAAAATCCTGATAGCTTCAAGTCTTGCCACAGGAGCAAAAACTTCCTCAAAGTCTATTCCTTCCTCTTGAAGACATCCTAGTGCCACAAGCCTAGCTTTATTCTTAATCACCAAACCCCTCTCATCCCTCTTGTTTCTGAAAACCCATTTGGTTCCTATTGCATATCTGTCAATTAGTCTATCAACAAGATCCCACACATGTAGATCTCTGAATTGTGCCTCTTTCATGTAAATCTCCAATGATGTTTTCAGAAAGATGATTATTTTCTACATAAGGTGTTTGAACAATCATATCTGTAGACACAGTTGTGTCAAGATTTGACTCATTGAATTCTGGTTCTTCAATGATCAAATCAGTCTCTGCATCATGAAATTCTGGTGCTTTATCATTATGTTGTCCTGAAGTGGATGCACCATTGTTTCCAATATTCAAGGTTTCAAACAAATGTTGAAATCTTGCAGTAGTTACATCTTTTTCAATGGTTTGATTACTTGGATTCTCTTCAGTCTGAACCTGATCATTCTCTACTTCTTGATTATCTTGATTAACCTCTGCATGATCATTTTCAGACTTGTGATTTTTTTCTTGTTCAATAATATCACTTGAGAAGTTCTTCACAAAAGTATAATCCTTTTCTTTTCTAGCAACTTTTTTCCACAATTTTTCTAAGTCCAGTGGTTCCTTCCTTTTCTCTTCAATTACACTGGTCTTGTACAAATGAGTCATCAAAGTCTTCAGGGTAAATCTTGAAAGACCTTATCAACTTTTCATGATCAAACAGCCATGCTGCACCATCAACTGTGCTGAATTGATTCTCATTAAAGATGATGTAAGATGATTCTATGACACTCAGATGGTCTTTCACATATACTCTGTATGCCTTTGAGTGTGTAGAATATCCAACAAAGAAACAATCTAGAGATTTTGTTTGACACTTGTTCAAATAATCCCTTGTGTTCAGAAGAAAACATTTGCATCCAAAGGGCTTGAAAAACTTGATATAAGGCTTTCTGTTGTGGAATATTTCATATGGAGTTTTGTTATGCCTTTTGTTGACAAGCACCCTGTTCTGAACATAGCAGGCTGTATTTATGGCTTCAGCCCAAAAATTAACAGGCAAGTTAGCATCTGCTAACATGGTTCTTGCAGCTTCAATTAAAGTTCTATTTCTTCTTTCTGCAACACCATTTTGTTCAGGAGTTCTTGGAGCTGAGAATTGTTGAAGTATTCCCTTTTCTGCACAAAATTCTTGCATAACTCCATTCTTGAACTCAGTATCATTGTCACTTCTCATCATTTTAACCTTCTTATTCAATTTGTTCTCAATCATTGTTACACATCCCTTAATCAACTCTGCAGTCTCATCTTTGGTACTTAGGAAATAAACCCAAGTATATCTTGAATAGTCATCAATGATCACAAGACAGTGTCTTTTCTTTCCTATACTTGGCACACTCACAGGACCAAAAAGATCCATGTGAAGTAATTCAAGTATTTGATCAATTGAATTGATGAGCTTTGACTTTTGAGAAGATTTGTGTTGTTTTCCTTTCTGACATGAATTACAATGATCTTCCAATTTGAATTCTCTTGTAGGTAATCCAATCATATGCTCACCTTTCACAAGTCTGTTCATGTTCTTCAAGTTCACATGACACAGTTTCCTATGCCACAATTTTGACTCATTTTCAGTGGCTTTGGAGACAAAACAAGTACCACCTCTTGAAACAGCTTCTTTCATGTTGAGCTCATATAGGTTGCCATTTCTAGGTGCCATCATCATAATCATTTCAGGTGTAATCACAAACTCAGGTTTTAAGATGAAACAGTGAGAATCATCAAAACTGACTTTGTAACCCTTATCACACATTTGTGATATGCTCAGTAGATTATACTGAAGACCTTCAACATGAAATACATTATCAAATGAGACTTTTCCATTTGTTAAGATTCCTTTCCCCACAATCTTTCCACCATTTTCATCACTTCCAAATGCTACAGGACCTTCATACTTTTCTTCATAATTGACAAGTGATCTCTTGTCACAAGTCATGTGCCTAGAACAACCACTATCCATATACCATATGTCATTCAGTGGAGTGGACTGTTCCTGCACAAAAGAAAATTTGATTAGTTGAGTGATGAAGTGCAAGCTCTATCAACTTGCAACTCATCAGATTTAGTTTCAGAGGCAGCTTGGGAAGTGAGTGTTGTTGGTTTAGGATCTTCATGAGTGACTTTTAAGTTATCTGAATTATCGGTTTCATAACCACACTCTCTTGGGGTTTTAGCAAGTGAGGTTGAGTTCTGGTACTCAGCTGAGTCAGTGGCATACTCCTTAATCACATAGTCCTTCTTTTCTGAGTAGTCTCTCACATCAGCAACTGTCTCAACCTTAATCTCAGTCTTAGGTTTCCAAAGAAAACCTTGTGGTTCATATCCATGTTTCAATAAGAACTTCTCATCACCTGTCAGTTCTATTGATTTCTTTCTTGAAAAGACACCTTTGTTTCTTATCTTTTCACTTCTAGGTGATCCTTGAGATTCATCAGATTTAACTGATTGAGTTTCTTGTTTGATTCTCGAAGGCTGAGACTTCTTTTTGGTCAGATTTTCATGCTTTTTAGGAGATATACTTCTTCTTGCTGATTTAGTCCCTTGCTTCTTTTTTTTGACATCAGCTTTCTTTTCAATCCTTGTCTCCTTAGCAGATTTGTTTTCTTCTTTTTTCATGGTTTCATTTCCACACACCTTTCCTTTTCCCGATATACATCATACTTCTGTTTGTACAGGACAAAGTCTTGGCCATACTTTGTTCCATCTGGGACATGAAATGGTTGAAATTTCAATCTTTCATTGCATGAGTCTGTGTGGTGACCATATTCATCACACTTCTTGCACCATACCTTGCCTTTGAATATTTCATGTTCTTTTGGTTTCTTGAACCTTTCACTTGGTTTAGGTGTCTTGACTCCAAGAGTCTTCTGAGTCTTCAGACTATCAAAATCAATAGAGAAAGGCACAAATTCTTCAATTTTGATGTTTTGTCATTCAACTTTGCTTTTAACAAAGACAACTTTCTCCATTTTCATAGGTTCCTCATCACTTCTTTCTCTGTGTCTTGACTGTCTTTTCTCATAGTCTTCCATGGTTTCTACTTCTCCAACATCAAGTACTTCATGACTGGAAAAGATTGGATAAACAGGGATAAAATTTTCTAAATCAACTTCTTCAGTTACTCTCTTCTTTTTATTTTGTTTTATCCTTTCCAACACGTCCTTGCTTGGTGGCTTGACTGCATCGTAGCTTACCTTTCTCTTTTCATAACTGTCATAGGACACATTCTCTCTTCTCATTTTCACATTCTGCTTCTTCATTCTAGGTGTTACAGGTGGATACTTAGGGAGTTTGTCAATGGATTCTGGTTTCTTATATCTTCTTTCTCTTTCAGCTTCTTTGATCTGTTCATATGTGATCTGACCACTCAAATCACTCAGATCATCTTGATTGAGATCATTAGAATCAAATTCATCCTCAGAGACTTGAACTCCAATTGACTTATCTTCTTTTACTTCTTCTTTCACAACAAATTCACCTTCTTCATTCACTTCAACATTTCTGTATAAATCAACAAATTCTTCTTTATCTTGAAAGACATCTCTGAACTGTTGCAGGTATGCATCTATTTTCTCTTTGTCAACTTTGGGCATAAAATTGTTATTGAATGGAGGTGGAACTGCTTTGTATTTGTCTTTGTCCTTTACTTGATTTAGTATACCACATATGTTTCCTGTAGAGATCAAGTTCTTCAGGAATTCAACTTCAACTTGAAATTTTGTGTTCTTCACCTTTTCTTCAACTAACATCTTCTTTAGTCCATCTATCTCAGTGATATATCTGGTTTAGGTTCTGTAACTGATCATGCAGTCATCTTCCAGACTTTTAATCTTTTCTTCACTGATCATCTCACTGGCTTCATACCCATTGATGATACTCTGTTTCCTAAAACACTCACTTTCCATCTTGCCTACTTTTGTTTTCAATTCATTGATAATTTCATTTAAATCAACAGTAGGAGCATAGTGTACCTGCGATGATGAACCAACTTCTTTTTCAATCAAGGCCATGAAAGCCACATTTGCCCTCTTGATGTCATCTGCAATATCTTCTTCATGATTACTCCAATCAAAGTTACCCTCATGCTGTGAAGTTACAGCCACATTCCCTTGATTTCTTGGTTGACTTTGGTTTGATGGAACTGGATTGTTTGGAATAGTTTGATTATTCTAATAGTTGTTCCTTTGAAATCCTTGATTCTGTGGCACAACTTGCTGATTATTGTTCATTGGAGGCTGTTGGAAGTTGTTGAAGTTGGGGTTATAGTTGTTGGAGTTGTGGTTATTGAAGTTGTTCCTTGGCTGAGTCTGTTGTTGAAGCTGATGCTGCTGGTTTCTTGGTGGGTTTTGAAATTGATTCACTTGATAATTCCTTGGCATGTTGCATTCTCTAGCAAAATGACCGGGCTGTTGGCAGTTGTAACAGATGGCCCTTGACTTGTCAAACCCAATCCTTTCATTTGGCCCTGATAGAAGTGATCTACCAGTTCTGTTATACAGCCTCTTGCTTCTGAGTGCCAACATGGCAGGTTGCCATTTCAAATCCATGTCCTCCAAATCATCTGCATCAATTTGCTCCAAATCATCTTGAACAATTCTTGTATGAACCATGCTCTTTGCCACAAAAGCATTATAAGATTCAGTGAACATTGATAGTAAACCATGATAGTCTGATCCATGATTTCCATTTCCACCAACAAAAGGTGTATGTCCACTAGCCACTGAGGTTGAATCATGTTCTTCTAGGAGTTGGACATTAAACCTTTGCTGATTTTGGGAGTTGCTTGAACTACCACCAACAAAAGCCTTCGGTATGTCAACACCATGCTCAATTGGTTCTTCAATGATGGGAATCTGTTGTTGGTTTTTGGTTGACAAGTTCCCCATAGGTGCAATGAGAGCATTGGTTACTTGAAAACATGGCTTCTCTTCTTTGATCATTTCATTCTCAATCATTTCTATTTCTGCAGCTTGAAGGAAACATACTACATCATCCACCTTCAATTCATTGAAATTGGGTTTTTGAAGTATGAATTTGCAGGCAGTGTACCATTCTTTGGGCATTGAATTGAGCAATATGGTATTTAGATCAAAATCAGTCATGACATAATCAGTTGTCCTCAACTCATTCATAATAGCTAGAAAACGTTATAGTATTGATTTCAATCTTTCTCCTTCCTTATACTTGAACCTTTCCAACTGTTGCTTCAATCTTTGTTTCTTTATATTCTTCAGTTCAATATTTCCCTCATACATCTCAAGTATGGCATCATACATTTGTTTGGCAGTTGTATGATGTGCCACCTTGGTTAAAATCTCCCAAGACAGTCCTAGCTTAATCATAGCTAAGGCCCTGTCATCCACCTTTCTCATTCTTTCTCTTACAACATCAGTTCCAGCTGTGTTTGCACCTTCCTCAACTGCAGCTTGTGGACCATTCTTGATGGAGTTCCACATATCAACATCATTGTAGCATACGGCTGCTTCAAAAAGCACTTTCCACTTGGTAAAGTTTTCCTGTCCATACAATCTTGGTATCTTGTTAGTAGATACCTCTTGTTCCTCATATCCAGACATTTTCAAAGACTTAAAATCAGTTTCTTTGTAGAGAGCAAAGTTTTAAATAATCAGATCTGAAAACAGGTTGTTCAGATCTGATGTGTCTGATACGATTGGAGCAAGATTTAGATATAAAGATTAAAGCTTTAATTGAAATAAGGAAGAGAAAACACTGGTAGATTGTAGATCTGCAAGAAAAAAGAAGAACAGAGCTGCTGACGTCACGAATCAATGGAACAGTGGTGTGCTTACGTCATCTTTCTTCAAATCTTCAATCAGCAACAAGAATCTTTCCAAAATAGCAGTAATGGCTCTGATACCACTTGTCAGGTCCCCGATTTCAGCTGGATCTTACTCAAATCAAGTCATAACTCACACAAATAAATGTGCCAACAAGAGAGTTAATGACGGGTTTCTATATTTAGAAAGATTACCGTTTGTTAAAGGCAGAATCAATAACAAACATATGGTTGTATAATCAGTATTCAAAGGTAACCAACACAAACAAGATTCACTCAAAAGATTTCCATTTATATAATATAAATCATACAAAGTGAATAATCGATTTAGGGTTTCTTGAAGGAAGGTTTTATCCGTACTATATTAAGACAGCCGTCACACACACAATATTCTCTCTCAATTAATGTGTCTGTCTGCCTTAGGCGGCGTGCCCTAAAACATTCTATTTATAGGTCTGCCACCCTATGACAGCTGTCATTCCTTCTAGAAACCCTAAATGATAAGACATATTCAAGTTACATATTCAGAAATAATCCTAAGTGTAAAACAAGTCTTCCGGGTAGGCTTTGCATCAATCTTGTCTTTCCGAGTATGCTCTGCCATCCTTTAGGACTTCGTAATATAGAAGTGTGCTCGGGATCAGTTTCCGGGTAGACTTTACTTGAAGAGTATTTTACCAAGTAAAATACTCACCGGGTAGACTTCAATCTTCTTGACTTTGTCAGACTTTGCCCGACAAACCCTTACGAGCAACCTTGTTCTTCAATGGTTCCTTCAACTCTTTGTTAGAGAATAACTTATTAGCAAAGTGTGCTTGGTAGCACTGTTCCTTGCTTGATTTGAACATTGCCCAATGATACTTGAGATATATCATTAAATTATCAAGCCTACTTGGACCATACTTATTAATCAATACCTTGCACGCTCTTCCAATTACTTGGCTTCATGAGCTTGGTTAGCCTAAAGCTTACTCGGAAGTGAACTTTACTTGGCTATGAAGAACAAACCTGCTTGATACAGTGCACCATGCCCGGACTTGCATAAACTAGTGAACCTTGCCTGGTAATACACTAATTTGCAAACCTTGCCCGGATTTCCACTAAAGAAGACTTCAAGAAGATAACCCTGCCCGATAGACAAAATATCGTACCCGGCGAAGTAAAAGCTTGCTCGGAAGTCTAAGGTGTGCCCGGATCCATACTTAGCAAGTTCTGAGGAGGTTGAGAAGATTCCAATCTTCCATATGTTCCATAGAACAAGTCTTTGACTTAACAATCCCCCCTTTAGGTCAATTTCTTGACCCAACAGATGAGGTTTGGTTGTAAATCGGATTACCGGTTAATTTGTTAATGATTATGGACTCGTACTTAATTGATAATTTAAAATAAAATATTATTATTTTATTGAGCTTTTAAATAACTAAACCAATATCAAAAATAGAAACAAGACGGGCTTAATTTAAGAGTTCGGTTTTATAAAAATGAATAGATAATAAAGCATATAATGATGTTATTAATGATAAAGATAGTAATGATAATAATGACTTTAAAAATAGGTTTCATTTATATATATATATATAGATATATAAGATAATGATGTTAATAATAATAACAATAATTATTTTTAATAATACTAATATAGTATAATAATTATAACAATAATTATTATTAATAATACCACTATTAATAGTTATAGAATAGAAATCTTGGTATTAATTATAATGTTGTTGATAAAAAAAATGATAATAATAGTGAATAATATTGCTAGTAATAACGATACCATACTCGATTTTGGTTCGATTACTAAACGAGTTCACAAAATAATTATAATAATATTGTTGTTAATAAATAAATGATAGAAGTATGATTTTAATAAATAATAATATGATCCTTATTAGCAATAATAGCAACTTTAATATTTATAATAATAATCATAATAATAATAATCCATTTATTATGAAAATAATAGTAAAAACAATTGTTTTGTTAATGATAATAATAACAATAATAATAATAATAATAATAATCGTTAAAACTAATAAGTTTTATATATTTTAATCGTTTTACACGAAATATACAACTTTTAAAAAAGATAACACGAAATCGGTTTTAACATGGGACTCGAACTTGGGTTTGACAAGTCGACTCAACAATCCAATCCCGAAACAAAATCTGTTAACAGTCATATTCCATATTTTATATAACCAATTAAAACCAAACTCTTTCCCACAACATAAACACCCAATAACCCTTTCCTTAATCCGTTTAATTAAATCCGAAAACGAACTCGATAATGAAATCTTATAATTAAACATCAAGTATTATGTTAAGCCGAGCAAAAATCTGTAAATTAACAATACCTACACGAAGCCGGAGAGGAGGGAAGCACGGGATTTGCCGAAACCGATTCCGGCCGTCGGAAACGAAACCAATCGGAGAGAGATGAAGCGAGAGAGAGAAAGAGAGGCCGAGAGAGATAGAGATATCGAGGAGAGAGAGTGAGCCGGAGAGGGTGAACCAGACGGCGACACACCGGTGGCCGGTTTGTTCCGGTCAACGGAAAAACGTGTAGAGAGATGGAGAGACGAGCACGGTTTTCCGGTCGCCGGAAAAGCGACCGGAGAGGGGAAAGGGAGTGCTCGGCTCGCCTGAGTTCGGAGAAAGAGGAAGGATAGTGTGGTGACGGGTTTGAGGGGGTGGCTGAGATGGTGGGAATCGCCGTCGTCGGACTCTCGCCGGAAAGTCGCAGCTGTCAGAAATCGGCAAGGGGGAAGGGGTGGTTTTGGATTGCTGCAGTGGAGGTGGTGGTCAGCAAGGGGGCAGCGGCAGCCGCCGGAAATCGGCCAGGTGGGGGTGGCGGCTGGTTAAGAGAAGAGAGGGGGGGAAGAAGATAATAATGTTAGGGTTAGGGTTATATTTTTGTTATATATATGTATTATATGTATTTTCAAAATAACCCCTCAAGTTTCAAACAAGTTTAAATTGAGTTTAAAGGTTCTTAAAACTCATAACAACTTTACGAAAAATCAGTTTGGACCCTTTATGTTTTCTTAACGACTCTATAATATGACAAACATCGATTTATTGATGATCGAGGTCTATATAATATTATATATTAATTAATTTAGGTTCTAAAAATGATTGAGTCGGTTTTGCAAAATAAAAGTTTACAAAACTAATATAACTCAAAACTCAAATTTGACGAATGTCACACCCAGCAAAATTATTCATGACCAAGCCAGTGTTGTATCGACTATGAATATGGGCGCCCCATTTGGTTTCGAAGACTAGACGGTATCGGAGACACAACCCGATCCGAGCCAACGTGAAATGCGATCACACAAAAAGATAGACACAGCCAAACCACGAGGGAGAAAGAATGTTGCGTTGTGGATGCAAAAAAGAGGCGTTTACCCTTGCACGGTGTTGGGTAGAGATCGAGGAAGATCTTGAAGTTGGTGAATGTTTATAATATTTATAATAATAATATTATTAAATTTACTAATTTTTTTTTCATTATTTTTTTTAGAAATTATAATTATTTATAATATTAAAGTTTACTAATATTTTCACGAATTTAAAGAAAACTTTCAAAGGATAAACATTTTTGGAAGATAATTCAGGCACTGTTTTTCTAAACAATTGAACAAAGAGAAAGACTACCGAAAGTAAGATTTTATTTCAGGAAATGAACCGATATAAGCCACAAATGCCAAGTCATCACCATAGCATGTCTAATTACTCGAAGAAACAAACACTTAGAACAAATGTTGCTAAACAACCTAATCTACACTCTACTTAAAAATTACTGGCAAAACCCCTAATCATTTTTTCAACTTCAAACACAAGAAACTTAAACGAGATAAACCAAACCTTCAAACTTGAAATCACAAGATAAACGCTACTTAAATTATCTCCACCTACCCAAACTTCATTGGTCTTGTTCCTTCATTGGCACATATTTTATCAAAATCGTTTTTAAACAGTTTGTCTGATTCCCATTTGTATTCACTGACCTTACTCACCATGTAGTCGTTTTATATTTTCAAGATAGTCTCATTAGCGGACACTAAGACTGTCCGTATTCAGCAAGTTATTCAGTCGTTTTGAGGCCATAACGCTAATGAACACCCCCCCACCGTTTTGGATGATATTTTGGTGTTCAACGTTATTAACATAATGTTAGTGGTGGCTCATTTTTTAGGGTTTGGTATGAAAGGTGAAAGAGGTAGAGAAAGAGGGCGTTTTGGGGGCATTTTTCACCACACCCACTTTTTGCAAAATGCCTAAAAGCTGACTAAGCGCCACATGACGCAAAATGTCCAAGTGTACCTAGTTTTGACTACGCATGGTCTAACACTCGAGTGCTAATGGTTACCATGAGAAAACACTAGTACTACAACTAGTAGGTGAACGTATTAATTACCCTTGAAACCAATAACACAGGGTCACAAGCTCTTAACTAGCAAGAGCCATTTATAAGAAAAATAACAACCAATATAAGTATAATAAAATAAATTATGTCAAATAATAAAGAACAAAGAAAACACAAAAAAAATGTTTCGCAAACATCTAAGAAATTTCCATCCAATACCCATAGCCCAATCTATAAACCTAAATTTATAAATAAAAAAAATCTACTAGGATATATAAAACTACTAGGGATGCCCAATAAAATTATTCATGACCAAGCCGGTGTTGTATCGACTATGAATATGAGCACCCCATTTGGTTTTGAAGACTAGACGGTATCGAAGACACAACCCGAGCCGAGCCAACGTGAAATGCGATCACAAAAAAAGATAGACATAGCCAAACCACGAGGGAGAAAGAATGTTGCGTTGTGGATGCAAAAAAGAGACGTTTACCCTTGCACGGTGTTGGGTCGAGATCGAGGAAGATCTCGAAGTTGGTGAATGTTTATAATATTTATAATATTAATATTATTAAATTTACTAATATTTTTTCTTTCATAATTTTTTTTAGAAATTATAATTATTTATAATATTAAAGTTTACTAATATTTTCACTAACTTTTTTTAAAGACAACTTCCAAAGATTAAACATTTTTTGAAAAGATAATTCAGGCACTGATTTTCTAAACAAATGAACAAAGAGAAAGACTACCGAAAGTAAGATTTTATTTCAGGAAATGAACCGATATAAGCCACAAATGCCAAGTCATCACCATAGCATGTCTAATTGCTCGAAGAAACAAACACTTAGAACAAATGTTGCTAAACAACCTAATCTACACTCTATTTAAAAATTACTGGCAAAACCCCTAATCATATTTTCAACTTCAAACACAAGAAACTTAAACGAGATAAACCAAACCTTCAAACTTGAAAACACAAGATAAACGTTACTTAAATTATCTCCACCTACCCAAACTTCATTGGTCTTGTTCCTTCATTGGCACATATTTTATCAAAATCGTTTTTAAACAGTTTGTCTGATTCCCATTTGTATTCACTGACCTTACTCACCATGTAGTCGTTTTATATTTTCAAGATAGTCTCATTAGCGGACACTAAGACTGTCCGTATTCAGCAAGTTATTCAGTAGTTTTGAGGCCATAAAGCTAATGAACACCCCCCCCCCCACACACCGTTTTGGATGACATTTTGGTGTTCAACGTTATTTACATAATGTTAGTGGTGGCTCATTTTTTAGGGTTTGGTATGAAAGGTGAAAGAGGTAGAGAAGGGGGGCGTTTTGGGGGCATTTTTCACCACACCCACTTTTTTGCAAAATGCCTAAAAGCTGACTAAGCGCCACATGACGCAAAATGTCCAAGTGTGCTTAGTTTTGACTACGCACGGTCTAACACTCGAGTGCTAATGGTTACCATGAGAAAACACTAGTACTACAACTAGTAGGTGAACGTATTAATTACCCTTGAAACCAATAACACAAGGTCACAAGCTCTTAACAAGCAAGAGCCATTTATAAGAAAAATAACAACCAAAATAAGTATGGGTGCACCATTTGGTTTCGAAGACTAGACGTTGTCGGAGACAATCCCGAGCCGAGCTAATGTGAAATACGATCACACTAAAAGAAAGACATGGCCAAACCTCAAGGTAGAAAGAAAGTTGTGATGTGGATGCAAAAAAGAGACGATCACCCTTGGACGGTGTTGGGTCGAGATCTCGGAAGATCTCGAAGTTGGTGAATGTTTATAATATTTATAATATTAATATTATTAAATTTACTAATACTTTTTCTTTCATTATTTATTTTAGAAATTATAATTATTTATAATATTAAAGTTTACTAATACTTTCTCGAACTTTTTTTAAAGCCAACTTTTATTTATTTTAGAAATTATAATTATTTATAATATTAAAGTTTACTAATACTTTCTCGAACTTTTTTTAAAGCCAACTTTCAAAGATTAAACATTTTTTGGAAGAAAATTCAGGCACTGTTTTTCTAAGAAAATGAACAAAGAGAAAGACTACCGGATGTAAGATTTTATTTCGCGAATGAGCCACGATATAAGCCATAAATGCCAAGTCATCACCATAACATGTCTAATTACTCGAAGAAACAAACGCTATGAACAAATGTTGCTAAACAACCTAATCTACACTCTACTTAAAGCTTACTAACAAGACCCCTAATCATATTTTCGACTTCAAACAAGAAACTTAAACGAGATAAACCAAACATTCAAACTTGAAAACACAAGATAAACGTTACTTAAATTACCACCTACCCAAACTTCATTGGTCTTGTTCCTTCATTGGCACATATTTTATTATAATCATTTTTACACAGTTTGTCTGATTACTAGTTTGTCTGATCACTACAACAAAAAGGGCTTTTTAGAACCTTTTGTGTGGGACCCTTTTAAAATAGGATCCTAAAATCTATTTAATATGACAAATGAACATTTGGGGTCCTTTTACAATATATGCTACAGAACCGATGTCCTAAAAAGTTATTTAATAGGACTGATGATTCTTTGGGGTCGTATTATCATATAACTTAATAAGACACTTAAAATGTAAATCCTAATAAAGTAATATATAAGACATGCAGTTGTTGGTGTCCCATTATGTGGTAATGTAATAGGACACTTTATCACTGGAGGTCTTATTATAACATAACTTAATAAGACATTTTGTAGTTAAGTCATAAATGTTCGGTGTTATAGGACTCTTTCTAGTCGAAGTCATATAAGAACATAACTTAATGGGACATTTTACAATATGGTCATATAAATTTAACAATATGGTGTTATTATAATACACCGTAATAGGACATTTGTTTGTTTAGTCATAAAACATCTGGTTTATAGGACACTTATTCGCTAGAGTTTTATTATAACATAACTTAACAAGACACTTGACACTTGAAACTTGAGTCTTATAACTTTAACCTTTATAGAACGCTTAATCATTGTGGTGTTATTATAATACATCGTAATAGGACCCTTGATATTGTAGTCATAAAACATATGTTTTATAGGACGCTTATTCGCTAGAGTTTTATTATAACATAACTTTAAGCCCGTATAACTTTTATATTTCTTAAGTGGGGGCTAGGCCTAGAGGTTACTTCTAAGGAGTGGGTAAGGAGGCTGCTTCAAAAATTAGCACATGCCTACATGAATTTATTGAAAAACTTGGTGTGGTGTAGAAATTATTAATAAATTCGGGAGAAGAGAGGTAAATTTAAGTGAAGGAGTTTCATGGGTGGAAAATATTGTAAAGGAGGTAAATTTCAATGAGTCTCAAAATGATTAATTACGGAGGGAATTTTCTGTTAGCTTGGAGGGAATTTTATAAATTTGGGATGGTAACTTTGACAATTGTAAACTGCTAAACTTATAAAAAGATATGCAACGATTTTTCACTATTCTTTATAAATTATAAGCGAAATTGCATCATCTAATTAAATAAAAAATTATTAATATGAATAACAGGTTATTGCAATCAATCGTGTAACAAGTTTGGGATTTATTGTTATAGTATGTGTGAATAACTTTTAAGAAAGAGTATATGGTTTGCTTTAATCACATTACACAAACGAAACATAACCATGAAAATGTATAAAAAAATAGTTTGAAATCTATAGTTTACTTCATCGAATTAAGAGAAATTTTCAATTTCAGTTTACGTTGTATTCTTTGTTTAATCTGGTTAACTTTGAAAAAAAAAACATTTAAGTTCTAGTAATTAATATATGTTGTAGTTATAAAATCTAAACGTACATATATAAATTAAAATTTGTGATTTTTAATCTTATAAATCTACAAAATAGTCGTATGAGAGTCATGATTGGTAGGTGTAAGTGATAAAAATGACGATAGGAGTCTTTATGCGTTGTATACATCTTATTTTCCTAAGAATCACTATATTAGACCGTAAATAATGTGATAAACCATTGTTTGACTTGTATTTACTAAGATGTTGTTTATATTCTATAGGTAAAATGTATGCAATCTGTGAACCACATCTGCAGATATCTTTGAAAAGAAGACTTTGTTTTTTTAACGTCTATAGAATGTTAAAATAATTGGTGGTGGTGTACGAACTGTGGTAGTAGGTGGTGGTGGATGGTGATAGTGGTAGTGGTAATTGACGGTGGTGGTGGATGATGGTGGACGATTGGTGGTAGACGATGGTGGTGAGGGGTGGTGGGTGGCGGTGGTGGTGGTTGTGGTAGTGGACGGTGGTGGTGGACAATTGGTGGTAAACGATGGTGGTAGGTGGTGAAAGGTGGTGGGTGGTGGTGGTAGTCGACGATTGGTGGTAGACGATGGTGGTAGGTGGTGAAAGGTGGTGGGTGGTGGTGGTGGTGGTAATGGACGGTGGTTGTGGCCGACGTTGGGTGGCGGTGGTGGTGGTAGTGTTGGGTGGTGGTGGCGGACGATGGATGGTGGGGTGGTGGTGGCGTACGATGGATGGTGGGTGGTGGTGGCGGACGGTGGGTGGTGGTGGTGATGGATAGTGGGTGTTGGTAGGGTGTGAAGAAGTTAGATATTAGCGTATTTTTTAAAACCTTAAAAGCATTTTTTAGGTCTTTAAAAAAAACTGTCTTCAGAGGCTTATGTCTGCGCGCCTACAGACATAAGCCCATTAAAGACATTTTAAGCAAAAACAAACAGAACCTAATAATAAAAAACATACATATTAACAAGTCATTTATATATTTGTGTGACCTTTGTTGACCTTACTTAAATGACCATAGTTGACCATAATTGACTAATACAACCATCGTTAACCAATGCTAATCCTAAGTGGCCATAGGTAGCCCATATTTGTCATAACTTTCCGTATAGCCCCCATTGACCATCATTAATCAACATCGATCCTATTAGACCCAAACTTTACCAACATCAAGCTTAATTGCCCACTCTTAATTAATATTAACCCTGACTTACCAATATCGACCATCATTAACCGATATTCGTCATCTTAGACCACTATGGGTCATCATTGGCTAAGGTTGACAATGCTTTCAAATCAACCACCATTGGCCATCATTGATAATAAATCAGTCGATAAAAGTTTTATTCATGTACATTAGCGAATAAAAGTTTTTCGTTAAGACCTACGGGTCTTTTTATATTGGCTCGGCCGAGGTATTTAAATTTTCGGAGATGCCCTGTCCCAATATGATGAATTTATTTAGTAGCCTATTTAAAGGATTCGTTAGTCATTAAAAAAAAGTTGTGTGAACATATTTGCAACCAAACTTTTACCCTGTCCCAAGTTCTTTAAAATGCGTTTGCGAGCTATTTGTGTTGGGTTATTATTGTACAAACAATTAGATGATTATTTAAAGTTAAAATATCCCCATTTTTAACCCTCTCTTCGTTCTATCTTCTTTCTTTAACCCTATAAAGTTTTGGTACAGGGACGTCGACCTCACTCGTCTCTCAAGTGTTTGATTTTTCTGATCAATTCAACCTCTTACTGATTCAAGGGACATGCTCAATTATCAGGATATTAGGTCCGGTCGACTTTGGATACGTAGTTCTTGAACTATAATACCCTTATGCTTAATTTATGCTACAACTAGTTACTGTGATAGTGTTATTAATCCTAAATTTTGGGTGATTTGCTCATATTAATTTAGGCGTTGTTCATCTTGGTTCGATATCTACAAAATTGGGGCAATTTGCAAAGATCAGGTAATTGTTACTTCAATTGGCTTTGTTCATCAATTTTTCTGACCTTCTTTCGTTTTTGTGTGAGTCTGCCTTTTTTATCGGTTCAATATCTGCCATCTTCTTTGGTTTTGCTCAGAAACCTGTGCAATTGATCCTTGTGTCTTTCCATTGGCAAAAGTAAGCAACAGCCTCCGGTGTAATACCATTTTAATTTCCCAAAGTGATTTATATATTGAATGAATGTTGAATGCATTTTTTGGACTATTCCAGCTTTAGCATTTATGTTCTTATCATTTTTTATTGTTATATCTTAGTATTTTTATTTAATCCCGAAGAAGACTATTACTATCATGTTCATTGCTGATGGTTGATGGTTATGTTGCTGCAAATAAGATCGTAATTATGTTGTATGGCTACCAATCAAGATGTTGTTAGTTGTTAAATCTACCAGGTGGGTATATCCTATAAAATTCATATGTAATTATTTCAATATTTTCTCCTGATCTTTTGAGATTCTCTTTGGTTCTTATCCATAGAGAGGAGAATAGTAACAATAATAATACAACTAATAATAAAATCAGCAAATAACGTTTAGCGCGGTAACATTTTAGAGAAGGAAGAGCAAGACCAATATGTAATGATCATAATATGGATTTGGATTTGTTTTTTTTTTCTTATCGATTGCATTTATCAATTTTGTGACGAGATTTAGTTATTTTACTACACTTTATTTGCTAGGTGATTAGTGATATCCATGCTTATTCAAAATTAACTTTCGGGCAAACCATTTTTTGGACTTTATTATTGCCGAACGGGCCAATGGGTAGTTTTTGGTATGGGTTTGAAAATGGTAAGTTGTGATGACCCAAGAGTCAAAACGGGCTTGAAGGATAATATTTTGTGCGAGTTGAAAAGGGTGAGGTTGGGTTTATCCATAAGTCAAAACGAGACGAAAATGTGCCTTTCGTTAGGCTCAAAACAAATTCTAACCTCTTAATCAAAGTTAAATTTTAGTCAAATTGTTTCTTAAAGTCGATTATCTTCTTTAACTAGAACATGTTGCCCTGCAGTGCTAGTTCGATATTTTAGGGAGCTTAGGTTAGAGTGGGCCGACTTCAATGTAGATGTTTATTCCGCTTCATCAGTTAAAGTCAGCTTTTATAGCACATATCGAAATGGGACCGACTTGATTAATTGGCAGCCAAATTATTATGCCTCTCGGCCACACAATTGAACACGAAAGGTAACTTTGTATTGTATTTTTAAAATCTTTTTCATGTTCATAGTTCATAAATGCTTACAGTTTATATATTTTATTTTTCATGTAGATGCTTGAAGTTGTAATACTTGAAGATCATGTACTTGGTCTAGAGGATCTGTTTAATCAACTACCTGTCTATTTTTGTTCAAGAATCGCATCTCTCCAATCCAGTACTTCGAATTGCTAAGTATGTTTTATTTAACTTTGTTATTGGTATTATGTTTTGGATTAATTCGATTTGGAATTTTGTATGGGCAAAATATTCTATTGCGATGCAACTTCGTAATTTAGCTTTTAATTCATATTCCTAAAGATGAAACATCACATGATATATCTATTTAGAGTTGTTTTGTTGAGTGATAAATTACTATTCTTTTTTTTTTTTTTTGAAAAGTTTGTACTTATGTATGTTAAAACAACAAATTATTAAAAAACAGTTTCACTTTAACTTTTAACCAACACATGTGGTTTATCTAAATTTTTTTTTGGTTAACCCAAGGTTTGCTTGATAATAGAATGCATACAGAACCCTACACTAAATTTAGGTTAGTACTATAATTATATCTTCATTGGTGGTCAATTAGTCACTATAATTTGTAGGTTGAGTTGGGTATATGTACAATTTTTTCTTTATTTGGTTATAATGTATCTTATTAGTTATTATATTCATCACCAGGCTCAAAGCACCTAAAACATTATATTTGTCTAAATTCTAATAGATTGCTAAGTGAGATACCTGAACAAGTTGGATCTGTGGTAGAGAAAACATCCAACTGAAGTCTAAATGTGAAGAACTTACTAGTACCATGGTCCAGTTAGAAGCCCAGAAGCCCAGGTATCCAAGATGAAAGGGTCGAAGGATGATTCTAGTGTTGCACCTGTTACATCGTCATCTTTCCCCATTGTAACCAGTGGACCTCCACGTTTACGGGTATTTTTCTATATAAATCTTTAGTGTTCAACATTTTGTAAGTTATCTTTTATACTTCATTAGAAATATGTTATAAACAATAGGCATGTTACTATATTTTGCACAAAATACATGGTCAAAAAGAGGATTAGTATGTAATTTGGATACTTTGTTAGACTTGGGGATATAGAAGTTGCAAAATAGAGGTAAATCTTTAGTTTGTAGACTCATCCAATAATTTATTGTAAGTTGGTGATTAATAACGGTTACATTGGGCTACACTAGAAAACAACAATGTCTATTGATGTTTTTATTCAGATTATTTTTACAATAAAATGTTAACGTACCTGCTAGTGTAAAACCTTCTTTTTTGTAAAATGATTTTTGCACTATAATGGCTCGAGTTTAATATATAACTGTTTTTTGAAAACTAAAATCTAGGGCGTAGATGAAGTTTTCCTCAAAAGTATTCTAAATCCTACTGAGCCTGTAGCAAGAGGATGGGTGAAGAGCCTGGACCCAAATGAGCTAGTTGGTGGTAAAGAGATTGGACCAAAATGGTGTGAGGTAAATGTTCAAGTACCAAAAAATAGATGAAAAGTTGGTGAGACCATATGGGTTATTATGCACAATTCAAGATTGTATTGATGCATCCATCGCATGGCCTTGTCCATTCATCTCGGTATGTATTTGTTAAACTTGTGATACGAATAATTTTAATAACATGGAACTTAATGCTTATACATGGATGGTTTATTTGTAGGTAGTCCGTGAGTATTGAAGACGCATGATGACTCGGGAGTTTATGGTGCTTGTTTCTTTTATTGCTTTAATTTTTTTGTTGAATGTTACAAGAGTTTATGTTGGATAATGTTATAACTTATTTATGTTTAGTATTTTCGTTATGAACAAGCTTATTTAATATAATGAAGTTTTATTTCTTTCAATATTTAGATGTCCATAAATGTATCGTAAAATTGAGTATGTTGACATTTAAAAAATGGTTGTATAATATGATTTGTTAGGACTTCGAGTTTTTGTCCTATTAAACATTAGAACATTGTAAAAGTGTCATAATATGTTCTATTTAGGATGTTTAAGTTGTCTATAGACATATTATGCTACCATAAAATTTAGTTTCATAATCTTGTTTGGGATGTTAGGACCCTTTTCTTGGTACTATAATGTTCCATCTTAAGGGTCCTATAAATTAATTTTTAAGGACACTTGTATGTGTGTCAAAAGTTTACAATTAGGTAAGCACATGTCAAAACACTGTAAAAGTGTCCTAATATGTTTTTATTAGGACGCTTTTTGGATTGTTAACGAATATATTATGCGACCATAAAATTGGTTTCATAATCTTATTTGGGATATCAGGACGCTTTTTGAGTTTCGATACTTATTATGACCCCTTTACATGAAACGCTTTTCTCGTTGGCCCTATTAAACGAAATGTCATATAAAATAGCATTTTAGGACGCTTTTGTGCGTATTAAAAAGCCCTTATTGTTATTATCAATTTGTATTCACTAACTATACTAACCATGTAGGCGTTTTATATTTTCTAGATAATCTCATAAGTGGACACTAAGACTGTCCGTAGTCAGCAAGTTATTCAGTCGTTTTGAGGTTATAACGCTAATGAACATCCCCCTCCCCCAACGTTTTGGATAACATTTTGGGGTTCAACGTTATTTACATAATGTTGGTGGTGGTATATTTTTTAGGGTTTTGTGTGAAAGGTGAAAGAGGCAGAGAAGGGGGGGCATTTTGGGGGCATTTTCCCACTACACCCACTTTTTGCAAAATGCCTAAAAACTGACTAAGCGTCACATGACGCAAAATGTCCATGTGTGCCTAATTTTGACTACGCATGGTCTAACACTCGAGTGCTAATGGTTACCATGAGAGAACACTAGTACTACAACTAGTAGGTGAACGTATTAATTACCCTTGAAACCAATAACACAAGGTTACAAGCTCTTAGGCTATGGGTAGTGGAGAGGCTACAAAATGGTGTTGTAAACCTACACACACACACATATATATATATATACCCTATCTCAATACAATATAATAATAATAAACAACACATTCCCCCCCCCCCCCCCCACACACACACACACAAATAACACAAGCGGGCGACAAAAGCTTGCCGCCCCCTACAATTCGCCAGGGGTGGTGTTGTAGCCCCTTTTCGCCTAATCTTCACCCCCACTATGCATAGCCTTTACAAGCAAGTGCCATCTATAAGGAAAATAACAGTCAAAATAAGGATAACAAAATAAATTAAGTCAAATAAAAAAGAACAAAGAAAAAAAAAATGCATCGCAAACATCTAATAAATTTCCATCTAGTATCCATAGCCAAATCTCTAAACCTAAATTTAATAAAAAAAATACTGCCTTTTTTCTCTCGTCTTCAATACAACAATTTAAAAAAGATATTAAAAGATTATATATGATAAACAATAGTTTTAAATATACAGAAAATATCATTATATATCTAGAAAATATCATTATATTTTCTTTCCCTCTACCCTCATTACACTCTAAACTATTCTTCACATACTCCACACATAAAATATAATTGATAGGATGTGAATGATCTAAGTTGGCTATGTTAAACATGCCCAGCGCCAAATCAAATTAAAAGCTCATAATATCTCGGAGAATATTTAATATAATAATTAATTTATTATTATTAAATAAGTTACTCTTATTTATTTGTTTTGAATTTGAAAGTCGTAGTTAAGTTAGTATATGATATGTACGGGTTGTATATAAGCTCTATTTTGTATTAGTTATAATAAGTTTTTCTTGTTTGTCGTACAGGAAAGCAGTTTGAAGATCAGGGTAGCCTCCGGCGGTGGGTATGCCCGTCGGTGGAGGGCACACGTGAAGAAAGGCTTGGGTCGCATCTTAGAATATTAACAACAGTAGTAGGCGGAGACAGTGAGTTGTTTTAGGTCGATTGTTTTCGTACCCGGGTGCCGTTTGAGAAGACAGGGTTGACTGGTAATGAACATCTAGGTCTATGGCTGTTAAAGAGGAGATATATGGAGGTAGTCAATCTTGGTTGGCTAATGGATCATGTCAAGAAGTATTTCATGAAGCAATATGCCGATAGATAGATGAGTACATAAGAGGATGCATGCATGTGTTGGTTATTATTTTGGTTTACTAAAAACAGTAGCTTGCAGACAAAGTTTTATTTGATTTTCTTTCTGTTCGATTGAAAGAAAAAGAGAATTATTGCAACTTTGTGTTCTCAAGTTTGATTTTTCGGAATGGAACCGATCGCGACTAGTTTCCAATCAAAGGTGTGTCAGGTTCCGACTAAAGGGGCGTCAGGTTCCCATCGCGATGAGTTTTCAATCAAAGGTGTCTATGTGTTCTGATGGCGGTAAGTTTCCAGTCGAAGGTGTATCCCTGTTATGATCACTGTAAGTTTTTAGACGAAGGCGTATCCGAGTTTCGATCACAGTAGGAATCTCTTCGAAGGTGTCCATGTTTCGATTGCAGCTAAAATCCGATCAAGTATAGGCGAGAACCGATTGAGGTAAACATCGACTGCAATATGCATGGTAATGTGGGTTTTAAAGTGGTGAAATTTTTTCAATGGCGTGTTGTTTCAATATTCATTGGCTTCACTTGGTTATAATTCAACAATTTATCTTCATCTTCATAAGTTATCGAATTGCAGCATACGTTTTTCTTATTCTCTTGGTTAAGATTAGTTCTTGATCAAACATCGGCCACGTTGTGTCGAATTTTACAAGTTTCGAGGTCCACCTGTATAACAAAGTGCAACGAGGTTGTGGTAACTTAGTTTCGGTGTTTTTCGATTGGAAGGTTTCGGTGGTGATTTGCCATCACCATGTGTCGGGATGGTTAAATCTTCGTGAGCAACGATGTTGTGTCATGATCGTGTGTCGGTATGGTTTAATCTCCGTGTGTCGGGATGGTTAAATCTTCTTGTGGTATTGAGTCGCGAGTTGTTTCGAATCGAGGTTCTCCATGTGTGTCATGGTTAGATGAAGGTTTGTGTTGAGAGGGAGTGTTAAACATGTCCAACACAAAATCAAATTGAAGGCTCCAAATATCTTGGAGAAGATTTATTATAATAATTAGTTTATTATTATCAGATAAGTTAGTCTTATCCATTTGTTTTGAATTTGAAAGTCCTGGTTGAGTTAGTATAGGATTAGTCATTACGGTGTCTATATAAGCCCTACTTTGTATCAGTTGTATTAAGTTTTTCTCGTTTGTCATTTTCTTAATAAAAGAGTCGTTGAGAGTTCTACAAATCTCGTGTTCGTATTCTTTTTTCACTTGCTCAAAGTTCTACATGCTAGATATATAAACCTGCTTACTGTTCCTTTTAATAATGGTTATATGGTTATTTCATTAAATTTACCGTACAAAAAATCGTGATAGAGGGCATACGGAAAAGGTGCACAAACCGGTTTAAAACTCAAAACCGGTTTTGGTTCAGGTTGAAACCGGTTTCTTGACAATGTTAGATCAGTTCCGCTTTGGTTTTTGATCAGTTTCGGTTCGGGTTTTGACCGGTTTCGATTCGGTTAACCACTTTGGAGCTGGTTTTGGTGAAGAATATTAAAAATTGGTTCCGAACCTACGATTTCAATAGGTTCTAAACCGATTCGATTTCGGTTCGATGATAACCTCTTGGACATGGATAGTAATTGTAGTTGGTAAGAGAAAACTATGATCTAAAAGAATATTAAATCGCTTACAATATAACCTCACCAAATCCTAGAAATTCATAGGATTTACCATTGCCGATAACCAACAATCAAAATGTCAGATTACCTACCTTTCGACATCCAAGTCATAATCATCAAAACGCTTCCTGTGAAATCGGTCTCCAAAGCATGGAAGTCTCTGATCGACAGCTCGGGTTTTATTGCTGGTTACAGCCGCCAACAGCAGCATCTACTATTAAGCTACACAACTCTATTTCACCAGCAAAAATATGTTTCAGTTGTTGATGATGATACCTTCCCGCAACATAAAGTTACCCTAGCAATTCCAGATAACATGTTCGAATGCTCTATGATAATTGGCAGCTGTTGCGGCTTGCTTTGTTTGTTATGTAATCATCGAAATGACCTGGTTGTTCTTTGGAATCCTTCTGTCCGAAGAGTTGTTCCTGTTGTTGTGCCTAATGTTTCAGGTTTTCCGGTTGGTTGTGAAACTGTTCTAGGTTTTGGGGTTGGCCGCGAGACGACTGACCCTAAGATTGTCAAGATTAAGACCCAAAGGTGGTTGGGAATCGGAAATGTAAGGTACATTCCTTGGGAAGTTGAGGTTTTTACTTTAAGCGCGGGGCTTGGAGAAGTCCGCATAACAGCCCTCCTTGTAAATCGATGCATTTAAAATTGTGTTCGGTACTTATAGATGGGTTTCTCTATTGGCTTGCTAGCAATGGGGGTGACTAATTTTATCATCCTAATCTTATTATTTCATTTGATTTGACAAGTGAAGAGTTTAGTGAAGTAAACCTCCCAGGTAGTTTAGCACACGAGTCAAGACATAGATTGTCAATTTCTAAGCTGAGGGAGTCTCTTGTAGTGCTTGAACGTGGTATGGGGGCCAATACCAATAATGATGTTTTTCACGTATGGATGATGGAGGACGGTTTTCCAAAATCATTTATAAAGCTATTCACCATTAATTGTAACATACCATATGCATCACTAGTTGGATTTAGGAAGACGGGTGAACCTATAATTGAAATTATAAGATCTCAACGTGAAGCACTTGCTGTTTATGAACCCTGCTCAAAGCGTATCAGTAGTTATGGGATTAATGAATATATTCGTTCTTCTTCTATGCATCCTTATATGGAAACACTACTTTTGCTTGATAAGCCCGGATCTTACTGCTTATAATGGAATGGAAATTCTCAAATTTTAAGATGATTTTATTTTTTTCAGTTTGTATTGGATATGCTTTTAGGAAGAACAATTTTCAGTTATTTTATGCATGATTTAACATGTCCTTTGAATTTGGGAATGTAAGATTGGAATGAGAACTCACGTTTGTTAATTGCTAACGTTTACTATGCATTTTTCGTTCATCTTACCTTGAAAACAAGGTTTAGTATTCTGGTTAATCATGGCTTATAGCAGAACTCTTGTCGTTTAGAAAAAATTAAGGAAAAAAAAGAAAAACTTATGAACATGATCTTTGTTCAAAACTTTTGACATTGAAATTCTGACAGCACTGGCCAAGCTCCATTTAACTCTGGTTTGGAGCTTACTGTTCGCCAGATCACATAGATTTCTAGTTTTTTTATAATTTTCCACTAAACATCTTACGGATAGGGTGGTGTTCTTAAGTGGCGCCATTGTGTCACATTGGACACCCCCTTGCAAAGATTGAGCGCGCACCTAAAGTGTGTTTTTAGCTCTGAACAAACCTCCCGAGGTTGCCTATTACATATGGGAGTGTACATGTGGATTCATCAACTAATTGCATTTACTATGAATTCTCCATTCTCATACTATAATTTAGGTCAAAATCATTTTTATTTCTAAATTTGTATGTGCTTTAAAACCTTCTAAATCTCATTTCTCAGTTATTAATTAATTATATAATAACTTTTTTTCTCATTTATTATTTTTCTCTTTCTTCAATTTAAAAAATTATGGGAAAAAAAAAGAGAAAAGGATAAATAGTAAATTTACAAATATGAAAAACGAGAATCGTGTATATTATGCTCATAGTCTAATCTAGTATGCTTGACTTCTTTTCTTTATAGTTATTTGTTAGTTAAAAGTGATTATGATTATTTGGTCTGGCCAATAATTCATGCTATCGCATTTTGCTAAATGGATATCTATTAGTACATTGGATAAACGAGTCTAAAAAAAAATTTCATGCCAATCACTCAATCAGCAATGTTAACTACAAAGTCAAAGATAAATGTCACACACAAGAATGAAGATGAATATAATTTGGAGAATTAGAGATTAACCATACTAAATTTAGATATATGATCATTAATAAGTATTTGGACATGAAATCAGATATGAAATTTATTTATAAAAATTTCACAAGCATTACTCGACCTGATTACCCAAGACATATTTTTTCGGGTCTACCGAGTTGATCGGGTTCGGAGTCGTCGCCCTCCATGCCCCCCCCCCCCTCCTCAAAGCCGGCTCTCCCCAAAATGTTTGAAGGTACTTCCCAAATAAGTGGTAGCTTAAGTGCTTTCTAAGATGTCAATCTTAGTAAAATCGAATACTTAAAAAATAAAAGTAAAAATATATGAGGAAATCGTTTGTTGTTATGGGTCTCGAACCTTGGGTAGACTATGGAGGTTATGCAACACTTTTGAAGTTGTTTTCACACACTATACTAGTCTTTTTTCCATATTTGAGAAGCTCTTGGACACTAAAGTCAAAAAAGCTATAAAAAAAACACGGATCATCCAAAATTAAAGATCATCTATTAGCAAGAGAGTATTGTTTGTGAGGCCATTGTAATATCTATATCGAAGCAATTTTATGTACTGGTGAGTGATAATCCCGAAGACTTGGTATAAGTGATCACCAGATAGATTTGTGACACGAGAGAGGTGATCACTAAGAAGATTGACGGGTGAACACTACCCAGAAGGCTAGAATAGTGAGAAGATTGAGTGCTGACCAATACCATATTAGTGAGACAAATTTAGAGGTAATCTCTACCTTAATTAGTGAGATGTTATAGAGAGAATCATTACATTATTTTGTGAGGCAGTTGTGGTGATTCATTCCACATTGTTACAAGGAGGCAGCTGTGCTGACCTTTACCCTTCTAGAATAGACCTTGTAAACGTTAATACTGTTTTGATCTCTGAGATGTTTTTTTATGAGCATGAACTTAGTGGATACCTATGAGTTGATGCAAGGTGAGTTATTTACATTGGCAAACACATAAATGTTTTCCATGGTGTTCGAAACTTTAGGCATTCGACTATCTATCACTCGATTTATGATTTTTCAGTCGATTTGAGTTGGTACACATAATCAATAGTTAATACCTGATCCTAAGAAACTGTTTAGATAAGTTCAATCTTCCTAAGGTTCATCTACCCTTTAAATATTCAACTAATCTATAATTCAAATAATGAAGTATGTCATTCAAATAATCAAGTAACCTATCGTACCATTAACATTCAAATAATTAAGAGATTTAGTGTACATTTTAGGCATTTTTTTAATCTTGAAATACTAAAAAGTGGGGCTATTCTGGAGGGACGGATGTCACCGGAGGAGCAACATCAGTCGATGTTTAGTGTTCACAATTTTTTTGTCGGTCATTGTTAAGGGTGTTGGTATTAAAAATGTTTGTGTTGGTTGTCACCATGATCTCTGAACTACTGGTGTTAATGTTTCTTTATTGTCACACTAATTTACTTATTGTCTTCAATCTACAAGTTTAAGAAATAACTTATGAAGAAACAAAGATGTTTACTAACTTTAAATATAAAAATATTAACCCTTTAACTAGCCATAGTTATTTTTCTAATAAGATTAATTGTTGAGATTGACATGTGCTTTCTATGTACTATGTTAAGAAACAACCCACACTTCACAGCACAAAGGGGAAAATTATTTTTCAACAGCAAGGACATGTTGGAATGTGTTGTCACTTGTCAACAATGGTCCAAATCGGATATGATTATTTGGTTTATGGGTTAGTGGTCCAAACCGGATATTATTATTTGGTCAAACCAAATGCACCATAATATCTAATCTACTCCCTTTGACAATTTCCTATTCATTTAACAAATTTCAGTTTCAAATCTAACTCCCATCTTAATTTTCTAATTTTGAACTAAATTCATTTTAGATCATCCAAAAAAAACACATAAGAAAAACATCATATATTACACACAACTTGTTCACCTCATTCAAACTTTTATAAAAGTAACAAAGCAAATCTTTATCATTGTGCACTTATACCCTACAAATCAACCACTATACTCACCACCTTCATTCCCTTGCAGGAGATGATTCTCCCAACGACACCGACGCCAAAGACGACACCAAAACACGCGCACCTCGTGCACCATGATGACTACTTTTGCTAATGGTAAACTTACCAAACACAGACTTCACATTAAACAAGTGAAGCGCATGAGTCAAAAGCTGCCTTGACTCACCAAAGATGGCTAGATTCAATCTCGGAATGTATGTAACCCACAAAGCTACCACATTGGATACTATGTCGGGGCATAATAATAACACCACCTTTAATGAGACGAATAATAATGAAAAGACTAGATAGGGTTCATCCTTCCATGATTGAAGAGCTTGGGAGGTGTTTTCATCAGAAGAAGAATACCATTGATCATCATCTTCCGTGATGTTCATTGCATATTTGAGTCCTAAAAAAGTTAGGATTCACGAATCATAAAATATTACAATGATAACTTCTAGATAGGGATCGAACCAAGCTTAAATATTGAACCCGATCTCGAGCCCAAAAATAAGCTTGTTAAATAAACCAACTTGAGCTGGTCATGAGCCTAAACGAGCTTATAATTTATAAAATATATTTTTATAAGAATTACTATTATTGTTATATATAAAGTTATGACCAAAATTACTAAATAATATACATTATGTTGTATATAAAAATTGGAATTAAAATAATCCTAAAAAAATAATTTTAAATGTATATAAATTAAATAATACATGATAAAAAAGCCCAAGCTTAAGCTTCACATTTTACCGAGCTTAAGTAGGCTTGGGAGGCTAAACAAGCCTATTATTTATATAGTTTATATTTAAACAATCAAATCATATTTTTATAATAATTATAATCACATATAAAGTTATCACAAAAATTATTGAATAATATTGATTCTATTATGTATAAAAATCATGGTAGGGTCGGTATATTCCACCAATAGCAAAGCTATGGTAGGGTCTGAGGAGGGTAAGATGTAGACAACCTTACCTCTACCCTTTAAGAATAGAGAGGCTGCTTCCGGTGAGACCCCCGGCTCGATAGTAGTTTTGCATCAAGCCTTGGACATAAGGCACATAACACTCAACCATCGGGACACCGCCGATCGGTGCATGTACCCTTGTCTTTTGGCTATCAACGCCACCACATGATGCCTGATTAACCTTCCGCCACTTTTAACGTTATTTTCACGAGATTAGTAAAATCACGTCAAAATTAGTGCAATTTCACTTTTGCCCACCCGAGGGTTAACACATATACATTATATGCGCGCACCGCAAGCAGGGCGTGTAAAAATTATAAAAATTAGAATTAAAGATATATAAAGACTAATTATAAACTAATTAATCCTGAGCCAAGCCCGAGCTATGGAAATAGAGCCTGAAACGAACCAAGCTCGAGCCTGTAAATAAGCTTCTTTAAAAACGAACCCATGCTTGACCTTTCCCTTTTCATCGCGAGCCTATTATTTATATAATTTTAATTTAAAATGATAAATATATATACTTTTATAATAATTGTTATCAAATATAAAAAGTAGAATTAAAATACATATCAAGAATAACTATAACTGTATATGAATTATTATAAAATAAAAAATGGACCAAGCTTGAGCCCGAGCCTGAGCCCGAGCTTGTAAAACAACTCACGAGCTAAGCTCAAGCTTTAGAAACAGACTGAGTTTCACTTTTAATCGAGCTGGAGTTGGCTCACAAGCCAACACAAGCCATATTATTTATATATACTTTATTTAATATATTAAATATATGCTTCTATAATAACTATTATTATATATAAGTTATGAAAAATAACTATATAATATACATTATGTGGTGTATTTATAAAAAATTAAAATACTTATAAAGAATAATTACAGATGTATATAAATTAATTATTATATAATATAATTACAAAATTTGGTGCCGCAAACCGCAAAGCCCGACTGGGCAACTTTGCGGCACCTGATTGGTCCTTTTAAGTTTATTTTAGTTTCGTCTGTAACAAACGTAACAAAAACCGGCCGAACACTTATTGGGCATTTTTTGTTTGTTTTAGTTTCGGTCTGTAACAAATGTAACCAAAACCAACCAGATGTCAATTTTGTTTTGTTTTAGTTCCAGTGCCGTAACAAACGTAGCTAAAACCGACCAAATTCCGATTTTGTTTTTTGTTTTAGTTCCGATACCGTAACGAACGTGACAAAAACCAACCGAATTTGCGTAGACTCGCCGTCTCAACACCCGATATTGGCAATGGTAGGGTTTTACCAACGACCGAGTTTTACCGGCCGACGTCACTTGGTCCACCTCAAATTTTATTATTTTTTTGTTTTTATTTTGGCTTTAGTTCTGGTACAATAACACACGTGACTGAAACCAACCGATTTCGCGTCGACTTACCGCCTCAAACCTTGCGACTAATAACGTTTGGGTTTTATCATTGCCTGGAGTTTACCAACTTGCCCGGCGCAACGCGCCGGTGGAAAAACACTAGTTCATAAATAATAAACAAACTAAGCCTGAGCCGAGCTCAAGCTTGGAAAAACTACTCACAAACCAAGCTCGTGCTTCAGAAATGGAGCTCAAAACGAGCCGAGCTCGAGCTGTCGTAAGTTAAATGAGCCGAGCTCGGTTCAGCTCGTTTACACTTTTACTTCTAGAAACAATAAGACATGAACAGTTGCTGAAACTGAATATTTTTTAAAAATGTCACCTGTAGTTGTTTGATAGAACTCTGAAAGGGAGTGCAAATCTTTTGGACCATGATAATGAACACGATCCGTTTTGTTTGCTATTACAATTGACGGGACACTGTGAATTCCATGTATAGAGAAAACACTGCACAAATTACACGAACCGCTTAAGCTGACGTGGCAAGATGAGCGGGCTGAGTTTACCTCAAAAGAAATAAATGGAAAGTTGACCTCAAAACATTTTTTTGTCTATTTATTATAACACAGGTAATGAATTAATGATAATTGAAAACAATACTATAATAAAAAAAAACTGAATCTTTAAGAATTTGCACACATAAAAATAGACTTTGGGCAACTCTCAATCCGTTACACCCACTTGACCAATTTCAAGAACAACAGACAAACCGAGCATTTAGTGAATCGTTCGACGGGAAGTTCGTTTATTTAATAAACGAACGAACATAAAAACATGTCTCATTCGTTCATTTATGTTCATGAACATTCGTTTTAAATTCATTTATGTAAGTTTGTTTACAATTGTTTATGTTTGTTAGTTTACGTTTGTTTAAGTTCGTTCACTTACGTTTGTTAATAAATTCATGTAAACTTTTTAGGCCCACTACAATTTTGTCTTTAGCAGAATAGCAGTTAAGTTTTAGACCCAACATGTTGTTCACATTTACAGTTAATTGGTTTTAGCTCAGTTAAGTCCGTTGATTTACGTTCATTAATGTTCGTTTGTTTAGACTTAATGAACGAACATGAACATGTTCATTTCTTAACAAACATGAACGCATTCATTTTATTAGTGAACAAACACAAACTAGAAAACCCCGTTCGTTTAACGAATATAAATTTGGGTTGCAACATCTTGGAAAAACATTCAATTTTTGAACTCCATTTGTGTTCGTCCAGTTCGTTCACACGCTAGCGGTAACCGTTAACGAACAGATGTTTATAGAAACTGATTAAATGCAATAACTTACGTTGGTAGGTTTGAAGATTGTTCAATCTTCACATGCTTCATTTGTGGATACATTAATGCAAGAGCATCAAATTTGGGCTGCATAATCTTGGAAAACGGGCACCACAAAGCATAGAATAATATAACTGTATATGTGTTTGGTTTAGACGATCTCAACATATTATTAAGTAACTCCCCATCAATCTGCACCCGAAAAATGATTAATAACAAAATCAACTAATATTAAAGAAGTGTATTTACGACATTAAATATACAGCTCATCCTATTGTTTTCTTGTTAATTTGAATCTAAATCCATAGTTTATATTAGGGTTGCAAACAAACCGAACTGAACCAAAGCTAACCAAACAAGGCCGTGTTCATGTCCGCCCATTAAGCTTTTATCGGACAAGTGAATAGTTCATGAACACCTAAATGAACGAAATTTCTTGTTTGTGTGCTCATTCATTGTTGGTGCATGCTTTGTAACAGATGATCTTTTGTGTTTGTTAGAATTGAGAGCAACGGTCAAGGGGAGTCTGTTGGTGCATTTTGTGACCGTCGCTATGCAATTCTGACCAGCGGAGACGCCATAGGCGAAGTTAGAACAACTTCGCCTTAGGTGAAGTTAGAACAACTTCGCCATAAACTTCGCCTACTGGCCCAAGCCCAAGCCCGCGAAGTTGGTTTATCTATGTATATGTGTGTCTTGTTTAGGGTTTAGTATCCAGAAAGTTAGAGTTTTTGTGTTTCAGTTCAATTGTCTAGAGAGAAACAGAGAGGTAGATTCGTGTGGGACGGCCCGAGGTAGAGCTCACCTCGGGTCGGACGTGTTTTGGTTTATGTTTGGTTTGTAACGTGTTATGGTTATATTATAAAGGATCTGCAGATTCGTTTATCCCATTCGTGTGTTTGTTCGTGTGTTTGTTTATGTGTAATCGTGTTCTTCGTCTTCTACACCACTAAACGAGTCTAGGAGGATTCCGCACTACTAGACTTCGTCTTTTTTTTTCCTTACATTCATTAAGGAAATGAACTTGTTTGTGAATCGTGAGGTTCAGTGACACAAACAAACGAACATAAACATTATTCTATTTGACTTGGCTGACCGAGAATGGCTAGTGTCAACGGTTCCGTCCGATTACCAAGTTTGTGTTGGTGTTTTTTTGAACATTCATATTCATATGTTAATTTTCTTATAAACTAATCACATAATATATTTTTATTTTATAGTTATTATTATTTTGCTTAAATCTATATGATAAGATTAGATAAGCCATTAAAAAAAAACATTAATGAACGAACAACATTAACACACATAAACAAACATCTTATCGAACTTCCACGAACACAATTGAATAGATAACGCCTTTGTCCGTGTTTGTTCATTTAGTTTATCAAACGACAATCCTTATGCGTGTCCGTTCATTTATAAAACGAAAATACATAAAGTAACTTCCAGCCAAATAGCTCGCCGAGCGTTCGGTTCGTTTACAACCCTAGCTCATATGCATAATTCTATAATCAGATCCAAGAGTAAGTTCAATTCAATTTGATCATTAAAACACGAACTTGATGCAAGGCGTAAGGGGTTGTTTGGTAGCCTGTTAATGATTCCATTAAGAGGTTGTTTGGTTACAGCCAATGTTGTAAACATCCCGTGATTAATCCCCGATTTATCACTAGTCAGTACCCCACCGACCAAAATTGAAAACTTTATATATAAAATTAGGTACATATTTGAATAATTAGATTTAAATTCCAATCCGGCTAATGAATAGTCCACACCGCACCGGTCGACTAGCGCCTATGGATATCTACAACACTGGAATTACACCTCTTAATGGTTAAGTTTCACAGACTACCTCTGTTTATGATTTCCCCCAAATTAAACCTAAAATGAATGATTAAAATTTAAAAAGTACAATTCAATAAAAAAAATAAAATAAAATGTCCTAACCTATTCAGCTATTCTAATAATAATAATAATAAACATAATAAGAAATGAAGAATGGATTGATACCTGGATGGGCGGAGAAGAAACGATAGCGGTAGGGCACTGAAGCTTCAGATCGAGAAGGAACGGATGCATTTGAGTTTGAGGGAGGCATGCGAAGGCCGGTGAGGATGTAAACAGCAGCCTCATGAACATTATACACACCGCTAATTTCATACACGACCCCATTATTATTATTATTATTATTATTATTATCAACACAACAACCCTATTGATTCAACGATCTCTTTGATTCAATGGTTTGTTTGAGAGACAATTTGACGAAAGTGATGATGATGATGATGATGATGATGATGATGAGGAAAAATCTAATCAAAATGTTGAAACAAAATATTCTTTCTTGTTATTTATTTATCTATGTATATTTATTGTTTGTTACCAAATGGGCATGTGGCTAGTGGTATCGATGTTACTTGTAAACTTTTCATATATATATATTTCTACTTCCACTTTCTTATAAAATTAAAAATTGTATTTATGATTATTGTTTTGATGCAACTAATTAACAAAAATACGGTAAGTTTAGCCGACGAGATTCTCAATTTCCTACTCAAGCTGATACTTTAACGGAAAAATTATTCTTAACGTTCCACTTCATACGAGGTTGGACGTCACATGAATTTGATATGGAAATCTAAAGGTACCCAAAGGAATACTAACGACTTGTTTGATCGTCTCAGCACTAACTTACAGTTGATCCGTCATTAACCCTTTTCCTTTGTCAATCCCGGAGGAAGTAAGAAGACGCATTCCAAGAGATGCGTCGGATCTTGTCAAAAGAATATTATTTGTTCTTATAAGTAATCTTATTAAAGGGCCAAAAGTGGAGCAAGGTGGGTTTAGAGTTATCGCATCAACAATAATTTCATAAACCTTGCATAAACTCTATGCACCTGCGAAATGTGATCTGTATGGTATTGAAAAAAAAGGTTCAAACAACTCATGGGAAGATGAGAATGCATAGAAGTAAAGAAATCAACATACAAATTGTGGTGCATCGTATAGCCATCTTCGAGATTCATGCCTCCACTCAGGTTGGATCCTTTAATCATACAAGAGATCCTCATAGTAAGTCCTTTGACCACCTTAGATATACCTTGTGCTTGTTGAAGTTGTCGATCTTAGCATCGTTGTACGCGTTGCTTATTTTAGTTGATGAAGCCATAAAGAAGGAAGAAAAAACACGTAGATATTAAAAGGAAGCTTAGAAAGTTGTAAACGAGAGGGGAAAAAAAGAAGAGAAGCAAAATAGAAACCCTAACAACATATATAGGATTTTGACATTTAATGCAGAATTTAAAGGCCCTAGTAACTTCCGCGGATGCCAAACATCCCAGCAATCATAACACCACATGTCAGCCACCATCCCAGAAAGCGGAGGGACATGAGAGACAAGGTGCGCACACACACACACACACACATATATATGGGAATGACCAAGAGAGAACTATAGAACTCCTAACTATAGGGTTATAAATGCTTTCCTAAGATCTGGACACACGTCACATCCTTCCCTCGAGTTATCATGTTTCAACAAAACCATAATCGTGTGATGATTCCAACAAATAGATCATAAATACATCAATGTCGATGATTCTGAACCCTAGTTACTGAAGATCGATTCCATACTCGTGCGTTGCTACATCTTGACTTCTATTGAAGATGGATTCAACTTTATTTCAGTCGTGTTAACATTAAAATTGAAGATAATTCAGATTGGACTGTTATCTTCTTACTGATTCATGTTTGTTTTACTAGTTTACAACCGTTTTAATGTCAAATCGATTAGGTGTTGCTTTGCCTGGAAGTTCTATAAGCAAAATTGACATTGTAACTCAAAAATTTGTTATTTAACGGTTGCTTATTGATGAAAGACCATATATTGTCTGATCGGAGTGTCTCCTCGAGTTCCTTTTATGATACTAATTCAAAATTTGTCATTTTTAATGGTATACCATTGTAATTTGTTGGTGTTGAGGATGTGCTAAAAGTAGTTATATAATTTATTAACTAAATACGTTAATCTAGACACTAAGTAATAATTTTAGACTCTCTAAAACTCAATTAAATCGACTAAAACTACTAACTGGAAAGTGTACTAGATTGTTTCTAGTACAGTTTAGTAAGTCTGGATATCTAACTCACAGACTCTTTAAATTACGTAAACTAGCTAACTAGACTCAACTAAACGACACAACTATTTAATTTTATATTATTATTGGACACGACTTAACTTAAAACTCGGATTTAGTTCAGATAATGACAAGTAACCACCTAGGCTAGAATTCCTAATGTATCGATTATCAAGTTGTTGGAAAGTGCATGTTATGGAACCGGGATCTTAAAGTAACCACCTAGGCTAGACACTATGGAACCCTAATAAGCTATAAAAATTACCGGTTTAATTAGAATAGCTCACGTTGCTAATTTATTTTATGACAAGTACCTCTATAAGAAATACCTCACAACGCAGAAATCAAGTAGTTTAATGAATTCACTCGACTAGATAGACAAGGCAAACAAACCAAAACCATACGAACTCCTCACGAAGAATTAAGTCTAGCAATTTATCAACCAAGACCTATCACATAATCTATCATCTCACAGCTATTTAAATTAGCAGCACACTTAAGTCTACTTGATTAATTAATATTGTTTCTATGGTTTTAATGCATATGAACCACAAATTAGTAAAAAACACATAATAGATTACCTAACAGAATTATATCATATAACAATTACCAAAGACTCTGTGAACCAATAAAACTCATCAAACAATCCTAAGCACTCCTATGCATCGAATGAATTTCAAGAAACCTTTTACTTAATCGTAAATCCATAAACAAAAGCAATATCCTGTTTTGGACAAAAATCTGTCAAGGATCACGTATCCAAATATGTTAAGTGAGGTAAGGTGCTAACTCGATAAAAGCAAGTGTATAATTGTAATATTGGTGAACACAATGATTTGATCACGAGGGAAAAAGCCCTTAACCAAGATAGTCTTACTTCGGTCAAAACTTATCGAGTTAATCTTTGAAGAAATGACGTCGGTCAAGGATTAATAAGCTAATCTTTGGTCGATTCACTCCAATCAAAGGTCAACAAGGTAATCTTTGGTCGATGAGTATATGATTATCGTGGTCTCCGACACAAAAAACCCCCGGACGGTGAAAACTATCACCGTCGAGTTTATTGATTAACAAAAAAGGTATTACAAGTGTTTGTGGAGTTTATGATCGAGATTACAACGAAAGCTAGTGAATAGAGAGAGTGTTTAGTTCTGCTCTAGTGTGTGTAAGTACATGTGTGTATCTAGCTCGATTATATCCCGTATATATATAAGAAAAAGTAATTAACAAACTTAACAACTTCATCCTATAAATCCGGTAGCCTTCCAATCTTCACCAACGTGCTGTTTGACCACGTGCAGGTAGCCATTCACTAGCGAATAAAGCGGTAGACCGGGTCTAGATACCGTTGTTATTATTTAAATGTCAATCTTCTAGAGAGTTCGTCCATAATCAGCTATGTTGAATTAGGATCCTGGATCCATGCTCTAGCTAAAGGTTGTCTTGTGAGGATAATTAATGCAAGTTCGTCTTACATTTGATATACCTGTCTAACACATCACCATACTAAACGCAATCATTAGTAAACAAACAATACCGAGGATCGTCGATCCTTTATATCCTTATGTATATTTCAAGGATAAACTTTCTGTAACACAGTCAAGGATAAAGGATCCTCAGTATAAAAATCGTGACCTAACAATTGCCCCCAAAATGGCGGGTGACAGTGGAGCACAGCTGTCATTTTGAAATTCAAAATCCTGCAAAATAGTAGATGATTAGACGTGCGCCGGGCGGTTGATATTCACAAACCATAATTACGCGCCGCCTATATATATGATAAATATAATATTCTTATAACCACATATCCAAGCGTCTATCAGGTATCTTTCTTTCTTTTCGTTAATCCTCCTTCAAAGGGTAAATTCTAGGATAAAGTATCCTTAAAACAGGTTAACCAATTTTAATTATGAAACAATTTTAAAGGAATAGCCTTCTAAACTAATATGTTTAAAATCATTGAAATAAACATAACACAAAGGTTAATTAATAGAGATCATACCAGAAGGTCTAGATAGACCTAAGTTACCAGAATTGTTGAATTCTCAATGATCCTTGAAGGGATAGTTTTAGGATTCAGGATCCTTATGTGTTTGATCTTCGTAGACAACTTAGTGATTCTGTTACAAATATTTCATAATGTTAACTGGGATCAAACCCATTAAGCTGGGGACAAGCCCAAATAATAAACTGGGGACAAGCCCAACAAATATTCTGGGGACAAGCCCAAAAATAAACTGGGGACAAGCCCAACAAATATTCTGGGGACACGCCCAATAATAATCTGGGGACAAGCCCAAGAAATTAAACTGGTGTTAAACTGGAGACATGGCCCTTGAGAAGAGGTGAAAACCCCTAAAACCTTAGAATTAATACCGGCGACAAGGCCCTTGGGAAGAGGTGAAAACCCCTAAAACCTTAGGAAATGGTACGTCTACCATATATCGTAGGATCCTCCATATAGCCGAAAGCAATGAAATTGTCAGCCACTAAGTGTGTACTGGTCCCGCTGCCCCGGACCATACGTTGGATAACGTGCGCTCCAGGCGAGAGTATAGAAACTCTATTTATAAGAAAGGTGAAAACCTTTAAACCTTAGGGGATATGACCATCGGGGGTCATACCCAATCGTAGGCAAAGCCAAGGGAAATAGTAAAATACCTTATATATAAAGGAGAGGTGGCCAACCTCTTATAAAGGAGAGGTGACCAACCTCTTATTAAAAGGCAAATGTTAAGAATATATTATCCTTAGAATAACAAGAATAAAAAATAGATAAATAATCAGATAGATATTACTGATTTTAGGATCCTTGATCTTTTAAGGATAACATATCCTCTCAGGATACCGGATCCTGATTAGAAAAAATACTTATTTAGGTGGATAGCATTCCATGCTCTTGGTAGTCTATTGCCTTCCATTGTGAGCAAATGATATGCCCCCTTTCCTGCTTCCGACTCAATCTGATAAGGTCCTTCCCATCTGGGCGCTAACTTCCCATCAGCCGGATTTGTTGTGTTTTGGAAGGCTTTCCTTAACACCAAATCTCCTTCTTGAAATCTTCTGATTCTGATATTTTTGTTGTATGCCCCAGCTACCCTTTGTTGATAAGCTGCCATTCAAATCTTTGCTAGGTCTCGGAGTTCTTCTACAATATCCAAGTCTTCAAGAAGGATTCCTTCATTGGCTTCAGGATCACGGATGCTAGTTCTCGCAGTAGGGACCACCATTTCTGTGGAAATCACTGCTTCTGATCCAAACACCAAAAGAAGGGTGTTTGGCCTGTTGCATTTTTGGGTGTAGTTCTGTCGGCCCAAAGAACATAAGGAAATTCTTCAGCCCATTTTCCCTTTTTGGATCCTAGTTTCTTCTTTAGATTTTTGATGATAATCTTGTTGCTAGACTCTGCTTGGCCATTGGCTTGAGGATGAACCGGAGTGGAAGTAATCATTTTGATGCCCCAACTGTCACAAAAGTTAGTGGTTCTCTTCCCGATAAACTGGGAACCATTGTCACAAACAATTTCAGCGGGAATAACAATTCTAGTTATAATAATTCATTTAATAAAAGATATTACTTTCTTTTCTCGGACTTGTACAAACGCTTCTGCCTCAATCCATTTGGAGAAGTAGTCGGTCATAGCAAGCATAAAGACCTTTCCACCTGGTGCTTTTGGCAGTTTGCCTACAATATCCATACCCCATTTCATGAAAGGCCATGAGGATGATATAGGATATAGAGGCTCTGCTGGTTGATGAAGGATATTCGCATGTCTTTGACAAGCATCACATTTCTTTGAATATTCCACCGCATCCTTCTTCATTGTTGGCCAGAAGTATCCAATTTTAAGTATTCTGGAAAATAGTGCTCTCCCACCTGTGTGATTGCCGCAATCTCCTTCATGGAAATCATTGAGCACTTCTTGGATTTCAGGATCCACGATGCATCTTTTATATGGACCCGCAAGAAATTTTTTATATACCATATCATTTAATAAAATATATTGGGATACCTTGAGTTTGAAGGACTTGGGGTTCTCTGTGGCTAGAATTTCTCCAGTCTGAATGTAGTTCTTGATTGGATGGATCCATGATCCTTTATTGTTTGAGGATAAAGGATCCCAGAGTACGACTTCTTTATCATTTGTTATCTCTCCCACTTCATGTTCTTCTATTGCTGGCGAGAGAATGTGGATTATTAGGATTTTCAAATCTTCAGGAATCTTCAGAGATGAGGCTAAGTTTGCTAAGGCATCTGACCCCAGCGTTTTCTTCCCTCGGTACCTGTGTTATGCTAAATATTTCGAAGAATTTTGACAATTCCTTCACAATATCTAAATATTTCATTAGTTTTTCACCTTTAACAGCATACGAGCCGTTAAAGTGGTTAGTTATCAATAAAGAATCTACATAAACTTGAAGATACCTGATCCTCATGCTTTTGGCTAATTGCAAACCTGCGATTAAAGCCTCGTACTCTGCTTCATTGTTTGTTGCCTGGAACTCACAAGCTATGGATTGGGGTAATATGTCCCCCTGTGGCGATTTCAGTAGGATCCCTAATCTGTTCCCCTTACGTTAGATGCTCCATCTGTGAAAAGTATCCAAGGATCCTTGGTCTTTTCTAATTGTTGGACTTCCAAGTCAGCCTTTTTTTTGTAGATCACTAGTGAAATCAGCCACAAAGTCCGCTAGCGCTTGAGACTTGATTGTTGTTCTCGGCTCATATTGGATATCATATGCACTCAATTTTACAGCCCACTTAGCCATTCTACCTGATAACTCTAGTTTTCTAAGAACATTCTTTACAGGATAGTTAGTTCTCAAAATAATAGGGTGAGTTTCGAAATAATGTCTCAGTTTAGGGGAAGCCATAATAAGTGCAAGAATTAGTTTTTCTAAATGAGAATACCTGGACTCCGCATCTAGAAGACTTTTACTTACATAGTATACGGGATGTTGTTCACCTTCATGATCCTTTACCAAGACTGCACTCACTGCATTTCCTGAGACGGCAAGATATAAATACAAGGATTCTCCATCCACAGGCTTCATTAGGGCTGGAGCTGAGGATAAGTAATCCTTCAGTGCTGTAAGTGCAGCTTCATGTTTTGCAGTTCACTCAAATTTCTTGTTCTTTCTAAGAATATCATAGAAGTCTTTGCACTTCTCGGAGGATCTTGGATGAATCTATTCAAGGCTGCTATTCTTCCGGTGAGTCTCTGGACGTCTTTGGCATTTGCAGGAGATTTGAGATTGACAATGGCTTCGATTTGCTCCGGACTTGCTTCAATTCCTCTCTTTGTGACCATATACCCCAGAAACTTTTCAGCCTTAACACCGAAGTGGCATTTGGATGGATTTAGTTTCATGTTATAGTGGTCAAGGATATTGAATGCTTCCTTGAGGTCTCTAAGGTGATCCTCAGCTTTCTTTGACCTCACTACCATGTCATTTATGTAGACTTCCATAGTCTTACCCAACTGATCCTTGAACATCATGTTGACTAATCTTTGGTATGTTGCCCCTGCATTTCTTAGTCCAAACGGCATAGCAGTATAACAATATATACTGGTTGGAGTCATGAATGCTGTATCTTCTTGATCAGATGGTTCCATCTGAATTTGTTGGAATCCAGAGGAAGCATCCATAAAGGTAAGCATTTCATGTCCAGCCGTTGTATCCACCATGGCATCTATATGTGGTAATGGGAAAGGATCCTTGGGGCATGCCTTGTTTAAATCGGTAAAATCGACACACACCCTCCACTTTCCATTCTTTTTTGAAACAACGACCACATTAGCTAGCTATCGAGGATATTGAACCTCTCTGATCATATCGGCCTTAAAAAGTTTTTCAACTTCTTCTTGTATGATCTTGTTCCTCTCAGGAGCGAATTTCCTTTGCTTCTGATGGACGGGTTTTACAGATAAATCAAGGCCGAGTTTATGAGTGATTACCTCTTTTGAAATACCTGTCATATCCGAGTGCTTGAAAGCAAAAGTGGATCTTCTTCGCGATAAGAAGGATACTATATCCTTCTCGATCTTACTGGGGATATTGGATCCTAGGAACACCTTTATTTCTGAATCTTCGGGGTCCAGTGATACTTCTTTAAGATCTTTCTCCCGAGCCTCCAGCACGTTCCTAGGATGTTGCTGTAATTGCTACGCTATGTTGGCTTGGCTGTTGGCTTCATTGATGATGAATAGTAGTTTCTGGCCTCCGCTTGATCACCCACAATCTTCACGATTCCCCAAGGGGTAGGTAGCTTGATACATTGGTGATATGTTGAGGCTACTGCTTTCATTCCATAGAGACAGGGCCTACCAAAAATAACATTGCAACAGGAGAGAGGTTATCTATAACGCAAAATTTTTGATATGAACCTAACCCTTCGATATAGATTGGAAAGTTGATGTCCCCCAATGTCTTTTTAGTTTCGCCACTAAAGCCGACCAGCACCGACGTTCTAGGAATGATTTCTGAATCTGGGATGTTCATCTTCTTCAGGATATCATGTTGGATAATGTTGACCGAGCTGCCCCCGTCCACTAGGATCCTGCGCACATAATGGTTAGAGATAAATAAAGTAATAATCAAACCGTCGTGATGAGAATCCTGGATGTTCAGCTTATCTTCCTCATCGAAGAAGATTCTTTTGTCTGTTGTTAATGTTGTTGACACTATCGGATGATCCCCGTTATCCATCTTGATCTCTTTGGCAAGTCTTTTTTGCTGCGGAGAAAGAAGTTCCACATATGTCTGATCCTCCAGAGATGAAACTGACTTCTTGCGTATCCGGCTTGTCCTGCTGAAGATCCTGGATCCTTGATTTGAAAAAGATTCTTTGATCAGTCACTCGAGTAGTGGGGATGAGCGGTCTTCTTTCATCATCCAATTCGAACTTCTCTACGGAATTCTCTTTGATAGTACACGAATCTTTAAATAGATCATAGTCTCTGGAGACGAAGTTGATCACATAAGCATCGGGTGGTGGTGTCGCTTTCTGTGGAAGATCTTCAGGATCCTGGATCTTGGATTTCTTTCTTCCCAAGAGTTCTTTAAAGTGACCTTTGCTCAGAAGGTACCCAATTTCTTTCCTTAAGGCGATGCACTCGTCTGTTGCGTGGCCAAAATCTTCATGGAAAGCGCACCACTTAGACTTGTCCTTGAAGCCGACAACCTTTTCATTCTTTCGGGGCCACCTTGCTTTTTCTCCCAAATCCTTCATGGCACAAATCAAGCCATGCGTATCTACAGAGAAACAATAGTCGGAGATGCAAGGATAGTCTTCGTTGTCTTCTCCTTCTTCAACTGCCCGTACGTTTTGATTGTTGAACTTGGCATACGGCTGCGTATTGTTGTTCCTATTCCAAGATCCTTTATTCTTCTCAGGAGTTTCTTGTTTCGTCTGTCCACCGAGACGATCCTGGATCTTTTTATCTTCTTCTAAGCGGATGTATCTCAATGCTCTGCTTCTGACTTCATCTAATGTCCTGCATGGAGTCATCACTAAATCATCATAAAAAGGGGAGCTCTTTTGAATTCCCATCTTGAATGCTTCAACAGCAGTAGTCATATCAAGGTTTGGGATTTCTAGAGCTTCCTTTCCGAACCTCGTAACGAAATCCCTAAGAGATTCATCACTGGTTTGGATAACACGATACAAATCACTGGTCAACCTCTCAAATTTCCGACTACAGGAAAATTGAGTGTTAAACAAATTAACTAAATGAGAGAAAGATGTAACCGAGAAAGGGGGAAGACTTAGCAGCCATTTTAGTGCAGCTCCCGTTAATGTGGCTCAAAATCCTTTACAAAGGCAAGCCTCTTTGAGTTTCTCAGGTACAGGATTAATTTCCATTCTCTCCCGATATTGGGCAACATGTTCCTCAGGATCGGTGCTCCCATCATACGTCTTCATGTTGGGAGTTTGAAACCGCTTTGGGATTTCAGCATCACATATGGGCGGGGCGAATCTGGATAATTTGTGACTCCCCTTCGGTATTTCAGGGATTGGACGTGTCACTCCCGGGACACTGGATATCATATCCTTTAGCTTCTGTAATTCTCTGGCCATGGCTTGGTTGATACCTGAATCTTGCATGGGAACATGGTTAGTATCTAAAGATATAGGATCGTACCAGTTACCTCTCTGCTGGGTGGAGTTTGGTATCCCAGACGAGTATCTGGGATAAGAGGAGTTAGCAATCGGAGTAGGTCCTCCAGAAGCTATGGTCTGCATGGGGATTATATCTCCTTCATGGACTTCGGAGGATCGTTGCTGTTGTACTCCTGAGGATCCTTGATTCTGAAAGAAGGATCCTTGCTGAGGATATGTCCCAGTAGATCCCAGCGGAAAGAAGGTTGACTCTTTTCGATAATATGAGGATCCTTGGCTTTGCTGACCCATGGATCCTTGATGGAAGTTAGATGATATTGGCTGATCTAACGAGAACCCTTGAGCTTGTTGACTCAGGGACCTCTGTTGAAAGATAGAGGATCCTGGCTGAAAGAGTGAGGATCCTTGAGCCTGCTGACCCATGGACCCTGGTTGAAGGATGGATGATCCTTGCGAGAACTGTGCCATGGATTCTGGACTGCTGAAATCCAGCATCCTGGGCATCAAGGGGGTGAGATCCTCAGCTGGCCTCTTGTTCTTCTTGAGATCCTCTATCTCACGTAGGATCCTCTGATTAGTCTTGTTCTGCTGCTCCATGTATGCTTTAACATGCGAAAACATAGATGAAACATCACTGTTAGTACTAACCACCGGGGCAGCAGCAGCAGTTTTTGAGCTCTGGAAGACTGGTAGTTGCGTCTTGCTTCCAGCAGCAGCAGCCCTTGGTGCTCCCATGATTGGCGGAGGCATCGGTAGCAAAGTCCTCGAAGAAAGAGGGACAGTAGCCGGCATGATTGATGAAGCAGAGGATGATTGAGAGGCCATTAATAGTGATATGGGTATGAAAAAGTTAAGAATGATAAGAATAATATGGATTATAGCACCAATTTCCCCACGGTGGGCGCCAAATTGTTTTGGACAAAAATCTGTCAAGGATCACGTATCCAAATCTGTTAAGTGAGGTAAGGTGCTAACTCGGTAAAAGCAAGTGTATAATTGTAATATTGGTAAACACAATGATTTTATCACGAGGGAAAAAGCCCTTAACCAAAATAGTCTTACTTCGGTCAAAACTTATCGAGGTAATCTTTGAAGAAATGACGCCAGTCAAGGATTAATAAGCTAATCTTTGGTCGATTCACTCCAATCAAAGATCAACAAGGTAACCTTTGGTCGATGAGTATATGATTATCGTGGTCTCCGGCACAAAAAACCACTGGACGGTGAAAACTATCACCGTCGAGTTTATTGATTAACAAAAAAGGTATTACAAGTGTTTGTGGAGTTTATGATCGAGATTACAACGAAAGCTAGTGAATAGAGAGAGTGTTTAGTTCTGCTCTAGTGTGTGTAAGTACATGTGTGTATCTAGCTCGATCATATCCCGTATATATATAAAAAAAGAAATTAACAAACTTAACAACTTCATCCTATAAATCCGCTAGTCTTCCAATCTTCACCAACGTGCTGTTTGACCACGTGCAGATAGCCATTCACTAGCGAATAAAGCGGCAGACCGGGTCTAGATACCGTTGTTATTATTTAAATGTCAATCTTTTAGAGAGTTCGTCCATAATCAGCTATGTTGAATTAGGATCCTGGATCCATGCTCTAGCTAAAGGTTGTCTTGTGAGGATAATTGATGCAAGTTCGTCTTACATTTGATATACCTGTCTAACACATCACCATACTAAACACAATCATTAGTAAACAAACAATACCGAGGATCGTCGATCCTTTATATCCTGATGTATATTTCAAGGATAAACTATCTGTAAGACAGTCAAGGATAAAGGATCCTCAGTATAAAAATCGTGACCTAACATATCCAAATAAATAAAAATGTCAATAAGAGTTCATCATAACCTAGACGGTACAGAATTAACATGGTTAAGAACAACAATTTTCCATTAATGCAACGTGTTGAGACGTTTGTGTGCTTTATCAACTTCTCATATATCAAAATTAATTGTCACTATGTTCAATTTCAATGCACGTGTTTCATAGAATCAAATTAATAACATCGATCAAACTGAGGGATCAACATATCTGTTGAGCATCTATAAATCATGTTTTGTCATCTTTAACCCTTAACTCTTTAATTATTTGTGCTTAATTTTATAAGTTGTGAAAAGAGTTTAACAAAGTCATTAGCTCTTTATAATCGGATTCAAAGACACGGAAGCCCCTAGTTTTCTACACTTTTTAACAATAAGTTTTGCATTTGTTAATTCATATTTTAGTGTATTAATTTCTAAAGTTAACTTGGTTATTCTTGTTTGTAAATCAATGTTAATTCTGCCTTTATCATAGTTGCTTAGTCTAAAGTTGTAAACAAATTTATCTAAACCTTTAGTCGTTTCTTTAAACTTTTTTTCTTCATTTTTTTAAAATTGTTGCTAAAATATTGTTGGCGTTGAAGTATAAGTATTAAAGTCTCAGTGTGAGTTCTACAACGGTTTACGTTATCTAAACAAGCTTGAGAACTAGTTTCTTCAGTTACCTCAGAAGAGGTGGTTGAACTCTCACTTCAACTTCATCCATTAATGTAACACAAACTCACTTTCCTTTCTTGTTTTCATGCCTTTAGTTTGCTTTATCAACAATAATTTTATAATTTTTAATTTCACTATGTTCATTCACAATCAGAACCTCTTGTTCATACTTTGTCATCTTATCATCAACAACTTTGACATACATAGCTTCACAAATCTTCAACTGCAAGGCTGCCATTTGATCACTCCCGTCATGATCACCCTTTATAACTTGTGCAGCCATAGCTTTAGTTCCCGAAGTAGAACCCTTATCACATTCTTTAATAACTTTAACATTTACAAACTTCTTACCATCTAGAAATGTGATTTTTGGTTTGGTACACTCTCTAGCAATTTGTCTTGGTTTATCAGAGTTATAACATCTTATAGAAGCTTTCTCTAATCCAATATTTGTGTTTGAACCAATACAAAATGGCTTTCTTCTAGTTTTCTGAACTAAGTTCTTAGCCTGTACACAATCATAGCCATTTGATACTTGATATCTTGTTCTTCAATTTCCTCAAGATTCAATTTATTGAAATCATCAAATACAACAGGCGTAGTAAGTCTTCCAGCAACAAATGCTTCATAACTAGATACAAAGCTTGTCTAAAGTGCCAAATGTTCTACAACGATCTGAATGGTTTTAGTTGATGGGGTTGATGTTGTTTGGGTTGGAATTATGGACTGGCTCGTTAAGTCAGCGTGGCCGACCGGGTTGTGACCCGTGAGAGCTACACCTTGGACAACGAACCAAAATCCGCTTAAACGGTTTAACCGGTGAATGACGAATAATTAACGAGATTAATTATTTATACTAAATATAAATATTTAATAATATTTATAGTTTATTTAATTAAACTAAATGGAGGCTTTTATGCAACATGGGCCTAAGCCCTGTTTTGCGTATTTAGTTTGTTATTATTATTATTATTATATATATGATGATTGAGTTAATCATTATGGAGACATAATAATAAAAGAAAGGAAAACAAACAATACGTGAAAAAGGCTTGAAGAATACTCCAAAGGAGCCGTCGCATCTTCTGTTGCACCACCATAACCGTTAACCGGTTACTGCCACTAACGGACGCTGCACTAGCCCACGCCGTCCTCCGCTGTCGCTGTCGTAGTGCACCGCAACAACTCCGTTTCGTTACAGTTTGTCAACTAGCAACGTTCGTTGAACCTCGGTGTTTCAACCAGTTATTTATTAACCGAGGTAAACTTAAATAATGTCATGTATATTATTTATTTACTTTGGATTATTTCGTATCATGCTCGTATTGTTTGTAACCGAATCCTGTACGGTTCCGTTAAATGGTGATTACTCGGTTTTGTATTCCACTACTTATTCTATTATTAATGTGATTAAATTATGAAACCAGTTTTATTAAACCGGGTTTAATTGTTAAACCGTTGACCGATCACCACTAGAACCTAACAGTGGTATCAGAGCCTTGGTTACAACATACGAGTCAAATCCGGTCTTTTCACTGGATCTACATCATAAACTTCAAGCTAGTTGAAGTTTTTGATCTAGATAAGTAATTAGAGCCATCTTAGTTTGGTCAATTTTTATTTATTTTATTTGACCAAAAAATATTGTTCGATTTTATTTTTTGTTGAATATGTAAATCTGGCCCAACCTTGTTTGTTTGGTTTTTGATTTTGGCCATATGGATGGTTCCAAGTTGTATTTAATTTTTCGGTTTTATTTTATGATTTTTTGCCACTTTGATGGTTCAAAATTATAATAGATAGGGTTTGGTTTTTCATTATAAGTATTTTATAATATTGTAATGAAGAAGACCCGAAGGAAAACTGAGGAGGATCTCACGGAGTTCTTGAAGTCAGTGGGAGTTAACAAAGATTACGGGATGCACCAAGAGTCCATCCTTGTGGTTGTTTTATGTTGTGACCCCTTGACCCGATTGGTCTGGCAAATAGGCTCTAGCAAAACCAATCACCTTTATTGGCCATTTAAGAGTTACATATTCTTGTTTTCTATTGTGGTTGATTGCTTCATTATAATAGGTTATAATACCACCAACCTAATACCAAGCATATATTAATTCACCAATTATGTTTTTGCAAAATTAAACAAAATTTGATTTTCCAAGACTTATAACTTAATAGTTTATCTATTAACTTAAAATTGGTTAGTCATATCGCGACAAACTTAGTAATAATAGGTTATTTAAAACTAAGTGTCATGAGAGATGTAAGGGTTCATCATGTATTTGACATTCGTCAAATTTAAGTCTCGATTTATATTCGTTTTGTAAACTTTCATATTTGTAAACCCGACTCAATACTTTTAAAACCTTATTTATTTATTGTATAATATTATTATATATCTTGATCACCAATAAATCGATGTTTGTCATATTATAGAGTCGTCAAGAAAAATATAAGTGGTTCAAACTAATTTTCGTTGAGTTGTTATAAGCTTTTAAAACCTTTAAACTCGTTTTAAACTTTAATGAAACTTGAGGAGGGTAATTTGAAAATATTATATATATATATAAACTTAAAAAAAACCGAAACCTAGCATCATATTAACATCCAGCCTCCCTCTTTCTCTCTTCCAATTCCAGCGCCGTTTTCCGGCGACCGGCGACGACTGGAATCGGCTTCGACGAGCTCCGACAACCTCCGACACCACCCACCACCTCCGGCCATCCCTTCTCACCTCCCTCAACCTGACACCACTACCCCTCGGCTTTCCTTATCCCCGTTTTCCTCTTCGGTTTCGTTTTCCGGCTACCGGAAAAACGGCCGCTGTGCTCTCTCTCTCTCTCCTCGCCGTTCTCTCACTCTCGTCTCTCTCTCGCTTCTCTCTCGCTTCTCTCTGTATCTCTATCTCTCTGTCTATCTCTCTTTCGGCTCTCTCTCGCTTCTCTCTCCGTATCTCTCTCTCTGCCACTCTCTCTCTCACTCTCTCTCTCTCTCGCTCTCCGCCTCTTTTTTCCGGCGAGCCTCCGATGGCCGGAAATCGGTCTCCGACGACCCCGTTCGGCTCCGACAATTGTTCTCGGCCAAGCATTGTTTTTATGGTAAGGAGATTTAGTGTTTTAAATTGTCTTTGTATATAACTCATAACCGGTAACCGAGTCACGAGTCCGGTTCCGCCTTAAACCGACTTTGGAGTGTACTTTTGATATCATTATTATTAATATCATAAATCTTTATAAAACTCATTATTATTTTTATGATTATTATTATTAATATTATTGTTATTATTATCATTAATAAGAAAGTTATTATTATTATTGTTATTATTAAAGTTATTTTTATCTTTAACAAAACAATTATTATTATCATTATCTTCGTAATTAATAGATTATTATTATGATTATTTTTATCTTTATTATTATGATTAATAAGAAATATTATTACAATCTAGTATTGTTAATATCATCCACTTGTTTTATTAAACCGAAACCCATGTCGGGCCTACTTACCATTTAACGTCATCATCACTCGAATTATATCTTTTTATCACTAATACTACTATTTTTAAAATATTATAAGTATTAGTTATTATTAATATGGCATATAATTATTATAATAATTATTATTATTATTATTATTAAAACTTATAAATCTATTAATAACGTTTTCAACAATAAAGTAATAATTATTATATTTATTATTACTACTACTATTTTTAGTTTTAACAACAAATTCTCGATGAGTAGTATATTATATATTATATTCACCATTATCTTATATATCTATATATATATATATATATATATATACATGTTCTAAAGTTATTATTATCATAACTATCCTTATTATTAATAATATTATTTTATTTTAAATTACCAATTAAGTACGAGTCCCTAATCATTAACAACCTAACCGGTAACCCGATTAACAATCGAACATTCTCATTCAATGTTTCTAATATAGCTTCATTATGGTTTCAGGTTCATTAATATATATTACATTATTTATTTTAGCTAAGGTGTTTATCGTTTCAAGTCGGATCTGTTCGTTTACCGTTCGAGCTTCATTTATTTATCTATTTATTTCTCGGTTCATCAATCGAGGTGAGTACTTTCATACCCCTTTTTCCATCTTCCGTTTTGGGGTGACATTTCATATTTATCAAACTAAATTCTTTATTTACCTGAATCTTTAAACCCACAAAAGTGATTGTATACTTTACTTAAATAAATGCTCAATTTGGTGCTATATGCTTACATGCTTAAATGTTTATTGCTTTGGCGGGTAGCCACACTTGAATGCTAAACTTTGAATGCTAAGGCAGGTTGGCCTCACAAAATCCGATCTATTTGGCATCCCCTTATAGACGGTATCACGATCCGAATCGAAATCCCGAGTCCATTTGGTATTCTCTTATGGAGGGTGTCGTTAATGTATTCTTATTAACGATGACTATTTTAGCATGAGGCGGGTAGCCTCATGGACACTATTTTAGCATGAGGCGGGTAGCCTCATGGACACTATTTTTAGCATGAGGCGGGTAGCCTCATGGACACTTTGATCCGAGTATACTTGGTTGTTACCATTTAGAAAGGGTCCGAACTATTTATCTTTTACAAATCTAAATTGTTGCTATTATTTATTGTTTTGTATACAAATTTTGTGGATTTTTATTACTATATACTTATATGCTCAAACTTATGAATTGCTCACCAACCTTTGTGTTGACAAACTTTATTTTATGAAATGTTACAGGTTTGACTTTTGTTGACTCGAGGACTTGATGAAAAACGTTACCAAGACTATTAGGGTATTAGTAAAACGAACAATATGATTACTACTTGTTTCCAAATTTGTTTATATGAACGAGATGTGTTGGTTTATTGATTTATGAAATAAAATGAGTTGATTAAATATTGTCACTTTAAATAGTGTCTTGTGTATTTGGGCAATCTGTTGCACCCCGGTACGTTCCGCCGCCTTTGGTCGAGGTGTGACATATTGGTATCAGAGCCACAAGACTATAGGATAGGTGGTTAGAAGTAACGACCTAGTATAGTATTTACTTTAGGGTCCTTATACGTGTTGCCTATACGTGTTTACCCTACTTGATTGTTCAATGCACTTGTTTATTTATATACTTATTTATTTTATCAAATCATAAATATACACATACACACACTTTCATAGTATTCCAAGGTATCCTTACCTTAAAACGCAAAAACATTAGTTTTTTTATTGTGATTTATGGATCACGAGCTTAACTTGGATCCCGTTGTTTCAAATCTCCTTAAAGATTGTCTCATATGAGACAACCAATTTAAGTAGTCGAATGCGAGCGTTCCGCTCGCCATCCAAATTTTCGGTGTTAAAACAATAGAACTACGGTGATTTCGTGGACTAGCGTTTTGACATGACGTTGTATTCTGATTTATTGTTTTTGTTACAATCGTTATTTGAGTCGAAGACATGAAAAAGACGCGGTGGTACGTGCACATGTTGTAACACCCCGTAACCGCAGCGGAAACGTAAACGGGATGCAACAGACGCATCTGATATCAACAGCATTGCTTATAAAAAAAACACCACTACATTAATTTAAACGTATTACATTGTTCCGAGTTTCATTACCGTCTAGGCGTTATCACATAAGTTTTACCGATAGTACATTAACATATTTAATACAAAATATAGATCCTTAAGCTTCCACAAAATAGCACACATCATCAAGCACGTATCACTCATTCCAATTTGGGTGTACCTAGAAAGCATGTAAAGAAAACGGGTCAACTACGAATAGTTGGTGAGTTTCACTAATTTAAATAACCCGTGACAAATCATTATAGTAATCATATATTAGTGATGAAATTATGCTGAGCCCACAAGTGAAATCTCTGTTAACCCAGAAACACACCCAAAACCTCTGGGGACACTGTTAACCCGGAAACAAATTTAATAACCTCTGGGGACACTGTTAACCCAGAAACACATCTAATAACCTCTGGGGACACTGTTAACCCAGAAACACATTTAATACCCTCTGGGGACACTGTTAACCCAGAAACCCATTTAATAACCTCTGGGACACTGTTAACCCAGAATACTGTTTCGGGCCTTACAATGTTAGCAACTCAGACAATTACCATCTTAATACATTACCGTACGATTCCCGTACAATAAACATTATATAAATACTTTCATTTCCATGCGATCAGCATGTACTTAAACATTTTGATAGAAACATGCTTTCCGCCCCGGGAAAATATTTAAAACAGTTCAGTAAAAAGGGGCTCATGAAACTCACCTTTTCGTGAGCAAATATGTAACACTGTGCACGGCTACCGGTCCGGATCTGTAATACGATCCCTAATTCGTTACTATACAATTTCTATTAATATAACTTAAATTCGTGTTAACCGGTACGTCTGGGGACACTGTTAACCCAGTACCGTACACGATCCGGGGAAAATGTTAACCCCGAAACACTTCTCAGGACTTAGATTGTGATATCTCTTAGAGTTTATCCGTCAAAATTATTATTATTATGTTTTCCTCGTTTTGCGTGCCTAGCACGGTTATCCGTTTTTATGTTTCAAAAATGAGTTTGGTCACACACGACCCGAAAATAGTTGTTACTGATATTTTAATTAAAGTGGTGAAAATAGAGCTCGGTTTAGACACCCCGTTTGGCCGCGGGGCCCGTTTCCGTCTTTAATACACCGGAAACTGCTAAATCGGGTAAAATTACCCAAATCATCCGAATTATTTTCGGATGATTTATTTTTACTTGATTAACTTAGTTTCATGAAAATAGTTCATTTTTAAGGTTTTTATACACCAGTCAGCTCGCTTAGGCGAACTTTGCCGGTTTACGCGTTTTAAGCTTTAAAAGTTTGTTTTTATGTTCTTTTTAGCACAAATAATTATCCGTTTAGTCTCGGATCTTGAAATTTTGCACAAATCACTTTTTGACAGTAAGGAATTTTATAAAAATATTTCCAGAATTAAATTTTGTAGGTTCCTGGACGGATCGTACACGGGATGTCGCTATCTGCGCAGGTGCGGAATCCCTGCGTAGGTAGATACGAGCGTAGAATACGTATAAAACAAACACACGAGCAATAACCGAAACACGTTATATTGATAACTCGAACACGTGACACGAGGTCACTATTACAGACTCTGACTTGTAAACACGTAACTCTCGAACTAATCAACTGAAACGAACCCTAACCAACCTCACGAACTCTCCTCAACTGTTACGGTGAACAGTATATATAAACACGACAACTTCGCCTCAGGCGAAGTTGTCCATAACTTCGCTTGTTCAACAAGTTCGCCTGAGCGAACTTGTTAACAACTTCGCTTGTTCAACAAGTTCGCCTAAGCGAACTTGTTGACAACTTCGCTCGTTACATAAACATAAACATAATCAAAAACATAATTACATTACAGACTCGATTACAAACGTTAGACTATGAACTACTGACATACATGTACCAACAGACTCCCCCTTGGCAGTAGCTTCATATCTTGATCTTCAAAGCTTGAGTCTTGTAATCTTGTATCTTTACGCGTGCGCTCCTTCTCTAACACATACCGACACCACCCTTTGATATTTCCTTGCTTGATCCTTCCAAGCAGGAATGTAGAAGATCTTCTTTTCGTTGAGCATCTTCAGATCAGCTTGCGATAGATTAACAAGATGCATCGGGTCGTAAACCCTAAGCACTTCTTGTTCATCCTCATCTTCCATTACCGCCTCCGCTGTTTCACAATCCACGAACCACCTTTTTAGGTCTTTGAGCACGTCCTTGGGCATAAGCTTCATCGGTACTTCTTTAAGGCACCGGATCGGTTTATACTTCATAACCATCCAAGGCTTTCCATCAGCTCTCAAACCTCTATCCTTGTCTTCGACCATCACTACATCATCACCACCAGCCGCTTCGGTAGACTCCCCCTCAGCTGTGGAAGCCCCAAGAGCTTGAGAGGTTCTTGGCAGCTCACCACCTGCACCTTCCGGTGCATTGGGATCATCGTCTCGGTCTTCTCGACGCTTGGTCCTCAACTCATCACCTCTACAGCTCATCTCCCCCTGAGATGCCAAGAACACCTTCAAGGCATCTATAAATTTCCCTTTAAGAAATAAACGACATGATCAATTCTAAGTAACCAGTTAAAAAGTCATAAAACTATCTAAGTACAAAAACGTAAAAATTTAAAGTATAAGGGATCAAATTTCAGTCTCGGTAGGGACTGCTACGTTTTAGAAAAGATCCAAACAGGAATCATACTAACTACGTGACTGTCATATAGATCCGTGTTTAGCCGTATTATGACATAGAGAAACAGGTTGTAAGCATGTAAATAACTTAAATGGTTTTCATCGTTTCTGTGATACGGATTAAGGTTCAATTTAGCTCAAAATTTAAGTGGGCAACAACTCAGAGATAATGAAGCCTTCTATCTATTCTCAAAGCGTATTTGGCTATACCCAAGTCACCCCGAATTGACTTCGACCCATAGTGTCTGATTAACTTGTAGATACTCGTTGTCTGCTTCCCGTTCTCTTCTTACTCCAGAATTGAGAAGTCTTGATTGTTACAATAACTCATAAGTACTTAAATTTTTTTTTTTTTTTTTTTTTATCCACACATACTTATAGACTTCGGAGTACTAAACCACTGCAAGTCCCGAATCTGGATCACTGCAGTGTCTTGAAATGCTTTCTTCACGGGAATCAGAACACTTACGGGCTCTTGTATGACTGGGTAGTCGCTTTTCTGCCTATCATTCGGAAAGAAATGCATGAAGACATTCAAAACTCTTAAGGAGTTTCCACGTAAAATCGAGTAATTTAAGTTAATATCACATACACTTTTACGCACCATAAAAAATTACCATGACATACAATGACTGTCCTAAAGTCTTTTAAGCCTAATAACTTCACTAGTTAAGCACACACAATCAGTATATATATCATTTTCCAAGGTTGGATCAATTTTCTGTTAAACATAGCACATTTACTTCATACGAAGTAATAGACTTTAAAAGTAATTTCTTTTCCCAAAAAAATTATGACTTCAATCGCCCCGTTCACGTCAAAGTTTTCAGGTAAACGGCAATCCTGAAGATCCAATGGATCAACTGGACCGACCACATACAGGTATGTGTTCTTCTAACTAAGTATGAACGACTAATTTTCAGCGATAGAAAGAAAACACATCATAAATCGCCCCGGTCACTTTCAGTCGTCTGGTTAATGGCGACCCTCATTCTCTACAAGTAGAAACGAGGACCAAAACATATCCGAGGATATGTCCATCAAACTGAGGTAACCGACTAATTTTAAGCAATAATGACGTTTTTTTTTTTTTTTTTTTAATACAATAAAAACATGGTTACTCGGGATTGATCATCCCGTTCAGCTCAATTAGGTTTTGAAATCACGTGGAGCCTTCATTACTATCCACTCGTCTGGTATCTGGAAACCAGGCTTCAACACGATCGCTTCATTCTTCGTGAAATGGACAGTGTAATCTTTATCACAAATCTGCGACACACTCAGCAGATTGTGCTTCAATTCCTCCACAAAATTCACATTCTCAAGTGTCATCCTTCCATTTGACACTGTACCTCTACCAGTAATTCTTCCTCCGCTTTCACCAGCAAAACTAACTCTCACTCCCTGAACAGGTTTTAAGTCTTGCAACAAGTGTTTGTTGCTAGTCATGTGCCGGGAACAGCCGCTATCTACAATCCAAAGACTGTGGGCAGCCCTGTTCAACTGTTCCTGCACAATAAAACAGAGAATTAGAATCTTGGGACCCAAGACCAATTGGTCTTGGATCGATACGTCCCGTACCCTGGCTTTCCAAAGTTAGCATCAGGATAATTCCTGTAAGTCCTGTTAGGAAATCTCCTTGAAGATTGAGTGTGATGCCTTCCAAACCTATGTGAATTGAAAGTGTTATATCTTGTGGTTTGGTTGAAAAACTGAGGTTTGTTTTTATGAAAACTTGAATTAGTTACATTTTGGCATTTTGAAAAGTTTTCATTTTTAGCAGTATCAAACTGATGCTTATTCTCAGTTTTATTTGGCCTCACACCTCTGTATCTCGGCGTCAGAGGGCAATCTGCAACAAGATGTCCTAATTTATTACATCTAAAGCAACACCTACTCTCCATTTTCTATTCAAATGTTGGTTTGGATGTAGAGGCAGTGTTACCAGCCGTTCGTCTCACATAAGGTGGGACATACGGGTTGAGTGGAGTACTCTTTTTAGAAGATTTATTTTTATCTCCACCAGTGGGTAACACTACCTTCTCTTTCGTCTTACCTGATTCGGACAACTTATCCGAATCCGATGAGACTGGACTCGTAACAGAAATATTTACACTAGAAATAGGCGAACTCGTTTCGCCATTACTAACAGTTGGTTCTTTACATGTAACCTTGATTGGAACTGTCTGAGGAACTTCAAAATCCACAGATTTCTGAATACTAGGGTTGAAAGTGTAGTTGTGGTTATAAGGTGGTGGCACCTCGTGATAACCAATTCCTCCCCTCTTTGCAGAGGTACCTTGATCACTAACGAGGTGATCTAGAATAGCTGAGGAATTTCGGAACTGCTCGAGTTTTCGGTTCAGTTCCACCACTTTTACCTGGTGGTCAGCAATCTGCTTTTCTCGTTCAGCAATAAGTTTAGTCTTTTCTTCTAAAACCTCATAACTTAGGTCAATTACATCAATTTTTTCAGCAAGTTTAGTTTTTAAGCTTTTGACATCTTTTTCACATGCTTTTATTTTAACTTTGTAACTGTTTTCTCTTGCCTTAGTAAAATGATGATCTTCTTTAAGAGTTTTAAATTCAGCATCTAAACGAACATACTGATCAGTTATGGTAGCAAGTTGCTCAGACAAATTCTCACATTTTGTACAAACAGGTTTAGAACTTACCTCGGAGGGTTGACCATCGTTATCTGCCATGAAAGCTTTCTCCTTACCAGTAGCTTTCTCCTCTCCAGTCATCTTCTCACAATCTTTATTTTCTACCTTAGCCATATTCGCCTGCTCACCAGTTTCATTCGCATGCAGGTTCCAGTTGTATTCACCGGCTTCTCTAGACAACATGGCATTGACTTCTTTACTAATCCCAGTAGGCTGTGCAGACCGGCCTTGACCCCGTTCAACTCTCTCGTTTCTGCATTCTTTAGCAAAGTGCCCATACTGTTGACAGTTATAGCACCTCACTTTAGACTTGTCGAATCCGGGCCTACCACCAACAAACTTTCTCCCCGTCTTATTCATGAAACGCTTGACTCGCCTCACTATCATGGCCATTTGCCATTGCAAATCCATCTCCTCCAGATCATCAGCATCGATCTGGTCATAATCCTCATCCAAAACAGCAGGGTCCACAATCTTCCCTTGTATGTAGTTCTCATATGAAGCAATAAAAGATGCATAGACTGCAAACTGCTCTTCAGCAGATTTGACACTCATTGGCATTTTGGAATAGTTATTGCTTGAGGCACTGGGAGAGAAACTACTGTTGGATGTTTGAGGTTTCGAAGCACTTGAACCTCCAGCAACAAAGCAAACATCACCGTTCATGTTTACTGAAACGTTTCCTTCATGAGAAGAGTTAGAACCTGACTCTCCTTTGGAGTAGTAAGCAGCAGATTCAGGCTTCGAACTTGAGCCTGAGTTAAGTTTGGCACCATACATACCAGGGTCTTGAATCTGATCTGTTGGTGTCTCTTTACGAACCATATTAAGCTCAAAGGTTCTGAGCTTGTTTACTGCTGTCTCCAAATCACAATTAGGAAAGTCTCTGTCTTCCCTCATCAGAACTGTGTACATTTCCCACTTCGGTGGGAGAGCATCGAGAAGCTTTTCAACTATCTCCTCTTCTCTGTAAGCAATCGAATAGTTGTTTAGCTCTGTCATTAGATGATAATATCGAGTGATAATATCATCCAGAGATTCGTTCTTCAAATATTTGAAGACAGAGAACTGAGTCTTCAACAGTTTAATCTTCGAGGCACGAATACCCATGTTCCCTTCGAATCTATTTTCAAGAGCATCCCAAAGCTCTCGAGCCGATGTATACTTTCTGAAAGTATGAAGGATCTCCTGTGGAAGAGCCATAGTGATAGCTGCGTGAGCCTTGCTTTCGGCTTCGTACATCTTCTTCTCCTCTTCCTCCATCTTGCTGTACTTCTTTATCACATCCCGACCTTCGTATTCCATGGTCGATGGAATATATCCATCCTGGATGCACACCCACATCTTTGCATCCTGGTATTTAATATACTGAATAAACCGATCCTTCCATGCAACAAAGTCGGTTCCTTTTAACAGCCTTGGGGCCTTAGTGGCTGACCCCGCTTCGACTTCCATTTTCACCAATTCAGAGATGTTAATTTGCGACATCTTCTCAAAAACCCGAAAAATTCAAAAATTTGTCCAAACAGTACTAAAGGCGAAGTTAAGAATAACTTCGCTTAAGTGTTAACTTCGCTGGAAAAATTCTTAAAATCGTGTGACTCGGCGAAGTTGAGAATAACTTCGCTTATGGTAAGCGAACTTATCAGGTAAGCGAAGTTGAGGATAACTTCGCTTAGGTGAACTTAGCAGGTAAGCGAAGTTGAGGATAACTTCGCTTAGGCGAACTTATGAGGCAGGCGAAGTTGTAAATAACTTCGCTTAACCTTATATCTTCGCCGAAACCCTACTTTCAGTGACGGCAACTTCGCCTGAAGAACAGTAACTTCGCCCGATGAACACTGAAAATATTCAGATCTGTTGTCGACGATTCTGCAGTTTCCGGTCGTTGTAAAGGCTTGAAAATGACTGTATATAGTGATTAGAACTCAATACGAACAAAAACTCGTCCCGTGAATAGGTCAAACGAGACGTTTTCTACACCCGCGTGAAATCCCGAACCTCACAATCGAGCCGATGGCTCTGATACCAATTGTAGGTTCCTGGACGGATCGTACACGGGATGTCGCTATCTGCGCAGGTGCGGAATCCCTGCGTAGGTAGATACGAGCGTAGAATACGTATAAAACAAACACACGAGCAATAACCGAAACACGTTATGTTGATAACTCGAACACGTGACACGAGGTCACTATTACAGACTCTGACTTGTAAACACGTAACTCTCGAACTAATCAACTGAAACGAACCCTAACCAACCTCACGAACTCTCCTCAACTGTTACGGTGAACACTATATATAAACACGACAACTTCGCCTCAGGCGAAGTTGTCCATAACTTCGCTTGTTCAACAAGTTCGCCTGAGCGAACTTGTTAACAACTTCGCTTGTTCAACAAGTTCGCCTAAGCGAACTTGTTGACAACTTCGCTCGTTACATAAACATAAACATAATCAAAAACATAATTACATTACAGACTCGATTACAAACGTTAGACTATGAACTACTGACATACATGTACCAACAATTTTTATATTTAACATTTATTTATCTATTTTTAAACATCATTTAAACACCAAATATGTCGAAAATACCAAACGACCTTAGAAAAGTCCCAAATTTTTCTGGGATGACCCCTGCCATCCACATAGTTCCCTGTAATTTTTCCAAAACCAAAATCTCATTTTTCATGCCATTTTCACCAAAACCGAGCTAGAAAACCCTAGAACTCGTTTTACCGAAAAGCCTACTTAGACTTCTCCAATGGACCTGAAATTTTGTGTGTGACTTTTAAATGTTATGAAAAGCTTATCTGAAATTTTCCAGAATTTTTCAAGATATTTAGCTATTTTTCACCATTTTTAGCCAAAACCGAGCATTAAATTCACCAAATATTCATCCTTTATCCAAAAATTACCAAATATTCACAGATCTCATATTTTCATGTGTAGATCATCTCTGTGAAATTTCATGATCCAACTCTAAGTCTATCACAATCTGTCCAAATCATATAAATCATACGAAAAACCGAACTACCTTGTGTTTCTAGCTTTAGATCGCAAAGATCTTGCTTTCTAGCCTTTGCTAGCAACTAGATATAACACCTACAAGCACAATAACACCACACCAAGCAAGTTATACCCACAATCAAGCCATTTCTTTCATGGTTTCGGTTAAGACATCAAAACAAAGATTTTAACCGTAAAAATTCGTTTTTTACTCTTTTAACTCCTTTCTTGGACCAAGATCCCTTGTATAACTTGTATACATCACTTGATCATGCAAGAATCGGTTTCATCTCGGGTTTTCACCCATTTTTCATTTGAAACCTCATTTTCTTGTAAATGAATCAAGAAAAGAAGATAAACACGATTATAACTCGGTCTTTACCTCGTTTTCTTGCTTAAAAACTTGGGTTTTTGGATGAATGTTGAAGAGAGGAGGATGAGAATTGTTGTTTGGATGTTTAAAAAAGAAATGAAGGCCAAGTGGTTATCCCCCTTGGTCCGATCGGTCTATTATGGAGGGTGGGGTGGGGCCCACACCTCCAATCTTGGCCACAAGTCCAGATTACGAAATCTGGATAATGTTCTGGATAATCTGGTTCAGTTCGTTTTTCGGTTAAACGTTTAATTTGGCTTAAAACGGGGCTAAAACGGTCGTTTTTCGGCTAAAAATGAAATTTATATAAAACCGATTTAAAAACTTTAAAAACTTAAACCATGACATTTATTGACTTAACACATCATATTGTCGGTAATTGTGCATCTTTTTCGGCTTGATCGATCGCCTCTTGGTTGGTTTGGTATTAAAGGTTTCGTTTAACGTACCGACGTACCATTAAATCGAAAACTCTTTTCTGTGCTTTAATTCACTTATCCCGAAGCTTTAATACTTCGTAAACATCACTAAACATTATATATTTCATCTATAGTGTAATCTCCGATTCATTCGGGTTTCAATAACCGTCAATCGGTTAATCGTACTTCCAATACGATTAACTGTATAGTCGAGTATAATTCGTACCGTGAATCATACATACTCGTATATACACATTATAACTCAAATATTCAGTATTAAATAACACGTAAATAGTATATACCGGCTAGGGTATACCTGAATTTGCCGGAATCGTTACATTCTCCCCCCGTTACAAAAATTTCGTCCTCGAAATTTTACGCGTCAACTACTTCCTTTTGAGGAAATAGGTGGGGGTATTTCTTTCGAAATTCGTCTTTTCGTTCCCAAGTATATTCTGGGCCTCGTTGCGAATTCCATCTTACTTTGACCAACTAGATCTTGTTGTGTCTAAGTTGCTTGATTTTCCCGTCCACTATTTCTATGGTTTCCTCTACGAAATTAAGCTTATCACTTATTTGGACACCCTCTAAGGGTAACACCGATGTCTCATCCGACAGACACCTTTTCAAGTTCGACACGTGAAAAACATTGTGAACTGCACTCAGTTCGTCAGGCAGTTCTAATCGGTATGCTACAGGACCGATTTTTGCAGTAATGTCGAATGGTCCAATGTATCTAGGGGCTAACTTCCCCGCCTTTCCAAATCTGACTACTCCTTTCCAAGGTGATACTTTCAAATACACTTTATCACCTTTCTCAAATGATAACGGTTTTCTACGGGTATCGGCATAACTCTTCTGCCGATCCCGTGCGGCCTTCAGATTGTTCTTAATTTCAAGGATTTTGCTGGTCGTTTCCTGGACCATATCTTATCTAATAACTTGTGTGTCGCCCACTTCAGTCCAACAGAGTGGTGATCGGCACTTCCGTCCATACAATGCTTCATAAGGTGCTACCTTTATACTGCTATGGTAACTGTTATTATAGGAAAATTCAACGAGTGGGAGATGTTGATCCCAATTTCCCTTAAAATCCAGTACGCATGCACGAAGCAAATCCTCCAGTGTTTGGATGGTCCTCTCAGACTGACCGTCGGTCTGAGGGTGGTAAGCTGTGCTTAGATCAATACGCGTTCCCAGCGCTTCTTGTACAGCTTGCCAAAGATTGGAGGTGAAATGGCTATCTCGATCGGAGATGATTGAGATGGGTATCCCATGACGAGACACAATTTCATTTATATAAATCTGCGCAAGTCTCACAGTGTTATAATTATTTCTAATCGGAATAAAATGTGCCGACTTGGTTAATCGATCCACGATTACCCAAATTGCATCGTGTCCACGGGACGTCTTAGGGAGATGTGTCACAAAATCCATCGTGATTTGCTTCCATTTCCACTCGGGAATTTCCGGTTGCTGTAACATCCCCGAGGGTTTCTGGTGCTCCGCCTTAACCCTCGCACACGTCGTACACTTGCCGACGTATGTGGCTATATCCTTTTTCATACCCGGCCACCAGTAGAACTCCTTCACATCCTTGTACATCTTATCCGATCCCGGATGTATGGAATATTTCGATTTTTGCGCTTCGTCCATGATTAATTCACGAAGGTCATGGAGGGTCGGGATCCAAATCCGATTTTTGAAATAGAGCATTTCGTCCACGCGCTGATCGAAATTCTTCTCGTTACCGTAAAGTCCCTCTTTTTCCAATTGTTCCTCTTTCAACGCCTCGCGTTGAGCGACTTGAACCAGGTCCGAAAGGTTCGACTGGACTATCATCCCCAGCGCTCGCACTCGCAATGGCTTAACCCGATCCTTCCTACTCAAGGCATCGGCTACGACGTTAGCCTTGCCAGGGTGATAACGGATATCACAGTCATAGTCGCTTAATAACTCGACCCATCTTCGTTGCCTCATATTCAGTTCTTTCTGATTGAATATGTGTTGCAAACTTTTATGATCGGTGAAGATGGTGCACTTTGTACCGTAGAGATAATGTCTCCAGATTTTAAGTGCGAAGATAACCGCTCCCAGTTCTAAGTCATGAGTAGTGTAATTTTTCTCGTGTACTTTTAATTGTCGAGAAGCATAGGCTATAACCTTATTATTCTGCATCAACACGCATCCTAACCCTCTATGAGATGCGTCACAATACACGACAAAACCATCGTCTCCGTCGGGGAGACTTAAGATCGGCGCTTGGCACAATCTTTGTTTTAGCGTTTGAAACGCCATTTCCTGCTCTTCTCCCCATTCATACTTTCGATCCTTTTGAGTCAGAAGGGTTAAAGGTTGGCGATGCTGGAAAAGTTCTCTATAAATCGACGATAGTATCCAGCTAAGCCTAAGAATTGGCGGATTTCCTTTGGCGATTTAGGCGCTTGCCAATTCTTAACTGCTTCAACTTTACTCGGATCAACGTGTATTCCTTGATGGTTTATAACGTGACCGAGGAATTGCACCTCTTGTAACCAGAAGTTACACTTGGAGAATTTTGCATATAACTTCTCCTGATTAAGAAGTTCTAAAATTAATCATAGTGTTGCTCGTGCTCTTCTTTACTCTTCGAGTATATCAAAATATCGTCAATAAACACGATGACGAACATGTCGAGATAGGGTTTACAGACTCGATTCATGAGATCCATGAACACTGCTGGCGCATTTGTTAGCCCAAAAGGCATAACTAAGAACTCGTAATGGCCGTAGCGAGTCCGGAATGCGGTTTTTGGGATATCCTCCTCCTGAATTCTAACCTGATGGTATCCCGATCTAAGATCTATTTTTGAGAAGTAGCTCGCTCCTTGTAGTTGGTCGAACAGGTCATCAATTCGGGGAAGAGGATACCTATTGTTTGATTGTTAACTTGTTCACCTCCCTGTAATCAATGCACATTCTAAGGCTCCCGTCCTTCTTTTTCACGAATAGTACAGGTGCACCCCACGGGGAATAACTAGGACGTATAAGTCCTTTATCCAACAATTCTTGCAACTGATTGGATAGTTCTTGCATCTCAGATGGTGCAAGTCGGTAGGGCGCCTTAGCAACAGGGCCAGCTTGAGGTAATAAATCGATTCTGAATTCGACCTGTCGGGTTGGCGGTAATCCAGGAAGTTCTTCTGGGAAAACTTGTGGAAATTCGCGTACCACCGGGATGTCATCCACCCGTTTCTCATCAGAATCTGTGGCCGTCAAGCTTGCTAGATACGCCACGCATCCCTGGCGTATATATTTTAACACCTTGAGGTGGGATATAAATGGTATCATTGTGCCTGACTTCTCTCCTTGCACTAACACCTCTTCGTCATCCGACACCCGGATCTTGACGATTTTCTTTTCACAGTTTATTTCCACTTTGTTACGTGCTAACCAATCCATTCCCACTATCACGTCAAAACTACCTAATTCTACCAGTAATAAGTCAATCAGGAAGGATTGATCGTTCAGAATAAAAGGGCAGTTCCGAACTATCTGATTAACTATCATGGTTTTACCGTTAGCGACTTCTACGGTGTAAGGTTCTATGGTTTCACTAATTGGAAGGTTTGCAATCGATAGGAATTTAACAGAAACAAAACTTCTATCGGCGCCTGTATCAAATAATACAGAAGCGTAATGATCAGAGACGAGGAATGTACCTGTCACTACGCTGGGGTCCTGGCGTGCTTCGTTCGCCCCCATCACGAATGCTCGGCCTCGCGCCGGATTGGAGCCGATGCCTGACCCACAGTTTGCCTCCCATTTCCTCCCTGGTTCAGCTTCGGACAGTTTCTCTTAAGGTGATCTGTGCTGCCGCATTCAAAGCAAGCACGGCTAGTGGTCATCATTTGGTTTCCTTGTGGGTTTTGTTGTCGGGCTGGTTGGGTCCTAAATGGCTGCGCACGGATAGGTTGCGGTTGTCGGTTCAGATTGTTCAGGTTTGTTCTACAACTCGGTGCGTAATGCCCAATCCTGCCACACCGGTGGCATACCACCTCTTTGCACACGCCACCATGGTGGTAACCGCATTTCCCACACTTAGGAAACGTGTCCTTCTGCGGTTCTTGCCTTCCACCTGAACTAGTCATGGCGTAGTTCTGGGCAGTGGGCCTAGCACGTTTATTTTGCTGCTTTTCCTGGATCCTATGGTCATGTGTACCCCGCTTTCCCCCAGCGGATTCTCCCGCCACCTTCAGTGACCCGCTCCTTACGAAATCATACGTGACGATACCAGCTTGCGTCACCGCACCCTCATACGTCTGGTGTCCCCCAGAATTGACTATACTCCTTACAACTGGAGTTAGCCCCCAAATATAACGCTCAACCCTCTTCGACTCTGGGGTGACCAACCATGGTACCAATCGCGACAACTCATTAAACCGGTTCGTATAACCCAAATGGTCTGCCCCCTGCATCTCCAGGTTCCACAATTCATTTTCTAATTTCTGCAATTCATTTTTCGGGCAGAAATGTTCCAGTACAAGAGCCTTGAGCTCTGTCCAGGTCATGCGGTTTGTCGTCGCCTGACCCCGAGTCTGCACTATCGTGTTCCACCATGTCAAGGCATGGTCCGTGAATGTGCAGGTAGCATACTTAACAACACAATCCTCGGGGCAGTTGCTGATATTCACAACGAATTCTATTTTCTCGATCCACTTAACCAACCCATTTGGTCCTTCAGACCCGCTAAACTCTAGGGGTTTGCACAACATAAAGTCTTTGATCGAACATCCCCTGGATGCAGGAATCGGTTCAGTACGGTTCGTCTCTACAGTAGGTATAGGGCCATTACTGTCTGTAACGACCACCCTAGGCGGTGCGTCATTACTCGGAATCGTGTTATCATTCTGTGGAGGATTAGCATTTCGTTCCCAGTCATTATTGGTGCTCGTTTGATTGCTCGGAGGGGTTGGATTGGTCGAATTGTTAATACTGGCGGCGATGCGCGATACTATATCCGGTATCGCCGCCTCTAACTGTTGAGCAATCAAACGGCTCACATCTACTTCCGACATTTGAGCTGATCGTTTTGGTGCCATTCTACACAACATCAAGAAAATACATGTAATTAATACAAATTCTAATCATAAAACACAACACACATTCCATTCATTAATAAACATTAGTACATACTACACAAACATCCGTTCACATTACTTCCCTGTCACCATTACATAGGTTAAGTTTTCATACATAGGGCCTATGTCGGCATCATCTCGACATAACCCGCAATGGGTCAGTGCTTGAATGATACCCAAAAGTATCTATAATGATATACCCCAAAAGAGACCCCCTAAGGGCCAGCGGTTGTATTATAACTACCCAAGATTCACTCTATGTTAGCATCACCACTAACTGCTTACACAGAGTATCAAAAAGCGGTCCCTGTCTACTCCCATCCTAACACAACTAAACACGGTGGTATACCAACCCCACCAACACAGCCACCAACACCACCATCACAGCCAACATACCCCGGATCCGCGTCTCCATCCGGCCGATCATCCACTGGGAGTACGAGCACTCCCTCTTCAACTGCGCAATCGCATACTGGTGGTCCAGTATGCAGTCCCCCAGATACATCCGCCTCTGCACTCCCACTGTCAAGGCGGCGGAGTGCTCATTCACCTGCTCGGTGAGCACTCGAAGCCATGCCGCCGCGTCCCTTTCCTGCCTAGGAAGACCCCACACAGGTGGAGTCACAGGCTCGGGCTGGGAGCGGGAGGACTCGCCCCGACGGGTAGCAGGTCTGGGTGGGGGAGAGGTAGGTGGGACATGCGGGACACTGATCCGCGCCGTGAGGCGGGGTCCGAATCCGGGAGGGATAGGGGTGGCCTGTGGTGCGGGTGGGGTAGGGGATCTGGCAATCCTGACTGGGGAGGACTGGCTAGAGCTCCTACGACTAGCCTCGCTAGGCTCAGAGCTGGATGATATGCGTAGACTCCCAGAGTTCCCGGAGCTGACTTCCTCCGGGTCCTCCTCCATCGATAAACCAGGAGTTCTCGACATTCTTACCTGCACACAAGTTAACAAACATATAGTTCTTTCCATAGTGTAAATTATAATCAAATTAATATACACTTATACAACTTTGCCACATAACAATATTATCATATATTTACACATATGTTGCCAATTTTACCTGTTAAAGTCCCCCGTGACTTCCCCTGAATTCCCTCGTGCGGACAAGTCTGTTATTATGTTCCGGACCATAATAACTCACTTGTCCATCCAAGTTCATCCAGATCTCGTCACTATAAATTATTAGTTGATATTCAGATCCTATAATACTTGAGCTACTGGTTATATTTTAGGTATCTTTTAAAGACATCCTAATTCTTTATAACCAATGGCTCTGATACCAAGTTCTGTAACACCCCGTAACCGCAGCGGAAACGTAAACGGGATGCAACAGACACATCTGATATCAACAGCATTGCTTATAAAGAAAACACCACTACATTAATTTAAACGTATTACATTGTTCCGAGTTTCGTTACCGTCTAGGCGTTATCACATAAGTTTTACCGATAGTACATTAACATATTTAATACAAAATATAGATCCTTAAGCTTCCACAAAATAGCACACATCAACAAGCACGTATCACTCATTCCAATTTGGGTGTACCTAGAAAGCATGTAAAGAAAACGGGTCAACTACGAATAGTTGGTGAGTTTCACTAATTTAAATAACCCGTGACAAATCATTATAGTAATCATATATTAGTGATGAAATTATGCTGAGCCCACAAGTGAAATCTCTGTTAACCTAGAAACACACCCAAAACCTCTAGGGACACTGTTAACCAAGAAACACATTTAATAACCTCTGGGGACACTGTTAACCCAGAAACACATCTAATAACCTATGGGGACACTGTTAACCCAGAAACACATTTAATACCCTCTGGGGACACTGTTAACCCAGAAACCCATTTAATAACCTCTGGGGACACTGTTAACCCAGAATACTGTTTCGGGCCTTACAATGTTAGCAACTCAGACAATTACCATCTTAATACATTACCGTACGATTCCCGTACAATAAACATTATATAAATACATTCATTTCCATGCGATCAGCATGTACTTAAACATTTTGATAGAAACATGCTTTCCGCCCCGGGAAAATATTTAAAACAGTTCAGTAAAAAGGGGCTCATGAAACTCACCTTTTCGTGAGCAAATATGTAACACTGTGCACGGCTACCGGTCCGGATCTGTAATACGATCCCTAATTCGTTACTATACGATTTCTATTAATATAACTTAAATTCGTGTTAACCGGTACGTCTGGGGACACTGTTAACCCAGTACCGTACACGATCCGGGGAAAATGTTAACCCCGAAACACTTCTCAGGACTTAGATTGTGATATCTCTTAGAGTTTATCCGTCAAAATTACTATTATTATGTTTTCCTCGTTTTGCGTGCCTAGCACGGTTATCCGTTTTTATGTTTCAAAAATGAGTTTGGTCACACACGACCCGAAAATAGTTGTTACTGATATTTTAATTAAAGTGGTGAAAATAGAGCTCGGTTTAAACACCCCGTTTGGCCGCGGGGCTCGTTTCCGTCTTTAATACACCGGAAACTGCTAAATCGGGTAAAATTACCCAAATCATCCGAATTATTTTCGGATGATTTATTTTTACTTGATTAACTTAGTTTCATGAAAATAGTTCATTTTTAAGGTTTTTATACACCAGTCAGCTCGCTTAGGCGAACTTTGCCGGTTTACGCGTTTTAAGCTTTAAAAGTTTGTTTTTATGTTCTTTTTAGCACAAATAATTATCCGTTTAGTCTCGGATCTTGAAATTTTTCACAAATCACTTTTTGACAGTAAGGAATTTTATAAAAATATTTCCAGAATTAATTTTTATATTTAACATTTATTTATCTATTTTTAAACATCATTTAAACACCAAATATGTCGAAAATACCAAACGACCTTAGAAAAATCCCAAATTTTTCTGGGATGACCCCTGCCATCCACATAGTTCCCTATAATTTTCCAGAACCAAAATCTCATTTTTCATGCCATTTTCACCAAAACCGAGCTAGAAAACCCTAGAACTCGTTTTACCGAAAAGCCTACTTAGACTTCTCCAATGGACCTGAAATTTTGTGTGTGACTTTTAAATGTTATGAAAAGCTTATCTGAAATTTTCCAGAATTTGTCATGATATTTAGCTATTTTTCACCATTTTTAGCCAAAACCGAGCATTAAATTCACCAAATATTCATCCTTTATCAAAAAATTACCAAATATTCACAGATCTCATATTTTCATGTGTAGATCATCTCTGTGAAATTTCATGATCCAACTCTAAGTCTATCACAATCTGTCCAAATCATATAAATCATACGAAAAACCGAACTACCTTGTGTTTCTAGCTTTAGATCGCAAAGATCTTGCTTTCTAGCCTTTGCTAGCAACTAGATATAACACCTACAAGCACAATAACACCACACCAAGCAAGTTATACCCACAATCAAGCCATTTCTTTCATGGTTTCGGTTAAGACATCAAAACAAAGATTTTAACCGTAAAAATTCGTTTTTTACTCTTTTAACTCCTTTCTTGGACCAAGATCCCTTGTATAACTTGTATACATCACTTGATCATGCAAGAATCGGTTTCATCTCGGGTTTTCACCCATTTTTCATTTGAAACCTCATTTTCTTGTAAATGAATCAAGAAAAGAAGATAAACACGATTATAACTCGGTCTTTACCTCGTTTTCTTGCTTAAAAACTTGGGTTTTTGGATGAATGTTGAAGAGAGGAGGATGAGAATTGTTGTTTGGATGTTTAAAAAAGAAATGAAGGCCAAGAGGTTACCCCCTTGGTCCGATCGGTCTATTATGGAGGGTGGGGTGGGGCCCACACCTCCAATCTTGGCCACAAGTTCAGATTACGAAATCTGGATAATGTTCTGGATAATCTGGTTCAGTTCGTTTTTCGGTTAAACGTTTAATTTTGCTTAAAACGGGGTTAAAACGGTCGTTTTTCGGCTAAAAAATGAAATTTATATAAAACCGATTTAAAAACTTTAAAAACTTAAACCATGACATTTATTGACTTAACACATCATATTGTCGGTAATTGTGCATCTTTTTCGGCTTGATCGATCGCCTCTTGGTTGGTTTGGTATTAAAGGTTTCGTTTAACGTACCGACGTACCATTAAATCGAAAACTCTTTTCTGTGCTTTAATTCACTTATCCCGAAGCTTTAATACTTCGTAAACATCACTAAACATTATATATTTCTTCTATAATGTAATCTCCGATTCATTCGGGTTTCAATAACCGTCAATCGGTTAATCGTACTTCCAATACGATTAACTGTATAATCGAGTATAATTCGTACCGTGAATCATACATACTCGTATATACACATTATAACTCAAATATTCAGTATTAAATAACACGTAAATAGTATATACCGGCTAGGGTATACCTGAATTTGCCGGAATCGTTACACATGTTTAGACTCCAACATAGTATTTCTGTATTAAAGGTTTTTAGTGTCAGAATGTCAAGTCATGGTGGTTCATGCACGATTTTTCCGTCTTTAAATCTTAAAACTTTATTTGTACATTTCAATAACTTAAACCATTTTCCCTTTATTTTGTTATAAATCCTTATCATAAGTCTTCATTTATAAATGTTATATATTTTTTTATTATTGTTAATAATTCTTTTATATCTCGATTTTATATGGTAAAGTTTTACACCAATTTTCCCATGTTGATTTCATAAGGATTTTTATTGCAAATTTCGTTCATTAAAATAAAACCTCTTCAATATAAGTCAAAAAAAATAAATATATGTATATATATAGTTTGATCTACTCATAATGATTTTTAATATGTCATTTATTTTCATTAAGACTATTTACAAATGAAAATCTTATTATAAAAATTTCATCATATTAAGAAGGTTTTATGATAAATTTCACCTCAACTTTTCAAGTAAATTTCCTATTGTGTAAACTTTAAATTGTCTTTAGAGTCCTTGTAAAAAAAATTATAAAATTTTATTTTTATAACTATTCCGTTTATTTTGTCCGATCACTTCAAAATTTTAATTATTTAAACTTCTCACGACATTTTTAATTATACTATATTATATAATACACATGGTAAAATTTTGACTACCCAATATTATTTTCATAACAACTTTTATCGGGCAATCTTTGGTTAATTATAAATTTTCGCAATTAAAAAAAAATTAAATCATACGATTTTCCGCGTTTTAAAATTCTTATGATAGTTTTGCCATGATCTTCCAAGAAAGTTACAAACTTATAGCTTGTAATCTTCTTGAAACTCTCACGCAAAACTTCATAGAAATTTTACTTTAAAGACCAAAAATCGTTTACTCGTGATTTCTCGATTTACAATGCCGGTCATTTTAACTTACCATGATATTCTTCATTACACGATATTAAGTAACAAACTTGGTAAAAAAAAATAAAAAATCTCATTACGCAACTTTGTATTCTCGAAAATGACACTCATCATTTAATATTGTGTAACATCCTAAAATTCGAATAATAATATTTTATATTTATTGTTATGACGGAAAGTTACTTGAGTTAATAAATAAATATGGTAGAATAGTAAAGATGGTAAGATAAGTAGGTAAATTAGATGGAGGTAATTATGGACTAAAAAGGAAATATGGGCTTTAGGTCCATGGGCTTAAGGGAGTATAAATACCCCTTAAACCCAAATTCTTTCCATTTTCCATCCATATTTTCCATCTTATTCTCTCTACACCTCCATAACACACACAACCCTTTCTATTTTCGGCCGCAAGAGAAGGAAACGAGATCCAAGATCAAACGAGCATAGGTCTTTGGTTTATCTTCCTTACTCAAGCTAGATAAACGATCCAAGCTCATAATCAAAGCTAGCCGTGGCCTAGAAACATCTTAAAGGCACGTTTTTGACCTTAAAGGTTACGTTTTTATGAACGAATAATCATGAAACTCAAACCTAGAGTAGATCGGGTCCAGATGTTTCATAAAAATACAAACTTGATGGTTTAAAATGGATGAAATGGACTCATGGGTATAAATGGTTCATAAAGGAAACCTAGAACTAGCCTAGAACGTTTTAACACCATAAAGGTCTAAGTTTTATGCCTAAAACGGGATAGATCTTGAAACCGTGATAGTAATGGGTGTAAAACGGGTATGATGATGATGATAATTAAGGGTTAAAGTTCATCATTTGGACCCTAAAATAGTAACTGAGCATGGTAGAAAATTGAAGATAGAAAAATAGGCTGAACTGGGTGTTCTCGGCCAGAACTGAGAGTTCTCGGCCAACCCATGTTCTCGGCCAGATTTGAGGGTTCTCGGCCAACAAGTGTTTCCAGCCAAAACGGGTTCTCGGTCAACGAGAGTTCTCGGGGACCTGGGTTCTCGGTAACCTGGGTTCTCGGTCACCAAGAGGTTCTCGGCAACATTGAGCTCTCAGTGGCAGGAGTTCTCGGCCACGAGTTCTCTGCCAAAGAGTTCTCGGACAGTCCTCTGATTGGGTATTGGGCTGAATCCAATTGGGCCTAGACTCAGTTGGGCCCAGAAGAACAGTTGGACGGACTTAATTAAGCCCATAAGATGCTAAGCCCAGCTTAACCCCAGCCAGGGGCTCTGCCCCTTGGACCCCGCTAGGGGCTGCCACCCCTAGAACCCCGCTGCTAGGGGCGCTGCCCCCGGACCCCTGTTCGTTGGGGGTTATATAAAGATAGAAATACAATATGAGTAGTAATAGTTAATTGATGCATGTAAATATTATACAGTTAGCCGTGTACAGCTCAAGAGAGGGATTACGATTAACGATGAACGTAACCGCATTCAGGTGAGTTTCTAGCCCCACTTCCTTGTTATGTTTTCGGGGCTGTGTGCATACTCGATGTGATAGTTAATACACTTACCTTAAGTGGTAAGTGTATGCCTTGTATGATTTATGTATAATGATTGCTTGAGTGGTAAGTGTATGCCTTGTATGCCTTGTATGCCTTGTATGATTTACGATTAACGATGAACGTAACCGCATTCAGGTGAGTTTCTAGCCCCACTTCCTTGTTATGTTTTCGGGGCTGTGTGCATACTCGATGTGATAGTTAATACACTTACCTTAAGTGGTAAGTGTATGCCTTGTATGATTTATGTATAATGATGTGCGTGAATGATCTTCGGATATTGCATGTACCGTCAGGTGGTAGCTAGAGATGTGATTAATATGTATGATGTAAGATAAGTTGTTTGTATGAGTATATATATGATGTATGCATAATGTATGTATGATATGTTGATGGTACGTGAACGCTCTTCGGAGATTGCACGTATTGTCAAGGGAAGTATGTAAGAACAGGCATGGAAGAGTTGCACGAAACAAAGGGACCAGACCCTAATAATATCTGTGATAATAGGGACCAGACCCTAACAATATCTGTGATGATAGGGACCAGACCCTAATAATATCTGTGATGTTAGGGACCAGACCCTTATAATATCTGTGAGGTTATATGGTGAAAGGCTCTTTAAATAGGATGGACAGTTATATATGAAGAGTAAGTATGATTAATGTACACCCCTTCGGGCACGTGTGCAAGTATGAGGACAGATTGTATGTTGTATGATTAACTAGAACTCACTCAGCGTAGCTGACTTTTAGTATGCACGCAGGTGAGTAGGATGCGACAGCTGGCGTGAGCGGGACACATGGCAGAAGAGTAAACGCATGGCATCTGAAGACCTGATATGTTTTATAAGTTATGTTTTGATTTTGAAAGACAGAAGAATGTTTTAATACATGATTATGATTTGATATTAAATGTTTTATGAAAGTTTTATATTCCGCGTAAAGTTTTTAATTAACTATGATATTTAGAACTGCATTTATGAGTAAATCTAACACCAAAGTAGGGCTACCGGAGACGGGGCCTTACATATTGAGACCTCATAACAAATTTTATCATTCAACTTACGTATTTTAAATTCCCTCATAAGCAAAAAAAAAATTGTGTGATTCACCGCTCGGATCTCAAAAATTCTATTTATATAATATATATTTATATATATATTAACTTGTAATTTTATTATCAAAATTTTCATGGATGCTTCAAACATAAATTATAAAATATGATATTTTCAAAATTAATTCTTATTACTTGCCAAAAAATCTCCCTACACGCAACCACAAGTTCCCAAACACCCGTATTCCTTCTCCAACTACCGCCTTAAATCGAACCACCCTTCCACTTCAAAAGTTTCCCGAGCACTCAAATCTTTTCTCAATATGAACGAAACCTAACATACCAAAGTTATACCCTCACCAACTCCAACCCCACGTAAGTCCAAGATATACAAAAAAAAATCAACCCAACAAAATGCCCTAACTAACGACACTTCTACGCCACGAAAACCTATCAAACTCACTATCCTAATACTTCAAAGACACCGACAAACACACTCACGAATGCTTTGAATATATACAAACCAAAGGTTTACCCTACTATGACTCAAAACCCTTCGAACCATACTATGTCGAGTCACAAACCATATCGCCACACCGTTCACATCCAACCATAGAGTTGATATCAAATTAGTGACCCAAACACTCCTTACGAAATACATGTATAAACCGAATCTCAACTCAAACTAATCAAGATCAAATTACCCAACTTATCAACTTAACCCGAGCCCAAATAAGCAAAACCTAACCTATTAGCCCAAACCACTACTCACACAAATCATCTAAGTCTAACCCACTCAAACGACCAAAACTCAACAAACCCCATCGATTCAACTCAAGAAAACTTAACCACCCAAGCCGATCTAAACACTCGCACTTACTACTAAATTTCCAAACCATTCACCGTACGAAGCCTGAAACCCCTCCCTACGCATGCAAGCTTCATTTTTCCCTAAATTATATATATATATATATATATAAATATATATATGGTATTGTCATGACAACAAAATTTTATTATGAGGAATTGTTTTCAAAAATTATTAAACGATCATATGTATGATTTCAAGATATTAAATATTGTCCCCTAAAGTGATAAGTCTCTTAAGCACTTTATTAAATACGAGGTTTCATTTTGAATGTTGAATGCGGGATTTATTTAATAACAAATTTAAACTTTCACCGTATTGCATAAACTCAATGACCATGGCTTTGCAAATCTTTTGGGACACGTTTACAAATACTTTATGCACCGTATTATGATCTGCATTTTGTTCAATACCTCTTATTATCTCAAGCATCATCACTTTATATGATTTGTTCTCATCACAATAACTTTATGTATACAAACTCCTTTAATAGTTTGGGTTACAAGATTTGCATTCAATAATGATTTAAATATTTTCCCTAGCAATGCGTTACCGCGATGCTTTGTTATTATGTACATTTCTTAGAAACAATAAAACGGCCTTACTTAAGACCTCGTTTTTAATTTTATTCTATTATACGCTACACGATTTACGTATTTCGACATTAATTCGACTCTCACAATTATTGCGATTTTATTTTCATTTGATGATAGGTTTCGATGACAACATTATGCACAGGAGATTTCATTTTTGTGTTTTGATTTTCGTGACCAAGTGCAAACTATTTAATAACTATTTGTGTAATACTTTCAAAACCTTAACTTTGCCAAAATCTCGTTTATCTTTTAAACGATATTATCATGACTATGTTATTTATATTTGAGCATTTATGTAAACACGATCCTATACATTATTCTATATCATTTCTTCTAATCTATTAACGGCCTATGTGTGGCTGTCTACAAGTTTTGGCGATATTAGAAACCTTTATTATAATGACAATTATATAAATGGTTTCACAATAGTGGCCGTATTCACAGTTTATCACATTTCATCAATTGTTTTGGTTAATCAAATGCTATTTTATTATATTGATACATGTATGTGTCACCCCAAAGAAACTCACCTCATTCTCATGTTATCACATTTCATGTAATCATATCCTCAAATCCTTATAACCTCAAGTTTGTACACATATGAAACTCATTGTACGACTTTATTGATAATTGTAACGTTCTTTACCCCTACCTCATGTACTCACTTTTGGGTTTCCTCATTTACACCTATCGGGTTTCTTATTTGTTTTTCACTCTTTGGATTCTCGTTTCCTTTGTTGGATTTCCCATTTCCTTCTATCAGAGTTCTCATTTTTTTAAAATTCAACAGATTTATGCACATTTCAAATGTTTAAAATTTCAATATATATATATATATATATATATATATATATATATATATATATATATGTCTTTTTAAACCACACAAGGGGACGGACCATGTGGACCATACGACGATCTAAATAATTATGGGTGCACACTTAATTATCGAAATCCCCGTATGAAATCCATAGTGAGTACACTTGTGTGCGATAACTCAGACCCGAGGATGATGGCAGAAAAACGATAAAAATGTGAAAACATAATAAGGTCATGGTGGATACGCCGCTGGTACATCCTATATATAAGTGACTTTATTGTGTTTCTCATTTGTAGCGTTTTTTGAGTCATGCAAGGATTTGACGTTATTCTTTTGCAAAAAAAAAAAAATTCATGCAATTGTTTTATCAAGAGCGACGTTCGTTAGTAATTACTTTTTATTTAAGTTTATTTTAATTTCGGGACGGAATTTTCAAAAAGTTGGGGATACTGTGACATTCGTTAAATTTGAGTCTCGATTTATATTCGTTTTGTAAACTTTCATATTGTAAACCCGACTCAATACTTTTAAAACCTTATTTAATTAGTGTATAATATTATTATATATCTCGATCACCAATAAATCGATGTTTGTCATATTATAGAGTCGTCAAGAAAAACATAAGTGGTTCAAACTAATTTTCGTTGAGTTGTTATAAGCTTTTAAAACCTTTAAACTCGTTTTAAACTTTAATGAAACTTGAGGGGGGTAATTTGAAAATATATATTATATATATATAAACTCAAAAAAAACCTAAACCTAGCATCATATTAACATCCAGCATCCCTCTTTCTCTCTTCCAATTCCGGCGCCGTTTTCCGGCGACCGGCGACGACCGGAATCGGCTCCGGCGACCTCAGACACCACCCACCACCTCCGGCCATCCCTTCTCACCTCCCTCAACCTGACACCACTACCCCTCGGCTTTCCGCAGCCCCTTTTTCCTCTTCGGTTTCGTGTTCCAGCGACCGGAAAACCGGACGCCGTGCTCTCTCTCTCTCCGCAGTGGTATCTCTCTCTCCCTCTCCGCCGTTCTCTCACTCTCTCTCTCTCTCGCTTCTCTCCGTATCTCTCTCTCTACCTATCTCTCTCTCGGCTCTCTCTCGCTACTCTCTACGTATCTCTCTCTCTCTCTCTTCCTATCTCTCTCACACACACTCTCTCTCTCTCTCGCTCTCCACCTCGTTTTTCCAGCGAGCCTCCGATGGCCGGAAATCGGTCTCCGACGACCCCGCTCGGCTTCGACAATTGTTCTCGGCCAAACATTGTTTATATGGTAAGGAGATTTAGAGTTTTAAATTGTCTTTGTATGTAACTCATAACCGATAACCGAGTCACGAATCCGGTTCCGCCTTAAACCGACTTTGGAGTGTACTTTTGATATCATTATTATTAATATCATAAATCTTTATAAAACTCATTATTATTTTTATAATTATTATTATTAATATTATTGTTATTATTATCATTAATAAGAAAGTAATTATTATTATTATTATTATTATTATTAATATTATTATTATTAAAGTTATTATTATCTTTAACAATACAACTATTATTGTCATTATCTTCGTAATTAATAGATTATTATTATGATTATTATTATCTTTATTATTATGATTATTAAGGAATATTATTACAATCTAGTATTGTTAATATCACCCACTTGTTTTATTAAACCGAAACCCATGTCGGGCCTAGTTACCATTTAACGTCATCATCACTCGAATTATATCTTTTTATCACTAATACTACTATTTTTAAAATATTATAAGTATTAGTTATTATAATATGGCACATATAATTATTATAATAATAAGTATTATTATTATTATTAAAACTTATAAATCTATTAATACGTTTTCAACAATAAAGTAATAATTATTATATTTATTATTACTACTACTATTTTTAGTTTTAACAACAATTTCTCGATGAGTAGTATATTATATATTATATTCACCATTATCTTATATATCTATATATATATATATATATATATATATATATATAACATGTTCTAAAGTTATTATTATCATAACTATCCTTATTATTAATAATATTATTTTATTTTAAATTACCAATTAAGTACGAGTCCCTAATCATTAACAAACTAACCGGTAAAACGATTAACAACCGAACCTTCTCATTCAATGTTTTCAATATAGCTTCATTATGGTTTCAGGTTCATTAATATATATTACATTATTTATTTTAGCTAAGGTGTTTATTTTTTCAAGTCGCATCTGTTCGTTTACCGTTCGAGCTTCATTTATTTATCTATTTATTTCTCGGTTCATCAATCGAGGTGAGTACTTTCATACCCCTTTTTCCATCTTCCGTTTTGGGATGACATTTCATACTTATCAAACTAAATGGTTTATTTACCTGAATCTTTAAACCCACAAACGTGATTGTATATTTTACTTAAATAAATGCTCAATTTGGCGCTATATAATTACATGCTTAAATGTTTATTGCTTTGGCGGGTAGCCACACTTGAATTATAAACTTTGAATGCTAAGGCAGGTTGGCCTCACAAAATCCAATCTATTTGGCATCCCCTTATAGACGGTATCGCGATCCGAATCGAAATCCCGAGTCCATTTGGTATTCTCTTATGAAGGGTGTCGTTAATGTATTCTTATTAACGATAACTATTTTAGCATGAGGCGGTTAGCCTCATGGACACTATTTTAGCATGAGGCGGGTAGCCTCATGGACACTATTTTTAGCATGAGGCGGGTAGCCTCATGGACACTATGATCCGAGTATAGTTGGTTGTTACCATTTAGAAAAGGTCCGAACTATTTATCTTTTGCAAATCTAAATTGTTGCTATTATTTATCGTTTTGTATACAAGTTTTGTGGCTTTTTATTACTATATACTTATATGCTCAAACTTATGAACTGCTCACCAACCTTTGTGTTGACAAACTTTATTTTATGAAATGTTACAGGTTTGACTTTTGTTGACTCGAGGACTTGATGAAAAACGTTACCAAGACCTAAAGCGAACAATATGATTACTACTTGTTTCCAAATTTGTTGACTCGAGGACTTAAAACGAACAATATGATTACTACTTGTTTCCAAATTTGTTTATATGAACGAGATGTGTTGGTTTATTGATTTATGAAATAAAATGAGTTGATTAAATATTGTCACTTTAAATAGTGTCTTGTGTATTTGGGCAATCGGTTGCACCCCGGCACGTTCCGCCGCCTTTGGTCGGGGTGTGACAATGTAGTCCCGATTAATACCGTAAAACCGAAATTTTACTCTATTCGGTAAATTCTAAAATTAATCCCAATTTTAAAATCAATAGTCTATGCTATCCTACTATAAGCCACACTTGAGGAATAGTGCAAAATTTCAAGTGTTTGGAGCTACAGCATCGCACTTGTTTTCTAGCATATCCCTTCAAGGTGAAAGAGTTTCGTTGACACATCCGGCCCTTTCACACGTATCTAAACTAGGGCGACTATTAATTTACTCTTCTGTTACGTGCTACGGCTGTCTGAAGACTAAAATGGGCATATATGAGGCTAAACGTATCTACTTAGGAATTTGTTGTCTTAATAGGCTTCATAACCGAGAGTTGTGCTTTATTCACAATTGGCAATCGTTGTCAGTCTGCTTAACCACTTACTAATGTTGTGTGCTATAGCTGCCATTACTAACTGAAAGCCAGATTCTTAAATCCCTATTTTATTAATGTTAACTGGGTCATTAATAATAGGATTATAACATTGAAAATACTAATTAAATTACTTTTGCTTATTTAAACAGATGTCAACTGATAATAACTCATCATTCACCCTCAAGACTATTCTTGAGAAAGAAAGCTTAATGACACTAATATTCTTGAATGGCACCGCAATTTGAGACATGTTCTCAAAATGGAAAAGAAGCTCTATGTTCTCGATAGACTGGTTCCATTAGAGCCTGAAAATAGTACATCTACTGCCAGAAAGGTTCTTGAGAAGCATAATGATGACTCTACTGAAGTCGCTTGCATTATGCTAGCCACCATGTCATCTGAGCTTGCTAAGGGCTTGGAAGATCTTGGTGCCTATGAGATGCTTAAGCAACTCAAGGGCATGTTTCAGAAACAAGCCCGTCAAGAACGTTTCGACACCATTAAATAGCTTATCAGCTGCAAAATGGAACAGGGGTCCCTTGTTAGTGCGCATGTCGTAAAGATGAAAGGGTACATTGACCAACTGAAGAAACTTGATTATCCCCTGTCACATGAAATGGCAGCGGACTTCATTTTGAACTCTCTCCCCAGCTCTTACGACCGGTTCGTAATGAATTTTAATATGAATGCCTGGGTGAAGACAATGTCGGAGCCTCGTGGTATGCTCAAGACGGATGAGATGAACATTCCTACTAAAATTAATCAAGTTCTTATGGTTCGATCTGCTGGTGTGAAGAAGCCTAAACCCAAGAACCGGGGTTATAACGGTAAAGGCAAGAAGAAGGTTGTTGTTGTTGCCAAGCATGCCACCAACACTAACAGGATTGTTTCAAAGGCACCACTGATGCCTCCTGAGGAGCGCCAGTGCTACAAATGCAACAAGATGGGGCACTGGATGCGTAACTGTCTCGAGCATCTAGCTGAGCTAGCAAAGAAGAGGGCCAATGGTGAAGGCTCCTCTAAAGGTCTTTCCATATACGTTATTGAACTTTTCACTGTTTCTAGAAACACATGGGTATTTGATACTAGATGTGGTTACCACATCGTTACTGTCTTGCAGGAGCCTGAAAACTGGAAGAAATTGAAACAAGGCGGCATGAACTCATCGTTGGAGATGGGAAGAGAGTCATAGTTCTTGCAACTGGCACATATCATTTTGCTTGTCTGTCTGGCCTTGTAATTACTTTGAATAACTGTTTGTTTGCACCTGGTTTGACCAGAAACGTTATTTCAGTTTCTTTACTTTTTGAACAAGGATTTAAGTATGCTTTTAATGGTATTGCTATTTCTGCGTACTTGAATGATATATTTTATTTTTAGGCTAAACCTCGAACTGGTATTTATGAGATTGATGTTCAAATTAACAATAATGTATCTAATCTTTCTAAACGTATAAAATCTGGAATCAATGATACATTTCTAGGGAATTGCCGACTTGGTCACATAAGCAAGGCACGAGTTAAAAAGACTTCAATCCGAAGGGAAACCTGAATCCACAGGACTAGACTCTTTTGACGACTATGAGTCTTGTTTAGCTGGAAAACTCGCCAAGGATTCCTTCACTCATAAAAGTGAACGAGCAAAGGATCTATTAGGACTTATACATACTGATGTATGCGGCCCTTTCATAACCATGTATAGAAACCATGAAAGATACTTCGTTTCTTTTATTGACGATTATAGTCGATATGCTTATGTTTATCTTATGAAACATAAACATGAAACTTTTGAAAAGTTCAAAGAGTTTCAAACCAAAGTGGAAAACCAACTCGAAAAAACTATTAAAATGCTTAAATCAGATCGAGGTGGAGAGTATCTCAGCTCAAAGTTCATCAATCATCTAAAAGAGCGTGGAATTGTTTCACAGCTCACTCTACCCGGCACACCCCAAGATAATGGCGTGAGCGAGAGGAGAAATAGAACCTTACTAAACATGCAATCGATTATGTGTAAAACTAACTTGCATCACTCCTTTTGGAGCTTTACACTTATGACCCTTGCCCGCATTGTTAATCTGGCTCCAACTAAAAAGGTAAACAAAACACCATGTGAGATATGGCATTGGCGTAACCCAATTTGTCTTTCCTTAGAGTATGGGTATGCGATGCATATGTCACCAGTGACTCTGATGACAAACTCGATCCACGCGGCGTAAAAGTTGTTTTTGTCGGATACTACAACCAAAGTGGATATTTTTTCTTTCACCCGATACAAATTTGAATTCTATCAAAAGGAAGGGTCACTTCCTCGAGAAAGAAATTTTCAATCGAGGAACTGGGAATAATTGTCACACCCCGACTTAGGGCCTAGACGTGTGACCACAAGTCGGTACCTGTTTTGTAAATATATCAGAGTTATGGGTTAATTTTAGCGGATTACTTTTAGGTTTGAATATAATATTAGTTTACATTGAAAATTTACTTGGGAATTAAATACCCAAGTATTCGTTTACAAAATATGTGTTCTATATTACAAGTATTTAAATTATCAAAAACGAAGCCATCTTGTAATGCGCTTCTATCTTCATAAAGACTCCAATCCTTGCTATTGCTGCTAAAGCTTAATTACATGCAATGGGTTGGAAAAATATGTCATCTATATGCTGGTGAATACGTATTACTCCAAAAATGATTGAATAACATTTACAATACAATATAGTTTTCTTGACAAGCTCAACAGAAGTATTTCTACTTCCGGTATATGTACCACTGCCTTACACACACAAATGTGTTCCCCAAGCCACGTAGCCCTTAATGGGGAACTAGTTATAATCGTTAGCCCGTGGCCACGTAGCCTTTGACTGTTTAGGCTGAACTGTTATGTTTGGATCCAGACACATGTGTAATCGGTCTGAGTTGATTTTATTTACTATTTTGTATTATAACATTTTATAGATCACGTAATCTCATGTAAACGTTGACTGACTCTTTAAGACAAACACCCATTCATCTTATAGAGTATAAATATGTTTTGACTGATTGTAATGGTTAACGTATTCACCAGTACTGTCCATGGGCGTTTGAAACCTTGACTGTGAAAGAGAATGATATTTAACCTATACATAAATAGGTTCGTATAAATACTTGAATGATGTTTCTTGATTAAGCTATTACGGCTAAGCTTAACCTTGAAATCGTTTATCTTTATTTGTGAATGAAAACACTTTGTTTTTATGTGACGTTTAATATAGCATGATTTGGCTTAATAGGTTATAATATGTTGGTAAGTTTCTCCAAGTAAGTAAACAGGTCACTCGGTTGATTGGGATTTGTACGAATTACTTTTCCTTAGGCAAGAAACTTACTACAAGTGATATCACCCTTACAGTTTACTACATGCCCGTCAAAATATATCTTTTGTTGACATTACTTCATTTTGAAGTAACGTTTATGAAAACTCGTTTATAAAATACTTTCAAGGTTAAAGGCCATAGCCTCGATTGATATCTTAAGCTATAACTCAAATAACTTAAACCTAATTCCTACCTTAATATCGATACTTTAAATGATAATACTAAGAAAACTTGACGGGAGGATCTTGATCTACTCGCTTATATGATTTCTAACTTGATTATGACTTCAAAACATGCACGAACTTCGAGAAAATGGAATGTCGGTTCGTCACGGCAATTGGGTACGTTCTCCTATGTTCACTATGCGAAAATGGCGGTGAAATGGGGATGAGAAGGCCTCATACCTGTCTCCCTCTTTTATAGGCGATTTCTGTGACCCATCGCGATACGCGATGGGTTCCTTGTTACCCCGTCGCATATCGCAGCGCCGCAAAATAGGCCGCCTCTCTCATGTTGTGACATGTGGCCTGTCATATTGTGCCACGTGTTAACACGTGGTTGGACACATGTCCAGTGACTCAGCATGGTCATCGCGATACACGATGACCTTGATTGTTAGGCCGTAGCGTATCGCTACGCCTCCCATTCTGAGTCAATGTGCAAGTCCATCTCTATACGCGATGGGCCTTAAGAGTAAACAGTCGCGTATCGCAATGAGTATAATTTTTCAGAATTTTCAAGTTTAGTCCCTAAACTTATAAGTTAATACTTTTTAGCTTAATACTATGAGGGTAAATTACGCGGTGTCACATCCTCCCCACCCTTTGAATAATCTCATCCTCGAGATTTATTGGAATAGATAGGGATCTTTCTTCTTCATTTATGACTCGAGCACCCACGTATATTCGGGTCCTCATTTTGAATCCCATTTGACTTTTACGAGCTTGAGTCGCTTGTGCTTAAGAAACTTGATCAGGTTATCTTCTATTTGAATCGGTTGTTCTACAAACTTAAGCTTCTCGTTGACTTTAACTTCTTTTAATGGCATAGCAAGAGTTTTGTCGGCTAGACACTTGCGTAGATTAGATACGTGAAACACGTCATGAATGCCTTTCATTTCATCAGGTAACTCCATTCGGTAAGTTACTGGTCCGATTCTTTCAAGTATTTTGAATGGTCCAACAAAGCGTGGACTCAGTTTTCCTTTCTTTCCGAATCTTACAACACCTTTCCAAGGCGATACTTTTAATAATACTTTATCGCCTTATTTGAACTACAATGCCTTCCGGAGAATATCTGCATAGCTCTTTTGTCTATCTCTTGCTGCCTTCAATCGTTCACGAATTTGTATTACTTGATCTGTGGTTCTTTGAATAATTTCAGGTCCTGACAACTGACTATCATCTGTTTCAGACCAACATACAAGTGTTATACATTTCCGTCCATACAAAGCTTCAAATGGTGCCATTTGGATACTCGTATGATAACTATTGTTATACGAGAATTCCATTAAAGCAAGATGAGTGTCCCAACTTCCTCCTAAGTCGATGACACAGCCACTAAGCATATCCGCCAAGGTTTGAATTGTACGTTCACTTTGGCCATCAGTTTGGGGATGGTATGCAGTACTTAGGTTTAATCGAGTCCCCATTTCCTTTTGAAATCTTGACCAAAATTTTGAAGTGAAACAACTATCTCTATCGGAAATGATGGATAGTGGCACATCATGCAAAGATACTATGTTTTCGACGTATAATTGTGCTAACTTATCCATGCTAAATGTTTCTTGTATCGGAATAAAATGGGCAGATTTGGTAAGTTTATCTACAATAACCCAGATTGCATCATTCTGGCGAGAATTTTTAGGTAACTTAATGATGAATTCCATGGTTCTCATATCCCACTTCCGTATCGGTATTTCAGGTTGTTGTAGTAATCCCAACGGCTTTAGATGTTCGGATTTTACTTTTGAACATGTCAGGCACTTACCAACATACAGTGCAATATCTTTTTCATACCGATCCACCAATAATCTTCTTTGAGATTGCGATAGATCTTGCCACTTCCTGGATTTATCATGTATTTAGACTTATGAGCTTCTTCAAGAATCTTGCTTCTTAAATCCCCAACCATTGGTACCCAGATCCTAGCACTGAGTCTAAGTATTTTATCACTTCCTTTGACCAATTGATCGAAAGTACCATTTTCTTTCTCGGCTTTAATGTTTCCTTCCTCTAGTGCTAACTTCTGCGCTTCTTTAATCTGACTAGTTAAATCTACTTTAAGTTCCAATCTAAGAGTTCGGACTCGTTTAGGCTTTTCATGTTTCTTCCTACTTAAGGTGTCGGGAACAACATTGGATTTTCCTTCATGATAGATGATCTCACAGTCATAGTCGTTGAGCGTTTCCATCCAACGCGTTTATCTCATGTTCAGTTCCTTTTGATCAAATATATGCTTCAAACTTTTGTGATCAGTGTATACTATGAACTTTACACCATAAAAGTAATGTCGCCATAACTTCAACGCGGAAATTATAGCGCCCAATTTGAGGTCGTGTGTGGCATAATTCTTTTCGTGAACTTTTAATTGTCTTGAAGCATAAGCAATTACTTTCTTTCCTTCCATAAAAACACATCCCATTCCTGTGTGCGAAGCATCACAGTATATGGTAAAGTTATTTAATCCTTCTGGCAAGGCCAAGATAGGTGCATTAGTTTAAGTGTTTCGAAAGCTTCCTCTTGTTTTGATCCCCATTCAAACTTAATTGCTTTCCTAGTGAGTGAAGTTAATGGGAAGCTATTCTGGAGAAGTCTTGTATGAATCTTCAGTAATATCCTACTAATCCTAGAAATCTTGTAACTTGGGTTGGTGTCTTGGGTTTCTCCCATTTGGTAATAGCTTCTATCTTAGCTGGATCTACTTGAATACCCTTTTCGTTTATAACATGACCAAGAAATTGAACTTCGGATAACCAAAATTCACATTTAGAGAATTTGGCGTACAACTTATCGTTTCTTAGAGTTTCAAGTATGATTTTGATATGTACTTGATGATCGTCTTTGGATTTTGAATAAACAAGAATATCATCAATGAATACGATAACAAACTTGTCGAGGTATGGTTTACAAATACGATTCATCATGTCCATGAAAGCTGCCGGAGCATTAGTGAGTCCGAATGACATAACGGTAAACTCATAATGTTCGTATCGGGTTCTAAATACTGTTTTAGGGATATCTTCCTCTTGTACTTTCAACTGATGGTAACCCAATCTAAGATCAATTTTAGAAAAACAACTTGCTCCTTGGAGTTTATCAAACAAATCGTCGATTCTTAGTAGTGGATACTTGTTCTTGATCGTAACCTTATTTAGCTCTCTATAATCTATACACATTCTCATCGATCCGTATTTCTTCTTTACAAATAAAATTGGAGCTCCCCATGGTGAAGAACTCGGTCGTATGAATCATTTTTCCAAAAGCTCATCTAACTGCTTCTTTAACTCTTTTATTTCCGTGGGTGCTAGTCTATAAGGACACTTAGCTATCGGTGATGTTCCTAGTACAAGATCGATTCTAAATTCTACCTCTCTATCTAGTGCGGCTCCTGGTAACTCATCAGGAAACACATCTTGAAATTCAGATACGGTTGGCACTTCTTCTATCTTTTTAAGTCCAGGTTCTTTAGTTACATAGGCCATGAATGCAAGGCATCCCTTACCTAAGCAACTACTTGCTTTTATCTTAGAAATTATTCCTACCTTTCCTGCTTCTTTATCTCCGGTGATACGAATGGTTTTATTATTAGACGTTCGGATATCAACGGCTTTGTCATCACATAAGATACGGGCTTTATTAGAGGATAACCAATCCATCCTAGAACTACATCAAAACCTGCCAATGTCATGGGTAACAGTCGTACATGTATGATGTGATCGGCTAACGAAATTGTCGTGTTTTTTAAGGCTTCCGTTATTCTACTTACATTTCCATCAGCGGTCTCGACTTCATAATGTTTATCTAGTTTAACTAAGGGTTCATTCAATAGACTACAAAATTTATAATCTATAAAACTTTGGTTCGCGACTGAGTCAAATAAAACCCTAGCATAAACATTATTAATAGGAAACGTATCGGTGATCACGTCCGGTATGTTCTGGGTATCGAGCATAAAGACATGTGCGTTTCCTTTCTTGGCATCGGCCTTGGCACCGCTACCACTTGCACCAGCCGCTGCTATCGTCGACTTCCCTTTTGAAAATCGTTGCTAAAATTCCCCTTCTCTCCACAATCAAAGCATACTACTGCCTTCCTCTTTCAGTCAGCTTCTACATGACCCGGTCTCTTACAGAAATTACATGTAATGGTATTGGAAGGTCGAAGACATCTTCCGAAGTGTCTCCTACCGCAAGAATTACAAACAGGGCGACTATACACAAACGCCCTTTCCCTCTTCTTCTCAACCTTCCTAACTTTTCCTCCAACTGGCGTCTTGCCATCATCTCTCTTCTTCTCATTCCGGTTCCTAATCATCCGATCCATAAGATATCCTGCCAACGCCATGGCAGATTTTGTCGTGGACGGCATATGTGAACGAACCAAATCACGGATTTCAATGGGTAGTCCGTAAATGTATCTAGTCACTTTATGAATTTTTGGTGTGACCAAATGAGGGACAATTCTACAGTACTCAAGAAATTTGGTGTTATATTCCTTGAGGTTTTTTCCCACAACCTTGTGATTCCATAGTTTGGTTTGTATTTGATCCATTTCATTAATCGGGCAAAACTTCTTTAATATCATAGCTTTAAACGTTTCTCATTCTAAATTGTATAAGTTTTATCTACCCTTGATTTCGATCAGGGTATTCCACCATTCCAGTGTGAACATTTGGGAGGTATATTGAACTTTCTCCCTCTCGTTACACTTGCTTATCAGTACAATTGATTCCATCTCCTCCAACCATCGGAGGGTAATTATTGCTCCTTTGTCTCCTTGAAACTCTTTAGGATTGAAAACTTTAGATATTTTGAAATCACAACCTTTCTTGAATTCTTAGTTTCTTGGTTTTCTTATTTAAGTGATTTTCAGCCATTGAGCCTTGATCACTTTCTTCTTTCGTTTTAATACTCTCTTTCTTTTCCGTTTCTTTTCTAGATTCTTTCTTTAAATTCATAGTTTCACTCTTGCTTCGACTAGCCCTCTTATTAAAGTGAGAGGCAGTTCGCCTTGCATCATTTTTCATTAGTTCATAAAGTGGGTTAACAACTTCTTTTATTAGATCATGAATACCGAGCACATAATCCTTCGGTTTCGCTTGAATGTTCTCTTCTATAGTCTTTTCTTTGTTGTTTTATATTTGCATCTCGATATTATTGTGAACTTTATCTTGTCCAGATATGTTACATGAATAAGAAAAGATTTAGGAAAAGACACACTTTCTTATAATACATTATTTATTTTACAAGAATGAAAACATAACATTCAACAACTATTCATAGTAACTATTCCTAATCCTTAATCCACATCTTGACAAGATTTTTCATCTTATCACATTTCTTAACAATTTTCTTTCCCATTTTCTTTTTGTTCACTTTCTCGATCCGCAGCTCGTCCATCACCACATTAGGTGGTTTAGGGTATCCGTAGGCGCAGATGCAGCTGGGAAGAGATAAGCATTCTCTCATGGATAAAGATGCGGGTTTGCAACGTATGCATGCATTTCCTCACCGGGGATATTAGTTGTATAAAAATCCTCGATCAGGTTTGCTTCCTCGCAGATTTCATTGGATTGCTAGGAGATTGAAGTTCTTAGTCCATCATATGGAGGAAAATAAGGATTCTCGTTTTTCTCATCTTCTTCCTCGGGATCCTCTTCTGATAAGGATTTTTGACTGGTGATTGAATGAATCTCTTTTTATAGGGTAAGATAACCCTCATCCTTGGTTTACGACTTGGTTCTGAAACTGTTTGTGGAACATGGTATGAGTAATCCGGTGGTGGTGATCCAAAGTGCCATTTGCTTTGGTCGGAGTGGCAGTCCATCCAACTTGACGAATCAGTTTCCTGCTAGATCCTACTCTGAACTTCTTGCTCCTCGGAAGGATGATAAGTTGGAATTTCAGATGGATAGTATTAGGGAATGTTGTCGGCGGGTATTGTCGGAAATCTCGATTGGACATTGCTGACTTCCTGGAAGATACACGGGCCGGCTCCCATATGGTAATGTCGGAATGATCGGTTGATTTTGATTGAAAAAACTAGTATAATAACTATTGTTACTCTCCATATCGGATAGTTTGTAAATGAATGTCAGTTTTGATCGAATGGCTACTCGGTGTCTATGACCAAGATAGTTAACATAAGACATCTGCACTTAGTTAAATTTAGGGATAGGAAGTTAACAAATCCTATCTTATCCCTACGAATAATAACAAAAATAATAACTTTAAGGTTAAAGCTTAGGTACTAGTGTTTAATACCTAATTCGTTGAAACCGATGGCTCTGATACCAACCTATCACACCCAAACTTAGGGCCTAGACGTGTGACCACAAGTTGGTACCTGTTTTGTAAATATATCAGAGTTATGGGTTAGTTTTAGCGGAAGACTTTTAGGTTTGAATATAATATTAATTTACATTGAAAATTTACTTGGGGATTAAATACCCAAGTATTCGTTTACCAAATATGTATTTTATATTACAAGGATTTAGTTTATAAAAAATGGAGACATCTTGTAACGCGCTTCTATCTTCATAAAGACTCCAATCCTTGCTATTGCGACTAAAGTTTAATTACCTACAATGGGTTGGAAAAATACGTCAGATATATGCTGGTGAACACGTATGACTCCAAAAATGATTGAATAACAGTTATAATAAAATATAGTTTTCTTGACAAGCTCAACAGAAGTAGAATCTGGTATATGTACCACTGCCCTACACACACAAATGTGTTCCCCGAGCCACGCAACCCTTAATGGGGAACTAGTTATGACCGTTAGCCTGTGGCCACGAAGCCTTTGAATGTTTAGGCTGAACAGTTATGTTTGGATCCAGACACATGTGTAATCTATCTGAGTTGATTTTATTTTCTACTTTGTATTATAACGTTTTAGAGATCACATAATCTCATGTAAACATTGACTGACTCTTTAAGAAAAACACTCGTTCATCTTATAGAGTATAAATATGTTTTGACTGATTGTAAAGGTTAACGTATTCACTTGTACCATCGGTGTGCGTTTGAAAACTTGACTGTGAATGAGAATGATATTTAACCTATACATAAATAGGTCCGTATAAATACTTGAATGATGTTTTTTGATTAAGCTATGATTGCTAAGCTTAACCTTGAAATCATTTATCTTTATTTGTGAATGAAAACACTTTGTTTTATGTGACGTTTGATATAGCATGCTTTGGATTAATAGGTTATAATACGTTGGTAAGTTTCTCCAGGTAAGTAAACGGGTCCCTTAGTTGATTGGGATTTGTACGAATTACTTTTCCTTAGGAAAGAAACGTACTACTAGTGATATTACCCTTACAGTTTACTACATGCCCATCAAAATATATCTTTTGTTGACATTACTTCATTATGAATTAAAGTGTATGAAAACTTGTTTATAGAATGTTTATAAAATACTTTCAAGGTTAAAGGTCATAGCCTCGATTGATATCTTAAGCTATAACTCAAATAACTTAAACATAATTCCTACCTTAATATGGATACTTGGAATGATAATACTAAGAAAACTTGACGGGGGGATCTTGATCTACTCGCTTATATGATTGCTAACTTTATTATGACTTCAAAACATGCACAAACTTCGAGAAAATGGAATGTCGGTTCGTCACGGATATTGGGCACGTTCTCCTATGTTAACTATGTGAAAATGGCGGTGAAATGGGATGAGAAGGCCTCATACCCATCTCCCCCTTTTATAGGCGATTTCTGTGATCCATCGCGATACGCGATGGGTTCCTTGTTACCCCGTCGCGTATCGCGGCGCTATAAAATACGCCGCCTCTGTCACGTTGTGACACGTGGCCTGTCATATTGTGCCACGTGTTGACACATGGTTGGACACGTGTCCAGTGACTCAGCATGGTCATCGCGATACGCGATGACCTTGATTGTTAGGCCGTAGCGTATCGCTACGCCGCCCATTTCTGGGTCAATGTGCAAGTCCATCGCTATACGCGGTGGGCCTTAAGAGTAACCCGTCGCGTATCGCGGTGAGTATAATTTTTCAGAATTTTCAAGTTTAGTTCCTAAACTTATAAGTTAATACTTTTTAGCTTAATCCTATGAGGGTAAATTACGCGGTGTTACAATAATGGACTCAGACAAGCATCTCGCAGCTGGAATCTACATTTTGATGAGAAAATCAAAGAGTTTGGTTTTATCAAAAATGAAGATGAGTCTTGTGTTTACAGAAAGGCTAGTGGGAGCACTATATCATTCCTCATCATGTATGTGGATGATATACTGATCATTGGAAACAACATTCCTATACTTAAGGAATTTAAGCATCGGTTGGGATCTTGTTTCACAATGAAAGATCTTGGTGAAGCTGCTTACATTCTGGGAATCAAGATCTACCAAGATAGGTCTAAGCGGCTTCTATGGCTAAGTCAAAGTACATACATAGACAAGGTCATGGCACGTTTCTCAATGGACAACTCCAAGAAAGGAGCTGTTCCCATTGCTAAAGGAACTGTGTTAAGCAAATCACAATCTCCGGCAACGGACATTGAGACAAAGCACATGCAAGAAATTCCATATGCTTCGGCGATTGGCTCTATCATGCACGCAACGTTATGCACTCGACCTGACGTCTCGTATGCTTTAAGCATGACTAGCCGTTTTCAGCAAAGTCCTGGCATTGCCCATTGGACTGCAGGAAAGAACATTCTAAGGTACTTGAAAAAGAACAAGGATATATTCTTGGTTTTTGGAGGAGTGGAAGAAGAGCTCACTGTAAGGTGTTACACTGATGCTAGCTTCCAGACTGTCCGAGATGATTCTCGCTCACAATTAGGATTTGTATTCACTCTCAATGGAGGAGCTATTTACTGGAAAAGCTCCAAGTAGAGTGTGGTGACAGATTCCACCACTGAGTCTGAATACATAGCTGCATCAGACGCTGCTAAGGAAGCTACTTGGATGAAGAAGTTCATCGCTGATCTCAATGTGGTTTCGAGTATTCGCAAACCAATCGAGGTGTTCTGTGATAACACAGGTGCTATTTCTCAGGCCAGAGAGCCCATATCTCATCACAGAGCCAAGCACATTCTAAGGAAGTTCCACCTAATACGGGAAATACTGGAACGAGGTGACATCATAATAAGCAACGTAGACACAGATCAAAACCTAGCAGACCCGTTCACTAAGCTGATGACTCAAGACAAGCATGACCAACACAGGGATGCTCGGTCTTAGATTAGCTACTAATTTGTTTTGATTTAGTATTTGGATGTATGAACATTTAAACAATTATACTTTTGAGTTCACTTTTGATTTAATGGTTAAATGCAAACGTTGAATATTATAACAGTGCTCATTTTAATACATTCAATCCATGAATATTGTATTCTAAACTATCCGTAGTCGGTCAGACTCGTGGAACGATTATGAATTAAGACTATTCTGACTTTGGAATGAAGGAGTTGACTTCCAAACTCACAGACCTCATTATGAATGACGTTGGATGTAACTCGCATCAAATCATCTTCATGGATCTTAGTCATAAGATGCATTTGATATTGGTATGCTCATTTAGTATCCTTAGACCTGAGATACATATTGGAACTCTCGTTTACCAAAGGTATTCTTTGATCAGTGTCAACCGCTGTCGCGTAACTGCCAGTCAAAAAGGCATTGGTTCGGAATATTTTGAAGTTCAGTGGGAGTTGTATGTAATCAAGATGGGATTTTGTACTCTTACATGATATGTAACAGTTAGACATCTTGGAGCCTTCGTTGATTCAAACTGGTAAAGTGTGAGGTCTCACCTAAACTTACTGTGTGTTTGATTGGACCACTTTAACTTGGGAACGAAAACGATAATGATTGAACGTCATATGAGATTGATCTGATCCATGTCTCATTGTTCAATTGGTGTATTATACGGAAAGAATAGATGACAACGATTACTACAAGTTCATTATCTTGCAATAGTGTATTCCAAAATCTATTGGTTAATGAATTTAAAATGTCATAACCTGTTGGGGGGCATCTATGTGTAGCTAGAGCACCGCAACGTTGATCAACTTAACCAGAGACCGTCTAAGTGGGAGACTGTTGGAATTATGGACCGGCTCCGTTAAGTTAGCGCGGCCGACCGGGTTGTGACCCGTGAGAGCTACAGCTCGGGCAACGAACCAAAATCCGCTTAAACGGTTTAACCGGTGAATGACGAATAATTAACGAGATTAATTATTTATACTAAATATAAATAATTTATAATATTTATAGTTTATTTAATTAAACTAAATGGTGGCTTTTATGCAACATGGGCCTAAGCCCTGTTTTACGTATTTAGTTTATTATTATTATTATTATTATTATTATTGTTGTTGTTGTTATATATGATGATTGAGTTAATCATTATGGAGACATAATAATAAAAAAAAGGAAAAACAAACAATACGTGAAAAAGGCTTGGAGAATACTCCAAAGGAGCCGCCGCATCTTCTGTTGCACCACAATAACCGTTAGCCGGTTACTACCACTAACGGACGCCGCACCAGCCCACGTCGTCCTCCGCTGTCGCTGCCGTAGTGCACCACCACAACTCTGTTTCATTACAGTTCGTCAACTAGCAACGTTCGTTGAACCTCGGTGTCTCAACCGGTTATTTATTAACCGAGGTAAAATTAAACAATGCCATGTATATTATTTATTTAATTTGGATTATTTCGTATCGTGCTCGTATTGTTTGTAACCGGATCCTGTACGGTTCCGTTAAATGGTGATTACTCGTTTTTGTATTCCGATGCGTATTCTATTATTAATGTGATTAATAATTATGAAACCAATTTTATTAAACCGGGTTTAATTGTTAAACCGTTGACTAATCACCACTGTAACATAATACTTTGTAGTTGGGAAGTTTGATTATATAGTAGCATTGTAGTTGGGAAGTTTGATTATATAGTAGCAGCAAATGCATGGTTTGGTTTGAGTTTTAGAAGTTGTCTTAAGGAATAATGATTTATAAATTGGTAGTTATGGATAAAGGTGAGTGAGTTTGATAATTTGATGAAAGGAATCTGACACATCTGAACATAACTTATGTTGTACTTTGGATTGACACTTTCATATTTGTTTTTTTTAATATTGTTTTTAGTTTCATATTTAACAATATAATCATTGGAATCTATATGACCTTCAGTATTTTTATACTTTTTAATACTTAGTAGTTGATTTAGGGAGTGTTTGGGATTGTTTATTTAAGTGAAAAAGTACTTATTGTTAAAAGGACTTATAAACTTATGAATTTTTTAAAAGAAGTTTTTAAAAAAGTGTTTGGATTAGCTTATGTGTTAGGGGAAATCAAAATGACCAAAATAGACACTCTTTTTAGAAAGGAGTGTAATGGGTTTGAGGGTCAAAGGGGTGTAATAGGTAATTCAAATCCATTAAGTTAATAAGTTAGAGATTTCTAACTTTTCGAAACCCATTTATTTTGCCTTCTTCATAAGTTAAAATCCATAAGGCTTTATGGTTTGCCAAACACCTTATACACCTTATTAACTTTTTAAAAAGTTTATAAGTTATAAGTTGATAAAAATAAGGAATCCCAAACACCCCCTTATATTAATGGTAAAAGTACATGATGATGTGGAGTGTGAAGTAGAGGTTTGTAGAGGTTTGTTGTTGTAGAAAAAATTGGGGTTTTCGAAAAAACTTTGGAAGCTGACGTGGCAATGAGATGTAAGTTTGTACAAGTTTATTGTTGTGAATGCTCTTATATTAGCATACAAAGCTGCTTCATTAGTATTAATTCTTCCACCGATAGGAGAGCATTCACATCAGGTCCTCTAAAATATTTGTGAGAGAAAATCTTTAAAAAATTTTAGAGAATGCTAAGTGGTTGTGAGTAGAGGAGAGAGAAAATTTAAAAAGATGGGTAAATTTTGAGTAAATTTGAAGAACTACTGTTCATCCTTTATTTATTTTTTAATATATTTGAAAATGGTTGTGAGTGGAGGAGAGATAAAAGATAATGATAAAGATATAAACAACTATTATTTAATTGTATATGAGAGAGAAAATGTAGTGTTTTTTAGTGTAATTATAGAGATGAAAATGAAGGATGTTACGTGAATGCTCGGACACATATAATTGATTTATACTTTGTTGATCATCCAATGCATATGACTTGATGGTTGAGATTAATTCATTTTAGTTATCAGTTTTTTTTAAAACGATTGATCTGATCAAGCGAAGCTTCTCCTCTAACATAATTGAAACTATTGAATTTTTTTGTTTAAAATATCTCTTCGATTATCAAGCATATTCCTATTACCCAACAGTAGTTCTTCCAAGGCATCCCAAAGCACTTTCGCTCCAAGATATTCTCGAAACCCATGTGAAATGTCATTAGAAAGTGACATGGTAATTGTAGCATAAGCCTTGTCATCCAAAACAAAAATCTTTTATTTTCATCATCCCATACATGTTGAGGTTTTGGAACTTGAGCCCCTTCATTGTTTGCATACATTAAAACATATGGTCCAAGCTAACCTAATTGACCTCCACATTTTAGGTTCAACTTAAGCAATGTAGTTTTCAAACTGTTACGCCCAATCTTCATAGTTCTCGCATGGTGTAGAGCATTAATGGTAATTTCATCAAAATTCATCCAAATTTCCAAATACCGGCTTATGATTCCCCTTTTCCCTTCAGATGAATTATGCCTCATTTGTAAAAAAGCTTGTTTGGATAGATTCGGTGAGCATGCCCTCCACTGTAAGGAATTGCCGGGATTCAAGTATCGTCATGACTGGGTTAGAGATGTGTTACGGGATGTGCTTAGACGTGCCGGGATCTCAACCAAGAAAGAGGCACCTGTTAACTTTTTGACTGATCCGCGTGAGAGAAGATCTACCCTGCGTCCTGCGGATGTTCTTGTGTTTGGCTGGGCAGGGGGTAAGCATGCGTGTGTTGACCTCACTGGGGTGTCCCCGTTGGTGGGGCTGAGAGAGTGGCTTCGTACCGGGACAGGCGGTTTTGAGAGCGGAGTCTAGGAAGGTTGCTAAGCATGAGACATTGTGTTTGGAGAATCAGCACGTGTTCATTCCATTTGCCTTCGACACCTTTGGATCCGTAGCTCCCGAGGCGGTTCGCTTCTTGGAGCGGGTGCAGAAGGTGGTCCACAGAGACTCGCAGAGCCCGAGGAATCAAGGATTTATATTTAGTAGAATAGGCTTTGCGATTCAAAAGGGGATAGCGGCGCAGCTTGTTGCTCGCTTACCCATTATCCAGATGTAGTTCGGTTTGCATTATATATAAAAGTGTAACAACTAATGCCATTAAATATGTTTCACCGTAAGAAACATTGAAATGAATAGGATTTCTATTCCAATTCTTCCAACACGCTTTTAGTAACAAATGTAACGGTGACAATACTAAAGAATCACATGCACCAACCAGAACTGTAGAACTTCTAAATGTGAACTACAACTTTAGAAACTTGCACAAACTTCATTGTTGGATTGTCTGAAGATGTATAAACTTGTGATCCTGATTTATGGACAAGGTTTATTGGGCATTACTATATAGTTGTGGTCATTGGGCCTTGCCCACAACACCTTGCAATCATATCTATGGAATGTGTCATGTAATGAACAATGTGTGTACGAGTCAGTGTTTATTGGAAAAATATATATTTCAGGCGTTATTTTTAATATTATTACAGCTTTAATAATAGGGTTTGAGTTTGGGAATACCTAAACTCCTCCCAAACTCGACTCATTGTCATCTCTATAGACAAATGATCCACCTAACTCATTTATCAAATTGAAAGTATATACAAAATATAGCAAGCATCCACAAACTTAACCGATCTTCGTTTGTAAATAATATATTAATATCTGGTGTTGTCAAATAATATTTGAATTAAAGAGATAGTATCAAATAAGACGGGTAAGGTCAAAACCACTATAAAACTATAATTAGGTGATGTGTTTAAAAAATACATTTTTTTTATAAATCACTGTAAAAGATAAGCCGTTTTAGCCTAAACGCTTTAGTAGAGAATTATCTATACCGCTTAATATTTAACCGCTATAAATGAGGCTTATTTACACTAGTAAGTCAGATTGGCCTAACACACATACCCTCTCGTGTATTTTTTAGCAGTTTCATGTATAACCGCTTTAAAATTAAATTTAAACAACTTCTATGTAAGTTTTTTAAGTAGTGTTTCCGATTACACCAAGGACACACAGCAGAAAATTGATGTACTCTTCTTTCACTTTGATCTTAATTCTTCATCTATGTAATTGTCATAACCCTACATTCTTAAGATTAAGAACCATCTTCAACAGTACACTCGTCAAATTAGATAAATCTACTTTTAATGGAAAACCTACAATCATATATAACAATCTTCGGATCGTATATCTCAAACAAAATTAATCAAACCACTAAATCCAAGTGAAACCACAAAACAATCGAGTTAGAATGAAAACAATGGTGATTCGAAAGATGTCAGCTCAGTTATTATTAATCATAATATATGAAAAGTTGAAAACAATCATACCGGCAACTCTTTTGAATAGAGGTGTCAATGAATATTAACCATTTAAATAGTTGAAAGTTGAAACTGATTTTTATCAATTAAATATTTTCTATATATTTTGTGGAATTAGTGAATTACCAAAAAGATGTCATACCACCGTATTTTTCTCACATTAATGGTCAACCCATACGCACAAACAAAAATCTTTGGTCCTAACTGATTGACTCCGTGTACCAATAACATTCACACAAACAAAAATCTTTGGTCCCAAGTGATTGACTTTAGTTTAAACATGTTTGTATGACCGCCATCCAGAATTGAAAAACAAATTGGATTAAAAGCGAAAAATATTTTAGTTCTTAACTGAAAAGAAAGGAATATTTTGTTTGATTTAAATAATTTAATTTTTAAAAGAAGTATAAAAATAGGCTAGAACCCAAAATAGTTTGGAGTAATACCCTTTGGCCTTTGCCACTAGGCAAAGCTAGTTTTTATGTAATTTAGTTTAAATATTAAATATGCATTTCGTTTTTTATAAAAATACATATAACTTTTTAAAAAAATTAAAAATTCGGGCCTAGCGAATGTCAGGCCAGGGGCCGTCGAACACTCCCCCTAGGGCCGGCTCTATGACTTTAGTTTTATTCTCCATTTATTCACATATCATATAACTACGATAACACCCATTCCTGAAAATAAAGCTAGCTGCATCTCAATGGAGATTGCAGCCATATTTCTTCTTATTTTTCCTTTACTTTTCTTTCACAAAAGCCATGCTGCTGAACTCGCTGCCGTTTCCGCTTCTCGGTTCTTGACCGAACGAGACACTCTGGTCTCGGAGACTGGAATATTCGAGTTGGGATTTTTCCCGGAAGATGGCTCCAGGAACATATATCTTGGTATCAGGTACAAACAAATCACAGTTTCAACAATGGTTTGGGTTGCCAACCGATACCAGCCGCTTGTGAGCACTGCAGCACATGTGTTAAAGATCACTGATCATGGTACTCTAGTACTCTCCAACAATATCAGCATGAGCATGATATGGTCATCCAACACAACAACAGAATCAACGAATGCAACTGCAAAGCTTAGTGATGCAGGAAATCTGGTGTTGACGGACCGACATGCGAACGTTATCTGGCAGAGTTTTGATTATCCCACAGAACACTGGCTTCCGGGAATGAAGATAGGGTATGATTATGTGAGGGGCATCAATTGGCAGCTGTCGTCATGGAAGACTGGTCAACGTCCGGTTGTAGGTGAATTTACATGGGGTAATGAGATATACAGGTATCCTGATGACAAAATAAAACAAGGTTCTTTAGTCGTTTTCCGTGGTGGGCCGTGGCAGAATGAAAAGTTTAAAGGGTTTTCGCCTATGAGTAGGAACCTGACAATTACGTACAATGTAATTGTGAACAAATCGGAGGCGTCTTATGCTTATAGTTATGAAAACAGCTCTTTCCTTTTGAGGATCAGTTTGAGCTCTTCCGGGAAACTAGAAAGTTGGGGGTGGATAGAAGATGGTAATAAGTGGGAGGTTGGCATGTCATTCCCGAAAGATATATGTGATGCATACAACACTTGTCGTGCCTATGCAAGTTGTAACCTTAATATGAATGTACAGTCTTGTGTTTGCTTGGACGAGACGAGATTTGTGCCAAGAAGCAAAAGCGATTGGGAGATGTCTGATTGGTCGGGTGGGTGTGTTAGACGAACACCGTTAGAGTGTAGAAACGGCTCAGATGTGTTTATCAAATATGCTAATGTAAAACTACCTGACACGAGTAATTCTTGGTATAATATGAGTATGAATATGCAAGAATGTGAAGCGTGGTGTTTAAAGAATTGTACCTGCATGGCTTATGCAATTCCAGACTCTACTCTTGGAGGAAGGGGCTGCCTGCTTTGGTTTGATGACCTTTTAGATATCCGAGTTTATCCCCAAGGCAACGGCGGAACAGATATTTTTGTGAGAATGGATTCATCTGAATTAGGTAATATAATCTCCTGAAATAGACTTTATAATTATTATTATTCTACCTTTTGCTCCAACAAATTCATCTGACCATGTAAATTCATTTTCACAATATAGTTGATCAATCAAATTCCAGTCAGAAACGACGTGCAAAACTTAAAATCATCTTACCTATAATCTTCTCGGGAGTTGTGTTGGTATGCTTCGTCTCTTTATGGTTGTGGTATGCACGGAAAAAAAAGAAACATGCTGAACCAACAACAGAGGAAGGTAATAACATGCAGTGGATACTGATCAAAATAAGAAAACTGAAGTGATATGTAATTTAATGTGAACTGATATATGTTTGAACAGATCAATCAAGTGTGATTTTTTTTTTTGTAGGGCCGATCTTGAATGTCTCTAAAAGCTGGGACGAAACCATGGAGCTGCCACTATTTAGCTTTTCTGCAATTGCTTATGCCACTGCCAATTTTTCACCAGAAAATAAACTTGGAGAAGGTGGATTTGGAACGGTTTATAAGGTAACAACTACATTTGAACCTGCCACTTGATTACTTAAGCAAAATAAGAAACCAAATTCTGTTCGTTATAAACATTCACTCACACAGAAAAATGTAAGTATTTGGTAAATTTTCAGGGTGTGCTAGATGGAGGGAAACTGGTCGCAGTTAAGCGTCTCTCAATGAGGTCTAGTCAAGGGCCTGAAGAGTTCATGAATGAAGTCATTTGCATTTCAAAACTTCAACACCGAAATCTTGTGAAGCTTCTCGGATGTTGCATACAAGGAGATGAGAAGTTGCTGATCTATGAGTACATGCCAAATAAAAGCTCAGACTTATTTATTTTTGGTCAGAATCATATACATAATTTCCATTTTGCAAAATTTAGAGCCTGCCTTCCATAGAAAGAAACCATAACCATAAACTACTAACCAAAATTATTGCATGTTGATCTATGTTTGCAGATAAAACACAAAGCGGGTTTCTTGATTGGACGATGCGCTTTAAAATTATAAAAGGAATCGCCCGAGGACTTGTTTACCTGCACCAAGATTCACGATTAAGGATTATACATAGAGACCTTAAAGCTAGCAACATTTTACTTGATCACGATATGAACCCTAAGATATCTGACTTTGGCATAGCTAGAAGTTTTGGTGGAAACGAGAGCCAAGCAAATACTGAAAGAGTTGTTGGCACATAGTAATTAATACATTAACCTGAGTATCTGTTCTTATTCCTATTACTTGTTTAGTTTTCTCTTAAAATAATTCTTCTATATGCAGTGGTTACATGTCTCCTGAGTATGCGGTAGATGGCATTTTCTCCGTGAAGTCGGATGTATTCAGCTTCGGTGTCTTGGTATTGGAGATTGTTAGCGGGAAGAGAAATAGGGGGTTCACCGAACAAGAACACAATAATCTTATGGGACATGTAAGTTTACTTGCCAACCATCACTCCTTTGATTTTCAAACGGTCATCTCTTCGAGATACTGCCTACAAACTTTTAAATTCTACATTTGATTCAGGCATGGACTCGCTATAATGAAGGCAGGTCAATGGACTTAATTGATGCAACAATAGCCGAATCTTGCCATCCGCCAGAAGTTTTAAGATCGGTTGAAGTTGGGTTGTTATGCGTACAACAACGTGCAGAAGACAGGCCAAACATGTCAACTGTAATTATGATGCTAGGCGGCGAGGTTGAATTGTTGCAACCTAATCAGCCAGCATATTTCATGGAAAGGGAATTTCTTGTTTCTAAATTCTCAACAAATACAAATCCAACAACTTCAACGAACGAATTAACCATGACGGAGGTGGACGCCCATTAGAAGGATAAGGGTATGAACAATATATTCTGCACAAAATTGTGGAAAACCAACAACATTTTATTATACCGTATCTGTATTTACTCATGAACAAAAGTTTCTCTATTGGCTCCACTTACAAACTACTTTATACAGTATACAAAACTCACTCATAATTATAATGGACTTGTTGGGAATGCTCATAATTATTGAAACAGTATTAATTCTCTATTTGGTTTTATTAAGCTATTTTGAACACATATAACGAATCTTTGTGTACTAATAGGTTAGACTAGCCGTACTCTTATATTTAACATTAAACTTAAGAATAGAATTTCAAAGATGAAAAACTAAAAAGTAAGGAAAACAGTAATGGGATGTTTGGGTAAGCTTTTCAAACTTGCTTATTTAAAAATATATTATACGCGAACAAAAGCCAAGAGAACAGCGAATTCACATTCGACATAAAGAACGTAGAAGTTTTATACGCGAGTGACCGTCACGGATATAATCCTAATTTTTCTGAAACATACCACAAGTATATAACCAAAAGCAATAGTTCACTTTCATGATTTACTCTATATAAAGCATCAAGCACCAATTTAAGGAGTCATAACTTTAAAGTGTCTACATATCACCACCCCACAACCTCATATACTTGTTATACCAACATACAAAAAAACAGAACCCTAGATTATACAAATTAGTGTGCAACTATTGCTTCCTTTTAGCTAGTAAATACTAGGCTTATGTCACATACCCATTTAACTTTGTAATTATACGATGCACAAAAGCCGGTCCAAGAGAGACTGAACTTGCCACCTCACAGGAAGTAGTCGGGTGTCCTACGCGTCACGTCTGGCTCGCCTCTCCTAGGAGCTGGGTCAAACTGCAATTCAAGATTCTATTTAGTTCCACCGTGTGTGTGCTCTTAAATTGCGAGCTACTCGAGATTGGCTCGCTAAAAGCTCGAATCGAGCCCGAATTTAAACGAGCTTGAGTCTAAAAAAGCTTCTTTAGAAAACAAGCCCAGGCCTCACTTGTCCAGAGCTCAAGCCGGGCTTGAGCCCTGCCTATTATTTGTTATTTTAAATCTGAATTCATATTACATATAAAATTATGATAAAGCAAACTAAATAATGTATATGATGATACATATAAAAAATTATAATTATAAATATTTACAAAAACAATTATAAATGTAATAAATTTAATAAATAAATAAATAATAAACAAGTTTAACCTATTATTTATATAATAAAAATAACTAAATAACGCATAATAAATTTATAGCACATAAAAAAGTTATAACTAATAAACGAGTTGAGCCCAATACAAGCTCAAGCTTAAAACACTACTCATAAGCTCAAGCTCTAATTCTTATACCATTTAGACAAGTTTATACCTCTACAGCTATGACATATAAGTCTAGTCCATTTTTAAAAAAAATATATATATATATACATATGCACGAAAATAAATATATAAAAAGTGGGCGGATATTGTCCTTTTAAAAGTAATCTCTAATACACGAAAATAAAGTGGATACAAGAAATTTGTTCATAATTTCATGGCTACAAAAGTAAAACTAGTTTGGCAAGGCTATAGAGGTATAACAAAACTATAAAAAGGTTTTTATTTCGTAATTTTATCTTGGAATACGATTAGATTTAAGAGAGAGAGGAACCTGAATGAAGGTGTGACCTTTGCAATCATCTACTTCAAGAATAGAAGCCATATTCCCACAACGGAAACAATAATTAGGTGCACTAAATATTGTCACAACCTTTTGCTCCTGTTTAAACCCAATACAAACGCAATGAATAATAGATATTTTGCCAAACCAAAATGTAAAGGTTTTCAAGTTATTCTTACATGACCCCAGTTGAATCCCTCCATAACCAGCTGGTGCGCTCTCGCAATGAGCTTTAACCCATTCGCATGATTAAATTGTTCAGATATGTCCTGATAAATTACCAAATAAGATTCAATAATTATATAAATAATTAAATAAAGGGTTAATATAAAAACTTAAAAATACGTCTCCTTTTATATTTGACCAAAAAGTCCCTCAACTTGTAGAAAATACAAGAAAACTTAAAACTATTTTTTTTCCAAATTAAAGTCTGTATACTTTTTCATAATGCACATAATTTTGAAACTTTTTAAATTGCTCAAAAAAATATGATATTAATTTTCTTTTTGCAAAAACGTTGAATCGCGCTTTATCAAATTTTGACCAATGTAAAATTAATAAGTCATTATTTTAAAAGAAAATTCACAAGTATGTGTATGACAAATATTGTATTTAATTTACAAAAAATAATCCACGACTTTTTTGTATTTTCTACACACTCAGGGGCTTTAATATACCAAATTTTTGGGGTGTGCATGCGTTGGTGTTGAGATCAAACCAAACCACAAACCAAAATTCGGCTGTTGAGTATTTGAAAAGTTTCGGGTTTTTTTTATTTTACCATTGGGCTTGAAAACGTTGGGCCCAAATTTAAGAATTTGGGCATGAAACTTTTGGGATGCACCATTTATGAATTACATAAATCGGTTATTGTGGTTTGGTTTGGTTTGGTTTGGTTTGGTTTTTGATTGATAGAAAAACCAAAAGCATATCAAAAAATCGGTTTCTCAAAAAAAAAACATCAAACCAAACTGTCAGGTTCTTTTTTGGGCCCAGTTATTTCGGTTCTGTTACGTCCGTTTTTCCAGTTACAATTTGGTTATTTCGGTTTCGTGCACACCCCACCAAAAGTAGAACCAAAATTAGATTTGAGAGACTTTTTCGTGAAAAATAAGAAAGTATGGCAGTGTTTTCTGATATTAACCCATAAATAAATGAAATAAAGTTACTTGGCCAAAAGTGTATCCAGCACCGCGAGGTGAGATACCCCAACCGCACCGGTCATCTGGGTCCGACCAAAGAAGATCGCACATCGGACCCTCGTGTGGCACTTCTTGAACGCGGTCAAAATTTCTAATATTATCCAGAGTCTCGATTGAAGGAGATAATCCGCCATGTAGACAAAATATTTCAGACTCCACCTGTATATAAAATAATTAAAACAAAAAATTAATATTCTTAAATTAATTATTAAAGGGTAAGCTAAAATTACTTATTTACCCATCATTTTAATCTAGTTTGAACTTTTTTACAAACCTTGATATCTTAAACAATCAACATTTAGCATATGATTATTATAACTTTAAGCAACATAAAAGCTTCCAAATACCACCCATTTTATTACAGTTGTCACCTGATTTTTAACTATTTAGAATCGTATAGTAGCTTTCTAAATGCACATCCAAACCCCCTAAGGTGTACGGGTCAGTTTGGGTCAAACCGAACCAAAAACTGACATCGATCAAATTTTTTAGCATTAGGGCTTGAAATAGTTGGGACAAAAAAATATTGGCACAAAATAATGAATTTGGGACTAAAGTTTTGTTAACTAATAAGTAATTGATCGTTATACGTTCAAAATTAAAAATGAAAATCCATAAATTCGATTATGTTTGATTTTAATTACATGCAAAACTGAAACCGAACCGAAATTTACAAAAAGAAAATTGAAAAGCAATAACATGGAACACCAAAACATGAAAATTCATCAATTCGGTTAGGTTCAGTTTTAATGAAAATCCATGGGATTTACACCTCCAATAGCAAGTATTTTCAAAGAAAAATTAAAAACAGTAAGAGAAGGATACCAACCAATGCGGTAAGCGGAAAAAAGTCAAACAAATCCGTAAACATCTTCCACACACTGGCATTACCATATCTGCAAAAATTTCCTATAAGTATACAAAGTTTGTGACAATAAATAAAATGTAACCACCAATAACTAAAATGTAAAAATAACATAGGTACTCACTTTCGTAGGCATTCGTCATAAAATCCATAAACCTGAGTTATTTGACGACTCTCATGGTTTCCCCTTAATATTGTAATACGTTGTGGATACCGCACTTTGAGTGCCACCAATAACTGGATTATTAAAAATAACAATAACTACGTTACTCAGAAAATAAAAATAATCAAAACACTGAGCATGGCTCGCTTGATATCTGGCTCGTTGGCTCACGCATTTGGCTTCTTTAAATTAAACCCCCAATTTTACTATCTATCATAGTTGTCAATAGCGAATAGCGGTAAATAGCGACGGGTCACCTATATGCTACATAGCGAATAGCGGTAAATAGCGACCGCTATTTCATATTTAGCGATAAAGGAGTAGAAAATTTTTAAGCAAATAATTAGGCTTTATTTTCACAAAATAAGCTTTTACAGTGGAACTTGTGGAAGGTGCAGCTGTTTGGTTGATAAACAAGCCTTAAAAATAGGTTTCTACATTTTTTTATATTAAAAAATAAAATAAAAATAAAAAAAACCCTAAATACCGCTATAATCACGCTAAATGACCGATATTTTGTATATAGCGGCCTATAGCCGCATCGCTACATAGCGCGCTATAGCGCCTGCTATAACCGCTATTGACAACTATGCTATCTATAATAATAAGAGTAATAAGTAATAACATATAAAAATACTGAAACAAAAAAAAAGAACAAACTTATAGCTATAATATTTTGTATTTGCCTCTCGATCATTATAAAAGGTTAAAGGAAAAATAATAATACATATAATGCTAGAAATTCTCTAGTTTATAAACTTTGTATTATATATATGTTAAAATATATATATATCTTCTTTGCCTTATATATATCAAAATCTGTACCAAAAATAAATTATAAAACTTAACGGAATGGGTCAAGCTTTTTACGAGCCGGGCTCTAGCTAAACTTTTCTGCTTGTTAAAACAAACGAGGCGATCCGGCTGCTCAGCTAGTTAAACTTTGACCGGAATCGGCCCGCCTCGCTTAACTACCAACTGGTTCGTCTACAGCCCTAATTGTGGCAAACACTTACAGTAACAGTTTCAACCGAGTAATAACCGCGATCAACATAATCTCCCATAAACAAGTAATTTGTATCTGGGCACTACAAAAGGAAAATAATAATAACATTAAAAGAGTAATAAACAAAAAGTTGACAATAATAATGTAAATGCACCTTTCCTCCTATTCGAAATAGCTCTGCGAGATCATGGAATTGGCCATGAATATCACCACAAATTGTCACCGGGCTCTTAACAGGCTGGACATAAATGCAATAATGTTTTATGAGTTTATTGTGCAACACTGCAATTGTAACTTTAAAACTATAACTATAATTCAAGTGTGACATATATACCTGTACGTTGCTTTCCACCATCAAGGTCTCCTTGGCCTTCTCACATAACGCCCGAACCTATATGGTATCAAATCAGTACAAAAATAACGTGCGTGAATATCTAACATGATACAAACCGAACACGTTTAGCTATATGAGTCGGGTTCGGGTCAGCCTAATGGGTTTGTGGATTGACATGTTTATGTTTGTAATATTTTTAACGGATGTGCATTTTATGTTACTAGGCCTGTAAACCAACCGAACAAACATGAACGAAGCATGTTCGTTTATTCAACTTTAACAGGACAAGTGACGGAACATGAACAAATAAATAAACAAGGTTTCCTTGTTCGTATTCATTTGTTAAGAAAATGAACGTGTTAAATGAACGTAACGAGTGACAATAAACAAATTTAAATGAACGAACAAGACATGTGTTCATGTTCGTTTGTTTAACTAAATGAACAAAAGAAATGTTTTTTATTAAAAAAAAAACAAACTTCCCACCAAACGGTTCACTGAACATCTATCTGGTTCGTTTTATACTAAAATAAATTTAGAGAAACGCGCATCAAGTTGCATACTTTAAATGTAACCGTTGGATAAGCAATCATACATTTTCAGTAAAATTATAATCCAAAGCATTAATATGCAAAAACAGTTCGTGCTAAACCGGTTCGATATTCTTTCTTAGAATCTAAAACATTAACAAAATTCCCTTATTGTTGATGATTCATTTCAAAACCTGAAGGCATAAATTTCTAAAATCGAGCATATAATCAAGCTATCAAGTGTAAATAAATTTAAAAACCTATAAAAAAAATAAAACAGAAAATGAAAATACAGATCCGACCCATTACCAGATCTGGGTAATGGAAAACAAATAATAATAATAATAACCTGTTGTTCTGATAAGGGTTTGCATTGCATGAGCTGGGAGATATAATCATCGATGTTGCTCATCATTTTGTTGGTATTAATAATTTGAAGGAATTGGTGTGGGTTGGGCGTCAGTGAAGAAGAAGAAGAAGAAACAGTAGGCGGTGGTGGTGAAACCGATATGATATTATGCAAAAACCAAAATGTTATTGCATTATTGACATCATATTTGTATATTTTTTTATTTTTTTTCATAACATGAACATTGCGGAGACAATTTTTTATACGATCCTGTAACATCCTCGTTTTTCGGGTTTCGGTTAATAAATGAAAGTATGAGTTATTAGGAGTCGGGCTGGTGTTGGGCTAAATGGAATTGAGTTATGGACTTGGGTTATGAAGGAAAGAGGAAAAGACCATGGGCTTAAGCACCTTTAATACCCATTTAATTTCATTTCACACATATTCCTTACACCTCCCAAAACACACACTTAAGCTCTCTCTCTAGTCTCTCTCTAGCCGAAACATAGAAAAAGAACCGATCCCGATCCAAGGTATGATAGTATGATATTGTATGAGCTTAAACCCGTTAGATATAATCACGAAACGACGAGCCGACACCGTTAAACCGTTTAAGTCGCAAGATCCGAGTGGAATCGGGTATAAACCGAACCTAAGATGAGCTTAGGGATCACCCTAGCTCAGATTTGGATCGAACGGGGCGAAAAACGAGTTAAAACTCGTTTTTCCGGCGAAACCGCGTTTTTCTGGCAGCGGCGCCGGAAAGTGGTACGAGGTTAGGAGGAATGTCAGAGAATGTTCTGACATTCCCTGACCTAACCCTAATTCGTTAGCGGAGGTCTAACGAACTAGCTTTGATTCGTGTACTGATTCGTTAAGGAAAGACTAACGAACTAGCTCCAGTTCGTTAAGTCCAATTCGTATGTTGACCAGTTCGTCATAAGGTCTAATTCGTTAAGAGGACTGTTTCGTTATAAGGGTTCATTTCGCTAAAAGGCAGATTCGTTATGAAATAACGAATTCGCCAATTCGTTATGGAAGACAGAAGTAACGAATGAACCCCAATTCGTTAGAAAGCATATTAACGAACTAGACTTTGAAAGAATGACAGAATGGTCCATGGACTTAGAAAATAATGATTTAATTACAAAGAAGCCCTTGAACTTTTAAGTAGCCAATTAATTAGCCAATTAATCGACCCCAGCCAGGGGCTCTGCCCCTTGGACCCTGCTAGGGGCTGCCGCCCCTAGACCCCGCTGCCAGGGGCGCTGCCCCCGGACCCCTGTTCATTGAGGGTTATAATTGGACTAGAAATACGATATGGATAATGATAGTAATTAATATACGTAATTGTTATACAGTTAGTCGAGCACAGCTAAGGAAAGGAATAACAATTAACGGTGAATGTAATCGAGTTCAGGTGAGTTTCTAGCCCCACTACCTTACTATGTTTTCGGGGCTGTGTGCATACTCGATGTGATAGTTAATACACTTACCTTAAGTGGTAAGTGTATGCCTTATATGAATTATGTATGATGATTGCTTGACGGTGCATGAACGATCTTCGGATATGGCATGGACCGTTAGGTGGTAGCTAAAGATATGAATGATATATATGGTGTATGATTGATGTTTGAATGAAGTATGTATGATGTATGAGTTATATATGTATGGAATATAAATAGTACATGAACGACTTTCAGATATTGCATGTACTACCAGGTAAAGGTTTGACGATAAAATTATTATATATGAAGAATGAATGATGTATGTATGTATGTATGTATGTATGAAACATACAATTATGTGTATAGAAATGTATGGTATGAAGGTATGGAAGAAAGGGTGACCGGACCCTAATAATATCTGAGGATGAAGGGAGACCGGACCCTAATAATATCTGAGGATGAAGGGAGACCGGACCCTAATTATATCCGAGGATGGAGGGTAGCAGACCCTAATAATATCTGAGGTATGTAGGGTGAAATGCCCTTTATAATGTAAGGTTAGCTATAAATATGTATGGATGAATGAAGTACAGGATATGTATGTAATGCGTACCTTGGGCACATATTTACGTATGTAAAGTAAGTCATGTGATTAATTAGAACTCACTCAGCGTAGCTGACTTTTAGTATGTACGCAGGTTAACAGATTGAGGCAGCTGGTTTGAGATGGACACATGGCATGGACTTGAAGAAGCTGGCATCTCGAGGAAGTGTTATGTTATTTTAAAGACAATTTTTTTGTTATATGATTTGAAATGATCGTTAAGATAAGAAATATGGTTATGTAATGAAATGGTTTGAATGTTTTTAATATTTCGCGAATGTTTTTGTTAACTCTGATATTTAGAATCGTGTTTATGAGTAAATCCAACGTCCAAATATGAGGCACCGGTAACGGGGCCTTACAGATGCGAACCCTACATGAAAAAAGAATGTTTTTGTGTCAATTAACATGACACGTTTAACAAAGGGTAGTGTTTGAATAGACTAACACAACTCGTTTAAGAAACGGGCTGCATTTGAGTTGACACGTATAAAAATGGATCGGTTCGTTAACTCATTTACCTAAATAAACAAAACTTTTATAATTATACTTTTAATTTTGTTTTTTCAGTTTTCCAATTTTTTTTTAATAATTTATAAAAAAAACATATTAATATTACTCATCTACTTTACCAACTCTAAATTCTAACATTTTTTTTGGATAAATGAGTTAAACGGGGTCGTGTTCGGATCGACCTTTTTTTTGTGTGTGTGGGTTAAGGATGAAATCATTAACACAAATAATATGGGTCAGCCTCATGTTGCATATTTCAACACGTTACCCATCAATCAGACATGATTGACACCCCTAAATTGCACATTGATAATGAAGGGTAAAAGAGGAATATGATTACATGTCATACCCTAACTCGGTATTTATAACCTAACCTATACTCATGAGACTATAACTAGGATTGCTGATAAAATAATAAATTCATAATTTATCAAACTTGATAATCATCTCTAATCCTTAATTAACTTTACTTGCACAGTTGCACTCAAAGACTCCTCCCTTGTACCGCAAGCTACATATAATTAAAGACGGTTCGGTAATTAATTCCAACAATATGATTACTAGAAAATAGAGAGTTTTTAGTTCAAATTGTTTTAAGTAGAATAAGAATGCAAATATAGTAAAACACGAGTCATACAATTATCATCGTTCCAAATATAAACAATTATCTTCGTTCCAAATCTAAACAATTATCTTCGTATCAAAACACTTTAAACATGCTACAAAATTGAAGCGGACAGGAAATGGGAGCGACATTGATAGGGATCATTGTCATGTTTAAAGTGTTTTGATCTTCATGTATCACACCATCATGTAAGCACACGAGTAAAGGAGTGCATACACAAGGAGTGTCTCTTACATTGACGGGAGTTTCATATCATAATGCATTATTTGAAACTAGTTTGAGGCCTGTGTATTACACATGTAATTAATGAAAATTATAAACTCTGGCCATTAAGTAAAATTCAGTCAACAAAATGATCATGTATTGTTAATATAATTACAATTTATATTAAAATATTACATAATAACTAAGGTTACACAAATATGATACAAATAAGTAAAAGACTTGTACACTAGATTTGTTGTATTGGTTGGTATATATTGTTTATCAAAAATCAAAATCTTTAGTCTATGCCTGCTTGTAACACTTGATAAGGTAACATGTAGGTTTGCTTGTAACTCTTGATGTAGCCACATATAGTTGTTCGTGTGACAAATAAGGTTCTTTTAAGCATGTACCAAATTACCAACCCTAAATAATGATAATATATCCATGAAACTAACAAACAAAAATATTCATACACATAAAATATCATACCTTTTAAACAATTAATATTATGTCATTTCAGATCATCAGTTCATGTTTATCAAAAAAAATATGATTATCCCAAAAACAGATTACCTGAACATTGATGATATAATCATCCTTAGAATCTTTATAATCTGAAATTGATTTATCATGATAAATTTGTTGTTATTAATATATTATGTATGACAAAATCTTAATTGATTATATATTATACAATTAAAAGTTGTATAATCAAGCAACATACATAATCGAAAATTAAAATATAATAAAACAATTTGTTTCATTTCATATGAATGTAATTAACAGGAAAATGACAAATACATACTAACCTTAAAGTCATTTCTCAAATAACAGTGATTATTTCGAGTTAGCAAATTAAAAGACTTAAAGTTGCATAAAGTGAAGATGGTGACTCTTATTTATCATTGTTCAATATACTGGATAAGGAATCCTTAAATATTGAATACTAATTTCGTGTTATTACTTATTAGTTAATATTATGGAAAATTGTTGAAATACTTAATTAATCGATATATATATATATATATATATATATATATATATATATATATATATATATATATAGTTTGAATCAAATACAAATGAAAGTAACGTGCTAAACGTGAAAATCCAGTAGAGTATTATTTATACAAGTAGAGTAATTATGTAATTACTCTATAATGTATTACATAATTACTCTGCTTGTATATATAATTACTCTACTTGATTCTCACGTTTAGCACGTTAATTTCATTTGTACGTTAACCTTCACCTATATATATATATATATTAACAACTTATAGAGAAAAGAAGAAGAAGAAGCAAATATTTCCGATTTTATGAAAACATGGTAAATGACTTTTACATGATTAACTTTTTTGTTTTTACATTTAATATGAAAATAGAATATCCTTGAAATATAAAGAGAAGCATGATCAAGTTACAAATAATAAGAAAAAGGAAAATTGGATTTAAATAATCCCACCTTTAATGGTTTGGCCAATAATAATCCCACCTCCGGTATTTCCCGATGGCAGTCCCACCTTTTCAATGTTTTTGTTTTATAAACCAACGTTAAAAAAAACTTAACGAGGTTAAGTATTTGCTTATGTGGCGAGTGACTAGGCTTTTTAATATCCACCTGGCTTTTCCCTTTATATTTCACCCCCCTCCCATTACCTACTGGTAATACTCACCATTTAAACCCCAAAACTAACCACTGAGGTTAGCCACCACTCCTCCGGCCACCACCTCTACCACTTACCCCAACACCACCACCGCTTATCACCACCAACACACGTCGTCGTCACCACCACAACCATCAATCCGCCCCCCACAAAAAACTCCATCTCTGACGACCATTAAATCCGGCCACCTGACCACCACCATCACCGCTGCCTGACCACGCCACCGTCACAACAAGCGATCAACGCCACATCTCCGTCTATGCTTTCTTTCTCATCCACAACCAACACCAAGCATCACCATTAAATCCGGCGACTGCTCAAAGCTGACGGCAACAAATCACCACCACAACTTCAAGATGTCGGCGACCACCAATCACCGCCACATTCAGACCTTCTCTATCCTCTCTCTCTCTCTCATCCCAAAAATCAATCAATGGCTCAGAAGATAGAGATAGAAGAAACTGAGCCGAAACCCTAACCTTATGCTCACCGTCAATCTCCGACCGTATATCCGATCTCAAATCCACCGTTACCATTGACTTTCGTCCTAACTCCGCCGCCATGCCGGAAACTGAAATCGAAACCTCAGATCCGTACAGAAAACGACGGTTTGAGGTGGCAGATATGAGCGCTGTCACGGACTGCAATATCATGAATATGTTTGGGGTTTAAATGGTGAGTATTACCAGTAGGTAATGGGAGGGGGTGAAATATAAAGGGAAAAGCCAGGTGGATATTAAAAAGCCTAGTCACTCGCCATATAAGCAAATACTTAACCCCGTTAAGTTTTTTTTTAACGCTGGTTTATAAAACAAAAACATTGAAAAGGTGGGACTGCCATCGGGAAATACCGGATGTGGGATTATTATTGGCCAAACCATTAAAGGTGGGATTATTTAAATCCAATTTTCCTAAGAAAAATAATAAATATTTCTATTAAGTTATGCTATGATTAACGTGTGAATCTTAATGAATTTTTTATAACATATTTGAATAATAAATGTTATTACTGTAACTTTTTTTAAATTTTGTGCATAGTTTTATTATTTTGAATATAAACCATAATAAACAATTTAATTATGTACTAACCAACATAAAACACTAACGTAACCCCAATTCGTTATATTTGTATAAAAATAATATTAATAAGTTAATATAATATTGAAATTATGTAAAAACTTAACGAAAACAATATTCTATGAATCTAGGTTTCAATATCCTAAATGATTTTTGCAAAGCGAAAATAGTGGATGGGTTTGAAACATATTTTTTTGGTTTATATTTAAAATTTGAATTTGAATGTTTTTAATTAAGTAATTTGTATTATAAGGTATATTAAATTAAATGTATAAAAAAGTATAAATCAAGACATAAAATATATGTTTTGAAACATTTTGGTATGAGCTATAGAAGAAAATATTGAAAATAAATATTGATTTTTTTATTGCTAAATCCCTTTATATTACACAAAAATTCCAATAAATAAATGACATATCTATAATATATATAAACGAAAACATAAGAATCCTACGTGTCGCGATGTGGCTGCTCCCCTTTTTTGGAGTCACCAGATTTGCTTGATTTTTAAATGGAGGCTTCTCATAAATTTGACCCGAATTCATGGGTATGGGTCTCATCAAACCGAGATATTTCTTAAACAGGTTATAACATCTCATTAAATTAAAAACTAATCTCACCATATATTTGATATTAAAATCCTATAAAGTAGAGATATACTAAAAATTAATATTTGATTTATTTAAAAAAAGACATATATTATTTATAATTAAAAACCAATTTTATAGTAAAAAATATAAATGGGTCTTGGGTCTCATCAAACCCATAAGCTTTTAAACCGGGTTATATCATTTCATTTATTTGTGAAATAATTTATCATTAAACCCTAAGTATATTTTTAAGTTTCATACAATAAAAAAATAATAATAAATAAATATTAGAAACAAATAATATAAAACAACCTCGTACTACGGGGGATAAAAACTAGTAGTTCATATAGTAAATCATTATAAATATGGATTGTAATTATAATATTCAACCTTAATGAATTAAATAAAACTAAACACAAAGATTTATGTAATAGGTACTTTCTATGTTTGCAATATTTATATAAATTGTTTGGAGAAAATTAAAAAAATATGCACTATCTTGAGTTCAAATGCATATGAGAAAATTTTAAATCAAAATTTGAAACCAATCTTATATAAAATATTATGCATTGTTGCTCAAATCCCAGTTTAAAAACAATTTGTAGTTTATTATCATACAAATCCAAATTCTTAGACAATGATGTGCCTTTATTTTCTTTAATTTGCAATTACCTATGACTTGAAAATTTTTTTATAACATGGTTGCAATTTCAATGTTGAAATTTCTTTATTTTCTTATTTCACCATTTAATGTTAATGAATGAATCGATTAAGAGTTACCTTTAATAAAAAATAAACTTGAATTCATATATTGAAATGACTTAAAGATAAGGGATCGTATATAGAAATATGTTGCAAAAAAAGATGAGTAGGGCTAGGGTCGAGATCGGGACCGTACCGGTACCGGTCCCGAAAATTGCAAATTCTTGGTACCGGTCCCGAAAATTGCAAATTCTTGGTACCGGTATCGGTACCGAAATATTCGGTTCGGTACCGGCACGGTACCGTGATTGAAGGTAAAAATTCAGGAAATACCAGTCCCGTCCCGTATCAGTACTAGTCCTGTATCAGTACCGAAACTTAAAACTTTGGTACCGATTCGGTACCGACGGTGCCAAATCGGTACCGATTTCGGTACCGGTGACGGTACCAACCGGTACCAGTATAGATTTTACTCATCCCTAAGTAGGGCTATGGAATTGACAGATGGCAAAATCTTGTCTTTTGTTAGAAATTATATTAGATAGATAGATTTAGTCCTCTCAATGTGGAAGAACACAAATTGGATAACAATAAAAACAATCGTTATAAACTTATAACAGAATAATAAATAATCTTTCCAAACATGGGGGTAGCTTAGTTGGGGCCAGGGGCGGTCCCGGCCCTCTCCGTTTTTTCGCTCGGTAGTGTGAATTTATCATTTTTCGGCCGAAGTTTTTTATACATGGTGTAAATTCACCCGTTTCCGACTGAAATTTTGAGCCACGCCCCCCTTGGTTTTTTGCTCGATAGTGTAAATTTATCCTTTTTCAGCCAAAAATTTTTATACATTGTGTAAATCATATAAGGCATACACTTACCACTTATGGTAAGTGTATTAACTAATCACATTGAGTATGCACACAACCCCGAAAACATAACAAGGAAATGGGGCTAGAAACTCACCTAAACTCAGTTCCTCTCAGAGTTAATGGTAACTACTTTCTTTAACTGGGCACGGCTAACTATATAACAATTACACATATCAATTAACTATCACTACCCATATCGTATTTCTAGTTTATTATAACCCTTAACGAACAGGGGTCCGGGGGCAGCGCCTCTGGCAGCGGGGTTCTAGGGGCAGCAGCCCCTAGCGGGGTCCAAGGGGCAGAGCCCCTGGCTGGGGTTTAGTTGCCTTAACACAAATTTCATTAGAATTCCTAAATTATTATTTTATTCGCTAACCCATTTGAATGACCTCTGATTATGCCTCATTCGCTATCTCATTCGTTATGACAAATAACTTCATTCATTATAACGAATGGTCTGATTCGTGCCTTAACGAGAAGAACGAATGAATAAGACCATTTGTGATATCCTAGAGACGAATGAGAGGCTCATTCGTTACGGAAGCACGCGAATGTATCTCTAACGAATGTGTTGATTTTCTGTTTGATCATAACGAATGAATAAGGTCATTCGTGACTTTCGTAGGACGAATGAAGGCTCGTTCACTAAGGCTATATAACGAATGACCAACGACTCGTTCATCATGACGAATGGAAAGGATTAGGGATATAGGAGGTGTTTGTGTGTGTTTTGAAGGTGTAGGCTATAGTGTAGAGATGGATGAAAATGAAAAGGATTAGGGTTTAAGGGGTATTTATATTCCCTTAAGCCCATGGACCTAAGGCCCATTCCATCTTTTAAAGTCCAAGTCCACCATCTAATAGTTTATTCACCCAATACTAATAAATGACATATTATTGAATAAACAAATTTTCCTTTATTAATTATTGAAAGTAGGATGTTACAGTTAAAACAAATAAAATATTTATAATGACATTTATTTGGCCTTTAAAATCTGAAAGTTGGTAAACCCGAGAATTGTCGATACCCAACGTTGTGGCGTGAGTCGACATGAATTTGGTAAGTTTTAATTACGTTTGTTACGGTACAGTATAAACAATATTGGCAAAATCTAAGCGTTAAACCCCCTCCCCAAAAAAAAGTTCGTCAAATTAACATAAAAAATAAAATATCTAAAATAATGTTTCTTCGGTTGATAAAACCCGGGCGTTTGTAAAGCTCGATCGTTTCGGTCCCTACGTTACGGCGGTGAGTCGGCATCAATATGGTCGGTTTTCTGGTTACGTTCCTTTTGGTCTTGAAACTGAAATAAAAATGTCTGTGTCCGGTCGTTGGTAAATCCCGCGCGTTGTCTGTTTTCGGCGTTATAGTGGTGAGTTGACGCGAATAACCATTTAACCATCAAACAAAAAACAAAAAACAAAATACAAAAAAAAATATATAATAATTGACCCAATCAGACGCCGCCAAACAGACCAATCATAGTACAACGACGCCAAACTCTTCTTTTTATTATATACAATAATAAATGCACATTTGATAATTCATTGTATATTTCTACTTGTACAAATCTTATATAATAAATAAGTAATTGGAGTTACGCTATCATAGTTATTTAATCCATCATTTATTTTTTCTACGCCTTTTCCTTCACCTGTTAAACAGATTTGTTTTTCTCTCTTCTTTCTTAATTCCTAAATCTTTATAACCTTTATAACCAACTTTTAATTTTACTCGAATATCAAGGAGAAAGATGGTTACGGAATCATTATCATTACTTGGTGTCTTTGAAAGAACGAAACGAGGTTATGCACACAAATAAACCGGCCAAAGTAGAGAATATTTTCAAACATTTTAGATCAATTGGGTTTTTTAATTGTTAAAAAATAGGTGCAAGGATAAGTTATCCGGATGGAAAGATTTCGTGAATTGATTTTATGCACTCTCATATATGTTTCCTCGTGTGATTAGGTGTTGAGTCTACTATATTGGTTCTTGCCCTTTGCCTTTTGAGGCGGGGACATATTTCTTTATAAAGTTTACCTTTCGAAAAGAATGCATTTCTGTTACTCTTTCTTCATTTAATAAATAAGTTTTTTTTTTCCATTTCTTTCTATTTAATATATATATTTTTATTACTAATCATTTAAAATTTAATTATTTTTTATTCAACTTGTGAAATAAACGGGTTTTTAGTCTAGTAGAATAATAGACAATTAATACAGTACTAGCTTTTATCCCCCGTATTACGGGGAGTTGTTTTTACATTATTCGTTGATAATATTTATATATATTTTTGGATTTGAATTTTATTTATTATACTAAAGTTAATAATATAGTTGGTATTTGATAATTTAAAAGATTTTACAAATAAATGAGATGTTATAACTTGGTTTAAAAGTTATTTGGGTTTGGTGAGACCCATGACCCACTTATTTTTTTACTATAAAATTGTTTTTAATTATAAACAATATACATCTTTTTTTTAAAGAAATCAGATATTAATTTTTAGTATATCCTATTTTATAGGATTTTCATATCAAATATTTAGTGAGATTAATTTCTAATTTAATGAGATGTTATAACCCCTTTAAGGAATATCTGGGTTTGGTAAGACCCATGCCCGTGAATTCGGGTCAAATGTATAAGAATTCTCCATTTACAAATAATGCAATATGATGGATTGGGAGAATGTAGGGAGTAACCAGAGAGCTTTTAAAGGTTTTGTTTATATATATTATAGATAGACTAGCTTTTAGTCAGCGTGTTACGCGGGTTTTGTTAGGTTCTTGTTTTTAATAATTTATTTTATTTTATTTTATTTTTGCTCATGATATTTTTTATATTTCAACATAGTTTTGTTTAGATTTAATAGTATAATTTAATTGGTTCACTTTTATTTAATTTTTGTACGGAAGTTTGTATATATTAATACATGCATATTAGTCGTTTGTCATTCATGTAGCGATGTTTTTGTTTGAATGAAAATCTTTGTCATTTTCCTATTTAGGTTGATTATATTTTTAGTGTTCATATATAATCCCCATTTGTGTCTATTTATGTTTATTCTATTACGTTTGTTTGTTCGCTTACATTCGAGTACTGTTCGTTTAGGCTTTCAACAAATGAATATGAACACAAAATTCTATTAGATTATATGTTTGTGTTCGTGTTCAGTTAAAGTTGAATGATCGAACATGAGCATGCCACAATTCGTATTCGTTCGCTTCAATTACATGCTTAATAAATGCCAATTTAATTCACAAAATATCCTATATATTTAACAAAAATAATCGATAGAATTTATTACAAAGCTATTATACCTATTAATGCCCATCTCTTTCCACTACTCGGTAATTGGACGATGAAGTTCTTTAGTAAATGAAGCTTTCCATAATCCTATAACGGATTCCTAAATTAACAATTAATACATAATTAAAAAGTGTGTTGATGTTACTCAAATATTGTATAAGTATCATCATATTAACTGAAACACATTTACTTGGTGTTAGGCTGAGGGGTGTGGAGCGCGAGAAAGGGCGCGTGAGCCCAGCCGCTCGCGCCCCGGGGCGCGAGCACCACACCACCGAGGCGCGAGAGGGGCGCGAGCACGAAAAACAAAGCAGGCGCAAGGGGGTTCGCGGGAGCTGTATGGCGTAAAGGGACTTGGGGAATGGTGAAAGAGACGTTGGAGTCTTAAAATGAGCCGTTGGCTCTTTATTTAATAAAAAAAAAATTTTTTTTACTCCTATATATTACCCATTTTATACAACACTTAACACAACTTCAAAAAAAAACCAAACTTACCTATTTCTTTATACAACACTTCCTATATATTACCCATTTCTTTCAAACTTTTTTAAAAAAACCTTTACAAAATCCTATATAATACCCCTAAATCAACCCATTTTTACCAATGCACGGCTGCTATCCGTCAATTAGCGTACGGCATCTCGTCGGACGCTTTGGATGAGTATTTACAGATGTCGAAAAGGGTTGCACGTGAATCCCTTCATTTTTTCTGCCAAGGTAAAAAACATTAATTTTACTTTTTATTAAATATTTATTACATTTTGTAATATATATTGTACGTAGGAGTCATATCGACTTACGCTCGGAGATATCTGCGTAAACCTACAACGTATGACATCCAACGCATATATGAGGTGCACGCAGAAAAACATGGTTTTCCTGGGATGCTAGGTAGCATCGATTGTACGCATGTTGGATGGGCTATGTGTCCAACGGCCTGGCGAGGTCAGTTCCACCGTGGTGATCATGAAGGGCCGACCCTCATACTTGAGGCGGCGGTTTCACAGGATCTTTGGTTTTGGCATGTTTTTTTTGGTGTTGCTGGGTCAAATAACGACCTTAATGTTATCGATCAGTCACATTTGATCAACGACCTTATCGACGGGGTTGAACCACCTCAATCTTTTCTTGCAAATGAAGAACTCTTCAAGTACGGGTACTATCTGGTCGATGGTATTTACAACGAATGGGCTGTGTTAGTTCAAGCTTTTACAGATCCAGTCGCCGACAAACGGAAGTATTTTACGAAGAAGCAAGAGTCTGCTAGAAAAGATATTGAAAGAGCTTTTGGAGCTATAAAAAAACAATATTATGTTCTGGCGAACCCGATACGTTATTGGACTCGGGAGAGGATAATGGACGTCGTCTACACGTGTCTTATCCTACACAACATGACGTTAGAAGACGAGGGCAAAGCTATATGCCAAAACTACCAAGGTGACATTCCGCCACAACCGTCCACAATCAGTGATCAACAAAAACTTCATAACATAGCAAATATCAAGAGCCGTGAGATACACGGGGTTCTTCGACATGAGTTGGTTGAACATTTGTGGGCGAGGCGACCAGATGATCTTGTATTAGATTAGTTTTATTATTAAATATTATTGTTTGTTTAATTTTTAGTATGTTTTTTTTATTATGAATTTTCAAAAAAATGTGTGTTTTTTTAAATAATTTTTGAGTTTTTTTAATAATACGTTTTTTTAATACATTTATAAAAAAATAAAAAAAAAAAACCGCTCGCGCCCCCTCTCGCGCCCCTCCACACCATGTCCCGGGGCGCGAGCACCACTACCAACACCCATCTTATCAAGTTTCTCTCTCTGCCACACGTCACAATATTATTGGCTGGCGCCCCCACTCGCGCCCCCTCTTGCGCCCCCCACACCCCTCAGCCTTATGAAACTAAGCTTTCGTACGCAGTCATTTATTTTGGAGAATCCTCCTATTAGTTTTAAGGAGAAATTAGCATTAAAATCAAACATTTATAACATGTTAAAAGGCACCAAGTCAGATGTATTTAAACTTTTAGTTACATATTAGTGTAAAGCAGTTGACATGTGCATGAGTCAAATCCAATGACGAATCGTCTTCGCTTCCATGAGCATAAACACATGAAAGGCCTCTACCAAGCCATGATGATGGTCCTGTCACACCCTCTGTTGCAATAAAGATATATAACACATAAATGAGTTTCTAATCAAACCAATAATAATTTACAACCAATTTTTAAAAGTCAAACTATCTACAAGTCAAAAGCAACAATAAATTAATGATCAGTTTTGGTTTTGCATGAGTTCAGTTTGATTATGGGCCGATTTTCAGTTTTTACCTTTTGGCCTAAAACTTGATAATAAATTTGTATTTAAATTTGTGCCATAAATGCATAACCCAAAATAATAATACTACACGGTTTTTCTAATAAAATATAATATTTAACAAATAATAAATTATGTTACTGTTACTCAAAACAATATCATAAAATAAATTATATCTGATAAGAAATTAGGGAAGTTTGGATAACTATTTACTACATACCAATTATAAGAAATGTGTCCTGCTTGCGGTGCGCGCATATAATGTATATATGTGTGAACCCTCGGGTGGGCAAAAGTAAAATTGCACTAATTTTGACGTTATTTTACTAATTTTGTGAAAATAACGTTAAAAGTGATGGAAGGTTAATCAGGCATCATGTGGTGGCGTTGATAGCCGAAAGACAAGGGTACATGCACCAATCAGCCGGCGTCCCGATGATTGAGTGCTATGTGCCTTATGTAATATGTCCAAGGCTTGATGCAAAACTACTATCGAGCCGGGGGTCTCACCGGAAGCAGCCTCTCTATCCCCATGGGGTAGAGGTAAGGCTGTCTACATCTTACCCTCCTCAGACCCTACCATAGCTTTGCTATTGGTGGGATATACTGAGTACGATGATGATGATGATGATGACCAATTATAAGAAATTTTGAAGAAAGCATTAAAAGCAAATGCAGTGCATGTATCTATACATACTATTAAAGCAAGGAGCAATTTCCATATGTTACCATTCTAGGGTGTCTACATAGGATGCCCACATCATTGTCATGTCACCCATTTTCTTTCTTAAGCATTCCAACTCTTCCACTAACCTATATTTAAACCATAACATTTCTTAATTTATTTTACCATATTCAACATTTTCTCTCTTTCACCTATTAATATATCTCGGCGAATATCATTCAACATTTGTATCAATTTTCCGATAAGTTTGTATTTTATAATAAACTTCCTACAATTTATCTATTTTTTCCGACAACCTTTTTTTTCCGGTTATTGTTTTTGCTAACCTTTTTATGTTTATTCTCATTGTTAACTGATTTTATTGAAATCAGTTTAGGTTGTAAATCATAAACGCCCATGAAGGTGATATGTGGATGTTTTACGTTTTTCCGGTAAGTATTTCCGGCAAGATTTTCCATTAAATTTTTTTCCGGCTATGTTTTATACCTATAACAATGGTTGTTTTACATTATTTCAGGTTATTTACCCGTTTTATTTGCTGAGGATTTCATTTTAGTTTGTTAATCAAAATCTTATATTCCATTGTTACGTTTTTCCGGTAAGTTTTTTCGGTAACATTTTCCTTATATCAATATTAATATTCTTTTTTATTATTTCAGGTAATATTTTCCGGTGAGTGTTGCAGCTTATACAAACTTTTTTCCGGTAACATCTTTAAATTTCGTTTTTCCGTTAACACCTTTAAAATTTTCCTGTTATTAGTTATAATTAAAATAATCCATAATATCAATATTAATATTCTTTTTTATTATTTCAGGTAATTGCCGACTCATATAATTTAATTTCACGGAATGATTATGAGTTTATAGTATGTATAGATTTTAATTTTAATGTTGATATATATTTTATTTTGTTATTTTGTTAATATTCATGTATATTCATCTTATTGTATTTACAAAAAATAAAATACCATTGTATATCGGAGATCCGAGATAAGTTTGATCTATATTTTTTTTCCGGCGTGTTGTAATCTATTTGAATTATCTCATTAATACCATTTATTTTGTTTGACTTTCCTTATTGTTTTAAATAACTTCATTAACATAAATATTGTAATTTAATTATCCCATTAAAACATTTTATATTCCTTGACTTTCCTTAATTTATAAACAAACCGATTTTAAAGTTAATTTGAATTATTTCAAATTAATTATTTTATAGTCAACGTGAATATTAATTAATTATTTTTATAATAACAATAAATTAATTAAAATATTTTATTGTTAGTTCAAATATTATATGAATTATCTCATTAATACCATTTATTTTGTTTGACTTTCCCTATTGTTTTAAATAACTTCATTAACATAAATATTGTAATTTAATTATCCCATTAAAACATTTTATATTCCTTGACTTTCCTTAATTTATAAACAAACCGATTTTAAAGTTAATTTGAATTATTTCAAATTAATTATTTTATAGTCAACGTGAATATTAATTAATTATTTTTATAATAACAATAAATTAATTAAAATGTTTTATTGTTAGTTCAAATATTATATGAATTATCTCATTAATACCATTTATTTTGTTTGACTTTCCCTATTGTTTTAAATAACTTCATTAACATAAATATTGTAATTTAATTATCCCATTAAAACATTTTATATTCCTTGACTTTCCTTAATTTATAAACAAACCGATTTTAAAGTTAATTTGAATTATTTCAAATTAATTATTTTATAGTCAACGTGAATATTAACTAATTATTTTTATAATAACAATAAATTAATTAAAATGTTTTATTGTTAGTTCAAATATTATATGAATTATCTCATTAATACCATTTATTTTGTTTGACTTTCCCTATTGTTTTAAATAACTTCATTAACATAAATATTGTAATTTAATTATCCCATTAAAACATTTTATATTCCTTGACTTTCCTTAATTTATAAACAAACCGATTTTAAAGTTAATTTGAATTATTTCAAATTAATTATTTTATAGTCAACGTGAATATTAATTAATTATTTTTATAATAACAATAAATTAATTAAAATGTTTTATTGTTAGTTCAAATATTATATGAATTATCTCATTAATACCATTTATTTTGTTTGACTTTCCCTATTGTTTTAAATAACTTCATTAACATAAATATTGTAATTTAATTAACACATTAAAACATTTTATATTCTTTGGCTTGCCTTAATTTATAAACAAACCGATTTTAAAGTATATTTGAATTATTTCAAACTAATTATTTTATAGTCAACGTGAATATTAATTAATTGTTTTATAATAACAATAAATTAATTAAAATGTTATATTGTTAGTTCAAATATTAAAGTTTAAACGTTAATATTAAAGAATAATTAAATAAGGAAATATGTAAATCATTATACGAATTAAGGTAATTCGTTTGAATATTAAATTTAAATACATTAAATTAATTACTTCTTGGTAATTAAGGTAATCCATATATTTTGAATAATAAATTTAAGTTCGGTTGAATTAAGGTAATCCATATATTTTTGGTATATAACCATACTTCTTGTGTAACATCCCAAATATTCAAAGAATAATGTTTAAATATATTATTTATTTATGGCGTAGTAGTTACTCGGATTACTAGAGAAATGATAAAAGAATAGAATTATAAAGAAGGAAGGATAAGTAGGCTATTAGATGGATTAATCGTGGACCAAAAAGGAAAGATGGGCTTTAGGTCCATGGGCATAAGGGAGTATAAATACCCCCTTAAACCCTAAATCTTTCCATTTCCATCCATTACACACCTTGCCTACACCTTAAAACACACACACATACCCTCCCAAGGGCGGCCGTGGGAAAGAAGGAGATCCGAGGCTAACTCCAAGCCGACTACCACTAGTCATTGACTTCCCAAGCTTGATATAAGATAAGGATTGACAAACAAGTTAAGCCGTAACCTAGGAACATCATAAAGGTACGTTCTTGATCCTAAAGGTTATGTTTTTATGAACGAATAATCATGAAACTCAAACCTATAGTAGATCGGGTCTAGATAAACCATAAAGTTGCAAACTTGATGGTTAAATGGACCTAATGGACCTACGGTTAGATACGGTTCATGAAGGAACCCCTAGATCTAGTCTAGAACGTTTTAAATCCGTAAAGGTTTAAACTTTACACCTAAAAGGGGGTAGATCTTGGTGATGTATTATCATGGGGTGCAAAATGGTTAAGAATGGTAGAAAAGGTTATGAAAGATTAATGAAATGGGCACCTGAAGCTGGGTTAAGGGTGTTAAGGTAAGAAATCAAGCTGAAAGCATCAAACCTGGGCGTTCACGGCCAAACCTGGGCGTTCATGGTCAAACCTGGGCGTTCTCGGTCAAACCTGGGCGTTCTCGGTCAAACCTGGGCGTTCATGGTCAAACCTGGGCGTTCTCGGTCAAACCTGGGCGTTCATGGTCAAATCTAGGCGTTCTCGGTCAAACCTGGACGTTCTCGGTCAAACCTGGGCATTCATGGTCAAACCTGGGCGTTCTCGGTCAAACCTGGACGTTCTCGGTCAAACCTGGGCGTTCTCGGTCAAACTTGGGCGTTCATGGTCAAACCTGGGCGTTCTCGGTCAAACCTGGGCGTTCTCAGTCAAACCTGGGAGTTCTCGGTCAATACAAGGGTTCTCTGCCTGGGGTTCTCGGCCATCTCATTTCTGTTGGGTTTGGGCCTGAACCCAGCCGGGTCCCGGTGCTTTACTAAACAGTTGGGCCTGGACTAAATTAAAGTCCACAAGTTGTTAAGCCCTTGTCTTAACTAAACAAACAAGCCCAACTTAGAAACATGTTGGTCAACTAAAATACCGACTTAATCAAGTAAAAGGTTAATTAACAAAAATATATTTAACAGTAAGCCGTGCTCAGTTAAGGAAGGGGACAACGATTAACGGCGAGCGCAACAGGATCCAGGTGAGTTTCTAGCCCCATTTCTTGCTATGTTTTCGGGGCTGTGTGCATACTCGATGTGATTAGTTAATACACTTACCTTAAGTGGTAAGTGTATGCCTTATATGATATATGTGATATATATGAATGACTACTTGTCAGTACGCGAACGATCTTCGGATATTGCGCGTACTGTTAGGTTGTAAGTAAGGATATGAATGTTATGTATGGATGATGTATAAACATTATAAATGGACACTTGTCGGGGCTTGAACGATCTTCGGATATTGCACGTATCGACAAGGGGTATGACTGTTAAATGAATGATGTGAAGAACGCCTAGAGTGTTCTTATGCTACAATGTAAATATTGTATATATGAAGTATGTGTATACAGGTACAGGGATGGTATGTGAGTTGTTGGTACATGATGTCAGTAGTTCAGTATCTAGTGTCTGTAATCGTGTTATTTGGATTTGTATTAATGTTTTGTTAAGTTGTCTCACAAGTTCGCCTCTTATAAGCGAACTTGTGAAACAAGCGAAGTTATCAACAACTTCGCCTAGCCTGTTAGGCGAAGTTGTCGATAACCATAAAAGCTAGGTTACGGCTTGTATTGAATATAAGGGTTTAGTACGTGTAATCGGTGATTGACATATCACGTGTTATTAGTTGCAATACAACGTGTCTTTTGAGTATTGTAACGTGTGTTTGCTTGTGTTTAACGTGTATCGTCTTCTACGCTCGTATCGTCTTACGTAGGGATTCCGCACCTACGTAGAACGAGATATTTCCGTGTAGATCCGGCTGGGAACCTACAACTGGTATCAGAGCATTGCTCGTGATTGTGTGGTTCGGGATTATCACACGGGTGTAGAAATCGTTACGTTCGACTATTCGCGGGACGAGTTTACGTTAATATACCGAGTTTGTGTGTCCTACTCACCTCCCTCCATCAAAATTAACCCATTACACCTTCGAATATCTCGCAAAACGTCAAAATCAAACCTGCAAAAACGTTGTGTTCATCAGGCGAAGTTGCCGCCACTGTTTGTAGGGTTTAGGCGAAGATATAAGATTAAGCGAAGTTATCATTAACTTCGCCTACCTCATAAGTTCGCTTAACTTAAGCGAAGTTAACAACAGGCGAAGTTGAGAGAAAGCGAAGTTAAGACTTAAGCGAAGTTAAGTTTAACTTCGCCTATTGATACTGTTCAGAATAATTTAATATTTTTTTTGTTTCTTCGAGTGATCATTCGTATTTCTTCCAAATATGACTTCTATAAATATTACGGAACTGGTGAAAATGGAGGTGGAAGCAGGTTCAGCTACTAAGGCTCCGAAAATGCTTAAGGGTACAGATTTCGTGGCTTGGAAGGATCGTTTTGAACAATATGTTAAATATCAAGATGCTAAAATTTGGGTGTGCATTCAAGATGGATACATTCCACCAACGGCTTTGTTTGAGGGTCGTGAACAAATTACGAAATACAATAAGATGGAAGAGGAAGAAAAGAAGATGTATGAGGCTTAAAGCAAAGCTCATGCTGCGATAACAATGGCTCTTCCACAAGAGATTCTTCACACCTTCAGGAAATATAAAACCGCCAGAGAGCTATGGGAAGCGCTTGAAAACCGATATGAAGGTAATGTGGGGATACGTGCATCCAAGATTAAGCTTCTCAAAACCCAGTTTTCGGTGTTCAAGTATTTAAAGAATGAGTCACTTGATGACATCATCACAAGGTATTACCACTTGATGACCGAACTTAGAAATTATTCAATTGACTATAAAGAAGAAGAGATCGTAGAAAAACTTCTTGATGCTCTCCCACCGAAATGGGAAATGTACACTGTCTTGATGAGAGAAGATAAAGAGTTTGCAAACATCGACTTGGAAACAGCAGTCAATAAACTACGAACTTTTGAACTTAACATGGTTCGAAAGGAGACACCAACTGATCAGGTTCAGGATCCGGGAATGTATGGTGCGAAAGTTACGTCAAGTTCAAGTTCAAAGTCAGAATCATCTGCTTACTACTCGAAGGGAGACTCAAGCGCTAACTCAATTCAAGATGGTCATGTAACTCTCAACACGGATGGTGATGTGTGTTTCGTAGCTGGTGGAACAAATTCTTCTAAACCTCAAGCAACAACTGGTAATTTTTCCTCAAGTGTTCCGAACAACAACTACTCTCAGATGCCCATGAGTGTCAAATCTGCTGAACAACAGTTTGCTCTCTATGCATCTTTCATTGCCTCTTACGAAAATTACATCAAAGGTAAAATTGTGGACCCTGCAACTTTAGACGAAGATTATGATCAGATCGATGCTGATGATCTGGAAGAGATGGATCTGCAGTGGCAGATGGCGATGATAGTAAGAAGAGTTAAAAGGTTTATGAAAAAAACTGGTAGAAAGTTCGTTGGTGAAAGACCAGGTTTTGATAAGTCAAAGGTCCGGTGTTATAACTGTCAACAGAATGACCACTTTGCTAAAGAATGCACAAATGAAAGAGTAGAACGTAGTCAAAACAGGCCAACACAACCGAATGGGGGAAGTAATGAGAATAGGGCGATAGTATCCAGACAGAACGGGAGATACAATTGGAATCTGGAGGTTGAGGAAGTGTTCGAACAGGCCAACTTGGTTAACATCGAAACTGAAGGAAACGACAGAGAGACAAGAGAAGATCAAGCTTATATGGCAGAGGTGAATGATCAGCTCTCTGGGGTAAGTTCTGAACTCCCTTGTACGAAATGTGAAAATATGTCTGAACAATTGAAAACGTTAACTGATCAGTTTGTTAGTTTGGACTCTCAATTTAAAACGTTAAAAGAAGATCATCATTACGCTAAAACTAGAGAAAATAGTTATTCAGTAAAGATTAAGGCTAGTGAAAAAGATATCAGAAGTCTTAAAGCAAGTCTTGCTGAAAAAATACAAGTAATTGATCTTAGCTATGAAGTGTTAGAAGAGAAAACCAAACTAATTGCTGAAAGGGATAAACAGATAGCTGATTACCAGATGAAAGTGGTGGAACTAAATAGAAAGCTTGAGCAGTTTAGAAATTCCTCTGCAATACTTGATCACCTCGTAAGTGATCAACGTTCCCCAGTTAAAAGGGGAGGAATTGGATATTCTGAAGTTCCACCACCTTATAATCATAACTATACTTATGATCCTAGTAATCAGAAATCTGTTGATGTTGAGATTAGTCAGACAGTTCCTGTCAAAGTTTCTATTAAAAAACCTGAATCGAGTAAAAAGGAAACGAGTAAGCCTGTTTCGAGTGTTAAGATTTCTGTTCCAAGTTCTGTCTCATCAAATTCGGACCAGACATCCGAATCTAGTGAGACAAAAGAAGAGGTAGTGTTACTAAAACGTGGGGAGGAATATAAGCCTACTGAGAAGAATTCCCCTCTAAACCCGTATGTCCCACCATACGTAAGGCAAACGGGTAGTAATGCTACCTCAACATCAGAAACAACAGTTGAGAAGAAATTTGAACACAGGAGTTGTTTCAGATGTAATCAAATAGGACACCTGATTGCTAATTGCCCTCTAAATCAAAGATTCAGAGATATGAGGCCTCCTAAAACTGAGAATAAGCCTAACGGTAATCGTTATAATGGTAAGAGTGCTAATTCACCAATGTTCAGACATTGGAATAAACCAAGAAATCAGAGATGTCAATCTCAGTTTTTCCCTGTTAACAATCAAACTACTGGTTATAACTCATTTAATTCACGAAGGTTTGGTTGGCCTCATAGTCAATCTACAAGAAGGTATCCTTTTAGGACTTACAGAAATCATTCTCATACTAACTTTGGACAGCCAAAGTACGAGATGCCTGTTAACAGATTTAATCGACCCAAGACCAATAGGTCTTGGGTCCCCAGATTTTAATCTTTTGCATTAATCGTGCAGGAACAGTTGAACAGGGCTGCAAACAATCTATGGGTTGTGGATAGTGGCTGTTCCAGGCACATGACTGGTAACAAGAATTTGTTACACGAATGGAAACCTGTTCAGGGAGGTAGAGTAAGTTTTGCTGGAGAGAGTGGTGGTAGAATTACTGGAATTGGGACGGTGACTAATGGTAAAATGAAGTTAGAAAAGGTGAATTTCGTTGAAGAACTGAAGCATAATTTGCTGAGTGTGTCTCAGATCTGTGACAAAGATTACACTGTGCACTTTACCAAAAATGAAGCGATTGTACTATATCCTGGTTTCAAGATACCAGAGGCATTGATGAAGGCTCCAAGGGAAAAGAATACATATGTAATGGACATGAGGTCAACTGAGATGGCAACAGAAGAATCATGTCTTCTGTCAAAAGCAACTGAATCGGAGTCCGAGTTATGGCATCGAAGAATGGGGCATATACACCTTCGAAAAATGAACTACATTGTCAAGAATGGGCTGGTGCTTGGTGTTCCCTTAAAAAATTTTAACTTTGAAGACCAATGCTTATCGTGCAAAAAGGGAAAACAACACAAGAAACCTCATCACACCAAGAAGATCAATTCAATAGTCAGTACCATAGACCTACTTCACATGGATCTCTTCGGTCCCGTGAATGTAAAAAGCCTAAGTGGAACATCGTACTGCTTGGTAATAACTGATGATTTCTCTCGATATTCTTGGGTATATTTCCTGAAGACAAAAGATGAAACAGTTCAGTTGGTAATTAACTTGATTACCAAGGTTGAGAACATTGTGGGGAGAAAGGTTAAATACATCAGGAGTGACAATGGGACAGAGTTCAAAAACTACCAGATGGAGATGTTCTGCTTACAGAAAGGGATAGACCACCAGTACAGCGCCCCGTATACTCCGCAACAAAATGGGGTGGCTGAGAGGAAGAACAGGACGTTAATTGAAGGAGCCAGAACAATGCTGGCTGATGCTAAACTTCCTGTGGTGTTCTGGGCTGAAGCTGTTGCAACAGCCTGTTATATCCTTAATCGAGTTTTAACTGTTAAAAGATTGAATAAAACATGTTATGAACTTATGCATGGTAGAAAGCCTAACTTGAATGGTCTTGAACCATTCGGATCCCCATGTTCAATATTAAAGACGAACTCAAAATTTGGTGAGATAGCCGACGAGGGTATTTTAGTCGGATATGTTGTTGGGACACCCAACAGACGAGTATTTAATCTATCGACCAGCAAGGTTGAGGTGGTGTGTAACACTGACATCACAAGTTACAAACCACCAAAATCAAGCACGGGACCCGCTGAGGCTTTCGACTATGATAAGCTTTTTAAATCTTTTAATTTGCCTTACTTGGATTGTGCAGAAGTTGATGAGAGAATAGCTACGCAGATTCTTTATGATGAGGAAGAAAATTTTGTGCAACGACCGCAGTACGATGAATGTCAACCTTCCTCGTCAACTGCTGTCGACACCCCTGCTGCCTCTACTGAAGACGAATTCTTCAATCATTTTCACTCTCAACAACAATCGCCCATTGATGAACTATCTTCGAACCTGGACGACAATCTGCATGTCAGTTCGGTTCCGACTCCTGGAGTTCATAAATATCACCCTTTGGAGAACGTGATAGGTGATCTGTCTGATGGTGTACAAACAAGACGAAGCTTGAATGAGGACACCTGTGTTTACGCAAGTATCAAAGAAACAGGTATCATTAACGAGTGCCTGTACACCTGCTTCATTAGCCAGATTGAACCAAAGAACTATCAAATGGCTCTAAAGGACAGCTCGTGGGTCGAAGCCATGCAAGAAGAGTTAGCCCAGTTCGAGAAGATGGAGGTTTGGAAATTGGTTGCAAAACCGAAGAATGTGCATGCGATTGGCACAAAATGGGTTTTCAAATGCAAGAGAGATGAAAAAGGGATAATTATCAGGAACAAGGCGAGGCTGGTTGTAAAAGGTTTTAATCAGCAAGAAGGGATCGACTACAATGAAGTGTTTGCTCATGTGGCGAGATTGGAAGCGGTTCGTTTGTTTTTGGCATTTGCTGCACACAAGGAGATGAAGGTGTTCCAGTTAGACGTGAAAAGTGTGTTTCTTAACGGTAAAGTCGATGAGGTTGTGTACGTTGAGCAACCTCCGGGTTTTCCTGACCCAGACTTTCCTGATCACGTGTACAAGCTAAGTAAAGCGCTATATGGGCTACATCAGGCCCCTCGTGCCTGGTATGCAACTCTATCCGATTACTTGCTTGAGAATGGGTTTGAAAGGGGAAAGATCGATAGCACACTGTTCGATAAGAGAAAAGGAAGAAACTTTCTTCTGGTTCAAGTCTACGTGGACGACATCATCTTTGTTGCATCAAAAGTCACCATGTGTCAGGAGTTTGAAGCCGTCATGAAAAAGAGGTTTGAAATGAGTGCTATGGGTGAACTAACTTTCTTTTTAGGATTGCAGGTTGATCAGAAGAAAGATGGGATGTTCATTCATCAGACTAAATATGTCCAAGACGTTCTCAAACGCTTCAAGATGGAGGACAGCACTCCATTTGATACTCCAGTTTGCGTCAACCATAAACTGGGTGCTGATTTAGACGGTGATGCAGACGTGGACCCCACCCAATATCGGGAAATCATAGGTTCTTTAATGTATTTAACTGCATCTAGACCTGATATTATGTTTGCAGTCTGTCTTTGTGCTCGCTTTCAGGCAAACCCAAAGGAATCTCACATGAAGGGTGTGAAGAGGATATTGCGGTATCTCAAGGGCAAGCCTAAGCTGGGGTTGTGGTACACGAAAGGGGGAGACTTGGAGTTGGTCGCTTACACGGATTCTGACTATCGAGGGTGCAATAAGAATCGGAAGTCGACAACAGGGGGATGTCAGTTTCTTGGAGGCAGATTAGTGTCATGGCAGTGCAAGAAGCAGACCTCAGTTGCTATCTCTACCTGTGAAGCAGAATACATGGCAGCATCGAACTGCTGCTCCCAGGTTCTTTGGATACAACAGCAATTGCGCGATTACGGTCTGAAGTTCACTCATACTCCTATTTGCATAGATAACACTGCTGCTATCTCAGTAACTAACAATCCCGTAAAGCATAGCAAAACTAAACACATTGACATTCGTCATCATTTTATACGGGATTGTGCTGAGAAGAAATTAATAGTGCTAGAAAAGGTTGATTCGTTAGATAATTTTGCTGATTTGTTTACTAAAGCGTTTGACAAAAATTGTTTTCAAAACCTTGTTGAGCTAAATGGGATGATCAATCCCGAGTAACCGTGTTTTTCGTTTTTATTTAAAAAAAAAAACGTCACTATCGCTTAGAATTATGTCGGTTTCTTCAGTTTGAAGGACATATCTTCAGATATGTTTGGTCCTCATTTCAACCTGTAGAATATGAGGATAGCCATTAACCAGATGACTGAAAGTGACCGGGGCGGTTTATGATGTGTTTTTATTCTTTCTCTGAAAATTAGTCGTTCATACTCAGTTAGAAGGACACATACTTGTATGTGGTCGGTCCAGCTGATCCATTGGATCCTCAGGATAGCCGTTTACCTGAAAACTTTGACTTGATCGGGGCGATAGAATTTAAAATATTTTTTTTGGGAAATGAAATAATTTTTCAAGTCTACTACTTCGTAAGAAGTGTCTATACAATGTTTATATGAAAATTGATCCAACCTTGGAAAGTGATACACAAATTATTTCTGTGTGCTTAACTAGTGAAGTTATTAGGCCTAGAAGACTTTAGAACAGTCATTGTATGTCATGGTAGCCTTTTATGGTGTGTAAAAGTAGAGGTGATACTAACTAACTCTCCTCGATTTTAAGTGGAAACTCATTAAGAGTTGTGCATGTCTTCATATATATCTTTCTGAATGTTAGGCAGAAAAGCGATTACCCAGTCATACACGAGCCCGTGAGTGTTCTGATTCCCGTAAAGATAGCGTGTCAAGAAACTGCAGTGATCCAGATTCGGGACTTGCAGTTGTTTACTATTCTGAAGCTGTGTAAATATTTATTAAAAAAAAAGTGTGTTATTGAGACATTCTAAAGCTTATAATGTTAATACTTCTCAACGTTATTGAGACATTCTAAAGCTTATAATGTTAATATTTCTCAATCAAGATGCAAGAAATAGAACGGGAAGAAGACTCTAAAGATCGAATTGTACTTACTATTTAATCAAACACTACGGGTCGAGGTCAACTCGAGGTGACTTGGGGAAAGCCTAATACGCTTTGAGAATAGATAGGAGACATCACAATCTCTGATGTGTTGTCCATTTATATTTTGAGCTTAACTGAACCTAATCCGTATCACAGAAACGATGAAAACCATACTAAGTTTGTTTACCTGCTTACAACCTGTTTCTTTATGTCATAATACAGCTGAACATGGATCTATGTGATAGTCACTTAATTAGTATGATTCCTGTTCGGATCTTTTCTAAAACATGTAAGTCCCTGTCAAGACTGAAATTTGATCCCGAGTATTCTATCTCAAAATTTTATTTTACTTATGTTGTATTATGGTTTAATACCTGGTTACTTGGTCGTTGATCGTATCACTTAACGCTTTAAAGGAAGTTTTAAAACCAAATGGCAAAATGTTCAAATTAAAAGGGTTTGTTGTGTAACTTTCATAACAAGCGAAGGTGTGAAATATAGGTGAACTTGTTAAACAGGCGAAGTTAAGGGGTAAGCGAAGTTAACCCTAACTTCGCATGTATAATATTGACCCTATATAAAGGAATTTTCTTGTCAAACTCAGTATTATTTTTCAAAACCCGGCGAAGTTAGTATAGTAACCCTCAAGCGAAGTTACTATTTGAATCAATCTGTGTTATTTTTCTCGATTTCAACTCGTGTTAAAGGTGTGTTGGTTTTGTCTAGATGATAATCTATGTCAATAGTGTAAATCGGAGGTCGTTGCAAGGTTTGTTGAGTCGACGGTTGTTGCCACTGCAGGTTTGTCGGTTACGATACCACCTGCGGTTACGTTTCCACCTGTTTCTGAGGTGCCGGTTACCTTGGGAATCCCTACTCCGTACGCTCAAGACATATCACATATGAGGTTCGATTTTGATGCAACCCTATCCGACTCAGAAAGAATAGCAGCGCTTGAAAGGGTCGTGGCAGAACAATCAAGAGTAAATCTAATCCAGACTCACGCTATTCAGCGTCTCGTTGCAGAGAATCAAATTCAGTCGTCCCTCCTGATCGAGCATGGTAAAATTTTTGATGCCTTGAAGCAGTTCTTGGCATCTCAGGGGGAGACAAGCTGCAAGGGCGATGAGCTGAGGACGAAGAAGCGTAACGATCGAGACGATGATCCCAATGCATCGAAAGGTGCAGGTGGTGAGTTGCCAAGAACTGAACAAGCTCTTGGGGCTTCCACATCTCAGGGGGAGTCAACGAGTGCAGCTGGTGGTTCAGGGGATGATGATGTGGTGGTTGTGGATGCTGAGGATGATGATGTTATAGGTGATGAGGATGTGTTACCGTTGGAAGAGATCGAGAAGATAGGGGATGAGATTGTGATTGACAATGAAGTCGAAGAGGGAGAGATTGTGGAGGAGAATATTGAGCATGAAATTCCGGCAGTTGAAAAGTCAGATTTGGGTCAAGATACGGGATGTGATGAGACAGAATGTGAAGAGCAGCCAAGATGGAAAGAAGGCTACGCTCAGTGGTTTGTAAAGACTAAGAAACCGGCGGTCCCTACTATGTTCAAGAAAAGTTACAACATCAAAGGGTATGCTGAATCGAAAAAGGGGATAATATGCTGGTTATATGATGAATAGTTGAAACTTTTTGTGATTAAACGTTATGATGGAGTACAGTATTTCAAGAGACTGTTGAGGTCGTTGAATACTTAGCCTGAGTGTGAAGTGAAGGACTTAGCCAAATTGAGGTTGATAAACAGGAGTGATGATAACATGGCTAGGATCATTGGAAAGATAGTCTGGAAAGAAAGCATAAAGGAGAAAAAGTTCGAGCTGTTGAAACCGCAGAAAGGAAAGCTCGTTGAAGACAAAGACAGAGAAATGAGAGCAGATGGCAAGCCTTGGATGATAATGAAGTATAAGCCGATCCGGTATCTAAAAGAAGTGCCAATGAAACAAATGCCCAAGGATCTGCTCAAGGATCTGAAATGGTGGTACGTTGATAGTGATACGGCTGAGGCAGTGATGGAGGATGAAGATGAACAAGAATTGCTGAGAGTGTATGATCCTATGCACTTAGTGAATTTGTCTCAAGCAGACTTGCAGGTGCTGAACGAGAAAAAGATATTTTACATTCCTTCTTGGAAAGAAGAAGCCATGAAATACCAAAGAGTAGTTTCAGTCTGTGTATGAGAAGGCGTTCATGCTTGAAGACGGGAGATTCAAGATTTTTGAGATTACAAGACACGTGATTGAAGATAGAGATATGAAGCTACTGCCAAGGGGGAGTCTGTTGGTACATGATGTCAGTAGTTCAGTATCTAGTGTCTGTAATCGTGTTATTTGGATTTGTATTAATGTTTTGTTAACTTGTCTCACAAGTTCGCCTCTTATAAGCGAACTTGTGGAACAAGCGAAGTTATCAACAACTTCGCCCAGCCTGTTAGGCGAAGTTGTCGATAACCATAAAAGCTAGGTTACGGCTTGTATTGAATATAAGGGTTTAGTACGTGTAATTGGTGATTGACATATCACGTGTTGTTAGTTGCAATACAACGTGTCTTTTGAGTATTGTAACGTGTGTTTGCTTGTGTTTAACGTGTATTGTCTTCTACGCTCGTATCGTCTTACGTAGGGATTCCGCACCTACGTAGAACGAGATATTTCCGTGTAGATCCGGCTGGGAACCTACATGAGTTCTACGTCCGACATAGTAAGTTAGGATGGCTAATCCCTCTAACTTCTGTTGGATATAGACTTGGCAGATGATGGCGTAGTTAAGGACTGCGGGCCTTATACGTGATATAGATGATAGGTGTAAACGTAGGTAGGGACGGTGGGCCTTATACGGGTTATAGGTGATAGACGCCAACGTAGATAAGGACTGCGGACCTTATACGTATTGTAGCTAGGCGTATTGTAGCTAGGCGTCAGCACAGGAAAGGACTGCGGACCTTATACGTGCGATATTTGTGTTGTGGTAGCATAGGGGAAGACTGCGAACTTCGTACGTGCTATGGTTATAGGTGATAGACGCTAACGTAGATAAGGACTGCGGACCTTATACGTATTGTAGATAGGCGTCAGCACAGGAAAGGACTGCAGACCTTATACGTGCTATATTTGTGTTGTGGTAGCATAGGGGAGGACTGCGGACTTCGTACATGCTATGGATAGGGTTGCAACATAGGGAAGGACTGAGGACCTTGTACGTGTTGTTAATATAGGATGGTATAGGGGAGGACTACGGACCTTGCACGTACCATAACTGGTGAACATAGGTAAGGACTGCGGACCTTTTACGTGTTCACAACCCTGAGTATAGGTATAGACGGCGGACTATGAATGTACTCTCGGTAGACTAGGATTAGTGATTGTAGGTATGTATGTATGTATGATATGTGTATGTATTGTATGTTGCCTGATTAACTATAACTCACTCAGCGTAGCTGACTTTTAGTATGCACGCAGGTGAATACGTTTAATGAGCTAGCATGAGGTGGGCACATGGTATGGATTGAACGGCTGGTATCTGAAGATGGAAGAAATGATGTTTTAAATAATGTTTTATATTATGGTTTTAAAGAAAAGATTTAATGTTTGGTATCAAAGGATTAAAGTTAACATTTTCGCGAAAGTTTTAATTAACTCTAATTGTAAGAACTGTGTTTATGAGTAAATCCGATGTTAAAGTAGGGCTACCGGGTTCGGGGCCTTACAAGTTGGTATCAGAGCAAAGTTCGAGAGATTTAAGCATCCTACATGCTTAGACTCAGACAAAAATGGGATTTGAGTAATAAAAGAAAGAAGATGCCAGTTCAAGATAGTCGTGTGTCACTCAAGCCAGCTCAGTAACGGTAAAGTATAAAGTTAAATAATGAATGATAATGTTAGCTTAATTGCTAAAGGAAGGATATGTGTTTGTTAGGGATAGGATTAATTGATTGTTTGATTGATTAACTGTTTAAAAGTAGAAACGAGCACAAGTGAAATCATAAAGGGAAGTGTGTAGAACCTGAGGAGTAATGCAAATAGTTAATTACACTTGATCAATGTCATTAACTACTTACCTTACGAATCATGTGCTAAATAATTTCTAGAGTGATGACGTTTGTGTTTTTCCTTTAAAATACGATGGCTGGAGCAAGAAGGTTTGTTGGTAAGGGAGGTCACACTGGACGTCCTTGTGGGCCACGTGTCATCCGGGAACCTTCTGAAGAACCAGTTACTACCACGAGAAAGGAGAAAAGTGAAACTCTGCAAGGACCAAGCAGCGGTGAAGGGTATCAGTTGGATGATGTTGTTCAATATGCCATTTCCTACGCCGTGGCTGCTGCAGCGAAGAAATTTCGTCCTGGAAAGTCTGTTGAAAGCCAAGCAAGGGCCACTCAAAAGGCATGGGAAGACGGTAAAAAGAGTGATGATAATAAGGGAGGAGCGAAAGGAACCAAAAGATCTGCAGATGTCGTGGAGTATGCGGCGAAGAAGACACCAAAGATTGCTGGCAAGGAAACATGCAAGGTGTGCGGGAAGATGCACCTGGGAGAATGCAAGGCTGGTTCAAACAGTGCTACCGATGCGGGAAGAAGGGACACATATCTCGTGAATGCACCGAGGACCAGAAATGTTACAGGTGTGCTAAGTCGGGTCACTTAGCTAGAGATAGTGGGGAAGCCTTAGCGGTGGGAGGAAAAAGGGATGAGTTCTCGATCTGTGGAAAATGTGGAAGGAAACACATGGGTGAGTGTAGAATGGGATTGGGTGTTTGCTACAGGTGTGGAAGGGCATGACATTCCTGCTGGGAGTGCGAGGACCATCATAGGTGTCACAACTGTGGAGGGCGTGGACATCTAGCAAGAGATTGCAAGAAGCCGAGGGAAGGACGTGAAGCAGGGAAGGATGCTTGAAGATTAACAATTTCCTCTTGTTGCTTAGGAAAGACCGTTCAAGAAGGCTAGTTACCAGCCATAAGTTTAATTTGTGTTTGATTTATTAATGACTTAACGGGTGTTGTTATGTTTTAAAGTTTAGACCGACGTTATTAATTATGATATGAATTGTCTTGAATGCATGTTGGTTATGATAAATAGTTGTGTTGTGTTAAAGCATCGCCTTAGGAGTTAGCGTTATCATATAAAACAAGGTTGCTTGGGAGGACGAGATAACACTTGAGACATCGAGTGCCTTATGGACGAGCTGCCTTAATAGCTACAACGCATGACCATCACTCGGTGACTGCAAAGTCAGGAGTAAGAAGGATAACCCAGAATGCAAGGACAACCCAAGAGAGTGCGCGAGTACAGGAAGCGTTCCTTTTACAAGGAATAAGCTAGGTTTCGGGGACGAAACCTCTTTAAGGAGGGAAGACTTGTAACATCCCAAATTTTCAAAGAATAATGTTTAAATATATTATTTATTTATGTCGTAGTAGTTACTCGGATTACTAGAGAAATGATAAAAGAATAGAATTATAAAGAAGGAAGGATAAGTAGGCTATTAGATGGATAAATCATGGACCAAAAAGGAAAGATGAGCTTTAGGTCCATGGGCTTAAGGGAGTATAAATACCCCTTAAACCTTAAATCTTTCCATTTCCATCCATTACACACCCTGCCTACACCTTAAAACACACACACATACCCTCCCAAGGGCGGCCGTGGGAGAGAAGGAGATCCGAGGCTAAATCCAAGCCGACTACCACTAGTCATTGACTTCCAAGCTTGATACAAGATAAGGATTGACAAACAAGTCAAGCCGTAACCTAGGAACATCATAAAGGTACGTTCTTGATCCTAAAGGTTATGTTTTTATGAAAGAATAACAATGAGAGTAGATCGGGTCTAGATAAACCATAAAGTTGAAAACTTGATGGTTAAATGGACCTAATGGACCTACGGTTAGATACGGTTCATGAAGGAACCCCTAGATCTATCCTAGAACGTTTTAAATCCATAAAGGTTTATACTTTACACCTAAAAGGGGTAGATCTTGGTGATGTATTATCATGGGGTACAAAATGGTTAAGAATGGTAGAAAAGGTTGTGAAAGATTGATGAAATGGGCACCTGAAGCTGGGTTAAGGGTGTTTAGGTAAGAATCAAGCTGAAAGCATCAAACCTGGGCGTTCACGGCCAAACCTGGGCGTTCATGGTCAAACCTGGGCGTTCTCGGTCAAACCTGGGCGTTGTCGGTCAAATCTGGGCGTTCATGGTCAAACCTGGGCGTTCTCGGTCAAACCTGGACGTTCTCGGTCAAACCTGGGCGTTCTCGGTCAAACCTGGGCGTTCATGGTCAAACCTAATCGTTCTCGGTCAAACCTGGGCGTTCTCGGTCAAACCTTTGCGTTCATGGTCAAACCTATGCGTTCTCGGTCAAACCTGGGCGTTCTCGGTCAAACTTGGGAGTTCTCGGTCAATACAAGGGTTCTCGGCCATCTCATTTCTGTTGGGTTTGGGCCTGAACCCAGCCTGGTCCAGGTGCTTTACTGGACAGTTTGGCCTGGACTAAATTAATGTCCACAAGTTGTTAAGCCCTTGTCTAAACTAAACAAACAAGCCCAACTTAGAAACATGTTGGTCAACTAAAATACCGACTTAATCAAGTAAAAGGTTAATTAACAAAAATATATTTAACAGTTAGCCGTGCTCAATTAAGGAAGGGGACAACGATTAACGGCGAGCGCAACAGGATCCAGGTGAGTTTCTAGCCCCATTTCTTGCTATGTTTTCGGGGCTGTTTGCATACTCGATGTGATTAGTTAATACACTTACCTTAAGTGGTAAGTGTATGCCTTATATGATATATGTGATATATATGAATGACTACTTGTCGGTACGCGAACGATCTTCGGATATTGCGCGTACTGTTAGGTTGTAAGTAAGGATATGAATGTTATGTATGGATGATGTATAAACATTATAAATGGACACTTATCGGGGCGTGAACGATCTTCGGATATTGCACGTATCGACAAGGGGTATGACTGTTAAATGAATGATGTGAAGAACGCCTAGAGTGTTCTTATGCTACAATGTAATTATTGTATATATGAAGTATGTGTATACAGTTACAGGGATGGTATGTGAGTTCTACGTCCGACATAGTAAGTTAGGATGGCGAATCCCTCTAACTTCTGTTGGATATAGACTTGGCAGATGATGGCGTAGTTAAGGACTGCGGGCCTTATACGTGATATAGATGATAGGTGTAAACGTAGGTAGGGACGGTGGGCCTTATACGGGTTATAGGTGATAGACGCCAACGTAGATAAGGACTGCGGACCTTATACGTATTGTAGCTAGGCGTATTGTAGCTAGGCGTCAGCATAGGAAAGGACTGCGGACCTTATACGTGCGATCTTTGTGTTGTGGTAGCATAGGGGAAGACTGCGGACTTCGTACGTGCTATGGTTATAGGTGATAGACGCTAACGTAGATAAGGACTGTGGACCTTATACGTATTGTAGATAGGCGTCAGCACATGAAAGGACTGCAGACCTTATACATGCTATATTTGTGTTGTGGTAGCATAGGGGAGGACTGCGGACTTCGTACGTGCTATGGATAGGGTTGCAACATAGGGAAGGACTGAGGACCTTGTACCTGTTGTTAATATAGGATGGTATAGGGGAGGACTGCGGACCTTGCACGTACCATAACTGGTGAACATAGGTAAGGACTGCGGACCTTTTACGTGTTCACAACCTTGAGTATAGGTATAGACGGCGGACATGAATGTACTCTCGGTAGACTAGGATTAGTGATTGTAGGTATGTATGTATGTATGATATGTGTATGTATTGTATGTCGCCTGATTAACTATAACTCACTCAGCGTAGCTGACTTTTAGTATGCACACAGGTGAATACGTTTAATGAGCTAGCATGAGGTGGGCACATGGCATGGATTAAACGGCTGGCATCTGAAGATGGAAGAAATGTTGTTTTAAATATAATGTTTTATATTATGGTTTTAAAGAAAAGATTTAATGTTTGGTATCAAAGGATTAAAGTTAACGTTTTCGCGAAAGTTTTAATTAACTCTGATTGTAAGAACTGTGTTTATGAGTAAATCCGACGTTAAAATAGGGCTACTGGGTTCGGGGCCTTACATCTTGGTACAAATTATAAATTAATTACTTTATAGCAAAGTGAATATTGATTAATTATTTTTATAATAACAATAATATTTTGGTATATAACCATACTTCGTGGTATAAATTCCCAATTACAAGTTGATTACTTTATACTTAACGCTAATATTAATTAATTATTTTTATTATAACAATATTTTTTTGATATATAATTATACTTCGTGGTACAAATTATAAATTACAAACTTTTTGTTACAAATGTTATACCATTACTTCAAATATTAATTTTAAAACGTTATTATTAAAGTAAATAAGTAAATCTAGATAAGTCGTTTGAAAATAAGTAAATATGTAAATAATTAGTCGAATTATGGCAACTTGTTTGAAAATATTAAATTTAATTCGAAAAATAAGTATCCATGTATTTTTGGTATATGTTGACTAAAATAATTTAAAAACTATTATTCTTATATTTATTTTTGTTATAAGTTAATTTGAAAGTTTAAATCATAAATTTAGATAATAATAGATATATCAAAAATTACTTAAAAAATATTAATATTAATATTAACGAAAGGTTTCACTTGTCGAGTCCCATTAACACATTTTATATACTTTGACTTTCCATAATTTATAAACAAACCGATTTTAAAGTTAATTTGAATTATTTGAAATTAATTACTTGATAGTCAACGTGAATATCTTAATTTGGTATTCGAAAATTTAAAATTAAACGAGATTGAAGAGTGTTAATTTGGTATTTGAAAATTTTCCTATTTTCAAATTAAACTTAATTTGAATGTTTTTTGACCATCAAGTAAATAAGTTAATTTTGTATATTTTTGGTACAAGTTAATTTAAAAATAAGTATCCATATTTTACATAATAGGAAACTATATGATTTGTATTTATATTACAATTTTACAATTACAATATATTATAATTACGGATTTATTTATCATTTCTACTTATATTATAGTTTACATAAATGAGTTATACACTGTTTGAGGCCCGTATATTACACGGGTAATTGATCAAAATTTTGTACTTTAATTATTATTGTAATAAACGGGCCTCAAACAGGTTAACAATTACCCGTGTAATACATTTCGTTAAATATATGATCATTTTGTTAACTATATTTTACTTAATGATTAAAACAATAAATCCCTTAATATATACTTATTCCTAAATGAGAATAATAAAAACTATTTATTTAAACCATTTTAAAATACAAATTTTTTACCACTTATATTAAATTTACAAAAATAGGTTATACAGTTGGACCTTGACTAAACTTTCCGAAACCGAATTTTAATAGGTTAACAACTTGAATATTTTTATTAATATGACTTGACTCTAATTTTAGTAATGTGTACGTTATTATAATTTTAGTAATAATAATTAATATTAATTTAATTTCAAATAATGCACCTACTGTTTAATTTATATTCATGATGTAATACCTTATAATTCATCTAAAATAATTCGTTCTTATAAATATAACATTTACAATTCATTTAAATTCAGAACAAATATGTATATTTACGTTTTCTATAATTCCCGCTCATGTATTACACGGGTCACTCTTTAATTCAAAAGTGGATTTTTTTAAGATGAAAATTTACTAACTATATATATATTTTTTCCAGTCTGACATTTATTAGAAATAATTCAAATTTGCAGCAACCAAGCAAGTCTAAGAGACTTACAATACACAGTTGATCATATATTTCAAATTTAATAGATTGTCATCAACCATTTTAAATTACATTATCTCTAAATGGGTAAAAAAATATAGCTACAAAGGAAACAGATTAAATGGGTACATATTGAAAGAAACATAAAGCTAAAGAGCACAATTTATTAAAACAATATAAGATTATTATTATATGTATTCAATGATTATTTAACACAATTTATCTACAAAATAGTTATAAAGAATTGAATGAGAAAACTATTTTAATATTTCATGCATGATATATATTAGGAATCAACTATATGTCAACTACACTTGAATGAAACTTAATATATTATTGAATATTGATTAAGACTTCATTTTAAAGATCAATTAATTATTGTATTATGAAAAACTAAATTTAGATTTTTGATTGTCATAACAATTTGTTTTGTAACATAATTTTATAATATACTTATAAAAAGAAATGTCTTAAATATTATTCATCTTTTAACACATTTTAACATTGATGTGTAATAAATGTTTTAAATTGATGTGTAAATAAACACGGGTATTATTTTAGAGTAATAAACATTACGGTTATTGGTGTGTAATAAATGTCTTACCGAGAGTTTATCTTTTGAATCAACATTGAGATAGTTGTTTTGTTGAATCGACATTGTAAAATTGTCTTATTGATTTGAAGACTAATTTCCTTTTCTTGCTTATTATTGTACTAATGGTATAAGTTATAAAATAATTTAACTTTTATTATGTTTGTTATTCTTTGTTTGTTTTTATATATGATTCAATAAGTTATAATATCTTATAATTCATATAAAATTATCATTTGTTTACAAATAAAACATTTATATTTAATTAAATTTATATGATGTTACATATATATTATGATTTTAAATATGTTCCACCGTGTGTAACACGGGTACTAATCTAGTATATGTATATAGAACTACTAGGATTTACATAATCTTCACCCTCATCATGCAAGTAGCAACAAACAGCACCCATGGTGATTACTTTATTGTACCAAAACTGAGAGGACTTCAGGCACCCATTTCAACCCATTCTAGTGGAGTATTCATGTAATGCACATATAGCATACAAATGTTAACGTGAAGTTGGTTACCTCGTGATCTATTTGGTTGTTCCCTCTAATGTTATTAGGCAACTTCCATACGGTATTCTTAGAAACAAAAAATAGTTGTTGAGTTTCTGAAAGTGTATATAAATATAAACCTCATATAAAAACATTAATGGGAAAAATTATGATGTTAACATATATAAGAAACACTAATATAAGAAATATCCGCTATTCAAGAAAACTTGTTTTAGGTATCCTCTTTCCAGATAATAATAATAATAATAATAATAATAATAATAATAATAATAATAATAATAATAATAATAATAATAATAAAAATAAAAAAATCATGTGTAACAAAATTTGCTTATCTAAGCATTTTCAATTAAGTACTGTCATGTCAAAATAATAGTTATTGTTCCCGCTAAATGTGCTGGGTTTAAATTGTTATTGAGAATCAAAATACCTAAAATGGTCCCAACAAACAACTGAATAATATTGCATCAAATTATGTTGAAAATCATAATGAACATTATCTTTACTCATCAAATATGAAAATGACACTAATTCTAAGATTATTAAACAGATCGAACCATCTAAATATAAAATGCAAACTTGAACTGAAAAGTAATTGGGGGCAAATTCAACTCTTATGAAGTTATGATGTATATGCAGAATTCATATAACACTGTTATATGTGACCTTAAACACATGTGAACTGTCATGCTACATGATTTACCCAATAATCACCAACAAAGTCCTAGTTTTAACTTTAGTATATACATAATTTCAAATAAACTTGCTTTATTTCATTACTTCAATTTAGAATTTTGTTTCTTTTCAAACTTAATAATTTAAACCCAAACTTATAAAAGTAATTAAAGCTTTAATTTTTATTATTCAGAAAAAAATTTATATAACCGTATTATAAGAGTCAGTTTCATACAAACCTCATGGGTCATATGACCCGCTTCGTTATACGAATCACTCACAGATAGCTTTACCCTATATGACTTGCATCAGGTGTTTGTTAAAAATATTTAAAGTTGATTCATAATATCTGAACCCTGATACATAAAACCTGTATAACCAAAAGATATCCAGGTCATGCGACCTGTCACACCCCAAAACACGGCCTAGGAGCGTGACGACTACGTTGGTACCACATTTGTAAATATATCAGATTTACGTTCAATTAGCGGAAGTCTTATAAAAATGTGGATATAACTTATAAATATTTACATACAAAAGACGGGATATAAAAGTCTCCCGTTTAGTGTTTAAAAGATTATTTGTTTTATAATTACAGTAACCACCATTTTAAGTTATATTAAGTTTATACAAAACAAATCCGAGCCATCAGATATATAGGTAGCACTTCGATACTCGAAGCGCTAATCTTGGTCACCTGCAAAATGTAAATAAAATACGTCAACAACGAATGCTGGTGAACACGCTGAAGCAAAAATATTTTCTTTTACTTTATTACCCCTCGAGACTACGCCTGTCTCGGCCCAACGTGGCTTAGGAATAACAAAGTTAACACATTTATAAATTCGAGTCTCTACTCTAGGTCACATCAGCAAACACCGCAGCGTTCAACTTAGTTAAGTACCCGTACGTATACACATGGTCGTGCTTACCGCAGGAAAGCGTCATACGACCAGGCGTGGTGCGATGTGCCCACCGCGTACTACCACATATGTAAGGATCCAGACAAACGTATACTACAACCTGAGGGCTAGGCTTATACTCTTATTTATAAAGGTTTTAGGAACACGTAGTCCATTGTAAAAAAAATTCATATAACATGTTTGACTCGTTTGAAGACAAGTTTGTAAAATTTTGGGAGCGTATTCACCTTATCACTTTGGGATCGGCTTCAACACCGTTCGAAGGTCTTTCCCTTACTATCTCACACCTATAGTACGAGTATAACCATTTGTTAGTCGGATATACAATCCGGCTTAAGACCTTTAGTCTTATTTTATAAACTCTACCTCGATGAACCTTTAATTCATAAATCTCTTTTACTTGAAAACTTTTAGTTTAAAAGTAATTACAAACCTTTAGTTTATTTATAGAAACCCGACGTTTCTTCTTCTCTAAGAAACGTATTCTTTTCCTTTTATTATTTAAGAATACTCATTATCACTTAAATAATAATTTCAAAACAAAGAATATATATACTTACACACACACACACACACACACACACATATATATATATATATATATTTGTCTATCGCAAACAAATCTTTTATTCTTTCTTTGTTATCTTTTCTCTTTCTTTTTCTTTTATTCGAGGTATCGAGTATAACCTCGACTTAAGGTTTAATCCTCTATAATAATATTTTATTATTATATTCATTGGCGTTAAGCCTTACCTTAAAGGCTTATGAAAACCCCAACGATTTGAGAAGCACTCCAACGCCGCTTGGGTTCCTTTGTCGTCTTGACCAACGTCCCTTCTTGTCGCCAAACGATAATACCAATCTTCAACACTCGTTGGCACGCTTCTCGAGACTCATTGCCATGATAACAAACGCCTTCTTCGTTTTATGTGGGTGGAGGGTGGCGAGAACTTTTAGGAAATGTCGGCACAGAAATCGAGGATCGGGACACGCTTATCGAGGAATTATGGCACGTTTATCGAGGTGGATCGAGTATGTGATTGTGGGATTGTAGAGAGATGTTAGAGAGAGAGTAATATGTGTGATTTGGTGTGTGGAAAGTGAAAGCCCGGACCTGCTATTTATATACCTAATTTTGGATCCCATCATGGTACACGATGGGTTCCTTGGCAAGCCCGTCGCGTAGCGCGACGTAGGCTTGATGAATCACCTACTAACCTGCATTGTGGCAACACGTGGCAGGCGTTGTGCCGCGTGGCGACATATGGCGGACGTGTTGCCACGTAGCGGCAGACGGTGCCACCGTGTGCCACATGGCACACGTGTCACAACGTGTCAGGCCACGTCATCGCGATACGCGATGACGTTGGGTTTAGCAGAGATCGCGTATCGCTGTTGACTTCTTCCAGAAGCTTTGACCAAGCCCCATCGCGATACGCGATGGGCCAGTCTTTTGTCCCGTCGCGTATCGCGATAGGACAAGAAATCAAAATTTTCATTTTAAACCCTTAGGTTTGGAATTTGACAAGTTTGGTCCCTAGACTTTGGAAAGTTGACATTTTGAACTCGAAATTTTCATAATGTTACGTCCTCCCCACCTTGAAATAAATCTCGTCCTCGAGATTGCTTTACAAGAACAAGTGGGGGTATTTCTTTCTCATTTCCGATTCGAGTTCCCATGTATATTCGGGCACTCTACGCAAGTCTCATTTAACTTTCACAATTTTCAATGTTCTTCTTTTTAATTTCTTTGTTTTCAAATCTTCTATTTGGATTGGACGTTCTATAAATTTTAAGTTTTCATTTATTTAAACGTATTTTAATGGCATTGCTAAAGATTCATCAGTTAGACATTTACGCAGATTCGAAATATGGAATACATCGTGTATCCCTTGCATTTCCTCGGGCAGTTGCAAACGGTATACAACAGTGTCGATTCGTTCAAGTATCTCAAAAGGTCCAACGAATCGAGGGCTTAACTTTCTTTTCTTTCCGAAGCGAACAACGCCTCTCCAAGGCGAGACTTTTAAAAGAACTTTGTCACCAACAATAAACTCCAACGGCTTACAACGGACATCGGCGTAACTCTTTTGGCGATCGCATGCCGTCTTACGTCCTTCTCGGATTTGAAGAATTTTGTCGGTGGTTTCTTGGACTATTTCAGGTCCAGATAGTTGATTGTCTCCGGTTTCAGACCAACACACAGGCGTTCTACACTTACGACCATATAATGCCTCGAATGGTGCGGCTTGAATACTTGTGTGATAGCTATTGTTATACGAGAATTCCATTAGGGGTAAGTGGTCATCCCAACTTCCACCTAAGTCGATCACACAAGCCCGAAGCATGTCTTCCAACGTTTAATTGTCCTTTCGCTTTGCCCATCAGTTTGTGGATGATAAGCGGTGCTAAGGTTTAACTTTGTGCCTAACGCTTGTTGGAAGCTTTTCCAGAATTGAGATGTAAAACGACTGTCTCGATCAGAGATTATAGATAGCGGTACTCCATGCAAAGCAACGATGTTGTTTACATAAATACGCGCTAGTCTATCCATTGAATATGATTCATTGATGGGAAAATGTGCCGACTTTGTTAAGCGATCCACAATTACCCATATAGCATTGTGTTGACGGGTCGTCTTTGGGAGGTTGGTTATGAAATCCATGGTTATTAACTCCCACTTCCATACAGGAAGTTCGGGTTGCTGAAGCAATCCCGAAGGCTTTTGGTGTTCAGCATTGGCTTTCAAACATGTTAAACATTTCGCGACATGCGAAGCGACATCCCTTTTCATTCCATTCCACCAATAGTTTGCTTTGAGATTATGGTACATTTTTTCACTCCCGGGATGCATCATATATTTGGATTTGTGAGCCTCGTTCAAAATTTTCTCACGCAAGTCCCCAATGATTGGTACCCAAATTCTATTGCCGAGTCTAAGGATACCATCGTCATCCTTGACTAGCGAATCAATGGTACCGTTTTGGGTTTTCAGCGGAGATTTGGTTTTCAGCGATCGCTTGAATTTGGGCAGATTTGATTTGCTCGAGTAAATCGATTTGAAGTTCTAGACGCAATGCCCGGACCCTTTTGGGTTTTTCATGTTCCTTGCAACTTAAGGCATTAGCTACAATGTTAGCTTTACCCTCATGGTAAACAATCTCGCAATCATAGTCGTTGAGAGTTTCCATCCATCTCCGTTGGCGCATGTTAAGCTCTTTTTGATCAAAGATACGCTTTAAGCTTTTATGATCAGTGTACATGGTAAATCTTACTCCATAGAGATAGTGCCTCCATATCTTGAGTGCAAAGATTATGGCGCCCAACTCTAGATCGTGAGTCGTATAGTTATTTTCGTGTACTTTGAGTTGACGAGAGGCGTATGCGATCACTTTCTTTCTTTGCATTAGTACACATCCTAAACCAGAATGAGATGCGTCGCTAAATACAATAAAGTCCTCGGTACCTTCTGGCAAGGCCAGTATAGGTGCTTGGGTGAGCTTTTGTTTAAGTATATCGAATGTCTCTTGTTGCTTTGTTCCCCATTCATACTTGATGTTCTTGCGAGTTAAGGAGGTTAGGGGAACGACTATACGAGAGAAATTTTCAATGAACCTACGGTAGTAGCCGGCCAAACCTATGAAACTTCGAATATCGGTTGGCGATTTTGGGATCTCCCACTTAGAGATAGCTTCAATCTTAGCGGGATCGACTTGAATACCATTGACGTTGATGATGTGACCAATAAATTGTACCTCGTGTAACCAGAATTCGCATTTGGAAAATTAGCATACAACTTCTCAGTTCTAAGAATTTCAAGAAAAGTTTGAAGGTGGACTTCATGATCAGCCTTGGACTTAGAATAAATAAGTATATCGTCGATGAATACGATAACAAATTTATCCAAGTAAGGCTTACAGATTCGATTCATCATGTCCATGAATGCGGCTGGAGCATTAGTAACTCCAAACGGCATGACCGTGAACTCATAATGTCCATACCTTGTTCGAAAAGCGGTTTTCAGGATATCCTTTGATTGGACTTTGAGTTGGTGATAGCCGGAACGAAGATCAATTTTAGAAAAGAAGCTAGCACCTTGATGTTGGTCAAAAAGATCATCTATTCGAAGGAGTGGATAACGGTTGTTGATTGTGACTTTGTTCAACGCACGATAATCGATACACATCCGCATGGATCCATCCTTCTTTTTGACAAATAGAATTGGCGCTCCCCATGGTGACGAACTTGGTCGGATGAAACCTTTGTCAAGAAGCTCATCGAGTTGTTTCTTTAACTCCTTTATCTCAGTTGGCGCTAAGCGATACGGAGCTTTGGCGATCGGAGCTGTACAGGGAATAAGATCGATCCTAAACTCTACTTCGCGATCGGGAGGAATTCCAGGAAGTTCATCAGGAAAGACATTGGAAAAGTCGGAGACTATAGATACGTCCTTTATCTCCTTTGGCTTTGATTCTTCAGTGACGTAGGCCATGAATGCTAAGCATCCTTGATTCAGACATTTGTTAGACCTAATAATGGAAATTATGCTAACTTGGCCAGCGTCTTTATCCCCTTCAATTCGAATTGTTCGTTTATCGGGGGCTTGAAGTTCAACGGTTTTGCTATTGCAGATGATACGGGTATGGTTATCGGATAACCAATCCATACCAAGTACAATATCAAAACCAGCAAGTGCCATTGGTAAGAGTTGGATAGGCAAAATATAACCAGCTAAATGAATTTTTCCGTTTTCAAGGGCTTAGGTGATCTTAACGATTTCGCCACTAGCAATCTCGACGCTTAGAGTTTTATGTAACTTTATTAAAGGTTCGTTTAATTGACTACTAAAACTATAATCTATAAAACTCAAATTGTCACCTGAATCAAACAAAAATCTAGCATAGGTGTCGTTGACTATAAACGTACCGGTGATGGTTTCCGGCATGTCAGCGCCTTGTTTGGTGTCGAGTACGAAGACTCTCGCATTTCCTTTCTTGTCCTTGCCACTTCCACCCGCACCACCAGTCGCGGGTTTGTTCTTTGGGCATTCGAAACTAAGATGGCCCATTTCTTTGCAATTGAATCACGTCATCTTCTTTTTCCAACAGTTAGCAGCCGCATGACCCGTACGATTGCATGACTCACAAACTTTAGGAGGTGGAGTGAAGTTACATAGACACTTGTGATACCTTCTACATTTTTTGCATGGCGTAGTATTTGAATTGAATCGGTTTTGGTTTACGCCCTTGCCTTTGAATTGATTGTTTCCTCATGTTCTCCCTTCGGTTGTTGTCGTTGTAATCTTCTTGTCCTCTTCTTTGTTGCGGACCATTCCGCCCATCAGGTAACCAGCTAACTCCATCGCAGAGTCAGCGGTTTGAGGTAAATGTGACCTCACCATATCGCGGATTTCCCGCGGCAATCCCCAAATGTATCGGGTAACTTTGCTGGATTCCGGATTCACTAGATGGGGAACCAGACGACAATATTCGTGAAACTTGGTGTTGTACTCACGAAGATTCGCCCCTACGACCTTAAGATTAAGAAATATAGTTTGGATTTGGTCGGTTTCATGCATGGGACAAAACTTTCCCATCAACATAGCCTTGAACTCATCCCAACTTAGATTGTACATCACCTCTCTCCCCTTGCTCATATTCATCGTATTCCACCACTTGAGCGCTTCTCCTTTGAACATCAAGGCGGAGTATTGGATCTTCTCCTCATCAGAACATTTGCTTGTTATAACGATCGTTTCCATTTCCACAAGCCATCTCACGGTTGTGATGGCTCCTTTATCACCATGGAACTCCTTCGGCCCGTAGTATTTGAAATCCTTGAACGAACACCCACTAATCTTTAGTTTCTTAAATTGTTGTCTAACTCCTCCATCAGCGTTAGACTCATGAACACTTTCCTCGACGTTAGATGGTTTTGGACGGGATTTCACGGATTTTCGGGAAGGATTAACAGAATGGGAATGTTTTGAGTTTCTCGATTGGGACCTAGCCATAGACTCTTCCCTAACTGCTTCTTTAATCATCTTTTGTATTTGGCTCATATATTTATCAAGGATTGGTTCATCTTGTTTATTTACGGGGTCTTTCCCCTTTCCCTTTCTCATCTCATCTTCTTTTCGTGTATTCTCGTTGTTATTACTTTGTTCAGACATATTTCAATATTTCTTTTATATCTGAAATTTTAACAACGTTTTCTTTTATTAAGCATATAATTTTATTACACATCCATATATATCACAAAGGATATATATATATTTATTTCACATTACATACACACACACACACACACACACACACACACATATATATATATATATCGATCAAACAATATATGTATATATATATATATTTATCACCCTATCTTTATTTCAAGAACGTTTCAACGTTCTTGTTACACACATATATATACATAACATACAAGACTATATTACACACAACTTCTTCTTCTTCACATCTCTCATCCACACTGCCTCAATCCTTTAAAAACTTTCTCACAACCTTCGTCAATTTGTTGCACTTGTGAATAAGCTTCTCTCCCATCTTTTTCTTTTTCTTTTTCTTTCCTTCATCAGCCATCTTCTTTCTCCAATCGTCTATCTCATGCAGAGCACGGTCTAAGTGTCCTTCATACGACTGCGGGACTTTGTTGGGGTATCCATATTGTGGAGGTGGGTCGCGGTAACCCTATGTCACCATTTCATAGTGATTCCTCGGTTCTGGATACGGAACTTCGGTCATGTCGGATGAAAGGTAGAAGAAAGCTTTAGCAGCTTTGTTCTGTTCTCGAATCTCGTTTGCATGTTCTTCAATTAATGGAATTTCTCCTTGGAATGGTGGGAAGCTTGATGAAGCTTGGTTCTTGAGATTTTCAAGATATTGGACATATGGATCAACAGAACCGTAGCTTGGGTTTTGGGAAGTGAGTGATCCATCCATTGATGTTGATATCTCATTGGGATTATCGGGATGCTCTTCTTCCGGTTCAAACTCTTCCTCAGGATCCTCTTCTTCTTTGGGGTCCTCCTCCTCTTCCGGTTCCTCTTCTTTCATAGGTTCTTCCTCTTCTTCAGGTTCTTCCTCTTCTATATGTTGGGTGGTCTCATTGATCATCGGGGGCATTTGGAAACTTTCATAGGGCATCATCACCCTCATCTTTGATTTGCGGGACAGCACTTCACCATTGGTGGGTTGAAAATTGACTTCGTTAACGGTGGAGCTTCCAGTATGCCACCTTTGTTGATCTGAGTGGCACTGCATCCAATCAGATGATAGGGATCTTGGTTCTTCTTTTATTGGTCGATTTGAGAGAAAGGTATAGGACGGGTGTGGATTTGGTAGGTATCCTGTTGGATAGTACTGTGGTATTTCTGATGGTTGGTAAGTGGGGATCTCCGATGGATGGTACGTCGGTACTTCAGAGGGTTGGTACATGGGTATTGTTGGTGGATGGTAGCTTGAGTGCCTTGGTGGTTCAATTCTTTGTTTCGGTGGACTATTGGGAACGTCTATTGGATAGTGTCTGCTTCCGGGGTAGTGCACAGGCTTAGTTCGGTCATGTTCCACATCTTGATCAAAGTACGCTTCATAGTAACCATCACTCATGTTGTCTTCGGGGAATGGTTCAGCGATTCCGGCTTTTTTGCCTTGCGCACAAAATTCTCCATATAAGCCTTGAATGACATCTAATATTTTACGTGGTTTAGAATGATGAGGGAAAGAAATGGTTACCAACATATCTTATCCCTAAACAAATAATCAATTATTTCTTATACTTGGATCGATGCTTGGGTATTGTTTAATGATATCCAATTCGCTAAGATCGACGGCTCTGATACCAACGCTTGTCACACCCCAAAACACAACCTAGGAGCGTGATGACTATGTTGGTACCACATTTGTAAATATATCAGAGTTACGTTCAATTAGCGGAAGTCTTATAAAAATGTGGATTTAACTTATAAATATTTACATACAAAAGACGGGATATAAAAGTCTCCCGTTTAGTGTTTAAAAGATTATTTGTTTTATAATTACAGTAACCACCATTTTAAGTTATATTAAGTTTATACAAAACAAATCCGAGCCATCAGATATATAGGTAGCACTTCGATACTCGAAGCGCTAATCTTGGTCACCTGCAAAATGTAAATAAAATACGTCAACAACGAATGCTGGTGAACACGCTGACGCAAAAATATTTTCTTTTACTTTATTACCCCTCGAGACTACGCCTGTCTCGGCCCAACGTGGCTTAGGAATAACAAAGTTAACACATTTATAAATTCGAGTCTCTACTCTAGGTCACCTCAGCAAACACCGCAGCGTTCAACTTAGTTAAGTACCCGTACGTATACACATGGTCGTGCTTACCGCAGGAAAGCGTCCTACGACCAGGCGTGGTGCGATGTGCCCACCGCGTACTACCACATATGTAAGGATCCAGACAAACGTATACTACAGCCTGAGGGCTAGGCTTATACTCTTATTTATAAAGGTTTTAGGAACACGTAGTCCCTTGTAAAAAAATTTCATATAACATGTTTGACTCGTTTGAAAACAAGTTTGTAAAAGTTTGGGGGCGTATTCACCTTATCTCTATGAGATCGACTTCAACACCGTCCGAGGGTCTTTCCCTTGCTATCTCGCACCTATAGTACGAGTATAACCATTTGTTAGTCGGATATACAATCCGGCTTAAGACCTTTAGTCTTATTTTATAAACTCTACCTCGATAAACCTTTAGTTCATAAATCTCTTTTACCTGAAAACCTTTAGTTTAAAAGTAATTATAAACCTTCAGTTTATTTATAGAAATCCGACGTTTCTTCTTCTCTAAGAAACATATTCTTTTTCTTTTATTATTTAAGAATACTCATTATCACTTAAATAATAATTTCATACCAAAGAATATATATACTTGCACACATATATATATATTTATCTATCACAAACAAATCTTTTATTCTTTATTTGTTATGTGTTCTTTTCTTTTTCTTTTTCTTTTATTCGAGGTATCGAGTATAACCTCGACTTAAGGTTTAAGCCTTTATAATAATATTTTATTATTATATTCATTGGCGTTAAGACTTACCTTAAAGGCTTATGAAAACCCTAACGATTTGAGCAGCACTCCAACGCCGCTTGGTTTCCTTTGTCGTCTTGACCAACGTCCCTTCTTGTCGCCAGATGATAATACCAATCTTCAACACTCGTTGGCACGCTTCTCTAGACTCATTTCCATGATAAAAAATGCCTTCTTGGTTGTATGTGGGTGGAGGGTGGCATGAACTTCAAGGAAACGTCAGCACGGAAATCTAGGATCGGGACACGCGTATCGAGGAATTATGGCACGTTTATCGAGGTGGATCGAGTATGTGATTGTGGGATTGTAGAGAGATGTTAGAGAGAGAGAGTAGTATGTGTGATTTGGTGTGTGTAAAGTGAAAGCCCGGGCCTGCTATTTATAGACCTGATTTTGGATCCCATCGCGGTACGCAATGGGTTCCTTGGCAAGCCCGTCGCATAGCGCGACGTAGGCTTGATGAATCACCTACTAGACCTGCCATGTGGCGACACGTGGCAGGCGTTGTGCCACGTGTCGGACGTGTTGCCACGTGGTGACACGTGGCAGCAGATGGTGACACTGTGTGCCACGTGGCACACGTGTCACAACGTTTCAGGCCACGTCATCGCGATACGCGATGACGTTGGGTTTAACAGCGATCGCGTATCGCCGTTGACTTCTTCCAGAAGCTTTGACCAAGCCCCATCGCGATATGCGATGGGCCTGTCTTTTGTCCCGTCACATATCGCGATAGGACAAGAAATCAGAATTTTCATTTTAAACCCTCAGGTTTGGAATATGACAAGTTTGGTCCCTAGACTTTGGAAAGTTGACATTTTGAACTCGAAATTTTCATAATGTTACACGACCTGTGTATGTCAACAAACAGAGTTTTCCACGCATGTTATTACTATTTTCAAGCTAAAATGGAACAAACTAAACTTGAAATTTAAACCTTACCAAGTCACCTACGGCATACAATTAGTATACTTGACGTAGACACAATCTACAACGCGTTTACTACGTTTTCGGTTGGGTCATACCTTCAACCAAAACATGTATCAATGAAGTGATGCTTTTATTTAACTACAAACACTGAAAGTACCCTATTTTTTGTGTATTTCGAATCTATTTGAATCAAAAGACTAAGTCACTAAATAAGTATTCATAAAAGACATGCATAATAATTGTAACCTAACCGACATGAAGAACTAATAGCAAGAGCTTTCCTTAATTTAGGATATAAAAAATCTTAATTTCCATTCATCGACGATTTAGATTTCGATAGGATCCGAGAAAACATTAAAACAAACAGAACCAAGACAGGAGCAAGAAAAGTAGAGTGATATGAAGATAACCAATAGATGTGATACTTCAGCTAAACAACGTCCAGCCAAATCGTAGCTACTTTCTACGTTCGATGTCCCAAAAATTGTCTTTAATTAACAATCAAATCATCCACACTCAAGAGAAAATATCCTAAATCTCATCCTATGCATACTAGCAGCATGCTTGCATCAAACAACAAACTATAAAGGTCCTTATAAATTAAAATCGACTCGTCCATATTCATTTTCTTTCTTCAAAGATGAGTCGATAAAAACGCAATAATAATACATAATTGTAACAAAACGTTTTGGGAATTATAAATATGGTTTACCTTCACAAAAAAAAATTGGTTGTTTTATCTCTACCTCAAATTCGTATACACTGATTTGAGTACCAAATTATAATGATCAGTAATCGTTCAAACCATAACCATTTTATATCATTAGATAACACACCATTGATTATACACAAACCCTAGAACTCAAACCATAGTAACTAAACAAAAATTAAAACCCTTAGGGGTTTTCTATTAATTACAGCACAAACAATCAATAAAACGGATTGTAAATGCGTAAAATTTATCAAACGATTAAACTGACTACACCTTAACCGCTTGATCGAACAAAACTCGTAAAAACCCTAAGATGTCGCCTGGGTTTGGTTAATATTCATTGTTTAATGTTAGAATAGAACTAATAAATTGATAAATCCGATAACAAATATCTTCTGAATCACATGCTGATTCTTAATTAGCTCCTGTGAATCGATATTTAAGTTAACATGACATGAAAATCGCTGATATTAGAAATCCAATGAGAGATGCATACCATGGAGGAGATGAAGACGATGGCTTTAGGGTTTTGAGTGATGGGATAACTCATATTCGTATATTATAACCCGTTTCACCTAAGACCATCCTCTATGATGAGGGGCTTCGAAGCCGCTCCCCAGTGCCACGTCAGCACCACGTGGGCACTAGGGGCTTCAAAGCCCCACCCCAAAGATGCCCCTTTATGGTGAGGGGGCTTCGAAGCCCTTTAATTTTTTTATTTTTTTATAAATTAAGGGGAGGGGCCCACCAACATTCACCATTATTTCAACACCCAACATATCTTTCTTCTGCAACTCTTAAGCTTAATCCACCAACCACCACTTTCTTCTTCAACAATGGCCATGAATATTTCAAACTCTTGAATCTCAGATCCACCAGCACTTTCAAACCCTTGAATCTCAGATCCACTCAACTCACCACCAAAAAACTGGTTTATCTTGTAATTGTATGTTCGGATTAGGTGTGCCGGAGCTCGTGGTTATTGCCGGCCGGAAATTTGTAATAACTTTGGCAAGGTATAAATCAATTATTCTTTTATACCTATGTATGTATGTGTGTTTGAGAGATAGAGAGAGAGAGGCCCCCTACCATCGAAGCCCCATCCACGCCCGACGTTCCAACCACCTTCACTACTGACGCCCCACCACCTAAGGCGCCCCTTGGTGGTGTTGAGCGCCCAAGGGCGTCCGCCATGTCACCTGTTGGAGCCCTATAGCGGATGGTCTAACCGAATGGCGCCTAAACCGTCACATCAAAACTGGGTTAAATTAATGAGAGATCTCCACTCGTATATCAGACAATCTGGTGGCTTTAGAGGGGGTGGGAAGCGATGTGAGAGCGACACGTATGATTTTTTATGGATAGTTAGATTAGGTGGTGAGAATGTGACATAAGTTGTAAACGACATCCTTTATTTCAATTTTTGATATCTTAGTTATTTTCTCACTAGAAATAGTAGACTTTTAGGTGACTATAACACAACTTGTAGACAAAGTTGTACACATTGGTATTTAATATTAACTAGTTTTTTTTAAGTCGTGCGTTGCTGAGGAGATGTGACGGGAACTCGATCAGTATCGCTAAAATCAACATGTTGCAACATAAATATGGTAGGAATTTAGTTTTTATTGGTTCGGTTTGTTAAGGTAATTATCTATTTGAAAATCAATGTTAATATTTCTATTAGATAATTTAAGTATGTGAAAGATTTAATGAAATTGTTAAACCTATGGTACTAAAGTTGTATAAACCAAAAGAAAAAAAACAAATGAGAAAAAAGCAATGTAGCATTAGGGATTCAAATATTGTCTACATAAAGAGAGATTCTTAAATATATATATATATATATATATATATATATATATATATATATATATAAAAACATTTAAAAGTTCTCTGGTTGCTTCCTACATCCTTTCAAGTCACTAAATTATTTTATTTTTAAATGGAGGCTTCTTGTGCATTTGACCCGAAGTCATGGATATGGGTCTCACCAAACTTAGTTAACTCTTAAACGAGTTATAACTTCCCATTAAATATAAAATTAATCTTACTAAATATTTGATATGAAAATCCTATAAAATAGAGATATATTAAAAATTAATATCTGATTTTAAAAAAAAATATTATTTATAATTTAAGAAACAATTTTATAGTAAAAAAAATAAGCAGGTCACGAGTCTTACCAAACTCATATAGCTTTTAAACTGGTTTATAACATCCAATTTATTTGGGAAACTCTTTCATTATCAAAACCTAAGTATATTATTAACTTCTTTTTAATAAATAAAATTAAAATCCATATACATACATATATATATATATATATATATATATATATATATATATATATATATATATATATATATATATATAGGGTGAGGATTCTAAGAGAACCTTTTGAAATTGAGAACCATTTGGGGCCACAAAAAACTCTTTTAAAAAATTATAAAACAAAAAAATGAAAATTTTTAAAAAGTAAACAAACCAAAAATTTTTATTTTTCATCCCGGTTTCATAAAAAAAATTCCCTCTAATCATACACATATGTATGTTTTTATTTAATCTAAATTTTCATAATATACACATATGTACATTATCATTTATCATAATTGTACATATGTGTATAAAGAATAACTTGTATAAAATTAAAAAATACGTATTATACATATTTGTATAATTTTGTTAAACCGATAATTTTTTTTAATTTTTTTATGAAACTGATATGAAAAATAAAATTTTTTGGTTTTTTTAATTTCGCATTTTTTTTGTTTTATATAACTTTTTAGTTTATTTAAAAAGATTTTTTATGTGGTCCAAAATGGTTCTCAAAGTTCTCAATTTTAAAATGATTCTCACATGATACTAATTATATATATATATATATATATATAAATGAAACATTTTAAAGCCCTCTGGTTGCTCCCTACATTCTCTTAAGTCACTAGATTGCTTTATTTGTAAATAGAGGCTTCTCATGCATTTGACCCAAAATCACGGGTATGGATCTCACCAAACTCGGATAACCATTAAACGAGTTATAACATCTCATTAAATTAAAATTTAATCTCACCAAATACTTGATATGAAAATCCTACAAAATATGGATATACTAAAAATTAATATCTAATTTAAAAAAGATATTATTTGTAATTAAGAAACAATTTTATGGTAAAAAAATAAGCGGGTCATGGTCTAACCAAACCTAGATATCTTTTAAACCGGGTTATAACATCTTATTTATTTGTGAAACCCTTTTATCATCATATCCTAAGTATATTATTAACTTCGTTACCATAAATATGATTAAAATCTCAAAAAAATATAAAAATGTTAGAAATGGAAATGTAAAACAACCTTGTAATAAATAGGGATAAAAGCTAGTTGTTTATATAAAAGATGAAGTTTGTATATGAGAACGGAAATGAATCAACTTACCACTCTTAACACCTACTAGGTAACATGACAACTATGCTTCAAATAAATCTTTTATAGTTTAACAACTATCAATAAAATGGGTATAACAAATACAATTAACAATATTTATATGATCTTGTTTTGTTATCAACTTAATAGCTTCGTCTCGATTGATGACAAAAACATTGACTACAATACTAAGAGACAAAACCACATCTAAGGGAAAAATATCGCAACACATATGTTATTTCTCAAATACTTTCATATTAAATATTTTGACTCATTAAAAACTTAATAACAAAACATAATGGGAAATAATAGTGAAGGGAATATGAGTTTGTTGGGAAAACAATGGTTCAAACGTTAATTAATCATAATTATTTCAATAATGAACTAACTTAGCCTAATGCGACATGAAAAAATATTACTTTTTCATTGATGTTATATGTCACACTCATGTCCATAAACACTTGATTGATTATCGTTAGTCAATAATAAGTATGATTAGATCATCAAAGCTTTAATGAAGATTATACGTCCAAGATTAAGGACGATGAAATTACAAGATTAATCACCAATGTTTTTAATGGACATTCTGCATCAATGATTGAAAACGATGGAATACATGATTAATCCATAGAAGATTAAAGAAAACTTTATTAAATTAACTTTGGAAATTTTATAAACTTAGTAGAAGTTTTAAAAATATTTTAAAATTTTTTTTTAAATATATTATTATTTGAATTTCAAATAATAAGAATTATTCCAATTTGAATTGTCTTTCATCAAATATTACCTTGAATACCTAACTATAATCAAAATAAGTCAATACAAATACAAGAAGAGAATGGTCAGAAACTTTGATTGAATAAATCAATGTGTGTTTGACCCATTAAATGAAATATTTAATTGGTTTTAGTCTCAGGACTCAAACCAAGATAAAAGGGGCAATTTACAACATGTTGTGAAAATTATTTAGATTATAAAAATGGAGAAAGAGAACTCACACAACGTTCACTTTCACAAATATCAATGTGAAGTAGTCTAGTGTCCACAGTCGGTTGGAACGACCTTGGAGACCATGTCACCAAGCTGGAATTTTCATGTCTCATGTGTTAGTTTATAAAAGGATGACTTGTGTGACAATATTCTCTCACCCATTTGCTCTACAACATTCGTGTATATATATATTATATATATATATATATATATATATATATATATATATATATATATAATCTCCTAATATTTCAAGAAGAATTCAATCATTAATTCAGGAGAAGAGATGAAGATCCAAAAAGCAAAAAGAAAAGATTTTAAGCTACCAACCTTGTTATTCTTACTCATGTTTCTAAAGGGTCATCACTAAAGGTTGATCTAGTAATTTAACAAGTGAGTTATTGTCATTATTTTGTTAATTTCAAAGGGGAACACACTATCTTGATATAATGCTGTTTTTGTGTCACACCCCCATCTAAAGCCTAGGAGTATGACCAACAGTTGGTACCACAATTGTAAATAAATCAGAGTTACGTGTTTAAGCGGAAGTCTTTTAAAACTTGTGGATTTAATTTATATTATTTACTTAACAAAAGACGGGATTATAAAATACCCGTTTAAGTTATAACAAAAGTATTACTTGTTATTTACAAACTACCATATTAATGTTTTTAAGTTTATACAAAAAGATCCGAGCCATCAGATATCTTGAGTACTTCGTTCTTCAAGCTCTAACTTTGATCACCTGCAAAATGTTAAGAAAATACGTCAGCAACGAATGCTGGTGAATATGCTGACGCTAAAAATATTTTCTTTTACTTTATTACCCCTAGAGACTACGTCTGACTCGGCCCATCGTGGCTTAGGAATAACAAAGTTAAAACAACACAATTATAAATTTGAATCTCTACACTAAATACCTCAGCAAACACCGCAGCGTTCGACTTAGTTAAGTACATGTATGTATACACACGGTTGTGCTCCCTGCAGGAAAGCGTCCTACGACCCGGCGTGGTACGATGTGCCCACCGTGTAATACCACATATGTAAGGATCCAGACAAACGTATACTACCGCCTGAGGGCTAGGCTTATACTCTTATTTATAACGGTTTTAGGAACACATAGTCCCTTGTAAATCATTTTCATATAACACATTGACTCGTTTGAAAACATATTTGTAAAGTCTGGGGGCATATTCATCTTTTCAATTTGGGATCGGCTTCAAACACCGTCCGAGGGTCTTTCCCTTGCTATCTCGCACCTATAGTAAGAGTATAACCATTTGTTAGCCGGATATACAATCCGGCTTAAGACCTTTAGTCTTATTTTATAATATTTACCTCGATGAACCTTTAATTCAAAATCTCTTTTACTTTAAAACCTTTAGTTTAAAAGTAATTTATAAACCTTTAGTTTATTTATAAAACCCTACGTTTCTTCTTCTCTAAGAAACTTATTCTTTTCTTTATTTATTATTTAATAATAGTTATTTATTCCTTAAATAATATTTATAACAAAGAATTCACACACATATATATAATCACACATATATAATATTCTTAATTTCTTTCCTTTCTTTTCTTTGTTATATTTTCTTTTATTTTTCTTTTATCGAGGTATCGATTATAACCTCGACTTAAGGTTTAAGCCTTTATAATATTTTATTATTATTTTATCCGGGAATTATGCCTACCTTTGCTTGGCTTACAAACCCTAATTTATTCGAGTAGCACTTCAACGCCACTTTAGCCTTCTTTATCTTTTTGTTAAACCCTTCCTCTTGACACTCGTCCTTGGCACACAATACGATGGACACCAGTACTTCACCATTCGTCGGCACGCTTCTCGAGACTAATCACCATGGTGTCAGAATATAACAAATGCCTTCTTGGTTGATACGTTGGTGGAAGATAGTACGAACAACGAGGAAACAACACGACAATCGAGGAAATGGGCACTGAAATCGAGGAATCGGAACACGCTTTTCCAGGTGGATCGAGTATATGATAGTTGGAACTTAGTGAGATGTTTAGAGAGAGAGATATAAACTGATTTGTGTTTGATTTGTGAAGAACTCGTGGCCTTCTATTTATAGGCAAATCTGGAAGCCCATCGCGATACGCGATGGACTTCAACAGGCCCGTCGCGTATCGCGACGTAGCCCTGCATCGTCACCCAGTAGGTCTGCCACGTGTGGCCACCTGTCGGGACACGTGGTAGACAGTATGCCACGTGGCAGAACTTGTTCCAGAGGTGTCAGGCCACGTCATCGCGATACGCGATGACGTAGGTTCCACGGCGATCGCGTATCGCCATTGACCTTCTTCTAGAAGGTTTGACTAAGTCCTTCGCGATACGCGATGGGCTTGTCCTTTGTCCCGTCACGTATTTCTATGGGACAGAAAATAAGAATTTTTATTTTTAAACACCAATGTTTGGAAATTGGCAGAATTGGTCCCTTGTCTTTTAAAAACTTGACATTTTGAACTCGAAATTTTCATGATGTTACATCCTCCTCACCTTGAAGTAAATCTCGTCCTCGAGATTGCTCCATCAAAATAGATGGGGGTATTTCTTTCTCATTTCCGTTTCGAGTTCTCATGTATACTCGGGCCCTCTTCGTGAGTCCCATTTTACTTTAACAATTTTCAATGTTCGCCTTTTCAATTTCTTTGTTTTTGAATCTTCTATTTGACTTGGACGTTCCAAGAATTTTAAGTTTTCATTTATTTAGACGTCTTTTAATGGCGTAGCTAAAGGTTCATCGGTTAAACATTTACACAGATTCGAAACATGAAATACATCGCGTATTCCTTGCATTTCCTCTGGCAGTCTCAAACGGTATGCAACAGTTCCAATTTGTTCGAGTACCTCAAAGGGTCCAACGTATTGAGGACTTAGGTTTCCTTTCTTTCCGAAGCGAACGATGCCTTTCCAGGGCGAGACTTTTAAAAGAACTTTGTCATCAACATGAAATTCCAACGGCTTACGACGGACATCGGCGTAACTCTTTTAGTGATCACGTGCCGTCTTAAGTTATTCTCGGATTTATAGAATCTTGTCGGTGGTTTCTTAGACTATCTCGGGTCCAGATAATTGGTTGTCTCCGGTTTCAGACTAGCACACAGGCGTTCTACATTTACGACCATATAACACCTCGAATGGTGCGGATTGAATACTTGTGTGATAGCTATTGTTATACGATAATTCCATTAGGGGTAAGTGGTCATCCCAACTTCCACCTAAGTCAATCACACAAGCGCGGAGCATGTCTTCCAACGTTTGAATTGTCCTTTCGCTTTGCCCATCAGTTTGTGGAGGATAGGCGTTGCCAAGGTTCAGCTTGGTGCCTAACGCTTATTGGAAACTTTTCCAGAAGTGAGACATGAAACGACTATCTCGATCAGAAATTATAGACAGCGGTACTCCATGCAAAGCAACAATGTTGTTCACATAAATACGCGCTAGCCTATCCATTGAGTAAGATTCATTGATGGGTATGAAATGTGCGGATTTTGTTAATCGATCCACGATAACCCAAATAGCATTATGTTGTCGAGTCGTTTTAGGGAGTTTGGTAATGAAATCCATAGTAATTAACTCCCACTTCCATACGGGAAGTTCGGGTTGTTGAAGCAATCCCGAAGGCTTTTGGTGTTCAGCCTTGACTTTCAAACAAGACATTTCGCAACATGCGAAGCGATGTCCTTTTTCATCCCATTCCACCAGTAGTTTGGTTAAAGATTTTGATAAATTTTGTCACTAACGAGGTGCATCATGTACTTGGACTTTTGAGCTTCGTTCAAAATTTTCTCACGCAAATCCCCAACGATTGGTACCCAAATCCTATTACCGAGTCTAAGGATACCATCGTCACCCTTGACTAGCGAGTCAATGGTGCCGTTATGTTTTTCGTTGGAAATTTGGTTTTCATTGATCGCTTGAATTTGAGCAGATTTGATTTGTTCGAAAAGATCGACTTGAAGTTCTAGCCGCAATGCTCGGACTCTTTTTGGTTTCTCATGTTCCTTACGACTTAAGGCATCAGCCATGATGTTGGCTTTACCTTCATGGTAAACGATCTCGCAGTCGTAGTCGTTGAGAGTTTCCATCCATCGTCGTTGGCGCATGTTAAGCTCTTTTTGATCGAAGATATGTTTTAAGCTTTTATGATCGGTATACACGATGAATCTTACTCCATAGAGATAGTGCCTCCATATCTTAAATGCAAAGATTATGGCACCTAATTCTAGATCATGAGTTGTATAGTTCTTTTCATGCACCTTGAGTTGACGAGAGGCATAAGCAATTACTTTCTTGGTTTCATTAGTACGCATCCCAAACCGGAATGAGACACGTCACTAAAGACAACAAAATCCCCAGTACCTTCTGGCAAGGCCAATATAGGTGCTTGAATGAGTTTTTGTTTTGTTCCCCATTCATACTTGATGTGTTTACGAGTTAAAGAAGTTAGGGGAACAGCTATACGAGAGAAATTTTCAATGAACCTTTGATAATAGCCAGCCAAACCCAAGAAACTTCGGATCTCGGTTGGCGACTTTGGAATCTCCCACTTCGAGATAGCTTCGATTTTTGAGGGATCGACTTGAATACCATTCACATTTATGACATGCCCAAGAAATTGAACTTCGTGAAACCAGAACTCGCATTTTGAGAACTTGGCGTACAACTTCTCTGCTCTAAGTACTTCAAGTAAGGTTCGGAGTTGAATTTCATGGTCAACCTTGGACTTAGAATAAATAAGTATGTCGTCGATGAACACGATAACAAATTTATCCAAGTAAGGCTTGTAGATTCGATTCATCATGTCCATGAATGCGGCTGGCGCATTAGTAAGTCCGAATGGCATAACGGTGAACTCGTAATGGCCATACCTTGTTCGGAAAGTAGTTTTCGGGATATCCTTGGATTGGACTTTGAGTTGATGATAACCAGAACGAGGGTGAATTTTGGAAAAGAAACTAGCACCTTGAAGTTGATCAAAAAGATCATCGATTTATAGGGAGTGGATAGCGGTTCTTGATTGTGACTTTGTTCAATGCTCCATAGTCGATACACATATGCATGGATCCATCCTTCTTCTTGACAAATAGAATCGGCGCTCCCCATGGTGATGAACTCGGTCGAATGAAGCATTTCTTAAGAAGTTCGTCGAGTTGTTTCTTTAATTCTTTCATTTCAGTTGGAGCGAGAGGATAAGGAGCTTTAGCGATCGGAGCAGTACCGGGAATAAGATCGATCCTAAACTCTACTTCACGATCGGGATGGATTCCAGGAAATTCATCAGGAAAGACATTAGAAAAGTCGGAGACTATAGGTACGTCTTTTATCTCCTTGAGTTTGGATTCCTCAGTGAAGTAGGCCATGAATGCTAAGCATCTTTGATTCAAACATTTGTTAGCCCTAATCATGGAAGTTATGCTAACTTGGCCAGCGTCCTTATCCCCTTCAATTAGAATGGTTCGTTTATCTGGGGCTTGAAGTTAGGCATTTTTGCTATTGCAAATGATACGAGCATGGTTGTTGGATAACCAATCCATACCAAGTACAATATCAAAACCAGCAAGAGTCATTGGTAAAAGTTGGATAGGCAAAATATAACCAGCTAAGAGAATTTTTCCATTTTCAAGGGCTTCGGAGATTTTGACAATTTCGCCGCTAGCAGTCTCGACGCTTAGAGTTTTATTTAACTTTGCTAAAGGTTTGTTTAATAGACTACAAAAATTATAATCTATCAAACTTAAATTGACACCTGAATCAAACAAAACTCTAGCATAGGTGTCGTTGACTAGAAACATACCGGTGATGGTTTCCGGCATGTCAGCAGCTTGTTTCGTGTCGAGTACGAAGACTCTTGCGTTTCTTTTCTTGTTTTGACCACTTCCACCCGCACCACCAGTCGCGGGTTTGTTCTTGGGACACTCGAAGCTTAAATGCCCCATCGCCTTGAAGTTGTAGCAGGTCATCTTTTTCTTCCAACAGTCGGCCGTTGCGTGGCCAGGTCGATTGCTTGATTCACAGACCTTTGTAGACGGGGCGTAGTTACATCGACCCTTCTGATATCTTTTGCATGTTTTGCACGGCGTAGCATTAGAATTGAATCGATTTTGGTGTTGGTTTATGCCTTTGCCCTTAAATCAGGTGCTTCCTCCAGTCCTTCTCTGGTCGTTAGTTGACACGACCTTTTTATTCCTCCTTGTTGTGGATCATTCCGCCCATCAAATAACCAGCCAATTCCATCGCGGAGTCGGCGGTTTGTGGCAAGTGTGATCTCACCATGTCGCGGATTTCCAGCGGTAATCCCCATATATAACGTGTGACTTTGCTGGACTCAGGGTTAACCGGCTAGGGAACTAAACGACAATATTCATGGAATTTGGTATTGTACTCGCGAAGATTCGTTCCTATGACTTTGTGGTTTAGGAATTTGGTTTGAATTTGATCAGTCTCGTGCATTGGACAAAACTTCGCCATCAACATCTCTTTGAATTCTTCCCACGTGAGATTGTACAACGTTTGTCGTCCCTTGCTCATGATCATCGTGTTCCACCATTCTAACACTTCATCTTTAAACATTTGAGATGTGTATTGAATCTTCTTTTTATAAGAACATTTGCTTATAATCACTATCGATTCCATCTCTTCTAGCCACCTCACAGTCGAAATGGCTCCTTTATCACCATGAAACTCTTTGGGTCCAAAGTACTTAAAGTCTTTAAACGAACATCCTCCAATCTTCAACTTTTTGAATTCTTGTCTAACTTCGCCATCGGCGTTGGACTCATGAACACTTTCTTCTACATGAGATGGTTTAGGTTGAGATTTTACGGACTTATAGGAAAGATTAACAGATTGTGAATGTTTAGAATGTTTTGATTGCGATCTAGCCATAGATTCTTCTCTAACTGCATCCTTAATCATTCTTTGTATTTGACTCATATACTTATCAGAAATAGGTTCATCTTGTTATTCTCGGGGTCTTTCCCCTTTTCTTTTCTTATTTCGGCTTCTTTTCGTGCATTCTCTATGTTGTTACTTTGTTGAGACATTATCTTTTCTTTTCAATATTTCTTCTTAGATATGAAATTTAACAAATTTCATTCTTTTAAACATAATTTTTATTATAATATTTATATATATATATAAAATTGATAGTATATAATTTTACATCAAACACACTTGTATATATATCGTTATCGGATATATATACTTCCTATCCTTAAGACTTAGGACGTTTTTAACGCCCTTTATTACATGTTCACACAACATATAAGATTTTATTACACATAAAACTTCTACATCACATCATCTCTTCAATCTCTTATGAACTTTCTCACCACCTTGGTCAACTTGTTACATTTTTGAAGAAGCGTCTCTCCAATCTTCTTCTTTTTCTTCCCATCAACGGCTATCTTTTTCCTTAAGTCATCCTTCTCATGCAAGGCTCGGTCCAAGTGTTCTTCCTGTGACTGTGGGATCTCATTGGAGTATCCATATATTGGAGGTGGGTCAGGGTACCCCACCATCACCATGTCATAATGATTCTTTGGTTCTGGATACGGAGATGTGGTCACATTGGATGAGTAGTGGAAGAAAGCTTCGGCAGCTTCATTTTGCTCTCGAATTTCTTTGGCTTGCTCTTCTTCCATTGGGATCGTGCCTTAAAAAGGTGAAAAACTTGATAAAGCTTGTTTCTTGAGTTTCTCGAGGTATTGTACATAAGGATCAATGGAACCATAGCTTGGGTTTGGGAAGAGAGTAATGCCTCCATTGGTGTTGACACTTCATTGGGATTATCAGGGTATTCTTCTTACGGTTCTTCCTCAGATTCTTCTTCCGGATCTTCTTCTTCTTCCTCAGGATCCTCTTCTTCTTCTTCTTCAGGTTCCTCTTCCTCCATCAGTTGAACAGTCTCTTTCATAATCGGGGGCATTGTAACACCCCGTAACCGCAGCGGAAACGTAAACGGGATGCAACAGACGCATCTGATATCAACAGCATTGCTTATAAAGAAAACACCACTACATTAATTTACATCTCAATACATTGTTTCGAGTTTCGTTATCATCTAGGCGTTAACACATAAGTTTTACCGATAGTACATTAGCATATTTAATACAAAATAAAGATCCTTAAGCTTCCACAAAATAGCACACATCATCAAGCACGTATCACTCATTCCAATTTGGGTGTACCTAGAAAGCATGTAAAGAAAACGGGTCAACTACGAATAGTTGGTGAGTTTCACTAATTTAAGAAACCGATGACAAATCATTATAATAATCATATAATAGCGATGTAATTATGCTAAGCCTACAAGTGAAACCTCTGTTAACCCAGAGACACATCCAATAACCTCTGGGGACACTGTTAACCCAGAAACACATTTAATAACCTCTGGGGACACTGTTAACCCCGAAACACATTTAATACCCTCTGGGGACACTGTTAACCCAGAAACCCATTTAATAACCTCTGGGGACACTGTTAACCCAGAACACTGTTTCGGGCCTTACACTGTTAGCAACTCAGACAATTACCATCTTAATACATTACCGTACGATTCCCGTACAATAAACATTATATAAATACATTCATTTCCATGCGATCAGCATGTACTTAAACATTTTGATAGAAACTTGCTTTCCGCCCCGGGAAAATATTTAAAACAGTTCAGTAAAAAGGGGCTCGTGAAACTCACCTTTTCGTGAGCAAATATGTAACACTGTGCACGGCTACCGGTCCGGATCTGTAATACGATCCCTAAGTCGTTACTATACAATTTCTATTAATATAACTTAATTTCGTGTTAACCGGTACGTCTGGGGATACTGTTAACACAGTACCGTACACGATCCGGGGACAATGTTAACCCCGAAACACTTCTCAGGGCTTAGATTGTGATATCATTTAGAGTTCTTTAGTCAAAACTACCATTAGTTTGTTTTCCCGTTTTGCGTGCCTAGCACGGTTATCCGTTTTTATGTTTTCAAAAACGAGTTTGGTCAAGCACGACCCGAAAATAGTTGTTACTGATATTTTAATTAAAGTGGTGAAATTAGAGCTCGGTTTAGACACCCCGTTTGTCCGCGGGGCCCGTTTCCGTCTTTAATACACCAGAAACTGCTAAATCGGGTAAAATTACCCAAATCATCCGAATTATTTTCGGATGATTTATTTTTACTTGATTAACTTAGTTTCATGAAAATAGTCCATTTTTAGGGTTTTTATACACCAGTCAGCTCGCTTAGGCGAACTTTGCCGGTTTACGCGTTTTAAGCTTCAAAAGTTTGTTTTTATGTTCTTTTTAGCACAAATAATTATCCATTTAGTCTCGGATCTTGAAATTTTGCACAAATCACTTTTGACAGTAAGGAATTTTATAAAAATATTTCCAGAATTAATTTTTATATTTAACATTTATTTATCTATTTTTAAACGTCATTTAAACACCAAATATATCGAAAATACCAAAAGACCTTAGAAAAATCCCAAATTTTTCTGGGATGACCCCTGCCATCCACATAGTTCCCTGTAATTTTTCCAGAACAAAAAATCTCATTTTTCGTTCCATTTTCACCAAAACCGAGCTAGAAGACCCTAGAACTCGTTTTACCGAAAAGCCTACTTAGACTTCTCCAACGGATCTGAAATTTTGTGTGTGACTTTTATATGTTATAAAATGCTTATCTGGAATTTTCCAGAATTTTTCATGATATTTAACTATTTTCCATCATTTTTTAGCCAAAACCAAGCATTAAATTCACCAAATATTCATCCTTTGTCCAAAAATTTCCAAATTTTCACAGATCTCATATTTTCATGGGTAGATTTTCTCTGTGAAATTTCATGACCCAACTCTAAGTCTATCACAATTTGTCCAAATCATATAAATCATACGAAAAACCGAACTACCTTGTGTTTCTAGCCTTAGACCGCGAGGATCTCGCTTTCTAGCCTTTGCTAGCAACTAGATACAACACCTACAAGCACAACAACACCACAACAAGCAAGTTACACCCACAATCAAGCCATTTCTTTCATGGTTTCGGTTATGATAAAGAAACAAAGATTTTAACCGTAAAAATTTGTTTTTGACTCTTTTAACTCCTTTCTTGGACCAAGATCCCTTGTATAACTTGTATACATCACTTGATCATGCAAGAATAGGTTTCATCTCGGGTTTTCACCCATTTTTCACTTGAAACCTCATTTTCTTGTAAATGACTCGAAAAAAGAAGATGAACACGACTATAATCCGATCTTTACCTCGGTTTCTTGGTATAAATCAAAGGGAAGTTGGATGAATGTTTGAAGGGTTGAGAGAATTTGGGGGTTTGGGTTTTAGAAAAAAGAAAATGAAAGGGATGAGGGGAACACCCTCATCCGATCGGTCTCCATAAGGGTGTGGGGTGGGGCCCACACCTCCATTCTTGGCCACACATTCGGATTATGTGATCTGGATAATGTTGTGGATAATCTGGTTCGTTTCGTTTTTCGGTTAAACGTTTAATTCGACTTAAAACGAGGCTAAAACGGTCGTATTTCGGCTTAAAAATGAAATTTATATAAAACCGATTTAAAAACTTTAAAAACTTAAACCATGACATTTATTGACTTAAAACATCATATTATTAATAACTGCACATCTTTTTCGGCTTGATTGATCATCTCTTGCTTGGTTTGGTATTAAAGGTTTCGTTTAACGTACCGACGTACCATTAAATCGAAATTCTTTTTCCGTGCTATAATTCACTTATCCCGAAGCTTTAATGCTTCGTAAACATTACTAAACATCATATATTTCGTCTATAACGTAATCCCCGATTCGTTCGGGTTTCAATAACCGTTCATCGGTTAATCGTAATTCCAATACGATTAACCGTATGATCGAGTATAATTCGTACTGTGAATCATTCATACTCGTATAAATTCATTATAATTCATATATTCCATATTAAATAACACATAAATAGTATATACCGGCAAGGGTTTACCTGAATTTGCCGGAAACGTTACATTCTCCCCCGTAACAAAAATTTCGTCCTCGAAATTTTACTCGTCGATTACTTCCTTTTGAGGAAACAGGTAGGGGTATTTCTTTCGAAATTCGTCTTTTCGTTCCCAAGTATATTCTGGGCCTCGTTGCGAATTCCATCTAACTTTGACCAACGAAATTTTATTGTGTCTAAGTTGCTTGATTCTCCCGTCTACAATTTCTATGGGTTCCTCTACGAAATTAAGCTTATCGTTTAATTGGACACCCTCTAGTGGTAACACCGATGTCTCATCCGACAGACACCTTTTCAAATTCGATACGTGAAACACGTTGTGAACTGCACTTAATTCATCGGGTAGTTCTAATCGGTAATCTACGGGACCGATTTTTGCAGTAATATCGAATGGTCCAATATATCTCGGGTCTAACTTCCCCGCCTTGCCAAATCTAACCACACCCTTCCATGGTGATACTTTCAAATACACCTTATCACCTTTCTCAAATGACAACGGTTTTCTACGGGTATCGGCATAACTCTTCTGCCGATCCCGCGCGGCCTTCAGATTGTTCCTAATTTCAAGGATTTTGCTGGTCGTTTCCTGGACCAGGTCTGATCTAATAACCTGTGTGTCACCCACTTCAGTCCAGCGGAGTGGTGATCGGCACTTCCGCCCATACAATGCTTCGTAAGGTGCTGCCTTTATGCTGCTATGGTAACTGTTATTATAGGAAAATTCAACGAGTGGGAGATGTTGATCCCAATTTCCCTTAAAATCCAGTACACATGCACGAAGCAAGTCCTCCAGGGTTTGGATGGTCCTCTCAGACTGACCATCGGTCTGAGGGTGGTAAGCTGTGCTTAGATCAATACGCGTTCCCAACGCTTCTTGGACAGCTTGCCAAAGATTGGAGGTGAAATGGCTATCTCGATCGGAGATGATTGAAATGGGTATCCCATGTCGCGACACAATCTCATTTATATAGATCTGCGCAAGTTTCTCAGTGTTATAATTATTTCTAATCGGAATAAAATGTGCCGATTTGGTTAATCGATCCACGATTACGCAAATTGCATCATGTCCACGGGACGTCTTAGGGAGATGTGTCACAAAATCCATCGTGATTTGCTCCCATTTCCATTCGGGAATTTCCGGTTGTTGTAACATTCCTGAGAGTTTCTGATGCTCCGCCTTAACCCTCGCACACGTCGTACACTTACCGACGTATGTGGCTATATCCTTTTTCATACCCGGCCACCAGTAGAATTCCTTCACATCCTTGTACATCTTATCCGATCCCGGATGTATGGAATATTTCGATCTATGCGCTTCGTCCATGATTAATTCACGAAGGTCATGGAGGGTCGGGATCCAAATCCGATTTTTGAAATAGAGAATTTCGTCCTCGCGCTGTTCGAAATTCTTCTCATTGCCGTAAAGTCCCTCGTTTTCCATTTGTTCCTCTTTCAACGCCTCACGTTGAGCGACTCGAATCAAATCCGAAAGGTTCGACTGGACAATCATCCCCAGCGCTCGCACACGCAATGGTTTAACTCGATCTTTCCTACTCAAGGCATCGGCTACGACGTTAGCCTTGCCGGGGTGATAACGGATGTCACAGTCATAGTCGCTTAACAACTCGACCCATCTTCGTTACCTCATATTCAGTTCTTTCTGATCGAATATGTGTTGCAAACTTTTATGATCGGTGAAGATGGTGCACTTTGTACCGTAGAGATAATGTCTCCAGATTTTAAGTGCGAAGATAACCGCTCCCAGTTCTAAGTCATGAGTAGTGTAATTTTTCTCGTGTACTTTTAACTGTCGGGAAGCATAGGCTATGACCTTATTATTCTGCATCAACACGCATCCTAACCCTCTACGGGATGCGTCACAATACACGACAAAACCATCGTCTCCATCGGGGAGACTTAAGATTGGCGCTTGGCACAATCTTTGTTTTAGCGTTTGAAATGCCGTTTCCTGCTCTTCACCCCATTCATACTTTCGATCCTTTTGGGTCAGGAGGGTTAAAGGTTGGGCGATGCTGGAAAAGTTCTCTATAAATCGACGATAGTATCCAGCTAAGCCTAAGAATTGGCGGATTTCCTTTGGCGATTTAGGCGCTTGCCAATTCTTAACTGCTTCAACCTTACTTGGATCAACGTGTATTCCTTGATGGTTTATAACGTGACCAAGGAATTGCACTTCTTGTAACCAGAAGTTACACTTGGAGAATTTTGCATACAACTTCTCCTGATTTAGAAGCTCTAACATTAATCTTAAGTGTTGCTCGTGCTCTTCTTTACTCTTCGAGTATATCAAAATATCGTCAATAAACACGATGACGAATTTATCGAGGTAGGGTTTACAGACTCGGTTCATGAGATCCATGAACACTGCTGGCGCATTTGTTAGCCCAAAAGGCATAACTAAGAACTCGTAATGGCCGTAGCGAGTCCGGAATGCGGTTTTTGGGATATCCTCCTCCTGAATTCTAACCTGATGGTATCCCGATCTAAGATCTATTTTTGAGAGGTAGCTCGCACCTTGTAGTTGGTCGAACAGGTCATCAATTCGGGGAAGAGGGTACCTATTTTTGATTGTTAACTTGTTCAATTCCCTGTAATCAATGCACATTCTAAGGCTCCCGTCCTTCTTTTTCACGAATAGTACAGGTGCACCCCACGGGGAATAACTAGGACGTATAAATCCTTTATCCAACAATTCTTGCAACTGATTGGATAGTTCTTGCATCTCAGATGGTGCAAGTCGGTAGGGCGCCTTAGCAACAGGGCCAGCTTGAGGTAATAAATCGATTCTGAATTCGACCTGGCGGGTTGGCGGTAATCCAGGAAGTTCTTCTGGGAAAACTTGTGGAAATTCGCGTACCACTGGAATATCATCCACCCGTTTCTCCTCAGAATCAGTGGCCGTCAAGCTTGCTAGATACGCCACGCATCCCTGGCGTATATATTTTAACACCTTGAGGTGGGATATAAATGGTATCATGGTGCCTGACTTTTCTCCTTGCACTAATACCTCTTCGTCATCCGACACCCGGATCTTGACGATTTTCTTTTCACAGTTTATTTCTACTTTGTTACGTGCTAACCAATCCATTCCCACTATCACGTCAAAACTACCCAATTCTACCGGTAACAAGTCAATCGGAAGGGATTGATCGTTCAGAATAAAAGGGCAATTCCGAACTATTCGATTAACTATCATGGTTTTACCGTTAGCGACTTCTACGGTATAAGGTTCTATGGTTTCACCAATTGGAAGGTTTGCTATCGATAGGAACTTAACGGAGACAAAACTTCTATCGGCGCCCGTATCAAATAATACAGAAGCGTAATGATCAGAGACGAGGAAGGTACCTGTCATTACGCTGGGGTCTTGGCGTGCCTCGCTCGCCCCCATCACGAATGCTCGGCCTCTTGCCGGGTTGGACGACGATGCCTGACCCGCGGTTTGCCTCCCATTTCCTCCCTGGTTCAGTTTCGGACAGTTTCTCTTGAAGTGATCTGTGCTGCCGCATTCAAAGCAAGCACGGCTGGTGGTCATCACTTGATTTCCTTGTGGGTTTTGTTGTCGGGCTGGTTGGGTCCTAACTGGTTGCGCACGGATAGGTTGAGGTTGTCGGTTCAGATTGTTCAGGTCTGTTCTACATCTCGGTGCGTAGTGCCCTTCCCTGCCACACCGATGGCACACTACCTCCTGCACTCGCCACCATGCTGGTTACCGCATTTCCCACACCTAGGAAACGTCCTTATCTGCGGTCCCTGCCTTCCGCCTGAACTAGTCATGGCGTAGTTCTGAGCAGCGGGCCTAGCACGTTTACCTTGCTGCTTCTCCTGGATCCTATGGTCATACGTACCCCGTTTTCCCCCAGCAGACTCTCCTGCCACCTTCAGTGACCCACTCCTCACGAAATCGTAGGTGACGATACCAGCTTGCGTCACCACACCCTCAAACGTCTGGTGTCCCCCAGCGTTGACTATACTCCTCACTACTGGAGTTAGTCCCCAAATATAAAGCTCAACCCTCTTCGACTCTGGGGTGACCAACCATGGTACCAATCGCGACAACTCATTAAACCGGTTTGTATAACCCAAGTGGTCTGCCCCCTGCATCTCCAGGTTCCACAATTTGTTTTCTAATTTCTGCAATTTATTTTTCGGGCAGAAATGTCCCAGTACAAGAGCCTTGAGCTCTGTCCAGGTCATGCGGTTTGTCGCCGCCTGACCGCGAGTCTGCACTATGGTGTTCCACCATGTCAAGGCATGGTCCGTGAATGTGCAGGTGGCGTACTTAACAACACAATCCTCGGGGCAGTTGCTGATGTTCACAACTGATTCTATTTTCTCGATCCACTTAACCAACCCATTTGGTCCTTCAGACCCGCTAAACTCTAGGGGCTTGCACAAAATAAAGTCTTTGATTGAACAACCCCTGGATGCAGGAATCGGTCCAGTGCGGTTCGTTTCTACAGTTGGTATAGGGCCATTACTGTCCGTAACGACCACCCTAGGCGGTGCGTCATTACTCGGAATCGTGTTATCGTTCTGTGGAGGATTAACATTTTGTTCCCCGTCATTATTGGTGGTCGTTTGATTGCTCGGAGGGGTTGGATTGGTCGAATTGTTAATACTGGCGGCGATGCGCGATACTATATCCGGTATCGCCGCCTCTAGCTGTTGAGCAATCAAACGGCTCACATCTACTTCTGACATTTGAGCTGATCGTTTTGGTGCCATTCTACACAACATCAAGAAAATACATATAATTAATACAAGTTCCAATCATAACACACAACCCACATTCCATTCATTAATAAACATCAGTACATATTACATCAACGTCAGTTCACATACTTTCCTGTCATCATTACATAGGTTAAGTTTTCATACATAGGGCCTATGTCGGCATCATCTCGACATAACTCGCAATGGGTCAGTGCTTGAATGATACCCAAAAGTATCTATAATGATATACCCCAAAAGAGACCTCCTAAGGGCCAGTGGTTGTATTATAACTACCCAAGATTCACTCTATGTTAGCATCACCACTAACTGCTTACACAGAGTGTCAAAAAGCGGTCCATGACTTCTACCATCCTAACATCACTAAACACGGTGGTATACCCACCACACCATCACTGCCACCAACACCACCATCACTGCCAACACACCCCGGACCCGCGCCTCTAACCGATCAATCATCAATTGGGAGTATGAGCACTCCCTCCTTAGCTGCGCAATCGCATACAGGTGGTCTAGTATGCAGTCCCCCAGATACATCCGCCTCTGCACTCCCACTGTCAAGGCGGCGGAGTGCTCATTCACCTGCTCGGTGAGCACTCAAAGCCATGCCGCCGCGTCCCTTTACTGCCAAGGAGACCCCACACAGGTGGAGTCACAGGTTCGGGCTGGGAGCGGGAGGGCTCGCCCCTGCGGGTAGCAGGTCTGGGTGGGGGAGAGGTAGGTGGGACATGCGGGACACTGATCCGCGCCGTGAGGCGGGGTCCGAATCCGGGAGGGATAGGGGTGGCCTGTGGTGCGGGTGGGGTGGGGGATCTGACAATCCTGACTGGGGAGGACTGGCTAGAGCTCCTACGACTATTCTCGCTTGGCTCAGAGCTGGATGATATGCGTAGACTCCCAGAGTTCCCGGAGCTGACTTCCTCCGGGTCCTCCTCCACCGATAAACTATGAGTTCTCGACATTCTTACCTGCACACAAGTTAATCAAACATATAGTTCTTTCCATAGTGTAAACCATAATCAAATTAATATACACTTACTTATACAACTTTACCACATAACAATATTATCATATATTTACACATATGTTGCCAATTTTACCTATTAAAGTCCCCCGTGACTTCCCCTGAATTCCCTTGTGCAGACAAGTCTGTTATTATGTTCCGGACCATAATAACTCACTTGTCCATTCAAGTTAATCCAGATCTCGTCACTATAAATTATTAGTTGATATTCAGATCCTATAATACTTGAGCTACTGGTTATATTTTAGGTATCTTTTTAAAGACATCCTAATTCTTTATAACCAATGGCTCTGATACCAAGTTCTGTAACACCCCGTAACCGCAGCGGAAACGTAAACGGGATGCAACAGACGCGTCTGATATCAACAGCATTGCTTATAAAGAAAACACCACTACATTAATTTACATCTCAATACATTGTTCCGAGTTTCGTTATCATCTAGGCGTTAACACATAAGTTTTACCGATAGTACATTAGCATATTTAATACAAAATAAAGATCCTTAAGCTTCCACAAAATAGCACACATCATCAAGCACGTATCACTCATTCCAATTTGGGTGTACCTAGAAAGCATGTAAAGAAAACGGGTCAACTACGAATAGTTGGTGAGTTTCACTAATTTAAGTAAACGATGACAAATCATTATAATAATCATATAATAGCGATGTAATTATGCTAAGCCTACAAGTGAAACCTCTGTTAACCCAGAGACACATCCAATAACCTCTGGGGACACTGTTAACCCATAAACACATTTAATAACCTCTGGGGACACTGTTAACCCCGAAACACATTTAATACCCTCTGGGGACACTGTTAACCCAGAAACCCATTTAATAACCTCTGGGGACACTGTTAACTCAGAACACTGTTTCGGGCCTTACACTGTTAGCAACTCAGACAATTACCATCTTAATACATTACCGTACGATTCCCGTACAATAAACATTATATAAATACATTTATTTCCATGCGATCAGCATGTACTTAAACATTTTGATAGAAACATGCTTTCCGCCCCGGGAAAATATTTAAAACAGTTCAGTAAAAAGGGGCTCGTGAAACTTACCTTTTCGTGAGCAAATATGTAACACTGTGCACGGCTACCGGTCTGGATCTGTAATACGATCCCTAAGTCGTTACTATACAATTTCTATTAATATAACTTAAATTCGTGTTAACCGGTACGTCTGGGGATACTGTTAACCCAGTACCGTACACGATCCGGGGACAATGTTAACCCCGAAACACTTCTCAGGACTTAGATTGTGATATCATTTAGAGTTCTTTAGTCAAAACTACCATTAGTTTGTTTTCCCGTTTTGCGTGCCTAGCACGGTTATTCGTTTTTATGTTTTCAAAAAGGAGTTTGGTCACGCACGACCCGAAAATAGTTGTTACTGATATTTTAATTAAAGTTAAATTAGAGCTCGGTTTAGACACCCCGTTTGGCCGCGGGGCCCGTTTCCGTCTTTAATACACCGGAAACTGCTAAATCGGGTAAATTACCCAAATCATTCGAATTATTTTCGGATGATTTATTTTTACTTGATTAACTTAGTTTCATGAAAATAGTCCATTTTTAGGGTTTTTATACACCAGTCAGCTCGCTTAGGCGAACTTTGCCGGTTTACGCGCTTTAAGCTTCAAAAGTTTGTTTTTATGTTCTTTTTAGCACAAATAATTATCCGTTTAGTCTCGGATCTTGAAATTTTGCACAAATCACTTTTTGATAGTAAGGAATTTTATAAAAATATTTCCAGAATTAATTTTTATATTTAACATTTATTTATCTATTTTTAAACGTCATTTAAACACCAAATATATCGAAAATACCAAACGACCTTAGAAAAATACCAAATTTTTCTGGGATGACCCCTGCCATCCACATAGTTCCCTGTAATTTTTCCAGAACCAAAATCTCATTTTTCATGCCATTTTCACCAAAACCGTGCTAGAAAACCCTAGAACTCGTTTTACCGAAAAGCCTACTTAGACTTCTCCAACGGATCTGAAATTTTGTGTGTGACTTTTATATGTTATAAAAAGCTTATCTGGAATTTTCCAGAATTTTTCATGATGTTTAACTATTTTCCATCATTTTTTAGCCAAAACCGAGCATTAAATTCACCAAATATTCATCCTTTGTCCAAAAATTACCAAATTTTCACAGATCTCATATTTTCATGTGTAGATCATCTCTATGAAATTTCATGACCCAACTCTAAGTCTATCACAATCTGTCCAAATCATATAAATCATACGAAAAACCGAACTACCTTGTGTTTCTAGCTTTAGACCGCGAGGATCTCGCTTTCTAGCCTTTTCTAGCAACTAGATACAACACCTACAAGCACAAAAACACCACAACAAGCAAGTTACACCCACAATCAAGCCATTTCTTTCATGGTTTCGGTTATGATAAAGAAACAAAGATTTTAACCGTAAAAATTTGTTTTTGACTCTTTTAACTCCTTTCTTGGACCAAGATCCCTTGTATAACTTGTATACATCACTTTATCATGCAAGAATCGGTTTCATCTCGGGTTTTTACCAATTTTTCACTTGAAACCTCATTTTCTTGTAAATGACTTGAGAAAAGAAGATGAACACGACTATAATCCGATCTTTACCTCGGTTTCTTGGTATAAATCAAAGGGAAGTTGGATGAATGTTTGAAGGGTTGAGAGAATTTGGGGGTTTGGGTTTTAGAAAAAAGAAAATGAAAGGGATGAGGGGAACACCCTCATCCGATCGGTCTCCATAAGGGTGTGGGGTGGGGCCCACACCTCCATTCTTGGCCACACATTCGGATTACGTGATCTGGATAATGTTGTGGATAATCTGGTTCGTTTCATTTTTCGGTTAAACGTTTAATTCGGCTTAAAACGAGGCTAAAACGGTCGTATTTCGGCTTAAAAATGAAATTTATATAAAACCGATTTAAAAACTTTAAAAACTTAAACCATGACATTTATTGACTTAAAACATCATATTATTAATAACTGCACATCTTTTTCGGCTTGATTGATCATCTCTTGCTTGGTTTGGTATTAAAGGTTTCGTTTAACGTACCGACGTACCATTAAATCGAAATTCTTTTTCCGTGCTATAATTCACTTATCCCGAAGCTTTAATGCTTCGTAAACATTACTAAACATCATATATTTCGTCTATAACGTAATCCCCGATTCGTTCGGGTTTCAATAACCGTTCATCGGTTAATCGTAATTCCAATACGATTAACCGTATGATCGAGTATAATTCGTACTGTGAATCATTCATACTCGTATAAATTCATTATAATTCATATATTCCATATTAAATAACACATAAATAGTATATACCGGCTAGGGTATACCTGAATTTGCCGGAAACGTTACAGGCATTCTAAAATTTCATACGACATCAATACTCTCATCTTGGGTTTTGCGGGATGGCCCATCACCGTTGTTAGGTTGGGAGTCAACTGAATTGAAGGTAGAGCTTTCGGTATGCCATCTTCGTTGGTTGGAATGGCATTGCATCCAGTCAGATGATGGAGATATGGGTTCCTCTTTAATTGGTCGATTGGAAAGGAAAGCATATGTTGGGTGAGGATTTGGTGGTAGATATGTTGGATTGCTAGATGGGTAGTAGGGTGGTATCTCCGATGGTTGATATGTGGGGATCTCTGATGGATGGTATATTGGAACTTCAGAGGGATGATACATTGGGATACTTGGCGGATGGTAGCTTGAGTGTCTTGGTGCTTGATATCCTTGCCATGGTGTATCGTCAGGCAGATTGATCGGGTTTTGTTCAGTACCGGGGTATTGAAAGGGTTTGGTTAAGTCATGTTCCACATATTGATTGAAAAATGCCTCATAATAATCTTCACTCATTTTATCCTTGCATAGTGGTTCGGCGATTCCAGCCTCCTTCGCTTTTCGTACGTAGTTCTCCATTATGCTCTTGAACGACATCTAACATTTTGGGTGGTTTAGAGTGAGGAGAGAAAGAAAAGGTTTGCCAGCCTATCTTATCCCTATTTCAAATAAAACAAATAATTCCTATACTTGGATCGAAGCTTAGGTATTATCGTATAATACCTAATTCGCTAAGATCGATGGCTCTGATACCAACCTGTCACACCCACATCTAAGGCCTAGGAGTATGACCAACAATTGGTCCCACAATTGTAAAAAAATCAGAGTTACGTGTTTAAGCGGAAGACTTTTAAAACTTGTGGATTTAATTTATAATATTTACTTAACAAAAGACGGGATTATAAAATACCCGTTTAAGTTATAACAAAAGTATTACTTGCTATTTACAAATCACCATATTAATGTTTTTAAGTTTATACAAAAAGATCCGAGCCATCGGATATCTTGAGCACTTCATTCTTCAAGCTCTAACTTTGATCACCTGCAAAATGTTAAGAAAATACGTCAGCAATGAATGCCGGTGAATATGCTGAAGCTAAAAATATTTTCTTTTACTTTATTACCCCTCGAGACTACGCCTGCCTCAGCCCATCATGGCTTAGGAATAACAAAGTTAAAACAACACAATTATAAACTCGAGTCTCTACACTAAATACCTCAGAAAACACCGCAGCGTTCGACTTAGTCAAGTACCAGTATGTATACACATGGTCGTGCTCCCCGCAGGAAATGTCCTAGGACCAGGTGTGGTGCGATGTGCCCACCGCGTAATACCACATATGTAAGGATCCAGACAAACGTATACTACAGCCTGAGGGCTAGGCTTATACTCTTATTTATAACGGTTTTAGGAACACATAGTCCCTTGTAAATCATTTTCAATATAACACATTTGACTCGTTTGAAAACATATTTGTAAAGTTTGGGGGCGTATTCACCTTTTCAATTTGGGATTGGCTTCAAACACCGTACGAGGGACTTTCCCTTGCTATCTCGCACCTATAGTACGAGTATAACCATTTGTTAGTCGGATATACAATCCGGCTTAAGACCTTTAGTCTTATTTTATAATCTTTATCTCGATGAACCTTTAGTTCAAAATCTCTTTTACTTTAAAACCTTTAATTTAAAATCAATTTATAAACCTTTACTTTATTTATAAAACCCTACGTTTCTTCTTCTCTAAGAAACGTATTCTTTTCTTTTCTTTATTATTTAAGAATAGTTATTTATTCCTTAAATAATATTTATAACAAAGAATTCACACATATATATATAATCACATATATATAATATTCTTAATTTCTTTCTTTTCTTTTCTTTGTTATATTTTCTTTTATTTTTATTTTATCGAGGTATCGAGTATTATCTCGACTTAAGGGTTAAGCCTTTATAATATTTTATTATTATTTTATTCAGGCATTATGCCTACCTTTGCTTGGCTTACAAACCCTAATTTATTCGAGTAGCACTTCAAGTCTTCAACGCCACTTTAGCCTTCTTTATATTTTTGTTCAACCCTTCCTCTTGACACTCGTCCTTGGAACACAATACGATGGACACCAGTACTTCACCAATCATCGGCACGCTTCTGGAGACTTGTTAGTGCACGGTTTTGCGTCTCTAGTCTTTGTATTTATCTTTAACGTATTTGTCGTTTTTTATTAATGTAATAAACTATTATTGTTTAAGTTAGTTCGTTATATGTAAGGTCTAGTTCGCTAAGGATGTTTAGCGAACTAGAATTAAGTTAAGATCTCCCTGATTCGATAAGGATGTTTAACGAATCAGGAGATGATTCGTTAGTTTATTCATCTGTTTGTGTATGTAACGAAGTAGTGTCTAGTTCGCTAGGGGATGTTAACGAACTAGACCTATCTTCTATTTATAGGTGAACACTGTTCACGTTTAATCTAAGTTTTGAGAGTTAATTAAAGAAGTTCCGCTCAATCTCTCTCTCTCTCTCTCTCTCTCGATCTTCATCCTAATATTATACATACACATATATACATAACTAATACTAATAATAATAACATATAACATATAATGAAGAGTAATCATGAACTAGATCCGTGTTAGATTAATTACATATCAGATCTGTGATCTGTGTGAGATTATCGAGAAAATACAAGTGGTATCAGAGCTTTCGGTGCTCTTTTACTCTTGAATTTGATAATTAATTTGTTATTGTTGACGTTTAATTGTTATTTTATGATACTTTTTATAAACCGGTTTGATTTTGATCGATTTGAGGATATTTGATTGAATTATGGAAGGATTGGACTGGATTTGAGGTGGTTAAAGTATTGGTGAGGTATTGTGTATTGGAATTGGATATTGATTTGAGTTTGGATTGTTTGGTTTGGATATGAGTTTGGCCGATAAACAGAGGATCGTGTTTTGGTTAAATTAGAAATGTGTTAAGTGTTATAGTGTTACAGGTTTGATACGAGTGGATTCGTGATCGGTGTACGAGTGTTTTGGTACTTGAATTGTGAGATTTGATTGCGTATTGAGTGTGTATTACAGATTTACTGTTCTGGGTTCATGTTCTTCATTTCCAAATTTCTGGAAATCTTCCTTGAAGATTTGAAGATATGAATATTCTAGTCTGATTCGTTAATCTGAACTTGATTCGTTAACTTATTTCGTCAATTCGTTAAAGGTTATTATTGATTCGTTTCATCAGTTCGTTACTTAATCCGATTCGTGTTCAATAGATTCGTGTGCCACGTGGTTACCTTGGGATTTGTGTTATAACAACCTTTGCCACGTGGCATTAGGTGTCAGAGTTTGTTACAAACAGTTGTAACTACCTGATTCGCTATAGGTTGATTCGCTATCAACTGTAGCTGGTTCTTCATCTTAGTGATTCGTTACATAATACTCTTTAATTCGCTAAGCTTGTACTTCGTACTTTGCTTAGTCAATTCGTTAGTTTGACTGATTCGTTGACTCATTCGTTGACCACCTGATTCGTTAACCATCATATTTGTTACATTAATTCGTTAAATTTTAATTCTGATTCATTACCTGATAAACCTCAACTTCGTTAAGGTTTAATTCGTTACCACTGTTCACAGTTCGTTATACTGTTTACAGTTCGTTAAAATCTTTTAATTTTTAATCCTTAAAGTTTCAAATTTTACAAAAATGGCTGGTATGTATGCACTAGCTTCTCAAAACATGTTGATGCAACAAATGTTACAACATGATACCGAGATAGGTTCACATTCAAAATGTCCTAGGTTGATGAAATTTAGCGATTTTGCTAAATGGGAACCTCGGTTTCGTGCTCATTTGGGTTCCGTTCACCCTGATTGCTCGTATTGTCTAGATGAAGTTTATATGGCACCAATGATTGGTGATGACACTACTGGTTTTACTCCCAAAGCTATTTCTCAATATTCACAAGAAGAGAAGAAAGCATTAGAGATCGAGATAAAGGCTTATTCTACTCTTACTATGGCTTTACCCGAAAATATCTTTCATCAAGTGGGTAGCATAAAGAAATGTGCTTCCTTATTCCAACATCTTCGTATGAGAAGTATGGGGAACACAGCTGAGAGTAAGAAAGTGATGCTCAAGTTTCAGTTTCGAAATTTTAATCTATTGAAGGGAGAAATTGTTGAAGAGATGATTACACGGTTTAATCACTTAATTGCTAAAATGGACCAAATGAAATTGGAAGTTACTGAGATGGATAAGACTGACACTATTAAGAGTGTACTACCAAGTTCTTACTCCACATTTTTAATGGTTCTGAAAGAAAATAACTATTTCTTGAATGAAGATTTGACTGCCATTGAATTCTTGCAAAAGATTGAAGCGAGAGAATATGATCTTAAGTGTTAAAAGTCCTCCAAGGATAGTCAAGATCCTGCTTTCTATGGTGGTAGTATGCCTCTAAGTTCAACTATCTCTCTGATAACTGCTTTTCTTACCCAAGCTGCAAGTGAAAAAGAATCAACTATCTTTAATGATCCAAGAGCATGTTTTTACACTGCTGGTAATTCTGGATCATCTGATGGTTCTAGAAGTTCAACTACTACTAATCCATTTGCTTCACCACCAAGTGTCAATATGAAGGAAGCTGAACAGAATTCTGCCTTTCTAACAACCTTTATGTCTTCATATGAAAACTTGGTAAGTAGTAAGAATGCCACAAGTGATCTAACTGATGAGGATTATGATCAGATTGATCCAGATGATTTGGAAATCATGGATTTAAAGTGGAACATGGCTATGATCGACCGTAAAGTTAAAAGATTCATGCAGAGGACTGGAAAGGATCTTCCAGCCTTGAACAAGAAATTGGGATTTGACAAGTTAAAAGTGAAATGCTATAATTGTCAAGAGTTTGGGCATTTTGCAAAGGAGTGTGACAAACCGAAGAAAGAGTATACTGGTCCTCGTGGTCAACATCAAAATTCTTCTATACCACGGGGTAGTGATGCTGAAAAGAAACCATCTACTTCTACATCACAAGCTTTGTTGGCAGATGGAAATGATTGGTCACAACGGTTACTTTGTAATGAAACTCTAGCAAATCTGGATATGTTTGGGTTACATAAAGATTGTCAAGATGCAAATGAAAGTGAGATGTCTTCTGATAATGATTCTGGATCTGATTCTGACGACTCTTGCGACAAGCCTCCAACGGTGTTTGCTTGCATGGCAAAGATCAATGAGGTTAGTCATTCTATCTCTGCTACTTCTCTGAAGGATACTTATCGACAATCTCTTGAATCTCAAATGAGATCTCGAGAAAAGATTGAAGCATTGTCGACAAGTAACCACGATCTCAAAGCTGAGTTATCTGTGAAAATGACGATTAATGACCAAAAGTTTCAAGAAATCTTGAAACATCGTTCAAAGATAACCGAGCTTGAAAATGAGGTTCTTGAGTTGAAGAACAAACTGGTAAATTTAGAAATTCTTCTTTTCTGTTGAATGAAATTATTGAAGGGTCTGGAAAACAAAAGGATTCAAAGAAAGGCATCAGTTTTGTTGAAATTTTGCCACCTTTTCACAATGATTATAAAATTAATCCTTTTGCTAGAAAAGAAGAGGATTTGATTGAAAAAGAATCTGTGATTTCTGAAAAATCCAAACCGGTTAAAACAGAAACTGTTAAAACCCAAGTTGCTCCTCAAAATCCTCATGTTCAAAGCAACAAAGTCTTTGTTGAAGATGTTGACAAAGTGATTATTGAAGACGTGTTTGAACCTGAGGTAATACACAAGAATAAGAGCATCGCAAGTTCTAATCATATTCTTTGCGAGCCTCAAGAATTTGAGGAAGCTGTGTATGGTTCATTCAAGTCTCAAGTGAAACAGGAAGAAATTGTGAAACCTAAACCAATGAAGGCAAAGAAGTCAGATAAACAAAAGATTTCTGATGAGGACTTAATGCGTTTTATTAATCCTCCTAGTTCTAAGCCATCATCTGTTAGAGTTTTCAAGTTGAAAGGAATTGACACATTGTTTACTGAGAAAGACATTCCAATTAGTATCATTAAACTAGAACTGATTGAGAGTGTATTTCACAATGAAATATCACAGGTTCAAGAACTTGAACGTCTGTATGCTCAAGCAAAAACATCAGCTTCTTCTGATCCATTGACTAAAGCCAAGCAAGTTTTAACACATGCTAAAAAGATTAAATTTGTAAAGTCAACTGGAACAGATACTCTGAAAAGTTTTTCAAACAGCTCTAATTTAGATTTTTACTTGAAAAAGAAATCTGAGTTATCTAATGAGTTTGCTAAGAGCATGACCAAAAAGTGAGCCATCATCAATCTTCTGCATCATTTGCTCCAACTAATTCTCAACATCATCGTGTGGACATGCGAAGCTGTTTTCTTTTCGGTCAGCATGGTCATGTAGTGAGAAATTGTAGTCAGAAGAGCAATCAGAATCTTTATCCTTTTATCAAAGACCATTCCAAACCGGTTTCGTTGGTAAAAGAGATTCGGAAACGACCTGTGTCGTATGCTGATGATACTCATATTATGTTCTCTAATGTGAATCCTCGAAAGGTGTATCATGTTAATGATACTCATGGTCAAGTGAAACCCAAGTTTATTCCAACTGCACCGTTATGAAAGAATGAGAATTCAAATGTGGTTCAAGCAGCTTACTTAAGACGAAAGTCTAGGAAGCCGGTAACTTATTCACAAGTGGCTGAACAACAGTTGAAGTCTGTTAAATTTAATGATCAAAGAGAAAACCAAAAGGTGCCCAAGACTGAGGCCTGGGCTGCCTTTTAGAACTAATCATCTTTACTTTGTGTGTAGGGTTCATCCAAGACTGTGTCTGGTGAACACTGGATAATGGATAGTGGATGTTCTCGTCATATCACTGGGAATCTCGACCTATTAACCAACGTGAGAAATATTCAAGAGGGTTATGTAGCGTTTGCTGGGAATTCTGGGGGCATGATCACACAAGAAGGTGAAGTTTCAAATGGTCACATTACTTTTGAAAAAGTAAATTATTATAACAAGGTGGATCATAACTTATTAAGTGTATCACAAATTTGTGATAAGAAGTACACAACGATATTTACTGATAAAGAATGTCTAATCTTGAAACCGGGTTATGTGATTCCCGAGGACATGGTTGTCATGCGATCACCACGATCAAATGATATTTATGTCTTAAACATGAGCTCTAAAGTATCCACATCGATCGAAACATGTTTTGTCTCGAAAGCAACCGAGAAAGATTCGATTCTATGGCATCGTAGAATGGGTCACATACATGTTAGAAAGATGAACTATTTAATGGCTAATGATTTAGTGGAAGGTGTCTCGTTGAAGAATTTTAAATTATCTGATCACTGTGTTGCATGCAAAAAGGGCAAGCAGAAGAAGAAGACACATCCCTCTAAGTTATTAAACTCCATTAATACTCCTCTTGAACGACTTCATATGAATTTGTTTGGTCCTGTGAATTGTGCAAGTATTTCTGGGGATTGGTATTGTCTTGTGGTGACTGATGATTATTCAAGATACTCATGGGTGTTATTTATGAGTTCGAAAAATCAAACACCGGTTTTGGTACAAAACCTTATCACCAAGATCGAATCACTATACAAACAAAAAGTGAGGAGAATCCAAAGTGATAATGGTACTGAATTCAAAAACACTGTATTAGATTTCTTTTGTGCTCAAAAAGGAATTCAACGAGAATACAGTGCACCTTATGTACCTCAACAAAATGGTGTTGCTGAACGGAAGAATCGAACCTTGATTGAAGCTGCACGAACTATGCTCGCTGATTCTAAGATTCCGGTCTAATTCTGGAATGAGGCGGTGAATACAGCTTGCTATACGCTTAATCGGGTTCTAACTGTTAAAAGACTCAATGAGACAAGTTATGAGTTGTTGAATAATCGAAAGCCTAACTTAAAGTACATGGAACCATTTGGGTGTCCGTGTACAATGTTGAAGAAGGATGCGGGTAAATTTGAAGAAAAAGCTAACGAAGGGTATTTCTTGGGATACACATCTCCAAAGAAAAGGGTATTTAACTTCATGTCTGGTTGTGTTGAGGAATGGTACCATGTGGACTGTCAAAAGTACACAACTCCTCCTCAAGGGAAAGGTCCCGACTGGATGTTTGACTATGATAGTTTATTTAATTCATTTACTCCATCGACTGAACATATAGACGAAGATCTGGTTTGAGCATACTTTGAAGATCAATTGGCCATTCCAAGATTTTCAAGTTCTAATGATGTTGAAGCTCCATCTATAGCTACAACTGAGGAACCTCATGTTGCTTCTCCAGCTGCTTTTGATAATGTATCTACTTCTTCTGATGATGAGCAAGTTAATGATCAAGTTATTGAACTCGACAGTGATGTTTCATCTCCTGAGCTTGGTGAACATTACACTAACTTATTTGATAATGTTGCTGTTCCTGAGAATCCTCCTATTCGGATTCATAGTTATCATCCACAGGACAACATCATTGGAGAACTTGATGTGGCTGTTCGTACACGTCATCAAGTTGCTTCGTCAAGTGATAATAATATATTGTGTGCATATGCTGATTTACATTCATCGGGAATTGTAAATCTTGCAAAATTCACTTGCTTTCTGTCTCATGTTGAGCCAACGACGGCTCGTAAGGCACTTGAAGATCCTTCTTGGGTAGAAGCTATGCAAGAAGAATTACAACAATTTGCATGTTTGGGTGTTTGGGACTTAATCGACAAACCTACTAGAGTCAAGAAAGCTATTCCGACTAAGTGGGTATTTAAATGTAAGAAAGACGATCAAGGGGTGATTGTCAGAAACAAAGCACGTTTGGTTGTGCAAGGTTTTCATCAGCAAGAAGGTGTTGATTATATAGAGGTATATGCTCCAGTTGCAAGATTAGAGTCGATTCGAATCTTCCTGGCATATGCTACTTACAAGAATATCAAGGTCTATCAAATGGATGTTAAAAGTGCTTTTCTCAATGGTGAACTACACGAGGAAGTGTTTGTTTTACAGCCTCCTGGTTTTGAAGATCCTGATTATCCTGACTGAGTTTACCGATTAAACAAGGCTCTGTATGGTCTACATCAAGCCCCGAGAGCTTGGTATGGCACGCTCGCCGACCATCTGACTGATAACGGATTAAAACGAGGGACTGTCGACTGCACTTTATTTCATAAAACTGTTGGTGACGATCTTATCCTAGTTCAGATTTATGTTGACGATATTATTTTTGGGTCTACAAACGACATGTTGTGTAAGGAGTTCGAGAAGTCTATGCAAACAAAGTTCGAGATGAGCTCGATGGGAGAGATGAATTTCTTCTTAGGGTTGCAAGTTCACCAGTCTGCTAACGGAATCTTTATTCATCAGACAAAGTATGTGAACGATGTCTTGAGCCGATTCAAGATATCTGCCGGAAAAATCCCTTCTACTCCTCTCCCCGTGGGTCACAATTTATCACCGGATGAATTGGAGGATACCGTTGATCCTACCCTCTATTGTGCCATGATAGGTTCTTTAATGTATCTAACGGCTTCTCGCCCTGACATTATGTTTGCTGTTTGTCTTTGTGCTAGGTTTCAAGCAAGTCCACGAGTGACTCACCTAGCTGCGGTTAAGAGAATACTTCAGTATTTGAGGGGAAATCCAGACGTTGGGTTGTGGCACCCCAAGGATGATACTTTTGATCTTACTGCTTATTCAGACTCGGACTATGGAGGTTACAAGATCAACTTCAAATCAACGACTGCAGGATGTCAATTTTTAGGAAACCGGCTTGTTTCCTGGCAGTGTAAGAAGCAGACAACGGTCTCCACTTCAACCGCCGAAGCTGAGTATGTTGCAGCCTCGAGTTGTTGCTCCCAGGTTTTGTGGATACAACAACATCTTCGCGACTACGGTTTGAAGTTTCTTACTACTCCTATTTTGATTGATAATTCTGCTGCAATTTCTATCACAAAGAATCCCGTACAACATTCGAAAACAAAACATATCGAAATTCGATATCACTTTATACGGGATTTCTTTGAGAAGAAGTTGATTGACCTTGAGAAAGTACATACTTACTTTCAGAAGGCCGATCTGTTTACCAAAGCATTTGACAAAACACGTTTTCAATTTTTGCTTGGTTTAAATGGATTGAAGACACTTGCTGATATCCTTAAACAAAGATGACTATCTTTATTTCCTGTTATTTCTTTTAAAATTTATTTTGGTTTTAGGGGGTGAATATCTAGAAAATACAAAAAGATTGTGCTTTTCGCTTGTATAGATAAAATTCAAAAACATTAAAAATTTAGAAAAATCTAAAATATTGTGATTTCTTTTCTTTAATGTTGTTCTCTTTAAAAACCAAAAACATTTTAAAATTTGAAAATCCAAAAAGATTGTAATTTCAGTTTGTACAGAAAAAATCCGAAAATCCAAAAAGGCTGTGAAGTTTATTTTGTTTATAAGAAAATTGAAAAAGACAAAAACATTGTGTTTTTAAAGTATGTATAGAGAAAAACCCAAAAGATTTTTGCATACGTTCGTTGAAAATTATGTCAATTATCTACATTTGAAGGGCATGTACGTGTATATGTTTGGTCCTGACATTTACTTGTAAATGATTGGGTTAGCCATTCACCTGATAATGGAAAATAGTTGGGGCGTTTGTTATGCGTTTCTAGATTATTTTCTCGCTGAAAATTATGTCCGTTATTTAAGTTTGTGAAGCATGATTGCATGTCTTGGTCCTATTATTCACTTGTTGAATTGATAGAACAACCATTTATTTATAGACTTAAGTTAACTTGGGCGATTAAATTTATCTTTATTTTTATTTTATGCTCCTCAATTTTAGAGTTTTTGAAGCAAAAAGAGAAAATGATAGTACATTGACTATTTTGACTCCAAATCCAGCAAGAAGTAAGCCTAAAGGACTGTGTGTTTAATTGCCTTGGTGCATTGGTAGGTCTTAAAACAAACAAGTAGAGTAAAGTATGTGATATAAACATAAAGAAACGCCAAATTGAAAGGGGTGTTAGTCTCTAGAAAAGTCTCGGTGAGGATGGCAGAAATGTAATAACCTGTCATACTCAAGCCTTATACTTGTTTTATCAACCAAAATCAAAATAAAGCAAATAACAAGATTTGAGTTTCTGGACACTGTGAGTCTTTATGCGGCTTAATCATCTGGGTATTCATATGCATGAATATTTCATTCGCTTTTAGAGCAAACCCAAAGTTATTAAACTTGATCACTGCTGTACTTCGTACAAATTTCCAAATTACTGACTTGATCAAAATCCGCTGTTAGTCATACATTCTTCCTCCCTTGTGCGCGTCTCAATACCATTAAGAAACGGACCCCAGGGGATACAATGTATGTAAGCCGACAGATGGACTCGTACATATTCACTCATAGTAACAGAAAATCAATGCATTGCTCATAAATTTCTATAAAAACAAATTTTTGATCAACAATATAATGGTTTAAGTCAAGTTGGGGTGATATGGCAAAAATCAAATTAAGCTTGAACCGTGATTAGAGGCTGATAGTTTATGATATTCTGTGCTCTAATTGAACCAATTAATATATCACAGAAACACTTGAAAGTTTGCTGTTAGATTTAAGTGGACAACAATACCAATGACCGACTTAACACCAGTCATAATATCGCTGAAATATAAAACTGTGATGGAAGGACAATTTGGTCAATATGATTCTCTGCTCAAACTCAACAAAAATACCAAAAATATGTTCTGATTTTGAAATACATATAAAACACAAAAAGATTTTATATTTTTTATTTCGGATTCTTTTCATTAAAATACATTCTTTATATATTACAAAATCTCAAAAATATTTTTCATCTCGCTTTTACATACTATTTAAATAATTTAGTTATCGGTTTCAAAAAGTGGAACGGTTTTTAAGGTATTTGATTATCGGGATAAAGGTCCTCGGTAATTCTTTTAAAATTAATTTAATTTTTTTTAATTCTTTAATTTATTTTATTTAATTCATTTAATTAGTTATTTATTCTTTTAAATTAAATAATGTTTAATTCGTTATTTATGGATAACGAATTAGGGTATCCTTTAACGAACAACAGTCTAGTTCGTGTCTCTAATTCGCTTCCGTACTCTGTAACGAAATACATCCAATTCGTTATGCATATTTAACGAATCAAGACATGATTTGAATTTTAATTCGTTATACATGTTTAATGAATCAAGATACGATTTGAATATTGATTCGTTATGTCACGTGTTCAAATAAGGTGAACGAATCAGCTGATTCGTTATTTAAATCTCTAACGAATCTGTTCGATTCGTACATAAGGTACATTGGGAAGCGTGTAATAGTATAAAATACATGTTACACGAACCGTCCTTCACTATTTATCTTCTTCCTTACCTTTTCAAATTTTTCTCTGATTTTTCGACCTTCGAATTTTGAACTTTTGAATACATCAGTGTGTTACTAAGGTATAGATGATCACTTATATGTGATTTTCGTCAAAAATGACACTGTCTTGATAGGCTAATTATGCAATTTTTGTTATAAGGGTTTTATGAGTTTTAAAACTCTGATTTATCTATGCTATACTGTGTTGATATGGTTTATATATAGGTCATTGTAATCAGGATGCGATTCCGAGACCCTTGGTAGACTTTAATCAATGTTTTGATTCTTGTTTGCCGGGTAGATTGAATGTTTATGTTTTCGGGGGTTTATGCTCTGTTAAAACTCCGAGTACGCTTAATTTATTTCATGGTGTTGAGCCTCAATCTCAACATCGTGTGCTTCGTATTGTATTTCCGAGATCGCTACGCCTGTTGATTCGATTATCCAACGAGGATTATGGATTAATTGACACTGGGTTCATGGTGTTGACGTTTAGTGTTCTTAATCTAATTTTGGCTTTGACTTTGAAGAGTCAAAGATTAAGTCTAATTAGTGACCTTTCGTTCTACTTAGCGAATTGGAACTTCTTCGTGTCCAATTCGTTAAGGATTTACACGAACTAGTTTAGCGAATGAATTATTTAACGAATCAGAGTTTGATTCGTTTACTTTTGACGAACTAGAGGTTAGTTCGCTCTTTTGAATAATAATTCGCTAAGTCTATCTCGTTAACATATTTACCTGATAGCGAATCAATTGATTCGTTACATATTTGTAACGAATCAGATTGATAATCAAACGAATAACATTTCCATTTTAATTATTTAGTTAAATTTACTAATCATTGTAATTAATAAATTATTCAACGGTTTAAACGAGTCGATACATCGTTTACACACAAAATTAAATACATCATCTATAATATGATACATCAACACGAAATTGATACATTAAATATAAACTTTACTTATCACTGCTAAATGCATATTACATTTTCTTATTACTTTAATTGTTTATATTTATTTAGTGAAATGGCTGATCAAATGGATCAAGATCCACCCGTTGCTCCTCAAGGACAAGAACAACCTCAAGGAAAAGAACAACCCCAAGATCAAGAACAACTTCAGGAACAAGAAGAAGATCAATTGCTGTCCTTTGACAAGAAGCACAACATTTGTGCCTATGTTGATTCAGACGTTGCTGATGAAGCTCTGTTTGGGGCTATGTTAGCTTTTCTACGTCGTTCGGTGATACATCATGCTATAACTGCCAAACCTAAGGTTTATCTGAGTATTATTAGGCAGTTCTGGAATACTGCTGAGTTCGTTGAAACCGACAATCATATTCGAGCAACAATCAATCAAACTCCTATTACTGTGGATGTTGATGTGGTTAAGAGGGTGCTTTGGTTTGGGGATACTGATGATAATCCAAGTGAGTTTAATAAGAGGTTAATCAAGGGCCTATTTACAAGGGTATTTTATGGTAGAAATATTGACGATTTTATGTTCTACAAGAACGGCCTGTGCCCACCTTACAAGTATCTTTTACACGTACTGATTCATTGCATGGGTGGTCGTAAAGGTGGATTTGATGAGTGCCGTATAAGTTTGCAATCGGCTTTTGTGGCTCTTATTCTCAACAAGCCATTCAACTACTCAGAAATGGTTTTCGATCATCTGAAAGAACAAGTTCAGCAAACAGCTCAGAAGAAGAAGTTCTTGATGTATCCCCGATTTCTACAGTTGATAATATAAGACCTTATTCCAAACTTGGTGATTGATTGAACGTTAGTGAACGATGTCCTTGATCTAGAACACATAAAGGCTGAAATGGTGCGTAAAATGACGCTTTATCGTAAGGAGAGGCCACGTGACAAACGGATGATTGGTCATATCATTAACCCTGATTATGTATGTCCTCTCGAGGATCGCTGGATCCATGATAACTCGGATTCCGAGCGTGAGGGAGGAGAAGGTGGGAACGATGGTGATGATGGAGATGATGGTGGTAATGAAGGTGGAAATGGTGGTAATGGTGATGCAGCTCTGAGAGAGCAAAAGGCTGCCGTTGAAGCTGCGTTGGCTGCTACCATTGCAGCTCAACGTGAAAGGAAACGAAAAGGTAAAGCACCAGCTTCTGAGGTTCCAGCAAAGAAACGAGTATCAGCTGGAGCTGGTGTAATTATTGGTGTTCCACCGTCTCGTCCTACAATTCCTCAATGCCCGGTTGTGCCAACTACTACTAGCACTCTGGCGCTTACATTGACAACGACGATGGAGCCTCATGAGCAGTTGGGTATGATTCCACAGATGGCCTTAACTGAGATACCGATGCCTTCTGCTACACCTTCTACTGTTCCTCCAACACCTTCAATGAGGCCTCCTCCACCTAGTGATCTCTCATTTATGAGAATTACACGGCCTCATGGACCAATCCAGCCTGTTCATCCATCTTTGTATGCTATGCCACCGAACCGTCCGACAGACATGCTTTTGAATCTTTTTCATTTGTATGAAAACCAAATGTCTGCTGACCGTATGAATCAAGAACGATTGATGGAGAACTAGAAGAAGCTTATTAGTTATGTTTCTTTCTGTCAAAAAGAAACAAAAGCCCTAGGTGAGATTGTTGAGTCTCAGGGGGTGAAACTTAAAGAACAAGAGGATCTGATCTTGAAATTGACTTACAAAGATGATGCTTTAAAGAAGATCAAGAATGATGAGGAAGATCCTGATGAGTCTGGTGCTGGTGGTGAGCCTAAACAAACTCAAGACCCAGTTTCTGGTGTGGTACGAGTTCTGTGGATGATTCGAATAAGCAGATCGTTGTTTATCATGATCATTCAGCTGCCAAACCAATTGAGATGATTGAGGCTGATACGGTTATATTTATGGATGATAAGGGGGTGATTAGGAGCATGGTGAATGCTGATGAGATAGCAGTGGGGCAATTTGTTGACAAGTCGCTGACACGAGAGCAGATTGCGATCTTGCTTGGTCTAAATGAAGATGAGATGACTTTGTTAGAGACTGAGCCTGATACTGAGGTAATCAATGATGAAGAGATCTTGAATGATCCTACTGTGGAGATGAGGACATATTTTATTTATGAAAATGAGAAGGTTGAGGTGGAAGATGTGACTGCTGAGGATTACCCTGATCTGTTCCAACACACCAATGTTGATCAGGGTGCTCAAGTGTTTAATGAGAAGACTGTAAAAGAAGTAGAAGATCATCTCGAAAAGACATCTAAGGGTAAACATGTTGCTGACTTTGTTGACACAAGATTTGATCCGAAGATTGATCCATCCTTGGCTGACATTAATAGTTGGTTCAGCCATAAGAAAGTTGGCAAGATTATTAAGGCGCATCGGTATGTTGATCAAGAACGGAAAGATGAAGCTGCAGCTTGGGTCAAAGCAAACCAGAAGACTTCATTTAAGACCGTGTCCAAGGTGCAAGGTAATATTATTTCTTGGATGTTTGAATCTGATCTTAAAGTATGCATTGTCAAATGGGAGAAAGGCGTCCAGTATTACGAAAGGATGTCTGATGTTCTTTCATTACCGAGATGGGACGTACGTACTCTGGCGTACTGTCCATTCATTAATAGAGGTGGGAATAAACATGCAAGTTGGTCTCACCAACACCTGCTGTTTGAAGTGAACCACGGGTTCAAAATTTTCAAACCACAGATTCCAATCCACAAGAGTCTCAATGAAATTGACCCAAATACTGGTTGGAAGAAGTTGGTTCTTAAAGTAAAGCCGCCGAAGACGATGAAACGGGTGCCAGTGAAGACGTTGAACCAACACATGCATCTATCCTTCAACCGCTGGTACTACGATAATCGTACTGGCGAGGCCGTCATTGTTCTTGGTACAGAGTTGAAGACTGAGCTGATAAAGATCATTGACCCGATGTGTTTGGTGAATTTAACCGAGACCGACAATGATGTGCTACACAAGAACAAAATTCTATTTGAGCGCAATGAAGACTTTGACCTGGCTATGCAATTCCAACGCGTTGTGCGTGTTTGTTATGAAAACGGAATTCATAGTTGCAGAGACTGGCAGTCCAAGCGCTTCAAGAAATTTAAAGACAAAGAGCTCAAGAGAAGGTGTCTGTTAATGCACGGTTTTGCGTCTCGAGTCTTTGTATTTATCTTTAACGTATTTGTCGTTTTTGATTAATGTAATAAACTATTATTGTTTAAGTTAGTTCGTTATATGTAAGGTCTAGTTCACTAAGGATGTTTAGCGAACTAGAATTAAGTTAAGATCTCCCTGATTCGTTAAGGATGTTTAACGAATCAGGAGATGATTCGTTAGTTTATTCATCTGTTTGTGTATGTAACGAAGTAGTGTCTAGTTCGCTAGGGGATGTTAACGAACTAGACCTATCTTCTATTTATAGGTGAACACTGTTCACGTTTAATCTAAGTTTTGAGAGTTAATTAACAAAGTTCTGCTCAAGCTCTCTCTCTCTCGATCTTCATCCTAATATTATACATACACATATATACATAACTAATACTAATAATAATAACAGATAACATATAATCAAGAGTAATCACAAACTAGATCCGTGTTAGATTAACTACATATCAGATCTGTGATATGTGTGAGATTATCGAGAAAATACAAGACTAATCACCATGGTGTCGGAATATAACAAATGCCTTGTTGGTTGATACGTTGGTGGAAGATACTACAAACAACGAGGAAACGACACGACAATCGAGGAAATGGGCACGGAAAGGAAACACGCTTTTCGAGGTGGATCGAGTATATGATAGTTGGAACTTAGTGAGATGTTTAGAGAGAGAGATATATAAACTGATTTGTGAAGAACCCGTGGCCTTCTATTTATAGGCAAATCTGGAAGCCCATCGCGATACGCGATGGACTTCAACAGGCCCGTCGCGTATCGCGACGTAGCCCTGCATCGTCACCCAGTATGTCTGCCACGTGGCACCACATGGCAGACGGTGTGCCACGTGTTGACATGTGGTGGACGTGTGGCCACGTGTCGGGACACGTGGCAGACAGTGTGCCACGTGTGGACACGTGGCAGAACTTGTGCCAGAGGTGTCAGGGCACGTCATCGCGTAGGTTCCACGACGATCGCGTATCGCCGTTGACCTTTTTCTAGAAGGTTTGACTAAGCCCTTCGCGATACGCGATGGGCTGGTCCTTTGTCCCGTCGCGTATCGCTATATGACAGAAAATCAGAATTTTTATTTGTAAATCCCAAGGTTTGGAAATTGGCAGAATTGGTCCCCTGTCTTTGAAAAACTGAACTCGAAATTTTCATGATGTTACATTTTGTATTGGATTGGAAAACTCTATCTTGATATAGAGTTCATCATTGTTGAGTGATTACATAATCTTGATATAGTGTTTGAGAGAGTTCACTATCTTTACATAGTGAACAAATTGAAGAAGTGTAAAGTAGGTACTTGGTGCAGCTAGTGAATAATGTTATCACTTCCTTAGAAGAGTGAGATGATGGTATCGGTGATCCCTACTTTTTAAGGAGACGATAATGAAGAAAACTCTTACTCAGTGGATCAAGGAGATGGTGTAAGGTGGATTAATTCACATCTACTTGAACCTCTATAAGTCGGTTGTGTCACCTATATCTCTAAACTCTTTACTTGTTTGCATTTATATGTACAAGTTGTGAAAGGAGCTTGACAAAGTAATTAGCTCATTAAAATCGGATTAAAATCTAAGAAAACATGTTCGTTCCCTCTAGTTTTCTACATAGTGCAATATGTATAATAATACCTCTCACTTTAATATATATCATATAGGTGACACGTCAATCTTGTGTAAAATTTGCTCAAAAGTCAAAACTTTTGATGAAAATGTAAGTTTGTTATAGCTTAAAGGGGCTAAAGAGAAGACCCATGATTGTTGACATTTCATCTAATTCCATCATTTTAAACGTAAATAGCTTTTGTATATTCAATAATTAAAAGAAGGGAAAACCTCATAGTATATTAACCAACTATCAATACTGTTACAATTAGATTACTCAAACTCTTTTTTGTCTCAATAAAGTCACTAAAATTTAAGTGATGTTCTAATCCTATGTTTTTAACGTAGGTTACTATGCTAACATGTCATTTCTTTTACATTATTTTCTTTTTTAAACATGCGTACATGAACATTAACAAGATCGTTTGTGTAGTTAGCTATATGCTTATGGGACCTTTTTTTATATATAAGTTACTAAAATATAACGTGTCAACCTCTTTGGCCCTCTTTTCTCCACCCACTATTGCCAATTTTTAATGAAACCCCCAATCTCCACGGTATTCCGGCAACCAACCCCCTCTCGTTCCCCGCCCTCACACGACTATCTCTTCTTCCTACTCACACCCAACACGGGCGTTCTACAGTTTACACATCAAACCACCACCAATTCACCGTCATTACAGACGCAGAGAAGATCAGAAATTGTATTGTCTGGCGTCGCCACTCGCCGTGTATATTCAATCAAGATTCAATCGCATTTAAACATAACAAAACAAAAAATCGAGTTCCACTCCACTTGGAATGCCAAAAATCAAGAGAATTAAGGATATTCAAAGCCACTGAGATGTAGATCAAGTGACTAGAAATTGGAGGTATTGCCGACTGCATCATAAGACACAAAAGCACTAATATTTATTTGAGTGAATGTGTGTGTTAATGGATGTGGTTTGCTCATACACGTACGGTTTGTGGTTCATATTTAGGTTTTGAGGGGTTAAGAAGTTCACCGTAATGTTGGGCTGGGGAAAAGGGGTTTGGGTTTTAAGGCTGTTCACTATGGAAGGGTTTTAAAGCCCCTTCACGTCATCACCACGTAAGGAACGGGGCTTCGAAGCCCTTCTCTATAATTTCCCTCTATGGTTTAAAGATTGATCAAAAAAAGATTTCCTTCCCTTTCTTTATGACAGAGCAATTGAATGCAGCGGTGCAGGGCCTCTAAGATTATGAATAAGCTATTCATTTTCCGTCCTATTGAAGAAATTCGGCATGATGGTAGTAGAGTAGTCGATCTGATCTCGCGTGCGGGGCCCCTTGGGCGCCCCATTATTGTGATTTATTGGCGGGAGCACATTGTGCCTCTAAAAGTTAAAACAATACGATGGTGTCCCTGTGCCTCAAAATGATTCACTTTGAGTCCCTCGTTATAACGCCCGTCTAATGGAAAACTGAAAGGACTATTATACCATTTAATCAAATTCTTTTTGTGTCCAAGTAGTTATGAAACATTCAGTTTTTGTTTCACATGGCTTCATGAGCCTAGGCATGTGCCTATTGTTGGTACCTGTTTTGAAAATATATCAAAGTATGTGTTGCGTAGCAGAAGTCTTTTCTTGATTTAAAATATTCATTTATCATGAAACTCGGGAATTAACACCCATCAGATGCGTCTTTCAACTTATTACCTATAAAACAATTTTATAAAATACGCCAGTGACAATTGCTGGTGAACATGCTGACACTAAATAATTTATATAAACCTTTAGCTTCACTCATAACAACTCAACGACCGTATAAAACCGGTGTACCAAATATATCCCATAGTCAAGCCCTGACGGCCCTATAGACCGGCTCAATGAGCAGGGATATGATGCTAAGCGTGGCGGGGTACTACCCTCTGACCACATATGAATGGATCCATACACACATATATCTAGCTTGAGAGCCAACGACTACTAATGCTGTAGAGATCTATAATCCCATATAAACTTTTGACTCATTGAAATGACTCGATTAAATAATTAAAAAGAGTTTAGGCATATTCACCTTTTGATGAGTTGCTCAATTAACAAATTTTATGTATTTGATGATTGATTACCTCAAACCTATAGTTCGAGAATAATAGTTTAATAGTTTATCTAAATCAAATGATTTAGTTTCAGAACTTTAGTCTAGTTAAACAACTTTTAACCTTGATTGAAAATTGGTTGTTAAAATATTACTTTAGACATTTAGTGTATAAAATCATACTTTTCAATATTGATGTTTCTTCCTGTAGAAGAAATCATCTAAATTCTATGTTTCTTCCGCTAGAAGAAATCTTGTTTATAAACTTCTATGTTTTCCTCATTTTGAAGAAACATTGTTTATTCAAAATGATTACTTTGATTACTTAAAGTTTTTTGGTTCGTATGACGTTTAGTGTGGCATGATTTGGCCTAATAGGTTCGAACACTCTCATCAAGCATTCCAGGAAAGTAAACGGGTCCCGTGGTTGATTGGGATTTATACAAATTACTTTTTTTAGACAAGGGACTCGACTACCGGCATTGTCACCCTTCCAGTTACTACATGCCCGCCATGTTTCTGTATTTAAATATTTATAAATATCTTTTATATAAAATAATGATTCTTCCTTTAGAAGAAAGTCAATTGACAATAACCTTTGTATGTAAAACTTTATGCTTCTTAATAATAAAGAAACATTTATTTTTGTAAACCTTTATATATGAAAAGCTTAAATATATCTATAAACTTTCCAAGGTTTAGGCTATACTCTCGACTAGGATCTAAGCTATGAATTGAAATACCTTAAACATAACTCTTACCTTGAAATGGTTATAACAATTAAGGACGATCAAGTAGTACTTCGACTATACGTAGGGTGTCGGAGGTATGAACGTCGAAACTCGAGAGTGGCTTGGGGACTCCAACATGGTGGCACGAACTTCGAGAAAGAGTGGTTTGGTGTTTTGGATGCCACAACTTGGTTGGACCGTTAATCACCACCATTCGCCACATGTCACTCTTGTTATGAGTCGTGCTATTTCGTGTTGACATGTGGCATTATATATCGATTAGTCACTAACCACATGTCACTTCGTGAGGATACGTGTCATTATTTGTTGACATGTGTCCTTCTGTGTTGCCACAAGGTGACATGTGTCTTTTCATGGTGATTAGCCATTAGACACATATCGATTCCATATATCTTTAGCTAAATGATTTATTGGACCCTTAACTTCCTAAATTGTCAAAATTTATATGGAAATTGTTGGGGTGTTACAGTTTCCATCCCTCCATCTTCATCACTTTCACATATATCTATACTACCTTCATCTTTAATTTATGTTATAGAACATTAGTTTAGGGTTTTAAATTTGATATAGGGATTTTTTTCATGTTTTTAGGTTTAATTTTGTCCAGCTATCGAAAACCCTAGCTCCTAATTGATATTTAACACTTGTTTGTAGTGAATTTGTGGTCAGAGTTTTATTATTTGGCATTATATGGATGTATTAGCAGACAATTGTGGCTTTCATTGTGCAAGGGTTTAAATATGTTTAATTTGAACCTTTTTTATATTAATTTAATGGTGGTTCTTGTTTTGTTTTGTTATAACTGAAAGATTTAAACCATTGCTTTTCTTTCTTCTTTTTTTCCTTATTTGAATAAGTTCTCTTCAAATCACCAACCCCAGTTCCTCCTTTTGGGCATGCCTCCCCTACCACACTACACTACTACCGACAACTGCCATAGTCTCTGCATTCACCACCAACGTCTCGCCTTTACAAATAACACCACATGAAAAGTGAAATTTATATCATCTATCAGTTGTGTCCTTTAATTGGATTTAATATGAGCAGAGAATCATAAACTAGGGTTTAATTTGCGATTGTAAAATTGTCAGCGACTTGTTGTTACACTAGAACACGGTCGCTGGATATCTATTTCTTATGTTGCAATCATTATACACCACTGTTTTTTCATCCATGTAGTTCTTACTCCGCCATTCAACATAAAGAGCTTGAGTCTTGAGTTTGAGCAGATCTTATTTCACATCTCTTACTTTATTTGCATTTACAAGCCCTAATGTTGCATGTTTCTATAATGATACCTTATTTGGTTCAGTAGCATTGATGTTCTTATAATTCTACACATTACTTTAATTTTTAATTGTAATTCTGCATCTATTGATAACTGATTATGTAATTAATTGATTCAGTTCCGGTTCCTTCTATGTTTAGCAAGCTTTAATCACGCAGTTTATAAATGTGGTGTAACATTCTAGACTTCTAGTGAAATTGCAATACTTTATATGCCAATTGTTCTATGAATTTTGAAAATGGAGATGACAACAGTGGGAGAGTGGTGGGAGAAGGCGTCGTGGTGGTGAATCGATGGCGGTGGTGGTGAAGGGAGAAACCGAAGTGACATAAAGTGTTGAGTGACCAAAAGTATGTGGATACAAATGATCACTTAGATAGTATAGAGGTGAAAAGTTGATTTTGCCCCTGAAACTAACACCGTTAAGTGTTGGAGGGACTCAGATTTACGCTTTTTGAAACCATGTGGACGCAATCATATCATTTTGACTTTAAGTACACAAAGTGCTTCCGCCCATAAACCATAGGGACGCAAGTAACTATTGTGTTTTAAATTTGTATTGCAATATTTTATGAAAGCATTAAATAAATTACGCGTAGCACGATGCGCCAAGAACAATATACATGATGGGTCTAACCACAACAATCATTTAGCACACGATGCATCTAATCCAAGCAACACCGCGTCAACCACTAGTGTATATATTATTAAGCGTGTAAATACCATAAACAATGATCATACTCCATTTTGTTTCTAACAACACTCTCAAAACAACATTTTGCACATGAAATTCCATATACAGTCAAATTTGAACAAATTAGTGATTCTTAAAACAACTTGAAACATATATGTTCCAACTCTTTTGAAAAATTAAGATAAAGAACATATAAGCCACATAAGAAAAAGATAAAAATGTAAGCAAAGAAAACAGGGTGTATCAATTTTTACAAATTTAAAATATAGTAGTACTTTAATTTGAAAAAAAAATAAATAAAAAATTAAAGACTTTTGAGAAAAGAATATGTTAGTTTTTCCTAATATTTCCCCTCATTACACACACAGACACACACACATAGTGTAGGGTTAAAACAGAAACTCATTCCAATTGCAAAAATCATATAAACTCTAAACAAGCCGTTGATCATATGGATTTAATGGTTGAGATTCGATTATGTAATAGATGGCTTCTTTTAAACAATTTCTATAGACAAAATGGCAAAATAGGTCCTTTATGTTTGCACATTTTTTCATTAGACGTCCTTTAGCAAACTTAATGACATAAGATGTATTTCATGTTTCAAATTCCGTTCACTTTACGTCCTTTGGTACTAACCTAGTTAAATTTTTCCGTTAAATACGGTCATGTGCTTTGCACATGAGGACAATGTGGTCATTTTACCCCTTTAAGAACTGTTTGTGTAACTAGACTAAAGATTTGGTCTTTTAAAAAAATATTCATCTCTCTCTCTCTCTCTCTCTCTCTCTCTCTCGATCTTCATCATCATCATCTCCATTTCTTCTTCATATTAACCACCACTCCTCTAACCACCACCTACCCCAACACCACCACCACCACCACCACTTATCACCACCAAATCTGGCCCCACCAGAAAACTCCATCTCTGACAACCATTAAATCCGGCCACCTGACCACCAACATTACCGCTGGCTGACCATGCCACCATCTTCTTTCTTCTCCAAAATTCAAAACCACCACCACCTGTTGCAAACCGCCGCCACCCACCACTCTACCTCTGCCACCATCACCTTCCCCTTCGTATTTCTTCAAACCCAACTTCAACCACCACCTGCCGCCACCACGTCGCCGTCAACCCGGCCCCCTCAATCTTTCCATCAATCACTGAAAACTGCCCACGCCTTTCTCTCCGACTCACTCCATAACAATCGCTAAAACCCCCAAATTTCAATAACCAATTTCCGGATTAGGGTTTCCAAACCCTAAAACGAGGTATTAGAACAAGAAATTGTGGGATCTGGCTATTTGTTTGCTCAGAGTAAAAAAGAGAGAGTGAGTAGACGCGGTACGATATTCAGATAAAATGGAGGCCGGAAATGGGTTGGTGATGGTGATGTGTACATAGAGAGAAATATTTGCAGGTTATATAAATATTTCATCTTATTTTGGTGTCTCCAAGATTCTTGAATAGTTTCTTCATAAAAACTCTTGAGGTAGAATCATCACCAACATCAGTTCTTAACAACCCATTTGAATTTAGACAAAGCCCAGTCAAAGTCAAACCCAGAAAGATCTTTCAAGAAATCAACAACCCATTTGAGAATTTTGAATATGAACATGAACTTGCATCCAAATCTATATATATATATATATATATATATAGAGGAAGAAAGAGAGAATTTGTTATAAATATTTTTCATCTTGACTCAAAGTTTAAGTATCTACATTAATAGTTTCTAAAGAAGTAAAAGACGAATTTACCCTCATATGCTTTGCACATGACTAATTTTAACAAGAAAATTTAACTGGGTTAGTACCAAAGAACGTAAAGTGAACGGAATTTGAAACATGAAATACGTCTTATGCCATTAAGTTTGCTAAAGGACGACTAATGAAAAAACGTGCAAACATAAAGGATCTGTTTTGTCATTTTGTCATTTCTATATTATGTTAAAATATAAATGGGCAATATGTAAAATAACTATTTTTACTTCTCGACCAATCTATTTTCTCTCTCCTAACTTATTCTCTTTCATGCACACTTTTTCTCTCTCATAAGTTGCTTTATATTAGTTTTCTCTCTTTCTTTCCCTCTAATTTGAATTTCGTTTTCTCTTTCTATATCAAAGATTCATTTGTCATTTTTCCTCATTTCTTTCTCTCTTTTCTTCCTTATTTTAAACATCTCATATCAAGATCTATAAAAATGACATTTCCATCATGATATAGAAGAACTAATTAAAAGATCCAGGAACATATATCAGGTAATGAAAACATTTGTAGTTGCTTGGATTTCTGTCAAGGATCAGCATTGGTGGAGCAGTTGTGGCAGTCCGACATCTAGATCTATATGTTAATATTAATCATACGGATCTAACTCTTTAATATCTTAGCTAGATTGTTATTAGTATGTAGTATATATTATCAATAAGTTTAACGTGAAGCTTGAGAGAGAGAGAATACTTTAAATCTTTCAAATAATGTTATTTCTCTTAAAACTTCAACATGTACAAGTGAACAGTGGTTCACTATTTATAGAAGACGATCTAGTTCGCTAACATCCCCTGGCGAACCAGCATCCCCTTTGTTAAATAAGTTAACTTAACGAACCACCCCCTGATTCGTTAACATCCCCTAACGAATCAGGAGGGAATACAATATAATGTCCTAGTTCGCTAACATCCCTAGCGAACTAGACTTAACCTTAACGAACTAGTCTTAGTTCGCTAACATTCCTAGCGAACTAGACTCAAACATAACGAATTATTCTAAATAAACATTAAATATTACATTTAAATATTAAATAAACATTAATGATAATTACAAAGACTCTAGACGCAAAACCAAACAAAGCAAGAACCCCAATCAACATGAACCCTAACTATGAAATCGATACAATTCGTGATTGTTCAACAGCTCCTTATTAGGGCTTTTGATTGTAGACCAATTACGAACAAAACACCACAATTAATTACCTTAAACAACGCTTATATGATGGCTAATTGAGGCGAACCGACGGAGGCAGGTATAGCCACGAACGGCTTAACAAACGATGATGTAAATTCAAATGGTTTGGGGGTTACTGTTGGCGATGCATAGAGGGTTATTCCTGTAGGTTTAATTGAGTTATGTTTATCGTTATAATGTGTATTGATTAACACGACAAGTCCGGTCGTTCTATATAGTAATACGTATCATTAGTGAACTAATTTCCAAATCAAACGAGTCGGTGAAGCCGAATTAGGTAAGATGATCACAACACATAAATCAATTTCCAAGTTAAGGCCGATAATTGAGGTGCAAGTTGATAAACGGGTTGAGGATTGTTGAATGGATACGGGTTACTGAATCAGATACTAATAATAAATAAATAAATACATAACAATTTCATTTAAGCCCCTAGAGATTGAAAGTGGAAGCATAAATAGGTTAAAGTTTGGTTTTGGGTGGTTTTTGCCAAGTTAAGAAAGTTATTTTATTTATAATATATAATTAGTTAAATAATAATGTACAAAAATAATTAAATTACACGAGAAATGCAGTAAAATCTCCCGAGCATCGAAATGGGTCGGGTTTTAATAAAAGTACTATTTTTGAAAAATCCGAGTTGTTACAAACTAAGTGTTCTGATGGTACTGTAGCTTGCTCGAGGTCGAACCGTGCTCGTAGAAGTTCTTGGTGTAAACCTTTAATTTCCAACAAGTGTGCTTGAGATCATCATTAATGAAACCTTGATCAACCCACCAATATACTTGGTTTAAGCTTGGTTAAGTCAAGGGTTTGCTCTGAAACAAACCTTGCTCGACTGAAGAACAACATTGCTTGAATGTTAGTGGAGTTAGATGTCCCTCATGTTGAATAGTCTGACATCAAGTTTTTAGGACCTGAAATCAAGCTAGAGTGGTTTATGAATCAGTCATCAAGGATCTTAGCCAAACGGTGACCAGCTACGTAAGCACTTTGGGCGCAGGTTTCTCGATCGGACTTGACGAATTGTAATAAAGACATCACTATGCTTTTATATATATATACACACACATATATGTATATATAATTGGATTCTAAATCAAGATTCAATGAATTAGAAGCATTCACAGTTTTCAGTTCGTTTATCATCATCTTTTATCCTCATCGCTAGCCTGTTTCCACTTTCCAAGAGGGGGCTAAGAAGGTGTTTCAAGATGGAAAGCATATAAGATTTCTCCATCGCAGCATTGTATCTATCTACTGAAATTTAGTTTGCTCAAACTAAACACTTAGAAGAATTATAGAAGATAACCTTGCTCGATGTCAGATACCTTGCTTGAGTATGTTTTAAGGTTGCTCGAAGTGCCTAGTTTGCTCGTATTCCATACTTAGTATATTTCTTAAGGAGGTTGAGAAGATTCAAATCTTCCATGATCATTTTTTATCCCAACAATCTCCCCATAGATTGGAACAAACTAAGATTCACCAAAACACCTGTAGATTACATACACTTGTCTAAAATACACATTAAATTCTTATAAGCAGTAAATTACAATACTTAAAAGAAAAACTGCATATTCAGAATTCTATCACTAGGACATTACAAATCAAAATACATAACAAAAATTAATCAGCTCATTGGGCTTCTTCTTCTTTAGTTCTTCTATCCATCCTTACAGCTGCAGCCTTTTGCTGAAATATTGAGATCTCTACATGGGATGGATGTTCATTAAGGAGGTACCATCTCATAATGTCATGAAGGTCATCCATGTGGAGATATGCCAGATCAGAATCATCTTTGATAATGCCCAGAGCAACACCCTCACAGTTCTTTAAGCTAAACAATTAGTCTTCTTCTCAAAGTGAATCTCAAATATTCTTCCATTTCATTGCATCTTTGAGTTTGGCCTGCTTATTTGTATTCTCATATTTATTAACTCTTTTATATTGGAATACAGATTAGTGATTCCTTTGTTGACTAGAAAATCTCTCCCTTTTTTTCTGATAGTGAAAGAGACATAGATTTGCTAGCTCTTCTAGCTACTCTCTATTGAACTCTCTGAAATCATCCGTGAATATGATAGTTTTGAGTATACCATTTTTCAATATCACCTTCAGTGTCTTGGTCCTAGAATCAGAGTATAGATTCTTTCGTAGATCAACATTTGATGGTGATATCTGTTTTCTATGAAAGCTGGAACTTGTGGTAGGGATGTTAGCTCTGGATGTAGAAGCCCTTGATGAGTACTGTCTTTGATGTTGGGGCCTTCTTACATGTCCCTTTGATTCAAAATTTTTTATGATTTTGTCCTTGCTCATTATCATCATCATGGACAAACAGTCAACACCTTCTTAGGACACATTTTTATCATTTTTACATAGTCTCCTGTCCATTTGTTCTTGAAAAAGTGATTTCGGTCTTTCACTAACATGCCTCTTGGGACTTGTTTGTCTAGCCGCAAGTCTTTTATGTTCATTCTCTACATCATCAAAATATATCTTCTCTTCTTCAAATAATTCATTCAATTTGATTACCCCAAATTATCAAACACTCCTGTTGGCATACCCTTCTTTAGCGTCACTTGCTTTAAAACATCATTATTTTCTCTGTCTTCCCATGGCTTTAAATTTTTCTTCTTTTCAGTTTCAAATGGCTCTTTCTTCACTTCAGTAACCAAGGAGGGAGTTGCAACTGGTTCTTCACTTTTGGATTGGTTCTTCAACTCCTCCTTGTATTTAGCCAACTGTAACACATATAATTCTTTCTTTTGAGTAGAAGTCAGCATATTTAAATCTCACAACACTCCTTTGGTTTCCATTAACCTTTCAAGTAGATGCTCTTTATCTTTGGATAGAGTTGCTTTATTTTCTTCTGCAATTCTAGCCCTTGCTCTGTCTACAAGTATATATATTTATCTCTCTTCTTTCTCTTTCTCCTTCAACTCTTTGATTTTTCTCTGTTTTGAATGTTCAGCAGTTATCCTTTCATCATCAATAATTTTCATTGTCAAAACTTTGAATTTCTCCTCCACTTCTTTCTTACTCATAGATTCCCCAATGTCCAAGCCATAATCATATTCCACCAAAATTCCAGTTTTCCCTCCATATTTCCTTAGAACACTGGATTTCTTTTCATTTCATCAATGGCTCTTTGTTTATTGGGATCAAGATTCGACAAAGGATAGGTTGGAATCTTCTCATCCTCTTCAGAAAACAGATAAGTATGGAAACTGAGCACACTTAATTCTTCGAGCAAGCCTAAACTTATTCAAGCAAGGCATTTTGCTTCAAGAGAAAGGTGATCTTCTTGAAGTCTTCTAAGTGTTAGTTCGAGCAAACTACACTTCGTCAAGAAAGGTTGTTCTTCAAGTCAAGCAAGGTTTGTGTTTGAGCAAACCCTTGACTAAACCAAGCTAAAACTAAGTATTTTGGTGGATCGAGAAAAGTTTTTTAATAAACGGTGGTCGAAGAAAAACTGAAGGAAGTTATTGAAGAAATTACTCTAAGGACTTCCAACGAGAAATGTTCAACCCCGAGGAAGCTACAGTGTCACCAGCACACATAACTTGTTATAATAAGTTAAAGATAAAAGGGTTGAATGGATCAGTGAAGAACATGTTTGCTCATAGGATATCATCGAGCAAAGTTTGGTAATACATGAAGATTGAAGTCTGGTTAAAGAATATTTTTAAGAAATATATTCGAAGTAAACTTACTCGAAAAACTATTCCAATCACACTTGTAGTTGCAAGGTCTGCTCGACAAGGATAAAAGCTTACAAGCTTACTCGAAGACCTGTTTACACTTGTAATCTTTTGTAATATGTTTGAATATGCTAAGTATCAATCATTAGGGTTTCTAGAAGGTGTCATGTGTGCGTATTTCAGGAAACTTTAGGGCATATTTATGACAACAGACAGAGAGAATATTGTGATTTGATGGCTGACGTTTCCTGAAAAAGAGTATCTTTGTACAGAAAAGATGCCACAAATACAAACATTCCACCAAAAAACCCTAATCGATTTTCATTGTATTATTCACAATATTAATGGAAAGACTTTGAGTTACTTTGTGTGTTTGTTACAATTTTGTTCGTATAGCAACAATTTGAATATTATTGATTCGACCTTTAATGTTCATTGGATCTTCACAAAAGCAGAACTCGTAACCGTCTTGTCAACACACTGTTGTTGGTTACGAGACTGATTGTTGTCTGTGATAGATCGGTCCTGACAAGTGGTATCAGAACTTCGTCTCTGCATTTTTGAATATTTGTTGCTGATTGTGAGTTTTACTGAATATTCTTCTGATTTTGAAGATGAAGAATGACGTAAGCTGATAACTGTTCCATTGATTTGTGACGTCAACTACTCTGTTTTTCATTTTCTCGGATCTACTTATTATTGAGGTTTAAAAGTTCTCTTTTGTTAGTACACGGTTTTGCGTCTCGAGTCTTTGTAATTACCGTTGATGTATTTATCGTTAAATTAATGTAATAATTATTAAGATATTGAGTTTGTTCGTTAAGGAAGTCATCTAGTTCGTTAAGGATGCTTAACGAACTAGACTTAAGTTATGTTCCCTCATGATTCTTTAAGGATGTTTAACGAATCAGCGGGTGATTCGTTATGTTTGTTCATTTAAATGTAATGTAACGAAGTGGGTAGCTAGTTCGTTACGGAATGTGTAACGAACTAGACCCATCTTCTATATATAGTGGTTCTATCCACTGTTAATTTATGTTTTGGAGATTAAGATATCGAATCTCTGCAAAAATCCTCTCCCAAAGCTTCATTAACGTATTCAATCTAATATTATACATACACATATATACAATTAATATTAATATATAACATTAATACATAATCGTTAAAGAGCATCATGAACTAGATCCGTTATAGTTATAGTTTATTAGATCCAAGATCTTATAGACGTTTACAATTGGTATCAGAGCTTTTGGTTTGTTTGATTGCTCTTAATTTGATTGATTAATCATTAATTAAGGACTATTAAGTGTTATTTTGGAATTAATTGGTTTCGGTTAGAGTTTGGATCAAATTCAGTTTGATTTGATTGAGTTATGGATTGATTGGACTGGATTTGTGATTTGGTAAGGTATTTGGACGGATTTGTGGTTTGGAATTGGAATTTGGATTAGTTTGTGTGGTTTTTTGGTTGGATCTGGTTGTGGCCGAAAACAAGGGATTGTTTTGGCTCAATTGGATTCGTGTTAAGTGTGAATTGGTTACGAGAATTGTTGAGTTGGATTTGCGATATTGTTACGAGTATTTTGATAGGTTACATGAATGATTTGGTAAAGTTTTGATATAGTATTACAGATCTGGGTTTTCATTTTATTGTTCTTCATTTGTTCAAAATCTGGAAATTCCAGATGAAGATTTGAAGATCTTCATATGCTTTTGAAGATTCGTTAAAACATTGCTAGTTCGTTAAGTACTGTACACCAGTTCGTTACCTGATTCGCTATACTTTCTCATTCGTGTCTTTCAGTTTGTGAGACACGTGTCCTACTTCGTTAATATTAATCCCAACAACTTTTGCCACGTGGCAATAGTTGCCAGAGTTTGTTACAACCGTTGTAACAACCTGACTCGCTATAGTTGATAGTTATCAACTGTAGCTAATTCGTCATTTAATTCGTTAAGTGATTCGTTAAGGTTTACTTAGTGATTCGTTACTCTGAAATCAGATTCGTTGACTCATTTAATCAAATTAATTCGTTGACCAGTTCGTTAAAACCTTCTAAATTCGTTAACATTTCAGATTCATTAATTCTATTCCTGATTCGTTACCTGGACAACCTTTAATTCGTGAATTGTGATTCGTTAACTACTGTTTACAGTTCGTTAAAATTACTGTTCACAGTTAGTTAAGAAATTTTCAAATTTGACCCTTGAATATTGAGTGTCTTGTCATTTGTCAAAATGGCTGGTATGTATGATTTGGCTTCCCAAAATATGTTAATGCAACAAATGTTGCAACTGGAAACCGAGATTGGTTCACATTCAAAATGTCCACGTTTAATAAATTTTAGCGATTTCGCTAAGTGGGAACCCCGTTTCCATGCTCATCTAGGATCGGTTCACCCCGATTGTTCGTATTGCCTGGATGAGGTATATACTGTTCCTATGATTGGAGATGAGACTATCGGCTTCACACCTAAAGCTATCTCTCAATACTCTCAAGAAGAGAAGAAAGCATTGGAAATTGAAAACAAGCCTACTCTACCCTTACGATGGCTTTACCTGAAAACATCTTTCACCAAGTTGGTAGCATAAAGATTTGTGCTTCATAATTCCAACATAATCGTATTAGGAGTATGGGTAACACGGCTGAAAGCAAGAAGGTAATGCTCAAAGTTTCAATTTAGAAACTTTATCCTACTAAAGGGTGAGACTGTCGAGGAGATGACAACAAGGTTTAATCATTTGATAGCTGAGATGGATAAAATGAAGTTGGAAACTTCTGAAGTTGATAAGATTGATACTATCAAGAGTGCACTCCAAGTTCTTATTCTATGTTTTTAATGGTTTTGAAAGAGAACAATTACTTCAACAATGATCACTTGACAGCATCCAAATTCATGCAAAAGATCTAAGCAAGAGAATACGATCTAAAATGTCAAAATTCTTCATAGGATAATCAAGATCCTGCTTTTTATGGTGGGAGTACGCCCTTGAGTTCAACCATTTCTCCAATCACTGCATTTCTTACACAAAATGCAAGTGAGAATGCGACAACAATCTATAGTGATCTAAGAGCATGTTTTTACACTGTTGGAAATTCGGGTTCACCTGGTGCTTTTGGTGGATCTTGGAATTCATCCACTACGAATCAATTCTCACCATCACCGACTATCAACATGAAGGAAACTGAACAAAACTTTGCTTTCTTGACAGCCTTCATGTCTTCCTATGAAAATTTGGTGAGTAGTAAGATAGGTGCGAGTGATTTGACTGATGAAGACTATGATCAAATTGATCCGGATGACTTAGAGATTATGACTTGAAATGGAACATGGTTGTCACACCCTCAATATTCAACTAACGGGGTTTTACCGTGAGGCAAGTGACATACCAGGATCTAGCCATGTGTCATAACGAACAACCAATTTATAATGGAAAACATTTAAATAATATTGCTCATCATAAATGAGGTAAGTACATTTACAATAAAGTTTTGACATTTGTGTAAGCTTATATTTTAGGAAAACACTTAAAAACACAGAGTGCGTGTCAAGACGCCCAGACGTAACATTTCATTGAAGACTCCCAACATAATTCAATGCTTAGTGGGATCCATGCATCCTAGACTCATTTCAACTTCGCACGTGCACCTTAAACACTGAGAAAGACATGCTAAAGCGGGTCAACACAACGGTTGGTGAGTTCACAGGTTTGAGTTAAAAAACAAGTTTGTTAAACAAACTATTTAGTACGTAAACAGTGTAAGTAGTAAAGCATAGACATTGTACGGATAATGTATGCATTAGTAATACCGCTAGTTAATTAGGCTAGCAATCATGTTATATTAGTGTGTGTTCCATTGTGACCGAGGCTGACTAGTTAGTTTGTTGCCACCCACGGAGTCTAATATAAGACTAGTGTGTTTCTAGTAAATGAGACGCCCAGCGACTCCCTCAACCGAGAGCCCCGAGGGGGTTTGTCAAACCCAGTAGTACTACCTTTCATTACCAAGCCAATGTACAATCGTTAACGGTCCAATATGCATGGGGGACTTTAGTAAAGTTCACAATGTACACGTGAGGTATTAAAAAGTCTACCATTATCCAAAAAAGTTTGTATGTTGCATGCTTTCCCCCAAAAAAAGTATGTAAAAAGTGGAGTAGTGAAACTCACCTCAAATGCGGTTCAAATTGAAATTCAACTGCTTAAGTCAAAGTTGTTCTGGTGCCTAAATCATACAAGCACTATAAGTATCTTCTAAGCGATTCCTAGAACCCTTAGTATCCAAACAATTCCCATGTTTATTTAAAGTTTGACCAAAGTTTGACTTTTTGTTGACTTTGACCAAAGTTTTACTTTTCGTTGACTTTGACCAAAGATTGACTTATTGTTTGACTTTTGACCAAAAGGTCCAAGTTGTTGACCGTTGACTAAAATGTGCAAGTGTCGATGACCGAAGACTAAAAATTGAGTTTTGTTGACCGTTGACCAAAATGTTGACCATTGACCAAAATATTGACCAACGACCCGTTGGTGACTTTTGACCAATAGACTTAGAATGATTACTTGATATTCCTAGTCACAATTTAACAACAATCAAGTAATGTGCACTTAGCCACTTTTCATACAATTCTATGACTAAGTCTAACTTCTACCACTTTTCAACACTTCACAAGTATGACTAACCACTTAGTCAAATAGTTCTAAGCTGACTCATCAAGTCAAAATCCAATTTACCACAATCATTCTATTACAAACTACAATTACTTTTACTAACCAATATGATAATCATCCCTAACAAGTTTTCAATTATCAAAACTAAGTTTTCCAGCCAAACAAAACTTGTAATTAAATTACCAAATAATTCACACATATTCTAACAAGTATTAGGTATAAAATATATTTTTATTATAATTTTCCAGTCACAAAAATATACAGAATATTCACACTCTACAACAACCTAATTTCAGTCTCTATTTTAACACAGCGGTACACAAATATTTGCCAAAAATTTTATATTTGTCCATTTGATGCAAGACCAACTGGGCTAGATTCCAACTTCAAATTATAATATTACAGAAGTGGAATCACACCCATATCTATTTTCAATCTAAATTTATACAATTTAAAACACAGCTCAGAAAATTTCTCTTTCAATCAGGATTGCAACCCGATTTTGTAAATTAATAAAAAGCAGTCAAACAAAGTCCAAAAATTATGATTATTGGCTTTTTGAAAACTAGATTCATTGTACTTAATAATAGTATCAAAAATCAATCAGAAACACCAACGTATCATCAATTTACTCAATCTACAATCTAAAACACATAATCTGTCAACAAGCAGATTCAAACCAAAAGTCTCAGAAATCATGATTCTTATATCCTTATGATCTTTAATCATCAAGGAACATTTTTATACAATAAAATCTCATGTATTTCATTATTTTACTGATCTATAATATAATATTTAGTTACAAAAAGGTTTCTATCCTTTCTTTTATAATAAGACACAAAATTTCTTTTAACGATCAACCTTGATCATCCTTGATTCATTTTTCACAAATCCGATTATTTGGATACTAGGTTTCATGAATCAAAAATCAAAATATACACAAGAATATATACTAATCTATACTTACCTATGCTTGATTCAAAAATCCAATATTCTTTCTTCCAAATTCACCAATTGTTTATGATTTTTGAGAGAGATTTTGAGAAAATAAAATGTGTATATGTGTGTGTGAATTGGACAGCCAACGAGAGAAAAAGAAAAGTTTTAATATTCAATGTTATTTAATCCTCATTACTTACACATTCATTTACACCCTCATTAAGTCATCATCAATTTGATTAAACATTAGATAACTTTATTTTATTTAATTTGTGACATGTTACATTTTATTATAACAATTTCCTAGTAACCATATGTTGTGCACTTCTCTTTTGTTATCAATAACTAGTTACTCTCACTTAGGTCACCAACGTCACGACTAACTCAATGTGTGCATACATGACACTACATGTATAAGAGTTCATTAACTTAGTTAACAAAATTAACTGGTTATACTGACATAGTGTTTAATTAACGGAGTTAACCTGAAAATTCCGGGTGTCACAATGGCGATGATTGTTCCTAAGGTTAAAGGTTTATGCAAAGGACCGGCAAAGATCTTCCAGCTTTAAACAAGAAGTTGGGATTTGATCAACTTAAAGTCAAATGTTTTAATTGCCAGGAATTTGGGCATTTTGCAAAGGAATGTGATAAGTCGAAAAAGGAGTATACTGGTCATCATGGTCAAAATCAAAGTTCTTCTACACCACAAGGTAATGATGCTGAAAAGAAACCGTCTACTTCAGGGTCACAAGAAATGTTAGCTAATGGGACTGATTGGTCACAACGATTACTGTGTAATGACAATCAAGCCAATTTGGTTATGTTCAAGACAAATGATGATTTTCAAGATGCAAGCGGAAGTGAGCTATTGTCTGATAATGACACTGAATCGGATTCTGATGATTCATGTGATAAATTTCCAACCACATTTGCTTGCATGGCTAAGATCAATGAGGTTAGTCCTTCTAAAGTAACCTGTGTTGAATGTGAGACTAACAAGCCTAAGTTAGAGTCGTTAAAGAATCATTATGATAATTTAGTGAGAGAAATTGCTTCACTAAAGGATACTTAACAACAATCTCTTGAATCTCAAATGAGATCTCGAGAGAAGATTGAAGCTTTGTCGACAAGTAACCATGATCTCAAAGCTGAGTTATCTGTTAAAATGACAATCAATGATCAAAAGTTTCAAGAAATTTTGAAACATCATTCAAAGATAACCAAGCTTGAGAATGAAGTTCTTGAGTTAAAGAACAAGTTGGGAAAATTTAGAAACTCTTCCTTTTTGCTAAACGAAGTAATTGAAGTATCTGGCAAGCAAAAAGATTCGAAGAAAGGTATAGGTTTTGTTGAAATTCCACCTTCTTTTCACTATGATTATAAAGTAAATCCTCTTACTAAAAGAGAAGAAGATGTTATTGTGAAAGAACTTCCTCTTACTAAAAGAGAAGAAGATGTTATTGTGAAAGAACTTGTGATTTCAGAAAAGTCTAACCCAGTTAAATCTGAAACTGTTAAAGCCCAACCTATAACTCAAAAACCTCATGTAGAAAGCAACAAAGTCTTTGTTGAAAATATTGATAAAGTGATTATTAAGGATGTATTTGAACCTGAGGTTATACACAAAAACGAGAACATTCCAAGTTCAATTCACATTCTTTGTGAGCCTCATGAATTTGAAAAAGCTGTGTATGGTTTATACAAGCCTCATGTGAAAAAGGAAGAACAAGTGAAAGTTAAACCCGTGAAGGCAAGGAAATCAGAAAAACCAAAAATTCTGATGAGGACTTGATGCGTTTTATCAATCCTACTGTTTCTAAGCCATCATCTGCTCGTGTTTTTAAGTTAAAGGGAATGAACACGATGTTCACTGAAAAAGACATTCCGATTAGTATTATCAAACCTGAACTGATCGAAAGTGTCGTTTACAATGAAACTGACAAGATACAAGATCTTGAACGTCAATATGCTTGTGCCAAAACATCAACCTCATCATACCCATTGATTAAAGCAAAACAATTGTTAAAACATGCTAAAAAGTTTCATTTTGTGAAATCATCTGGAACTGATACATTGCAAAGTTTTTCCAACTGTTCTAAACTTGACTTTTATATGAAAAAAAAGTCTTTATCGTCTGATGATTTGGCCAAGAGTTTCAATAAAATTGTGAGTCATCAACCTTCTGTTGCATCTGTCTTTGCCAAATCTCAACATGATCGTGTGGACATGCGAAGTTGATTTTTGTGTGGACAACAAGGTCATGTGGTGAGAAACTATGGCCAAAAGAAATCTCAGAACCTTCATCCGTTTGTCAAGGACCAATCGAAACCAGTTCCTATGATAAAGGAGATTCTGAAATGACCTGTGTCGGGTGATTATGATACTCACATCATGTTTTCAAATGTGAATCCTTGTAAGGTAATTCATGTGAACGAAAAACATGGTCAAGTGAAACCAAAGTTTGCTCCAACTGAACTTTTCTGCAAGAACGTGAACTCAAATGTCGTTCAAGCTGCTTATCTAAGATGAAAGTCTAAGAAGCCTGTAAATTATTCCCAAGTTGCTGAACAACAGTTGAATACAGTTAAAGTTAATGTTCCAAGAGAAACTCAAAAGGTGCCCAAGACTGAGGCCTGGGCTGCCCTTTTGAACTAATCACTTTTACTTTGTGTGTAGGGTACATCCAAGACCGTGTCTGGTGAAAACTGGATAATGGATAGTGGATGTTCTCGTCATATCACTGGAAATATCGACCACTTAACAAATGTGAGAAATATTCAAGGGGGTTATGTGGCGTTTGCTGGGAATTTTGGGGGCATGATAACACAAGAGGGTGAAGTTTCAAATGGGCACATTACGTTTGAAAAAGTCAATTACTGTGACATGGTGGACCATAACTTATTGAGTGTGTCGCAAATCTATGACAAGAAGTACACCATGGTATTTACTGATAAAGAGTGTCTGATTTTGAAACCGAGATACGTGATTCCCAAGGACATGGTTGTCATGCGATCACCTTGATCAAATGATATTTATGTCTTAAATATGTCTTCTAAAGTATCAACATCTATCAAAACATGTTTTGTCTCAAAAGCTATCGAGAAGGACTCTACTCTATGGCATCGTAGAATGGGTCACATTCATGTTGGAAAGATGAATTATTTAATGGAAAACGACTTAGTTGATGGTGTTTCGTTGAAGAACTTTAAATTATATGATCACTGTGTTGCGTGAAAGAAAGGCAAGTAGAAGAAAAAGTCACATCCATCTAAGTTATTGAATTCCATTGATACTACTCTTGAACGACTTCATATGGATCTTTTTGGTCCTGTGAATCATGTTAGTATCTCTGGAGATTGATACTGTCTTGTAGTTACCGATGATTATTCAAGATACTCATGGGTGTTATTTATGAGTTCAAAAGATCAAACACCTATTCTGGTACAAAACCTAATCACTAAGATCGAATCACTATACAAGCAAAAGGTGAGGAGAATTCGAAGTGATAATGGTACTAAATATAAGATTACTGTATTGGATTTCTTTTGCATTCAAAAGGGAATTCACCGAGAATATAGTGTACCTTATGTAACAGAATAGAACGGTGTTGCTGAAAGGAAGAATAGAAATTTGATTGAAGCTGCTAGAACTATGCTTGCTGATTCTAAGCTTTCCGTCCAATTATGGAATGAGGCGGTGAATACATCTTGTTATACGCTTAATCGGGTTCTAACTGTTAAACGACTCAAGAAGACAAGTTATGAAATTTTCTACAATCGAAAGCCTAACTTAAAGTACTTGGAACCGTTTGGGTGCCCTTGTACGATGATGAAGTAGGATGTTTAAGTTTGAAGAAAAGGGCATTGAGGGTTATTTTTTGGGGTATGCTTCTCCAAAGAAAAAGGTATTTAATCTCACTTTTGGTTGTGTTGAGGAATGGTATCATGTGGACTGTCAAAAGTACACCATACCTCCTCAAGGGAAAGGTCCCGACTAAATGCTTGATTATGACGGCTTATTTAATTCATTTACTCCATCAACTGAGCAACCAGATGAAGACCTGGTTCGTGCATACTTTGAAGATCATTTGGCCATTCCAATATTTCCAAGTTCTAGTGATGTTGAAGCTCCAACTGTTGCTCCAACTGATGATCCATGTGATGCTTCTCCAGCTGCTTTTGATAATGTGTCTACTTCTTCTGATGATAATCAACCTGATGATCAGGTTGTTGATCTTGACAGTGATGTTTCATCTCCTGAGCTTGGAGAACATTACACTTACTTATTTGAAAATGTTGTTGTTCCTGAGAATCCCACTCTTCGGATTCATAATTATCATCCACGGGAAAACATCATTGGAGAATTTGATGTGGGCGTTCAAACACGTCATCAAGTTGCTTCGTCAAGTGAGAATAACGTATTGTGTAGATTTACATTCTTCTGGAATTGTAAATGTTGCTAATTCACTTGATTTCTATCCCAAGTTGAGCCAGCGATGCCTCGTATGGCACTTCAAGATTCTTCTTGGGTAGAAGCCATGCAAGATGAATTACAACAATTTGCACGATTGGGTGTTTGGGATTTAATCGACAAACCCGCTAGAGTCAAGAAAGCTATTCCGACTAAGTGGGTATTTAAATGTAAGAAAGACGATCGTGGTGTGATCATAAGGAACAAGGCATGATTAGTGGTGCAAGGATTTCATCAGTAAGAGGGTATTGACTTCACTGAAGTATATGCTCCGGTTTCAAGATTGGAGTCTATTCGAATCTTTCTAGCGTATGCTGCTTATAAGAGTATCAAGGTCTATCAAATGGATGTTAAAAGTGCTTTTCTCAATGGTGAACTACACGAGGAAGTGTTTGTTTTACAGCCTCATGGCTTTGAAGATCCTGATTATCCGGACTGAGTTTACCGATTAAACAAGGCCCTGTATGGTCTACATCAAGCCCTGAGAGCTTGGTATGGCACGATCGCCGAGCACTGACTGATATCGGCTTCAATCGAGGGACTGTCGACTGCACTTTATTTCATAAGACTGTTGATGATGATCTTCTCCTAGTTCAGATTCATGTCGATGACATTATCTTTGGGTTTACCAACGATACGTTATGTAAGGATTTCGAGAAGTCAATGCAAACAAAGTTCGAAATGAGCTAGATGGGATAGATGAATTTCTTTCTAGGGTTGCAAGTTCACCAGTCTGTGAAAGGAATCTTTATTCACCAAACCAAATATGTGAACGATGTCTTGAGCCGATTCAAGATATCTGCCGGAAAAATCCCTTCAAATCCTCTCCCCGTGGGTCACAATTTATCACCGGATGAATTGGAGGACACCGTTGATCCTACCCTCTATCGTGCTATGATAGGATCTTTAATGTATCTAACGGCTTCTCGCTCCGACATTATGTTTGTTGTTTGTCTTTGTGCTAGGTTTCAAGCAAGTCCACGAGTGACTCACCTAGTTGCGGTCAAGCGAATTCTTTAGTATCTAAGGGGAAATCCTAACATTAGGTTATGGTACCTCAAGGACAATAACTTTGAGCTTAATTCCTTTTCAGACTCGGACTATGGAGGTTGCAGGATCAACTTCTAATCAACTACGGCAGGGTGTCAATTCTTAGGAAACCGGCTTGCTTCCTGGCAGTGTAAGAAGCAGACGACGGTATCTACTTCAACCGCTGAGGCAGAATATGTTGCAGCCTCGAGTTGCTGTTCCCAAGTCTTGTGGATTCAACAACATCTACGCGACTAAGGTTTGAAGTTTCTTACTACTCCTATTTTGATTGATAACTCTGCTGCCATAAGTATCACCAAAAATCCTGTACAACACTCTAAAACGAAACATATCGAAATTCGATATCATTTCATACGGGATTGTTTTGAAAAAAATTTAATCGACCTTGAGAAAGTACATACTGATTTTCAGAAAACCGATCTATTTAACAAAGCCTTTGACAAAACTCGTTTTCAACTTTTTCTTGGTTTAAATGGATTGAAGATCCTTCATGATATCCTGAAACAAGGATAACTATCTTTATTTTCGGTTTACTTTTCTTTAAATTTTATTTTGTTTTGGTTTTTTAGGGGGTGAAAAATAGAATATACAAAAATATTGTGATTTTTGTTTGTTAGATAAAATCCAAATACATTTGAAAATTTTAAAATTACAAAAATATTGTGGTTTTCTTGTTCTTAATGTTTTTCTTTTAAATATTTTGAAAATCCAAAAACATTTTAAAATCTTGAAAAATACAAAAAGATTGTGTTTTCAGTTTGTATTGAAAAATTCAAAAATTCAAAAAGATTGTGAAATTTTGTTTATAAGAAAATTGAAAAGGCAAAAACATTGTGTTTTCTGTATGTATAGAGAAAAACCAAAAAGATTTTTGCATATGTTCGCTGAAAAGTATGTCAATTACTCATATTTGAAGGACATGTACTTGTATATGTTTGGTCCAGATATTTACTCATAAACGTTCAGGATTGCCATTCACCTGATAATGGAAAGTAGTTGGGGCGTTCGTTATGCGTTTTACTTTATTTTCTCGCTGAAAATTATGTCGGTTATTTAAGTTTGTGAAGCATGCTTGTATGTTTTGGTCCTATTATTCACTTTTGGATTGATAGGTTAGCCATTTATTTATAAACTTAATGTAACTGGGGCGATTAAATTCATTTTGTTTTATTCTCCGCAAAATTTTGAGTTTTTGAAGTAAAAAGAGAAAATGATAGTACATTGATTATTTTGACCCCATATCCAGCAAGAAACAAGCTTAAAAGACTGAGTGCTTAATTGCATTGGTGCATTGGTAGGTCTTAAACAAACTGTTAGAGTAAAGTATGTGATATAAACATAAAGAAATGCAAAATTGAAAGAGGTGTTAGTCTCTAGCAAAATTCTCAGTGAGGATGGCAGAAATGTAATAACCTGTCATACTCAAGCCTTATACATGTTTGATTACCCGAAAATAAAATAAAATAAAGCAAATAACAAGCGTTGAGGTTTTGGACACTGTGAGTCTATATGCGGCTTAATCATCTGGGTATTCATATGCATGAATATTTCACTTGCTTTTAGAGCAAACCCAAAGTCATTAAACTTGATCACTGTTATACCTCGTACAATCTGAATTACTGACTTGATCAAAATCCGCTGTTAGCAATACATTTGTTCCTCCCTTGCGCGCGTCTCAATACCATTAAGAAACGGACCCCAGTGATACAGTGTATGTAAGCCGACAGATGGACTTGTGTATATTCACTCATAGTAAAGGAAACTAAATGCATTGCTCATAAATCATTATAAAATTCAAACTTTGATCGGCAATATAATGGTTTAAGTCAAGTTGAGGTGATATGGCAAAAATCATATTAAGCTTGAACCGAGATTAGAGGCTGATAGTTGATATTCTGTGCTTTAAATGAACCATTAATCATATCACAAAAACACTTGAAATTTTGTTATAAGATTTAGGTGGACAACAATATCAATGACCGACTTAACGCCAGTCACAATATCGCTGAAATGAAAAACTGTGATGGAAGGGCAATCTAGTCAATATGATTCTCTGCTCAAACTCACCAAAAATCCAAAAATATGTACTGCTTTTGAAAATTCATACAAAAACACAAAAATATTTTCCTTCTTTATATTTTTATGTTTCGGATATTTTTCTAGTAAATATTTTTCTTTAACAAAAATTCAAAATACCAAAAAGATTTTACTTTTTCATTTTACAAATTATTTATTTTTTTTTAAGTTAAGGGTTTCAAAACGTAAAACATATTAAGGTATTCGATCATCAAGATGTGGGTTCTCGGTGATTCATTTAAGTTAATTGGTTTTATTATTTAATTGATATTTAATTTAATTGATTGAATTCATTTATTGATTTAAGTTAAAATTAAATAATGTAATTCGTTAACTTTGATTTGTTAAAATAACGAATAAAGCCAAAGCCATTTATAACGAATTGAGTTCTAATTCGTTAAGATTAATTCGCTTCTACCACTCTGTAACGAATGGCTATTAATTCGTTAAGATTTTTAAAGTCACTTTGTAATTCGTTATGCCACGTGTTAACTTAAGATAACGAATCACCTGATTTGTTATTTCAAGATTCAAACGAATCAGACGATTCGTTATATTGGAATTCGTACTGTGTCAGTCTATATAGGGACGCGTGAAAACGATTCGTATCACTATTCACTGTCTTCTTCTCAATATAGTACTGTTACTCTGCTCAAAATTTCCAGAATTTTTGACCTTCGCTTTTTGGTGTTTTGTTTATATTTTCGTGTTACTAAGGTATAGACGATCATAACGTGCTAAATATCGTCAAATTTGATGTATGTTTGATAGATTAATTGCTTGATTAAGTTATAGGGTTTTCGAGGTTTTCTAAAACCTTAATTTAACCATTTTACTTCATGTTTTGGAACATCATATTGATGCCATTGTAATCGCAATATGATTCCGAGATCCATTATGATCATTTATTTGGTCTTGTGTTGTTGATTATCTTTGTTTTGATTTCCAATTGCCCCAGTTGATTTTTTAAGTTCTTGGTAATTTTGACCTTGACCAATTGAGTCAAACATTAAGATAAATTGGTCATTCGTTATGCTTAACGAATTGGAACCTATTTATGTCCAATTCGTTACGCAATTCACACGAATCAGGATAACGACTTAATAGTTATACCGAATCAGATTTGCATTCGTTATTTATAACGAATTAGACTTTAATTCGTTAACTTTTAATAGTAATTCGTTAGTCCTAATTCGTTAATCATTTAATTGATAGCGAAGTAGCTGTTTTGTTATAACAAATTGCCATTAGTTATAACGAGTCATATTTTTAAACGAATGACATAATTATTATATTTTTAAATTAAAAGTATTTATAAATTGGTTTAATTGTAATCTTTTAATTATATGTACGTTAATTACCTAAGTATTATGTTTATTATTACTGATTTTATACTATGTATATATAGTATTATGGCAGATAACATGGAACAAGATCCCCTGGTTGCTGATCAACAACAACAGCGAGAACAAGAGTTACCGATGCTTCCGTACGACAAAAAGCATAATATTTGTGCTTTTTTCGGTACGAATTTTTCCGATGAAGATGTATTTTGGGATCTACTAACGTTTATTAGACGTTCGATTATACACTTTGCTGTGACTGCTCGGCCGAAATTTTATCTAAGCATTATATGTCAATTCTGGAATACGGCCAAGTCTGTTGAAGTTGAAAACCATATTGAAGCTACAATCAACCAAATGCCTATCAGTGTTGATGCTGATATGATTCGACGAGTGCTTCGGTTTGGAGATACTATTGATCATCCGTGTGAGTTTGATAAAAGGTTGATCAAGGGTTTGTTTCGTAGAGTATTCTATGGTGGTGACATTGAAGCATCCATGTATAACAAGAATGGATTATGCCCAACGTACAAGTATTTATTTCATGTACTAATCCATTGCTTAGGAGGTCTTAAAGTTGGTTTCGATGAATTCCGTATTATGCTACAATTGGATTTTGTCGCATTGATAGTGAACAAGCCATTCAACTTCTCATAAATGATTTTCCATCACCTTAAGGAACAATGCCTTTCGGTGGTCCAACGAAAGAAGTTTTTAATGTATCCTCGGTTCCTCTAGTTAATTATTGAAGATTTGATTCCCAATTTGGTTATCGATCAAGCCGTTGTGAATGATGTGATGCCGCTTGAGCATATGTCGGCTGATACTGTACGACAGATGAAGATCTATCGGAAGGATACACCTAGGACCAAACGTTTGATTGGTCATCTGGTGAATCCAGATTATGTATGTCCTCCCAATGATCGTTGGATCCATGATGTCTCGGATTCTGAGCGTGAGGAAGGACCATGTGGGAATGAGGGTGATGATCATGATGATGATGGTGGTGATGGTGGTAACGATGGTGCAGGAAATGTTCCTGTTTTACAACCTGCTGAGGTTGAAGCTGCTTTGGCTGGTGCTATAGCTGCTCATTACAAAAGGAAAGGGAAGGAGTTGGTGAAAGAAGGATCGTCTAAGAGTCGAGTGTCGGCTGGTGCTAGCATATCATTTGGAGTTCAACCTCCAAGGCCGTCTATTCCTCAACGTCCGGCGGTGCCGCTTACTACTAGCACCCCAGAGCTTATATTGACGACCACGCTTACGTCGGATCCTAGGCTTGGTATGATTTCTCAATCAATTCTATCAACTATACCAAGACCTACGACTGCTACATTGGTGGTTTCTCCAACACCAATGATGATGCCTCCACCGAATATTTCATTTATGAGGCTCAGTCGTCCTCAAGGTCCAATTCAACCTATTCCTCCTTCGTTTCATGAAATGTCTCAGGATCAGCAGACGAATATGCTTTGGAGCTTAATCCGTCTTTATGAAAATCATATGTCTGCTGATCGCCTGAATCAAGAACGTCTCATGGAGAATCAGAAAAAGCTGTTAAGTTATCTCTCTTTCTGTCAAAAGGATACTAAAGCCCTCCGTGAGATTGTTGAGTCTCAGGGGGTAAAAATAAAAGAGCAATAGGAAATAATTTTGCAACTTACATGCAAAGACGATGAACTTAAGAAGCTCAAAAATGACGAAGAAGATCCAGATGCTTCAGGTACTGGAGGAAGTGAGCCTAAACAAACTCACGGCTCGGATTCTGGTACTGGTACAAGTGCAGCTGGTGATTCAGAAAAACATATCGTTGCTTATCATGATACTACAGATGCCACACCCATTGAGATGATCAAGGCTGATACTGTCATCTTTGTTGACGGTAAGGAGGTGGTTAGAAGCGTAGTGAATGCAGATGAGATTGCTCTGGGACAGGTCGTTGAAAGTTACCTAACACGAGTGCAGATTTTGATCTTGCTTGGTTTGAATGATGACGAGTTAACCGTGTTAGAGGCTGAGGAGGACGTGGAGGTGGAAAATGATGAAGAGATCTTAAATGATCCGAATGTTGAGATGAGTATGGCATTTATTTGTGAGGATGAGGAAATAGAGATCGAGGACATGACTGCTGAGGAATACCCTGATCTATTTCAAAACACTAATGTTGATCAGGGTGCTTCTATATTTTCTGAGGATATGGTCAAAGCAGCAGAAGATCATCTGGAGAAGACCTCCAAGGGCAAGACTGTTGTTGATACAAGATTTTATTCAAAGCTCGATCTGTCTCTTGCTGACATTCAGAGTTGGTTTGCTAGTTGAGACAAGAGAGCTCGGAAGATTATTGATGCACACCGATATGTTGATCATGAATTAAAGGTAGAAGCCATTGCACGCGCCAAAGAAAATCAGATGACTTCTTTCAAGGCCATGTCTAAAGTTCAAGGTGACATTATTTCTTGGCTTTTTGATTCTGAATTTAAAGTACGTATTATCAAATGGGAGAAGGGCGTTCAGTATTATGAAAAGATGTCTGACATCCTCTCATTGCCAAGATGGGATGTACGTACTCTTCCGAATCGTCCGTTTATTAACCATGGTGGGAACCATCAAGCAAGTTGGTTTCACCAACATTTTGCTGTTCGAGGTGAACTGTAACGATTCCGACGAAACCCGGTATACCCTAACCGGTAGACAATAGTTACGTCATATTTAATGTCGGATACATGAATTACCATAGTAACTATACGAGAATTCATGGTTCACTGTACCGATTGTACGTGAATATATAATTCATCGTATTGAATATGCGATCAATCGATCGATAGTTATCGAAACCCGAATGAATCGAGGGTTCAATTAGAGACGATATCTATAATATTTAGTGATGTTATGAAGCATTAATGCTTCGGGATAAGTAAAGTACGGCACAGAAAAAGAATTTTCGATTTAATGGTACGTCGGTACGTTAAACGAAACCTTTAATACCAAACCGAGCAAGAGACAATCGATCAAGCCGAAAAAGATGCGCAATTATTAATAACATGGTATTTTAAGTTAATGGAAGTCATGGTTTAAGTTTTTTAAAGTGGTTTTATATAAATTTAATTTTTAGCCGAAAAACGACCGTTTTAGCCTCGTTTTAAGCCGAATTAGACATTTAACCGAAAAACGAACTGAACCAGATTATCCAAAACATTATCAGGATTCCTGAAATCCAAACATGTGGCCAAGAATGGAGAAGTGGGCCCCACCCCACTCCCCCCAAATTCCGATCGGTCTAGGGGTGTTACCCCATTGCTTCATTTCTTTTTTCTAAACACACATTCAACAATCCATCAATTCTCTCAACAATTTCATCCAAAAACCGAGAGTTCTAGCAAGAAAAACAAGGTAATGATCGAGTTATGCACGTGTTCATCTTCGTTTCTTGAGTTGGTTTGCAAGAAAATGAGGTTTCAATGATGAAAACCGATTCTTGCATGATTAAGTGATGTATACGGGTTATACAAAGGATCTTGGTCCAAGAAAGGAGTTAAACGAATCAAAAACGAATTTTTACGGTTAAATCTTTGTTTTTGAATCATAACCGAAACCATGAAAGAAATGGCTTGATCGTGAGTGTAACTTGCTTGGTATTGTGGTATGTTGATTGTAGGATCTGTATGTAGTGGTAGATAAGGCGGAAAGACGAGTTTGTAGCTTGTAGTGGTGGAAAACGAAAGGTATATTCCGTTATGTTCGGTTTTGGGATATTTGGACAGATTGTGATACGTGTAGAGTTAGGTCATGAAATTTTACAGGGACGTTCTACACATGAAAATAAGAGTTCTGTGAATTTTTGGTAATTTTTGGATAAAGGATGAATATTTGGTGAATTTAATGCTCGGTTTTGGCCAAAAATGGTGAAAAATAGTTAAATATCATGAAAAATTCTGGAAACTTGCAGATAAGCTTTTTATATCATGTATAAGTCACAAACAAAATTTGAGGTCAGTTGGAGAAGTCTAAGTAGGCTTTTCGGTTAAACGAGTTCTAGGGTTTTCTAGCTCGGTTTTAGTGAAAATGGCATGTAAAATGAGATTTTGGTTCTGGAAAAATTACAGGGGACTATGGGGATGGCAGGGGTCATCCAGGAAAAATTTGGGATTTTTCTAAGATCGTTTGGTATTTACGACATATTTAGTGTTAAAATGGTGATTAAAAATAGATAAATAAATTTTAAATATAAAAATAAATTCTGGAAATATTTTTATAAATTTCCCCACTGTCAAAATGTTATTTGTGAAAAATTTCAAGATCCGAGGTTAAACGGATAATTATTTGTGCTAATTATCAAACTTTTAAAGTTAAAACGCGTAAACCGGTGAAGTTCGCTTAAGCGAGCTGACTGGTGTATAAAAACCCTAAAATGGACTATTTTCATATAAATGAGTTAAACAAGTAAAAATGAATCATCCGAAAATAATTCGGATGATTTGAGTAATTTAACCTATTTTAACAGTTTCCGGTACGCCAAAGACGGAAACGGGTCCCGCGGCCAGTCGGGACGTCTAAACCGAGCTATAATTTCACATCTTTAACTAAATTATCAGTCAACCACTATTTTCGAGTCGTGTGTGACCAAACTCATTTTTTTGAAACATAAAAACGGATAACCGTGCTAGGCACGCAAAACGAGAAAAAACGACTAATAGTAATTGTGACCATGGAACTCTAAACGATATCACAATCTGAGTCCGGAGAAGTATTTCGGGTACAGTACTGGGTTAACAGTGTCCCCAGATGTACCAGTTGATACGGTTAAAAGATTATATAAACAATAAGTGTATAATAACGATCGTATGGATCATATTACAGATTGGACGTGTTAATTGATAATGATTGTTGTTACCTGCTTGCATGTGCTAAGGTGAGTTTCACGAGCCCTTTTTTCTGAATTGTTTTTAAATAGTTTCTCGGGACGGAAGCATGTTATTATTGAAATGTTTAAGTACATACTGAACGCATGGATATGCGTGGATTTATAAATATTTGATTGTACGGGAATAGTATGGAATGGGTACAGTACTGGGTTAACAGTGGCCCCAGATGTCCCTAGCAGTGTTTCTGGGTTAACTTTGCCCCCGGAATGAGTACAGTACTGGGTTAACCGTGTCCCCAGACAGAGGTTTCGCTTGTGGGCTCAGCATAATTACATAGTGTTTCCGGGTTAACTTTGCCCCCGGAATGAGTACAGTACTGGGTTAACCGTGTCCCCAGATGTCCCTAGAAGTGTTTCTGGGTTAACGTTTCCCCCGGAATGGATACAGTACTGGGTTAACAGTGTTCCCAGATAATATTATATTATGATATTGATTTTATCAAGGTTTACTCAAATTGTGAAACTCACCAACTATTCGTAGTTGACCCGTTTTATCACATGCTTTTCAGGTACAATTAAGATGAAGTGATTGCTTACGTGCTAAGTGCTTGATGCGTGTAAGATTTGCGTGCAGGGTGTTAGGAAACATTATAACAAATAGAATTGTGTATCGTATTGTATGATGTGTGTATCACCTAGACGGTAATGAAATACAAGATAATGTAATTTGAAGTATATTAATGTATTCAGTTTTCTTTATAAACAATGTGGTTGATATCAGAGGTGTCTGTCGCACCCCGTTTACGTTTCCGCTGCGGTTGCGGGGTGTTACAGAACTTGGTATCAGAGCCATTAGTTATAAAGAATTAGGATGTCTTTAAAAGATACCTAAAATATAACCAGTGGCTCAAGTATTATAGGATCGGAATATCAACTAATAATTTATAGTGACGAGGTCTGGATGAACTTGGATGGACAAGTGAGTTGTTATGGTCCGGAACATAATAACAGACTCGTCCGCACGAGGGAATTCAGGGGAAGTCACGGGGTACACTAATAGGTAAAAATGGCAACATATGTGTAAAGTATATAATATTATTTATGTGTGCTAATGTGTGTATATATATACGTGCATATATTGTGGGTACATGTATTGAGAAATGAGACCCGGATAAGGAACCGGGGGATGAAATAATAAAAGTACCGAGGATGCTGAAATTTCTAGAGCATCAGTTGATAATGAGTTTGACTTATTGGGCCATAGTTATGATAGTACCAAGTTAGATCTCCCGTTTGACATTGACCAGAAATATCTAGTAACCGTCACTCCCAACCAAAATTGATAAATCCCTTACCCTACCAACACCGGTACCGTATATCCTAATAACCCCCCTATGTTCACCCGAACCGCCAACCCTCACGTACGGACGGACCTGTACCTGAACCCATTCTTGTTCCATTAAAATAAAAAATAAAATAATAATAATAAAATGGATAATAAATCAGCAGATAAAAATAATATATAGATATATATATATGTATTGCTCACTCTCAAACATATGAGTCATACCTCCTCCAGATCGAGAATTACTGATTTTAGCAAACCTAGAACGCCTGAGGACATTGACTGAGCAAGTGATAGAGTTTCCCATAATAGTAATTGATAATATTTGAAGGCAACATGGGTAGCGCGATTACCTTGAACCTTGCAACTCCCTATATTATCCTTACATCTGCAAGACGCCTATACCCATATGTACTCGAATAGAATGATTACCCATACACAAAGAGGTGTTGGAATCATTGTAGCATAGTTGGTTGTTCGTTCGTAGGTGGTATACCGTGTATGCCGGATATACAAATGGACACGGATATTATAACTCCGTGGTACGTAATCGTTTGGTGCTCACGGTGAGCATGTATCGGTTATGCTGACATGCAGAAGGATATTGAAATCAAGTATATTAAACGTTGATCTTTGTTGAGAAAGATTTATATGTCGGTTGGTGACAAGGGTTATGAAACATATTTAAACGTTAACCGACGTCAGGTTAAGTCCATATGTTATTATACTTGTGGGACATATATACTAGATACTGGTGTGTGTAATATGTATGATAATATTCGGTGTGTATGTATACCTGCTGTTATGATTGAACTGGTAACGAGTTATACGGTGAGATTAGTATTGATTACTGCGTACGGGATGAGTACGGCAGAATGACATAAAAAGAGTAACTCCAATGATGGAGATTGATATGATTCTGTTGATTGCTCAAAGATAGCAGATGATGATACAGAATGTCGTATCACAGATCACTGCTAGTGTTGATGCAAATGTGATCGCAGACTTATAGATCGAGCAATCACATGATTATGAATATTTCAATTCTTAGTGTTATTACTAAGAGTGTTAATGTCCCACCGAATACTATTATGACTACCAGTATTAGTTATAAACTAAACGTGAATAGTAGTCGTAATGAATTAGATCCGGTATGAAGGATATGTTTGTTGACTGTGTTAAGGAAATTATTAATAGTTTACTGATGGTAAAGGGAGGAATAGATTAACGAGTGGATAGAAAAGATCGAAATGGTTAAGGATATTGGTAAGAGTCTAGAACATTGTGTAGTGAAATATGCTACAGATATGTTGGTAGATTATGTTGTATCGTGATGGAACACGATGGTACAAAATTATAGTTAGAAAATTATTACTCAGATGATATGGTCGGGATTTAAAATTCTTGTGCTAGAGCACTTTTATTCGAATAATTAAGTTCAGAGACTGGAAACTGAGCTATGGAAGATAGAAATGTTGTGTGCTGATCACTTAGAACGCGCTAATCGTTTAAAGGAATTGTCATGTCTGGTAACATGACTAATTACTCCTGAAACTAAGCAAAGTGAGCGCTATATTGGGGACTAACTCCATCGATAAGGAGTATAGTCAATCCTGTAAAATATACAACCTTTGGAAGGGTTGTGTCACAAGCCAGCATTGATATATTTGACGCTATGGGAAGTGGACTGGAAGGACGTTAGGTGAGACGTCGAGTGTTAAAGAAGAGAAATGATAAAGGTATAGTGCAAGATAGACTTTTGAATAAGTAGGTATGTACTACAACCCAGAATCATACTAAAGACTAGTTCTTGTGTGAAACATGAACCGCATGAAGGGTCCTTCCCTAAATGTGGAAAATATATGGTTATCGGCAGGAAGAAGAATGTCGAGTGATAGTGGGCCACAGGTGTGGTAAAGATGGACGTAATGCCCCAATTGTAGAACCAATTGAAGCCATGTGAACCGGCAACCCCAACCCATTCGTGTACAACCACTCCGAACTCAACAACTTCAATAACAGTCCATCCAAAGAAATCAAATTATGCCAAACAATTGTACTTGCTATGAATGTGGCAGTACATAACGTTTCAAGAGAAATTGCCCAAAGTTGAACCAAGGTGTCGTTGGAAGATGAACCTCATGACAAGCATCAACCTCTAATCAAGCAAGGAGCCACGCTTTTGTGAGTAATCCGAATAAAGCACGTCATGATCTAAAGGTGGTACTTAGTATGTGGTAGTTTTAAATCAATAGGCTTCAGTGATATTATTACGGTCGTCGATAGAAGTTAGTTCCTGTTAACCTCCTATCATTTGGAAAGATACCGGTTAGTGAAACTATAGAACCCTATAATGTAGAATCGCTAACGGTGAATCCCTAATGGTTAACTAAATTGTTCGGAATTTCCCTATTATTCTGAACGATTAATCCTTTCCTTATTGTCCTACGACCAGTAAAGTTAAGAAGTTTTGACGTAATAGTTAACATGGATTGACTAACTCAACATGAAGCTGAAATCAAATATGAACAGAAGATGATTAGAAGCTCTCATTCGGACGATGAAGCGATTAGATACAGAGAAAAGTGTACGGTACTATGTTACCACTCTAATCTCATCTTGAGATGTTATAATATTTACGACAAGAAGACGTGGTGTATTTAACAAACGCGATTGCCAAAGTATTTAAAAGAAAACATATAAAAGATGTTTCGGTGATACTTAAATATCCAGAAGTTTTCCCAGAAGAACTTCCTGGATTACCGCCAACCCGACAGGTCGAATTCAGAATCGATTTAATACCTCAAGCTGGCCCTGTTGCTAAAGCATCTTACCGACTTGCGCCAACTGAAATGCAAGAATTATTGGATAAAGGTTTTATACGACCTAGTTGGTCACCATGGGGTGCACCAGTGATATTTGGGAAATGAAGGACGGAAGTGTTAGGATATGTACTGATTAGGGAGAATTGAATAAAGTGACGATCAAGAATAGGTATTCACTTTTTCGAAGTAAACGATCTGTTTAACCAACTGCAAAGGGCGATTTATTTTTAGAAAATTGATCTTAGATATAGTTATCACCAAATGAAAAATCCAAGAAGAGGACGTTGCAACAACAGCGTTTCGGACTCGTTACGGTCATTATGAATTCTTAGTTATGCCTTTCGGGCTAACAAATGCGCCGGCAGTGTTCATGGACCTCATGAACCGAGTCTATAAACTTTATTTTGACAAATTTGTCTTAGCAGGCATTGATGATACTTTGATATATTTGCAACGTAAAGAAGAGCACGAACGACGGTTAAGGAAAATTGTGGAAGTGTTAAAGCAAGAGGAGCTATACGCGAAGTTTTCGAAATGTGATTTTGAATAAAGAAGGCATAATCCCTTGGACATGTTGTAAAGCAACAAGGATTTCACAAAGATCCAAATAAGATAGAAACCATTAAAATTGTGCCAAGCGCCGATTTTAAGTCTCCCCGATGGAGACGATGGTTTTGTCGCGTATTGTGACGCATCGCGTAAAGGGTTAGGATGCGTGTTGGCGCAGTGTAATAAGGTTATAGCCTATGCTTCCCGACAGTTAAAAGTACACGAGAAAAATTACACTACTCACGACTTAGAACTGGGAGCGGTTATCTTCGCACTTAAAATCTGGAGACATGATCTCTACGGTACGAAGTGCACCATCTTCACCAATCATAAAAGTTTTCAGCACATATTTGATCAGAAGGAACTGAATATGAGGCAACGAAGATGGGTCGAGTTGTTAAGCGATTATGACTGTGACATCCGTTATCACCCCGGCAAGGCTAACATCGTAGCCGATGCCTTGAGTAGGAAAGATCGGGTTAAGCCATTGCGAGTGCGAGCACTGGGGATGATAGTCCAGTCGAAACTTTCGGACCTGATTCGAGTCGCTCAACGTGAGGCGTTGAAAGAGAAATAATTGGAAAAGGAGGGACTTTACGGCAATGAGAAGAATTTCGAACAGCGCGTGGGAGAAATTCTCTACTTCAAAAAAATCGGGTTTGGATCCCGACCCTCCATGACCTTCGTGAATTAATCTTGGACGAAGCGCATCGATCGAAATATTCCATACATCCGGGATCGGATTAGACTATTGATGATACGAATATCTGAAAAGATTTTGTTAATGACCGAGTTTGGAGAAATATATGGTTACGTATGTTGGTGAAAATTTAAGTTATGCAAGAGATAAGGCTGCTTACCGAAAACCCTTGGGAACGCCACAACGACAGAAAATTCGCCAATGATAGTGGGAATAAATTGCATTGGATTTCGGGACGCAAATTCCCAAGATATATCAAAGGCATGAGGAAAATTGGGTAATCGCGGATCGATTAACCAATCCTCGCATTTCATTCCAATCTATGACGATTACCACAATGAATTCTCGCCCAAATTCCTGATGGGGAAATGGTATTTCGTCGTGGAGTACCATTTTCAATGATCTCAGATCGAAATAGTCATCCTACTTCCATTATTGGAAGGAGGGGAAGGAAGCATCGAGAGCTTGAAGCTTTCTATGGGTGAAGTAGTTATCACCAATTTGTTAAATTGAAAATGGGTGTCGATCAAGCCATAAGATTTGAATTGATTCGAGAAACAACCAATCGGATTTATAATATTTAAGATAAGTTGAAAGCAGCGCGAGATTGGCAAAGGATTTATGCCAACCTTCAAAGGAAACCATTGTCACTGGAAAGAGGTGACAAGGCATTTTTTTAGGGCATCACCTTCGAGAGGTGATATGAGGTTTGGCAAAACCGAAAATAGCTCCTTAATATATTGGACCTCATGAGACTATCTCCATGATTGGTCATTTAGTTTATCGATTAAAGTACGGCAGGGGCTAAGTACTATACATGATGTTTTGCCATGTATACGGATTGAAAAGTACCTAAGCAATGAGGCAACGAGAGTACTAGTAATGGAGGTACTCATAGAAGATATACTTGATATCATAAATAATTCCGTAGAGATAGTAGACGGGAAAGCTAAACAGTTTGGACATACCAAGCTTTATTGATTAAGATTAAGTGGAATTCACAGCGAGGACCAGATTATACCTGGTAACGCGAGGGTGAATTCTGAAGGAAAAACCCCCACATTTCTCTCGGAAAGGGACAGTGAGCGTGTAAAATTTCGAGGATGAAATTTCTTAACGGGGGGAGAATGTAACGATTCCGACGAAACCCGGTATACCCTAACCGGTAGACAATAGTTACGTCATATTTAATGTCGGATACATGAATTACCATAGTAACTATACGAGAATTCATGGTTCACTGTACCGATTGTACGTGAATATATAATTCATCGTATTGAATATGCGATCAATCGACCGATAGTTATCGAAACCCGAATGAATCGAGGGTTCAATTATAGACGATATCTATAATATTTAGTGATGTTACGAAGCATTAATGCTTCGGGATAAGTAAAGTACGGCACAGAAAAAGAATTTTCGATTTAATGGTACGTCGGTACGTTAAACGAAACTTTTAATACCAAACCGAGCAAGAGACAATCGATCAAGCCGAAAAAGATGCGCAATTATTAATAACATGGTATTTTAAGTTAATGGAAGTCATGGTTTAAGTTTTTTAAAGTGGTTTTATATAAATTTCATTTTTAGCCGAAAAACGACCGTTTTAGCCTCGTTTTTAGCCGAATTAGACATTTAACCAAAAAACGAACTGAACCAGATTATCCAAAACATTATCTGGATTCCTGAAATCCAAACATGTGGCCAAGAATGGAGAAGTGGGCCCCACCCCACTCCCCCCAAATTCCGATCGGTCTAGGGGTGTTACCCCATTGCTTCATTTCTTTTTTCTAAACACACATTCAACAATCCATCAATTCTCTCAACAATTTCATCCAAAAACCGAGAGTTCTAGCAAGAAAAACAAGGTAATGATCGAGTTATGCACGTGTTCATCTTCGTTTCTTGAGTTGGTTTGCAAGAAAATGAGGTTTCAATGATGAAAACCGTTTCTTGCATGATTAAGTGATGTATACGGGTTATACAAAGGATCTTGGTCCAAGAAAGGAGTTAAACGAATCAAAAACGAATTTTTACGGTTAAATATTTGTTTTTGAATCATAACCGAAACCATGAAAGAAATGGCTTGATCGTGAGTGTAACTTGCTTGGTATTGTGGTATATTGATTGTAGGATCTGTATGTAGTGGTAGATAAGGCGGAAAGACGAGTTTGTAGCTTGTAGTGGCGGAAAACGAAAGGTATATTCGGTTATGTTCGGTTTTGGGATATTTGGACAGATTGTGATACGTGTAGAGTTAGGTCATGAAATTTTACATGGATGTTCTACACATGAAAAGAAGAGTTCTGTGAAGTTTTGGTAATTTTTGGATAAAGGAAGAATATTTGGTGAATTTAATGCTCGGTTTTAGCCAAAAATGGTGAAAAATAGTTAAATATCATGAAAAATTCTGGAAAATTGCAGATAAGCTTTTTATATCATTTATAAGTCACACACAAAATTTTAGGTCAGTTGGAGAAGTCTAAGTAGGCTTTTCGGTTAAACGAGTTCTAGGGTTTTCTAGCTCGGTTTTAGTGAAAATGGCATGTAAAATGAGATTTTGGTTCTGGAAAAATTACAAGGGACTATGGGGATGGCAGGGGTCATCCAGGAAAAATTTGGGATTTTTCTAAGATCGTTTGGTATTTACGACATATTTAGTGTTTAAATGGTGTTTAAAAATAGATAAATAAATTTTAAATATAAAAATAAATTCTGGAAATATTTTTATAAATTTCCCCACTGTCAAAATGTTATTTGTGCAAAATTTCAAGATCCGAGGTTAAACGGATAATTATTTGTGCTAATTATCAAACTTTTAAAGTTAAAACGCGTAAACCGGTGAAGTTCGCTTAAGCGAGCTGACTGGTGTATAAAAACCCTAAAATGGACTATTTTCATATAAATGAGTTAAACAAGTAAAAATGAATCATCCGAAAATAATTCGGATGATTTGAGTAATTTAACCTATTTTAACAGTTTCCGGTACGCCAAAGACGGAAACGGGTCCCGCGGCCAGTCGGGACGTCTAAACCGAGCTATAATTTCACATCTTTAACTAAATTATCAGTCAACCACTATTTTCGAGTCGTGTGTGACCAAACTCATTTTTTTGAAACATAAAAACGGATAACCGTGCTAGGCATGCAAAACGAGAAAAAACGACTAATAGTAATTGTGACCATGGAACTCTAAACGATATCACAATATGAGTCCGGAGAAGTATTTCGGGTACAGTACTGGGTTAACAGTGTCCCCAGATATACCAGTTGATACGGTTAAAAGAATATATAAACAATAAGTGTATAATAACGATCGTAGGGATCATATTACAGATTGGATGTGTTAATTGATAATGATTGTTGTTACCTGCTTGCATGTGCTAAGGTGAGTTTCACGAGCCCTTTTTTTTCTGAATTGTTTTTAAATAGTTTCTCGGGGCGGAAGCATGTTATTATTGAAATGTTTAAGTACATACTGAACGCATGGATTTGCGTGGATTTATAAATATTTGATTGTACGGGAATAGTATGGAATGGGTACAGTACTGGGTTAACAGTGGCCCCAGATGTCCCTAGCAGTGTTTCTGGGTTAACTTTGCCCCGGAATGAGTACAGTACTGGGTTAACCGTGTCCCCAGACAGAGGTTTCGCTTGTGGGCTCAGCATAATTACATAGTGTTTCCGGGTTAACTTTGCCCCCGGAATGAGTACAGTACTGGGTTAACCGTGTCCCCAGATGTCCCTAGAAGTGTTTCTGGGTTAACGTTGCCCCCGGAATAGATACAGTACTGGGTTAACAGTGTCCCCAGATAATATTATATTATGATATTGATTTTATCAAGGTTTACTCAAATTGTGAAACTCACCAACTATTCGTAGTTGACCCGTTTTCTCACATGCTTTTCTGGTACAATTAAGATGAAGTGATTGCTTACGTGCTAAGTGCTTGATGCGTGTAAGATTTGCGTGCAGGGTGTTAGGAAACATTATAACAAATAGAATTGTGTATCGTATTGTATGATGTGTGTATCACCTAGACGGTAATGAAATACAAGATAATGTAATTTGAAGTATATTAATGTATTCAGTTTTCTTTATAAACAATGTGGTTGATATCAGAGGTGTCTGTCGCACCCCGTTTACGTTTCCGCTGCGGTTGCGGGGTGTTACATGAACTACGGGTTTAAATTTTTTATGCCAAAAATTCCAATCCGCAAGCGTATCGATGAGATCGATCCAAGGACAAGTTGGAGAAAGTTGGTTCTTAAGGTAAAACCGCCAAAGACCATGAAGCGTGTACCGAAAAAGACGCTGAATCAACACATGTATTTATCTTTCAATTGCTGGTACTACGACAACAAGACTGGCGAGGACGTTATTGTGTTGGGTAAAGGCTTAAAGACCGAGTTGATAAAGATCAGCGATCTGATGTGGCTCGTAAACTTGACAGAGACCGGCAATGACGTTCTGTTCAAGAATAAGATATTGATTGAGCGTCGTGAAGACTATGACCGAGCAATGCTGTAACACCCCGTAACCGCAGCGGAAACGTAAACGGGATGCAACAGACACATCTGATATCAACAGCATTGCTTATGAAGAAAACACCACTACATTAATTTACATTATATTACATTGTTCCGAGTTTAGTTCCCGTCTAGGCGATAGCACATAAGTTTTACCAACATTACATTATCATATTTAATACAAAATGATAACTAAACTTCCACAAATAGCACGCATCATCAAGCATGTAGCACTTACTCCAGTTTGGGAGTACCTAGAAAGCATGTAAAGAAAACGGGTCAACTACGAATAGTTGGTGAGTTTCACTAATTTAAATAAACAGTGATAAATCATTATGATAATCATATATTAGAGACATCTGGGGACACTGTTAACCCAGTACTGTACCCATTCCGGGGGCAATGTTAACCCAGAAACACTTCTAGAGACATCTGGGGACACTGTTAACCCAGTACTGTACCCATTCCGGGGGCAATGTTAACCCAGAAACACTTCCAGGGACATCTGGGGACACAGTTAACCCAGTAATGTACCCATTACATACGATTCCCGTACAATCAAATATTTATAAATACACGCAAATCCATGCGTTCGGTATGTACTTAAACATTTTATTAGTAACATGCTTCCGCCCCGGGGAAATATTTGAAAACAATTCAGAAAAAGGGGCTCGTGAAACTCACCTTATCGTAAGCAATTAAGTCACACAATACTCCAGCTACTAGTCCAAATCTGTAATACGATCCCTAAGTTCGTTACTATACAATCACTTTTAACATAACTTTAGCCGTGTTAACCGGTACATCTGGGGACACAGTTAACCCAGTACTGTACCCGTTCTGGGGGCAATGTTAACCCAGAAACACTTCTCCGGACTCAGATTGTGATATCATTTAGAGTTCACTAGTCAGATTTACTATTAGTCATTTTTCCCGTTTTGCGTGCATAGCACGGTTATCCATTTTTATGTTTCAAAAATGAGTTTGGTCACACACGACCCGAAAATAGTTGTTAATTGATAATTTAATTAAAGTTGTGAAATTAGGGCTCGGTTTAGACGCCCCGATTGGCCGCGGGACCCGTTTCCGTTTTTAGCGTACCGGAAACTGTTAAAAATTACTCAAATCATCCGAATTATTTTCGGCTGATTTATTTACTTGATTAACTCAATTATATGAAAATAGTTCAATTTTAGGGTTTTTATACATCAGTCAGCTCGCTTATGCGAACTTTACCGGTTTACGCGTTTTAAGCTTTAAAAGTTTGTTTTAGCACAAATACTTATCCGTTTAGTCTCGGATCTTGAAATTTTGCACAAATCACTTTTTGACAGTGGGGAATTTTATAAAAATATTTCCAGAATTAATTTTATATTTAAAATTTATTTATCTATTTTTAAACACCATTTAAACACTAAATATGTCGTAAATACCAAACGATCTTAGAAAAATCCCAAATTTTTCCTGGATGACCCCTGCCATCTCCATAGTCCCCTGTAATTTTTCCAGAACCAAAATCCCTAATTAAATGCCATTTTCACTAAAACCGAGCTAGAAAACCCTAGAACTCGTTTAACCGAAAAGCCTACTTAGACTTCTCCAAATGACCCCAAATTTTGTTTGTGTCTTATACATGTTATAAAAAGCTTATCTAAAATTCTCCAGAAATTTTCATGACATTTAACTATTTTTCACCATTTTTGGCCAAAACCGAGCATTAAATTCACCAAATATTCATCCTTTGTCCAAAACTTACCAAAAATTCACAGAACTCATATTTTCATATATCTAATACCTCTGTAAAATTTGATGACCTAACTCTACACGTATCACAATCTGTCCAAAAATACAAACATCACACAAAACTGAACTACCTTGTGTTTCTAGCTTCAAACCGCAAGAATCTCGCTTTCTAGCCTTTGTTAGCAACTAGATACAACACCTACAAGCACAATAACACCACACCAAGCAAGTTACACCCACAACCAAGCCATTTCTTTCATGGTTTCGGTTATGCTTTAAAAACAAAGATTTAACCGTAAAAATTCGTTTTTGGTTCGTTTAACTCCTTTCTTGGACCAAGATCCCTTGTATAACCCGTATACATCACTTGATCATGCAAGAATCGGTTCCATCTCGGGTTTTCACCCTTTTTCACTTGGAAACCTCCTTTTCTTGCAAACAAACTCAAGAAACGAACATAAACACGTACATAACACGATCTTTACCTTGGTTTTTCTTGCTAGGGTCTCGGGTTTTGGTTCAAGAACTTGAGAGAAAATGAATATTGATGGTTTGTGTTTGTAAAAAAAAAAGAAAATGAAATGGGATGTGGACATTAAGTCCGATCGGAAGTCAAGGAGGGTGGGGTGGGACCCACCTCTCCATTTTCAACCACATATTTGGATTCTCGAAATCCGGATAATGTTTTGGATAATCTGGTTCAGTTCGTTTTTCGGTTAAACGTTTAATTCGGCTTAAAACGAGGCTAAAACGGTCGTTTTTTCGGCTTAAAAATGAAATTTATATAAAACCGATTTAAAAACTTAAACCATGACATTTATTAACTTAAAACATCATAGTATTAATAATTGTGCATCTTTTTCGGCTTGATCGATCGTCTCTTGCTTGGTTTTGTATTAAAGGTTTCGTTTAACGTACCGACGTATCATTAAATCGAAATCCTTTTTCTGTGCTTTAATTCACTTATCCCGAAGCTTTAATACTTCGTAAACATCACTAAATATTATATTTTTCGTCTATAATGCAATCCCCGATCGTTCGGAGCTTCAATAACCGTTAATCGGTTAATCGTATTTCCAATACGATTAACTGCATAATCGAGTATAATTCGTACTATGAATCATACATACTCGTATAAACGCATCATAATTCACATATTCATTATTAAATAACACATAAATAGTATATACCGGTTAGGGTATACCTGATTTTGCCGGAATCGTTACAAATTTCAACGCGTTGTTCGTGTGTGTCATGAGCATGGTATTCACAGCTGCAGAGATTGGCAGACGAGACCCTTCAAGTAATTTAAAGACAAAGAGCTCAAGACGAGGGGTGTCTGTTAGTACACGGTTTTGCATCTCGAGTCTTTGTAATTATCGTTGATGTATTTATCGTTTAATTAATGTAATAATTATTAAGATATTGAGTTAGTTCGTTAAGGAAGTCATCTAGTTCATTAAGGATGTTTAACGAACTAGACTTAAGTTATGTTCCCTCCTGAGTCGTTAAGGATGTTTAACGAATCAGGGGGTGATTCGTTATGTTTGTTCATTTAAATGTAATGTAACGAAGTGGGCAGCTAGTTCGTTATGGAATATGTAACAAACTAGACACATCTTCAATATATAGTGGTTCTATCCACTGTTAACTTAAGTTTTGGAGATTAAGATATCGAACCTCTGCCAAAATCCTCTCTCAAAGCTTCATTAACGTATTCAATCTAATATTATACATACACATATATACAATTAATACTAATATATAACATTAATACATTATCGTTAAAGAGCATCATGAACTAGATCCGTTATAGTTATAGTTTATTAGATCCAAGATCTTATAGGCGTTTACATCTTTTCTCATATTTACATTGATTACTTTCCTTTTGTTTCTAGATCTTGATCTTATCCATCCAGATTTATCATATCTGAGGATTTTATCTACAGATCTGGTTGTTTTCTAAAGTTTGTTAAGTTTTAAGTAATTTTTCATTTCTAAAACCTTTTAAAACACCAAAAACATGTTTGGAGTAATGGATGAGCAAGAAGTGTCAACTAACAAAATACTGAGATTGTTAAGAGAGGAAAATTACATTAAGTGGAAGCATCTATTTGAAGCAGTTGTGTGCTATAACGATGTTGACATGTGGAACTTAATTAAAGATGATAGGGCACTGTCTATGCTAAAAATTGTTCTGTCTTGGGAGATCTTGACTAGTGTGGCTCATCATAATTTTTCAAAAGCTATGCTTGATGCCATAGTAGAGATGTTTGAAGGAAATACTGAGCTTAAAGACATCAAGAAAGATAGATTGAAGCAACAACTAGATAGATTCAAGCTCAAGGAAGGAGAGAGGTTGAAATCTGTTTTGCAAAGGTTTGTTTCCATTGTCAATGAAATCACTGACCTTTCAATAACAAATTTTGATCTAAACAAGTAGTTATTGTCATCTTTGTCTGGAGAATTGTACACTGCAAGAAAGTTCATAAAGGAAAAGGCTAATTTCCCAACCTTCAGCCTTGATGATGTTTTCTGCTTTTTGCAAGCTGTTGAGCATGAAATGATTGAGAATCATATGATCAAGGAAGATAAACCAAGCTTCCAAGTGGCAAGTGCTTTTATTTCACCTATGGGGAACCTATCAACAAAGAAGCAACAACAAGTCCCTATAATTGAAGAACCAACTGGGTTTATTGCTGAAACTCCAAGGGTTTTTGTTGCTGGTCATTCTAGCAATCAAAGTGGACAGTCAAGATTCAATGTTCAATTGATGGATGATAGTGATACATCATCAATGGCTAGTGGACATGCTCCCTATGTTGCTGGAAATGTCAATCATGGAAATGACTATCAAGCTATCTTCTCAATGTTCACTGATTCTTACAGTGCATTTGTGGCCAATAATTTAATTCACACAAGTGTAGTGCAAGAAGATCTTGACCAAATTGATGCTGATGATTTGGAAGACATGAATCTGAAATGGCAAGCTACCATGTTGAATGTGAGGAGTAAAAGACTGTACAATAGAACTGGAAGATCTTTGGTTTCTAGACCAAATAACAAAATTGGTTTTGACAAGTCCAAAGTAATTTGCTATAACTGTAAACTACGAGGACATTTCGTAAGAGAATGCAACCAGCCAAGACACTTCCAAAACAACAACCAACAAAGAAACCAGTTTCAATTTGTAAGTCCCGAATCTAGATCACTACAATATGATATCAAACAACACACGTCAAATATGCGGAATCTAGTTAACGTGGTGATTCAAGAACAAGGATAAACAGTATGAATATAATAAACACGAAGTAATACTCCAAATGCACACTATTATATTATTAAACCGTCTGGTACATGAGATTACACGTATTGCTCTCTAGATGGTGGCTCTCAAAGTGTTCAACTTCTCTCAATGTGAACAACTGATTCAATACTTCTATGAACTCAACTAGCAACCCTAAACCCTATACATGTATTCTCTGTATATAGGGAAGCTAACAATCAGGCCAAAAGTAAAGCCCAAAGCCCACCGAGATCCCTTAGTGATCTCGGTTTACATACATAGCCCAACACTAAACCCAATAAACACATAACTAAGTACGAACCACCAAATATGGACCCAACAATCTCCCCCTTGGTTTGTAGCTTTGTTCTTGTTTATTTCACTTCAAACTATCCTAACCGAAATCCATAGGGATTTCGGTATTACATCGATGTAATTCTTCAACTCGTCTTCATTATATCACTTTAGTCTTGATAATGTCGTGGCCTTTTGATATGCGTCAGTCTAACCAATTTATGACCCAACAATCTTGCCCTTAGACTGATGCTTTCAAGATCTTTAGAATCTTTACTAAAACAAAATCAGCAACTTCAGTGATCAACAACTTCAGCATCTACATCCAATACTCTACCAGATCCCCCCTTTTGATAGCATCATCCAATTTGAGTCACAGATACTTTATATGCTTCTGTTGCAAGAAATCAGTCTTGAATGAACAATCAACTTTGATAGAAAGATTAACCAAAATATTTTTGAAAGCAATTAAATAAAACAAAATAAGACAAACATATTTTTGTAAGTTTTATTTTTCTGTTTTTTTTTTTTAATTTTCTTGAAAAGACTTGAAATGAGATCATACCAGCTAAACCAAGTATAACACAATAACCATATCAGATTTCATGAGTTGAAAACTTCCAAACAATTTCTTAACACATTTGTTTTGACAAGAGTAATCAAGAAGTAAAGAATAAAATAAATGAAACAAAATAAAACCAAGAACAACAAATAAAACAAATTTAAACATCTGGTCTTCTTGTAATTTAGCAAAAAATTAGGATCAAATTTCAGTTTTTGATAAAAATGCCGCCTTTTATGAAAAAATCCGAACATGGAATCATATTGTTTAAGAGGCTGTCACAAGGATTCATGTTCAGCGTTATTATGACATAAAAAGATAGGTTGATAGCATGTATAACATACTTAGCATGATTAACATTGCATCAGTGATATGATTAAGGTTTAGTTCGGCATAAAGCTTAGATGGACATCACTCATGGACCTGTGATGCCTCCTATCTCTTCTCAAAGCGTATTTGGCTTTCCCCAGATCACCCAAATTTGACTCCAACCCTCTAGTGCTTGATCAAAAGATTTTTATAGATATACAAACAATAATTTAATCTTTAAGGTTGAACGTTGGACTTACAAGCCATCCGGACTTACAGGCCTTTCATTCGAGACATGACAGGACTTACTTTTATGCCCCCATCTCTGTAGTTCTAGTTTGACCCTTTAAGCTTTTAAAATACGAATTTTTATTTTTTGCTTCACAAGAATCTTTTTTATTTTTTTCTTTATTATTTTTTTTTTATTTTTATTATATATTTTTCCTTTATTTTTTTATAACTTGAGCAAAAACGTAGAAACATAATATTTTTGGTGATCAAGACAGTAACAGGCTCGTGTATGACTGGGTAATTGCTTTTTTGCCTATCATTCAGAGAGATGTATCTTGAGACATGCACCTGTCTTCAAAATGACTCTCCACATTAAGTTTAGCAAATTTAGTTTATATCACTTCAACATTTACGCATCATGGAAAGCTACCATACAATATCAATGACTGTTCTAGAGCCTTTTAAGCTTAATAACTTCACCCGTTAGGCACACAAAAACAATTTATCTATCACTTTCCAAAGGTTGGATCAATTTTCATTTGAAAATGTTTTGAAGCTTCTGAAAAGCTGATAACTGAATAAATATATCACTTCCCAAAATATTACAGAAGACACACATGTTAAGAACTCAATCACCCCGTTCACTCTTCAGTTTTCAGGTAAATGGCTATCCCGTATGACCAAAACACATATGAGAATACGTGTCCCTCCAATTTGGAATTACCGACATAATTTTAAGTGAAAGAATTCAAAACACATTACAATCGCCCCAGATGCTTTCAGTCTTTAGATAAATGGCTATCCAGTGAATCTACAAGTAGATCACCGGACCAAACATATACAAGTATATGTTCTTCAAACTTGAGCAGCCGAGATAATTTTAAGCGAGAGTGAAGTTTGGAAAACATAGATAAAATTTTTATTAAACGCACACACACTCTTTTTGAATTTTTTTAATTTTCTCCCCCTAAATTTCTGCAAAAACTTTTATGTACAAATTTTTAACCTCAAAAAGACTCAATCATCGAAACTTAGTATTTAATAAAAACCTTTTTGAAGAAGTGTGATAGTCAGTCAACTGATGTACTATCATTTCTCATGCACGATCAAGTCATTTTCTCATTTTTGGGAAACAAAATACACTATACTTGAAAAACTATACGTGAACATATTTTTGAATTTTTTATAAAAATTTAAAATTTTTAAATCTTTTTGATTGATCAATCTTTCATACCAAAGTGATACGGTTACCTTTTATCTTCAATACAACATTTTTCATTTGTGAGAATCTCCCCCTAGGAATAAGCTTGTTTTGAGATTCTGCATCCTTGCGAGTTGAATGTCTGTAACAAACCTTTTAATATGCAATGTATTCCCTGATTTGTTCCTACACACTTATAGAGCAGATTAAAAGCGTTCTATCACCATAAAATTCCCGTCCAGGCAACAAATAATCCATTTCATGGTTTAAATTTTTAAAACAATGGATATTTGCTTTGTCATGTTCCTGGAACAACCCATTTAATAAACAATGAATTTGAGGTTGTTCCTACACGCATAGCGGGATCAGTTGGACATAGGAACCTAAGTCATAAATGTCTTGGGGTTCCCTTGAGCATAAACATATGTGACCTCTTGCCAACTCATATCTTTCCCATCTTTAACAGAATCATTTGTCATTACAGATTCAGTTTGTTAAGTTTTAAGTTTCCAAGTCTGTTTTGGTTTAGTAAAATTTGGAATAATAGACTTTGGAGTGGAGCAATTCGAATTCGAATTCTTAGAACTCTCAACACTCTTTGACTTTTGAAAATTTATTTTTCTTTTAACAGTTTCTAAATCATTTGAGAGCAAACCTGTCACATTAGCTTTGAATCCTTGAGTATCTGTGACCCGTTGTACAGATACTCGTGGTTTTCTAAAATAAGCATTTTGTTTAACCACTAGATTCGGTTGAAACTTGTTACCTTTCACCTGAGGAGCTTGTCTATTAACAGCACGGTAGTGACACTCCTTTGCCCAATGCCCGCTGTTCCCGCAGACGAAACACGCCTTCATCCTTCTTCTAATGTTAACGTACGCACTAGCCTCATGTTGGAATTCCTTCTTATGAAAACTTTTTCCATTCTTCTTGCCCCTTGGCACAGCCTTCTGATTTTGCGTGTAGTATGGAACATATAGACGATGAACACAATTTCTGGCTATATGTCCTGGCGTACCACAATGGTAACATGTTTGCCTCTTAGTATAAGTAGCAGCCGATGATTTATCAACACATGGACATCCGGAGGATCTATGAAGACGAGACTGTCCTAGTTGTGCTGATTTCTTACTTGCCTTCCCTTTATTGCCACAACTCTGTGTATTATTATTAGTACAATTTTGAGTTGTGGTGTCATATGAGTTTGATGACACGTTAGAATGAGATTCATTTTCACTAGCCTGAACCCCTTTACTATCAGAAGCAACATCGGTTATTATATTTGCACATGAAGTAGAAGCATCAAAATTGTTCACACATTTGAAATCAAGCTTGATTTCCTCTAGGGATCCTGATCCAACAGTTTCAGATTGAACCTGTTTACCGTACTTCATGTCCTTTATCTTTTCCTCCTGTTCTTTGGTGACAGGGGTAGGGACATAATTGTGGTTGTAAGGTGGCGGAACTTGACTGTATCCTATTCCCTCACCTTCATTTTCCTTCCACCACAATTGGTTTTCAATCATTGAGTTAACAACTTTACTGGAACCATTATATTTTTAAAATCAAGTTTAGCCTTTTCAAACTTACTAGTTAGATTTAAGATTTCTAACTTGGAAGCTTCCAGTTTAGCAGTTAACTCAGCAATTTCTTGTTTGGCATCCAGGTGGTGACAACTTTTTATGCTAAAATCATATTTAAGCTTCTTAATGTCCTTGTTCTGAGCTTCTATTTTGTCTAGAAAACCCTTTTCATTCTTCTTAAGTTTAAAATTCTCTGATTTTATTCTTTCCATATCTCTACTTAGACTGTCATTATGAAGCTTATACATTTATATTTTCTCACCACAATTTAAAGAACATGGTTTAAAAACGAGTTGTGAAGAATCCATTGAGTAATTAATCAGATTAAACTAATTTTCCCGCCAAAATTTCTCGAAAAAATATGATTACCAAAATTCTCAAGAATGATGTCCCGCTCAAAAGAAGCGTCCAGGAAAAATTTCGTTCAAGACAAATTTTTCCGAATTTCCCGCCAAAAATTCGGCGAAAATCACCCGAAAAAAAAATGTTTTCGCCAAAATTTTCAAGAATGAAGTCTCGCTTATAATGAGTATTCTGGAAAATTTTCGTTCAAGAAATTTTTTTTTTTTACCGAGAACTAGCTTTGGCCGAAAACAGGGGTTGACCGAAAACCCAAGATAACCAAAAACCACCAAAGTTGACCGAGAACAGAGGTGATGACACTCTTTAACCGAGAACTATGAGATTTAACCAAAACTTGACCGAGAACTGCAGGAACCGAGAACACAACTTTGCCGAGAACAATCAGCAACCGAGAACAGTGTTTGGCCGAGAACCAGAGGGCCGAGAACACTATTTTAGGTAGAAAACACCCAAAAATAAGTCTGATCAGTCAGATTTGGTAACAAATTAACCCGTTTTTTATGGAATTCAAATTATTTCCAAGATTAGCAGATCAATGACCAAAATAGTAGCCGTCTTCTTCTCTGATCAGACACTCGCCGGAAAAACGCAAATACCACCGAAAAAACTTATTCTCGAATCTTTGATATCACAATAACGAGCATGAATAAGGTCTAAGGCTCTGATACCAATTGTAAGTCCTGAATCTGGATCACTACAATATGATATCAACCAACACACGTCAAATATGCGGAATCTAATTAAGGTGGTGATTCAAGAACAACGATGAACAGTATGAATATAATAAACACGAAGTAATACTCCAAATGCATATGATTATATTATTAAACCGTCTGGTACATGATATTACACGTATTTCTCTCTAGATGGTGGCTCTCAAAGTGTTCAACTTCTCTCAATGTGAACAACTGATTCAATACTTCTATTAACTCAACTAGCAACCCTAAACCCTATACATGTATTCTCTATATATAGGGAAGCTAACAATCAGGCCAAAAGTAAAGCCCAAAGCCCACCGAGATCCCTTAGTGATCTCGGTTTACATACATAGCCCAACACTAAACCCAATAAACACATAACTAAGTACAAACCACCAAATATGGACCCAACAATCTCCCCCTTGGTTTGTAGCTTCGATCTTGTTTATTTCACTTTAAACTAGCCTAACCGAAATCCATAGGGATTTCGGTATTACATTGATGTAATTCTTCAACTCGTCTTCGTTTATATCACTATAGTCTTGATCATGTCATGTCCTTTTGATATGCGTCACTCTAACCAATTTATGACCCAACAATCTTGCCCTTAGACTGATGCTTTCAAGATCTTTAGAATCTTTACTAAAACAAAATCAGCAACTTCAGTGATCAACAACTTCAGCATCTGCATCTAATACTCTACCATCTCCCCCCAATTGATAGCATCATCCAATTTGTGTCTCAGATACTTCATATGCTTCCGTTGCAAGAAATCAGTCTTGAAAGAACAATCAACTTTGATAGAAAGATCAACCAAAATATTTTTGAAAACAATTAAAAAAAACAAAATAAGACAAACATATTTTTGTAATTTTTATTAATGAAAACCCATTTGGTTGATCGGAAAAATAAAAATTACAAATTTTGTTTTACAAATTAAAAAAAAAAACAGAAAAATATGTTTGTCTTATTTTGTTTTATTTAATTGTTTTCTATCAAAGTTGATTGTTCTCTCAAGACTGATTTCTTGCAACGGAAGCATATGAAGTATCTGAAACTCAAATTGGATAATGCTATCAAAAGGGGGGAGATGGTAGAGTATTGGATGCAGATGCTGAAGTTGTTGATCACTGAAGTTGCTGATTATGTTTTAGTAAAGATTCTGAAGATCTTGAAAGCATCAGTCTAAGGACAAGATTGTTGGGTCATAAATTGGTTAGACTGACGCATATCAAAAGGCCACAATATGATCAAGACTAAATTGATATAAACGAAGACGAGTTGAAGAATTACATCGATGTAATACCGAAATCCATATGGATTTCGGTTAGGCTAGTTTGAAGTGAAATAAAAGAAAACGAAGCTACAAACCAAGGGGAGATTGTTGAGTCCATATTTGGTGGTTTGTACTTAGTTATGTGTTTATTGGGTTTAGTGTTGGGCTATGTATGTAAACCGAGATCACTAAGGGATCTCGGTGGGCTTTGGGCTTTAATTTGGGCCTGATTGTTAGCTTCCCTATATATAAAGAATACATGTATAGGGATTAGGGTTGCTAGTTGAGTTCATAGAAGTATTGAATCAGTAGTTCACATTAAGAGAGTTGGTGAGCAGAACTAGATAGTTGTTCATTCCTAATCATATGTTCAAATATTGTAAGTTCTTAAGAACCCGACATATTCAATAATATACGTGTGTTTTGAAGCAATTCCGTGTTACCTTTACTATTCTTATTCGTGTTCTTGAATCACCGAGTGTTGGTATTCCGCACCAATACTCGTTTAGTTGATATCATATTGTAGTGATCCAGATTCGGGACTTACACAATTCCAAAATCATAATCAAGGACAACAAAGACAATTCAACAACGACAACTTTCAACAACAAATTATCCCACAACAACCAAATTTTCAGAGAAACTAACAAATCCCTCCACAAGCTCCTACCAATCAGAATAGGAACAATGCCAATCAGCTAAGAAATCAAGGAAATGTTGCTTTGGCTTAAACACAGCAAGATGGTGTGCTTGACTAGAGTAACCATGTTAAAGACATAGAGAAGGCTAATGTGGCATTCATGGAAAAGATTGAAAATGAAGATGAGTCCTCTTCATCTCAGGTACATCCAAATCCCATAAACTTTCAATTACTTGAAATGAATGATTCTTTGAGAAAGGCAGTTGGTAAATTGCGAAGTGAGTGTTTTAAGAAACAAAGTAGGATAAATGTATGAAATGAGTGAGTTGACATATGAGAACCAATTTAAAGTTTGGAACAATACTATATGGATATTTACAACATTCAGTCAAGGTATACCACTAAAATTCAAGCTTTAAAGAAAATGTATCTTGATGAGAAGTTGAAGAACACTCAACATCAAGTTGAGGTTGATGTTCTAAAGATTTTGGTGTCAACTGGAAGTATTTGTGGAAACTTAGAGAAGATCAATAAAGAGGATAAGTACAATTTTGTTCCTCCATCTTTTAAATATAATTACTCAGTGAAGGAGGATATTGAAAAGAGAAGTGCTTAACTTGATCAATTTAGAGAGGTGTTTGAAGATAGAAATGAGTTTGTTGAAAATTTTAAGTTGGTTGAGGTTGTTGACAAGGGTGAGTTTCTGATGAAGGTTGTAGAAGCAAAAGAAAATTCTATTGAAAAGTCTATTGGTGTACAAGTTTCATTGGAAGAACAAGAGGATGATTGGTTAAATAAGGATGATTTGAGTGATTCAAGTGACAAATATTTAAGCTGTGGAAGCCTTAAAGAAGTAAAAAAGTGGTAAACAGAAATCAAAGGACAATATTCCTTTGTTTCCTAAGATTACTCCTAAAATGAAAAAACACCATGAACAAATGAGAAAAGAACATCAATCATTTGATCTTTTTCGTGGATCCGAGGGAAAGAACAATGAAAGATCAATAAGCAAAGTGTTACTAGAAAGGGAAAATGTTAAGCATAACAAAAAAGTGAAGAAACCATCAAAAATGATGATCTTTTTCTTCCGGTTTATCCATTTTTCTCTAACCAAGAACTATTTGATGTTGGAGAGGTTGAATACATGGATGATTACATTAGAAGATGGTTAAGACAAAGAAATGACAAACACGAAAGCCCAATCAAGATGGAGAAAATAAAATTTGTGAAAAGTACCGTGTCAAGAGAAGAAACAAATATTGAGCAATTTCTGCAATTTGCAATCAACTTTAATGGTCTAATCACTCATCAGAAGACTATTGGAGTAGATCCACCTAGTCCCAGTGAAAGATACAAAATGGGTAAATCAAGTAAAAAGTTCAAAGGACAAGTTTGGTGTAACGTCTGTGATGTCTATGGTCATCACACTGACTCATTCCAGGCAACGTTCATTCCTAAAGCATTTCATGTACCTGATCAAACAAAATTTGGACAGGACTTTGCATTCTACAAAAGAAGATACAATGAATACTTGAGCAGGGTGAAAAGATGGCAGAAGATTAAGTCAAGAGTGAAGAAGTAGATGTGAAGAAAAGCAAATTGGATAACAAGAAAATGGCTACAATACTGAAGAACCTAACATATCTCAATATGTTAAGTCACAAACTTCTGAAAAGTCTGCTGAATCAGATAAGTCAATAGTTTGTGAAAAGAGGAGCAAGCTAAGAAGAAATTTCTCACTAAAAAGAAATCAAATGTACTTACTAGAGATGAGAAATTCATGTTTAAAAATGGTTTTGAACCACATGGATTTTAGTGGAAACCAAGTCTGAAGCAAAAGTGAAAATTATGAAAAGAGAATTTATCATTGAAGAATGCACAAGCATAGTTCCCTATGCTGGAAATTTGTGTGAATTTGGCTATGAATCTGATGATTCTTGTGAACTTGTGTATTAGGACCCCATGCCAGATGCAACAGTTGGTTATGTTGATGATGATTTGCAAGCTAAATTAGCTTGTATTTCATCATTTAACTGATTATTTATCTTTGATTTGTGCAGGAACAGTCCACTCCAATGAATGATGTATGGTATTTAGACAGTTGATGTTCGACACACATGACCTGTGATAAGAGGTCATTGGTCAACAATGAAGAAAAAATGAAGGACCAGTTGCATTTGGGAGTGATAAAAATGAAGGGAAAATTGTTGGGAAAGGCATTCTTACCAATGGCAAAGTTTCATTTGATAATATGTTCTTTGTGGAAGGATTACAATATAATCTATTGAGCATATCTCAGATGTGTGATAAGGGTTATAAGGATGGATTTATTACTCTCACTGTTTCATAATCAAACCTGAATTGTTATTCCTCCTGATATGATCATGATGATTGCCCCTAGAAATTAAAACTTATATGAATTAAGGATGAAATATGCCATTTCAAGAGGAGGAACATGTTTTGTATCAAAAGCCACTGAAAATGAAACAAAATTGTGGCACAGAAAGCTTTGTCATGTCAATTTGAAGAACATGAATAAACTTGTTAAAGGTGAACATGTCATTGGTTTACCTACAATAGAGTTCAAATTGGATGACGAGTGCATTTCTTGTCAAAAGGGAAAGCAGCGTAAATCATCTCATAAAACAAAAATCGTAAACTCAATTGTACAAGTACTTAAAATGCTTGACAGTGATCTCTTTGGTCCTGTGAGAGTTCCTAGTATTGGAAAGAAGAGATATTGTTTAGAGATTATTGATGATATCTCAATATATACATGGGTTTATTTCTGAACTCAAAGGATGAGGCTGCTGAAATGATTAAGAGCTGTGTAACAAGGATTGAGAATCAACTAGATGCCAGGGTTAAAGTCAAGAGAAGTGACAATGGAACTGAGTTCAAGAATGGGATAATGACAGAATTTTGTCAAGCAAAAGGAATTTGCCAACAATTCAGTGCCCCTAGGACTCCTGAAAAGAATGGAGTTACAAAAGAAGAAACAGAACACTGATAGAGGCTGTAAGAACCATGATAGTATATGCTTATTTGCCTGTTACTTTTTGGGCAGAAGCAATAAACACTACTTGTTATGTTCAGAACAAAGTCCTTCTTAACAAAAGTCAAGACAAAACTCCCTATGAGGTTTTTTTCAAGAGAATACCCTACATCAAATTCCTCATGCCTTTTGGGTGAAAGTGCTCTTGATTGAATACAAAATATTAGCTAAACAAGTTTCAGTCTAAATCTTTAGATTGTTTCTTTGTTGGATATTCAACATGCTCAAAGGATTACAGAGTTTATGTGAAAGATCATCCGAATGTGATTGAATCCTCAGATATAATCTTTAATGAAAATAAATTCAACACTGTTGATGGAGCATCATGGTTATTTGATCTAGAGAAGTTAATAAAATCTTTCAAGATTTACCCTGAAGATCTTGATATAACTTTATATAGAACAAATGTCCCTAAAGCTAATTCAGAGAATAATATTGATTTGGACAGATTATGGTCCAAGGCTGCTGATAAAAACACTGAATTTTCTATTAATAATAATACTTGTGATATTGAAACTGAAAATGAAAAAAATGAACATGTTGATCATCATCCAGATTAACAAAAATCATGTCTTGAATGAAGAACAAACAAGTACCCAACAAGATCAAGAACAAGCTTATAGACAATCAAGATTTGAAACCTTGTCTCAAGACTTAAACATTGGAATTGATCTTGCTTCAAAATCAAGTCAGATAGTTGAAGAAAAAGCTTAAATGAACAATGCAGCATCAAATTTAGTCATTAAAGAACCTGATCTCAATGATACAAATCTTGATTCGACAATTTCTTCAAACCAAATCATCCAAACTTCCTTTGTAGAAAGAAATCATCATGCTGAAAACATAATTGGTGATCTGCATGAGAGAATTAAAAGAAGTGCATTTGAATCTGCAAAAATTTGTTTGTACTCCTGCTTTATATCCAATATTGAATCCAAGAACATAGTTCAAGCATTGAAAGACAATAGTTGGGTGGAAGCTATGCAAGAGGAGTTGGCTCAGTTCAGAAATCTGCAAGTTTGGGAACATGTTGATAGGCCAAGAGGAAAGTTTGCTATTGGAACCAAATGTGTTTTCAAAACCAAAAAGGATAAAAGAGGATCGTAATGAAGAACAAAGCAAGACTAGTTGCACTAGGATGCTTACAGGAAGAATGGATTGTTTTTGAGGAAGTATTTGCACCAGTAGCAAGGCTAGAAGCTATCAGAATCTTCTTAGCCTATGCTGCTTCTAAAAATATCAGAGTATTTCAACTGGATGTCAAATCTGCTTTTTTAAAAGGCAAAATATAATAGGAAGTGTATGTAACTCAACCTCTAGGTTTTGAGGGTCCTGAGTATCCTAATAGAGTTTATAAATTGAACAAAGCTCTATATGGACTCATTAAGCTCTAAGAGCTTGGTATGATGAGTTGTCAAACCATCTACCGGTGAATGGCTTTCAAAGGGGAGCTATTGATAAGACATGAAAATAGGAAGATATTTGCTTCTGGTTCAAGTCTATCTATGCACCATTTGCTCTTAAACATTGAACTTAACTGAGAAAACTGTTTGATGTAAGGTTTAAGTCAAAAAGTGTTGCATCTTCACTTTGAATATGTATGCAAATGTTATTTCGAGTAAACTTTGATGTTTTAAAACTTTCGAGTAAACTTGGTTGTTTTTAATTGAAGTTCAAACTCATTAGATCATACTTGATACTTATTTGCTTTGAATATGATTAATCATGTATTTCAAGTAAACTTTGATGATTGTGTACTTTCAAGTAAACTTGGTTGTTTAGAAGGTCATATCATTCAACGATGCTTGATAAATGTGTGATATAACTGTGTCTGAATATTCTTTAAATACATATTTTGAATAAACTTGAGTATTTTAGTTGATCAAATTGAGTATTTATGGAGTAAACTTGACTATTTACTTGTTGTTTATCGAGTAAACTTGACTATGACTCTACAATAGAACTAGAAGATCTTGGGTTTCTAGGCCAAATAACAAAATTGATTTTGACAAGTCCAAAGTAATTTGCTATAACTGTCAACTACTAGGACATTTCGTAAGAGAATGCAACAAGCTAAGACACTTCCAAAACAACAACCAACAAAGAAACCAGTTTCAATTTCAAAATCATAATCAAGGAAAACAAAGACAATTCAACAACAACAACAACAAATTATCCCAAAACAACCAACTTTTCAGAGAAACCAACCAATCCCTTCACAAGCTCCTACCAATCAGAATAGGAACAATGCCAATCAGCTAATAAATCAAGGAAATGTTGCTTTGGCTTAAACACAACAAGATGGTGTGTTTGACTAGAGTAACCATGTTGAAGACATAGAGAAGGCTAATGTGGCATTCATGGAAAAGATTGGAAATGAAGCTGAGTCCTCTTCATCTCAAGTACATTCAAATCCCATAAACTTTAATTACTTGAAATGAATGATTCTTTAAAAAAGGCAGTTTGTAAATTGCAAAGTGAGTGTTTTAAGAAACAAAGAATGATAAATGTATGAAATGAGTGAGTTGACATATGAGAACCAATTTAAAGTTTGGAACAGTACTGTATGGATAGTTACAACATTCAGTCAAGGTATACCACTGAAATTCAAGCTTTAAAGAAAATTTATCTTGATGAGAAGTTGAATAACACTCAAAATCAAGTTGAGGTTGATTTTCTAAAGATTTTGGTGTCAACTGGAAGTATTTGTGGAAACTTAGAGAAGATCAACGAGGAGGATAAGTACAATATTGTTCCTCCACCTTTTAAATATAATTACTCATTGAAGGTGGATAAAGAGAAGTGCTTATCATGATCAATTTAGAGAGATGTTTGAAGATAGAAAGGAGTTTGTTGAAAATTATAAGTTGGTTGAGGTTGTTGACAAGGGTGAGTTTGTGATGAAGGCTGTAGAAGCAAAAGAAAAATCTATTGAAAAGTCTGTTGGTGTACAAGTTTCTTTGGAAGAACAAGAGGATGATTGGTTAAATAAGGATGGGTTGAGTGATTCAAGTGACAAATATTCAAGTTGTGGAAGCCTTAAAGAAGTAAAAAGTGGTAGACAGAAGTCAAAGGACAATGTTCCTTTGTTTCCTATGATTACTCCTAAAATGAAGAAACACTATGAACAAATGAGAAAGGAACATCAATCATTTGATCAATGTCGTGGATCCAAGGGAAAGAACAATGAAAGATCAATAAGCAAAGTGTTACCAAAAGGGGCAAATGCTAAGCATAACAAGAAAAGTGAAGAAACCATCAAAAATGATGATCTTTTTCTTCCGGTTTATCCAGTTTTCTCTAACCAAGAACTATTTGATGTTGGAGAGGTTGAATGCATGGATGATTACATTAGAAGATGGTTAAGACAAAGAAATGACAAACACGAAAGCCCAATCAAGATGGAGAAAATAAATTTGTGAAAAGTACCGTGTCAAGAGAAGAAACAATATGATTTTTGGCAATTTTGGCTCGATATTTTTTGTGATGTTACATTTTGGTTTTAAGAATCATTAGGATCATGGATATCCAAATGAACACTTTGATTTTTCTAAATCTTGAATCAAATCTAGTTATTTTGCAAGAACAAGCATGAATATATATTTATCTAAATCATATGATTTGTTGATCATCATAAACTTATAAACATTCTTTTAAATAAGATTATTTATAAAAATATCTTTTATTTAAAATATTTCACAATAGATATAACATACTTCATATCTTTAAATTAACAATTAAGTATATTGATTATTGTTTATATTATTTCAAAATAAACTAATATTTATAATTTCTTTAAAAGAATTCATGCAACACATTTAAGTTAAATAATTTATAAATCAATTAATTATGTTACTTGAAAAAAAAAACTTTTAATCATAAATTATTATTAATATTGTTATTTAATCTTATATTAAAAAGTTATAATTATTTAAATAAAAAATCATTCTTCAACTAATAAACATGAAATGATTTTTATAAACTTTCGAGTAAACTTGGTTGTTTTTAATTGAAGTTCAAACTCATTCGATCATACTTGATGCTTATTTTCTTTGAATATGATTAGTCATGTATTTTCAAGTAAACTTTGATGATTGTGTCCTTTCGAGTAAACTTGATTGTTTATAAGGTCATATCATTCAAGGATACTTGATAAATGTGTGATATAACTGTGTTTGAATATTCTTTAAATACATGTTTTGAATAAACTTGAGTATTTTAGTTGAAATTTGTGTTTGTCAAGCATACTTCATGACTTTGGATTGAATTTGATCAAATTGAGTATTTATCTAGTAAACTTGACTATTTACTTGTTTATCGAGTAAACTTGACTATTAAGTATTTATCAAGTAAACTTGACTATGACTTTGGATTGAATTTGATCAAAGTTGTGTTTGTCAAGCATACTTGTTAAAATATTACTTTCCTTAAGTGTTGATATTTTTTTTCTGAAATTGAAAGTGTTTTCGAGTAAATTTTTTTATTGAGCAAACTTCATGCTTAAAGCACACATGTATATTACAATAATAAATCAAGTATTCTCCAAGCATACTTGCATATTTCAGAAGTTTTCATACAAACTTTACTTCCTGAGTACACTATTGTATATTAAAATTAATATATATCAAGTCTTCTCAAGCACACTTTGCACACTTGAAGTATTGTCGAGTAAACTTTACTTTGGAGTATACCTGGATGTATATTTCAAAATTTGATTAATTCTTTGCTTTTCTTAAATAGATTCGGGTATATTTGTGATAGTAAGGTATTCGAGTAAGGTTGTCATTTAGAAATATCTCTAAGTTACTATTTTGGTATCTTCACTGATCTTAAGCAAGGTTGCCTATTTTTTCAAATATACTTGATTATTTAACTTGTGATTAATTTCTCGAGCAATATTGCATATTCGAGTAAGCTTCATTCATTTTATTTACTTGGAATATTTTTAACAACTTTAATACCTAAGCAAACTCTAAGACGAGCAAGCTTGGATAATACACTTTATCGAACAAGCTTTATGCTGGTATATTTAAATTTGGGTTTTTTGAAGTATTCATGTACTAAATGACAAAATTCAATTAAAATCCACTTTCAAATGTGCACAACATACACTATAAAAGGGGGACTTAGAAAATTTGTATTTAACCTTTTTCCCTCTTTCACTCTTGAATTATTATCCACTTGCTCGCAACCTAGATACCCAACTGTTTCTCAAAATTCATACTCATAATTTAGCATCCTTCTAATTCCGACTCGGTAAGCTTCAATTGATTGATTTCCGACACTCATTTCATGAGTTTAGATTTTCAATTTTATGTTTATTGACATCTCTGTTTTCTATGTAGGTTATTAATTTGTCAAAGAACAAGTTCATAAAGATTATCCTTTAAATTCCTCTTCAAATTTAACCTGATGCATAATAAAGTAATGAACTTTAATGAATAATTATTGCTTTGAATGTGTTTTCGTTTGTGATTGTGCATAAATGGTATACTCGCTTGAGAAGAAGCACAACATGTGCACCTTTCTCCAAGTTACTGAGGAGAACAGGCCGATGGAGTTGATGATAAGGTGGCTCGTTCACTCCAATATCTGTTTTGCTCTAACGGAAAGCCCAGTGATTTACAGAAATCATCATCTTGAATTCTGGAGATCAGCCCAGCTAGTGGACGACATTAATGGCCGTTGGATAGAGGCCACGGTGGCAGGACCTAAAGTGGAGATTACTGAAAACTTAATCAGAAAAAGCCTACAACTACATGATGATCTGGATGTCCAAATGTCTTATACTACCCAGAGATTGTTGAGGATCTTCCAAGAGATAATGGGGTAAAAAGGAGATGTAAACGGAGGACAGTTCCAGAAGGGGATGTTCCCAGTGATATACCAATTTCTAATCCACCATATCATTCAAGGATTTACACCGCGAAGGGGTACTTGGACCCTAATGAACAAGGAAATATCAACAACCATTGTTGTTGTTGTTGTGGTTGTTGTTGTTGTTCATAATAGGCCATTCAACTTCTCAGGGATGATTTTCGAAGGCCTGGTGGTAAACTCGAGAAAGTTGGAGAGGACCGTTTCTTAATGTATCCACTGTTTCTTCATATTATATTTAATCTCTTACATCCAGATCAGCCAACTTTGGGAATAACCCATGTACTCCAAGACCCAAATGTTTTTCAAATAATTAATCTGTTGGGATCAACAAGCCATTTCAATCCGAAGGTTGAGTATGATATTCTCCCATGGCTTGTTGATAATAACATGGAAGTTATGGAGTTACCTGAGTCACTAAGGGTGACTACTGATGAAGAAAGTAGTGAGAGTGATGATGATGATGATATGTCTGATTCTAATAATGAGAATGATGATGGGGGAGATGATCTTTTTGTTTAACAAGATGCTGAGAGAGAGAGAGGATGAGATTTTTATTGTTGATGATGTTGTAAATGTAGTTGTGACTGAGATTGTAACATAAGTTCTGGGGGAGACTGAAAATAATGAAACTCAAGATGACTTGATCATGGACAACACTTTTTAACACCACCAACATCACCACAAACCCAATCTCCACCCCAAGACCTTACACATGCAACATATATACCATCTCCACTTCACCATGACCAAACATATGAATCATAGATTCCATCACCACCTACTTCACCACCAACCCAAACACAAACACAATCCAAAGACCAACCTGATGAACCTTACATTCCATTTTATAAACCAAACCAACACACCTTACCAATCACCAACACATTCCCCAACCTTTAACCAACAACACATACCATCTTTCTCAATAATACATACTCATACACCTACAATTTAAAACAAAAACCCTTTACCAAGGACCACTGAAAATATCATTGAAAGCCCACCCCATGACACTCAACCAACTCAAATACCTGATCCATTTCCTATTTCACCAATAAACTACCTATCACCTAATGCAAGAATGAGACTTCTTGGTAGACACATGAATGTTTTGATTGAAAATTGTGATCTAAGAAGGAAAAATGATGCATTGAAGAAGAAAAACATTGATCTTGAATCTCAACTGGAGCGGGCTCTACAAAAAATTCAAGCCCTGGTGGCTGAGGTTGAGAAGACCTCTGATGAACCAAAATAAGGGGATGTTTCTGGTACAGATGATGATGCTGATGATGTTGATGTCTTAAAATCTTTGGGAGATATGTATGGGAGTGAAGAGGAATAGAAAAGTAGGGATGATGAGAGAGGATATGAGGCTGATGTGTTAGAAGATGTTGCTCAAGAATATAATGTTGATGAAATTGAAGTGAATGATGATGTTGTGGTGGATGTAAATGAACATAAGACTGAAGTTGATATGAATATGCAGGAGGATGAGGTGAATGTGAATGTTGAGGATGAAGAAAATAATGATGTGATTTTTGAAAATATTGTTGAGAATGTGATAATTGATGATGTTGTGAATACTGGAGCTGATAATGATCAAAATCAAGATGATATCGATCTTGACATTCTATATGGAGAATTTGACAACATTAAGTCATTAATGTTGGTTGAAAAGGAGAAAGAGGTTGATGATGAAAAGTTTGATGATGAATTAAATGATTTATTTAGAGAAATTGATGACTTCTGAAATGACTTCCCACCTACACTGATGAGGTAAGTTGGCCCATCAAGACTGAAGAATAAAGAAGATATAATAAGAAGAACCAAGAGGAAGGCAGTGGCTGAACACGAAGGCCAGCTGCAACCCTTCAAACATATAAGAGTTGAGTCCAGTGACGAGCTACTGTTTGTTGATGAATCGACTGAAGAAGTGATTAAAAGACAAGACATGATAAGATTGTGGGAGAATCGATGCAGATGGAAATGATTAATAGATATCTGTCTTATAAAGAGTTAGAAGAGCAAAGGATCTTAATGGAAGAATTTGAAGAGAAAAAAAATTTAAATGAAGATAAGGAGGAAATTGATCAAGAAGTTATTGAAGGATTGTTGACGTTGCAGCAAGCAGAAGATGCTGACAATGCTTTTGCTATTGTCATTTATCAATTACAACAACCCAAAACCCCTAAGCCTGAATTGGAGATTTTCCACTGCTGAACCTAAAGTTGAAAAATCTGACATGCAGTTGGTGACTGATATTGATAGAAAATCTATTCAAGATGAAATGGTAAAGAAAGCCAGTGAAATGATGAACCAAAGCTTATTTGATGAAATGAAGAAGGATGAAAAGATCTGGCCAACTTATTTGATAAGATATTCTAGAAAGAGGAAGAGGCTTCGAGTTGAAAACATTCCAGATGAGGCAATGCCCAAAGAAAAGAAAAGACCAATTAATGTTATGCCTCTGCAAGCCGTGTAAACTAATGATTATGTGAATGATCCAAAGATTGATGCTCTAAATGAACTGACTAATGCTGAAGATGATGAGACTGATGAAAATAAAGAGATACACAGAGATAATATCCAAGCTAGGATTGATGAAATAAAGAGGGAAGATCCCAGAATCAAAAATCTAATGAGCCACAAACACAAATTTGAAGATTTGTTTAAATTGAGTAATGAAGAGTTGGATTCTCTACATGAAAAGAATAGAGAGGAACTTAGAAAATTGAGGGAGAAGAAAAACAAGCTTACACAACATTATTTGAAATACCCCAGGCTCCACAATTTCTCTGATAAACAACTAAGCCATATTAGTTTTGAAGGTCTAGAGAATATGTACAAGTCAACAACAGAAAAATTGAAGAAGAAGATATGGAGAGGATGAAAAGGAAATTTTCTGATGATCAACAACGAATTGATCAGATTTATAAAAAATGCGGAGGGAAGTGTGGATTCCAAATTGATCATGGTTTGAATTATGAGAATGTTGATATGTTAAGCAAGAGGGAAGTGGAAGAAATACTCGAGAAACTATCAAAGAAAATACAGGTAAATTCTGACTGCTAAAGAAAAATCAAAACAAACAAGATTGGTTGAAGTAGAAAAGAAGAAACTGCCTAAAGATAAATAAATTATGTTGGAAAGATTAATGGTGACAAGGGGTAAAGGAGATAGAGTCAAAAGATTGACTGATAGTAGGAAGAAAAATCTGTATGAGTCTATGTTGGGAAAATACAGGGAAGAATTAAAAGATCAGTCTAAACCAACTCAGGCTCCTCCTTAGTTGAAAAAGTTGAAAGAAGAACCAGTTGAAACAAGTACAAGGGTCAATCTATTGCAGTGGGAAGATGAAAATAGAATCAAGACTCTAAAAAGCAAAGGAATGTCTGAAAAAATCTTTGATAACCTTGGCCAAGAACAACTAAAAGAATTATTCTATACTGAAAAAGTTCATTGGGATGAATTAGAAGAAGAACGAAGAAAATTATAATATTTCCAATGTGGACCAAGAGGGGTACCAGTTCAAAGGAAAAGATCTCCCCCCCCCCCCCCCCTCCCAACTGAACAAATTGATAGAGACACAGTGGAAATGATCAAAACTCTGTGTTAAGAAGGGGTGATTACTTAAAGCTAATCATGATGAGAAAGGCCGATATTATGAAAATGTGTGAAGCAAGAGGGCATGTGAGAAGACCTCAACCAAAAAGGCAATACACTTCTAGGTCTTCCACTGCAAGTGTTCCCATTCCATCTACTAGGTAAAATCTTCAAAGACAACAAAGGCCACCTTCAGATGTGGACCTACCTAAAAACCTGTATTTTGATTCAAGAACAAAGACCATCAAAGTGATCATGTCTAGTTGTGCATTAAAGATTGTTGTGTTTAAAGATGACTTCCAGGATTTCAACAAAGAACAAATTGAGGAAATGGCTAAAATTAACTTGTTTGATTATCAAGAAAGACATTGATTTGCAGGTCAACAAAGGAATGAACTTTCAAAATCCTTAAAAGATCAATCTAGAAAGGGATTTCCTTTGCTCAACAAGAAGAGGAAGCTGGAATACTCTCAAGATGAACGAACAAGGAGGAAGATGAGGATGAGTGTCATTATGATGATTGAGTCATCCTACAATAAATCAAGAAAATACTCAAATTTCAACATCCACACCACAGGAGATCTCACAATTTCAACAAACGGCTACAGCAGTAAAGTTCGATAGAAGATCAAAGGCAGGGTGCTCTAGAAGAAGAAAGCCTTGTGTTTTTCTGTTTAATTTTGATTTGTAATTTCCATGTGACAACCACTTTGAATATGTAATTTTTTTTAAGTAATGTAATTTTTACTTTTTGAAATTTGATGTATATTTTGGAAAAGTGTATATAACCAACAGGTGCTTTGTTGCATCTGTGTTTGTTCCAATCAAAGGGGAGATTGTTGGGATCAAGATTCTACAAAGGAAATATTGAAATCTTCTCAACCTCTTTAGAAAATTGATAAGTATATAAACCGAGCAAACTTAACACTTCGAGCAAGCCTAAACTTATTCAAGCAAGGTATTTTGCTTCACGAGCAAGGTTATCTTCTTGAAGTCTTCTAAGTGTTAGTTCAAGCAAACTACACTTCGTCAAGCAAGGTTGTTCTTCAAGTCGAGCAAAGTTTATTTCAGAGCAAACCCTTGACTAAACCAAGCTAAAACCAAGTATTTTGGTGGATCGAGCACGGTTTTTTAATAGACAGTGGTCCAAGGAAACTTGAAGGAAGTTATTGAAGAAATTTCTCTAAGGACTTCCAACGAGCAAGGTTCAACCCCGAGCAAGCTACAGTGTCACCAACACACTTAACTTGTTATAATAAGTTGAAGACAAAAGGGTAGAATGGATCAACGAAGAGCAAATTTGCTCGTAGGATATCATAGAGCAAAGTTTGGTAATATCATGAAGATTGAAGTCTGCTTGAAGAGTATTTTCTAAGTAAACTATTCTAAGTAAAGCTTACTCAAAAAACTGTTCCAAGCACACTTGTAGTTACAAGGTCTGCTCGACAAGGATAAAAGCTTACAAGCTTACTCGAAAACCTGTTTACACTTGTAATCTTTTGTAATATGTTTGAATATGTAAAGTATCAATCATTAGGGTTTCAAGAAGGCGTCAGGTGCGCCTATTTAAGGAAACTTTAGGGCACATTTATGATAACTGACACAGAGCGAATATTGTGATTTGACGGCTGCCATTTCCTGAAAAAGAATATCATTTTATTGAAAAGCTACCACAAATACAAACATTCCATCTAGAAACCCTAATCGCTTTTCATTGTATCACTAACAATATTAATGGAAATCTTTTGAGTTACTTTGTGTGTTTGTTTTATTTTTGTTCGCAAAGAAATAATTTGAATATTATTGATTCCGCCTTTAATGTTCATTGGATCTTCACAAAAGCAGAACTCGTAACCGTCTTGTCAACACACTGTTGTTGGTTACGAGACTGATTTTTTTCTGTGATAGATCGGTCCTGACAAGTGGTATGAGAACTTCGTCTCTGCATTTGTGAAGACTTGTTGCTGATTGTGAGTTTTACTGTATATTCTTCTGATTTTGAATATGAAGAATGACGTAAGCTAATAACTGTTCCATTGATTTGTGACGTCAGCTGCTCTGTTTTTCATTTTCTTGGATCTACTTATTATTGAGGTTTAAAAGTTCTCTTTTATCAGATTTACATTGATTACTTTCCTTTTGTGTCTAGATCTTAATCTTATCCATCCAGATACATCATATCTGAGGATTTTATCTACAGATCTAGTTATTTTCTAAAGGCTGTTAAATTTTAAGTAATTCATTATTTCTAAAACCTTTTAAAACACCAAAAACATGTCTGGAGTAATTGATGAGCAAGAAGTGTCAACTAACAAAATACCGAGATTGTTAGGACACGGAAATTACATTAAGTGGAAGCATCTGTTTGAAGCCGATGTGTGCTATAATGATGTTAACATGTGGAACACAATTAAAGATGATAGGGCACTGTTTATGCTAAAACGTGGTCTGTCTTGGGAGATGTGGACCTACCTAAAAACCTGTATTTTGATTCAAGAACAAAGACCATCAAAGTGATCATGTCTAGTTGTGCATTAAAGATTGTTGTGTTTAAAGATGACTTCCAGTATTTCAACAAAGAACAACTGGAGGAAATGGCTAAAATTAACTTGTTTGATTATCAAGAAAGACAGTGATTTGCAGGTCAACAAAGGAATGAACTTTCAAAATTCTTAAAAGATCAATCTAGAAAGGGATTTCCTTTGCTCAACAAGAAGAGGAAGCTGGAAAACTCTCTAGATGAACGAACAAGGAGGCAGAGGAGGATGAGGGTCATTATGATGATTGGGTCAAGAAAATACTCAAATCCTCTGGCCAACATGAGAGAGTGTATCAGCATGAGGCAGCAAATGTCAAGGCCCAACTATGAAGTCCAAAAGAATGGAAGAATCTCAAAGATAGTCAATGAACAGAAGACTCAATCATATATATTGAGAAATTTAGAAGGGCTGGCCTTAGGCATAATAGAGCATGAAACTGACTTGGAGTATCTACATGTGGAGGATCTTGATGACATAATCAGATAGAATCTGCCGTCTCAACATCCACACCACAGGGAGATCTCACAATTTCAACAAACGGCTACAGCAGTAAAGTTCGATATAAGATCAAAGGTAGGGTGATCTAGAAGATGAAAGCCTTGTGTTTTTCTGTTTAATTTTGATTTGTAATGTCCATGTGTAACCATTTTGAATATGTAATTTTTCTTTAAGTAATTTAATTTTTACTTTTTGAAATTTGATGTGTATTATGGAAAAGTGTATGTGACCAACAGGTGTTTTGGTGCATCTGTGTTTGTTCCAATCAACAGGGAGATTGTTGGATCAAGATTCCACATAGGAAATACTGCAATCTTCTCAACCTCTTCGGAAAACGGATAAGTATGGAAACTGAGCAAACTTAACACTTAGAGCAAGCCAAAACTTATTCAAGCAAGGTATTTTGCTTCACGAGCAAGGTTATATTCTTGAAGTCTTCTAAGTGTTAGTTCAAGCAAACTACACTTCTTCAAGCAAGGTTTTTCTTCTAGTCGAGCAAGGTTTATTTAAGAGCAAACCCTTGATTAAAACAAGCTAAAACCAAGTATTTTGGTGGATCAAGCACGGTTTTTTAATAAACATTGGTCCAATGAAGTTATTGAAGAAATTAATCTAAGGACTTCCAACGAGCAAGGTTCAACCCCGAGCTAGCTACAGTGTCACCAACACACTTAACTTGTTATAATAAGTTAAAGACAAAAGAGTAGAATGGATCAACGAAGAACAGTATACTCGTAGGATATCATTGAGCAAAGTTTGGTAATATCACGAAGATTGAAGTCTGCTTGAAGAGTATTTTTCTAGGGAAAATATTCTATGTAAAGATTACTCGAAAAACTGTTCCAAGCACACTTGTAGTTACAAGGTTTGCTCTACAAGGATAAAAACTTAGAAGCTTACTCGAAGACCTGTTTACATTTGTAATCTTTTGTAATATGTTTGAATATGTAAAGTATCAATCATTAGGTTTTAAGAAGGTGTCAGGTGCGCCTATTTAAGGAAACTTTAGGGCACAATTATGATAACGGACACAGAACGAATATTGTGATTTAACGGCTGCCACTTCTTGAAAAAGAATATCTTTGTATTGAAAAGCTGCCACAAATACAAACATTCAACCTAGAAACCCTAATCAATTTCATTGCATCATTCACAATATTCAATGGAAATCTTTTGAGCTATTTTATGTGTTTGTTTCATTTCTGTTCGTATAGCAATAATTTGAATATTATTGATTCCACCTTTAATGTTCATTGGATCTTCACAAAAGCAGAACTCGTAACCTTCTTGTCAACACGCTGTTGTTGGTTACGAGACTGATTGTTGTGTGTGATAGATCGTTCTTACATTGTTCATTTCTTTTCTTTTTATCTTCTTATCTTTTGCTCTTAGGGCTTTGCACAAATCTTCCATGTCTTCAAAATTCATCTTACTTAATTGTTCATCAGAGTAGTTTCTTTGTTTCAAATGAGACAGATATTGATTCAACAGCTTTCTCTTGTGTTGACTTTTCTTTCTTACCTCATCTCTCTTTTTTAAAAACAAGTAAACAAGATCTTTGTCACACAGATTTTTGATATCTTCATATTTAAACCCATGACATCAAGCTAACAACTCTAGGATCTTGTCTCTTTAGCTCCTCCATTCTTACTTCAATGTTTTCAATGTGCACATCAGATAAATTGATTTGAGGTGAACATGTCCATCCTCTTTGTCTTTTATTTGCCCTCCTTCCTCATCATCTTCCATATCAGATATATCTTCCAATGCACCTATTTGTGGTTCATTGAAGTTCATATTCTTTTCTTATTCAAATTCTTCTGGCTTTATCATCTGCGATGTACAATATGGATTTGTTCTTCAGATGTCTTTTCTTTTTCTTTTACCTTTTCCACCTGCATCTTTTGCTTCTCAACCGTCTTCGCCTTCTTCTTCTTCAGAGATTCTTCAAAATTAGGTATGTTTTGACCTTACATTTTCCTTTTTCTAGCAAATTTGACCAAGTTTACAGGCCATTTTCTCTCAGCATACCTGATTTCATTTAGTAATCCTTCAACTGTCTTGTTGGATGATGCCCTTTCTATCTCATCCTGTATTCGTTTTGCATCATAATCAGTTACCAATTATTTGTTAGGATTTTCAGAAATAGGTTCCTCAGTTGGTGTTGGCTTTTCAGATTTTTCTTCTTGAAACTGATGAACAACTATAGCTATTGCCTTTTCAGTATCCTCAGCTTGTTTTAGTCTCAAGAGTCCTTCAAGGACCTCTTGATCCAATTCCTCTTCATCTTCTCTCAACTTCTTCTGCAATTCATTATGTTCCATAGTGAACCTTTGCTCATCCACTTCTTTTTTGTTAGCATGAAGTTCAAAATGTCCCTTTCAAACCATTCCTTTAAGATTTTATCATGTAACTTTTATCCTTTTCTGATTAGTCATCAATACATAAAATACGATCATTTGATTCATTTGTTTTCTTCTTAAGTGGCTGGAGTTGACTCTCATCTTCTGCAACTGCCTTACCTTTCTCCTTTCTTGTTTCATCGTCCTCATCAATTAGTTTAGATGGTCCAACCTCTTTGATGATAGTAAGTGGCATCTCATCTGTTTCTCTTAAAAAATCTTCAAGCTCTTCATCCACTGTAGCTTTCTCTTTCACGATCAGGGAACTTACTTCTTCAAATTCATCATTAGTAGGGTCAAGTTCCATAGGTTCACCAGATAATATTACAGTTTCACCATAGATAATTTCAATCACCGCTCCTTCTGAATCTTCATCTAGGACCATTGTTCCATCATCATCTTCAACATCAGTCACTATCACATCCTCTGCAACCACATAATTCACAATCATATCATCTGCGACCTCCCTTTCCTCCACAACTACATTCCTCTCCTCATATTCACTGTCATCATAAATCATTCCAATCAATTTCAGAGAGTTTTCCTCAGCAGAAACAAGGACATTCTCCCCTATTTTGGTGCATCTGAGGTCTTCTCAACCTTAGACTCCAGGATTTGAATTCTCTTCAGGGCTTGTTGTAGTTGGTTTCCCAAATCTTTGGTTTTGTCCGTCAACACTGTATTTTCAGTTCTAAATAACAGTTTTAAACAATGAGGTTAAAATTTCTATACAGCAATGCATGGTCTGGGTTGGTGGAATTTGAGAGGTTTAGGTTAAAGGGATCAGTTTTAGAGGACTCAAAATGTTGGGTTTTGGGGTTGAGTTTGGTGTACCGGACTTTAAATTATTTGGGAACTTGAATGTGGTAATGGGTTTTGGGTTTGTATTAAAGGTGAGTGGCTTTGGGTGGGTGGTGATGAAGGAATATCAGCTTGGGCAATGTTTATGAAGTGGGTTGGTGACTAATAAGGTGTGTTTGGTTGTTTACAAGATGGGCTGCAATAAGTTCTGGTATATATGATTCAGGTTAATTTGGGTGGGATTTGGTTTGGGTTTGTGGTGGTAAGTGTGATGGTGATGGGATGTATGGCTCATGGGATTGGGTATGGGGTGGTGAAAGAGGTGGTGTAAGTGTTGAAACTTGGTGAATAACATTTGAAACCACTTCATCATGAATTATCTCCCCCTCAGCATGTGCTATAACATCATCCACATTTTCCTCAACTATTACATCATCTCCTCCACCATCATGTCATCATTATTATCATTAGAGTCACTCTCATCATCATCATCAATTTCATCATCACTTCCTTCTTCACTGCTCACCACTTGTGAAGCAGAAACCTCCGTTACTCCAAATTCGTCATTTGCTAACCAAGTAAGTACATCAAACTCCATTTCTGGATCAAACTGACTAGTTGCACCCAACCTACTAATCCTCCTGTAAACATTTGGATCTTGTAATACATATATTGCATCGGCAGTTGGTAAGTCATGGTGTATCCTGTTGAAGGTTATCTGCAAAAACCTAGGATACATGAGAAATTTCTCTTCTTCTCTTTTTCTTATGTTTGTTACCATCCTTTCAAATATCATCCTGGAAAAATTGAATGGTTGATCATAAAGAACAACAATAGTTGATGTTGCAATCTCCCTACTCATTAATTTCCAGGTTCCTCTTATTGGAGTTAAACTTTCAATAATGTGATGTATCAAGAACCGGTAGATCAAAGAAAACATCCCCTTTGGAACTATCCCTCATTTATGTTGCCTTGATACCCCAGTTTTTCTTGAAATATTTTTAAAAAGACGTTGCTGGGAGTAAGATAACTGATCTGCAAACTCATCATTTAATGGAAGACTTGTGTGTATAACTTTCTTAGTAACTTCAATATCCTTTCCAAGCACAGCAGCCTTAGTTCTTCTCGCATTTATGTCTTCCGCATATTAAGCAGATTGCCAGAAATCTGTGTGGTTATTTTTGTAGATAATGGGGTTTTCCGTCAAAGGAAATGTTAGGTTCGAGCGTATTAGCCAATTAATCAGTAGCTCAAAAGGGCCATTCTCCTTTTTAATATGGAGAAACACGCACTGTTGTGTTCTGCTCAAATTTATATGCCATATCTGCACACACACAAATAGAAACACACATTCAAATTATAAGTTAGTCAATTTGAACATCAATTGAACATGCATGCATATATATTTGAAGAAGAAACTATAAAATGATAGTTTTTATGAACCTGTTCTTCGAAAATTTAATAACCTACACATAAAACAGAGATGTTAGTAAAACTGAAAAATCGAAAACCTAAACCCACATAATGAATGCAGAAAATCATTTAATCAAAGCTTACCAAATTGGAATTCGTATGGATGATAATATTTAGAGGGATATACGGAGCAATGGTTCAATAACTTAGGTCGCGAGTAAGCTGGGTGTAATAGGATAGAGAGAGAGGGACAAAGTAAACGAAAATTTTTCTAAGTCCCCCTTTTATACTATACCCTTTTATGTTTGAAAGCGGGTTTTAAATGATTTTTGTCATTTAGTATTTGAATATTGCCAAAGCCCATTTGTTCAAATTTTCAAACACAAAGCTTTCTCGAGAAAGTATTTAACCTAAGCTTGCTAGAATATACAGTTTATTTGTTTATAATTTATTAGAAATATTCTAAGTGAGAAAATGAAAGAAGTATACTTGAATATACAAGATTGCTCGAGAAAGTAATCACAAGTCACATAATCAAGTATATTTGTTCAAATAGACAACTATGCTCGAGATCAACAAAGATCTTGATATATTAACTTAGAAATATTCCTAAATGTCAAACCTTACTCGAATATTTTAACCAAACGAAGTTTACTCGAAAGAACTTAATCAAGCAAAAATTTAGCTTCGTCCAAAAATATACTAACAACTACACTCGAAGAACAAAGTTTACTCGAAATTTAATCAAAAACATAAAGCATGCTGGAGAACACTTATAATGTTAAATCCTAACATAGAAGTGTGCTTTAAGAATAAAGTGTGCTCGAGAAACAAAGTTTGCTTGAAACCACTTAAATTTTAAAACAAAGCATTCAGACTTATTCAAAACATAATCACGTTAAAAATTTATCAAATATGCTCGAATGAGACAAAATGTCACATAAACATTCAAGTTTACTTGAAAAATCATATTCATGCAAAATTACATAAGTATAATCAAAGATACATAGTAATCACACAACATAATCAGACATAATCAGAAAGCAACTCTTTTTTACTTAAACCTTATTTTAAACAGATTTTCATTTTCGATCAAAATTTTAAGAACAAATGATGCATTTTGAGATCAAATTTCAGTTTATCACTTCAAATTCTTTTCTTTTTATGAAAAGATCTCAACATGGGATCGTATTGATTATGTCACCTTTTAATACTTCATTCTCAGCATTATAATGACACATTAGACATGTTAATAGCAGGTAATTACTTAGCATGAATTTCAGTACTTTGATGATATGATTAAGATTCAATTAGTTGCATAATACAATAATGGATAAGACTTATTGCACCGTAATGTCTCATATCTCTTATCAAAGCTTATTTGGCTTTTCCAGATCACCCTAAATTGACTTCAACCCCTTGATATTTGGTCAAAATATCTTTCATAACAGAACATGAATAGTTTTCTTTATTTAATATGCCTTTTCAAAACTTTTCAAACCTTGAGGTTGAACGTTGGACTTACATGCCTTAGATTCAAGGTGTTTAGGAATTATAATGATGCCCCACCCATGTAGTTCTAGTTTAAACCCTCGTGTTTTGTAATTTTATTAACTTTTGGTTGATAGATAATTATTTTGCATAGTTTTTTTTTTGTCAAATATAAATGAATCATTTTGAGTAACCACATACCAACAAGCTTGTGTATGGCTGGTTAATTACCTTTCTGCCTATCGTTTGGAGAGATTTATCTTGAAATATGCATATTTCAACAATGTATCTCCACATTAAGTTTAGCAATTTTCATTCAATCTATATCACCTCAGTTTTTACACATCATGGAAAGCTACCATAGTTATCATTGACTTCTCTGGTAGTCCTTTTAGCCTATTAAATCCATAAGATTAGTGTGAATAACCAATTTACTATCAATTGCCAAAGGTTTGATCAATTTTCATTGAAAACCTTTTAAGTTTGTTTAAAGATTGAACTGAATAATCTTATCATGTCTCAACACCATAAGTTTGCTCTTTTATCAAAAACAGTTTACTTTTGAAAAACTTCATTGATAATTCATTCAAATTCATAAGTTTTAACAAAAAAGTCATTTTGATAAAGACCACTGCTTGCATATTCAAACATAATCAAGAATTATATTGATGCATTAACATAAGTAGACAATCAAGAAATTCAATCAAGACATAACATGCATAAACCAACTTGTTCTGAGCACACAGTGCATAATCATTTAATAAACACCATCTATGATCAATTTTCAAACAAGTATGCATATAAGACATTTCAAATCTATTTCAATCATACTCAGCAAGTAATCATAACTCATAATGGCTAATTCATACCTAAGCATCATAAATACCTAAGCGACACATATTCACGAAAGCACATTTAGATCATAGCACATATCACAATTGCACACATAGTTACACAAAATCATTTGCAAATCACTCAAGACCTTTTAATCAAACATTCAACTTGCACATATGAACATATATCATCAATCAGAATTCCTCAGAGTTGATAATACCTAAAGCCTTTAATAAGAAATTGAATCTAGTTTTATCTAGTGGCTTGGTGGAAAAATCTGCTAAGTTGTAACTAGTTTCAACTCTTTTCATTTCTATTAGTCCATTCTCATTGCAATTTGATTTAATGGTGTCTGATTTCAATATGTTTGATCTTTGAGTGTTGAACTGGATTTTTCACAATGAATAAAGAAGTAGTATTATCAATATGAATTGGAGTGTTCGAAAAATTCAAACCAATCGAGTAGTTGATTCTGAATCCAGATGACTTGAGCACAGCAAGCAGATGCAACAATGTATTCCGCTTCAACAATTGAAATTGACACAATTGTTTGCTTTTTGCATTTCCATGAAACCATCATGTCTCCCAATAATTGACAACCACCAGATGTTGACTTCCTGCTCATATTGCATCCATCATAGCTGTCAGTGTAGGCAAGAAAATCAAAAGGATTGTTCTTTGGATACCAAATTCCCAAATCAGACTTTCCCTTTAAGTCTCTGAATATTCTTTTGACAACCATCATATATGAAACTTCGGGATTAGCTAAATCTTGCACACACATACAACAAATATGATATTTGGTCTTGAAGCAGTCAGATAAATTAGTGATCCAATTTTTACTTTGTATTCATGTTGATCAACAAGCTCCCCCTTTTTATCAGCTACCATATTTTCATGTGTGTCCATTGGAGTAGAAACAAACTTCAAATCTTGACATTAGAATTTGGTTAAGATGTCTTGTACATACTTGAATTGACTATTGAATATTCCATCCATCCTCTGTTGAACTTTCAATCCAAGGAAGAAATTCATCTCTTCCATAGAACTCATATTGTATTTTGATTTCATGACTTCATAAAACTGTAAACACATTTGTTCATTTGTGGATCTAAAGATGATGTCATCAACATACACTTGAAGTTGTAGTAAATCTCTTCCTCTTTTCTTGTAGAACAGGGTCTTGTCAATGGCTCGCATTTGAAAACCATTTGCAAGTAGATGGTTTGACAACTCATCATAGAAAGCTTTAGGAGTTTGATGTATTCCATATAGAGCATTGTTAAGTCAGTATACTCTATTTGGATAATAAGGATCCTCAAAATCTGGAGGTTGAGTGACATCTACTTCCTCTTCTATTTTTTTCCATTTAAGAAAGCAGATTTAACATCCAACTAGAAAACTCTAATGTTCTTTGAATCACCATAAGCTAAAAATATTCTAATTGTTTCCATCCTTGCTACATGAGCAACTACTTCCTCAAAATCAATTCCCTTTTGTTGTAAGCAACCAAGAGCAACTATTCTTGCCTTATTTTTCATTACAGTGCCTCTTTCATCCCTTTTGTTTCTAAAAACCCACTTGGTGCCTATAGCATATATTCCTCTTGGCTTATCAAGTAGTTCCCAGACTTGCATTCTGAACTGAGTTAATTCTTCATGCATAGATTCTACCAAACTATTGTCCTTTAGTGCTTGAACAATGTTATTTGTTTCTATTTGAGATAAAAAGCCAGAATATAAGTAGTAAATGTTTGCAGTTTCAGAGGCACTTCTGGTCACTCTTTAATGCAGGTCAGCAATGATGTTTTCAATAGGATGATTCTTTTGAATAGAAGAAGTTTGAATAATTTAAGTGGAGGTGAGATTTGAATACAAATTTGAATCATTTTGATCAGGTTCTTCAATGATCAAATTGTGCTTCACTGTTCATTTCCTGCTTTTTCCACATATTTATTAGATGTCGATGCAACGTCATTTGACATATAAACAAATTTTCAAACATTGACTGAGTGTCATGTTGATTATGGTCTTGTTGATTATCAGTTTTCTCACCAGATGTTTCATTGTTTTCATGTTCTTGAGGTTCACCATTTTGTTCATTTACCTCATCTTCAGTATCTTGTAAATTCTTTATTTGAAAGGAGAATTCATTATCTTCATGAGTAACATTAGACCATAGTTTGTCTAGGTTAATCTTTCCTACATTGTTCATTTCAGGAAGATTTTTTTTATAGAAACATTATTCAATATCATCAGCATAAATCTTGAATGACTTAATCAATTTTTCTATATCAAACAACCAACTGGCTCCATCAACAGTATTAAACTGATTCTCATTAAAGATGATGTCAGATGATTCAATCACACTCTGATGATCTTTCACATAAACTCTATATACCTTTGAGTGTGAAGAATGTCCAACAAAGAAATAATCTAAAGACTTGATTGGAATTTTTTTAAGTAATCTTTGGTGTTTAATAGAGAACATTTGTATCTAAAAGGATTGAGTAACTTGATGTAGGGTTTTCTTTCGTACAAAATCTCATAAGGAGTTTTGTTTTGTCTTTTGTTTAGAAGGATCCTATTTTGAACATAGCATGCAGTGTTGATTGCTTCTGCCCAAAATGTTACAGGTAGATAGGTATTTGCAAGCATGGTCCTTGCAGCCTCTATTAATGTTCTATTCCTTCTATCTGCCACACCATTCTGTTTAGGAGTTCTTGGGGCATTGAATTGCTGAAATATTCCTTTTGCTTGAAAAAATTCAGTCATAATCCCATTTTTGAACTATGATCTATTGTCACTTCTCATCACCTTAACCCTTGAATCTAATTAATTTTCAGTCCTGGTCACACAAATTTTAATTAGTTCTATAGCTTCATCTTTTGAATTAAGAAAATACACCCAAGTGAACCTTTAGTAATCATCTATTATCACCATATAATGCTTCTTTTTCCTAATGCTTGGAACACTTACAGAACCAAAGAGATCTATATGAAGCATTTGAAGCACTTGATCAATTTTGTTTTCCCTTTTGGCATGAAACACATTTGTCGTGCAACCTGAACTCTCTTATTGGAAATCCAATAACATGTTCACCTTTAACAAGTTTGTTCATGTTCTTTAGATTAACATGACGTAGTTTTATGTTCCATTGCCTAGTTTCATTTTCAGAAGCCTTGGAAACAAAAAAAAAGTACCACCTCTAGAAACAACATCTTTCATCCTTAATTCATACAAGTTGCAATTTCTTGGTGCCATCATCATTATCATTTCAGGTGGGATCACAAATTTAGGTTTCAAAATGAAACAATGAGATTCATCAAAACCAACTTTATAACCTTTATCACACATTTGAGAAATGCTCAAAAGGTTATATCAGACTCCTTTAAAATAAAATACATACTCAAATAAGATTTTCCCATTTCTGAGAATGCATTTTCCCACAATTTTCCCTCCATTTTCATCACTACCAAAAGCAACTGGCCTTCAAACATTTCTTTATAGTTAACAAGTGATATCTTATGACAGGTCATGTGCCTGGAACATCCACTATCTATGTACCATATATCATTAACTTATGTGTAATGTTCCTTCACAGTTAAAAACAAAGTAATGAGTTAAGTGATGAATCACAAGCTACATCATCTTGCATATCATCAGCAACAACATCAGTGGTTGCATTTGGTTTTGGATCTTCATAAACAAGTTCACAGGAATCATTAATCTCAAAACCTGTTTCAAATAAGTTTCCGAAATTGGGAAATATGTTGGTGCATTCTTTAATCACAATCTCTCTTTTGATGATTACTTTTGGAGTATCACGTTTTGGCTTCCATAAGAACCCTCTTGGTTCATGACCACTTTTCAAAAAGAATTTCTCATCACCATTCAGTTCTTTACTTTGCTTTTTATTGAAAATTTTCTTCTTGGTTTGTTTGACTTGACCATTTGAACTTGAATCTACAGAATTATAAGAGTTTTCTAAATTATGATATTAAGTGGATGATTTCTTTTCAAAACTACTTATGGTCATTTTCTTCTTTTCAAACACCTACAATTGTTCATTTCTTCACCAGTTCCATCTTTTACTTGCATTCTCTTCTGTATGTACTCTTCATAACTTTTCTTGTATAGACCAATGTCTTGACCATAAAGTATGGTGTCCGGAATAAAGAAGGGTTCTGGTATGATTCTATCTTGACATGAATCTGTGTGATGACCATACACATAACATATTCTGCCCCATACCTTTCCTTTGTGTTCATTTGAAGCCTTTTCTAATCTTAAATCTTTCACTTGGTCTAAGAGGATCAATTTCGATAGTCTGTTGATGAGTGATTGGTTTTCCAAAGTCTGTGGAAATGGATTGAAACACATGTATCTTTTCAATACTCTTTTCATATGAACCCTTGACAAACTTAACATTTCAAACTTTCCTTTTCTTTCATTTACTTCCTTTTCCTTCATTGAACTCACATAATTTCTTGCAAAATATTCAACATCACCAATGTCAAAGAGTTCATGGTTTGAAAATATTGGGTAAATCGGTGGATACTCAGTTTCTTTTCTTGCTTATGCACCATTGGTTTTCATTGAAGTGCTTTCCTTTTTGCGAGGACTTTTGAATGCTTGTGTAGCAACATAATTTTTCTTCTTTTGGGATCCTCCACATATGTCAAAAGTCTTGTGATCTCTTCTCATATGATACTAAAACCGATCCCAAACCTGCTTAAAACAACAACAATAACCGCTACAACAACAACAAGCTGTGTCATTAACCAACCCAATAACCAACCTCCACCTAACCAAAACCAAAATGCCCCGAACAAAAGAGCTTACATGGGTCCTCACCCCCAATGTGCTAAATGTAACTGTCATCACCCTGCTTAATCCCTTTGCTGACTGTGCACCCAATGAAATTTTTACGGACACCTTACTAACTCTTTTCGCGTCTCGCCTAATTCCCAAGCCGTCCAACAAAAGTCTGTTTCGTATGCTCCTAGATGGTTAAACTATGGAATTTAATAAAATTTTGTGAATATTATTAATAAATAATATTAATTTCATCTATACTTCCAAATTAATTTCTTTTTATTTATTGTTTATTTTTTATTTTGTTTTAAGTTTTAACTTTAAATTTGTTTTTATGATCATTTTATTTTTTATTTTTATTTTTATTCTTATGTTTACTTCTCTTTTAATTTTAAGATCAGTAAGGTCTTTCACGCAAATGTTGTTAATGTGTAAACCGACAAAATATATCTTACATATACTTAAAGTGTTCAGATTCGATGTATAAATATTTTCCGGGTTTAAATCTACAAATAGTTTCAGAGTGCGGGGGTTAAGAGCGTAAAACTAGAGAAATTTTGACCCTATCATGAGATAGATTGACTATATATAAAGGGGAAACCAAAATATATCTCACTTTATCTACTCTCACTTTTTCAAACACTCTCAACTTTCTCTCTCTCTCTCTCTCTCTCTCTCTCTCTCTATATATATATATATATATATATATATCTACCGGTGTAACCACAGCCATCCGCTCAAGCCCTAACCTTCAAATCTACTTCTATCCATGTAATCACAGTTTATAAATCATCAACATGGATCCCTCTCCATCGGTATAACACTCTTGTTATGTATTTGATTCATGTTATTGTTCTTAGGGTTTGACGGTTCAAAATGGAACCGTTAGAGAACCAGTAGTCCCATATTATGTTGTTTATTGCTTAAAACGTTTACAGATCCTTATTGTTGACATCATAATTAAAATAGGACTAATTTAATTTAGTTTATGTACAAATTTGTAAAGTTTTTAGATTTCTAGAGAATTTCAGACCTTTTCGGGTTCAATTGACCCTTGTGTGATCGAGTTTGATTGTAAAAATATATAGAAGTATAAATCGGGGTTTGTTGATCTACAATTTAAGTGGAATTGAAATTATGACAAGTTATGGATTTGAATCGAATATGGGTATAACTTCTTATTTGGATCGAATCGAATTCAAATAACAAAACAAATCGAGCTCTATTTAAAAGTAAAGTGAAGGTAAAATGAATCAAATCGAATTCAATTCTGATCTAATCGAATTTACAAAACTTGATTCGATTCATTTCAAAACTCGATTCGATCCAATTTGAAACTCGATTCGATTCAAAATGGAAACTCGATTCGATTCTTTTAAACTCAATTCGATCCATCTGGACTTGAATATTTTCTGTATTTACAATAATTTAAAAATCGATTCTGTTACATTTTACTTTGAAATTTTTTCACTCATTTGACTTAACAAATAAATTATATCAAATTTAATCTCAATCAAATTGAATTTTATAAATTCGATTCGACTGGTATTAAAACTCGATTCGATTGTTTTCAGAGTTCGGTCCAAATCCAAACTCGATTCGTTTGGTTTATACTTGGCAGATTTCAATTTTTTTCTTATTTTTTAATTTATTCCAGTTTTAGTATTTTTATCTTTATCTTTATCTTTATTTTTATTTTATTTTATCTTTACTTTTATGTATACATGTTATCTTGGATAGCTTATATTAATTTATCAGTCTAATGGTTTATTTGATGAAGTCGTTGCAGCAACACAACACGTATTGTCCTTTGGATCTTCCAAGGAAAAAAGAGACATCGGGTGTTCACATCCATGATCAAAAGGATTTCGTAAATGTCCCTTGATGCATGAAATCTCTACTAATCTAGCCATTCATTCGGGTTGGATTGAAGAAATTTGGACTAAGCCTAGGACAGTTAAAGATGGTGACACTATTACCACTAAGGTGTCTGGCAAGAAATTAAAGATCTTCAAGGCTGACATTCGTTGAGCCTTAAACATCAAGGATGTGCATATCACTTTTATGGTCAAGCAAAGAAAAAGGATTTGGAAGAGTTCATGATGAATATTGAGTTCGATTTTGTCTGGTCCACCTGTGAGAAGAGGCACCTTCAACCAAACTGGAAATTCTTATTTCACATCACTGCTAATTATCTCTTTTCACAAAAGGGAGGTTTTGACAAGCTGAAGGTTGATTGGGTTGGAATTATGAGCTACTTGACAAATAAAACAAGATTCAACTATTCTATACTATTATTCAAATGCGTGCAATCAAACTTGCTGCAAAGCATACTTGGATGATGTATCCAAGGTTTGTGCAAATGCCTCTGGACGACTTAATGCCCGAGGTTCCTTGACTCGTGTACCCGCCTAACTTTGATAAAGACATCAATGATTTTCCTCCCACTGAGCCTCGTCATGCTAAGTTGGTAAAGCAAAAGGTTTTCAAGGGAATGTTGGAACCTACTGGAAGAAGTGGATACATTTATTAGGATGAGCCTCCGGGTACAAAGTTTGGTCAGTTTGCTAAGACTGATCTAGAAGAAGAGGATGTACAAGGTGAAGGAGATGATGACAGTGGCGATGATGGTGATGACGATGATAGTGAGGGTGAACAGAGGGTTGAAGATTCTGACAATGAGGCTACAGATAGTGATTTTGGTGTTAAAGGTGAACATTGAACGAAGAGACGGAATGATCAAAAGAGGATGGCTCCAAAAAAAGCCTTTTGCTAGGGGTTCTTCTGAACAAACCGAATAGGAAGAAGAAGAACCCGAACAACCCTTGAAGCATTAGAAGAAAGGTGGGGAGTCCAAGAAATCCACTCCTTCAAGGATACCAACGTCATTAAAGGTACCATGTCTCCAGTTCAAGAAGTCGTGGAAGATGACAAAGAAAATAAAGATGATGATGGTATCAACTACTCCCCAAATCCGGACGCTCCAATTCGTGGTGATGATGAAGCAGGTCCAAATCCGGCCATTCCAACTGTGATGGCTCTTCTAGCAAAAATTGTTTCTGGTGTGCAGAGATAGAAGAAGACATGGTATTACATCAATGATTACTACAGTACGCAATGCTGGATTGAAGTTTATAATGATGAATCTCTCATCATGTACACTTAGTGGCACAACAACAAACATAATTGGATGATTCGACGAGAAAGCGGCTCATCCACCTACCTGCATCACTCTCAAATGTAGTCTCAATCAAACTTGACACGAACTTCTTCAAAAGAGCAGCTGGTGATTGTTCTACTGAGGAGGGACTACATGGTTGGTTTGCCTGTTATGCTCAAAGACAGTCAAAGAAGGGTGCCCAGATCTAGAGATCAACAACGGAGAAAACTGCAAGCATCCTACTGAGATCAATCCTATCACTTGAAAGAAGAAATTGGTCATGAGGTATCCAGTGCCAGCGGATGGACCTGAATTTTTTACTAGTGGACCTTTTGAACCAGACAAACTAAAGGATTTCAAGTCATTGCGCTTTGACAACCAAACTGGTGAAGCTGTTATCCAGTGTCATGGAAGCAAGGGTTATGAATCCTTCCGGTTCTTCGATGAACACATGTTGATGCGGTTTGACAAGAAGGACCTTATGAAGCTACTCAAGAGTCACTGATTGCTATCTGCGATTCAAGCGAAGGTAATGCTGAACAAATCATCGGAAAGGTCAACAAGTTCGTTTGTCGTGTCATAGAAAACCCGCTAGAGGATGCAGAAATTACATATGAAACGGACTGAAGAAAAAAACTAAGAATATAACACCAAAACGCTAGAGGGATATTGTAGAGTCTAATTTTGTCAATTAGTCTTTTATATTATTTTCATTATTACTTTGCCTTTTGTTTGTTGTAATAATGTTTGGGTCAGAGGCCTTGTAAATAACAGCCCATTGGGCCTAAATTAATGAACAAATACATGATATGCTTCTTCTATAAATAGGAAAGCATGTGCATGCATCACTCAACCTTTTGTAAACTTTCATCTTATCTTACTACCAACTCTCTCTACTCTTTCCATCTTCATTCCCATTTCGGCAATAAACCGAACACCACAAGATCCGAGATCTTGGTTAACCACTAGTGATTTCTGCTAGCTAGTGGTCTAGATTGATTCAAGAACTTGTTGTTTGATTTGTTTTTAGCACCTACAAGTTCATTATTTTTATGTCAGTTGTTTGGCCGTTGGTTCTTTTGTGTTTTCTAGTCCTCTTCGTTTCTCACTTCGGTGGATGACGATTGTAACTCGGTGGCTCTTCACGAAGCATTCTATTGCTTGCGGCTTGCCGGCCTATTATTAATATATTTTAGATTTGTGATTTATGGGTAACTTTGAATAGTTTGCCTTTGAAATAGATAACCACAGAGTGATGCTGCGGATGTTTTCTTTTCTTTTATTTCTAAAAGTTGGCAAACAATCACAAGGTGAATGAATCTTACTATGATGATTAGCATAGCATTTAGTGACCTTAAATCAGATTTAAGTGTTTGATAGTTTACGATTAGTATGATTGTTGATGGAAGATTGAAATGTTTACTACTATGGCTAGTTTGAGGTTAGCTCAAGTGTGTAAACAACCCTCAAGTTGTTTCTTTTCATAATAAGCGTATTTTTATACCTACTCTGGCGTTTTCGTTGTACACGCGTTTAGGTTCCTCGAGATGCAAAAATGCCGCAATAATCCACCAACATCAAAACATATGAAGTCAATGAGAATTTTGTTGTCTTCTAATTATGTAAATTGATTATAGCTTCCATAATCATATTAAACTCGATATAACTGTAATGTCTTGAATGAATACGAATATGGTTGACATATTTGTACATGGGACTTTAGTTTTTCTGCGTGTAATATATTTTTCTGTTTAACTGTCCTACCACGAAATGTTATTTGATATAGACATCTTCTGATTTTTTTTCTTTGTCACATACCTTCACATAACCCAGCGCAACACGCAGTGCTGAATGCTAGTTAATATATATATCAAATATTAAATATTATTATTATGATAACCACAACGTAAGTAGAATAAGAATTACAATTAACTCTTCACTATTCTGTATTTTTAAAAGATATGATCAATGTATTTATAGTTGGATCGGTCGTTGAATATACGCTCTATTGGTTTTTTAGTCGGACCGGGCAATTGGAGGAACCATACCCAAGAATTTTAAAATATAACAGTTTGTTTTTTTTCAATTAATTAAATATCAAATAGTATAATATTACTATACTCATCTCAAGTAATGGAATAGAATAAGAGCATGAAAAAATTTTGTTGAATTTCAATTTATTCTTCGCTACTATGTGTTTTTGAAACATAATAATCAGTGTCTTCATAATTGGATTATTTACTTAATCGAACGTTGTATTGGTTCGTTTATCTGACTGGTCGATCGATGGAACCAAAGTACCAAACCCATGAACTTGATAATATAATAATTTGATTTTTTAAATATATAAATATCAAAAGATTCTGAACAAATCATCGAAAAGGTCAACAAGTTCGTCTGTCTTGTCATTGAAAACCTGCTAGAGGATGCAGAAATTACATATGAAACAGACTGAAGACAGAAGCTAAGAATATAACACCAAAAGGCTAGAGGGATATTGTAGAGTCTAGTTTTGTCAATTAGTCTTTTGTATTATTTTCGTTGTTACTTTGCCTTCTTTTTGTTGTAATAATGTTTGGCCCGATGCCTTGTAAATAATAGCGCATTAGGCCTAAATTAATGAAAAGATACATGACATGCTTCTTCTATAAATAGGGAAGCATGTGCATGCATTACTCAACCTTTTGCAAACTTTCATCTTATCTATCTACCAACTCTCTCTACTCTCTCCATTTCGGGAATAAACCGAACACCACAAGCTCCGAGATCTTGGTTAACCACTAGTGATTTATGCTAGTTAGTGGTCTAAATTGATTCAAGAACTTGTTGTTTGATCCGCTTTTAGGACCTACAAGTTAATTGTTTTGATGTCAGTTGTTTGGCCGTTGGTGCTTTTGTGTTTTCTAGTCTTGTTCGTTTGTCACTTCGGAGGATGACGATTGTAACTCGGTGGCTCTTCACGAAGCATTCTATTGCTTGCGGCTTGCCGGTCTATTATTAATAGATTTTTACTCTTTTATTCTAATTTAGAGCTTGCATACTGTAGATCCATATATTATTTTATATTGTTTTTTTTCTTAAGTTTTGTGATATATGGGTAACTTTGATTAGTTTGTATTTGAAATATATAACCACATAGTGATGCTGCATATGTTTTCTTTTATTTCTAAAAGCTGGCAAACAATCATAAGGTGAATGAATCTTACTATGATGATTAGCATAGCATTCAATGACCTTAAATAAGATTTTAGTGTTTGATAGTTTATGATTAATATGATTGTTGATGGAAGATTGAAGTGTTTACTGCTATGACTGGCAGTTTGAAGGTTAGCTCAAGTGTGTAAACAATCCTCAAGTTGTTTCTTTTTATCATAAGCATATTTTCATATCTACTGTGGCGTTTTTACTGTACGCGCGTTTAGGTTCCTCTAGATGCAAAATTGCCTCGATAATCCACCAACACCAAAACATATGAATTCAAAGAGACTTTTTGTTGTCTTCTAATTATGTAAATGGATTATAGCTTCCATAATCATATTAAACTCAATACTTAATTATAGTGTAATGTCTTGAATGAATATGAATATGGTTGACATATTTGTACATGGGACTTTAGTTTTTCTGCGTGTAACATTTTTCCGGTTTAACGGTCCTACCACAAAATGTTATTTGAGATAGACATCTGCTGATTTTTTTCTTTGTCACATAGCTTCACATAACCCAGCGCAACACCCTGGTGCTAAATGCTTGTTAATATATATATCAAATATCAAATATTATTATTATGATAAGCTCAAAGTAAGTAGAATAAGAATTACAATTAACTCTTCATTATTCCGTATTTTTAAAACATATGATCAATGTATTTATAGTTAATCGGTCATTGAATATACGCTCTATCGGTTTATTAGTCGGACCGGACAATCGGAGGAACCAGACCCAAGAATTTGAAAATATAATAGTTTGTTTTTTTTCAAATAGTATAATATTACTATACTCAACTCAAGTAATGGAGTAGAATCAGAGCAGGAAAATAGTTTGTTGAATTTCAATTGTTTTTTCGCTACTTTGTGTTTTTAAAACATAATAATCAGTGTCTTCATAATCGGATTATTTACTTGATCGAACGATGTATTGGTTCGTTTGTTTGACTGGTCGATGGATGGAACCAAAGTACCAAACCCAAGAATTTGATAATATAGTAATTTGATTTTCTAAATATATAAATATCAAAAGAAATTGTTACTATACCAAATTCAAGGTAGGTAATGTAGTAGAATAAGAGCAGGAAAATAATGCTGACTTTACACTTAATTCTTCACTACTACGTATTTTTAAAACACATAATCAGTGTCTTCATAATTGGATTAGTCACATAATCGGTTGCTTTATATTTATATTGATCGGGCTGATCGATCGATCGAACCACGCCCATAAAGAAAAGAAAATATATTAGATAATAAAAGGATGGAATATCACTTGAGAATAAAGTGATACATCGTCTCTCATATTTGTTGCCCTAAATTTAAAACCGTTGTATCTTCTCTTCCCAAATCTCAAATACAAACCTTCTAGGCTCCATCTATCTAAACATACACATATATAATACACATTTACATATATGGAGAATGGGCGTTGGGTATGAGCACACCTTATGTTCAAAATAAATCCGATCGTGACCCGTTCTAACCCTTAAAAAATGGTTTAGGAAACGCGTTAAAAGAGATTCTTACTTTTAACAACTATATAAGGTGCTCCCCTAACATATGTAGTTTTGGATAATAATCGTTTTAAAAACGCATTTTCTTTACTAGTGTAACTAAGATTGCAAGCTTAAAATATCTATATAAATATATTTTTTTAAAAAAGTAATAATAAATCTAGGCTATTGAATTTAAGATCTAGTGGTTGAGATTTGTGGTTTTCAAAATACCAAAAAGTTTACCAGGATCAAGGATTTATTATACATAGTTTCCTAAATAGGCTTATATGGGTTTTTAACTCTAAATTTTATGTTTTTCCTACTTTTCCTACAAAATTATGTATTTTTATTTAACCATTTTCCCACAAAATTATGTATTTTTATTTAACCCTTTTTCCTAGTAACTAATATAATATAAAAACATATGTTAAAAAGGAATATGTTAAATATCATGATCAAACAATAATTATAAATATCTGGATTCGTTAAATATTTGTTAAAGGTTACAAAGTGTTTTTATTAATTGATGAGTAGCCACTTGGGACAATTTAGCGAAAGTATCGATATTTAATTGAAGAGGTTAGTTGCTTAAGCACTAAGGGACGTTTAAAACCCACAAAGCCATCAACTGAATTTACCAAATGACTAACTACAATTTTAAACCATATGTATAGCCCCACTAATTTAAATTTGATAATCTCTTATCCCAACGATAACACCGACCTAACTAATTAAAATTGTAAACCCTACGCCCACCTTATATATATATATATATATATATATATATATATATGTATCACCGCTTCAGTTAAACCCCATTCAAGAAACATAGAAATTGTTTTTTGCATGGCTGAGTCGGTAGTTCTTCCGGTGGTATTGTACGACGGTGTGTTGAGGTCGGCGTTGGGAATATTAAGATCACCCAGGCGATCGAGTTCAAGCAACTTCAGAAGATGTTGAAGGAAGCCGTTGGCCATAACAATCTAACAATTTTCCTGGTGGAAAGCAACCGATCAAAGAGTCCTTCGAAGCGTAGGAAACGTCTAATCACCGGCAATGTGAACTTCTTTTCTTTAGCACGAGATAGCAAGTGTTACTTCCGTTTGGTCTTGAAACAGTCACCGAGGAGGAAGTCTACAGCAGGTGATGTTTTTACGCCGCCTGTGTCTCCTTGGTACGTGATGCAACTCCGTAAGAATCAAATTGATATATTCCGCCGCCAAATGTCGTCTGGCTACCATCATGGAGTTCGTTATTTTCCTACGGTCATTTACCCCGTTTTGATTCAGAGTTACTCGCCCGCGTATGCAAGTTTCCCGAGTGTTCAAGAAAGTAGGGTATGGTGCAAGAATTGTATCGCAGTAGAGAAAGAGGGTATTGAAGCGCCTTTTCACTCATGTGTTTACGACCAGGTACTTGCGGGTGGTTTCCGTTCTACCGCAGGGCCAATTTCTCGAGTTCATTGAAAGGAGATTTTAGGGTTTTTGTTGATTCGGTTTTTTTGTACAGTTTTTGTTGATCACTCGTATATGGTAGTATGACGTTATAGTACTTGCATGTAAAGATTTTATTTGAATATTATTGATTGGTATTGAATCTATTTCTTTTGTTATTGTATATCCATATCTCCAAATTTAAAGCTCTACATTACTGGTTCTTATGGTTGAATCTGTAAGAAAATAATATAATTAATAAACAAGAAGAAGAAAAACGGATATGTTTGTGTATGCAGAAAGAAAGTTTATAACATATCGTGCCCAAAAACATATCTTTTAATTAGTATTCCAATATTTGATTTAAAGGTTTTTTCGTCGGTTGTTGTGGTGGTTTTCAGTGTACGGCCAGGGCGATTTCTCGTCTCTCCGATGAAAGATCATATTGAAAGGATATTTGGTTGGTTTGTAACTTTGTATATGGATAAATTAGATTGGGATATATTGGATTATCCGTTTAATTAGAATATATATTTTTGGTTATTTTTTTATCCGTGTCTCCAAATGTAAAACACATCATTATTTATTAAGTTCGAATATGTAAGAAAATAGTATAATAATTAATAATAATCAGAAGAAAAAAAAAAGAGATGTTTGTGTGTTCAGAAAAAAAAGTTTATTGTGTCCAAAAACATATCTTTTAACATTCCAATACTTGATTTTGAGGTATAATTATGGTAACATCCTATTTTTAGGATTACTTGTACAGAATTAATCCAAAATACTTCTACAGGACCGATTTCGTTGGTGATATACTGGATCTAATAACTTTTGTTATTTCCGAAACTCCTATCTAAACACACAAGAAAAACATATAAAGAACATGAATATAGAACAAGGAGTATCAAAAAAACATTTAGCAAGGTTAATATTCGTTTCTCAATTATCACGACCGATAATTATGGCAAGCGGCTTACGGATAAAAGTTTTGTTTGTAAATATTGTATCTAAAATTACAAGTTACATTCAAAGTATGTTTGGCAGGAAGCTTTCTGAAGCTTTTAGAAACTTCTAACTTCAAGCTTTTAAAGAAAAAGCTTCTACTAAATTAAGAGCATTTTTTGATTCAATAGGCTTAAAGCTTTTAAGTCAGGAGAAAAAACTTAAATCTTAAAGCTTCTAGTTTTTAGTATTTTAATTTACTTAAATAAGCTTCCAATATAAATATATTTACTATTATTGTATATAGTTATGCCCGTTTAAGTAATTTTATACATTTTATTAAAAGTTTCAGCTACTCTGTCAAACATATAAATATATTTAAAAAGCTACAGCCACCAGCTACCAGCTTCAAACCACCGGTCACCAGCTTACAGCTACAGCTAGCAGCTAGTTTTGCCAAAAATACCCTCAATATATTATAATGCTTAACATTTTTTATATAATAAATGATATAATTTACATTTGCAAATATTATAATCTTATATATGTTATCAATTGTTAAAGTCTAGTGACATCGTTCTCTCATATAACTGGTGTTATACCCTAAACAACAAATAATAAAAATCATCAAAACGGTATATATATGGTCGACGACAACGACGTGTGGGTCGTGGTAGACAGACAACATAAACCATAGCATGCCACATAGGAACAAGACCACGGACATGACCATGTATGTGGCACGCATTTATCACATAATCATAAATGGCATTTGTCAAGGGGTGAAGTATGTTGAACAACTTATTAATTAATTTTTAATGAGACTAAATTGGATAAAAAAACACTCTAGGAGGAAAATTTCACAAACACACTTAGGCCTGTAAACGAACCGAACGTTCAGTTAATCATTCATGAATTGTTCGGCGGGAGGTTTATTTATGTTCGTTTATTTAATAAATGAACGAACATGAACAAAAAGTTTGTGTTCGTTTAACTAAACGAACGAACATGAACACATGTTCCGTTCGTTCATTTATGTTCATGAACGTTTGTCTATGTTCGTTTATTTATGTTTGTTTCTGTCTGTTTATTTATGTTTGTTTATGTGTTAATTAAAAATAATTAAATATTATTTGAATGAATCATATACTTAAAGTTTTATATCTGTTAATTTGTGTTCATTTATGTTTGTTTATGTTCATATATGTTTATTTATCTTTGATCGGTTATATTCATTTAGAAACGAACATATATTCATTTTTTAAATAAACGAACATGAACATAAATATTTGTTCAATTAAGTGTTCGTGTTCCTTCAAAGTTAAATGAACGAACACGCCCTTGTTCGTGTTCTTTCAATTCGTTTACATGCATTCATTATTCACATTGATGAATACATCAATCTTAATCTCTAGGCTTTGCCGATTTTATTTGTGTTCGTGAACCGTTCATGAACAAATAAATTTCCTTAATGAACGAACATGAACAAAAAGTCGCTTTCGGTAAGTGTTCGTGAACACATTATTTCCTTAAGGAACGAACACGAACAAGGCCTTGTTCGTGTTCGTTCGGTTCGTTTACAGCCCTAAACACACTAGTTGCAAGTGGTTTCAGGTCTACTACCAGCAGACCACTTTCAGGACGTTACGGGTGAAATAATATTTAAAGATTGCGAGTTCAGTTTGATATAGCAGTATGACAAAATGCATCACACTTTATGTCATGGGTTAGTGTGGATTTCCGAAAGATAATGCCATTCAATAAAACATGATATACTCATGAAAATTGGGACAAACTTTTGAACAAAATGAAGGTATTATAGTTTTTTTTCATTGAACTTTAAAGATTATATTTATTATTTTTTATGTTAACATTTTCTTGTAAATAAACATGTATCAATGAACGTAAAGACGTTCATCAGAAAGAATCTATCGTGTAAAAACCACATAATTATCTACTACACGTAAAATTAAAGTTTGGTGTCGCAGCTTTATTAGGCAAAGTGGGGGTCCACCATGGGACAATATCAGTTTTAGGTATTTTCTAGTTCTGAGTTCATAATGAACGTAAACGAAACTAATCAAATATGTGTCGACTCACCGCCATGACTTTGGGCACCGACAATGTTCGTGTAAACTGGCCCGATTCGTGTAGACTCACCCACGCAACGTCCAATACCGAAAATGTTCGGTTTAACTGGTCGAATTCGTGTAAACTCAACGCTGCAACGTCCAATACTGAAAACTTTCGGGTTTTACCTACGCCCAGGTTTTCCTAGAAATATACACGCCCAATTGAGATGTGATATGATTGCATCGCGATGCCTAAGAACACAATCTAGAACTTTTTGGGACTTTTATCGAAGGTCAATTAAAAACTTTACGAAATTTTTTTAGTTTCAGTACCATAACGAACGAAAAAATAGCGTTAACCCACCGCCAGAACGCTCAGGTTCTCATCAACACCCGGTTTTACAACCTAACCGCCACAACGCCTGAATAAGACTTGACTTCCGCTGCAACAATCAAGTTTTACCAACATCTAGGTTTACAAACAGAATAAACATTTTTTTAAAAGTCTCTGATAGCAACTAGGAAGGCCCCAAACCCGGGAACCTTACTAGAAGTTGGACTTACACTTAAACACAACTTAATTATCAGAGTTTACAAAAAATTTCGTGGAGTATTATTATATTTACATAATACTTTCTATCTAAAACGAGTCTTTGGATGCCAAAACCATGTGGATAGCCCTCGTCAAACATGTTCACCACCCCGTACAAAATTCCTTAATTTCTTTTTATAGTCGTCATCAACAACCGTTTTTTTCCCACGATCCCTACTCGGAGGGCGGCTACAACCTTGGTATTTCAAATGAGCTTCGGACAAGTTTAGGTCAAAGTCAATTTGATTCTCCGACCCGCTCGAAGAGACGTATGTGCCGGACGCACTAGTTTTTGTACGTTTGCCCCATCGGTCACGTCCTCCACACATAATTCAATCCATTTCGAGCACTTTCTTAACACCTCCCACTAGTAGCCCTCGTCAAACATGTTCACCACCCCGTACTTCCTCAACACCTCTTGTTTCCATTCATCACAAGTGAATTGGTAAACCGCGAGATCATCGGACCCACCCGGCCGCATTCGGTTAGCATTGCGGTTATGTATGTTGGTAAACAATCCTACATATTTACAAGTATCGGCCCACCAAACCGATATCATATTTTCGGTACGAGCCCTACTCCCCACTTGATCATAAAAACATTCCCGAACCATGGCCCAAAAAACTCGAGCTCTTTGAAAGTCAGCTACAAAATAAATAACAAAAAATGTAATAAGTACACACAAAATTTAAAAGATATATTAAACAATAAAATTCGCGAAATAATTTACCCACGTTCTGATCCTGGGATATTTCAATCCAAGTTTGCCAACGCAAGTTTCTCTTATTTAGACCACAGAGTAGACTTCCGCTTAGCCCGTGCCGAAGGACCATCCGCTTCTCCGGTTTTCTTCCCCTTTTTGTGGGATCGTTTTGCCGGCTTCTCCGGTGCCGGCTCCGGTTGTGTTTCCGGGATCGAATAATCGGATTGTGACATATCCATGAACGCTTGAAACGATTCGTCGTCCATGTAGTTCAATCTATTAGGAAATTGAGAGTCGTTGATGTTGATATTACCGTAACCCGAGCCATTGTTTTAAATTAGAGCTACTTGAGAGATTTTTAAATAGAGAGAGATGTAGTGAGAATGTTGTGTTATTGTTATAAAATGATTTAGTTATTTATAGTGGGTTTGTAATAAAAAAAGTTTTTTTTTTTACATTTAATAATAGCCCAACGGCTATTTTTTAAAAAATAACTAGCCAACGGCTAGTTTTCCGCCCCGTGGTCCCGGCCACCCCCCTCTCGTCCGCGCCCCTGATAACATGAACGGTGTAGTGATGTGCGCGAGCCACGTTTGCAGCCACCTGGATCACCCCTCGTCTCGCGCCCCATTACCCCTACCCTTACCTCGGCAGTTTTCTAGTCTCCCACATACACTTCTAAAGTTACAGTTGTTGCCATGGTAAGTTAATATATCGTAGAATAATTTTCTTCCATCACATTTTTAGATTATCAAGAAAATCCAATTCACGACATGTACACTATCGACAACACAGTTAAGATCAACGGAATTCGACAACACTATCCTACGTGAATTGGCAGAACAGCCACCACACCATCCGACTCTATAACCATCCGAACGCCATCACCGATCATTTGTTCAACACCAAGGTACCGCTAAAAATCTATTGATTTGCAGTGCGCTTTTGATTTTTTAAACGGGGAGTTGGGTTATACATAGAATTTAATAAATATTTGGTTTTAAAAATTCTACCCACTAAGTGTAACGGGGAATCTTTTGTTACAATAGAAGCAAAAGTGATGTGGATTATTCAAGAATCGAAGTTTATTTCCTTTATAAAAAGATCTCAATGAACTTCTATGAAATAATTTCACGGGATTCAGCCAATTGTATTGATCGTGGAATATATTGAGAATTAGGAATCCGTGTTATCAAAGGATTTCCTGCGATTCTTTCTAGTATGGAATGAGTCAATCATCCACTTTGGTATCTTATTGAACAAAAATGGTTGATGTGTGAAAAGCTATATATAAATATTAATAACTAATTCTCACAATTCAACACTAAGTCTTAAATTTATAAAACCAAACAATCCTAACTAAACTTCACACAAACGGCAAGTGTACCGGTCGCGTAGCAGCACAGTCTAGTGGAAGTCCGGATGTCGAACATAAAGACACGTGAGAACGGCTCAGATAATTAACCCTAATCTAAGTCCTGCCTAAATAATATATTTATTTATCTTAATTATTTAAACTAACTTAACTTAGCTAACGATGAAACTTAACGGAACTAACGATAATAAGAAAACGAATCACCTAGGTAAGATGACTTAACGGGTATAGGATGGATCAGGTGCTAACAAGTGTTTGAAACCGACTTCTAAAGATGAACTAATATAGATAGAATCAAGGCAACTGGGTCCCTACGGTCAGTTTTACCAGAAAACCCTAACAACGTCTATTTAGCTTTTAATTTACGGTTGCTTATTTACGTGCCCTAATGATTTATTACTTGGTCCGTATCAAAATCACAATCCTCACTAAGGCTCGAGCTAATTAAAAACCTAGGAAGAGAGGGGTAATTCAATAATAAGGAAAAAATAACTCAACTTACAAACTAACCTAGTCGATAGCTAAAAATCGCACGTGGTCTCGCAACGGGTAACTAAATCAACTAAAGCAGAGAGATAAGCTAACCCCTAAGGTTTTGGTCCAACTCAAAGGGGATGATCCTACTGACCTAAATGATTCAAGAAACACAAACTATAATGTCACGCGTCTACCACAATCAATCAACACACTCGGTATTAACCGAACTAGCAATTAACGACTACACGAAACAAATTCATGCAATAATCAACTACTCGAAGCTCATGCAACCTAAAATACATCTAATGGCAGCAAGGTTCATGGAATAATATCACAAATTATGAACTTTACAATAACTAAACAATCAAACACGAAATTAGCACCTGAAAAGTGATAAATCAACCGTTAAACATCAAACCTAGGCGATTCAAACAAATTTAGCCAACCATAATGAATGAACAGTAGATAATAATTATAATTAAGCTCAAATTATTCTTTACAAACTGATTGGAACTTGTTTCAAAGTCAAACACTCAAAAACGAACTCACAAACGTTAAAACAAGCAAAACCGACAACCAGTTGATGAAACTCCGATCCGGAAGCTCCCCCTCCTTGGTATTTCGACTTTAGCAGATGTGATGGATGGAAAGATGATTAAAAATCGTTCATAGGGTTTAGGGTTTTTAAATATATCATTAAACACCCCTTCCGAATATAAAACAGGTTAAAACAAGCCCACAAAGCCCGCTAGAAGACAAAACAGTCGTTTTTATGATTTATGACTGTTCTTGGAAGCCTTGGGACATGTTGGAATCCACCACATGCTGCTTGAATGTTATGACCTAGTCACGTAGCTCGGCCATGCCATTTTCTGACAGTTTTCGACTTCCAGCTCGTTTATCTTCGTATGCGCGTATCGGCTTCATCCGAGCTCCGTTTTAGCTGATTCTTTCTCCATTTAACTCATTTTCTCGCTCTCTTCAACATGTGACCTATCACATACACAAAAATGTAATTTAATGCAAGAATAACAAAATAATCGTTAACATTTAAACACAAAATAACACAAAAAACGGGATAAAACGCTATGTGTTTTGCAACACATCAAATATTCCCACACTTAAACCTTTTTCGTCCCTGAAAAATAAATCTACACAGGATCATAACCAAGTGAAAGACAACAAACTCCCAGATTATTTAACATTACTAAAGCACAAGAAACAGCTCGACATATTGACCGCGATTGTCGGTATTGTTGTCCACTTAAACCCAGCCACTAACCAATCAAGCTCCCAATTGCATTAAGCGTTTTAAGTCCAAAATTCAAGGCTAAACCTTCCCCATCTCAGACAAAGAGAGCTAGAAGAACTAGAGTCGAAGCAAACTGGTTCGACAAATCACCATAAGCCAAGTACTCATTGATGGTACTAATTAGATGCACTCGGTGAAATTTGATGGATGAATGGTCAAGGTCATACGAGCTATTCCTAAATATTATTGGACTTTGTCCTATAAATTCCTAATTTAATATTTATTGACTAAGAACCTTCAAGCCCCAATAGTGTATCCTCAGAGTCACTATCCCCTTAGTAACACGTAAACACTAAGTCCCGTCTAGTATGTGCATCTTTGGCCTCTTTTACTAACTTTTAGAATGCTTTTTGGCATTTTACAATACATAACTTTCTCATCCGTTTTCTTTTCGGACCAACTTTTGGAATACTTATAACTTTCATAACATATTTTTTTTTCATTTTTTTTTCTCTTTTTTTTTCTTTTTTTTTATTTTTTTGTTTTTTTATATCACCCTAAATTATATAACTATTTTCTAAGCTCGTAAAAAGATGGACATGTGGTGGTGTGCTGGTTTTAGTGCATCTATGTCTTACCATCTCAAAGTTTTTAGATTATGGTAATCCTCCCTAAGCATCGAAATTTGGTTTCGCCATTTTTTTCAAATCATTATATATATAAAATCTGCTAAAGAGGACTATCAAAGCTAGTTGGGCCTACCGACACATCCCAAATCAGATATGCAAACCCTCTCTTCTTTTATTATTATATTATATTTTTCAAAAGTTCTGAGAGTTTGTTAACACAACGGTAATAATATCATTTCCTGCTTAACGTAGAAGAAAAACAATTTTCAAGGGACATTTTTCTTTAAAACTTTTTTTTATAAATATTAACTCCCAAGATTTTCAATATTCTTTTATTTTTCTTAAAAATGAAAACGTCAGTTCCCCATCCCTAAACTTAAATTTCACATTGTCCTCAATGTGAGACAAGGAAAAGACAAAACTAAATATAAAGTGGAACAGACTCCCCTGGTATATGTGATCATGAAAGTGTGCAGTGAATCATATTCCTCGCCCTCCTATTCGAACGCAAGCTTAAAACTCCAGTGCTCTCTATCAAGCTATCACTCACGAACGAAATTGGAAATCCTCTAAAACAAGTGGCATCCCCACACTTGATTATAATCATCTCATCAACCGTCATCAACCAACCATAGAATAACCTGCAAACAAGAAAAGAAGCAATTGGAGTATCGGAGAAACAAAACCAAAAGTAAAATAAAATGAAACATATTACCGGGCTGCCTCCTGGAAAGCGCTAAGTTTACACAAAAAGTCTTCAGCCAGACTTGCTCCCGAAACCTCAATCAGAAGGCTTCTCCTTTATCCTCTTCCCATCAATACTCCTTAACACTTTCCTCTTACAACTGGTCGGGAAGAAACCAACTGCACTGCTATCATGGGCCCAAACATATGACTTGAACTTGGCCCACCAACTCGTAGACTCCCCCAAAAATGATTCCTTGAAGTGAAACGGGAGTGATGAACTCTTCTGCACACCATGATCTCTGAGCCTAGATATCCTCCTTATTCTTTTAACCAACTTTTTAAACCTCGACACGTCCCGAATGGAGATTAAGTACGTTTCATGTTTTAGTTTTTCACAATCCAAGTGCAATGGTGGGAAGACTGAATCACCAACCACCTCATGGCTCTCCTCACAAGGCTCCTTCTTGACCCCCGCACTTGGCTCGTTATACAATAGATCCTCAAGCAACTTTAAATCGCCAAGTGGGTCAAACTCTCCTTCATCCATCACTGTATAATACACCAACTCATCACCAAACTCACCCCTAAACTCGTCTTCCCACGAGGGAACATACTCCTCTAACCGCTTTTCCATCCCCAAATTCTCAAATTCGATAATCGGCTCACTAAGTTATGACTAACTCATTAAACCATGTCGAATTCCATCTAAAGCTTGCTGGGTCGGAAATGGGGCATTTGGATTTGTATCATGGATGATGCGCAACCAATCAAACATTACCTCATCCAGATCTGGTATTTGTTCAATGAGTTCACCGGATGAGTTTTCATAACCTAGAAAATTCCCCCTTAAATCAAACATCAAACGTAATCGGGGTTTCACTCGATTTTTCTCTTTGCAATCTAGAATCCTCTTTATCTCTTTTTGCCAGATGGTGTCACGTTTTTGTTCTTTGACTCTATTCCCGTAAGTCTCCATAACTACACACTTAAACAGAAACGGATCACGGGCACCAGATAGTAGTAGAAGAAAATTAATTAAAACTAAAATTAAACTATTTAAAATAAAATAAAAATAAACTATATTAATCTAAATATATCTACAAAACTATAAAAACCAAGTCCTCAACTCGGGTCGTTCTCCAATCGCCACAAACCGTGTCCCTGGCAACGGCGTCAAAAACATGATGTGCAAAAAACTATATATAAATATTAATAACAAATTCTCACAATTCAACACTAAGTCTTAAGTTTATAAAACCAAACAATCCTAACTAAACTTCACACAAACGGCAAGTGTACCGGTCGCATAGCAGCACAGTCTAATGGAAGTCCGGATGTCGAACACAAAGACACGTGAGAACGGCTCAGATAATTAACCCTAATCTAAGTTCTGCTTAAATAATATAATTATTTATCTTAATTATTTAAAATAACTAAACTTAACTAACTTAACTTAACTTAGCTAACGATGAAACTTAACGGAACTAACGATAATAAAAAAACGAATCACCTAGGTAAGATGACTTAACGGGTATAGGATGGATCTGGTGCTAACAAATGTTTGAAACCGGCTTCTAAAGATGAACTAAGATAAATGGAATCAAGGCAACTGGGTCCCTACGGTCAGTTTTACCAGAAAACCCTAACAACGTCTATTTAGCTTTTAATTTACGGTTGCTTATTTACGTGCCCTAATGATTTATTACTTGGTCCGTATCAAAATCACAATCCTCACTAAGGCTCGAGCTAATTAAAAACCTAGGAAGAGAGGGGTAATTCAATAATAAGGAAAAAATAACTCAACTTACAAACTAACCTAGTCGATAGCTAAAAATCGCACGTGGTCTCGCAAAGGGTAACTAAATCAACTAAAGCAGAGAGATAAGCTAACCCCTAAGGTTTTGGTCCAACTCAAAGGGGATGATCCTACTGACCTAAATGATTCAAGAAACACAAACTATAATGTCACGCGTCTACCACAATCAATCAACACACTCGGTATTAACCGAACTAGCAATTAACGACTACACGAAACAAATTCATGCAATAATCAACTACTCGAAGCTCATGCAACCTAAAATACATCTAATGGCAGCAAGGTTCATGGAATAATATCATAAATTATGAACTTTACAATAACTAAACAATCAAACACGAAATTAGCACCCGAAAAGTGATAAATCAACCGTTAAACATCAAACCTAGGCGATTCAAACAAATTTAGCCAACCATAATGAATGAACAATAGATAATAATGATAAAGCTCATATTATTCATTAAAAACTGATTGGAACTTGTTTCAAAGTCAAACACTCAAAAACGAACTCATAAACTTTAAAACAAGCAAAACCGACAACCAGTTGATGAAACTCCGATCTGGAATCTCCCCCTCCTTGGTATTTTGACTTTAGCAGATGTGATGGCTGGAAAGATGATTAAAAATCTTTCATAGGGTTTAGGGTTTTTAAATATATCATTAAACACCCCTTCCTAATATAAAACAGATTAAAACAAGCCCACAAAGCCCGCTAGAAGACAAAACAGTCGTTTTTATGATTTATGATTGTTCTTGGCAGCCTTGGGACATGTTGGAATCCACCACATGCTGTTTGAATGGTATGATCTGGTCACGTAGCTCGCCCATGCCATTTTCTGACGTTTTTCGACTTCCAGCTCGTTTATCTTCGTACGCGCGTACCGGCTTCATCCGAGCTCCGTTTTAGCTGATTCTTTCTCTATTTAACTCGTTTTCTCGCTCTCTTCAACATTTGACCTATCACATACACAAACATGTAATTTAATGCAAGAATAACAAAATAATCGTTAACGTTTAAACACAAAATAAAACAAAAACGGATATAACGCTATGTGTTTTGCGACACATCAATGGTGATATTGTTCCTCCATTGATCAAGAATTTTGATTTTTGGAGTTGGTGTCCAGTTATGCTTAAGTGTTGTATATATGTTTCCTCAAGCCATATTTTCTAAACGAACTAAGGCCAGCCCAAATTGCTCTTGTAAAAGATCCGCTACAGAATGAATACGTTTATTTTGCAAATGATTCATATCGTCAAGTGTACCCATTCCAAATTTGATTCGAATCAAATGATCCGCGGCCGCCAATATATCTCGTGGTAACAAAAATGTATTGTTCTCGAGTATATCAAGGTTTAGTCTCCGATTCATGTGTCGTCGACTAATCCCTCCCAATTCACATCTTTGTTGAAAGAATCTTTTTTGTAAATCCTTAGAAAAGGATTCTTACTTTAACAAAACACTTATGAACGACTTAAAAATTTCAAGTTGAAATTACTAATCCGGTATATTTTCCTCGTTTATAGGAGTGCATCTATGTTTCTGCTTTACAAATATGATATTTTTTTGGCATTTCTGATAATATCAAGTCTTATTCCTATTTTGGTATTTTTCATTTCGGGAGAATGAACTCCGGGAAGGTCGAATAAAAAAGAAAATCAAAATGAATAGAATATGATATAATATGAGAAAAGAAAGTAGTCAAAATAAAAATGAGTCAGCACGTTCAATAAAAAAATTTCTTCTTCCCAGATTCTTCTTTTTTTTTCTTATAACACGAGAATTCAATCCGGATTCTTGGATTTTGACCACAAAATAGAAATCCGCGTTTGAATTCGGATGGGGGTTTGAATTCAAGTTAATAAAGAGTAAACTTTTCTTTTTCTGGCTCTAAGACTAGGAGTTCTAGTGGTCGACTCGGTTCTTTCAAATTGTTTCTCATTATTAAGGAAAGGTAACAAAGATAAAATACGAGCTTGTTTTAATGCATTCGTTTGGATCCATTCTTCCTTCTTTACCTTTTCAACCCACCCTTACTAGCTAATAGGGCTTACTAAAAAACGAATTTGCCTCTTCCTGGTAATGAATTAAGCGGCAGCGAGGAGGTCCGGTTCCATAGTGATTTCGTCTGCTTTTGGAACTTAGATTCCTAGTGACAAAGAAAGTGACTTCGGACTTTTGAATTCTCAGAACCTCCTTCGAATGAAAGAACTTGAGAGGGTCTCACATGCATCTCTCTTCGAGCGGCAATGCAAGCTCGGATGGTGTTAGCGCTGGCAGAAAGTCCTGGATTAGTTTGTACCGGTGTAGGTCCCTGAGTGGTGACTTGTCCCCCTTGATGTTGTGGCATTGGATTAGTATAGATCCCTAGTAGCTTCAATGACATTGGCGGCTTTAAGGTATGCGTTAACTTCGTTCCAATTGAGAAGATTTCCATCTAGATGACATCACGCAAATTATGACACTTCGATGGTACGGACGCAAAGTATGACACTTTTTGATGGTACGTCCCGCGTATCGGTAAAATGGACAGAACTTTGAATAGTCGAGACCGGGAGGCTAGGGGAGTGGTTTATCTCTGGGTAGAGAAAGTTTTACATGGCAAAAGGTGGAGAAGGTGTGAAAATGTGTAAGTGAGATTTTCTATATTAATATGAATGTAAGTTATTCGTAGATTCAAGAATGATGAATAGTTGGTAGTTTTCATTGATTTTATTTGAAATTTGATTAGTTCCTGAAATTTACTGTTAATAGTGCATGTCTGGTTGTAATTGTGAGTTGAAGTTGTTAATATTGTCAGGATCTCATATAATCATACTTAGTTCTTCTCTTCATAAACATTAGGCGAGTTTGGCTGTTGATTGGTTGGGGAGTTAGTTGAGAACCTGTTGCTGGTACCACATGATAGATTTGTCTTTTAGTTGGTTTAGGATTTGAAAACTGTTTTCAGTTAAATGAATTTAGGGTCATTGTAAATACTAATCAGCTTCTTATTTCAATTTTTTATGGAGTAAAACTACTTTATGTAAACTTTAGAGGGTCAACTGCAGATCTTATAAACAAAGTTCAGCTGGAATTGGAAATATGACCTACTTACATTCTTTTGTATGTTTTAATTGCAGAAATTATTCACAATTCGATTCAAGTTTAAAGTTTATATTCTGATCACTAACCATTTGATCATGGTTTTGGTTGAAAACCGAATGTGGTAGCCACTTTCCCAACAAGGTTGAAGTAATGTTCTAGGTAAGTTTATCGTGTTATATCTTTATTAAGTGGCATTGTGAGCATTTGATCAATAGGGCTGATTTTTTTTCTTTCAATTTTGTTGTATCAAAGTATATGATGTTTGACATGATGGGTACTAATAAGGTTTTAATCTTTTTCAATCTTGAGAACCGAATAGGACAACGCCTATGCTAGCTATAACCCTACGGGTTACGATCTTGCAAATCACTTCTGTGAATGGGCTGCTGATTATCACATCGGTACACGTCAACTTTTGGATCATAACAGGTACCCAAGTAATATTTTATAATCTTTGATTTTTTATAATATTTGAAAAAAGTTGTGTTTTTTACTATTGCAGGGTATTTTGGGCATTTTTGAATTAACTTATGCTTAAAGATTGCAGGTTTGGAGAAGAGACAAAGATTTGTGAAGGCTTATCTTAGATCAACAGGTTAAATTTTACAGTTGTCCCTCTGACTTTTATCTACTGTCACAATCTTCAATAGCATTGTATGGTAACTATATACATTTGTAATATATTGTATCGTGCATCTAATATACTAATTGAATTTTGTATATACTATCAAACAGTTGGAGCTCACGGATCCTGAATTATATAAAATGGGATTTGTTAGGTGTATGAGAACCGATGGTGTGGAGTTCAGGGAAGGTCCAAATGAATTTGGAGTATATGCCTTAAAAGATATGGAACCTGCTTGTCATGCCAAAGTGAATCATTTATAAAAATTTTATCCTAACTTTGTTGATTTATGTGACAAATGATGATTTCTGCTTTGTTTGTTAGGTGGTCATGGAGATACCATTGGAGCTGATATTAACTATAAGCTACAATGAAAATTATTATAGCATTTTGGACATCCAATATTCGATATTATTAACTCAACACATCCAGAGGTACTCATTACTCGATCACCTAATTTCTGTTATTCTATATATTCTTTATTTCTTATTTCATTTTCTTTAAATTGAGTTTTACAATTCGAAAGTTCAGTATTTTGGTAGGCAGATTGGGACATCACTCATCAGAATGGCGTGTCTTCTTTTATATGCATTTGTTCATGAAAAGAACTTTTGGCAACTGTATAGTGATTTTTTGCCCAGTGCTAAGGAGTGCACTAGCTTGCTTCTAGCTATAGAGGTTGTATATCATAATATATATGCTATTATAATGCTTTTAACATATAATATGTTTTTTGTCAAATAATCAACTTCTTAACTCATTCTATTGACATGTTGCAGGAAGACTAGAACGAGCTGTATGATGAGATTCTTACTTCAACTATGAGAAAAGAGAAAGCACGAGCCCCTAGAATTTTGGGAGAAGAATTAGGTACTACTATGCGACATTTTTAATCACACTTTATGTTAATTTGTCAAAAGACTTACGTTTTGTTTTAATATTTATCTTTCACAGCACTATGCTATGCCCCTGAAAGTAAATCGGCTTGCTCGAGATCCCGACAGGTTTATTTGGGCAGTTAGTTCAGGATGCAAATATATTTGCACCTTATTCTGGTAACTTTTCATATCTTTAATTCTTTGTTATCTAGATTAAAAAAATATTTCATTCCAAATAAGATATAGCAATACTTAATTAGTTGTGGTTGTATATAGCATATTTCATTCCAAATAAGACATAACAATACTAAATTAAACGTGGTTGTCTACAGCAGCTATGTTAAACCATTGTGGTTGTATATAGCAGACATGTTTGAAGTGATGACAAATGGTGGACAGTGGATTAAAAAGGGATAAGAGGTAAATCATGATGATGGATATTTTTTAGGTATAAATTTAATTTTTACTTTTGCTCAATCTGAAATCTTCTCTCTTAATACTAAAGCTTTTGTCACATCTGAAGTTTATACATTGACAAAATCCCGTTCAGTCTAATTAATTTCAAATGCGTTTTCTAGAGTTTAAGTTAATTATTTATCATTATTAATTAAAACATACAAAGTGTTACGCTGTTTGTTGTTATTATGGCACATTTACTGATTTACACATTCAAGTAAAGATTATTTGCTTTGAAATATGTGACCAAAAAAATTAATTGTGGTTCTCTATCATGTTCTCCTACAAATGAGGTAAATTAAATGTTATATTAGATAAATTGAAATGTTCTCCTATAAACTTTTAATTTTTGTCAACGGTTATATCAAACCGACCGTGTCTATCTTGTAGTTCCTACAAACTTGGGATGTGGCGTTGCAATTGTTTGGTTAAAAATGGAGTTCACAGGTGCATTGTTAATCGTGTTGCTAACTAATTCGTGTCATGGATAAAGAGTATTATCATCACACATTACTGTATGAAGATGAGGTACTGCATTTATTCAGTTTTTTGGATTTTGACTTTATCGGATCTAATCATCTAACCATTGATGTTTTCCTTTTAGTTTTGAGTCTAAATGTTCTTTTATATATATACGCATGATTTTTCTACTTTAAGTCTATATCACCTAAGTTTGGTATGTCAAATTATTATATATATTAAATTTTAACTTTTGATCAAAACACAACAATACTGTTCATTCTTATTTGCGCATAACAAATTGTACTTCCTGGTCTTATTGTTGTACCTTCTGGGTTGGGTTTGGAGAGTTACACGTGTTATTGGGTTACGCATAAAATGCTCCACGTCTCTCTGACACGCCTTTCTCTTTCTTTTGTTGATGTTTTTCATAACCACTACCACCATATGTAGCTCTCTCTTTCTCTCTCCGAGGCGGTGAATTGTGTTCGCTGCACGATACAACATTTGTTTGTTGAGATGCCGAGACTTTTGTGAGTTTGTTGTTTGTTATGTATCAATGTATGTCAATTTGATTCTTTTGGGAGACTGTGGTTGGTGGAGGCAGTGTTTCGGTGGCCGTGAAATCCCCAAATTATTACATACTTAATCATGTAGCAATTTCTTTGATTGGATATGATAACATCAATATCATTATCAAAATAGAAAAAAGTTGTAATTTCTTATTGATATTTCCATTTTCTTGAACAAAAATCAATGTTTGTGTGTTCGCTTTGATATTGTACGTGGCCGGCTTCAGTTTCTTTCTCTTTTAGGCGGTGACGATGGTGGTCACCTACTTGGCGTGGCAACCTCGGTTGCAGCCGTGGCACCACTGAACCGTAGTTTGTTGCCAATGGCAATGAAGAATTGAATATCTGAGCCTCTTTGTTTTGTAATGGCTATGATGATCTAGAGATCTGAGTCGATCGGTTTAATTTTGTTCTCGGTTTTTATTTTATTTTAACGAGCACTTTGCTCAAATCTACATATTGGGATTTAGAACATCAATTACGTCACATTGCAGATCATATTGTTGAAGATTGTTAACTTTTGGGAGAAATTGTGAAGTATTTCAACTTTCTGTGTTATATGTTTGCAGTATGGTTGATTAATAAAATTGTTTTCTTTTCAACAATATCCTCAATATCCTGCATTGTACTCTTTTAGTGAAGAGTTACAGAGACCTTGAATTGCTATCGTTTTTAAGGCATTGAATTACTATCATTTTTAAGGCATGATGATCAAAATCGATAAGATTCGGTTGAGAGATTTGATTGACTCAAATCACAAAAAAAAACCCAGTCACAATTATGGTTTCATAACCCCCGCGTCGAAATACTAGTTTTCTATAAACGTTTTGTTTTGATATCTATATTATATATTAGGGTTTAAACATGTTATGAGTGATGCCTCATTTGTTTTACATAATACCATTAATAACTAAAACAGGGCAGATTAACAATACGAAGTTGCGGGGGTTCGAAATACTTGTTTTCTATAAACGTCTATAATAATTGTTTTGATATCTATATTATATATTAGGGTTTAAACATGTTATGAATGATTTTACATAATACCATTAATAACTAAAACAGGGCAGACAAACAATACGAACATTACTTATTACATTTATTAATTTTTAATACATTACACAACGTTAGGGCCTATGACGTTCATTTCAATCATTTATTTTTCAAATCTAAAAGAAAAGGAAATACTATACTGTATGTTAATCTCAAACACAATATGACACATGTCATGCTGCCATTTTGTTGCAACACATAAATATGATATGAAGTAAATAAACTTTTATTTGTTGTTTCAGTGAACCCGTATATCCCAAAATGTATTAGACCGCAACCAAACCATCGCATATGTTACTACATTAATGTACTCATTACATCCATGTGTTAATATTCCTGTCCACCGGACGGGTAAACTACTAGTTATATATATTGAAAGAATCGCATAATTATATCACTATATGTAAGAAACTTCCGTGCTAACCTTGCAAAGAACTAGTTTTATACGTAAAACCTTTTGGAGTATATGATCTATTATGTAAAAGTTGACTTACAAGAGTTTGAGGTGTTCATGAATTAATATTTTTGGTTCAATTCAATAGGTAAGCTTTATGGTGCTATTGAAGAATATTTATATCTGAAAATGTAATGCCAATCATTTGTAACCGATATCATAATGCGAAACTCGAAATATATTTAATGGTCAAGAAAATAATTAATATGGACAAGAAATTCGGATACGAGACGAGAGCTTCGATTCACACATTTAGCTTCAACGGGGAGAATGCTTCTAGAATGTTTGGTCACTATGTTTAGCTATAAATAGAAAACTTGTTTTCTTTTATAGTATGTGTTTTCATGGTGTAATCAACAACCCGAGGGGAGCTCACTTTAGCTAGGGTCCTTTCGTTTATTATATAAACCTTTTAACGGTTACGGAGTCGTTCACTATCCTTTATATTATCTATATATTTTTGTTCGATCGTTTGATTTACCGCACCCGTCTCGAATGCTTATCAAGAACAAAATTCGTTTATGTTGTATCCTGTTTCGGGACATACACTTGGTATCAGAGCGAGTTTAAACTCTATATATTTTTGTTCGCCACCCGCTGCCACCTAACCACCGTCGTATCCACATCCTGTTCGCCGAAAAAAGCAACTCTTGCTCACCGGGCAAATATACCAACCTCCTGCTCGTCGAAAAAACGCACCCAATCACCGCCGCAATAGAGACGAAGTGTTCTGGCAGCCGAGCAATCGCGGAGGGCCGATGGTTGGATTCAGGGAGCAACGCGTTTGACGCGAGTACCTGTTTGGCGGCTATTGTGATTTCCGTACGTCGGAATTGTATTCAATGGAGGCGGAGGAATTAAACGGAAAAAAAAAACATTACAAAAATAAAAAAATAAAACTTTTAAACAAAGATCATAAAATATAAAATATGTTAAAGGGTAGTAATATATCAACTAAAAAATATTGAATAAATTCAAAGTTTAAGAGAGAAGCAAGAAAGGTATGTTTAGCCTACCCTTTATTTTGCAGAAAATAAGAAAATCATGAACATGTTACCTTAACCTCTTATTTTTGGACTCTTAGGTGTCATTGTTATTATTTATTATAGGGGTGACAATCTTGATCTAACCCATTTTTAAATAAGTCAATTTGGGTTGTTTAAAAATTTATATGGGTTAATTTGGGTCATAGGCTTTGACTCAAAATGCGTCACTTGGAATGTCACATTCTTATTTCAGGTCAAAATTGGTCGACAAATTTAAAGATATAAGGAAAAGTGGCAGGTTTGGGTTGAAACAGGTTTTGGATTAGAACGAGATCAGTTTAGGTTTTGGATCAGATCAGGTATCTTGCCGACACAAGTTTTCGCACTAGACGGGTCGATTTCAGATTCGTTTTCGATTTTTTGTTTCGTGGTGGTCGGGTTTTTTAGTTTCATTTATGTTCGGTTTTAGTTTTTTAGTTTCGTTTTGATCTTTTTTCGGTTTGATCAATTCGGTTCAGTTTTGGTATTTTGTTTCGTTTTCGTCGACTTTTCGCTTTCGATTAATTTCTCGGTTTTTTTATGAACGAGGACAACGGAGGAAACAATTTAGTTTTTTTTTTCATTTTTTATTATATTGAGCTATGACTTTTTTATTGTTTATTTTTGAAACTTTTTAGGGGTTTTTTTTATCTTAATAAGTGTTGCAAAAATCCCGACTAGGAACTGGTTAATCCCGATTAATCGCTAGTCCCCACTTCACTAATTAATTTCGGGCTAGTTGGCCAATTAATCGGCCAATTGTCAATTCCGGCCAAAACCGACGGTTTCCGGCGAGATTCCGACCAAAAATAACACTCCTCAACGAGATTCCAGCAAAAATCAACGGTTTCCAATGAGATTTCAGGCAGTTTCCAGCCAAAATATTTTTGTATGTAGAAAACTGAAAATTACATATAAAAATGTATGCTTGTATAGATAAATCTGCAAATTATACATTAAAGTCCGTCCGGTTAATCTTGATTAATCTCGATTAGTCCCGATTAACCGCTAGTCCCCACTCCACGGCCCGACTAACGATTAGCGATTTTTACAACACTGATCTTAATAAAAACCCTGAAAATAAATCAAAAAAATTAATAAAAAATTCATAATTCAAAATATAAAACAAAAACAAAAAAATGTAAAAAAAAACTAAAACGCTTCATCCGTTGTATTCGTTTAAAAAACTCGACTTAAAACCCGTTTTGACATTGACCCATTCCGACCCGAACCTATTGACCCTAACCCGTTCCGACCCGAACCAAAACAACCATTTTTTTAATTGACCCATTCTCCGACCCTAACCCATTTCGACCCTAACATGTTCCGACCCGTGACCCGTTTCAACCCAACCCATTTACCACCCCTGATTTTTTATTAAGTTTTGATTAATTAATTCTCTTCACATTATTATTATTTTTTTTTTATGTAAAACTAGTAAAACTTCCTTTAAGAGAAATGCATTCCAATTTCCAACTAAAACAAAAATAGATAGTATTTTCTAACACAAGTTATTGATTTTCTTACGTAATTATCTCGCATTGATTTAATATATCAATACAGAAATGTGATCAAATACATTTTGTTTTTAACATGAAAACAATGAGAACCAATTTATACTTATCATTAGGTTTACTTTTATATGTGTTAATTTGCTGTTGCCTGTTATTTTTTGTTCGTATTTGCTAATTTTAGATTATGTGACGTTATAGTATTTTTTGATTTATATTTTGTTATTAATATTAGATTTTTTTTTCTTTTTCTGTTATAAGTATTTGTTGGTATTTGCTGTTATTATCTTGTTCTTGATTTTGATTCTTTTTTTGTAAATTTTAAGTTTTTTTCGTTGTTTATGTAGATTGGTATTGTAGTTTGTATTGTTTCTTATGTTCTCATTTTTTATAAACTAGGATTTAGGCCCGCACTTCGCGACGGGACCATTGAACCGAAAAAAAACATACGTAAAAACGTTAAACCACGAACGTGTTGCGAGTTGACGCGAACTCATCATGTATTAAGCTACAACATTGAAACTAAACAAAAGAAATAAACCCTTCAATGCCAAAGTACAAAAAATTATCATATGCAAAACCAAAAACCGGAATGTTATAGTTGTGAACCGATGCAAATTTTGTTAGTATCGGTGGCACAAACATAAATTCGTAAACATGAATTTGTAAGGAAAAAAACATATTTTAAAGGCGCAATCGTCGAAGGGTGGATATAAAACATGTGATGACAGGATATTTTTAAATCATGATAAAACTTTCGATCAATGTAAGACCAACTATAAGAATTACGAAAACAAAGTTAAAAATATAGTTTAACCGAAAAATAAAACATGTAAAACCGACACCTACCCAAGTTTAAAGTTTAAAATTTGTGTTTGTTAAATTTTTTTAATTAGTTAAAAAAAAGTAAGTAAAGGTAGTAAAAACCAAGTGATAGTGTATAGATCTTTATGTATTTTTTAAAGTAAATATATATATATATATATAATAAATATATAGTGAAAGTTAATTAATAAGAAAATAAAATATAATAAAATATTATTAAATTGAATAGTATTTTTGTGAGGGGGAGAAAACCCCCTTTTTAATATATATATACACACACACACACACACACTAATTGGTATTATTTCCTACGTTCTCATGATAAGATTAAAATGTACATGAACTATCGCACCCCAACTTAGGGCCTAGACGTGTGACCAATATGTGGTACTTTTTTTGTAAATGTATTAGAGTTTAAGATTATAAAGCGGAAGTTTATAATTTAGATATTAATATATTCCAAAAAGACAAGAATTTAAACACCCGTTAGTTTGTTACATAGTATTTGAACATGAAAAACCATAATTTACATTATTTTAATAATAAAACTGTGACTGAGCCATCATATCTCTAACGGCTATCATCAGCTCCAAACAGCTAATCTTTGTTACCTGAAAAACAATTATAAAATATGTTAGCACGCTGGTGAATTTGTTGACAGAAAATATTTTAATACTTAATTATCCCTTCGAGACATCGTAGGCCTCGGCCCAACGTGTCTTAGGAAACAATTAAGTTCTAAAAGTCTGAATAACTATTACAAACTCCATCTCAACTTGAAACCTCTCAGTGAACACGCAGTATTCGAGATCGTAGCCACTACCTATATACATAGGATCATCCTCGCTCGAACATCGTAGGTCCGGCCGAACGTGGCGGAGGCATAATCAAGCATGGTGCGGTGTGCCTACCGTCTAACCATATATGAAAGGATCCAGACAAACGTATACAATAGCCTGAGGGCCAACGATTACCTTTGTTTATAACATTTTAGGGATACGCAATCCCATGTAATCATTTTAATTACTCGATTTAATAAGTTGTAAAGAGTTGGACATATTCAGATTTGTTATGATCAGCGTATCCCACTGATTTAATCTTCTTGTTACCTCGGACCTATAGTACGAGAATAACTATTGGGTCTTGTATTTTAGACCGACGCATCGAATTAATACTTGGGTGAAAAATATATTGTTTGGTCTCAACCAAGGGTGGATGGCTTGGATACCAAGTCATGCTAGACTAATTTAAATAGATGTTTTTATTCATTTGTCTAGTATGATTAAGTGTATTGTGCATTGATTGAGATCTAGGGTTTTATCCCTTTGAGAGAGTCTCCTCCACGGGATGTGTTCTCCCGGGGTGGATGATATTTCTTGTGTATGTATGAATGTATGTATGAGTGGTTCATCTTTATGAGAATCATTCGGCTTATAATATCATATTGCCAGTTCTATCTATTGTGTTTCGATTAAATATATGTGTTCATCCTACTTTATTGATTATTGTTAATCGAATCAGGCTCTATCGCAATACATCTCATCCGTCCATTAGATCGTTCAAGAGTGACTACATGTCGTAGTTCGATTTTGAAACGAGCTCATTTATCACCGTTCGACACGCTTCTGCACCGGGGCTCGGTTATGTCAGTTGGTATGCAGATAAACGCAAGGATAGTTTGGGAATTAATCAGTTGATTCGGGGGTACATACGGCAGTCTTCACGAACAGATACACATTGCTGCTGCAAATTTGTAAAAGGGGTACTTTTGGTAATTTTACCCACTACGAACAGACACAAAATATCCGATCCCGATTAGATATGTTACTGCTGTTTTTGGTCAAGAACAGATAGGTTTAGGGGGGCATTTTGGTAAAATTTGTTGATACACATTCTTATAACACGAGTACATAGTGTAGATATGAATATGCCTCGAGAAGTTGATATGAGTCTCGAGCAAATAGTTGCAGATATAAGTGGTCGAGCTCATGACTGATTTAAGTATATGTCTGCAACATACACGATATAGGTTCGAACAGTTAGCATAAGTGAGACTCACGAACAGATACAAATAGTTGCTAATATGATTGTGATTCATGAGCTGTTATTTGTACTTCACAAATAGTTAATGGCTGCAGGTCTCGAGTCGATTCACGAACAGATCTGATATACTTATTCTTGAACAGATAAGCTGAATGCATGATGGTATCTCGAGTACTTGCAGCTTAACTCACGAACAGTTGCAGAAAATGGGAGTTTTGTAATATATCAGCTGCTTAATGGGTATTTTCTTAAGCTGTGAATCTGATTATATCACGAACATGCAGGGCTGTTATGTTAATTTGCTGAAGCTGCTGATCAAGTTTGCTGCTGCAATTCAGATATTAATCACGGATTCTTGCTGCTGCTGCTGCACATTTCTGCTGCACTATGTAACAGATTCTCGGTGATTTTGCAATTTTGTTTAAGAGCTGATGCATTGTGTTAATGCCGAACATTTTCTACATGTCACTAAAGATACTGATATGGTGTTTCGAACAAAAGTTTATTGATCTAATCTGATATAAACGGGCTGCTGCACAGTTTTTTTAAGGGGTAAATTGGAAATTTTGCATATATGTGTAGGGGCATATTGTTTGCTATTGATACGTTTTTCGTTGCTGCAATCTTAACAAATCAGATTTGCTTCTAACACTTAATATGCTGCTGCGTATACGAGTTTAGGCTGCTTATTTTATTATGGTGCAGGGGCAGAATGGTAATTTCAGCAGTGGTGCAATTGGTCTGCAGTGGTACAAGCTACTGATGCAGTTTATGCAGGGGTATATTGGTAATTTTTGCAGCTGATATTAAGTATTCACGAACAGTTAAGGGGCAGCATATTTGCAAAGTTTATTTCACAGAGTACTTAAGCAAGATGTTGGTCCCAAAAATTTATGTTTCCGAGCAAATACTTGCTGATCTGCAGGTGCATTTAACGAATAGATGGTAGCAGATCTGCAAGGGCAACTTTGAAATTTTAGCAATGGCACAAGTGGTGTAGCAGAAGAAATTTTCAAATGTTCGGTGTTCGAAATGTCAAGTTTCATGCTCGAAAATTGAGTTTCAAAAGTCAAACGAGCCAAGTTTGGTACAAGTCTTTATTCATGTTTATCCGTTGAATTTTTGATCATGTGTTTTAAATGAAAGATGTTCGCCCAAGTTTGAGTGACCGTTTGGAAGTGACTTTTCTGATCAACTCAGCCCTAACCGAGTGGTGATCTCGGCTCTCGGGTATGCGGTTTGTTCCTCCCTCTCTCTACGAGCTCTGATTTCCAAAGGGTACTTTTCACTATTTATTACACTTCAATTTCCCCAGTTTTGAAAATTGGGGTTCACGAACAAGTTAATTTGTTTTTGCTGTTGATTTATTAAATTGATTACTTAATATGCATCGATACATAGCAGGCGGAATTGATTAGGTCACTTGAAAGATCTCAAGCTCAACAATCTTGGTTTTGGAGGGTAATTTACGCATGTTCGATTGTTTACTGTTGGTTTTTGGCTCATTCGTATAACCCGAGTCGTGACTTTTTACATTCGCAGGCAAACTCTAATTTTGACCTGCATGTTCAGGGATCCACCAAATTTAAGTTAATTGAGGTTACATTCTACCCCAGTTGAGCTTAGACATTGTCTCTCGGTAACCAGGTAACTTTTTGTATAAAAATTTGGTTGCACTTAAGTGCACACCAGGTGTTTGTATAAATGTTTATGAGATGAATCGTGTGTTACTATTCTTCGGTTTACAATATTCTGTTAATTGGATTTAACTACATGATGCTACAAAGTTGTTTTGTGAAACTGATTTCATTTGGTTCAAAGTGGAATCGGGTTTAAGCTTATGTTATAATTAGTTTATTAAACGGTTCTTTGGGTCACGATCATAGCCAACTAATCCGTGGTTTGCTCCTGTACGGGTACACAATTCGCTAAGGGTAACAAATTCGGTATGAAAGGGGGCAGGCTCATTTCGGTATGAATCGGTACGGTATACCATGTAGTTCGGTTCGATGCACCCAAATAAAAATGCTGGCTTTTTATAATTTATATATATATATATATATATATATATATATAGGGGATGGTTCAAGAGAGAAATAATATTACTGCGAGAAATGAATATGAGCCACTAGTTTTATTTTAGATTTCAAAAGTTTAAAGATAAATTAAGAAACTATTAATACATTATCTCTTTTCAATTAATATAACTAATAAATCCTAATAGTTATCTATTCAATTAATATAACTAATCAAATTACTATAATTGACAAATATTAAGAATTCATTTATTTTTATAACTTATTTTTTGTCTCTTGAATTTTTATCCTACACAAGTACAATTTATTCATACGTTAAAATTTCTTTCTATCAAAAAACAATTTATTCCAACTCAATATATTAATATCCATAAACACGTAGTTACATTGTGATAAATAATACACAAAACTATTTTACACGTGTTAGCATTAAATGTCAACAAAAAAAGATACAAGCTACACAAAAACATATAGCCTACACTTGTTCTAAGAATAAGAAAACATATAACCTACACACAAAATTCTCATCAATAAATTACACACGCACACGAAAACATATAACCTACATAAGAAAAACATATAACCTACACACGGAAATTTTATCCTACACAAATACAATTTATTCATACACTAAAATTTCTTCTATTTTGTAACATCCCAACTTTTCCGTTCGGATAATAATAATAATAATAATAATAATAATAATAATAATAATAATAATAATAATAATAAAATATGATAGGAAGAGTAGGCTTTTTAGATGGAATTAATTATGGACCAAAAGAGAAAGATGAGCCTTAGGTCCATGGGATTAAGGGAGTATAAATACCTTTAAACCATAATCCTTTCCATTTTTATCCATCTCTACACCATAGCCTACACCTTGATAAACACACACAAACACTATTCTCTAACCCGTGTCAAGATCCGAAGGCGAAAACCCGAGATTATTGGTGCTAGAACGTTGAGACGAACCAAGACAACATCAAGGCTTAACCGTGTTCGTAAACTGACTCGTTTAAGGTATGTTTATAACGGGATCTGTTCATTTTGGTTCGGATTCGTTTAATAATCCTAGATCTGAGTTTATGAGGTAAAAACGAATCCAACGAAACAAACCTCACTGAAACTGATTAACATTTAATGGGTTAATTGTGTATAAGGAACCTGTATGTATGTATGAACAAACCGCACCCTATAAACACGAATATATGGACGAATGAAGGGTTAGGGTTTGTAGGCGCTGCACAGACAATTCCAATTATACCTAAATCATGATATTTCGTTAAGAAACGAAGGTTTAATTGCAGATCTGATATGAGTTGACTGTTCTGTGTTCATATCGATTTTGACCTTGACCTTAGGGTCAAAGTCTGGAGAAGACTGGTGTGATTCGTTTAGGTAAGGTAACGAATTAATTAGCGAATTCGTTCTGGCAAGATAACGAATCAGTTCACCAATTCGTTATGGCAGATAACGAATTAGTTCACCCATTCGTTATGCCCAGATAACGAATCAGCGCACTCAATTCGTTATGTTTGGATAACGAATCAAGTCAGGATCAGATAACGAATCGGAATGACGAAACAGGATAACGAATCAGCTAATGAATCAGAAAGATAGCGAATTAAGTTAACGAATCATGACAACGAAGCGGATAGCGAATTAGAATGCGATCTGATAACGAATTAGAGTGTGATCTGATAACGAATTAGAGTGTGATATGATAATGAATTAGACTTAATTTGTTATAGCAAATGAGTTAACGAATTAGACAATAATTTAAAATTCTAATGGAAAATGTGATAAGACAGCAAATGAGCTCGACCCCAGCCAGGGGCTCTGCCCCTTGGACCCTGCTAGGGGCTGCCGCCCCTAGGACCCCGCTGCCAGGGGCGCTACCCCCGGGCCCCGTTCGTTGTGGGTTATAATTAGACTAGAAACGTGATATGGGTAGTGATACTTAATCATTACGTGTAATTGTTATACAGTTAGCCGTACACATCTCACGGAAGGAGTAACCATCAACGGTGAACGTAACCGAGTTCAGGTGAGTTTCTAGCCCCATTCCTTGTTATGTTTTCGGGGCTTTGTGCATACTCGATGTGACAGTTAATACACTTACCTTAAATGGTAAGTGTATGCCATGTATGATATATGTGATAGATACAAATGATTGTTTGCTGGTACGTGAACGATCTTCGGATATTTCACGTATTGCCAGGTTATAAATAGAGATATGAATATTGTACGTAATGTAAAGATGATGCTTGTCGGTACGTGAACGATCTTCGGATATTGCACGCTCCGCCAAGTTATAAATAAAGATATGAATTTTGTATGAAAAGTAAGGACGATTGCTTGTCGGTACGTGAACGATCTTCGGATATTGCACGCTCCATCAAGTTATAAATAAAGATATGAATATTGTATGAAAAGTAAGAACGACTGCTTGTCGATACGTGAACGATCTTCTGATATTGTATGTATTGCCAAGAACAGTGATTGTCTCCTTATATGGATATTAAATAATAAATTATGTACAAAGTTCCTTCTACGGTTAATATATAAAGTGTTCCTTTAATGGAAAGTATAGTGTTCCTTTAATGGAAAGCATAGTGTTACTTAAATGGAAAGCATAGAGTTCCTTCTATGGAAATATATAAGATGCTCCTTCTATGGAAGTATATAGGGCGTCCTTCTATGAATAATATATAGCATGGGCAATAGCCATGGTTCTTTTAATAAATGTTATACGACGTTCCTCTTATGGATATTTATACAAGGTTAAGATATTAATATGTATCTTCGGATATGTAGGTATATGAATGTAATTGTATGTAATGTATGATGTATGATTAACTAGAACTCACTCCACGTAGCTGACTTTTAGTATGCACGCAGGTGATCTGACTAAAGAGCTAGCATGAGGATGACACATGGCATGGATTGACTTGCTGGCATTTGAAGTTGAAAGAAATGATGTTTTAAATATAATGTTTTGTGTTATGGTATCAAAGAAAAGATTTAATGTTTTGTAACGAATGATTTAAGTTAACGTTTCCGCGAAAGTTTTAATTAACTCTGATGTTTAGAACCGTGTTTATGAGTAAATCCGACGCTAAAGTAGGGCTACCGGGTTCAGGGCCTTACATATTTAAAACCAATTTCTTCCAACTCAACTTATCAATATCCATTAACACGTAGTTACATTGTGATGAATAATACAAAAAAATATCTTACACATGTTTGCATTAAATGTGAAATATACAACGTATACAAAAACATATAACCACACTTGTTCTAAGAATAAGACAACATATAACCTACACACATATAGGATATGTGTATATTTGTATAGTTTATATAATCGTTGGTGTTGAATTAAGTATGTAAGTTATATGTTTTTTGTATGTTATACGTTTTTATTGCTCAAAAAAAGTGTAGGTTATATAATTTTGTTTGTTGTTTATATGTAATGGACACATTTGTATGACATTTTTTAATTATTATTTATGACAATAGTTTTTCTAGATATATAAATTAAAAGAAATATATTACGTTTTGATATTTATTGTTAAAAATTACGTGTTGATATATGCTAATAAATTGAGTGAAAAGAAATTGTTTTTTCATATAAAGAACTATTATTATATGAATAAATTGTATTTTTTTTGGATAAATGAAGAGAATGCAAATAAATTATAAAACTAAATTAGTGGTTTTATCTTTTTAATTATTATAATTAAATTAGGTAGATATATTAATTAGAGAAAGATTTATTATGGTTATATTAGTTGTATTAATTGAAAAGAGAGAGAGAGTGCATTTATTGTTGCATTTACATATTTTTCATATATCTTTAAGCTTTTAAAATATAAAATAAAACTAGTGACCGACTTATATTCATTTCTCGCAGTAATATTATTTCTCTCTTGAACTTAAACACATATATATATATATAATGTACATTTTCCACTTTTTATGCATAAATATATAAGTTTTGTAAACTCTTAATTCTAATTCACATATAATATAACATATAAATTGTTAATGATTGAATTGTTTAAAGATTTTTAATATTATATGTTTAAAACAACTACAGAAGCATTTTGTGCAGCCAAAATAAGCATATCAGGTACACAATATTGAAGTTGCGTGTGCAAATAACGACTGTAGAGGATATTATCTTCTTTTGTGTATTTGATGAGAAGTTAGATTTTTGAAACTTATTTCCTATTTGTTTATTTTAACATCCTGAGTATATATGTACGCACTGTAATTGAATAATAAAATTGATTTCTTTTCATTAATATCGTGCATTATATGCTTTTAGTTGAAGAGTTTGAATTACTTTGTCATTTTTCAAAACACATGATGATCAAAATTGAGAAGATTTGATTGACTCTAGATCAACAAGATCTGAGTTTCGACTTTGGTTTCACAATTTTCATTTTAATCCTAAATTTTATTTATAGGTTGCCAGTGGAGTTCGGCAGTATGCAATCTCTGATTCCTCTTCATTCTGCAACTGCTTCAGCATTGCTAAAGTCAATGCTATCTTCCGAGGTCGGTCAATGGGGTACATTCAGAAGGTGCATCTTCTAAACTTGCATTTCTATTATTCGTTTGTTTCTGTTATGCTATATTGCTTTGATGTCTAATTTTACGATAAAGCCCATTATTATGTAGTTGGTTATGCATTGTTGGTTATTAAGAGTAGGAAACTGAATGGAAACTCACATAAGAATAGTGCATTTGATTTTATCTTTAAGAGACATAAACAAACTATTTCCGATGAAATAAATGGTACAAAGTAAATAAAAATTAACACTTTTTATGTGGTCATAAAAGAATATAATTGATGGTAAAAACATATACATATTAAGAATGTCTGCATATACAATTAAAATGAAAATGGCAATTAAAAACATATACATATTAAGAAACTCTTTTACGAGCAATTCAAAACATATACATATTAAGAAAGTCTGCATATAGTTATGTAGGCATACCTAATTCTAATGTTTTGGATATAGATTTGTAGGGTCTGTTGGATCTAAATGGAAAACCGAGTGCACAAATCTTATCTAGGGTACAATTTATTTTCATCTTGCTCAACTTAATTGGATCTAAATGTATATGGTGTTGTTATACAGATGTTGCATGCTATATGGCTTGGACCCGTAATCTGCCCGGGGTCCGGTTAGTGTTTCTTCATTGGCGCCATCCGTGCATAAAGCTAGAACATTTCTTTTCAGTTTTTTCAAACTTCTGGAAAGATGGTTAAAGAAATTCCGGTAACCACAACCCCAGCTACTGGGGGGAATACCGGCTACACAGTCTTTACAAACACTACCCCGGTTACCCAAGCCGGGGCAAGTGAAGTAAATTTTACGAACACTACCCCAGTTACCCAAGCTGGGGCAAGTGCAGTAAATAATCGCTCACTGGGATTCACCGATACCCAGTTAGAGAAACGAACAAGACTCCCCCGCCAAACACTCGATGAAGTTAAGGCATGGGCGGAGGCACGTCAGAGGGAATTCCAAGCTGAGTTGGACGAACGCTTGCGTTCCGTCCAACAGGCTGACGAATTCGAAGAATACTTGGACGATGACTCGGAGGAATCCGACACCGACGCGAACCCTCGCCATAGGGCAAAAGGGAAGCGTAAGGAAACGGACTCCCAACCGAGAAGGCGTTTTGGAGAAGCCTTTAATCCAAAAAACACAGGCGGAAGTCCACGTGACTTCTCCAAAACATTCAGACCAACTGTTGCAAATGCGGGAACGTCCAAATTTGCAAGGGACATTGCGGAAGCAATCGCCCCAAAAAGTGCCAAACAGATGTCCAACATCGGCACTTATGATGGTATATCTGACCCAGATGATCATTTGAACAGATTCATAGCGGGGGCAACCGTCAGCAATTGGACGGAACCTACGTGGTGTTACATGTTCCAAATGACGCTTGTTGGGCCAGCTAGAGCGTGGTTCGATCGTCTACCGGTCAACCACATCTACGACTGGGCAGACTTCCAACAGAAGTTTAGCCAACACTTCAGCCAACAACGAAAGTATACCGAGGAGCAATGGACAATCCTCAAATGCATTCGAGAGGAAGATGAATCTTTGCCAGACTTCATCACTCGCTTCAACTCAAAGAAGCTAAGTCTGGGTAACATTAGCGAAGATCTTGTTCGCGCTGCTTTTATTCAGGGCGCGAACGACCCAGAGCTCATCCGCACCTTAACGGGTAAAGATGGCATGCCATCCACATGGGATGCCATCATGACAGCAGCAAAACGCTTTGCGGAAACCGAGAGGCAACTGGGTAGAGATCTCCCACAGAGCACAAACCTCTACACCCAGAGAACAAGAGAAGACAACGTCCTTACCGCCCGATTAAACAAAAAGCGGAAGCTAGGCATTTGGCAGTCAAGGGTAAACTTTGACACCTTATCCGGCTTGCAACATCGGTTAGGCGGAAGGGATAATGTACAGTCAAACCAGAACTCCAGATGGACGCCACTCACCAAAAGCGTCACCGAGATATTCGCCACTGAGGAGCTCCCATGGCCAAAGCCTCCAATAATCCGACATCGTCACAATGCTGATCGGAGCAAATACTGTGACTTTCACAGGACAAAAGGCCACAACACTGAAGAATGCATAGACGTAAAGGACATGGTCGAAGCATTTGTCAGAGATGGGACGCTCGCGCACCTCGTGGCGCAATGAACGCTGAGCAGGCTGATCCGTGTAGAACCCCAGCTGGGGAAAACACGAATAAAATTTCCAGCTTCAATGTGGAGACTACATGCTGCGTAAAGAACGAGATCCCGAACCAGGTGCGTATCGGCTCGATGGCACTCCCATCCCAACAACATGGAAGGGAGCTCAATTACACAGTTTGCATGTAGATCAATTCCAAATTTGTAAAGAAAAGGCCAAGAGCCACTTCTAATGGAAATGATTCTCCTTAGAACATCGACGCTGATGATTTTACATTTATACTTTAACTATCAACACTGATGCCGGTTTTCACCGCATACATAAGTGTGAAAGTCGTTGCATGGGGAAGGCGGCAAAACCCGCATAAACCCAAAAAACGGCAAACCTTCACGCAGGTCAGTTGAAGGGGAAAAGTTCAGTCATCCTACTAAATGAAAGTGCCGGTCTATCCGCATGAATCATGAGAGGAAACTGAACACTAACCTATTAACAACCGCGCGTCGAACGGTTAATTTATTCAACACGGATATGCCGGTCTTCACCGCATAATTACGTGGAAAGTCGTTGCGTGGGGAAGGCGGCAAAACCCGCATAAACCCAAAAAACGGCAAACCTTCACGCAGGTCAGTTGAAGGGGAAAAGTTCAGTCATCCTACTAAATGAAAGTGCCGGTCTATCCGCATGAATCATGAGAGGAAACTGAACACTAACCTATTGACAATCGCGCGTCGAACGGTTATTCAAAACAGAATTTCTAACAAAAGGATGAGGAAAACCTACACGCAGGTCAGATATAGGTAAAGTTTAGCCATCCTACTAAGTGCAAGTGACGGTCCTACCCGCACAATCACGAAAGAGGAAGCAAAACTTCAACCTATTATCTACCACGTTCAAAGGTTAACTTATCCTAAATACTTAGAAATTTCAAAAAGATGAGGAAAACCTCCACGCAGGTCAGACAGGTAAAGTTTAGCCATCCTACTAAGTGCAAGTGACGGTCCTACCCGCACAATCACGAAAGAGGAAGCAAAACTTCAACCTATTATCTACCACGTTCAAAAGTTAACTTATTCTACACTTGGAAAATTGCTAATTTAAACTAAAGTATGCAAGTCATATAACGTTTATAAAGCAAGGAATCCAGAGAAAGTAGCGGTCTTACCCGCACAAAGATTTATATTTCACAATGATTCATTACAAGAATGGCCGGGTAACTACCCGCCTACAAGAAAATAAATCTATACAAGCTAAATCTATCCTAGCAGTGGGAAGGGATCTTCAGGATGAAGCTTCAGGGCCACTTCCACTTGGACCAGCACCATCAGTAGATCGTGGCAGTTCAAGGAAAGCTTTAAGGATAGCTAGCCCATCATCAGCAGCAGCAACTTGGTTCACCTTCTCCACCACCGGATGCGGGAAGGCGGCATACTGATTCACTGCTTGGTCGTAAACAGCTTCAGTATCAACATTATACAAAGGGAAGTTGGAAGGCGGGATGCCTTTCTCAACGAACCCTAGACCAAGCAGGAAGCCGGCCTTTTCCCCATCCTCATGAGAAGCGTTGAGGGCTGCGCTCATAGCATCATCATAAGACGTCTCTGAGAAGACCCGATGCACAACCTACAAGAAAATATACAAGTATCAGAACCTTTTCTATTTACAAAGAAAAGCGTAAAGACCTGAGACAACGCTTCTCGAAGAAGCCATTCCTTGGCAACCAGAGCTTCTTGGAGGGCAGCTTGAGCTTCGTTACGGGCGCGTTCGGCTTCACTCTTGTTGAGGTTGGCAAGCAACACTTCTTTAGCCGCAGCCTCTTCGACGCCCTTTAGCTTCCGCTCAGTATGGTCAAGCACCCCCCTCTGGTCCAAGATCTCCTGGAGCTTTTTGGCGTCTTCCATCGCCAAGGCATCATGAGCCTGCTGGAGAGCCTCTAATTTGGCTTTAAGCTCTTCATTCTCCACGCGTAGAGGCTCAGCAACAGCTTCAGCCTTGGTGGCCCTCTCGGTTGCGTTCCTTGCAGTTTCCTTAGCCAGCCGAAGCTGTTCATTAACAGCTTGGGCAGCCTTGGAACGGGCCTCGAACCGGGCCTGAACTTCAACCTCGAGGGCCTTGAAGGCCTTCTCCTTTTCCGCAGCAGCTGCGGTAAGCCTTTGGTTCTCCTCCCGGACAGCCCGCGCCTGAGCTACTTCTTTAATGCGAGCTGCTTTTAACTTGTCGTTTTCACGACAAAGCAGCTCGACGCGCGGCTGCATCAGGGCCAGGAGAACCCGAAGCTCATTGGTTAGCCTACCCTCCTGGTAGCTAGCCATGGCTTCCCCCAACGCACCACTGGGAGGAGCGTGACGAGCCCACTCCACGCACTCCACAGGGGTGCAAAGGGTTGTTCCTCGGGGGATGTTCCATCGTGGAACATACACTTCATTGGAATCCGACACTGCAAAAAAACATAATGCAGTTAGGAAAAGATGATAAAAATATATAAAATAGGCCAAAAGAACCCTACGCACCTGTAGGGTCAATAACAGGCCGATAGCCGCCAAACCCATCACCTGAACCCAAGGGAAATCCATCCAAGAGGTCAGGCAGATGGGAAGGAGGCAGAGGTTGGCGAAAAGCCCCATGCATACCTGACGGATCGGCCGTCGTTGCCGATGACGGAGGCATGGTAGAAGCCGCCGCGGTCGCCGCCGCGGAATCCGCAGCAAAAGTAACCGCCGGCTCGGTGAAAGATGCGGTAAAAATAGCACTCACAGCCGGCGTTGACGTCATCACAGCTGGAACAGTCGGCTCAAAGGAGTGAGCAACTGAACCAGCGGAAGCAGGCGCAGGCGCAGGCGCCTGGGTCGTCGCCTCAGGTAGGCTGACCAAGCCTACCGTCATAGGCGGAGGGATACTCTGCGCTCCACCCTGGAATGCGTCAACATCCACGCCTGCACAAAGAAGATAAGCATTAATGATGGAAAACTATGAAGTTAAAGATGAAGTTTGTACTTACGGGTTTTCTTGAGCCTGAAAGTGCAGACGGGCGGGGATGAACCCGATGGAGCCGGCCTCTTCACGCCGGTCACCGTTGTCGTCCTTGGCTCTCCGGAGGTGACAATTGTCGCAGCCTCCGGAGCGGCGGTCTTATCACCACCGGGATTCCCCGCCACCTCTTCGCTCTCGGTCTCCGAATCAGACCGAGGCACCGGATCGGCAGTGGAGGCCACCTTCTCCTTCCCCTTCCCGCCGGCAGCCTTCTTCTTCCGCACCAACGGAGGACCATCTGCGGATTCCTCATCAGAACATACGATTAGAGGAATTCCAGCAGAGGTTTCAACATTGAGGGGTCGAGGGTCGAATAGCGCCTTACCTGGCCGCCTGGCGCTAAGGATCTCGTGGCCTAACGGGTAGACCTCCACGAACCGATCCGCCGTTTGTTCTAGGATGGGCAACTCGTTCTCATCTAGAGCGCGAGTACCCATCCGAGCGGGACCGTCAGCCTCCCGCGGGTACATGAGCGACTGCAAGTCGTTCCCCTCTGAAATAAACAGGAAAGAAGTTAGAAGAAATTCTAAATTAACAAAGGGAAACAGAGCATACCGTAAGGAACAGAGTTCGAACCGTATTCAAGGACGATTGGGATCTTTTGCGCATCCGCATCCTTCCACACCCGGCTCATCCCCAACATCACCATCCCGGACTCCGCAAACCGGTAAACCGGAGATTGGACTCGGGATATCTTCGAAAACCATTCCGCCTCCTGATAGTTGGAGGCGTGAAGGCTGGGAAGTGCTTGCCCATTCTTGAATTTCATGGCAAGGGGGATGGCGCGAGCCGAAATGTAGAAGAACTCCCGCTTCCACGAGCGAAGACTGCGCTCGGTTGCGCAAATCTTCAAACCCTTAATCCGGGTTATCAACGTATACCACCCCTGGATGCACCTCCAAGAGTAGAAGGTCATCAGGCGGTCAACATAGGGCTCAATGCCCAGAATCCGGCACACCCACTCGAAGTGGCGAACCTTGGCAATCGCCATCGGATGCACCTCGGTCAGGTGCACACCGTGCCTCTCAAGGACACGGTAAACAAACTTTGTCAATGGGAACCTAAGATTCCCATAAACAAAGAATGCAGCATATACCCCGATCTTGCCTCTGGGGGCATCGTACACCGTCTGATGGGGTTCAGGAAACTCAGGTTCGAGAGACTCGAGCATGAACTTCCTGACGACGTACTGATACAGATCGACAGGCAGAGCACACTGGCACTCGCTAGCAGTACTCTTGTCATCGGCTGTAGATTCGAGATCACGTGAAGACATCTTGAAGATGAAAGAAGAAAACGATTTCAAGAGAATGCTTGCCTGAAAAGGTGAGTATTCGCCGGAAATCGTTTAGAAGATGAAGAGAAAAGTGAAAGTGTGGATAACAAAGAACCCTCTCCCCCTTTATATACTAATCGCAATTAATGCAATGAATTTAATGCGGAAGAGAGAGAAATCGAAGGTGCAATGAAACTATGACACGTGGCAAAAAGCAAGCTGGCAACAGCTGTTGAAAGGACGTGTACCATTAATTTCGCGGCCACGCGCCCGAAAAATCGCGCCCACGCGCCTGAAAAAGCGTCTGGAATGACCATGTATTGTCACGTCACCATAACTTCCTGCACGTCCTGACAATCAGAAGAAACCGTCGCACGACGTTTCAGAGGTTTGGACTGTTCTTATCCTTTCACCAACTCTTCGAATTTCAAAAAAATTCAAAAAGATTCAAAAGTAAGCGGGAAAATACCCCTTACCTTGGCAACCAAGTAACCATAAGACGGGTGCGGGTACAGTGTAAAGGCAAAACCCTTCACATACCTAGCACCCGCAGGGAATTAAAGCCAAGAATACCTTGGCAACCAAGTAACCATAAGACTGGTGCGGGTACAGTGTAAAGGCAAAACCCTTCACATACCTAGCACCCGCAGGGAATTGAAGCCAAGAATACCTCGGCAACCAAGTAACCATAAGACGGGTGCGGGTACAGTGTAAAGGCAAAACCCTTCACATACCTAGCACCCGCAGGGAATTGAAGCCAAGAATACCTTGGCAACCAAGTAACCATAAGACGGGTGCGGGTACAGTGTAAAGGCAAAACCCTTCACATACCTAGCACCCGCAGGGAATTGAAGCCAAGAATACCTCGGCAACCAAGTAACTATAAGACGGGTGCGGGTACAGTGTTAAGGCAAAACCCTTCACATACCTAGCACCCGCAGGGAATTGACGCCAGGAATACCTTGGAAGTAAAGTAACCGTAAGACGAGCGCGGGTACAGTGTTAAGGCAAAACCCTTCACATACCTAGCACTCCGCAGGGAATTGAAACCAAGAAGGATCTTCTGGGCAATGCTTGCGGAAACGGAAATAACATCCCCGCATAGCAGGAACGTCGAGAACTACATTGTTTGAAGCTCCAGGATGGAATTGGTGGTTTTAACATAATTGATCACTATGTTCAAAACTACCAAAACCTCATGGAGAATCCACACAAGTGGGACTCAACGCTCCTGACTTGCGAGGAGGTTACAGACCTACCCGCATCATACCCAAAGATCAAGCAGGAAAGTCGGGAATTTCTGCAAGTGACAAGGACTTCCGCGGGAAGTAAAGTAACCGTAAGACGAGCGCGGGTACAGTGTTAAGGCAAAACCCTTCACATACCTAGCACTCCGCAGGGAATTGAAACCAAGAAGGATCTTCTGGGCAATGCTTGCGGAAACGGAAATAACATCCCCGCATAGCAGGAACGTCGAGAACTACATTGTTTGAAGCTCCAGGATGGAATTGGTGGTTTTAACATAATTGATCACTATGTTCAAAACTACCAAAACCTCATGGAGAATCCACACAAGTGGGACTCAACGCTCCTGACTTGCGAGGAGGTTACAGACCTACCCGCATCATACCCAAAGATCAAGCAGGAAAGTCGGGAATTTCTGCAAGTGACAAGGACTTCCGCGGGAAGAATCCCCATGGAAAACCTTAAAAAACCCTTTTCAAAACCCTTTGCTTAAAGTCCAAAAGTTCACCTCACTTTATTAAACACTCATGAGAAGAACATTGGACTGGGGGGACTTGAAGAGGTTGGTCCCAGCAGAGCCCAGTTGGACCCGCAGACTCACCTTGAAGAAGGACGTCTGCGCAGAAACCAACTGGATCAGCAGGACCAACCATGCTCAGAGACGTGACGTCCTTACGCGCAGTACGCAAGCTGTTCCCGCAGGAAATGCCTCCCAATGGTGAAGGACTCTGCCTGTTCCCGCAGCTGCGGATACAAGCCATCAGGGAAGGCCACCCGCGCAGCAAGGCTACACGCACAAGGCACTTAGCTCTCAATCACTCAGTGTCACCTGAAGGAATGAGCAAAGCCGGGGTCAATCCCGCACAAAGGCGGGAGGGGGAATACCCCCGCCCATAAGCCAGTCCGTACGATACGGGAAGATCTTCTGTACTGTACCTGACGAGGTATGGGCAAAAGATCTGACTAAAGATACGACAGCTTATTGACAACAGTATGGCGAGCAGCATGCTCCTGTACTGTATGTCACTATTAGCCGCTGCCTACTCACCAACTCCTGTCATACCACGTGCATAGCCGGCAGTTGGTGGAAAAGGAATAGTACACAGCAGGCCTGGTCACTATCAGCCGCTGCCTACCCACCAACTACCAGCAGGGCACGTGCGTAGGCCACTGTTGGTGGAACAGGAATACTATTGCAGCCGGCCACACCTCCTTGGAAACCTACCTTCGGCTATAAATACCTCAAATGGTATGATCATCTCATCATATCTTATCACATTATCATATTATACCTGATATCTGCTCTAGCAATCTCTTAATATACATTTATATTTAAAGAGCAATCTAGTCTGATTCTCACGCCGGAGGGTGGTCACAAGGAGGAACCCCCCCCCTTCTCAGTGACAAGCTCACGGTCTGTTTTGCAGGTTATCAGAAGAACCATCTTTACCGGGTCTAACCCCTCGTGGGAAACATCTATCTAACCCCCAGGTTACCTGTAATCTGCCCGGGGTCCGGTTAGTGTTTCTTCAGTGTTGTTATAAAGATGTTGCATGCTATATGGCTTGGAGCTTGGAAAGATTGAATAAAATGGTTTGATGGCAACCATAATATAGATGGAAGCTATATTTCGAGTTTTGTTATCGTTCGGTTGTGTATATTAGTTTTTTGGCTTCATATGTGAGGTAGTCTAAATGACCCTTATGGTCTTTTTAGTATACTCTACAATTGTATTATAGACACAAACCCGCGCAACACGCGGGTTATAAAACTTAATTAAATTTAAAAAGCCTTTATATAAATAATTTTTAGTGTAAGCTTAAGTAAACAATTTAAACCATTCAATTAAACTCTACTCAACTATATCATAAGCTATTTATTTTAATTTTTTTCCCTGTCCATCATCCCATTCAAATTAAAAAAAAAATAAAAAAAACTTTACTATTAGTGGCTCATTTTTAACTTTCCTAGGACCCCTAAATTTTATGGATTCTCCGGGCTAGGCCTAGTAAGACACTTCACGATGGTGTTTTCATTAATTACCAAGAATAATGCCGTAGAGCAAAACTGCCACCTGACAAAACATGACATGAGGCAATATTTTCTTTTTTTTTTTTTCTTTTTAACGGCTGATTTGAATCACTGACGGTCAATTAGTTCATCCGCTCACCTCTATTCTCTGAGTACCGAAGACCACCACCTTTAGGCTAAGGCTAGTGGGGCTTGATCCACCTCCAAGTGATCCGATATATTTTACGACACGTAGGCGCTGACGTGGCATATGATCAAGCCCCAGAGGGTGCAGTGGTCCAGGTGATCCGGTGCTTGATTGATTTTTTTTTTCTTTTGTTAAACACAAAAACATAAATTAAACTATTTCATTAAAACATAAATAAAAAGGAAAATAATAACATACAAACAACCTCTAAAATATTTCGTTGTTGTTGACATTACAGAAACTCGAGCCCGACATGGTTTTAAATTTGAGATTTAGAGAGGTTTTTTAAATTACTAGAGAGAAAGGGAGCGAGATTGGTGTGTTATTTTTATAAAATGGGTTATTATTTATAGTCGAAGTCGTAGGGTTTGTAATTAAAAAAAAATTTAAATATTCCCTCCCAACGGCTCTTTTGAGCCTTTTAGCCTCCCCATGCTGCCAACGGCTCTTTTGAGCCCCGTGGTCCGGCTCGCCCCGGCCAATCGCGCCCCTGTTCACGAGAAGATGGTAGTGGTGTGTGCGGCTGCCACGTCGCTCGCGCCCCGTACGTAGTTGATTTCACTATCCGAATCCGTATCCAAAATTTCGGATATCCAAACATTTCGGATAATTGATTTCACCATAGAATATTTACTTATTTGCAAAGATATTTTTGTTTCAAGAAACCAAGATTTTAGAAACCCAACAACAAAAATTGAATCTTGATGTGCATTCCACATTCAATCTTGTTAAAATACAGATAAGCAGATTGTTGCGTTAGACGTATAATTAGAAGTGGGCCAAACTGAGTATCTTCCATACCGGTAAGAGCGTCAAGTAGGTTGACCACCGATCTATTGAATGGCGACGGTCACTAGTTGTGTCGTCGAGTAGACCGACCATTGATATGATGAACAGGGATAGTGATGGATCACTGATGATATGTTTATAGCGGCGCGTATTCTGTCTGATAAATGGTTTTTAGGGTTATAGGTTTCAACTGATATATCAGTATTATTTATATATAATCTCTACTATATATAAAGAGGGAGTGAAGGACCTCTTAAAAGTTAAGAGGTCCAATAAATATTGCTAAGTTTACAAGTCTTAATGCATGTCTTAACTTGTTTTTAAGGGTAAAGATGTCTTTCTATAAATACTTACATCTTGGCCCCTCAATTTTTATCAACTTTTACTATATAAACAATAATTACATTTTTGGCCCCTCAAGTAAAACCAACCACCCCTCACGATTTTTAAAAGATCATAACTATTTCATACGTTAATATTTAAAAAAAAGAAACTACACCATAAAAACGAGAATTTTGTTCTCTTTAATTTGAGTATAGTAATACTATACTTTGTAATTTTAAAAAATTCGCATGTTACACGAATACGATTTACGATCGACAACAGGGTTCTGGCAAGGCGTTTAACATCGTCGGGTTACACCGACACTGGTTAAGCGTTCGATGTCGGGTTACATGCGTACCGACATCGGTTACGAGTCAGATGCCGCGTTACACATGTGGCGACGTTAGATTTCATGCGTTCAAGCGCGGGTTACCCAGGTACCGAATCTGGTTACGCATCCGATGACGCATTATGCATTTATGGTCGTCAAGTTACGCTCGTACCGGTAACAACTATGTGGTCGATGTGCCTTCGTTACATGTGTATCGACATTGATTACAAGTTTTAATATTGCTATATGCGACAGATGTGGGTTTGTGTTCGTTCCAATGTTGGTTGACGCGCATAGCGAGCCTGACGCGCCTACTAACGTAGTGTTGTGCGTGCCATATCAACCTATTCTGATCAGTTGGAAAATAACATCTAATTCTAACCCGTTTGAAAATAACACCAACCATTTTGACACGTACATAATCACGCAATATATGTTCCAATTTTGCATGCACATAATTACGCATAAAGAAAGATAATTACACACCTTCTATGATAATTATACAACATATTTTCATAATTAAGCACACTTATTATACGCACAACACACCTAGGTATAAAGAAAATCATTTTTTTCCTTTAAAAAAATAGTATAACAAAAAAAAGTAGTTTGTTTTTTTAGAAAAGAAAATACTTTTAAAATGCTTGATTTTATGGTGTTATTTTTTATATAATAATGTCGTGTAGAAAAGTTATCAATGTTTTAAAAGTTGAAGAATTATGCTTAATTTAGGTTCTCGTATAAGGAGGAGAAAAATATAAATGCATATAAAGTTCAATGTCGGGTAACTTGAACATCGTCGGGTTACACCGACACTGGTTAAGCGTTCGATGTCGGGTTACATGCGTACCGACATCGGTTACGAGTTAGATGCCGCGTTACACACGTGGCGACGTTAAATTTCATGCGTTCAAGCGTTGAAACACATTAGAAATCTTATAAATAATTTATCTTTTTGTTATGGATTCCGATGTGATATTAATAGGTTATTATATAAATGAAGAGAGATAAAAATTGAATGATGAAAGAGGTAAAAGTTAAAATGTTAAATACTTAAATAAACAAAAATGTTTTTAATAAATGTGTTATCCAAATACAAATATGTTATTCCTTTAACACCAAAACTAAAATTACTATAATAATTTCATCTTTATTTAAGTTGATTTTTTAATTTGTTTGAAAATATTGCATTATACAGGGTTTGAATCATTTACCTTATATTTCACATTAAACACCTTACCACTCAATCAAAGTGGGAATGACTAATTTAATTTGAAATATTTGCGCTCAATCAAAGTGGGAAAGATTTTTCAAATAGGACAACTTTTTTTAAGTATTTATAAATTTACATATCTATACTATATATAATGTAAGAGTGGTGAACCACTTAAAACTTTTTTATTTGATAGTCATATAATGCTTATGAAATATATATACCACATTCATGCTATTAACTTAAAATCTTTAATAACTAATAAACAAATAATATTATGAACACTTGCAACATATTGCACGAATAACAAAACTAACAAAAGTACCATACAATATATCACGAGATAATTAATAAATCAACATAAACGAGTATAGCGTTGCAAATTGGTGATGCCGCAGCATCGCGCGGGCACTCAACTAGTAAATAATAAAAAGAAAATAATTTAAATTTTCGGATATCTGATATCGGAACTATCCGAAAATCTTCAACAGCACTATCAAATCCGAAATTCGAATATCCGAAACTTTGGATATCCGGATTTTCAGTTAATTCGGAATCGGATTTTCGGATATTCCGGATACGGATTCGGATTTTTTTGAACACCCCGACCTGTAGCCCCTAATTTTTTTTATAACAAATGGAACTTCATACCAAAACCTCTTTCTTTTTAAATTGAAATCTTTAATTATCTCACATCAATCACTTGACTATAGATCGTTGGCAAGGCAATCTTTTCTGTATAGACAATACTAGGGGTGCGTACAGGGCGGTTTGGGCGGTTTTTTGTCAAAACCCACAAGCATAACCGATATGTCAGTTAATAGATAATCATAACCATAATTGATCCGTTGTGGCGGTTTTGGTTAGTCGATTTGAAGGTTATAACAAGTCGGTTATGGGTCGGTTAACCGTGACAAAAATACATATAATTGGGTGTAAAACCTTTGTACCAAATATTTTTTTAAAAATGTCATGATTGTGAATAGTGAATAGTTGCTAAATTGAATTGTGGAATTAGAATATATCATTTTTTTAGTGCAGTTATGTAATATAAGGTAATTGATATTTTAAAGAGTTGAAATGGCCGGTAATTGACAATTCCGAACATACAATTAATTTGGACGATTGAATGAACATGGTTACCACTAATCATAATCATTAACATTATTGGCCTAAATCCTAATCGGTGTAAGTGTAGAGATATAGGCTACGAACCACGTACTACGAAACGTCTATTGAAGCCAAAGAGTTATTAATGTCCTGCTTATGCACTGATTTCAATTTTCAAACCCCTATTTCTTGATTAACAGTTATATAAATGGGGTGGTTCGGTTATGATGGGTTTGGAATTGTCTTTAATCAAAACCGACCCACATTTGGTGGTTTTAAAAAATTCATTAAACCAATCCACCGGTTATGTCGGTTATCGGTTAAATCAGTTCAATTATGGCGATCATCGTTCGGTTAACAGTTATGACAGTTAATATGCTCGCCCCTAGACAATACACATGTAGCCCATTAACTTATTCTCATAACTAGGTTAGATCCCATGTTACACACGAGTAAAAATATATAAAACTTCACACACACACACACATATGTGTGTGTGTGTGTTTTGTGTGTGATACATTTAACGAATTGTAAACATTAGATAATTTAGCATTATTAATAAAAGGTATCACATTGTTGTTTTAATTAAAATAATCTAACATACAAAGACAAACAGGGAAAAATAATAATTTAAAACATATATCTAACTTATACCATGAAATAAAAAAGTACATATTAATTAAAATTCATCATTTAATAAAATCATATGCTATAAACTATAAAGCGTAAACATGTAGATATTGTAACATAAGTTGTGTGTTATAAAAACTATTTTTATTGAAATTATAAAACATATAAGTACACAACATAAAGAATGCTACAATACGAATATAATAATGAGATATAACAATTATATTTTTAATTAAAACGTTTAATAAAATACAATAAAATCCAAACGTCGTGACTTAAACCACCATATCAATCCAAACATCCGGTCCAAACTTTCGTAAATAATTTTCCAAAATCTAAAAAAACTAAAATAACAAAGTCTCAAAATTTTAAAAAATAACAATGAAGACAATTAATTGCCTTTATTACTCAATAAATGGTGATTATAATCATTCATTTTGAAATTTTCTCCAATTTAAGAGTTTTTTTTTGAACGACCAACTAAGTAACGCCGGGTACTCCGTACGCAGCCCCCATTGGCTAAAGGTAGCCCGAGCCGGCCACTAGTCCAGACGGACGGAGCCCCTAGCGGTCCACCTATTGAGGGATTCACCAGATAAAACTCGATCCCCAAGCCCGCCAAATGACACGACAGCGAGAAGCCGGTAAAACCGGGTGAGATCAGGACTCGAACCCTGGCAAGCCAGGGTCATCCCTCATATCTCCCATATAAATTGGTGATAGTGAGGTTTGAAACCCGTACATCTCATTAGTAAAATGAGTGCTCTACCATTGAGCCACATCCAATTTATATACTTAAGAGTTAATGTTTAAAATTAAATTGTTTATTAGGTGGATAATTTATTTATAGAAATTGTATACTTGGCATCCTATGTAGATAACCTAGTTAAATGACATGTGAAAATTTTTTTATTGTTTTAATAGTACAGTAAGATTTCATGTAAACTCTCCCTTAATTCCGTTACTAATTAAACGTATTTCTATATAATAAATAATACACAACTTATGAGCAAATTAATTAAGACACTTATTTTAATTAATTTACAACATTCAATGCATGAGGTAAATTTTTAGTAGGGACACACTTGTTTTTTACACACATACCCTATTCAATTGATTTTTATCAAAATAATTACAGATATTAACTTTACTTAAATTTTGTTAATTAAGAAAATAGTTACAACTTTGATCCCTCATGATTACCCACCTTTTACTCAACTTTATTTTTTTTGGTTTTCTTTCTGTATGCCTTACAAAAATAAGATTAATTTTTTTTTCAAAATAGATAGACGATTTAAAATGTACAAGTCATTACTGTATGAATGTAGAAATATCTAAAGGATAAAATTTACAATCTCATGTTTCATTTAATTACATAACAAGCCCTTTATCTTTTTTATAAAAAGCATAAACAAATTTATTACAGTTCAAAGTTTAAGAAATACTTTAAACTTTGATCACTTATTATTATCTAAATATTAACTTTAATTAATTTTCTTTTATATGTGTTATAAAATTATGAATAAAAGAACTTAAATTACATAAATATCAAAATAATTAAGACGGACTTGTGGTTGAGCTCGGATTGAAGTTTGAGTCGAGCTCGAGTTAGGCTTGGCTTGCTAACAATCTTTACGTATTGTTTCCCGCTAGATCGTATAGACACCTGACTAGTATATATTTATGTATACAATCAAAAAAAATGTATAATTATAAAAAGAAATTGAAAAAATCCTCCCGAGTCGTGACTCGGTCAATTGAGAGAAGTTACTTGGAAAACCCATGATCACCCTCACTCCGTGTTTTTACCCACAACACGTTACACGTTAATAATAATAATAATAATAATAACAACAAGAACCCACTCCTATAAATAAATAAACAAACACCCGTTACGTTACACTAGTTCATATCCCCCATCTTCAGAAACAACCATGTCTACCACCAAACCCTACCACCGTTCTCGCGGCAGCTGCAACCCTTTCTCCTGGTGTTTCACCTGCCTCTGCGGCTGCATCTTCAACCTCGTCTTCCAGATCCTCATCACCGTCCTCGTCCTCCTCGGCATCGCCATCCTCGTCTTCTGGCACGTCTTCCGCCCCAACGCCCCTACATTCCACGTAAACCAAGCCACTCTCACGCAGTTCACCTTGTCCCCAACCAACAACACCCTCTACTACAATCTCTCCGTTAACATGACGTTCCGAAACCCTAACCGCCGTGTGGGAATTTACTTTGATAGCATTGAGGCTAATGCCGAGTACCGTGGGAACCGTTTCGACACCCGGGATATGGGGAGGTTTTATTTGGGACATAAGAAGGAGAACAATGTGGGCGCGGTGTTTGCTGGAGAACGGGTGGTGGTTCTCGGGGATGGTGATCGATCGAGATACGTTTCCGATACGAATGATCGGGTTTACGATATTGATTTGAAGCTTAAGGTTAAGATGAGGTTGAAGGTGTAGTGGGTGAAGCCGAAGTTTAAGCCGCGGCTTGAGTGTGATTTGAAGGTTCCTTTGACTGCCGGTGGGTTTCAGAGGACCAAGTGTGATTTTGATTGGTAGATGAAGAGGTAGGTCCCAGCAGAGCCCAGTTGGACCCGCAAGACTCACCGTGAACAGGGACGTCTGCGCAACAACCAACTGCTCCAGCAGGACCCACCATGCTCAGAGAACCTTACGCGCAGTACGCCAGCTGTACCCGCAGGGAAAGCCTCCCAATGGTGAAGTACCCCGCCTGTTCCCGCAGTTGCGGATACAAGCCATCAGGGAAGGCTACCCGCACTAACAGCAAGGCTACACGCACAAGGCACTAGCTACTTCAATAGTCACATGAAGGAATGAGCAAGGCGGGAATACTCCCGCCTAAATGAGCCAGTCCGTATGCTTCTGGAAGATCTTTTGTACTATACCTACTAAGGTATGGGCAGAACAGACGATTTGACCAGAACAGCCCATGAACCAATCACAGGGTGACAGCTCACCGACAACAGTACGAGGAGGAGCACCCCCTAGTACTATTTGTCACTATTAGCCGCTGCCTACTCACCAACCCTTACGATGGGACGTGCGCAGCCTACAGTTGGTGGAACAGTGCGCAGCCGGCAGTAAAGGAACAGTGTACAGCCGACCTTATTACTGTCGGCCGTAGCCTATCCACCAACCAGCATGGCCTGTGCGTAGTCCACTGTTGGTGGATCAGGAATACTATTCAGCCGGCTGTACCTTCTAGGAAACCTACCTTCGGCTATAAATACTCCAACACCTTGGAATGGTAAGGACATCATCTGATATCTCATTCTTATCTAGCAATCTCTTAATATACACTTATATTCAGAGCAATCTAGTCTGATTCTCACGCCGGAGGGTGGTCACAAGGAGGAACCCCCCCTTCTCAGTGACGAGCTTACGGTGTCTGTTTTGCAGGTCACCTGAAGAACAACCTTCTCTGCTGGACCTCATCTTCGTGGGAAACATTACTTAACCCCCAGATTATCCATAATCTGCCCCGGGTCACTTAGTGTTTCTTCATTGGCGCCATCCGTGCATAAAAGCTAGAACTAATCCTTAGTTTTTTCAAAATTTCTGAAGAAATGGTTAACGTTACTCCGGTCCAAAGGCTAGTAATCGACCAAGAAACCCCGGTAACCACAACCCCAGCAACTGGGGGGAACACCGGCGGTTATACAAATCTTACGAACACTACCCCGGTTACCCAAGCCGGGGCAAGTGCAGTAAATATTCCACTGGGGTTCACTGATGCCCAGTTGGAAAAATGAACGAGGGTCCTTCGCCAAACACTAGATCAAGTTAAGGCGTGGGCCGAGGCACGTCAGAAAGAGTTCCAAGCTGAATTGGATGAACGCTTGCGTTCAGTTCAACAGGCTGACGAATTCGGCAGTACTCGCCAACATTTCAATATGAACAGTGAGTGCGAGTACTCAGACGATGAGAGGGAAGAATCTGATACCGACGCAAACCCTCGCCATAAGGCGAAAGGGAAGCGTAAGGAAACAGACTTCCAACCAAAAAGGAATTTTGGCGAAGCCTTTAAACCAACGAATGCGGAGAGAAACCCGCGTGACTTCTCCAAAACCTTTAGACCAACTGCTACAAATGCAGGAAAGTCGAAGTTCGCAAGGGACATTGCGGAAGCAATCGCCCCGAGAAGTGCCAAACAAATGTCCAACATTGGCACTTACGATGGTCTATCCGACCCAGACGACCACTTGAACAGATTCATTGCGGGGGCAACCGTCAGTAACTGGACGGAACCCACGTGGTGTTATATGTTCCAGATGACTCTGGTTGGAGCGGCCAGGGCATGGTTCGACCGTTTACCGGTCCACCACATTTATGATTGGGCGGACTTTCAGAACAAGTTCAGCCAGCACTTCAGCCAGCAGAGGAAATATACTGAAGAACAGTGGACGATCCTCAACTGCGTTAGAGAGGAGGATGAATCTTTACTAGACTTCATCACTCGCTTCAACTCCAAAAAGCTAAGTCTCGGCAACATAAGTGAAGATCTTGTTCGCGCCGCTTTCATCCAGGGCGCCGAATACCCAGAGCTTATCCGCACACTGACGGGTAAGGATGGCATGCCATCAACATGGGATGCCATCATGACGGCGGCCAAGCGCTTTGCTGAGACGGAGAAGTAGCTGGGAAGGGATCTTCCCCAGAGTACACACCTCTACACGCAGAGGACTAGAGAAAACAATGTTTGGATCGCCCGACAGAACAAAAAGAGGAAGCTAGGTATCTGGCAGTCAAGGGTAAACTTTGACACCTCATCCAGCTCTCACCCTCTTGTTGGCGGAAGAAATCACACACACCCTTCAAGCCAAAAACACCGGTGGACGCCACTCACCAAAAGCGTCACGGAGATATTTGCCACTGAAAAGCTACCATGGCCAAAAGCTCCAATGATACGGCAGCGACCTAATGCGGATCAGAGCAAATCCTGTGACTTCCACGGGACAAAAGGTCATAGTACGGAAGAGTGTACATCCTTGAAGGATATTGTTGAAGCATTCGTCAAGGATGGAAGACTGGCACACCTGGTGGCATCAATCAAGAAGGGCGGAAGGAACGACAACCGGTACCGAGTCAACGGACGAAAGCCCGTTGACATCAGCATCAACATGGTTCATGGCAAGATCAGAGGAAGAAAAAGGCAAACGACAGAACCATGTGCGTGGAAGGAAGCTGAGGTGCGCTTCCCGCGAGTGCCAGGAGGACCCAGCAAAGAAGGCCCTATCGTCATCAAAAGCCAGCTGGGGCACTACATCACTTCTCGCACTCTTGCTGACAACGGCGCCTCGTCAACGGTGATGTACAGGCAGTTCTTCGACAAGCTAGATGACGAAGACAAAGAGCGCCTGGAAACGATCTGCGCCTCGATGGAAGGGTTCGATGGCAGCACAAACACCCTCCTGGGTATCCTATCTTTCCCCGTCACTCTTACGGACGGGAATCACTCACGCACAGAAGACGTGGATTTTGTCGTAATGAGGAAGCCACACCACACATACGACATTCTCTTCGGAAGAGACGGGATGGCAAGATTCAACGCCGTGGTATCCTCAGTCCACGGCATGATGGGATGGCCAACAGCTGAGGGTGTAGTGATGATCACCGGCATTCCCCAGGTATGCATCGCATCTGTCTCATCTAAACCCAAACCAAAGATGGCTAAACCAACCATCACCGAGCCAGAAAGATGGGCCTTCAACGGCAAGTACCCTGACCAGGCCGTTTCCATTGGCCCAACAGTTGTTGATCCCACACGCACCTTACTCAAGCGCTTATTACAGAAAAACGCTGACATCTTCGCGTGGACACCAGCTGACATGACTGGTGTACCCCGAAGTAAGGCAGAGCATAAGCTCAAATGCGATCCGGCTGTTACGCCAATCGTACAAAAGCGCAGAGTAATGGGGCCAGAACAAACTAACGCGTGTAGAACCCAAGTCAAGGAACTCCTTGACGCAGGCATCGTACGCGTTAGTAGATATCAAACTTGGGTGGGTTGCAAATCCCGTTATGGTACCGAAGAATAACAAACAATGGCGCATGTGCATAGATTTCAAGGACTTGAACAAAGCATGCCCCAAAGATTGTTATCCGTTACCTGAAATTGATCTTAAGGTGGATTCGTTGGCACCGTTCCGCCTTAAATGCTTCCTGGACGCGTATAAGGGGTACCATCAAATCCACATGGCCGTTGATGATCAGGACAAAACCGCTTTTCGGACGCCCGATGGCACATTTTGTTATCAAATGATGCCTTTCGGACTTAAGAATGCCGGGTCCACATACCAACGCCTGATGGACAACCAGTTTCATGCCCAAATTGGGAGGAACTTGGAAGTCTACATGGATGACTTGGTCATCAAAAGCCCTGACCCAGAAGCGATGTTGAAAGATATCGAAGAAACTTTCAACACGCTCAGGAAGATAAACATGAAGCTCAACCCGAGCAAGTGTGCCTTTGGAATGGAAGAAGGGAAGTTCTTGGGGGTCATCGTCACTAAAGATGGCTTCAGAGCGAACCCTGAAAAGGTCGAAGCCATTATCAAAATGGAATCACCTACTACCATCAAACAGGCTCAGACACTAAATGGACGACTAGTGGCACTTAATCGCTTTTTGGCAAACCACGCGGATAAGTCGTTTCCCTTCGTGTCAACGTTGAGAAACTGTTTAAAGAAAACGCACTTCCGCTGGACACCAAAAGCGGAAGCAGCTTTTCAGGAGATTCGGTCACGCTTGATCGAACTCCCAACGCTCACAGCACCAAAAGCGGGAGAGGAGTTAATCCTATACCTTTCCGCAACAGATAGAGCAACCGCGGCAGTCCTGCTAGTAGAGCGAAAAGGCATCCAGATGCCAATCTACTATGTCAGTCGTATCTTAACAGACGTAGAAACCCGGTACTCTACCCTCGAAAAATTAGTCCTAGCACTTATACACGCTTCACGCAGGTTAAGACGATATTTCAAGGGTCACCCAATCACCATTCTCTCCAACTTCAAACTTGCAAACGTTCTAGGCAAACCCGAGTTATCGGGACGCCTAGCCAAATGGGCAATTGAGTTGGGGGAGTACGCGATAAAGTATAAGCCAAGACCAGCCATAAAAGGCCAGGTTTTGGCCGACTTTATTGCAGAAGTGCCTGCATCGCGGGAAAAAGAGTGCCAGGAAGAGGCTCAACCCTCTCCAGCACAAGACATCAATGATGTCTGGCGACTCTACACTGATGGAGCAGCCAGTAACGAGGGTTCAGGCGCAGGGCTGAAACTAACCAACCCAGCAGGCCAAGAATACACTTACGCTATTCGACCGGACTTTCCAAGTACGAATAACGAAGCCGAGTATGAGGCATTCTTGGCTGGGCTGAGAATTGCGCGTAAGATGGGAGTGAAAAACTTGGAAGCCCACGTGGATTCCATGTTAGTAGCCAATCAAATCAACGGGACGTACACGGCCGTGAACGACACAATGGCCCTGTACCTCGCACAAGCAAAATCCCTTATGCGCGATTTCAACGACTGCAAAGTCATACACGTCAAGCGAAGTGAAAACAAATCTGCGGATGCGTTAAGCAAGCTTGCATCATTAGTCTTCACCCACTTAGGAGAGGATATCCGCATTGAACTCCTCGAGACACCTTCGGTCCCGCACAAGGAAATTTGTGTCATCCAAACTGGCACGGAAACGTGGATGACACCAATAATAAAATACCTTGCGGCAGGTACACTACCAGAATCAAAAGCACAGGCAAGAAAACTACGCTGTAAAGCACTGAATTATCAACTCATCGATGACATCCTTTACAGGCGTAACTTTCTTGGCCCACTCTTAAGGTGCGTGGACAACCAAGATGCTGACTACCTCATACGGGAAGTACACGAAGGCATCTGTGGAGTACACGCAGGTCCCCGCGCTGTTGTAGCTAAGCTAAACAACGCGGGATACTTTTGGCCGGGGATGCATACGGATGCGCTGGCATACATCAGAAAATGCAGGTCTTGCCAGCTTTACGCACCCAACACGCACCGCCCGAAGAATGAACTTGTTCCAGTCACCTCTTCATGGCCATTTCAGAAGTGGGCCTTCGATGTGACAGGCCCATTTCCTACAGCAGCAGGAAATGTTCAGTTCCTAGTGGTAGCCATCGACTACTTCACCAAGTGGATAGAAGCAAAACCCTTAGCCCAAACAACCGCGAAACATATCAAAAAATTTATTTGGGAATTTATTATTTGTCGTTTTGGACTTCCACAGAATTTGGTGAGCGATAACGGCACCAACTTTGCTGACAAGAAGCTACAACAGTGGCTGAAAGAACTTCAAATCACCCACACCTTTACCTCAGTGGCACACCCGCAAGGTAATGGTGAGGAGGAAAGAGCAGATAAGAGCATCGTCGAAGGCATAAAGAAAAGACTCTTGGAACACAGATCCGGCTGGGTGGACGAGCTTCCGCACGTCCTTTGGGCAAACAGAACACTGAAGAAGGCCAGTACGGGAGAAACCCCGTTCAGCCTCACTTATGGCACTGAAGCCATGGTCCCGGTCGAAATTGGTTTACCCTCACCAAGGGTCTTGATTCAGCCAGAAGACAATGATGCGGAAAGACGGTTGGACCTTATGCTAACCGAGGAACGCAGAGACTTAGCCGCAGTGCGTGAAGAGAACTACAAGCGACAAATGTAAAAGTACTACAACACGCGGGTAAAACTCTGCAACTTCAATGTAGGAGACTACATACTGCGTAACAACGAGGCTTCGAACCAAGAACGCCCAGGAAAGCTGGCCCCGGTCTGGGAAGGGCCATACATTATCAAAGAAGTCCTGGGAAAGGGCGCATACCGGCTCGAAAGGCTCGATGGCACTCCCATCCCAAGAACATGGAATGGAGCTCAATTACGCAAATGTTATATGTAGATCAATTCCAAACTTGTAAAGAAAAGGCCTAGAGCCACTTCTAATGGAAATGATTCTCCTTTCACAATGTGTTGATAGCCTTACCTTTATACTTATGAACTTCCCACACTGATGTGCCGGTATTCACCGCATAAATGGGGGAAGAAGTAAGTCGTTACGTGTGGAAGGCGGCAAAACCCGCATAAACACAACGCTAAAAATCTCAAGTTTTAAGGAAAACCTACGCAGGTCAGATGTAAGTAAAGTTCAGCCATCCTTGTAAGTGCAAGTGACGGTCTTACCCGCACAATCACGAACAAGGAAGCAAAACTTCAACCTATCATCTACCACGTTCAAAGGTTAACTTATTCTGAACACTTAGAAAATTTCAAAGGAAAAGATGAGGAAAACTTCCACGCAGGTCAGATATAAGTAAAGTTAAGCCATCCTACTAAGTGTAAGTGACGGTCATACCCGCACAATCATAAAAGAGGAAGCGAAACAAACTTATAATTTACCACGTTAAAAAGTTAACTTATCTAAGTACTAAAGAAGTTGCTAAGTTAGATCAAAACAGGCGTAAAATAAACAAGGCAAAGAACTAACACAATCTTTATTCCATTAAATTCAAATATTACAAAGATAGCTATACAAAAGCAAAAATCTACGCTAATGGTGGAAAGGGATCTTCAGAATCAAGCTTCAGGACCACTTCCACTTGGACCCGCTCCATCAGTAGAGCGTGGTGGTTCAAGGAAAGCTTTAAGGATAGCTAGCCCATCATCAGCAGCAGCGACTTCATTCACCTTCTCCACTACCGGATGCGGGAAGGCGGCATACTGATTCACTGCTTGGTCGTAAACAGCTTCAGTATCAACATTATACAAAGGGAAGTTGGAAGGCGGGATGCCTTTCTCAACGAACCCTAGACCAATCAGGAAGCCGGCCTTTTCCCCATCCTCATGAGAAGCGTTGAGGGCTGCGCTCATAGCATCGTCATAAGACGTCTCTGAGAAGACCCGATGCACAACCTACAAAGAAAAAATACAAGTATCAGAACCTTTTCTATTTACAAAGAAAAGCGTAAAGACATGAAAAGCTTACCTGAGACAACGCTTCTCGAAGAAGCCATTCCTTGGCAACCAGAGCTTCTTGGAGGGCGGCTTGAGCTTGGGTACAGGCGCGTTCAGCTTCACTTTTATTAAGGTTGGCAAGCAACACTTCCTTTGCAGCAGCCTCTTCGACGCCCTTTAGCTTCCGCTCAGTGTGGTCAAGCACGCCCCTCTGGTCCAGGATCTCTTGGAGCTTCTTCGCGTCCTCCATCGCCAAGGCATCATGAGCCTGCTGGAGAGCCTCTAATTTGGCTTTAAGCTCTTCATTCTCCACGCGTAGAGGCTCAGCAACAACTTCAGCCTTGGTGGCCCTTTCAGTTGCGTTCCTAGCAGTTTCCTTAGCCAGCCGAAGCTGTTCATTAACAGCTTGGGCAGCCTTGGAGCGAGCCTCGAGACGGGCCTGAACCTCAACTTCAAGGGCCTTGAACGCCTTCTCCTGTTCACTTAGAATAATCGAGATTGTTAGCTACGTTTATGATTCTTTGATTGATTTTGATTGTTTGGTTCTATTGTAGGGAGTTTATGTTTCTGGGATATTGTTTTTATTTTTATGGATATGGATTAGATTTTATTGGTTATATTTATTGAATTTCCGTTAATTTTGATAATTAATGGTAACAGCTTGTAATCAACCCTCGCCCGTTTTTTGACCGAAAATTTGAGTTCGGCCTCCCTCATTTATGAATTTTTGTAAAACATTTTGAGTCCCCCCGCCCCCCAGAACTCGCCCAAGCTTCGCCATTGCATTCACCCATATGTTGTCACGGGTGTGGTGTTAACTTCATAGATATTAGTTTGGTTGGTTATACTATGGCCATTTGCTATAACTCATCCATGTAAATAAAAGAAAACTTTGAGTTAGATTTATATCAAAATGTATATTGGGTTCAGCTTTATTATCTGAAACATTATAGTAGTTGACACAAATCTCATAAATGGAATATTTGTAAGTTTTAAGTACATAAGTAAAGTAGAAACTACCAAGATTTATGTGATATTCATAACTTTCTACTTAAAATTGATTTCACAGTCATTTATGTTGTCACATACATATCCTTGTGGACTTTACTTCGCAATTCCGACATATGAATAATCTATTATGTAATATACAACTTCGGTTAGTTGGCAAATGTGTCACGAATATAGAATCTCAACTTTATTATATCAAATAAAAAATGTTTACCCAAATACAAACCGAAACAAGATAAATGAATACACAACAAATAACTCGAACGAAACATAAAGAATTCCAATCATCATAATGACAATATGATACAAGTCATCGTTCAGAAAATATAAAGAAAAACATAAACTAACCATAACTGTGAAACCCTAAATTGAGAGAGATGAAGTTCTAACAAAAACGATAAAGGAGAACGAGATTGAAATGCATCGAAAGCGTTCTCTTAAAACTCAGTCTCATAAACCAGTAACATCCCACATTCTCTTTTATGAAGAATATAAACCAGGCCAGCCACACAAACTCTTTAAGCCCGACTTCCAAGCCTATCAGACAGCAAAACAACTCCAAGCCCATTCATCAACTAACCAAATCTCGTTAAAAATACAAGAGCAAAGAAATAGAATTAAAAACATACAATATTATACAATATCTTTTATTATTCAAATTGGACTTAAGACACATTTCAACACAAGTGTAGCACAAATTTGTTCTTGGTCACATGAATGGGTTACTCATATTTGGATTGTATTCACCAAATATGCTTTAAGTATGAAAATTTTCTCCTATCCACCATGAACGCGTTCAAAATAAATAGGTGATATTTGAGATCTAACAATCTTGTATTAATAGTATTTATTTATTACAAATATACTTATTTTGTGTTAATAAAAAGAGGGGGTCGAAGCAAGTTTGATTACTAGTTTTGTGTTTCTAAAGAATTGATCGTAATATTTAAAAGACAATTTCATGGTTACGGGAAGACCCCCCCTCAAATACCACCCACAAGACATATGGATCACCCGCATAATCCACTAAAGGAGGAACGATGATACGTCCTAGGGAACATGCGCTGAAGCATCCAGGCACCCTTTAAAGTCATCCGCAGGATAACATATCCACCCGCTAATGTGACCGGAGGGCAATGCCACAGGATAGCTGTAATTATCTAATTACATTCTAGAAGATTTATTGAGATCATTTCTTAGAGAATACGTGACCCATCAACCAATGAATGAAGGACAGCTGGCCAGGTTGTTATAACCGTGCACATGGCCAGATATATTTCGTCCTGTCATAGAGAGACGCGTGTCCAGGTGGTTATAACCATGCACATGGGACGTCTAGCTCAACCTATCACATGAGGGCACGTGTCCAGGCGGTTACGAGAGATCTTCTAGAATGGGACAGCTGGCCCAATCACATTCTCACACTCTTCGGCTATAAATACTCTCTCAATCTGCATGAGGTATTCATTCACACCCCACTATCTACTTAAATTACTTAAGTACTTTCTCTCCATCAGAACTGTACTTATTCTCACACCGGAGGGTGGTTACGGGAAGACCCCCCCTCTTGTCCTTCCCGTAACGAGCTCACGGTGCTTGTTTTGCAGGTTTTCTGTCACTGGACTTCCAGAGGTTGTGCTAATATCGTAGTTGGTTGTTGTTTGTATCCTACCCTGTGGACTCATTAGATCCAAGATCCGTTAAGGGGATCGGATCGGTGTTTCTTCATTGGCGCCATCCGTTTTGGTGTTAGAACTGCAAGAGTTTTTTGTTGGTTTTTGGTTCGTACGATATGAGTAAGCTTCCTGAAGGGCCGATGGAAACCTCTATATTTGCTAGACGTACTGCTGATCATATCGAAGCACCTGGAGGTTCCACTCCGGGTGGTTTAGAGTGTGTCACGGCGCCTGGAGGTCCTATGCCACACCTCGACCAAAGGCGGCGGAACATGCCGGGGTGCAACGTGATTGGACAAATACACAAGACACTATTTAAAGTGACAATATTTATTAAACTCATTTTATTTCAACGAATCAATAAACAACACATCTCGTCCACACAAACAAGTTGAATACAAGTAGCAATTATATTGTTCGTTTTACTAATATCCTATAGTCTTGGTAACGTTTTTCGTCAAGTCCTCGAGTCAACAAAAGTCAAACTTGTAACATTTCATAAAATAAAGTTTGTCAACACAAAGGTTGGTGAGCAATTCATAAGTTTGAGCATATAAGTATATAGTAATAAAAAGCCACAAAACTTGTATACGAAACAATAAATAAAAGCCATAATTTGGATAAAATCGCTAATAGACTTACGTTAGCGACAACTGCCATAAGAGAATACCAGATGGTTCAGGATTTAACAGAATATCGTTAATTGCATTACGTTAACGACACCGTGCTATAAGAGAATACCAGATAGTTCACGGATTTATAGACTTCCACCAACCAAAAGCGATAAACGCATAGGCAAATAAGCTTAAAACACCAAATCGAGCAAGTATTTAAGTAAAGTATACAATCACGTTTGTGGGTTTAAAGATTCAAGTAAATAAAGAATTTAGTTTGATAAGTATGAAATGTCACCCCAAAACGAAAGATGGAAAAAGGGGTATGAAAGTACTCACCTCGATTGACGAATCGGAAAATAATAAATGAACGACATATAAAAAGCTTGTGAACGAAACGAACGAATCCGACTTGAAAGCTAATTGAAAATGAATAAATAAAATATATTAATGAACTTGAACTTTAGTTGAAATTACATTTAAAACATTGGACAAGAGGGTTCGGTTGTTAATCGGATTACCGGTTAATTTGTTAACGATTAGGGATTCGTACTTAATTGGTAATTTAAAATAAAATAATATTATTTATTGGGCTTTTAAATAACTAAACCAATATTAAATAGAAACAAGACGTTTTAATTCAAGAGTTCGGTTTTACAAAAAAAATGAATAGATAATAAAGTTTATAATAATGTTATTAATGATAAAGATAGTAATGGTAATAATGACTTTAAAAGTATGTTATATATATATATATATAAAAGATAATAATAATAACAATAACGATTTCTAATAATACTAATATAGTATAATAATTATACAATAGTTATTATTAATAATACTAAAAATGATAATTAGAGAATAAAAATCTTGATATTAATTTAAAGTGTTGTTGATAAAAATAGTAATATTAATAAGTAATATTGATTGTAAGAATGATATCATACTCGATGTTGGTTCGATTTCTAAACGAGTTTACAAAATAACTATATTAATATTATTGCTAGTTATTAATGATAAAATATGATTTTGATAGATAATAATAATATGATCTTTAATAATATTAATAACAACTTTAATATTTATAATAATAGTGATAATAATAATAATATTAATAATAAATAAATATACTAGTAAGTTATATGTAATAATACTAATAATAATATTTATGTATTGATGTTAATACTAATAGTAATAATAAATTTGTTAAGTATAAAAAGAAACAATACTAAAACCGATCTAGGATGAGACCCGAACCCGAGACCTCTAGTCTAATAACCAACGTAAAAGCCAAACGAACCAAGATAAAAATTGTTATTTAAACCCATAAGTAAATAACATATCCATTACTAGGATGTTCATCTTTTACCCAATTCAAAACAACTCAATACCCTTTCAACCCGTTTCAAAGAAGATAACCGATAACATAAAACCGATATTAACAATTTAGATCGGACGTTTGATATGCGAAAACTGACAACACTAAACCCAATTTACTTTACCTATTAGACGTTCATATGGCCGTGGCTCTACTCCGGGAAGAAACCGAGCCACTACCGCCGGAGATTTGAAGACAACAGCCGGAGAGAGAGAGAGAGAGAGAGCGACTGAGAGAGAGAGAGAGAACAGCGGGGAGAGAGAGAGGTTGACGGAGAGAGATAGAGAGATAGAGAGAGAACGGCGGGGGGAGAGAGAGAGAGCCGAAGAGAGAGATATAGAGATAGAGAGAGAGAGAACGAGGGGGAGAGATAAAGAGAGAGAGAGAGAGAGAGAGAGCAACGGGGTTAGGGCAGGGCGGTACACGGCGGCCGGATTTTCCGGTCGCCGGAAAAACGATCCGAGAGGGAGAAGTGAAGGGGTCGGGCTCGCCGGAAAGAAGAACGGGGGAAGGGAAGGAGGGTGCGGTGTCGGAGTTTCAAGGGAGGTAGGTGGTGTTCGCCGGAGGTCGGAGGTCGGCGTCGACGACCCTTTGCCGGAAAAACAAACCCGCTGGAATACGACTCCGGTCGCCGAAAATCGGCTAGGGGAATGGCGGCGGCTGGGGTTTTGTTTATAAATGTTAGGTTTAGGTTATTATGTTTGGTATATATATGTATTATATATTTGCATAACAACCCCTCTAAGTTTCAATCATAGTTTAAAAGGAGTATAAAGGTTTTTTTTAAACTTATAACAACTTTACAAAAAGTTAGTTTGGACCCCTTAAGTTTTTCTTAACACACTATAATATGACCAATATCGATTTATTGATGGTCGAGGTATATATTAATACCATATAATAATTAAATAAGGTTCTAAAAATATTGAGTCGGGTTTACAATATGAAAGTTTATAAAACGAATATAAATCGAGACTCAAATGTGATGAATGTCACATCCTACTCCAGGTGGCTTAGGACGTCTCACGGCTCTTGGAGGTCCTACTCCGGGTGACCTAGGACGTCTCACGATGGAGACTTTCCGGGCCCGTACAGAATTGGGTTTGGAAGACGAACTCGATAATTCTGGGCCGGTGAGAGCTCCTTGTCGTAATTCCAGAACCGAGGGAGTTTTTTCTCCTGAGGAATGGTTACGTGCCCAGCAGGCGAATGTTGTAGCAGAGTATGAGCGCATGGTGCCTGAAGGGCGACATTGTGCTCGTACTCTGAATTATGATGAGTCTCCCAAGAGATCCCTTTCTCCTCCTACAACTATGAGGAGTAGTCAAATTCGTGAAAGTTTTTAAATTGAGGGGTTTCCAGAAGTTGAGTTGGTTAGGAGAGGACGTGGTTATCCTCTCAGGGTTACACGACCACCCTCCTACAGAGAAGAACTGGAAAGTTTTGATCCGTCGTACCAACCGAGTGATGTCAGCTATTATAGCGGAGATAGCAGACTCCATGGTTGGGAAGGGACAAGTCGCCCGCGTACGATAGTCCTTCATGCCGAATATCATAGTTACGCGGAGGATGACTTTACCAAGCCATATCGTCCTTTAGCCTTCGCTGAAAAATCAAAGTTTATTGCACGTATTGCAACTGCCCCATTCCCGGTCAATGCGAAAATTCCAACATCCGTAGGGAAGTACGATGGGATGACTTATCCCAGTGTTCACTTACTAAACTTTGTGGCTGTAGGAGGAGTCAGCGGTTGGACTCTTCCCTACTGGTGCCACATGTTCGCATTAACCTTCACTGGTGCAGCACGGGAGTGGTTTGAGAAGCTGCCAGACTGACAAATTAAGAGCTGGGATGATTTTGTAGCCAAATTTTCCCAGAATTTCAGCCAAAAGAAGAAGCATACTCGTGACCCTTCCGAGATTCTCGATGTGGTGAGACGAAGTAATGAATCCATCGAGGACTTTATCACTCGATTCAATAACGAAAGTCTCTACATCGGTGGGGTCAGCGAAGATATGTTGTGAGGAGCTTTCTGCAAAAACGTGAAAAGTGATGATTTTATCAGAACACTGACTGGAAGGGACGGAATGCCCAAAACATGGGACGAGATTATGTCCGCGGCGTAGTTGTATGCAAGAACCGAAAGAACTTTGAGCTCTGGAAATCAGAAACAAACGCCAAAAGTGGAGTTTCAAACTCCATGACCGAATAGATTGGCCAAAGGAATGATTTGGTCAAGGCTCCAACCCTCTGCAGAATCATCAAAGCAATTCGATGCCAAATCTTTGATCGGAAACAAAAACAAGGCAAATTCTTCAGCGCGGGTTAACAATAACTAGACTCCACTGTCGAAGACTACTGCTGAAATCCTCACCACGGAAAACATAAACTTCAGAAAACTGCAGCCACTCACTAGAAGATCATTCCTTGATGCTAAGAAACATTTTTCGTTTAATGACGACATAGGTCATAATACGAACGAGTGTATAGCTTTGAAAAATGAAATTGAGGCGGCTGTGAAATCAGGAAAACTTGGACACTTGGTCAAAGATGCAAGACCAGGGACTAGTAAAGCTCCCGCGCGAGATAATCAGGGCTCACCCAAGAAATAAGTCAAAGACCTAAATTTCCACATGATACAAGGCGGACACAAAGTGGGAGGAAAGTGAAGAGAATTTGATGATGAGGAGTGGAAAAATGAGCCCGTAGTCTTTCCTCGGGTCAGAGGAGGACCTTGCAACAAGAATCCTCTGATAATCACTGCCCTTATGGGCCACTATCGTTCACATTACGTCTTTTTTGACACGGGATCCACCTCAGACATAATGTACGAGCAGTGTTTCAAACATTTGGATGAAGATGACAAGGTGAGGTTGAAACTGATTCATCCTGTGTCAGGGTTCGGGGGAGAAGTGATGCACCCGCGGGGGGTGATATTGTTCCCAGACACTCTCAGTGACGGGACTCATTCAAGAACGGAGGATGTTGAACTTTTTGGTTCTACCGATGACATCGAAGCACGACATCATCTTGGGTCGTGAGGCGATTGGCGACTTTAATGCCCATCCTTCTACAGCACACGGCAGAAAGTTCCGACTCGTACTGGTGTGGCTATCATCCATATTAATTTCCATTGCTTCACGGAAGAAAGTTCGAAGCCCAACAAGGTCCCAAAGCAAGTTCAGCGGACCGAGCCAGAAAAATGGGCATTAAACAAGAAGTTCTCAGATCAAACTGTAACGATCGGACCGCTATCTCTGAGATAGTGAGGACATTTTTAAAGCAGCTGTTGACAAAGAACATAGACATATATGCATGGCAACCCGCGGACATGACCGGTGTCCCGCGGAAGATTGCAGAGCATAGGTTGCGAGTAAACCCAGCGTTTACTCCAATTGTGCAGAAGAAGCGTAAGATGGATCCGGAACAAACCAAAGCAATGAACGAACAATTTCAAGACCTCTTACATGCTGGAATCATCCGCCCAATCCAGTATCAGACTTGGGTCGCCAATCCAGTCATTGTCCCCAAAAACAATGGGACATGGCGAATGTGCATAGATTTCAAAGATTTGAACAAGGCGTGTCCCAAAGACTGTTAACCATTGCTGGAAATCGATCTCAAAGTTGATGTTGTAGCCCTATTCAAGTTCAAGTGTTTCCTTGATGCCTACAAAGGCTACCATCAAATCCGCATGGCGGTGGGTGATGAGGACAAGACAGCGTTTCGCACAGACCAAGGCACATTCTGTTACAAGATGATGCCCTTCGGTTTGAAATACGCGGGCGCTACATATCAACGATTGATGGATGAGGCATTTAAGAAACAAATCAGTCGAAACTTGGAGGTGTATATGGATGATTTGGTGATCAAGAGCATTGAGGAAGACCGGATCCTTCGGGATATAGAGGGAACGTTTGAGACCCACAGACAGATTAATATGAAATTGAATCCAGCCAAGTGCTCCTTCGGGATGGAGGAGGGAAAATTTTTGGGTGTTATTGTAACGGGTGCGGGTTTTAAAGCCAATCCAAATAAGGTCCAGGCAGTGGCCCGCATGCCTTCACCTTCCTCCCTCAAGGAAGTACAGACACTCAATGGAAGGCTGGTATTGTTGAACAAATTTTTAGCCAACCATGCGGCTAAGTCTTATCCATTTGTTTCGATTCTGAGAAATTGCCTCAAGAAAACACACTTGATATGGACCGCGGAAGTTGAACAAGCATTCTTGGAGGTCAAAAAGTGTTTAATGGAGTTTCCTACCTTAACAGCACCACAGGCGTGGGAACCTCTAACATTGTACTTGTCAGCAACTGATATCGCCATTGGGGCCGTACTACTGACGGGTATAAAGAATGTTCAAACCCCAATTTACTATGTCAGTAGGACGTTGACCGGGACGAAAACCAGGTATTAAATGCTTGAAAAGTTGGTTATGGCACTAGTCTACGCTGCCAGGCGCCTCCGCAGATACTTCCAAGGCCATCCTGTTACACCTGTAAATGTGATAACAGGGTATAAACTCAAAAATTGTGTTAAGCAAGCCATAAGTGTCTGGGTGATTGGAAAAATGGGCCATCGAACTGGGGGAACATGCAATTGAATACAAACCCAGACCAGCAATCAAAGGGCAAGTATTAGCGGACTTTGTCACTGAAGTCCCGCAACACAAGGAAAAAGAATGCTTAGTTAAACAGCAACCCCAAGTACCTCCTGAACAAGGCCAAATTTGGCTACTGTTCATGGACGGGGATTCAAGCAGTGAAAGTTCAGGCGCAGACCTTAGGTTAGTCAATCCTGAAGGTCATGAATTTACATATGCTATCAAGTTGGACTTCTAGAGTACCAACAATGAGGCAGAATATGAAGCCTTCTTGGTTGGCCTAAGGATAGCTAAAAAACATGGAGTCAAACACCTAGAAGCGTGGGTGGATTATATGCTGATCGCGGGGCAAATTAATGGAACTTATAAAGCAAAAAATGATGTAATGGCTTCATACTTTTCACAAGCGAAGGACTTGATCCTCCAATTCTCTTCATGCAAAGTAATTAATATCAAGAGAAGTGAAAATAAGTCAGCGGATGCCCTTAGCAAGTTGGCTTCAACAAATTTTGAGCACTTTGCTAAAGACATTCGTGTGGAAGTCTTAGATCGCCCGTCTGTCCCGCAGAATCAAGTCTTAGTAATTCAGACAGGAGATGAATCTTGGATGACGCCAATCATGGCCTACTTGTCATCAGGAATTCTACCAGAAGAAAAGGCCGCGGCTCGAAAGATAAGACACAAGGTCTTGAACTACCAAATGCAAGATGGCGTACTGTACAGACGATCTTTCCTCGGCCCACTACCGAGATGCGTAGATGCCGAGGACGCGAATTATTTGATTAGGGAAGTTCATGAAGGCATTTGTGGTCTTCACGCGGGTCCGAGAATTGTCGTAGTGAAACTCTTGAACGCTGGGTACTACTGGCCGGGGATGCATATGGATGCTGTACAAGAGATCAGGAAATGTGGCTCTTGTCAACGTCATGCTCCCAATACGTTGCGCCCGAAGAATAAACTTGTACCAGTAACCGCCGCTTGGCCTTTCCAAAAATGGGCTGTTGACATTATGGGACCTTTTCCAGAAGCCCCGGGGCATGTCAAATTTTTAATTGGGCCATTTATTACTTCACCAAGTGGGTGGAAGCCAAACCAGTCGCATCCATTACTGCATCAAGTGTCAAAAAATTCCTTTGGGAATTCATAATATGTCGATTTGGTCTTTCGCTAGAACTTGTGAGCGACAATGGGACCCAGTTTGCGGACAGCGGATTGTAAGAATGGCTGAAAGAACTTCATGCCATCCAGAATTTAACATCCGTGGCCCATCTGCAAGCTAACGGTCAAGTCGAACAGACCAACTGAACAATCAAAGAAGGAATTAAAGCAAGATTAGGCACTAAACGAACATGCTGGATTGATGAACTGCCCCATGTACTATGGGCCTTTCACACCCAGAAGAATTCAAGTAATTCTGAAACGCTGTTCAGTTTAACTTATGGCACTGAAGCCATGATCCCGGCTGAAATCAAGGTTCCATCCGCATGAATTTTGATGATCAATGATAACGACAAAGAGTTTCGGATGAACCTCAACCTCCTTGAAGAAAGGAGGGAGTTATCACTGATCCGCGAGCATAATTATAAGCGTCAACTGCAATAATACTATGACTCGCGGGTCCAGAATTGTTCTTTTGACACAGGAGACTTCATCTTCCGCAACAATGAGGCATCTGGCCAAGAGCCTCCAGGCAAGTTGGCCCCAACTTGGGAAGGCCCTTACAAAATAAAAGAAGTATTATCCAAGGGTGCTTACAAGTTGGAGAAGTTAGATGGGACTGAGATCCCCAGAACATGGAATATGGCACAGTTGAAGAAGTGATACATTTAGCAAGACTTGTTATTTACTTTTTTTTTCGCCTGCGTGCCTAATAGACTAATAGAAAGGTATCTAATGTAGTTGCTTGTAATTTAGTTTGGCTTACGCCCCTTGTTATGGAAAGTTTTACTAAGCCTACATTTTAGTTTTATGTAATATACATTTTCTGGTCCGCATACCAAATGGGACTTATATGATCTTACAACAGAGCATCGCGTAATCCTTTATTGACAAGTAAGAAGATCCTACAAACACTTATATTATGAAAAATAAAACAAAGTGTACCGGATGAAACGACTTCTTATTTCTGTTCAAATGGGATTACAAGATTACAAGAAAGACGATATATGCAGTTTACAAAAATTATAACTACAGTGCTGCATCTTCGTCTTCCGCGTCTTCTTTATCTTCATCATCAACAGTAAGGAGTGCCTTTAATTGGTCACCACCATCCTCTTTCTCTGCAAGCGCGGTTATATGGTCTTTGATAACAAACTTCAAGTTATCGAAAGTCTTTTTCCTCTCAAGAATTTTGGCGGTGTCTTGGCCATGCAAGGCAAATTCCTCAAGAGGTCTATTCTCTTCTGCAAATTGAAGACCTTCCTAGAAACCTGCATGCCGACCAGCCTGAGAAGAGGTGACCAGTAACATTGCGAGACAATTCCCAAGTTCATCTCCCTCTCGGATGTGGGCAATAACCTGTTAAAACAGAAGACATGAACAAGAGCCCCAGATAAGATTATTTTTCATAAAAGAATTGGATAAGAAGTGAGAGTTACCTGGGAACGCCTTCCGCCAATAACCATCTTTTGTCCGCCTGGGCTCGGACAAGGTCCATTTTGTGCCCAGCACACTCTAAGGCTTGTTCCATATTCTTGGAAGCAAGATTGGCAGGGTGTTCATCCTTGGCTAACGCTTCAGCCTTCAGAGTCTTTATAAGCTTACCGCGTTCATCCAATTGCTGCTGGAGTCCAGTTTTCGCTTCCTTAGCAATGGATCGACGAGCTTTTTCTGCCTCCAATGCTGTTTTGGCATCTGATAACTGCCATTCAGCAGTATCAGCAGCCAGGCGGTAGTCTTTGGCTTCTTTCATAGCCTCTACAGCTTCTTTTTCCGCCTGGGCTGCTTTGATTTCCATGTCTTCCCACGTGTCATTCATACCTACAAGTCTGGACATGTTTCTTAACTGGGAGAGATGGTATTAGCCAGATAGTAAGAATAAGAATTCAAAAACTCTTGACGCGGAGGTCCACGTTGATGTTCCCTCTCCGCAGGAGGAAGACTTCCTTGTAGATACTCATGGCACACATCCGTTTATGCAAATGTCGAATCCTGAAGCACATACCAATGCGGATGATGTACCAAAGGATCTTCCCCATGATGGGATGTAGAAGCCCGCGAACTGCCGAAAAAGGCGCTAGACCCCCTGGTCTTTAAATCAAAATGGTGCATGGAGAGGTGAAAAAATGGTGGTTTCCTTGAAATTACTTTTCTCACCCTCGTGGGGAGAGTCTCAGAAATGACAACTGGGTCTTGAACACCCTTTGGCAGTGATGTTGGCGGAGTCGACCCCCTTAAACCTGAGAGGTCCTTAGAAGAATCTTTTAGAATTCTGCAACAGTTCCTTCTTATCAAGAACGTATCTCATATAACAAAAACACTTACCAAGCTTAAAAGTATTTAAGTTACCTGAAGTAACCTATGTAGGTGCAATCTGTTGAAGACGATATCCCAGCTTCGTCCTCTTATGCTTCTTAGTAACGGCGGGTCTGGCCGATCGCATCTTGCCTTTGCCAGACACTTTGGGGGCATCTGCATCAACAACTCGATGTTCATCTTCGACGAGAACATCATCGACAGCTCGATGTTCATCTTCGGTAATGACATCATCAGTAGCTCGATGTTCATCTTCGGAGGCGGCATCGTTGGCTCTATGTTCATCTTTGATGGTGACATCAGCATCTTTCTCATCCGCCACCTTGCTGGTGTAGGGATTCTGCTTACGGTTGCAGGTTAGACCTAAAGTCGAGCACGCGACTTTTACATAGTCAGTGGCACTAACAGGTAATCTTCCTTCACGGGGTGACGACTCTTCACTGGAGGAAAGAAGTACTACCAACCCGCTAGAAGTAATAGTAGTAATAGGAAAAGGTTTTAGGACCCCCTCACCTTTGGAAACAAACTCCTCACCTTTGGTAAACATCGCCTCGGAGACCACAGGTTCCAGGCGGAGAGTGGTGGAGAATAAGAAATTGTTGCGGGTGCGTTCGAGGAAGGGTGCGTCCTTCGGATCAATAACATGACGCACCATGAGACCCTCCTCATAATCTAAAAGAGAGCTGAAGATGGACCCTTCACCTACACAAGCAAACAGAACAATTAGAACCTAAGCGGAACTCTAGAAAGTAAAGACAAACTTACTCTTATCGGGTTTCTCGTAATATGGTTCCAAGTAAGGAAACGGCCATAACCGGCTCATCCTCGCACCCACCAAGGCCCCTTCATGTATCTCACGCATAGAGGTGGGTGTATTGGTTAGGGTTTTTGAACCATGGAAGGTCCACTTGTGTAGTGGCATGGACAACGGGCATCTCACCATCAGATTTGCGTTAAGTCATCGCAAACGGAATCATATCCTCCCGGATCCAGAAGAACTTCGGCTTCCACCCGTGAAGGCTCCGGTACCACTCGGTACCAATAACACCCTTCCCAGTAGTAGCCCAACTGTACCACCCGCCGCGGTTAGCAATCTTGTAAAAGACAGCAAACCTGCTAACGGTAGGCTCCATGTTGTGGGCATGGCAGCGAAATTCGATGTGACGAATTCTCAACATCCGAAAGGGATGGACCATTGATAGGTGGATCCCGTAAGTCCTTAAGATAGCCTCAACGAACTTCGTTGCAGGTAATCTGAAGTTTCCTATAGTAAAGTGATCTGCATATACTGCCATTTTCTTAGACGGAGGTTTAGAGGCGATAGAGCCTTTCGTCGGGTATTCAGGCTCCCATTCAGGCGCTAAACCGTAAACATTGACGATATATTCATAATCTCTCTTCTTCCAGTGGATAACAGCGTTATCTATGGAAGCGTCATTCTTCTTCTCTTTAACCTTTTTCGGATTACACCGGTGAAATATCAGAAATCTCAAATTTGGAGTTTGAGAGGAAAGATAAGAAAGAAAAGAATTGGAAGGAGATAAAAGTGAAAAGGAGTAAGAAATCCCTTATTTATACACATTGCAATTAATGTGACAGATAAGATGCCAGTTGACAGAGAAAACGCGGCCCAATTAGAGGGTGACACGTCAGGCGGGAAAGACGAAAAAGCAAAATGGATTACAGAGAGACGTCATACACGTCTTATCAATTGTCTTGCGATAGTTCTCTTTCCGCCACGTCATCGCTTTCCTTCCACTTGCAAATTCAAATATCCCAGAAGGAAATATCCTAAATATAATATAGTACAAAATTCACAAGATGACAAACAATACTTCTTTTCATTCATATCGAAAGATAATTACAAACTATGAAAATAAATTACAAGTCAAAATCTATTCTATGGGTCTTGGGTGGACGTGTCTTCCAGAGGCGTAGGTGGAGCATCCTCTGATTCTCCCTCCAAATATTCCTTCAACTGATCCACGTCGTCACTCGCTGCCACAGACTCAGGAAGCATGTCTTGCAAGGGAAATGACAAATTGTCATATTCTTTAAGACGCATCTCGTATTCCTGAGCGACATCAAGTCCATGCGGCGGGTGCTCTTCAAAAGAACGGCCGGCTTGGGCATACACCCTTCATTAAAACCGGTCACGCGGCCGGATTTGGAAGAGGCAGTAAGTAGGAAGGCAAGGCTATCGGTTAGCTCGGCTCCTTCCTAAATATTTTTAATAACCTGTCAAGTAAAGAGAGATTCATTGACATTGGTGACATAAAAAATATGATTTGTAAAGCTAACAAGGGAGTAACTTACCGTGTTAAGTCCTTTCCCCAATAGCCATCGGCGCTCCCTTTCCGCCCGCTCTGCCCGTTCTTGGAGCTCGTGGAACCCGTCAGCTATTTTCTGTTTGTATTTTAAATATTTAGTTGCACGGGCTTCCGCTTCTTCACGCGCTTGCAGAAGCGAATAATAGGCGGCTTGCATATCGATAGCTCTTTTCTCCATGAGCTCTGCCCGTTCATTCTGCATCATAGACTCCGCCTCAAGGTCCTGAATAATGGTACCTTGGCGGGTTACCTGTGCTTTTAAGGCCAAATTAGCATCAAGTGCCTTGGCCAAATCTTCCTTCTTCCTCTGGGCTTCATCCCGAGCAGCTTGAAGGACAGAATTTTGCTTGTTGCAAGAATCCCTCCACTGACGAGACGCAATGGTGTGTCTGTCTATTTCTGCCTTTAGCTCGATTTCAGCATTAGACAACTTTCATTTGGTAGTGTTGGCTGCCAAGTGTTGCTCATGGGCTTCTTTCCTAGCCTCGTCACTGGCTCGAGTCATCTCGCCCCACCTTTCCTCTATGGATCGCCACTCCCGCAAAATTTCTTGCCAAGTAGCCATTGTGTTGGCTAGGGACGAAGAATAATCCATGTAAAGATCATGGAGGGAGCGACCACGTTGAAAGATTCGTTCCGTAGTAGGGACACATTGATTGACAAATGTGGCACAAGTACCCGGATCTGTGAAAGGATATCCTTTCACGATATCCCATTTAGGGATATACATGTGGTCATCCTCCCCCGGATTGGGCTCCCCATAATAGTCAACATTTGACGCTTGAGGACGCACAGGGGTGGAGGAAGAAAAATGAGGAGGTGATTGATGAGGCGCGTCGCACGCCACTACTCTTTCAACGCCCGTTGGCGGACATTGAGATTGCGATCCTTCTCCCTCACCTATCAGAAATGGTGATGGAGAGGCCAAAGATTGTGGTGGAGTTTGGTGCAGAAGCTCATGTGCCTTAGACGCCTCCACGTCCATAACTGGGTCCTTCCCATTGGAACTGAAAGCACCATAATTTCCAAACAGATAGGCCAGAGGATCTTTAGTTTCTAATGGAGGAAGGGGAACCTCTTGATCTTTCTTGGGCGGTGGAGATGGTAGTTTCTCATCCTTTGGTGGTGGAGACGGTGCTTTCTCCGATGATACACCACCGCCAGCAACGCCAGTTAGATCTACATAAAAAAAATTATACTTAATGCCGGAATGGGGACCAGAATTCCCTTATGCAGGGTCCGTTGCAAGTATGCCTCCTGCCGGTAAGATGGCAGTCTATGCCAACTTTTTCACCCATGGGAATCTTCGGTTTCCGATAACCAAGTTCCGCATGAAGGTGCTCAGCGCTTATGGGATCCATATTTCCCAGTTACATCCTCTTGCACTTACATGAATTCGACACTTCGAATTTGTGTGTAGGGCGAAAAGGATGTTGCCTCGCATTGATCGGTTCCCGGTGTTCTACCGGGTGGTCAACTGCGGTGGATGGTTCAAATGCAATCCGATATCCGAATGGGTAATCGGAAATGGACCTGTCTGTGGTGCTGAAGACTAGCGAAACAAGTTTTTTTGGATTCCGGAAGATGTCGTTCCAGATACTATGGTCCGTTGTCCAGCCAATGAGGCGCTTCAGGACGTCTTTACGGCCCCTCACGAGGGCCAGGAGTGGTTCCGCGTTTTAATGTCTGAACCGTCTCCAATGCGGGCCATGCCGGAGGAGGCCTTAGTATGGGTGGGTATGAGCCGCCTATGGCCGTATCCAGATTTGGAGCCAGTCTTCATGGGTTTGAATGAACATAATTTTTTTCCCTTTTTCCAACTTTTGTTTTCATGTAAGACTTCTGATTGACATTTTCGTTATGTGATTTTCAGGTGAAGGGACTATGTTGAATGCCATTTTGACAATAGGGGTTGTCCTGGAAAACGCATCCGCTATGTGAAGGAAATACCTGTCTTGGAGCGGACATGAAGTCAGTTTCTTTTTCCTTCCAAGGTGCGCACTGAACCGATAGCTTCAGAAGCTATCTTCCAAGCAGGTGCGTACTTCCTTGACCCTCATCCGCTCAATGTCCTTACTTCTGATGGGGTGATCGTCATTCTTTCTTCGAGTGACAAATCGTCACCCCACGAAGAGGGAGATTCTGATGTTGCACCTGAAATATCATATGTTTCACACATGTTGGCAGAATTGGAGCGAAAGAGGAGTCTTCAATCCTCCCAGGCAAGTGATGCGGGCGCTAGCCACACAGATGCCGAGGGAGGACCGGCGACGAAGAAACATCGAACACATCATCTGAAGAAGCAAAGGGTCAATCTTGCTGACCGTATGAAGGGAATGACTAGTAAGTCGATGTTGCAACTTCATCTTTTATTGTTTTATATACCGCAACTGATACTTTTATTTATAGTCTCATATACGAGTTGTGGATTTTACCTCATATTATATATACTCAAAACTATGAAATTGCTCACCAACATACGTGTTGAAAAATATTATTTTATGCATTGTTACAGGTTTTATTATTGGTTGATTGGAGTTCGAAGATGCTATCTTATTTGAGACCGCTTAGGCTATTAGAAAAATGAACAATTAAATTCTTATATTTGGTGTTATTTGTATGAACAAGATGTGTTACTTTTGGTGATTGAATGAAATTAATGAGTTGTTTAAATATTGTCACTTTAATAGTGTTTTGTGTTCTTGGGCAATCCGTTGCACCCCAGCATGTTCCGCCGCCTTTGGTCTGGTGTAACATTATACACCCTCTGCAAATGAGCTTAATTCTAAGGAGTTGTTGTTGAGGGTAAGCAAAATTTGATACTTTTATGATTCTTTATCATTTCACTTTATCATATGATGTCAAATATTGTTTGATGTTATGATGAACAATTAAGTTGGTTGGTAAGCTACGAGATAGTACTATGTTCACCTAAAAAGGCCATGATGATGATTCTGAGCCTTTAGAGTTCAAGACAGATGAAGGTATGTATATTCATCATTTAAAGTTTGTTTCTTTTTAATATGTTTTCATGTTATGTAGCATGTCTTATATAATAGTCATATATGTATTGGCATAAACATATCAGGTGATTAATGGGTTGGAGCAAGCCGTGATAACAATGAAGAAAGGTGAAATAGCTCTTGTGACAGTTGCACCTGAATACCTTCGGCTATACTGATTCTGAGCAAGATTTAGCAGTGGTCCCACCTAATGCCACCATTACATATGCAGTGGACCTATTTCCACTTGTTAAGGTATGTCACAGGTGTTTGCTATAAACTAGTCGTGTCGAGCCAGATTGGGATTGGGCTTGTCTTATTTTAACGAGTTGAAATGTTAAGCCGGAGCTTGGTTTGTTAAAAGCTCCAGCGTGTAGCTTGTCGAGCCGACTCGTTTGTTTATAAACTTTTAAAATTTTACACATTGATATGTATGAAAAAAGGAGTATTATTTTTAACATACACATAATGCATAGTTAATAAACTAAAGTTTTTAATGATTTTATTTTTATATACAAAAGTTGCTTTTTATAAAAAATGTGGGTTATAAGCGGCCAAACTAGCAAGCGAACCAGCAAGCCGACAAGCCAACTGAAATAGCTTTAATGTTAGGAAGTAGTTTCACATTAGCGCCTTACATTACAGTTGTGGTTAGCATCTAAATTCAAAATTCAAATTTGATAACCTTTGACTAATATTTGTCACAGGTTTGCAACCATATGCACAATTTTGGCAATGGTTGCGATGCTACCACTGGTTCAGAGTTTGATCTTTAATGTATTTCGCATTAGGAAGGTAAACATCATTAATACTTGTCATTAAAAAGGTCAGATCTTTTATATGGGTGTTTCTTGTATTTTCGGATTTGTTTACGTTGGTTCGTTTAATTGAATATGGGTCAAACTTTCATTGGTTCTAATCCTGTTGTTGTAACCTGTAATCTGAAAACTTGAAAAAAGTTGGATTTTTGTTACAAAACTAGATGAGATGATCTTTTCTAACACGACCACAACCAGTTTGTGCAAGCTACCTTTCTAACATGTTTATTCTTTTTTTTTTTTAATATTGTACTGGAACTATTTTCCAGATATAAAAGGAGAAACATTTAACACTTTTGTGGACCTTGTTTTATTTAGCTGAGGTTTGTTCTTGCTTCATAAATTGTGTGAATTTGACGTGATTTTCATATAAGTGTTCTTATATTTTTGTGTTTATTCAGCATAATGAAAGACAGGCCCATCATGATATAGCCCTCGCTAAAATTGAGGTAGCTATGCAACATACACTTAACTGTTTTTCTTAGGCCATCTCCAAACAAACCATCATAATCACTCACTCATCTTCTCTCTTTCTTCATTCTCTCTCCTCTCCATGCAGCTTTTCCCACTCACATACATGCTCTATAAAGGGTTTGTAATTCCAAAACTCTTTATTCTCTCTCTTCTCTCTCTCCTCCACCTAGGTTCCATGTCAACTTCCAAACCATTCATACTGGAGATGCCCTTATTCAGCACTGTTTATTCAGCATATTATGTCAAGCTCCGCTTATGACATCCTTTTTTTCAGTTTATTATGAATAATCTTATAAGTGAAATCTTAAAAATCTTTTTATTCTCATAGTAAGATACTAAAACATGCTTGGGCCTTCAAAGAATTTATTCGTTTGGGAGTACAGAATTAGTTCAATTATTATGCTAAATGCTCGGTTACTTGGTAAGTTGTTTATGCATAAATTTTATATGTGTGAAACCGTTTGATATTCACAAATAGAAATATATAGATCTGGAGTCTTGCACACAAAAAATTAAATTTGCAGACCATGAGTTAAGGTCACTTGTTCATACTTAGTTTTGCGTAAGTTATGAGAGTTTTGCAAGAACAGTAGACAACTCCAACTTATCATGTTGAAATTTGATCAATTTATTCCAACTTATCATTTATACTTTTTAGTTGTGCGGATGTTTCTTTTTATATATATTTTCTAATGTGAATTGTTTGTTGTGTGTTGAGGTTAATCTGCAATAATTTGCTCATGTGCATATTCGGTTGATGTAATTGTCGCGCTAACGATTTGTGGTTGGGCTAAGGAAAGCTGATGCGGGGCGTTGGATTGTTGTGCTATATAAGACCAGAATATTTTGCTTTAACGGTTATATGTGTGAATGAATATTCTGTTGCTTTTAGGACCAAAGTATGATAATTTTGGTCTTATGTTTTTCATTTGTGTTTAGCTGGAATAACGTTTTGTTATATTGAGCATCTTTTATAGAAATTTTTAGTTTGATTTGCGTGTGTGTATATATATATATATTGTATAATTCAATGATATTTTTTGCAAAAAAATTCCTGATTTGCGACCCAAAAGCGGTTGCAAAATTTGGGAAGCGGTCAAAGGATTAGCGACTACAGCAAGGGTCGGAATATTTGCGAAGGCTGCGGTGGTCGGAAGATTTCCGACCGCAGCAGGGTCGGAAGATTTTCGACGGTGGCGTTGAGGCGGTAAGTTGACGAAAATTCAGTCGGTTTCGGTTACGTGTGTTATTTTAGTGGAACTAATCAACAATAAAACAACAAAATCATAAAAGTTGAGATGAATCAATGGGGTGACGTCGGTCGGTAAACATAAACGTTGGTTATATCCAACCTTTGTTGATCTCGGATTTTGAGATGGTGAGTCTACGCAACCTTGGTCAGTTTCCGCCACGCTCGTTATTGTATCAGAACTAAAAAAAATATGCATTTGGTCAGTTTTCGTTACTTTGGTTATGACATTGGAACTAAAACAAAACGCGGTGTATCTATGCGAATTTGACCAGTTACTTTCACGTTAGTTACGATACCGTAACTAAAAAAACAAAACAAAAAAAATGACAATTGGTCATTTTTCTTTATCTTTGTTATAGACCAAAACTAAAACAGAAAAAAAGAAAAAAACAAAACTTTACACCAATAAAGTTTACCCTATCTAATCCTAAATAATAAACTAGTCAAACTAAATATATAAAATAAAATAAAAAGAAGCGATACTTGTAACGTTTTTTATAATAAACGGGAATATCTCATAGAGTAGTAACCAACTTTCAAAAGTGTTTCAATTAGGTCACTCATGCATATTTTTCTCAAACTGAGTCACTAAAATTTTAAATCGAGTCTCACCGATATTTTGGTGCATCAAGAAAGAAATGGAGGATAAGATGTGGGGGTCGGAATTTGAAATATATGTAGTTATATTTAAAAAAATATTAAAAAACGTTAATTGTTTTAAAATTTATAAAAAAAAAGAAAAAATTACAATTTTTGTCCTTTTAAATTAACAATATTATGAAATGGGTCATTTTCGAAAATGAGTTTCAATCTTTATCCATTGTTTGCATGTTTCCTTGGAATTTTGTCCTTTACACTAACGACCATCCACTTTCTTAGTTAAGTCTTCTCATGTGCAATGCACATGAGGGGTAGTTTTACTTTAAATGGTCTATATATGTAAATATGTAATAACTATAATTTAGAGACCATTTATGTTATTTAATAAAATATAAACTTAAGAGCCATTAGCTACACACACCTAACCACCCGGTACTCTTATCTCTCTATTTATTCAATTCACCATTGTCTATCTCTCTATTTCTGGAATAAAACTGAACACCTGAACCATTTGTTAATAAAATCGAACAGAGGACTCAAAATCGAAGAAAAAATAGGGGTAATTTAAACAAAGGATGCAATCTCGTTTTCTTCTATTATCATTGGCGGGGAATGACGATGATGGTGGTGGGTCATCGACCATATACAAATAATGGTGAGCGATGGTATTGAGAGAATTAGGGTTTTTGGGTTATGACGCGGTGGTTGTGGTCTCCAATAGAACAAGGGAGAGATTTGCATTTGATTAGAACGTGGAATTTTCAGAAAGCCTCTGGTGCGGTGGTTTGAATTCTACGGTTGCCGGTAAGAAGATTGTGAAGACGGTGGCGGCCATGGTGCTTACAGGCAAGGATGTTGTGGAGTTGGTGGCTATAATGGTGTTTTCGGTGAAGATGGTGGAGGCGGTGGTGGCTTTTTTAGTTGACGGGTCAGAGAAAGATGAATCTGATAGGTTTATTTTTCTTTTTTATTTTTAATTAAACTACAAGAATGGTCCCTATATTTACATATATAGTATCTATAAATTTTTTATAAACTTTACATTATTGTTATGTTTGCACAAATAAGCCTTTAAGGGGGTAAAAAGACTAAAATTCGTTAGTGTAAAGGACAAAATTCGAGGGAAACATGCAAATAAAGGATAAAGATTGAAACTCATTTTTGAAAAGGACCCATTTCATAATTTTGTTAATTCAAAAGAACAAAAATTTGGATTTGTATTGTAAACTACAAATTGTTTTTTAATCTGAGATTCAAGCATGATTGCATAATTTTTTATAAGAGGGGGGTGGGGGTGGTTCCACACCCATCACTTGCAACACCCAATTGGGGGGGGGGGGATGCAATCTTACCCCACCACTTTCCATCACTATTGATGGGATTTTAGTGGGGGTGGTGGTGTGATGGTGGTAGTGTGTTGGAATTTCGGAAATGGAGCATGCACACAAGGCCAACGGTCAAAAATCTCGGGGCTCACCACGTGATGGCCAGCACGGCCGGACCCCCAACAAGAGTGATGGAGGGACCGGCGGTGGTGTTCCTTTGGCTATAACGTGTGATGGGGGGCCGTCACGGACCGCCCCACCCCCATAAGATTAGTTTCAAATTTGGATTTAAAATTTTCTCGTATACATTTGAACTCAGGAGAATGTGTATATTCTTAATTTTCTTGAAATGTTTTGTATAAATATTGCAAACGTGAAGAAGACATATTATATATATCTTGGTGTTTAGCATTAAATTATTAAAGTTTAATATTATAATTATAATTTATGTATACCGATTTACAATATGAAGTATATGTCATTTATTTATATAATTTTTTTGCTTAGTATAAAGGCTGTTAGCAATAAAAAAATCAATATTTAGTTTTCGATATTTTCTTCTATAACTCAGACCAAAATGCTTCAGAAATATATATTTTCACATTAATATAAAAAAAATAATTAATCCGCTTAAAAGTCATTTACCATTTGTAAGACCCCAAAATCCGGGAGTCCTACAGTTGGTAATCATTCCAAACAAATTCAAAAATAAAGGTTAAACTGGTTTCTTAAATCCAAAATTTCATTACAGAGTATTCTTGCAGCGGAAATTTACAAATAATCAAATTATTATCCTTGAGACATGAAAATGTAAATTAAATTATTAAAAGATAAATCAGTTTTACATAACTTGAAAATTCAATTCAGAGTATCCTTGCAGCGGAAAAGTCAACGAAACTGTAACATCCCGAAATTTCTAAATTAATATTTAATATATTACTTGTGTCAGGTGAAATAATCGAGTTAGTGGGTTAATAATAATAATAAATATAAAAGGATAAGTAGGCTATTTAAAGGGAATTAATTATGGACCAAAAAGGAAAGATGGACTTTGAGTCCATGGGCTTAAAGGAGTATAAATACCCCTTAAAACCTAATCATTTCCATTTCCATCCATATTTTCCATCTTATTCTCTTCACACCTTAAAACACACACATATACTCTTCCTTTTACGGCCGCAAGCTAGAGAAGGAGATCCGAGACCAAAACAAGCTAGAATCTTGATAAATGTTATACAATCAAGCAAGATACAAGATCATAGTTCATAAACAAGCTAACCCGAAGCCTAAAAACGCTTAAAGGTACGTGCTTTAACCTTAGAGGTTACGTTTTATGAACGGTTTGCCTTGAAACTTAAGCATAGAGTAGATCAGGTCTAGATAAACCATAAAGTTGCAAACTTAATGATTAAAATGAAGTTAACGGACTTATGGCTATGTACGGTTTTGGCCTAGCACGTTTTAAAACTATAAAGGTTCAAGCTTTATGCTAAAAACGGGTTAGGTCTTGATGATGGGTTGATAACAAACGTAAAACGGTTAAGAATAGTGGAAAAGGGTGGTTAAAATTCATGATATGGACCGTTAACAGTTAAGTAGGTTGGGAATGAGATGAAAAGATAGAAAAATTAGCTGAAAACACCTAACCTGAGGGTTCTCGGTCACACCTGATGGTTTTCGGTCAACATTAGTTCTCGGTCAACGAGAGTTCTCGGTGACCAAGAGTTCTCGGCCGCCCTATGGGTTTTCGGCCAGAATAAGGTTCTCGGTCAAAACAGTGTTTTCGGCCAACCTGAGTTCTCTGTCCAAGAGTTCTCGGCTGACCAGTTTATGTTTGGTTTGGGCCTGAACCCAGTTGGGCCCAGATGCCATGCTGAACAGCGGATTGACCCAGCCAAGGTGCTAAGCCCATATCCTATTTTAAAGCAAACTAGTTCATCTTAAGCTAAACAAACAAGCCCAACCTAGAGAAATACGTTGGTTGACTAAAATGCTGACTTAATTAATTATACGGTTAATTAACAAGTATATATATATTTAACAGTTAGCCAAGCTTAGTTAAAGGAGGGATTAACCGTTAACGGCGAACGCAACAGGATCCAGGTGAGTTTCTAGCCCCTTTCCTTGTTATGTTTTTCGGGGCTGTGTGCATACTCGATGTGATTAGTTAATACACTTATCTTAAGTGGTAAGTGTATGTCATATATGAAATATGTGATAGATATGAATGATTGATTGTCGGTACGCGAACGATCTTCGGATATTGCGCGTACTGTCAGGTTGTAAATAAAGATATGAATGTTATATATGGATGATGTATGATCGTTATGAATGAATGCTTGTCGGGGCGTGAACGATCTTCGGATATTGCACGTACCGACAAGGAGTATGATTGTTAGATGAATGATGTGAAGAACGCCTAGAGTGTTCTTATGCTATGATGTAAGTAACGTATATGAGAAGTAAGTGTATGCAGGTACAAGAATGGTATGTGAGTTCTACGTCTGACGTTGCAAGTTAGGATGGCAAATCCCTCTAACTTTCGTTGGACATAGACTTGGCATGTGATGGCGTAGTTAAGGACTGTAGGCCTTATACGTGTTATAGATGATAGATGAGAACGTAGTTAAGGACTGTAGACCTTATACGTACTTCGGATTGGGGTTTGCATAGGCAAGGACTGCTGACCTTATACGTGCTGTTATTGCATTGTGGTAGCATAGGGGAGGACTGTGGACCTCGTAAGTTCTACGAATTAGGTTGCAACATAGGGAAGGACTGTGGACCTTGTACGTGTTGTTAATGTAGGATGGTATAGGGAAGGACTGTGGACCTTGCACGTACTATAAATGGTGAACATAGGTAAGGACTGCGGACCTTTTACGTGTTCATGACCTTGAGTACATATATAGACGGCGGACTATGAACATACTCTCGGTGGATCGAGGTATGTAGTCGTAAGTATGTAAGTAGGACAGAAGGGTAACTGGTTAAGGATGACTATGCATTTTCGGATACGTAAGTATGTATGATATGTGTATGTATTGTACGTTACCTGATTAACTAGAACTCACTTAACGTAGCTGACTTTTAGTATGCACGCAGGTGATCAGGCTGAAGAGTTAGCATGAGGATGGCACATGGCATGGATTGAACGGCTGGCATATGAAGATGAAAGAAATGATATTTTAAATATAATGTTTTATGTTATGGTTTAAAAGAAAAGATTAATGTTTTGTACCGAATGATTAAAGTTAACGTTTCCGCGAAAGTTTTTAATTAACTATGATATTTAGAACTGTGTTTATGAGTAAATCCAACGTTAAAGTGAGGCACCAGGAACGGGGCCTTACAAGTTGGTATCAGAGCAAAGTTCGAGAGATTTAAGCATCCTACATGCTTAGACTCGAACAGAGATTGGGATTTAAGTAAGAAACGAAAGAAGATGCCAGTTCAAGATAGCCATGTGTCACTCAAGCAAGCTCAGTAATGATAAGGTATATAGTTAATGAATGATAATGTTAGCTTAATTCCTAAAGGAAGGATATGCGTATGTTAGGGATAGGATTAATTGATAGTTTGATTGATTAACTGTTTAAAAGTAGAAACTAGCACAAGTGAAATCATAAAGGGAAGTGTGTAGAACCTGAGGAGTAATGCAAATAGTTAATTACGCTTGATCAATGTCATTAACTACTTACCTTACAAATCATGTGCTAAATAATTCCTCGAGTGATGACGTTTGTGTTTTCCTCTTCCAGAATACGAATGGCTGGAGCTAGGGAAATTGCTGGAATTGGAGGTCCCATAGGACGTCGTGGAAGGCCTCTTCGTGTCCGACAACCTTCAGTTGAAGCATCTTCCAACACCGGAGACGAAGGAAGCGCAGCTGGAAGAAACCCGAGCAACAACGAAGGGGTTCAACTAGATCCTGCATATCAAGCAGCTATTGTTCAAGCTGTAGCAGCTGCTGTGAAAAACATGACTCCGGAGGGGTCTGCTGGAGGCCGTGAAAGAACTGCTGAACGGGCATGAGGAGATGGTAGGAAAGATGATGAAGGGGAGAGGGAGGCCTCGAGTGTGGTTAAGTCAGTGAAGGGTGATGATAGGAGGAGGGGCCGAGGTGGGTGCAACTACAAGTCATTCAAAGGTTGTGACCCACCGAAGCTAATTGGTTTGGGAGACGCAATCGCTACTCTCCAATGGATAACTACAATGGACAAGATTATCTGAATTAGCGAGTGTCGTCCCGACCAAGCAGTGGGTTATGCCACTCAGTCATTTGAAGATGAAGCTATGTACTGGTGGGAAACTGTGGAACAAAGAAAGACTCGAGAAGAGATTAATGCAATGAGATGGAATGACCTGAAGGAGTTAGTGATGAAAAGGTTATGTGCTGATGCCGAGGTTGAGAGGGCCCAGATGAAGTTTCTAAATTTGAAGGTGGGCAAGATGACACACCACGAGTACACCACTGAGTTCAACCGCAAGTCTAGGCTGGTGCCTGACATGGTGAACACTGAGGCGAAACATGTCAAGTGCTACATTAGGGGACTTCCCCAGAAGGTCCGCATGTTAGTCAGGGCTAACAAACCTTCTACCTTTGAGTCTATGGTTGAGTTAGTAGAGATGGTTTATGATGACCTGGCTGAGGACGATGTGGTGGTGAAGGAAAAGAAGGAGAAGAAATGGGCTACCTCTGCTAAGAGGTCTGGCGATATGGTGACAACAACTGATGAGAGGAAGGCTAAGGTTGGAAACAAGGATGCATGTAAGACATGTGGGCAAGTGAACCAGGGAGAATGCAAGACTGGGACAGACAAGTGCTATCGGTGTGGAAAGAGTGGGCATTACTCTTGAAAATGCCCTGATCGTCCGAAGTGCTTCAAATGCGGAAAAGCTGACCACAAGGCTAGGGATTGCAAGGAATCAGATGCGGGAGGTGCGAAAGGGTAAAGTCTTAGGAAAACTGCAGAGGGGAGCACTTGATGAAGGAATAATTGCTTATGCAATAGTTTTATTTGTTTTAATTACATTTGCTTAAGAACTTGTTTTGTGTTAAGGTTTAAAGCTTACGTTTGTTATGACGTGTAATATGTTGAATGAATGACTACTTATGTTATGATGAATTTTTGTTTTAGACAATAGTGTTAAATAGTACGAAACGAAGTCCCTTGGAAGAACGAGACGAGACTTGAAACATTGGGGGCCTCATGGATAAGCTACATTGAATAGCTAAAGTACATGAACACCACCCGGTGACTACAAGTCAGGAGTAAGAAAGATAACCCGGAAGGCAAATACAATCCAATAAAGTGCGTGAATATAGGAAGTGTTCCTTTTACAAGGAATAAGCTAGGTTTCGGGGACGAAACCTCTTTAAGGAGGGAAGACTTGTAACATCCCGAAATTTCTAAATAATATTTAATATATTATTTGTGTCGGGTGAAATAATTGAGTTAGTGGGTTAATAATAATAATAAATATAAAAGGATAAGTAGGCTAATTAAAGAGAATTAATTATGGACCAAAAAGGAAATATGGGCTTTGAGTCATGGGCTTAAGGGAGTATAAATACCCCTTAAACCCTAATCCTTTCCATTTCCATCCATATTTTCCATCTTATTCTTTTCTCACCTTAAAACACACACATATACTCTTCCTTTTACGGCCGCAAGCTAGAGAAGGAGATCCGAGACGAAAACAAGCTAGAATCTTGATAAATGTTATACAATCAAGCAAGATACAAGATCATAGTTCATAAACAAGCTAACCCGAAGCCTAAAAACGCTTAAAGGTACGTGCTTTAACCTTAGAGGTTACGTTTTTATGAACGGTTTGCCTTGAAACTTAAGCATAGAGTAGATCGGGTCTAGATAAACCATAAAGTTGCAAACTTGATGATTAAAATGGAGTTAACGGACTTATGGTTATGTACGGTTCATAAAGGAAACCTTAGATCTGGCCTAGCACGTTTTAAAACTATAAAGGTTCAAGCTTTATGCTAAAAACGGGTTAGGACTTGATGATGGGTAGATAACAAACGTAAATCGGTTAAGAATAGTGGAAAAAGGTGATTAAAATTCATGATATGGACCGTTAACAGTTAAGTAGGTTGGGAATGAGATGAAAAGTTAGAAAAATGAGTTGAAAACACCTGACCTGAGGTTTCTCGGTCACACCTGATGGTTTTCGGTCAACATGAGTTCTCGGTCAATGAGAGTTCTCGGTGACCAAGAGTTCTCGGCCGCCCTATGGGGTTTCGGCCAGAATAAGGTTCTCGGTCAAAACAGTGTTTTCGACCAGCCTGAGTTCTCTGTCCAAGAGTTCTCGGCTGACCAGTTTATGTTTGGTTTGGGCCTGAACCAAGTTGGGCCCAGATGCCATGCTGAACAGCGGATTGACCCAGCCAAGGTGCTAAGCCCATATCCTATTTTAAAGCAAACTAGTTCATCTTAAGCTAAACAAACAAGCCCAACCTAGAGAAATACGTTGGTTGACTAAAATGCCGACTTAATTAATTATACGGTTAATTAACAAGTATATATATTTAACAGTTAGCCAAGCTTAGTTAAAGGAGGGATTAACCGTTAACGGCGAACGCAACAGGATCCAGGTGAGTTTCTTGCCCTATTCCTTGTTATGTTTTTCGGGGCTGTGTGCATACTCGATGTGATTAGTTAATACACTTATCTTAAGTGGTAAGTGTATGTCATATATGATATATGTGATAGATATGAATGATTGATTGTCGGTACGCGAATGATCTTCAGATATTGCGCGTACTGTCAGGTTGTAAATAAAGATATGAATGTTATATATGGATGATGTATGATCGTTATGAATGAATGCTTGTCGGGGCGTGAACGATATTCGGATATTGCACGTACCGACAAGGAGTATGATTGTTAGATGAATGATGTGAAGAACGCCTAGAGTGTTCTTATGCTATGATGTAAGTGACGTATATGCAAAGTAAGTGTATGCAGGTACAGGAATGGTATGTAAGTTCTACGTCTGACGTTGCAAGTTAGGATGGCAAATCCCTCTAACTTTCGTTGGACATAGACTTGGCATGTGATGGCGTAGTTAAGGACTTTGGGCCTTATACGTGTTATAGATGATAGATGAGAACGTAGTTAAGGACTGTGGACCTTATACGTACTTCAGATTGGAGCCAGCATAGGAAAGGACTGCGGACCTTATACGTGCTGTTATTGCATTGTGGTAGCATAGGGGAGGAGTGTGGACCTCGTACGTTCTACGAATTAGGTTGCAACATAGGGAAGGACTGTGGACCTTGTACGTGTTGTTAATGTAGGATGGTATAGGGAAGGACTGTGGACCTTGCACGTACTATAAATGGTGAACATAGGTAAGGGCTGCGGACCTTTTACGTGTTCATGACCTTGAGTACAGGTATAGACGGCGGACTATGAACGTACTCTCGGTGGATTGAGGTATGTAGTCGTAAGTATGTAAGTAGGACAGAAGGGTAACTGGTTAAGGATGACTATGCATTTTCGGATACGTAAGTATGTATGATATGTGTATGTATTGTACGTTGCCTGATTAACTAGAACTCACTCAACGTAGCTGACTTTTAGTATGCACGCAGGTGATCAGGCTGAAGAGTTAGCATGAGGATGACACGTGGCATGGATTGAACGACTGGCATCTGAAGATGAAAGAAATGATTTTTTAAATATAATGTTTTATGTTATGGTTTAAAAGAAAAGATTAATGTTTTGTACCGAATGATTAAAGTTAACGTTTTCGTGAAAGTTTTTAATTAACTATGATATTTAAAACTGTGTTTATGAGTAAATCCAACGTTAAAGTGAGGCACCGGGAACTAGAGGTGCACAAATCGGGTTCAACTGGAAAACCCGAACCGGTTCGAAACCGGTTTTTTCACACCGGGTTGTAAAATGGCACCGGTTCAATCAAGAACCGGTTCGGTTCCCGACCCGAACCGATGCCCAGATATGCTAACTTTTAAGAACCGGGTAGGGTATGAACCGGAGCCGGTTTTTACGTAAAAACCGGTTCCACTGGTTTTTTTTGAAATTTAAATATCATAGCCGTTAGGAACCGGTTCCAACGGCTATATAGCCGTTTTTGACCTTTGGAACCGGTTTTTTAACTATAAATAGGTTATTTTTTTACTCTAAATAGCAAGGTTTGTTTGTGTACTTGTTAAACCACTTCCAAAACTATAAAACACACTCCAAACCACAATTAACCTTAAACCGACAACAAATGGCAACTAATGATGACGTTGTTATGATGATCGAAACAACAAGATGCCCCGATGTTTGGGTTCATTATGATTTGTGTCTCATGACCGACTCACATGAGTTGGCACGTTGCAAATATTGCTCGAAGTTTCTTAAAGCAGGGTCCAACTCGACATTACGAAAACATACGAATAAGTATTGTCGAGAGAAAAGAAGTTTGGAAGCTAAAAAAACGGAAGTGGGAGAGTCGTCCGGCTCTACAACCCAAAAATAAGTATTCCCGAATTAAAACGACGGACTTTGTTTTTTATGTTTTAGTTGTTATGTTTAGTATCGTTTATGTTTTAATAATATTTGTAATAGTTATTTTTTAAATAAATAAAATGTTCGTCGTTATTAAAAAAGTAACAAAAATTATTCATGAGTAACAAAAGTAATTATAATAAAACAAATCAAAACTAAATATTAGTTGAACAAGTTAAAAATAATTTTACCAAAACAAATAATTACAACTCTTCTTCGTCTTCATTCTCGTCTTCACCCTCGTCTTCGTTATCGGAAGAAACCCCGTCATCCGCCTCCTCATCATGAATATGACGCTCTATTGGTATTTCGTCTTCAAAGTTCGCCTTGTGTTGTACACGATCCACCGCATCCAAATGGTCCTTTAGGCAAATGCAAACCTCTAGAGACTCGGGAGTTAGTTTTGTTCTTCGCATAGATAACACCCTCCCACTAAGAGAAAAAACCGATTCGGAAGCAACCGTTGAGGCTTGTACGGCAAGCAAATCACGAGCCATGGCGGATAGAATGGGAAATTCGTTTTGTTTACCTTTCCACCAAGCCAACAAATCAATATTGCAAATTTCGTCGACCGTTGCGCCCTAAACATAGTTTGCTCCACTATATCGACCAAGTTCGCTACTTGGTGTGTTTCCTCTTTGCCTCTTAGATGCCGATTCACGAATCCCATTCATCAAGTTTATAAGTGGGTCATTGCACGGCCTACTAGTTGTTGTTTTTTTCACAAAAGACGATCTCGTGCTTGGACCATACATTTGAAAATAATGGTCATAAAGGTCTTGAAAGTTTTTGTTGAACTTGTCCTTCGCTTCCGTCGACAACTTCGGGTCAATCTCGTGCATACCTAAGTTGTCGAATATTTCCTCAATCGTTGTTTCAACCCCATTAACATTCCAATAGGGGTATGCGGCGGCACAAGTAAAGACCGGCGGTATGTTTTCAAAATATTTTATGAACTTTTCTTTCATCACCGCAACAATATTTTCGAAGTGTTTGTTCTTCTCCGCAAAGCTTTTAAAAACACAAGACATATAGTACAATTCTTGCAAAACCCAACAACTAGTAGGGTAATAGACTCCCGATAATTTTGTTGTTGACTTTTTGAACACGTCAAGATACTCCAACAAATAACCGACTTGGACCCAAACACTTTCCGGAAACATATCGGCCTCGCGTTCTTCAACAAGATTGTTATGAAAAGCTTGTACAGTTTGGCGTTGGGCAAAAGCACACTTTAACATATGACAAGTTGAGTTCCAACGTGTTGGAACGTCCCAATTCGGCCCCAAATACTTTCTTTCAACCGACTTGCAATAGTTCTTATATTCAAAATGTATTCTTTTACCACTTTTGAAGACATCTTGTAACATAAGTCTAAAGTATTTTAAATCATCACAAATGTTTTCATTGTCAAGACCTATTTGAACAACCAAGTTGATGATATGTGCAACACATCGGACATGAAAAAAATCCCCGAAACAAGGTGGTGAATATTTAATGATAAATTTTTCAGCCGCCTTAGTATTGTTTGAAGCGTTGTCAAACGAAATCGAAAATATTTTATTTCTCAAGTTGTAAGTCGTTATAACTTCATCAAGTAATTCAAACAATTTTTCGGCGGTATGTGGGAACAGGAAGTTTTCAAAAGCGATGGTGCGTTTCATCAATTGCCATGTCACCGGATCAACCCAATGAGCGGTGACACATATGTATGATTCGGGCAACCCGTGTGGTGCCGACCAAACATCGGTAGTTAAACTAACCATGGCTTCTAAAGAATGAAAAGACTCGATTAACTCTTTTTTAGCACACTTCCACAACCTGATACAATGACGTCTTAAGGTAGTACGACTTACATGTGTGTATCTCGGTTGTAGAGTTTCGCGAATCAACGACGTCAACTCCGGGTCATCAAAGTGGTTAAACGGCAAACCTCGTTGAATAACGAACTTTGCCATTCTATCTTGAACTTGAGTCGTGTTGTAACGAAATAGTGTACCATCTTTACCCAAGTCAATTTGATCGGTCGCGCCAATCCCTTTCAACGCCTTGCAATATGGCTTCTCGATGTGCTTTCTCAAAGTAGAGTTGGAATCGTGCTTTAATATTGAACCACATAGTTTGCAACAAGCCTTTTGATAACCTTCGTCATCCACAATCAAATCCCAATTCTTCCATATGTCTTGGTTGCGGTTATGGTTGACTACCGTAACAACCCTTGGGTCCTCCGTAACAGGAACAGGGGCAACAAAAACACTCTTCTTAGCCTTCTTGTTAGTTTTTTTGATGGGTGCCATAATAATATTTAGTTGGATGGTCGGGTAACGGAACGGGTTTGCTAAAGGAGTAGTATTTTAGTTTGTTTTTGAGTTTGGTGGTGAAATTAGTGGTGGAAAACAAGTTATATATAGGTTTGGGCATCAAAAACCGGTTCCAACGGCTATATTACCGTTGGAACCGGTTCCAACGGATCTATTGTCTCTCGAAAACCGGTTCCAACGGCTATATTACCGTTGGAACCGGTTCCAACGGCTAATTGGTGGCTAAAAAACCGGTTCCAACGGCTATATTACCGTTGGAACCGGTTCCAACGGCTACTTTGACTTTTGTTTGACTCTTCAAAAAATACCCGCCGGAACCGGTTTTTCCGGGTACGAACCGAACCGGTTACAATTAAGAACCGGGTAGGAACCGGGTTGGAACTGATACTAACATACAAATATGAGAACCGGGTACGATTTTCGGGTACAAAATACCCAAACCGGGTATTGTACCAACCGGGTTGGAACTGGAACCGGTTCCGGTTCGGTTCCACCAGTTAGGTTCCGGAACCGGTTTTTTTGTGCACGTCTACCGGGAACGGGACCCGAATATATAGCTTGGAATACAATCTAATTATGTACAAAACAAAAGATGCAGATATAATTGTAACATGTTAGCATTGCTATAGTAAAATACGCATGGCATCACCACAAAACACTTGTAAATCAAAATTACAAATATCCCCATTCGTGTCTTTCATCTATCGCGAGCATTTCAACTATCACAAGATCTTCAAGAGCACGACCATCAAATCTATAAAATCAAATTAAAAAACCATTTAGTGAGGTCAATGAACATTAACTGTCAAAAATATAGAAGTAAAGATAATTTCAGCAATGAAATTAAAATATAGCAAATGTAACATAAAATTTCAAGAGTCAACAAATTTAGGGCATCATATCACTCCATGCTCTTCTAAATTCCCTGTTTTTTTTTTCAATCTAAAGTTTCTGTGGCTCTCAAATTGGACTTACAAAACAAATTAGGTATACATACAAATTGTCAATACATCCGCCTACAAAAACAGTTTTGATTAACTGGTTTTAACCGGTTCGATAATAATATTGTTTTCTATCAAAATTAAAACATCAATCACACATAATTCCTTTCCTAAATGGACCAAATACCGTTTTCGGATCAACCAAATTTGACACTTTTTAAAGAATGTGCATGCCTATAGTTTAGGAAAAGCGAAAATACAAGTTTTATAATTTTATAAGAACTGCCACCTTTAAAAGGGGAGGGGGCGACCGTCCTCGCAGGACCAATCATTTAATGTTTAAATTATCCAAATCGTTTAACCCCATTTTTATTAAAAAAAAACACAAATAAAAACTGCACATCTCTTGTTTAATAATTTATGTTGTGAATGTTCGTTCATTTAAGTTTGTTTTAATAATGTTTTTCTGAACATAATTAGCACATTATTTGTTCATAATTTTTTACGAACACGCGAAAAGTATTCGCCGGTTAATCTAACTTGCTGGCCCGTTCTAATATGTAATAATGATGTCTCATTTTGTATACCCATTTTGATCCTTTGATAATTCATATATCTTATCAATTTGTTATATTTTATATGTAGTGTATCTTGAGTTCAAAATCGTCTATTTAACTGTTAATTTCACACATTCAATACATAATTCATATATCTTATCAATTTGTTAAGATTTTGTTCACTATTTGATTAATCATCATTAACACATTATTTTTTTATAAACCACTTAAATAACACACAATAAGTATTTGTGAGTCAACCTAATTCATTGGCTCACTCCTTCTCACCTACTTTTTAATAACGGGTTGACTTGATAGAGATAAAAATGTGACCCTAATTGGCTAAATAAAAGTTTGCAATAAGAAATACTGCGAAAAATAATGAATAAACACATACCTTTTTGAGTCACAAGGTAACGGGCCAGCCTTAAAATTTCAGCATCCAGTGCATTTTTAGAAGATATTCTCTTTAATAACTGGCCTCTGGTTCATTAGCATTCCTTCATCATAAATATTTTCTTAAATTAGATTCAGTTAAATATAAGCTATTTAATATGATAAATCAGAAAACGAAAGTAAGAACCTTGCCTCACAACCTCCCGAGGTTCATATTTGATGAGAAGTATGTTTGTTGTACCAATGTATTAAGATACGATACAAAGAATTAAAGACCAACATTTTTTTATGAACATCCTGAAATTATGTTCCCAAGGTTCTTTTGATTGTTTAGCTTCTCTGAATTCATATGTTCCTAACCGAACCACCATCAACTCATTCTCTGTAGTTTAGGGATTAAAAATACAAACATTAATAAATAATTAACATACATAAATACTTTGAAAATCTTACTAAATATCTTACATGTGGTTCCATGGACAAACATTACTCAAAGCTAAACGACCCTTGAGAAGTGATAACCTTTTGAAACAAAATAAATTAAGATTAAAATATTATGAGAAATAAGAAACATATGATACTGATATGGTGTATAGATAAAAGATATATAACAAATGAACGAACCCAAGTTGAATTCATGTTCTTCTATCTTTATACCATATAACATAGCAAGAACAACTAATTTCCAATTTAGAAACACCACTGTGAACTACACCTTAAATTGCTCTAGCTTCTACGAACTCCTTCTTACCTTCAACTGCTTCCCGAGTCATCTTGAGTACTTGGATCCTTGCATCCAGCTATGAACGCCGCCACCGCATACTCCATAACCCCTGCATCATCCACCTCCTCAACCTCCGTGGTACGCTTTAAGACAGAAGATATGTGATACTATAAGCACTCTTATAATAGAAATATTTGAAAAATAGCAATGCATTATTATTTTTGTAAGATAATGCAAATTCTATCACATGGGCTAGGGGCATAAAATCTGAGTATTTAAAATAACTATTTTAAAACCTTTGTTAGTCCCGACATTGTTCATCTGTAAATATAACAATTAAAACAGCAAGAAAGTAATGTAGGTTCAACTTTTGATACATATAATTGTTAAATTATCGATTCTCACCCAAATATCTATGGAACCAAGTTCGTTAACAGCAAATTGGGCAATATTTCAACAAAGCAACCAAGGAAACCATGATAACAGCTATGAACAAACACCAACTAATATCACATATATTTAACTCTTTTTCATTTACATTGTTATGAAAATTTGAACTTTACATATACTTATTACTTATTAGAAAGTAATGAAACATAAAATGAACAACGATTTTCATGAAAAGAATTATAAATGCCTAGCTTAAAAGTACATAAAATTCCAGTTACCTTTGTGACATCATTTTCAAGGTTCTTGTATCAGTCATTAAAAATTGCAAGAAAAAAACATTGCTTTAGGTATTAAATATGCAAGAGTACACTAACAAAAAGTATCATTTACAAAACATTAAAATTAGTTTACCTCTATGATATCATTCTCATGAATCTTGGTATGCTCCCAGCTATAACTAAAGAATACAAAATAAAACAGGGATAGTCTTATTAGATATAAAGGAGTTAAATAAATAAAGTTGTTTACAAACATATGAGATCACTTATAACAATTCCAACAACCCTTGGATTTGAAGAAAAAAAAAACTGCATCCCAGTTAAGACAAGAAGGATGATAAACTTTAAGGCAATAGTTGCAGGAAGACGAACCAACAAAATAGCTCAATTAAGAAACACATACCAGTGGCAAAATGACCGTCCATCATCATCGAACCACAATTCCGAACACATCATTTTAAGTAATCCATAATATAATAAATTGTAGAGAAATACACCAAAAAATAGCCTACCTCATAACACAACTTTCTTTCAGCCACATAAAAGAAAGACGATTTTGTTGTTACAACAACAAATGCATTAACTACAGGAGAATATGACATGATACCCTGTCAAACTTTAAACAACCAAACAAGCTGCTAATTAATTGAATGCAAATCAAATACCACAAGGTTGAACAAGAATTATTTTTAAACAACAGACTTATACGTCATCAAGATGAGAGCTCACCAGAATAGGCTCCGACAATTGAAGATTAAACCTTCAAATTTCCCATTCCCTTCTTCACCTTCAAGCAAACACGAAGAAAGTAAACCGAGATATGTGAAACAAAGGCATCAGTTTGCATTTGAAATTCCAACCGTGTGTAATCAATTAAGATACACCACAAAGCCAACCAAATAGAGCCCTAAATTACAACAAACTGGATACTAAATCCCAATCTGAGGCCTAAAATTTGAAATAGGTCAACTAAAACTAAAAGCGAAATGAAGAAACTAATAAACACGTATACAGATCTGAAATGAAACCGAGCAGTAGAAATAGTGCAAAAAAAGGAAGGCTTTAGGGTTTGAATCAACAATCTAAAGAGGCACGTATTGATACAGGTGAGGTAGGCATTGCAGCGTACCCCTAATTATTACTTAATATGTAAATAAAAAAAGATAAGACATAATCACGCACCAGAGCATCGAATAGCCGAAGGCAGAGTTGTAGAAGTGGAGAAGCATTCATTCCAAACAGGTTTGGTGGAGGTGGAGTTGGAGTCGTCGGATTTGGTGGTGAGGCAGCGATTGATATCGAACCAGAATATGATGTGTAGAGTTGATTCTTGAGGTGTTTGGCGGAGACAATTGTGATTTCCAGATCTAGTGGTTTCATAGCGGGATGAATTGAAGATCGAGGAAAGTCGAGAGATAGAATTTGATTTTTGAATCATGTTATTCAGCTTGTTTATGTCTTTGAGAGCATAAACTCATTGTACATCATGCTCAAAGGGTAGTAAACTCTTAATTTTAAGATCCTATATGCATTTTAATATAGTATATATATATATATATATATATATATATATATATATATAAATAACATCAAATCAATAATTAAACTTTCCTCAGTCAAGCACGTAACACGGGTCACATTCCATCAAGTCCAAAACACAAAGTTAAGGACCCGAATAACCTTCACCCCAAGGACAGATAAACTGTTAGGGGATTTTACATTCATTCTCCCCAAGGACAGTACTTCCTGTCCCGGAACACATTCACCTTAACCCCCAACAAGGAAATAAAGGAATTTTTACATTCACATTCGACCTGGTCACGGCTTAACAAAAACATTCACATGGTGGCCACACACACAAACACACATAACATAAACATCAAGCTTACAAACTTTCAAGCATAGATAGTAAAAATAACAATAACTATGCAATATCATTAAAATTCTTCAAAAGGGTAAAAACGTCATAAAACGTGTATGCTAGCACAAAACATAAAACATTTAAAAAGGGGCATCATGAAACTCACTTGGAACAAACCACACAAATATCACAACCAGATCCTCCAGCTAACCACACACAGATCAAACTCCTGAAACGAATCCCACAACATTCACTAACTAGACCGCGGCGACTCGTTTATTCTATGAGATATCCTAATGGGTTTGAATTGGCCCATGTCCTCACCCAACATCAGCCCCCGGAGTCCTTGAATTACCCAAAACACCCTTTACAATAAAACACCATCAACGGTTCCCAAACTATGCCTGTTTTACGTTAAACGAGTCGAATTCGTGCATTAACGAACCGATTAACCAATCACCAAACAAACCAGCCCCATTTGAATAAAATTTGACATCCTTACAGCTTACCCATTAATATTTAACTACCCGAGTTGATAGGGTTTGAAATCTCATCATTTTCCACATCAATTAACAATTAACCGATTTTACGCGCTCTTTGAAAACAATTAAGGTATCATCAACCAAAGCAGCCCCTAAGACCAAAAAAAATAATTTTCCTACTATTCAAATACTAACATGAGACTCCTCAAACTGATCGGGTCGACCATCCTTTCACACAACACCCGAAACACAACAATTACCGATTTCAACACTCAAGAACCCTAGAAATCAGTTTTTAACAATCGACCTATCAAACAAACTCCAATGATCACGAAATTTTAATATGATATACTAGACATACCTGGGAAACTTTTGACACCAAAAAAATCCAACTTTTGACCTCGGGAAGTAGGTCAAACGAATTTAATCCGAATCAGTCCCTAGCTCAAGAAACGGCTTAATTGACCATCTTAACGACCGAGATAATGCAATTAAAGATCATGAGAGTGTAGTAGACACCTTGAACGACCTCCAAAAGCTTGGAATCGATTTTAGGAGTTTAAAAACAAAGTGGAGAGGGGATGCCAAAATCTGCGATCGCTGGGAAGGGTTAGGGTTGGGTTTGGGATATAAAATAATCAATGTTACATTTCAGTCCCTGCTTTTTGAAATCTAGTCCCCTTGGTTCCCAAACTAGACATAATACATCTTGTACATGCACTTAGGCCCCCGAGCTCCCAAGCGAACCCCGGGAAATTAGTCTACAAACCTTAAACGTGTGACGTTTGGTTAACGAGAAATTTAGGGATGTAACAAGTGTACACCTTACAATGGGATTCATCCCCGAATCCCGGTGATCTGGAAACAAGATCGGGTAGAGCCTCTTCATCCCGTACTTGGATTCTAAATAAGCCTCGGAGCCTCTGCGGTGCCTCCACTGCACCCAAATAGTAGCATACACTCTCTTAGGCGTTCATGGCAATTTAGTTATAAGATCCTTCGCAAGGTGCTCCCACTTCCATCCTGGAATGCCTAAAGGTTTGGAGTTTCTTATATGGCATCTGGTGCTCAACTTTAACTTGCAAACCCGCCAAACACTTACCTATATACGGAGTCACATCTTACTTCATCACTGGCTTCTAATAAATCTTCTTAAGGTCTTGGTGCATATTTCCTGCGCCCGGATGAATGGAATAGCGTGTTTCATGAGCCTCATCTCAAGTCCTCCACATTCTCTGACCATCTTCATTATCTTTTTCTTTTATCCTTATTCTTATCAGAACATTCGACACCTTCGCAGCCTCAGCAATCATTTTAGGCATTATATTACGCACAACCCGATAACCCTTATCCACATCGGCTTACACCAAAACGAACTTACTCCTCAGGATTATCATTATCTAACACTGGTGAATCCTCCCTACAATTTTAGTCCGTTATGGCTAACCATCACGGCTTTCCGATACGACCTCCTTCAACTAACTCCTACTAGTCATACCTTACTCCTACGAAGATAGAATCTTCACGTAATCGGTCAGAAGTCGTATTTAGCACATGGAACGTAATGGTAAACTGCTAATAACGTTGATCAAGTGTCATTAATCGTTTACTTTACCTACCCGTTCTAAATACTTCTTATTTATGACTACATTAATATTCTATCTAGCACATCGACAATTAAGAAAGAAAACATCTTAACATACATTGAATGTAACAGTTACCTCTTGGAGTGCAGCTACCCGCGGTTGGCAATTCTAGTCCTTCTCGTAATTGTTCGAGTCCAAGCACAGAAAGACGCTCAGATCTCTCGAACGTTGGCTCTAATACCAACTTGTAAGACCCCAAAATCCAGGAGTCCTACAGTTGGTAATCATTACAAACAAATTCAAAAATAAAGGTTAAAATGGTTTCTTAAATCCAAAATTTCATTTCAGAGTATTCTTGCGGCGGAAATTTACAAATCATCTGTTGGTGCATGTCGTGTAACAGATGATCTTTGTGTTTGTTAGAATTGAGAGCAACAGTCAAAGGGGAGACTGTTGGTGCATTTTGTGACCGTCGCTATGCAATTCTGACCAGCGGAACGCCACAGGCGAAGTTAGCATAACTTCGCCTTAGGCGAAGTTAGAACAACTTCGCCATAGGCGAAGTTAGCACAACTTCGCCTACTGAAGCCCAGGCCCGAGAATGTTTTATATATATATACGTGTGTCTTGTTTAGGTTTAGTGAATCCAGAAATTAGTGTGTGTTTTGAGCAGTTTGTTTGGAGAGAGTAAGAGACAAGGAGAGTCGTGTGAGACGACCCGAGGTAGAGCTCACCTCGGGTCAGTCGTGTTTTCTGTTTGCTTACGGTATGTAACGTGTTTTGATTATTATATAAGAATCTGCAGATTTGATTATCCCGTTCTTGTATTTGTTCGTGTACGTGTTTGTGTTCTTCATCTTTACACCAATAAACGAGTCTAGGAGGATTCCGCACTCCTAGACCTCGTGCGGATCTCGTATCGATCGGCGACGCCCCGGGGGGACCTACATGTGGTATCAGAGCCTTAGGCTCTTATGCTATGGTTCGAGATCGGCGTTTTGGTGTTTCTGGCACGAATCTGATGCGTTCTTGGCTGAACAGCGCCGCAGGCGAAGTTATGGGATTCAGGCGAAGTTGCCGTCACTGTTCGTAGGGTTTCGGCGATGTTATTGGCCAGGCGAAGTTAGCAGCCAAGCGAAGTTTTAGCCAGGCGAAGTTATAGCCAGGCGAAGTTATGGACAGGCGAAGTTGACTTTAGGCGAAGTTAACGAAAAAAAAAAAAAAAGAGTGTTTTGGAGTTTTCGTCTGTATGGCCAGGTGTACACGATTATTGTGAGACCGGAGATGTTGTTCCGTCAACGAGTGAAACTTGTTATTTCTGGGTCTTACGTGTGAACAAATACGTGTCAACTCTAGATTTGGAGTTGAGTTTGTGAATGGGATATTGATTGAAACTGGATATTGACACATATTTGGGTGTTTGTGGGCAATGAAATTGTTGTTGTTCGAGGTTGACCAACTGAAGAAAGTCAAATTGAACTGAAGGTTTTTGTCATTACTGGATTGCGGTCAGAGCATATTATTTATGTTATTTTCAAGGCGTTCGAGAATTGGATCCTGAAACGTGATGCTTATTTATTAGAGTGATATTTCTGGAACAAGTTGGATTTAATCGGGAACTAAAGTGTTTATGTTCTTGATCGTTTTCCCTGGTGATTGAAGATGCTTCGGATTAATGGTCATGTGTTAGATTCTGTCAATGTGGTTTTGTGATGAAATTGATCACTTGATGTTGAGTAGTTGAAGATTAAACCTTATCGTATACCGACGAGTTGGTGAAGTTGTGGAGGAAGCCCAACTTCACGTGTTGGTGAAGTCAGATGGACTCACGTGATTGGTTGAGATGATCTATTGGCACGAGGATGCATGCATTTCAAAGACCTCAATCGTTATAGTCGGAGAAGCTTACACTGAAGGGAAGATCTGATATGGAAGACGCTGGGTGATTGGTAGATTTGTGAAGCTACATGACAGATTCAGACACGGCAGGTTGACTGCAAACAGAAGATCATCAGTTAAGAGGGGGACTGTTGGTGCATGCCGTGTAACAGATGATCTTTTGTGTTTGTTAGATTTGAGAGCAACGGTCAAAGGGGAGACTGTTGGTGCATTTTGTGACCGTCGCTATGCAATTCTGACCAGCGGAACGCCACAGGCGAAGTTAGCATAACTTCGCCTTAGGCGAAGTTAGAACAACTTCGCCATAGGCGAAGTTAGCACAACTTCGCCTACTAAAGCCCAGGCCCGAGAATGTTTTATATATATATACGTGTGTCTTGTTTAGGTTTAGTGAATCCAGAAATTAGTGTGTGTTTTGAGCAGTTTGTTTGGAGAGAGTAAGAGACAAGGAGAGTCGTGTGAGACGACCCGAGGTAGAGCTCACCTCGGGTCAGTCGTGTTTTCTGTTTGGTTACGGTATGTAACGTGTTTTGATTATTATATAAGAATCTGCAGATTTGATTATCCCGTTCTTGTATTTGTTCGTGTATTTGTTCGTGTACGTGTTTATGTTCTTCATCTTTACACCAATAAACGAGTCTAGGAGGATTCCGCACTCCTAGACCTCGTGCGGATCTCGTATCGATCGGCGACGCCCCGGGGGGACCTACACAAACACTTTAGACCTCGTGCGGATCTCGTATCCATCCCCACTTTATTTATTTTTCCTTCTTCACCGCCGTCATCCACCGGCGATCCAGTCGGACCTCCGACTACTCTATCCATCTATCCATCACCCTTCCCTCTCCTATCCAAAAACCCAAAAAAATCATCAACAAAACAGGAAAAAAAAACCCAATCTTTGATAAAAAAAACTCAAATCTTTGAACACCCATTTCGATTTAATATCAAAAACAGGGGAGGGAGGTTAAAAAACCCAAAAAAAGTTAAAAACAAAAATCTTGAAAATTTATTATTATTATTATTATTAATAGCGGCGCAAGTTACTCAGGCTCCTCCTCAGGCGGTTAACGGCGGTGGTGTTGGTGGGGCCCAGCAGTTTGTGCCGACGTCACTGTACGTTGGTGATTTGGAGTTTAACGTGACGGATGCTTAGCTGTTTGAGATGTTTAATCAGTTGGGTCAAGTGGTTTCGGTTAGGGTTCGCAGAGATTTGTCTACTAGAAGGTCTCTTGGTTATGGTTATGTCAACTACAGGAACCCTCAAGATGCTGCAAGGGCTATCGAGGTGCTGAATTTTACTCCCCTCAATGGAAAGGCAATCAGGATAATGTATTCTCATCGGGATCCTAGTGTGCGCAAAAGTGGCTCTGGAAATATCTTTATCAAGAATTTGGATAAAGCAATTGACCAAAAAGCGCTACACGACACTTTTTCCACATTTGGAAACATTCTGTCATGCAAGATAGCGACTGATTCAACCGGTCAATCAAAGGGCTATGGGTTCGTGCAGTACGACAGTGAGGAATCCGTTCAACAAGCAATTGAGAAACTCAATGGTATGCTTCTGAATGACAAACAAGTGTACGTGGGACCCTTTCTACGCAAGCAAGAACGAGACTTGGCTGTGGACAAGACCAAGTTCACTAACGTCTTTGTTAAAAACTTGTCTGAGTCAACAACCGATGAGGATTTGAGCAAGGCGTTTGGTGAATATGGAACCATCACTAGTGCTGTTGTAATGAGGGATGCTGAGGGTAACTCAAAATGTTTCGGATTTGTTAATTTTGAGAATGCTGAAGATGCTGCTAGAGCCGTTGAAGGGCTTAACGGTCAGAAGTTTGATGATAAAGAATGGTATGTCGGTAAAGCGTAGAAAAAGAGTGAAAGAGAGCAGGAGTTGAAACAAAAATTCAAGCAGAGTATGAAAGAGGCGGTTGACAAATCACAGGGGCTAAATCTTTATATTAAGAATTTAGATGATTCAGTTACCGATGATGGTCTCAGGGAGTACTTTGCACTGTTTGGTTACAGTATGTAACGTGTTTTGATTATTATATAAGAATCTGCAGATTTGATTATCCCGTTCTTGTATTTGTTCGTGTATTTGTTCGTGTACGTGTTTGTGTTCTTCATCTTTACACCAATAAGCGAGTCTAGGAGGATTCCGCACTCCTAGACCTCGTGCGGATCTCGTATCGATCGGCGACGCCCCGGGGGGACCTACATGTGGTATCAGAGCCTTAGGCTCTTATGCTATGGTTCGAGATCGGCGTTTTGGTGTTTCTGGCACGAATCTGATGCGTTCTTGGCTGAACAGCGCCGCAGGCGAAGTTATGGGATTCAGGCGAAGTTGCCGTCACTGTTCGTGTGCATAATGTCAGTAGTTCATAGTCTAGTGTCTGTAATCGAGTCTGTAATGATTAATTATGTTTTATATGTCTTAAGCGAAGTTACTAATAGTCAAGCGAAGTTATGGACAACTTCGCCTGAACATGCCAGGCGAAGTTGTCTTGTATTTATACACTAGGTTACGGATTGTTTGGGGTTGTTAGAGTTGGTGTGATCATTATCGAAGTTACGAGAGCTGTAACGTGAGGACGAGAGTTCGTGTCTGTAATAGTGATATTGTATCATGTGTTTTGGTTATAATATAACGTGTTTGTTTATCGTATCGTGTTTGATCTATTCGTGTCTTCTACTCTCGTAACGACCTACGCAGGGATTCCGCACCTACGTAGATTGAGATATCTCGTGTTGATCCATCCAGGGAACCTACAATTGGTATCAGAGCTTTTGCTCGATTGTGTGGTTCGGGGTATTCACGCGGGTGTAGAAATCGTCCCGTTTCGACTATTCGCGGGACGTGTTTTCTGTGTTTTTGTGTCATTCTTACCTCCTACCATCGTATTCAACCCATTACACCGTCAAAAACCTCGAAAAATCCAGATTTCAGATCTGCAGAAACTTCGTGTTCATCAGGCGAAGTTGCCTTCACTGTTCGTAGGGTTTCAGCGAAGATATAAGGTTAAGCGAAGTTATCAACAACTTCGCCTACCTTCTCAAGTTCGCCTATCTCAAGCGAAGTTCTCTACAACCTCGCCTACTTCCTAAGTTCGCTTACCCTAAGCGAAGTTACACTCAACTTCTCCAAGTCACGCGAATTTAAGAAAGATCCAGCGAAGTTAAGTCTAAGCGAAGTTATCCGTAACTTCTCCTACAGTACTTTTCAGAAGAATTTTTTTTTATTTTTTCGGGTTTCTTAGTTTTCGAGAAAGATGTCATCAATTAACATCTCTGAGTTAGTAAAGATGGAAGTAGAAGCAGGCTCAGCTACAAAAGCACCAAGGTTGCTGAAGGGAACCGATTTCGTTGCATGGAAGGATCGGTTCGAACAATATGTCAAGTACCAGGATGCGAAAATGTGGGTATGCATCCAGGATGGTTATATTCCACCAACTATGGAGTACGAAGGTCGTGATCAGATCAAGAAGTACAGCAAAATGGAAGATGAACAGAAAAAGATGTATGAGGCCGATAGCAAGGCTCATGCTGCTATCACTATGGCTCTTCCACAAGAGATCCTTCATACGTTTAGAAAGTACAAGACAGCAAGAGAGCTTTGGGAAGCTCTTGAGAACCGGTTTGAAGGAAATGTGGGAATCCGTGCTTCGAAGATCAAATTGCTCAAAACCCAGTTCTCAGTCTTCAAGTATTTGAAGAATGAATCTCTAGATGATATCATCACCCGATATTATCATCTGATGACTGAACTGAGCAACTATTCAATTTCTTACCGAGAAGAAGAGATAGTTGAGAAGCTTCTTGATGCTCTCCCACCAAAATGGGAGATGTACACGGTACTGATGAGGGAAGACAAAGACTTTCCCCAATATGATCTGGAAACGGCAGTCAACAAGCTCCGAACCTTTGAGCTTAACGTGGTTAGAAAGGAGACACCTACGGATCAGGTTCAAGATCCAGGTATGTATGGTGCTAAAGTCAAATCTAGTTCAGGTTCGAAGACTGAATCAGCTGCCTACTACTCGAAGGGAGAGTCGGGTGCCAACTCATCACATGAGGGGCATGTGTCAGTCAACACGAATGGTGATGTTTGCTTTGTAGCAGGTGGATCTAGTGCTTCTAAACCGAAAGCAAGCAAGAGTAGTTGCTCTCCAAGTATTCCTAGCAACAACTACTCTAAGATGCCTATGAGTGTCAAATCTGCTGAAGAGCAGTTTGCTCTCTATGCTTCTTTTATTGCTTCCTATGAGAACTACATTCAGGGGAAGATTGTTGATCCAGCTATGTTGGATGAAGACTATGACCAGATTGATGCTGATGATATGGAAGAAATGGATCTGCAATGGCAGATGGCTATGATCGTGAGAAGAGTGAAACGGTTTATGAAAAAGACCGGAAGAAAGTTTGTCGGTGGAAGGCCAGGGTTTGACAAGACGAAGGTAAGATGCTACAACTGTCAGCAAAACGGCCACTTTGCTAAGGAGTGCAGATATGAGCGTGTAGAACGTGGTCAAGGCAAGTCTACACAGCATAATGGGGGTAGTAAAGATTATAGTGCTATGATTTCCAGAGAAGATGGTGAATACAACTGGAACCTGCATTCTGAAGAAACTTTCGAACAGGCCAATTTGGCGAAGGTTGAAACTGAAGGAAATGAGAAGGTTACCGGAGAAGAAAAAGCTCTCATGGCAGATGTTAAAGACCAGCTCTCCGAGGTATGTTCTAAACCTACTTGTTCTAAATGTGAAAACTTGTCTGAGCAATTAGCAACTATAACTGATCAGTATGTTGGTTTGGATGCTGAGTTTAAAACTTTAAAAGAAGATCATCACTTTACTAAAGCAAGAGAAAATAGCTATAAAGTTAAAATAAAAGCTTGTGAAAAGGATATTAAAAGTCTAAAAGCAAAACTTGCTGAAAAAATACAAATGATTGATCTAAGCTATGAAGTTTTGGAAGAAAAAACCAAGCTAATAGCTGAAAGAGAAAAACAGATTGCTGATCACCAGGTGAAAGTGGTGGAACTGAATAGAAAACTTGAGCAGTTCAGAAATTCCTCTGCTATTCTTGATCACCTTGTTAGTGATCAAGGTTCCTCTGTTAAGAGGGGAGGAATTGGTTATCATGAGGTTCCACCACCTTATAATCACAATTACACTTTTAATCCTAGTGTTCAGAAATATGTTGACTTTGAGGTTGTTCAGACAGTTCCAATTAAAGTAACTAGTAAAGAACCAGATGTTAGTAGAGGCGAAACAAGTTCGCCTGTTTCAAGTGTTAAAATTTCTGATCCGAGTCCAGTCTCATCAAGTTCAGATAAGTCATCCGAGACTGGTAAGGCAAAAGAGGAGGCGGTATTGCCAGATAGTGGAGAGAAAGATAAAACAACTAAAAAGAGTTCTCCGCTAAACCCGTATGTCCCACCTTATGTGAGACAAACGGGCGGTAATAATGCCTCGACATCTAAAACACCTGTTGATAAAAAGGTTGAACATAGGTGTTGTTTTAGGTGTAATCAATTAGGGCACCTAGTTGCAGATTGCCCTCTGAAGCAGAGATTCAGAGGTGTGAGGCCTACTAAAACTGAGAATAAGTCTAATGGTAATAATAATACTGGTAAAAATGAAAACCATTCAAAATTCAGAAATGTGACTAATTCAGGCTTTCAAAGAAACCAATCTCAGTTTTACACTGCTAATAACCAAACCACAAGCTATAATTCTTTCAATTCACAAAGGTTTGGAAGGCCTCACAATCAATCTACAAGGAGGTATACTAATAGGACTTACAGGAATTATACAGAGACTAACTTTGGAAAGTCAAAGTTCGGGATGTATAGATCCAAGACCAATTGGTCTTGGGTCCCTAGATTCTAATTTTTTGCTTTAATCGTGCAGGAACAGTTGAACAGGGCTGCCAATAATCTTTGGGTTGTGGATAGCGGCTGTTCCCGCCACATGACGGGTAACAAAAACTTGTTACACGATTTGAAACCTGTTCAAGGAGGGAGAGTGAGCTTTGCAGGAGAAAGTGATGGTAGATGACGAGGAGATGGGAGACGATGTGATCGATGCCTTGAAGGAGTTGGATGATGATATATTGGATGATGAATTCATGTGTGAAGATGATGTTCTACCAGTCGAAGAGATTGAAAAGATTGGTGCAGAAATTGTGATAGAAGATGATGTTGAAGAAGGTGAAATAGTTGAGGAGATTGTTGAACACGAGATCCCTGAAGTTGAAAAGTCAGATGTATGTCAAGATACAGTAGATGATGATACAGAATGGGAGGAGCAGCCTAGATGGAAGGAAGGCTATGCTCATTGGTTTATCAAAACTAAGAAGCCTGCTGTTCCAACCATGTTCAAGAAAAGTTATAATATCAAAGGCTATGCTGAATCAAAGAAAGGAATTATCTGTTGGCTATATGATGAACAGTTAAAAGTGTTCGTGGTGAAAAGATATGATGGGATCCAATATTTTAAGAGGACGTTGAGATCTCTCAATACATTGCCTGAATGTGAGGTGAAGGATTTGGCTAGATTGGGGTTGATTATTAGAAGCGACGACAACATGGCCAGAGTTATTGGGAAGATCGTGTGGAAAGAAAGTATTAAAGAAAAGAAGTTTGAGTTATTAAAGCCACAGAAGGGAAAGCTAGTGGAAGATAAGGAAAGAGGAATGAGAGCAGATGGCAAGCCATGGATGGTAATGAAGTACAAACCGATTCGATGCATGAAAGAGGTTCCAATGAAGACTATGCCTCAAGATGTGTTGAAAGATCTTAAATGGTGGTATGTTGATTGCCAGACTGCTGAAGCCGTGATGGAAGACGAAGATGAACAAGAAGTGCTAAGAGTGTATGATCTGATGCATCTTGTTAATTTATCGAAAGCTGATCTGCAGGTGTTAAACGAGAAGAAGATATTCTATATTCCTGCTTGGAAAGACGAAGCGAGGAAATATCAGCGAGTAGTCACGGTATGCGTGAGAGAAGGAGTACATGCATGAAGACCAAGAGATTGAAGATTACAAGACACGTGCTTGAAGATCAAGACATGAAGCTACTGCCAAGGGGGAGTCTGTTGGTGCATAATGTCAGTAGTTCATAGTCTAGTGTCTGTAATCGAGTCTGTAATGATTAATTATGTTTTATATGTCTTAAGCGAAGTTACTAACAAGTTCGCTGTTTAGGCGAACTTGTTAGTCAAGCGAAGTTATGGACAACTTCGCCTGAACATGCCAGGCGAAGTTGTCGTGTATTTATACACTAGGTTACGGATTGTTTGGGGTTGTTAGAGTTGTGTGATCATTATCGAAGTTACGAGAGCTGTAACGTGAGGACGAGAGTTCGTGTCTGTAATAGTGATATTGTATCACGTGTTTTGGTTATAATATAACGTGTTTGTTTATCGTATCGTGTTTGATCTATTCGTGTCTTCTACGCTCGTAACGACCTACGCAGGGATTCCGCACCTACGTAGATCGAGATATCTCGTGTTGATCCATCCAGGGAACCTACATCATCAAATTATTATCCTTGAGACATGAAAATGTAAATTAAATTATTAAAAGATAAATCAGTTTTACATAACTTGAAAATTCAATTCAGAGTATCCTTGCAGCGGAAAAGTCAACGAAACATTCAAACATTATTACTTTTTAAGACAAGAAAAGGTCATCCATGGTTGTCTTAATTATTAAAAATAGAAATGGGCTTCGACTAGAAACATATTATCCTTATAACAAAAATGTCATTTAAAACATTCAAAAATAATAACACGACGAAGAACATCAACTAGAACTGCCTCGGGACCTCGGGTAGTCTTGTGCACCACCAAGCAGTAATCCCATCCACGTACAACCTGAAAAACCATTCTAACAAACATGCAAAGTCAGCTTGAGCTGAGTGAGTTCATGTTTTAATCATCAAATTATTTTAAAGACCAACCAAGGTGATTAACATACGACTTCCATAATGATATATATATATATATATATATATATATATAACATCATAATAACACATAAATAACATCAATAAATCAATAATTAAACTTTCCTCACTCAAGCACGTAACACGGGTCACATCCATCAAGTCCAAACCACAAAGTTAAGGACCCGAATAACCTTCACCCCAAGAACAGATAAACTGTTAGGGGATTTTACATTCATTCGCCCCAAGGACAGTACTTCCTGTCCCGGAACACATTCACCTTAACCCGCAACAGGGAAATCAAGGAATTTTTACATTCACATTCGACCCGTCACTGCTTAACAAAAACATTAACGTGGTGGCCACACACACACATACACATAACATAAACATCAAACTTACAAACTTTCAAGCATAGATAGTAAAAATAACAATAACTATGCAATATCATTAATATGCTTAAAAAGGGTAAAAACGTCATAAAACGTGTATGCTAACCCAAAACATAAAACATTTAAAAAGGGGCATCATGAAACTCACCTGGAACGAACCACACAAATATCACAACCAGATGCTCCAGCTAACCACACACAGATCAAACTCCTGAAACGAAACACACAACATTCACTAACTAGACCGCGGTGACTCGTTTATTCTACGAGACATCCTGATGGGCTTGAATTGGCCCATGTCCTCACTCAACATTCATATCCATTTACATCAGCCCCCGGAGTTCTTGAATTACCCAAAACACCCTTTACAATAAAACACCACCAACGGTTCCCAAACTATGCCCACTTTATGATCAACGAGTCGAATTCGTGCGTTAACGAACCGATTAACCAATCACCAAACAAACCAGCCCCATTTGAATAAAATTTGGCATCCTTACAGCCTACCCATTAATATTTAACTACTTAAGTTGATAGGGTTTGAAATCTCATCATTTCCAACATTAATTAACAATTAACCGATTTTACGCGCTCTTTCAAAACGATTAAGGTATCATCAACCAAAGCAGCCCCTAAGACCAAAAAAATAATTTTCCTACTGTTCAAATACTAACATGAGACTCCTCAAACTGATCAGGTCGACCATCCTTTCACACAACACCTGAAACACAACAATTACCGATTTCAACACTCAAGAACCCTAGAAATCAGTTTTTAACAATTGACCTATCAAACGAACTCCAATGATCACGAAATTTTAGTATGATATACTAGACATACCTGGAAATATTTTGACACCAAAAAATACAACTTTTGACATCTGGAAGTGGGTCAAACAAATTTAATCCGAATCTGTCCCTAGCTCAAGAAACGGCTTAATTGGCCATCTTAACGACCAAGATAATGGAATTAAAGATCATGAGAGTGTAGTAGACACCTTGAACGACCTCCACCAGCTTGGAATAGATTTTAGGAGTTGTAAAACGAAGTGGAAAGGGGCTGTCAAAATCTGCGATCGTTGGTAGGGTTAGGGTTGGGTTTGGGATATAAAATAATCAATGTTACATTTCAATCCCTGCTCTTTGAAATCTGGTCCCCTTGGCTCCCAAACTAGACATAATACATCTTGTACATGCCCTTAGGCCCCCGAGCCCCCAAGAAAACCCCGAGAAATTTGTCTACAAACCTTACACGTGTGACGTTCGGTTAAAAAGAAATTTAGGGATGTTACACCATGCTTCCAACAAATGCGAAATCTTTGCTTTTTTTTTTCTATAAGTTGCTAAATTATATATATCAATTAATTAAATATTCCAACAACTCCCGTAATATTAACTAATAACTCGGGATTAATAATCAAAATTTAAACATTCTTTATCCAATATTTTCAACTATTATAAATAAGAATCACTACCTTCACTTTATGCAAACTTAAATCTTCTAATATTCTGCTAACTTGGAATAATCACTTTTATTTGAGCATGACTTTAAGGTTAATATGTCTTTGTCATTTTCCATTAATATGAAATGAAAAAAAAATCAATTTGTTATATTTTAATTTCCGATTTTATATGTTACTTGATTATATAATTGTTAATTGTAAAATATAAAATCAAATAAAATTTGTCATACACAGAATATTATCATCAAGGTTCAGGTAATTTGGTTTTTTCGATAATCATGCTTTTAGGATAAACATGAGGAGATGATCTCAAATGACATTATATTAATTGATTAAAAGCTATGATATTTTATGTATATGAATATTTTATTGTTAGTTTCATGGGTATATTATCATTTAGCTAGGGTTGGTATGTAATTGAAGAATCTTATTTGTTACATGGACAACTATGCGTGGCTATATCAAGAGTTATAAGCATACGTATATGTTACCTTATCAAGAGTTACAAGCAGACATGGACTAAAGATTTTGATTTGTGATAAACAATGTATACCAACCAATACAAACACAAATGTAGTGTACAAGGAATGTTTTACTATCTGTAAAATATTTGTGTAATCTTACTTATATAATTTATGTAATTTTAATGTAAACTGTAACTATATAAAAAAATATTATCATTTTGTTAACTGTATTTCACTTAATGGTTAAAGTATAAAATTTTCATCAATTACCCGTGTAGTACATAAGCCTCAAACTAATTTGTTATATATAAATAAATAATAACCAAACCAAGTTAACCCATATCCACTATGCTGAGATGTATACCATTTAACATAATATTTTAACGCAAAACTTATGGTTTACAACATTTTTGACACATTTTACAGAACACCCAAACATCCTGACACAATTTTTAAAACTCATATAATTACCATCAAAGTATTATATATTAATCACCATACATTGACATGTATTGTTCGCACATAGATCTAGCTCATTCTTAAATAAAATAACCCCACAAGATGAGGAAAAAAGAGAGAAACTGTGATCTAACTAGCCTGATAGATCTATAATATATATATATATATATATATATATATATATATATATATATATATATATATTTTGGGGGGGGGGCATAAATTAGTTAGGCTAAAATGTGTTTGTTCCATAATCAACAAATAACATGAAACAATTAACAAATACGTTATGATAACCATTGAGTACATTCATAAGAACATACAAATAATTAAACAAGAATGAAATATCCCATACAATAGTAATCAAGTTTTAAAAGTGTTTTAATTAGGTCATTCATACAATTTATCTTCAAATCGGGTCAATAAATCTTTAAATCAAGCCTCATCGGATGTTTTGTGCATCTAGAAAACGCCGGAGAAGAACATGTGGTGCTCAGGATTTGCAATATATATGTAGTTATATTTAACGGATTCAAAAAATGTTAATTGTATTAGAAAAAAAAACAAAATCCACGTTACTATTCAAAATCAACATCAAAAAATAGATAAAAAGATTTCTTCATTAGAACAACAACAAAACATGATAAAGAAGGCATGTTGAAACCTATAATTTGTGAGAAACATTAATTATGGGAATATTCTTGTTGAAAATATAATTTTATACTAATTACATTCTTAATAACTATTATATTTAACATTTATATTTCTCTCCTAAATCTTACCTCCATTGATGACTATTAAATAATTTTTTTCTAATTCCCTCTACAATTACTATTTCATCTCCCACCATTTTTATATTCATTTATATATATAGAATATTCGAATATGAAAGTGACTTTTGAAATTCCTATAAAGTCTCCAAGTTTATTAGTTATAGGATCACTGTTTTCAGTAAAAGATGATGTAATATCCAAAGTTCCTTCTTGGTGTTATTGAGAGACGTTATTGAATTGAGCCTTTTCTCGTCTCCATTGTGATAACCAATAACTAAAAGGAATTTCAAAGCAACCTGTATGGAGATGAACACTAAAAACATGACGACAAAGTATCACGACAAATTCAAAGTTTTTGCAAGTGCATTAAGCCATCTTGCCATCCCAAACCACCTTATGCCATCGAGCCGCTTTGCAATGCTTGACAACAACACTTGTGTCATTTTCTTTGCAAGCCGAATATTGAATCGCTAGAGCAAGCTTATCTTAAGTTGGTTCAACACTTGGACACGTTATAGGAATTTCAAAAATCACTTTCATATTTGAATATTCTTTACATATAAATGAATATAAAAATGGTGGAAGATTAAATAGTAATTTTAGAAGGAATTAAAAAAAATTATTTATTAGTCATCAATGAAGTTAAGATTTCTGAGGGAAAATATAATGTTAAATATAGTAGTTTTTAAGAGATGAATGTAATTAATATAAAATTATATTTTCAAGAAGAATATTCTCATATTTAATGTTTATTGCATATGCACATGTTAGAAAATCCCTTTAATAAAATATGAAAGTTGAATTACTTAACTAAAACACTTTTGAAATTTCAATAATTTATTTGAAATACTTTTTAAACTTTTTTACAAAGTTACCCCTATTGAAAACAAAAAGACATGTTTGTTAGTTGTTACCAATTTCTAAGCCGAAAAAGCGGGAAAGCCGCCGGGGAAGAGATGGTGAATGTTTTTTCGTTCTTTCTTTCTTTTTTTTTCTTTTTTTTATATGTTAATGATAACTTCATCCATTTTGTATACTCAAATTGTTTGTTTATTCACCTTCCAAAATATTATTTTGATTAGTTCAATTTATTCGACTAGAATCTTGGATGAATCCACCTAATGTGACTGTCATTCATAGTCAATTATATGTTATTTGTGACTTTATAAACATAATAAAACAAATAAATTATTATAGAGGCAGGGTACCAAAAAACCCTTAAGATCACCCGCAGGTAAGAGGGGACCCCCTCATACATCACCCGCGTGACATATAAATCAACCACATAACTCAAGATATAGGAACGTCAATAACTTATCAGTGGCAAAGATGACCAGAAGGTGACGTCAGAGAACAGCTTTAATTAACCAACTCCCTTCTAGAAGATTTACTAAAATCCTTTCTTAGAGAGCACGAGACGTAACAGTCAATATAAGAAGGACAGCTGATGAGGTTTTTACAACCATGCGCATGGCCAAAATAGCTCGTCCTATAATGAGCCGACGCGTGTCCAGGTTGTTACAACCATGCACATGGCTGATACATCTTGTCCTATCACACGCGGACACGTGTCCATGCAGTTACGAAAGCATCTTCTGGAAAGGGACAGCTGGACCAATCACATTCTCTTACCCTTCGGCTGTAAATACATTCACCATCTCCATGAGGTATTCATTCACTCCGAACTATTTACTTAAAATACTTAATTACTTTCTAACCATCGGAACTGTATTTATTCTCACGCCGGAGGGTGGTTACGGGAAGACCCCCTCTTGTCCTTCCTGTAACGAGCTCACAGTGGTTGTTTTGCAGGTTTCTGTCATTGGACTTTGGAGATCGGACTCGTATCGTTAATTAGTAATTACTTAACCCGTAACTTGTGGACTCATTGGATCTAGGCCCTTAGGGGATTAGATCTGTGTTTCTTCATTGGCGCCATCCGTGCTTGTGCTAGAATTGTAAAATTTTTCGTTGTTCCGAATGATATGAGTCAATCTCTCTCCATGGGCCGACAAGAACTCCGGCAACGTCAGGCGTACTAATGATGTCGAAGCACCTGGGTGTCCAACTCCGGGTGACTTGAAACACATTACGGTAGAAACCCGCCGGGCTCGCACGGAATTAGATCTGGAAGATGGATCCGATAACTCCGTACCGGTGAGGTCTAACTGTCGTTACTCTGGATCTGGAGGGATCCAATCTCCCAAAGACTGGTTACGCATTCAGCAAGAGAACACCCTAGCTGAATACGAGCGCATGATTCGTGAAGAGCGAATCCTCGCCCGCACTTTGGCTTATGATGAGACTCCCAGGAGATCTCAATCTCCTCCGCAAACAGTTCGAAGAAGCCAGATGCGTGATAGTCTTCAAACGAAAAGATTCTATGGAGATGATTTTGAAAGAATGAGATGTGATCGTCCTCTCATAGTCACGCGCGAGCCTTCCTACTGAGTCGAATATTAAATCTATGACCCAAAGTATCGCCCAAGTGAAGTTAGTTACTTCAGTGGTGATAGCAGAGTTCATGGAAGAGAGGAAACTAGTCACCCGCGTGCGATAGTTCGCCATACTGAGTATCAAAACGATGTGGAGGAAGACTTCACAAAACCATACCGTCCCGCAGCATTTGCCGAGAAATCGAAATTTATCCCTCGTATAGCCACTGCTCTGTTCCCCGTTAATGTGAGGATCCCTACTACTTTGGGAAAGTACAACGGAATGTCAGATCCAAGCGATCATTTGTTAAATTTTGTGGTTTAGGGAGGAGTCAGTGATTGGAACCTCTCTTACTGGTGCCACCTGTTTGCATTAACGTTAACTGGAGCAGCCCGCGAATGGTTTGAAAAATTGCTGGATGGGAAAATCAAGAGTTGGGATGATTTGGTGGCTAAATTCTCTCAACACTTCAGTCAACAAAAAATCACACCCGTGATCCTTCCGAAATCTTAGACGTCGTTAGACGGGACAATGATTCTATTGAAGACTTCATTTCCCGGTTTAATGATGAAAGTCTCAATATTGGAGGAATAGGTGAAGACATGTTAAGGGGAGCCTCCTGCAAGAATGTGCGGAGTAACGCTCTGATCCACTACTTGACTGGCAAAGATGGAATGACGAAAGTATGAGATGAAATAATGACCGCGGCAAAGTTATTCGCGAGGACTGAAAAAACTTTAGGTTCGGAAAGCCCTAAACAGTTGCCAAAGGTGGAGTTTCAGAATCTGCGACCTAATAGGCAAGCCAAGGGATCAATTTGGTCAAGGCTTCAACCCTCTGCAGATACATCAAAGCAATTTGATGCAAGGTCATTGATAGGTAACAAAAACAAAACGAGTGCTTTAACGCAAAGTACCAACAATTGGACCCCGTTGATAAAGACTCCCTCAGAAATTTTGAGCAATGAAATTGTGAAATTTTAAAAGCCTCAACCAATCATGAAGAGAACATTCCTCAATCCAAAAAAGCATTGCACGTTCCATGATGATATTGGTCATAACACAGACGAGTGTGTGTCCATGAGGAACGATATTGAAGTGGCAGTCAAGTTGGGAAAGTTAGAACACATGGTCAAGAATGTGAGACAAGGGTCTAACAAAGCTTGCGCACAAGAGAATCAAGGCCCGCCTAAAAGGCAAGTTAGGGATTTGAATGTTCATATGATTCAAGGGGGAGAATAATTGGTAACAAAAGGCAAGAAATTGACGAGGAAGAATGGAAGAATGAGCCCGTAATTTTTCCGCGGGTGAAAGGAGGTCCATGCAACAAGAATCCGCTGATAATAACTGCCCTGATAGGTCATTATCGATCACAGTACGTCTTCTTTAATACTGGAAGTACGTCAGACATTATGTACGAGCAGTGTTTTGAGCAGCTGGATGAAGAAGACAAGGCGAGGCTGAAGCCAATTCATGCGCTTGTATCTGGCTTTATGGGCGAAGTGATGCACTCGCGTGGGGTGATTTATTTCCCTATTACAGTTAGTGATGGAGTCCACTCATGAACTGAGGACGTTGAATTCCTAGTCTTACCAGCAAGATCAAAACATGATATCATTTTGGAACGCAAAGCAATAGGAGATTTTAATGCGTATCCATCCACAACCCATGTTGCGGTATGAGTTCCAACCCGCACAAGAGTGGTGATTATTTACATAAACAAACATTGCTTCGCTACAGAAAGTTCGAAACCGAGTAAAGTACCCAAGCAAACAGAAAGAACTGAACCAGAAAAGTGGATATTAAACAAAAAGTTTCCAGATCAAACGATCACGATTGGACCTGCTATCTCTGAGATAGTAAAGACATTTCTTAAACAGTTGTTAACAAAAAACATGGACATTTTTGCTTGGCAGCCCGAAGACATATCTTGTGTCCCGTGGAGGATCGCGGAACACAAGCTAAGGGTGAATACGGCATTCACACCGATTGTCCAGAAGAAGCGTAAGATGGGTCCTGAGCAGACCAAAGCCGTGAATGAACAAGTCCAAGATCTGTTAAATGCTGGAATCATTCGCGAAATCCAACACCAAACTTAGGTTGCGAATGTGGTCATAGTTCCCAAGAGAAATGGAACATGGAGGATGTATAAAGATTTCAAGGTTCTAAACAAAGCATGCCCAAAGGATTGTTACCCATAGCCTGAAATTGATTTAAAAGTTGATGCGGTAGCACCATTCAAGTCCAAGTGCTTCCTTGATGCCTATAAAGGCTATCACCACATCCGCATGGAGGCAGGTGACGAGGATAAAACAGTGTTCCACACTGATCAGGGAACATTTTGTTACAAAATGATGCCATTTGGATTAAAAAATGCAGGTGCTACGTATCAGCGGTTGATGGATGAAGCCTTCAAAGATCAAATTGAGCGAAAATTGGAAGTATACATGGATGATTTGGTTATAAAAAGCATCGAAGAGGATCAGATGTTAAGATATATATAGAAGAAACATTTGATACTTTGAAGAAGATCAATATGAAGCTAAATCCCAATAAGTGTTCCTTTGGGATGGATGAAGGGAAATTCTTGGGCGTAATTGTCACGAGCGCGGGCTCTAAAGCAAACCCGGATAAGGTCCAAGAAGTTGCCCGCATGCCCTCACCTTCTTCCTTTAAAGAATTGCAAACACTTAACGGAAGGCTTGTCGCTTTGAACAGATTTTTAGCCAATCTAGGGGCTAAGTATTTTCCCTTTGTGTCAACCCTGTGGAACTGCTTGAAGAAAGCGCATTTCAAATGGACCGCGGAAGTGGAACAAGCGTTTCTAGAGTTCAAGAAATGCTTAATGGAGTTGCCTACCCTAACAACACCGCATGCGAGAGAGCCACTGACGTTATACTCACCAGCATCTGATATCACCATTAGAGCTGTGTTGCTGACAGATAGAAAAAAATCTCCAAACACCGATTTACAACGTCAGTAGAACGTTGACAGACCCAGAAACTAGGTATTCAATTCTTGAAAATCTAGTCTTGGCACTGGTCTATGCCGCCAGGCGCCTCCGCAGATACCTTCAAGGGCATCCAATCAATGTGCTGACGAGGTACAAATTGAAGAATATGCTAAGTAAACCAGAACTATCTGGAAGATTGGCAAAATGGGCTATAGAACTATGAGAACATGAGATTGAATACAGACCTAGACCCGCGATCAAGGGTCAAGTGCTAGCGGACTTCGTCAAAGAAGTTCCACGGAACAAAGAGGAGGAGTGCCTGATTGAACAAAGAACTCCGGTACCCCCTGAGCGAGACCAGGTTTGGTCACTTTTCACGGATGGAGCTTCAAGTAATGAAGGATCAGGCACAGACCTCAGATTGGTCAATCCCGAATGCCATGAATTTACTTATGCCATAAAATTGTACTTCAAGAGTACTAACAATGAGGCAGAGTACGAAGCTTTCTTAGCAGGCCTGCGGATAGCCAAAAAACTTGGGGTAAAGCAATTGGAAGCACGGGTGGATTCAATGTTGATTGTTGGGCAGATAAATGGGACATACGAGGTAAAAAATGATGTGATGGCTTCATACCTCTCGCAAGCAAAAGACTTGATTCTTCAATTTTCCTCTTGCAAAGTCATCCACATAAAATGAAGTGAAAACAAGTCAGCGGATGCTCTCAGCAAACTAGCCTCAACTAATTTTGAACATTTTGCAAAAGACAACCGCATGAAGTCCTCGAGCTTCCCTCTGTCCCGCAACATCAAGTATTGGTCATACAAACCGGTGTTGAATCCTGGATGACACCGATCGTGGCGTACTTAACATCAGGAATTCTCCCAAAAGAAAAAGCTACGGCCTGGAAGATCAGGCACAAAGCCTTAAATTATCAAATACAAAATGGTGTTTTGTACCGCAGATCCTTCATTGGTCCACTCTTGAGATTCGTGGACGCTGAGGACGCAAACTATTTGATAAGGTAAATACACGAAGGCATTTGTGGTCTTCACGCGGGTACAAGAATGGTTGTGGCCAAACTCATGAATGCAGGGTACTATTGGCCAGGGATGCACGTGGATGCACTGCAAGAAATCAGAAAGTGTGATTCATGCCAGCGCCATGCCCCCAATACCCTACGACCAAAAAATGTGTTAGTGCCGGTAAAATTCGCGCGGTCGTTCCAGAAGTGGGAGATTGATATCATGGGTCCATTCCTAGAAGCCCCGGGATGTGTCAAATTCTTGATTGTGGCAATTGATTATTATATTAAGTGATGGAGGCTAAGGCGGTTGCCTCCATCACTGCAGCCAGCATCAAAAACTTCTCGTGGGAGTTCATCATTTGCCTTTTTGGCCTCCCGCAAGAATTAATCAGCGACAATGGAACCCAATTTGCGGATAGTGGGCTATAGACGTTGCTAGCAGATCACTCAAGTATTTGCATCAGTAGTCCACCCGCAGGTCAATGGTCAGGTCGAAAGGGCCAATCAGACCATCAAATATGGAATTAAGGCAAGAATGGGTACCAAACGAACGGGGTTGGTAGACGAACTAACTCATGTCCTTTGGGCTTTCCGTACTCAGAAGAAAACGAGCAATTCAGAAAAGCCATTCAGCTTGACTTATGGAACTTAAGCGATCATCCTGACTGAAATAGGGGTACCATCCGCATGAACACTTTTCGCTGATAATTATGAGGAAGAATTGCGGATGAACCTCATCCTTCTTGAGGAAAGACGAGAATTGGCACTCATTCGAGAGCACAAGTACAAGCGTCAATTACATAAATGCTCTAACTCAAGGGTTCAAAAGTGTAACTTTGATGCGGGAGATTTTGTCTTCCGCAACAACGAAGCAAGTTAGCCCCAACTTGGGAAGGGCCTTACAAAGTGAAAGAAGGTTTATTGAAAGGTGCCTAGAAGTTGAAAAAAATAGATGGAACAAAAAAACCCAAGAACTTGGAATGTTGCACAATTGAAAAGATGTTATATGTGAAACGTAATTTTGGTTTTTTGGCGTGCGTGCCTTGATAGTTAGTAAAGATGATGTAATTTGATTTGGCTTGCGTGCCATGTTTATGAAAGCAACAAGTTAAGATGTGATGTGTTTTATTTAAAGTTTTATTTTTGGCATGTTTTTAAGCAAAGTTCCTGGCCTGCGTACCAGAGGTGAGCCGCGTCTCACTAAAAAAATGTCACGCAATCTTTTATTGATAAACAAGAATATCCTAAATCTAACACTTATATTACTTAGTAAGACAAAGTGCAAGAGGATGAAATATTTTTATATTATATCAAAAGAAGATTAAAAACAAAACAAATTACAAAATATCATTATCTATTCTATGGAGCTTGAGTAGTGGCGTCTTCAGGACCTTGAGTCTTGGAGGATGGAGTATCTGGTTTGGAGAAATTGGAGGATTGGATGGCGTGTCTTCGGATTTTCTTGTAAAAACTCCTTTATGCGGTGAACGCCATCCCCTCCGTGGAAAATTCAGGGAGCATTGCTTGGAGAGGAAATGACAGATCTTCATATTCCTTCATTCGCAGATTATACTCCCTTATAATGTTCTGTTCATGCAGTGGGTGCTCCACCACCGATTGGCTGGTCCTCGCATATTCTAGACCTTCCTCAAAGCCAACCCGGCGGCCAGCTTGAATTGAAGTGTTGAGCAGATAGCGAGACTATCCATCAACTCAAGTCCTTCCTTGATATGCTTGATAACCTATGAGGATGAAGACACATGCAAATATTAACAAAATGACTACGGCAAAGGGGAAAGACATAAATAGAGGGACAAAAAACATACCAATGTGACACCTTCGTCCAGCAACCATTGCCGTTCTTCCTCGACCTGCTTGGTCTTCACCCACAGCTCGCGGTACCCGTTGGCCATCTTCAAATTGTCCTCATAGAATTTGGCCGAACGGGCCTGCACCTCCTCATGAGCCTTCAACAAGGCATCATGCGCGGCCTTCATCGTCGCATTCCTCTTCTTCATTTCCTCCACTTGCTCCTTCCGCAGCCTGTTTTCCTCTTCGAAAGCTTGAATAAAGTTACCTTATGTGGTAACTTGACTCTCTAAAGCAGTGTTAGCTTCGAGGGCCTTAGCCATGTCTGCCTCTTTCCGTTGGGTCTCGTCCCGGGCAGCTTTGAGGACGGCATTCTGATTTTTGCACGCTTCCGTTGGGTCTCGTCCCGGGCAGCAGCCTGCCTATCCTTTTTCCACCTGGAGGGCAATTCTGGCATCCTTCAGCTTCCACTCAGCAGTGTTAGCTCTCAAGTGCTGGTCCTCCACGGCCTTATTGGCTTCTTCGATGGCCCGGGACATCTCCCACCCACTTCTCCCCCATAGACTGCCACTCTCGTAAATTTTCCTGCCCGCTAGCCACAGAGTTAGCCAGGACAGTGTTGAAGTCAAGTCTGAGATCATGGTGGGGGCGACCATGCTGAAAGGCCCGTTCCGCAGGAGGAACACTGTGGCTGACAAACGCAGCACAGATGTCCGGATACGTGAAACGGGACCCTTGCACGAGGTCCATTGAGGGATGTATAAATGGCCATCCTCCCTTGTATTCGACACTCCATAATAATCGGCACTTGAGAAATGGGAGTGGAAATGTGACATTCGTCAATTTCGGGTCTCGATTAGTATTCGTTTTGTATCCATTTATTATGTAAAGCAACCCGTTTTGTAAACCGAAGCATATGATATAATTAAAATGATGGATTTTATGTTACAATATTGTTTTACACTTGTTGGGTCTTGAAAACATCATTTTCGGTCCTTAAAACGCGTTAAAATCACTTAAAACGAACTTCAGGGACCAAAACTGCCATTTTGAAAGATATAGACATTTCGAATTTTTGGTCATTCCCTTCGAGTTAAAAAATGCACCTGCGGTATTTATGGACCTCATGAACCACGTTTGCAAACTATTCCTTGATAAATTCGTTATTGTCTTTATTGATGACATCCTTATCTTTTCTAAATCCAAAGCCGAACATGAGTATCGTTTGCGTTCCATTCTTGAGCTCCTTAGAAACGAACGACTCTACGCCAAATTCTCCAAATGTGAATTTTGGCTCGAGGAAGTTCAACTTTTGGGACACATCGTAAACGACAAAGGTATTCATGTTGATCCCGCTAAAATTGAGGCCGTTAAGGATTGGAAAACTCCAACGACTCCCACGGAAATTCGATCCTTCCTCGGTTTGGCCGGATATTATCGGTGTTTCATTCGGAATTTTTCTAAGATCTGTTTGCCTCTTACCTCCCTCAATCATAAAGGGAAACCATTCGATTGGGGTTCGAAGCAAGATGAAGCTTTTCAAACTCTCAAGGACATGCTATGCAATGCTCACGTTCTAACCCTTCTCAATGGAAACAACGATTTTGTTGTATTTTGCGATGCTCTCATCAAGGACTTGGTTGTGTTCTCATGAAACGAGTTTAAGTCATCGCTTACGCATCAAGGCAACTTAAGGTCAACGAGAAGAACTACACGACTCATGATCTCAAACTTGGTGCCGTCGTTTTCGCTCTCAAAATCTGGAGGCATTACCTTTATGGTACAAAATGTGTGGTTTTTACCGATCATAAAGGCCTTCAACATATTTTTAACCAAAAAGAACTCAACATGAGACAACGAAGATGGGCCGAATTACTTAGTGATTACGATTGAGAAATTCGCTACCATCTCGGTAAAGCGAACGTTATCGTCGGATCCCTAAGTCGAAATGTTAATGTTAAATCCGCTCTGATCTTAAGTGTTATTGTTCAAACCGATCTTCAAATTTGTATCTTCCAAGCTCAGCGTACCTCCGTTGAAGAAGGTAACATGTACGACGAAATGTCATGTGGAGCTGAACTTCAACTCGAAACCAAACCTGATGGCCTTTTGTACTTTCTCAATCTTTTGTGTGTTCCCGATCACGATGACCTTCGTGCTTGGATACTCGACAAAGCTCACAATTTGCGATATTCTGTTCATCCCGGTGCGGATAAGATGTATTTCGATCTTCGTGCTACCTTTTGGTGGCCGGATATGAAAAAGGACGTAGCGTTGTTTGTATCTAAATGTCAACCTTGCTCAAAAGTTAAAGCCAAAAACCAAAGACCTTTTGGTCTATTCGAGCAACCATCGATCCCCGTTTGGTAATGGGAAGACATTGCTATGGACTTTATCACTAAACTACCCAACACCCAAAAAGGCAACTATAGTATTTGGGTGATTATCGATCGTTTAACCAAATCTTCTCATTTCATTCCGATCCACGAGAGGTATTCAGTCGAGGAGCTCGCTCAAATATATGTTCTTGAAATTGTTTGCCGACACGGTTTACCATTGACTATCATTTCTGATCGCGATGCTCGTTTTACCTCTCACTTTTGGCGTTCACTTGAAGAAGCCTTGGGAACACGTCTCGATCTTAGCACAACTTATCATCCTCAAATGGATGGACAATCCGAACGTACGATCCAAACACTAGAGGATATGCTACGAGCATGTGTTCTTGATTTTGGTGGGAATTGGGATTCTCACATTCTATTTATCGAGTTTTCGTATAGTAACAGTTATCATTCTAGCATCGAGATGGCTCCGCTCGAAGCTCTTTATGGTCGTAAATTATGTTCTCCGATTAGTTGGAACGAAATAGGTGAAGCTCAAATCACGTGACCCGAAATGGTCCAAGAAGCCACCGACGTCATTGATCAAATCCGTAAGAACCTCCTAGCCGCTAAAATTCGTCAAAAGAGTTAAGCCGACAAACGGTGAAAACCGATCGAATTTAATGTTGGCGACCTTGTCCTTCTAAAAGTATCTCCTTGGAAGGGGGTAGTCCGTCTCGGAAAAAAGGGTAAGCTAGCTCCTCATTTCGTTGGTCCTTTCAAAATTCTTGAACGTGTTGGGAAGGTAGCTTATCGACTTGAACTACCGCAAGAACTTGCCGGTGTTCATTCGAAATTTCATGTTTCGAATCTTAAAAAGTGCCTAGCTGAGGGTAATCTCAATATACCTCTTGATGATGTACATTTCGATGAGTCATGGTTGAACGACCCGTTGATATCATGGATGGCAAAGAGAAGAAAACCAAGCGTAGTCGTATTCGGTTAGTCAAAGTTCGATGGGAATCATGGCGTGAAGCGAAATTCACTTGGGAACGAAAAGACGCAATGAAAGTGAAGTATCCATATTTGTTTGCATCGTCATCTTCGTCTTAATTTAGGGACGAAATTTCCTAAAGTAGGGGATACTGTGACATTCGTCAATTTCGGGTCTCGATTAGTATTCGTTTTGTATCCATTTATTATGTAAACCGACACATTTTGTAAACCGAAGCCTATGATATAATCAAAATGATGGATTTTATGTTACAATATTGTTTTACACTTGTTGGGTCTTGAAAACATCCTTTTCCGTCCTTAAAACGCGTTGAAATCACTTAAAACGAACTTCAGGGACCAAAACCGCCATTTTGAAAGTTTGGAAATTTCTGGCCTGCACCCCATCGCGATACGCGATGGGGGAGACCTCTTCCAATCGCATGGTGCGACCCTCTTCAGTGCAGAAGCTCCGAATTTTGTTGTTTTGTGTCTTGTCTTGATTCATTTTGCATGCAAACTCTTGTAACTCACACCCATATTTGACCCTTATCATTATCCTATATTGATGTGTTGTAAAACACACTTATTTTTCCGTCCAATTTTATCACTTTTTTATTACTAATTTATAAAATAAATAATGTTTTTAACTCGTTTTAACTTAATCTTACAAAGTTTATTATTTTGTGTAGGTGACAAGTTTTAAAAGTGAAAATGTTCGGGTTTTGGAAGATAAAAGAGGCTTTTATAATCAAGTTAACAAGAAAAATCTCAAGGCCCAACCCAAGCCCGCCAGAGGAAAGCTTTACAAGGTTATTATATATTAAAACAAAATAAAAAAAAAACCCTAAGACCTGCCCCCTAAGGCTGAGGGGTGCGGAGCGCGAGAAAGGGCGCAAGTGGCGAGGCGGTCGCGCCCCGGGGCGCGAGGACCACACCACCGAGGCGCGAGAGGGGCGCGAAAGGGGCGCGAGCGCGGAAAAAGAGGCAGGCGCGGGTGGGCTAGCGGCTGGGGGGAGCGTGAAGGAGGTCTGGGAATGCGTGAAAAGAGCCGTTGGGCTTGTTTTTTATTAAAAAAAAAAATTTTCCTACTCTATATAATAACATACCAATATCAACACAAAATCAAACACGATTTTTCTCTCTATTCAACCTATATCAAACCCAAACCAACACCAATATCACATACCAATATCACATACCACACCCAAAACCCAAAATCACCCCATCTTCCAAACCTTTTTTTAAAAACATGGCTGGAAATTGGATAGTCACTTATCGGCGTTGCGGTAATTGTTTTAACGTTTTTAAAAATGATTTTTAATAAAAAAGTTAAATAAAAAAGTTAAATGACATACAAATTTATTTATGCATTTTGCAGCGGACTACCAAAAGAGCAAGGTCTTTTGGACAAAGGTTAGGGAGACGTTCTATTCGCTCGTTGGGAGTACAGAGCGGAACGCCGATATGATTTCGGGTCGGTGGACCGAAATCAGAAAATTTGTCGGCTTGTTTACTAATCTGTTCAACAGGAACGCCGGTCGTATGAGACCAAGTGGCAGTGACGATTTGGCGGTTTATAATTTCACTGTCGAAGAGTGGAGGCAGGAGTGCCTGCGGAGGTATGGGACGGTGAAGACGTGGGACGATGTAAAGGTGTGGGAGAGGTTGAGAAGGTGTTCTAAGTGGGTTGAGCTGGTGGCGCCGGACGTTGATGCGGAAGTAGGGCCGAAACGGACTAAAACTAGTTCGTCTGGAGCGTACAGCACTTCCGCCGGGTCGGATTGCCGGGTTGGATTCGACCTAAACGTTGCGGGGGAGGAATCGTCTTCACCGCCGAGGAGGCGGCCATTGGGAAGGGACGCCAGGGGCAAAAAACCGGCTGAGGGGGAAGCCGTAAACATCAACGATCTTGTTGAATCCCTCAATAAATTCAACAAAACCATGGAGGTGGTCTCTAATGACAAAAAGGAAAAAAAAAGAATGAGAGATTTGGAATTCCTTACAAGAGACTTCAGTAACCTAAATCCGGTCGACCAAATGCTGATGGAAAAACAAAAGGAACGTATCCGGAAGAGGTTGATCGAAGAAGACCAAGCCGAAGAATAAGAATAATGTTTTTTTTTAGTACTTTAATTTTTTTTTTAGATATTAATGTGTTTTTTTAATTAATGTGTGTTTTTTTAAATAATTTATGAGTTTTTTTAATAATACGTTTTTTTAATACATTTATAAAACAATAAAAAAATAAACCGCTCGCGCCCCCTCTCGCGCCCCTCCACACCATGGCCCGGGGCGCGAGCACCACTACCAACACCCATCTTATCAACTTTCTCTCTCTGCCACACGTCACAATATTATTGGCTGGCGCCCCCACTCGCGCCCCCCCCCCCCCCACCCCTCAGCCTAAGCCGATCACCACTGCAACAGCAAAAAGATATTAACAAGTTGTCTTGACATTTTGGTTGGCATTTAAACCAACAATCTTGTTGGTTTTAAGGAAACACAAAACTTAATATGTGTGGCCAGCAAACAAGATAGAAAAATAATATATTCTCTTTGCTTGGTCCAAGTTGCCGTGAACAGCAAACAAGAAAGAAGAAATCCCGATCGGAAATTTCAGCCAAAGAAAAATCAGTTTGCATCCATATATACTTTGGTTTGGTTTCTTTTCTTTATGGTTATGGTTTGTTTTGAGTTTGTGTTAGACATGAACATGTTTAATATTTTTGTGTCTTTGTTTATTATTAATAATATGAGTGGCTAAATCTTTTGGACTACCTAGGTTTTGATGATTATTGACATTGTTTGATGGTTTACTTGGTTTTAATTGATCACACGACGTATTATTATTGAAAGGCTTTATTTAATTTGATCTTTTGTGTGTTAAAATATTGTTTTTATATATTATTGTTTATTGATTCCGCGTATGACTTTGATTGATTGTGTGTCATTCGGTTAGGGTTCTACGTTTAGGTCTTAGACTTGGTGTTTTTATCTATTTGTGGTTAGCGCGACCATAGGAATCTTGAGTATGATTAATTATTAAAATTCAATAGTTTCACCTTCCTTACGACCGAGAGGTAATAGGGAGTCTGTTTGTCTCGTATCTTTACTCGGTTAGGGTAGAATTGCGCGAGAGCGAGTTTTGGTCTTATCCGGTTTAGTTTTGCATGCAAGTATGTGTCTTAGATTGGGTTATATATTGTTACCCCTTTATCCCTAGAATTTCTAGTACCAATTTTAAGCGGGTTTTGTGTCGTTGAGTCCGAGAGGAGATACGTCAATAGGGTACCTTAGTAAATTTTATCCCGGTGCATTTATTCAATCTTCTTAGATTTGTGAGGGTTAGTTGGTGAGACCGAGAGGTAATCTAGCGAACTTTAATAAGTCTTAGTTAATTATTTTAAGATCCCGGTGTCGTGTGATTAGTTAATTCCGTTAACCGTTGAACTGTCAGTAGGATTCTTGTCTAGGTAGTCGTTTCTCCCTATTTGTTAAAACCTCGTTAAGTACCGTTAAGTTTTCTTGTTGGTTTCGTTAAGTTAAGTAAGTTAGTTAAATTAGTATAAAATAAAAAGATAAAAAAATAATAATAAAATCAATTAAATATTTTAAGGTAGGACTTGGATTAGGGTTTATAATCTGAACCGTTCTCACGTGTCTTCGAGTTCGATATCCGAACTTTCCTCATCTTTGCTATACGCGACCGGTACACTTGCCGTTTGTGTGAACTAGGATAGACTGTTTGGTTTTTAAAGCTTAGTTGTGATTCGTGTATATTATTTATTTATATTTTCGCACATCAAGTTTTTGGCGCCGTTGCCGGGACACGGTCTGAGGCGATTAGAGAACGACCCGAGTTTGGGGACTTACCTGTTTTCGTTTTACTTGCTTATTTGCTTTTATTTGTTTTTAGTTTAATTTTAGCTTAGTTAATTTTAGTTTTTCTTTATAGTCGTATGCGTCATACCCGCTCACAAGGACCGCCGAAGCTTGAAACGTCTGACGACACTGAGAAATTCCAGATCGAGAGAGAGCGTTCTATTTCACCGACAGGTTATGATTCTTCTTCTACTTCTATTTATTGCGCATATTCTAGGGATAGGAACATGGGTGACCAACCGCCTAGGAGAGTAGTAGCTGACTATGGTAGGCCGACAACGAATCCTCATTCAAGCATCACTTTACCGAACAGTGGCGCCGCTGGCAACTGGTCCATTCCTGCGCACGTCATGCAACTCATCAAAACCGCACTCCAATTCGAAGGGCTAGAGAGCGAAGACCCTTCAAACCACATCGACATGTTTGTTCAAATCTGCGAATCTTTCAATATCGGCAACATGAACGATGAAGCCATCTATCTCCGTCTTTTCCCCTTCTCACTCACCGGAAAAGCCTACAAATGGCTGAAGTCTCTACCTGCTGGATCCATCACCACTTGGGCGGGCCTTCAAGAGAAATTCATGACCAAATTCTTTCCGCCATCTAAATCCGCTCGACTCCGTGAGGAGATTTGTTCCTTCCGCATGAGGTCTGATGAGTCTTTTGGGGAAGTTTGGGAAAGATTCAAAGACCTCATTCTTAGTTGTCCTCACCACGGTTTAGACAAGTGGATGCTCATCGAGAAATTCTACAATGGTGCCATACAGCACGTGAGAGAGATGTTGAACCAAACTGCTAACGGGAACCTCCTTAAGAACAAAGATCCCATGAGTGTGTCATCCCTTTTGATGATCTAGCAGCGAGCTACGAGGGGCACGGGGGCAGAAATTCTTCCACGTCATCGAGAGGAGTACTTCAGGTCGACTTGAACACTAGCATGCAGGCGCAGATTGATGCTTTGAACAAACTCGTTTGAGATCTTACTCTTAAGAGCGTCGCGAAGTGTGAGGTTTTCCGAGGGGGTCACGACACCACTGACTATCCTGTTAATCCGAGTAGCACTCAGGAGGAGGTTGACTTCGTCAACAACCCCTTGTTATCAAAACACCGCCTTCGGCGGGAACACTGGCTGGAGAAATCAGAATAACTATCGAGGCGGGACAAGCCAGTGGCTATCAAGCCCAATACCAAAACCAGCATCGAGAGAATCTATTCGGGCAGGGGAATTCAGGTCAGGAGAGTTCGGAACAAGCGGGGAGAGAGGAAAAGAAGTCTTCACTGAAGGAAATGATGGCAGAGCTGCTGAAGCGTGATGAGAGGAACCGAGTGACGAATGAGGCGAAATTTGCAGAACACGATGCTATGTTGAAGAACTAAGCCACGTCTCTAGCTAATCTTGAGCGTCACGTCGGAAATATTGCCAGCAGGTTATCCGAAAGAGCACCAGGTTCACTACCAAGTAATACTGAGAAAAATCATAGAGGGTTCGCCAAAGCAGTGACTACTAGAAGCGGTGCAAGAAGAGAAAGAGAGGCTAATCATTCGAGAGTTGTCACACCTGCGGTTGATGAAGAAGAGCAGGTGGACGAGGAGATCCAGATGGAGCCTCCTCCGATCGACGCACACCGGCAGACGTTTCCAGCGAGTACAAAGCCGGCCGATATACCTTCATCATCATCAAACACACCTTTGAGAGTCTACAAACCCAAATTGCCTTATCCAGGGAGACTCCGATCGGATAGAGAAGATGAGCAAAACTCCAAGTTCCTTGAACTTCTCAAACAGCTTCACCTAAACATTCCTTTCCTTGAGGCGCTCACTCAGATGCCCAAATATGCCAAATTTCTCAAGGACATTCTTTCCAATAAGGAGAAGCTAGCTGAGGTCTCTTCTATTCCGTTGAGTGTTGGGTGCTCTGCAGTGTTGCAGAGCAAGTTGCCAGAAAAGATGGCCGATCCTGGGAGTTTCATGATTCCCTGCATCTTAGGCGACGATATGGTTCGACATGCTTTGGCCGACCTTGGGGCCAGCATCAATCTCATGCCGTATTCTGTGTTCAGTAAGTTGGGTCTTGGCGAACCGAGGCCAACCCGAATGAGTATCCAATTTGTTGATCGTTCTGTGAAATACCCGCGAGGGGTAGTCGAGAACATGCTTGTTCGTATTGACAAGTTCATCTTCCCGGTGGACTTTGTCATTCTAGATATGAATGAGGATGATAGTATCCCTCTCATTTTAGGACGACCATTCCTTGCCACCGCACAGGCGTTGATCGACGTCCGTGAGGGCAAACTAATTATGAGATTTGGGGATGATAATGTCACCTTTAACGTCAGACAGTCACTTAAGCATCCCAAGTCGGCGGACGACTCCCTGTATTTCCTTGAAACCATCGTATCGCATGTGCGGGAATTTTTCACTGACATCTGTGGAGGACCTACCTTGGACCCACAGATTCTCGATTGGGATATTTCAGAGGTCGAGATGGTTTCCATGACCACTCAACCATTGATGGATGACACCGTGTCACCGCCCCTAGATTCTGAGTTAGCTGTTGAGATCGTGCGAGACGATACGAGGGACCGACCCCCCGTTGAGAGCCCTACTCCTTCTTTAGAACTTAAGGATCTACCCGATCATTGGGAGTATGCATTTTCGGACGAGGAGAGGAAGTTACCCGTCATCATCGCGTCTGCCTTAACGAGGGTCGAGAAGTTGTAGTTGTTGAAGGTGCTGAAAGCGCATAAGGAGGCGATAGCATGGAAGATCATTGACATAAAAGGGATTAATCCCTCGTTCTGCACTCATAAGATCCTCATGGAGGATAATTTCAAATCCGTCGTTCAGCCTCAACGGAGGCTTAATCCGAAAATGCTAGAGGTCATTAAGAAAGAAATCATTAAACTCCTTGAAGCGGGAATCATTTTTCCCATCTCTGATAACGCTTGGGTGAGTCCGGTCCAAGTGGTTCCAAAAAAGGGTGGAATGACTGTTGTCACCAATGAACGGAACGACTTATTCCCACTAGGACCGTGACTGGTTGGAGAGTCTGCATCGACTACCGCAGACTGAACGATGCCACTAGGAAAGATCATTTTCCTATACCCTTCATTGATCAGATGCTTGAGCGTTTGGTAGGTCAGCAGTACTACTGTTTTCTGGATGGTTTCTCCGGGTATTTTCAAATTCCGATCTCTCCCGATGATCAGGAGAAAACCACATTCACCTGCCCCTATGGCATGTTTGCCTATAAACGCATGCCCTTCGGACTCTGTAACGCTCCAGCTACTTTCCAGCGATGTATGGTGGCGATATTTCACGACATGATCGAGGATTCCGTGGAGGTCTTCATGGACGATTTTTCTATCTTCAGGAATTCATTCGATCATTGTCTCTCCAACCTAGATAGGATGACGGCTCGTTGCGTCGATACCAACCTAGTCCTGAACTGGGAGAAGTGTCACTTCATGGTACGCGAGGGCATTGTTCTAGGATATAGGATCTCGAGTGTGGGGATCGAGGTCGATCGAGCTAAAATTGAAACCATTTCTAAGCTTCCGCCGCCCACTTCTGTGAGATCCATCCGTAGCTTCTTAGGTCATGCTGGTTTCTACCGCAGATTCATTAAATATTTCTCGGAAATTGCGAGACCGATGACCAAGCTACTAGAGAAAGTGTTGGTACATAAATGTCAGTAGTTCATAGTCTAGCGTTTGTAATCGAGTCTGTAATGTAATTATGTTTAAGTTTATGTTTATGTATGTAAGCGAAGTTGTCAACAAGTTCGCTTAGGCGAACTTGTTGAACAAGCGAAGTTGTCGACAAGTTCGCCTAGGCGAACTTGTTCAACGAGCGAAGTTACTGACAACTTCGCCTGAGGCGAAGTTGTCGTGTATTTAAATAGTTTACGGGTTAACTGTTGGTGGTTAATCAGTTGGTCAGTTAGTGTTTTGGATATTCACGTGTAATTCAGTAGTTCAGTGAACGTGTCGAGAGTCTGTAATAGACGTGTTTCAAGTTATATTACATAACGTGTTCGTTTGTATCGCGTGTGATTGTTATTCGTATTCTACGCTCGTAACTACCTACGCAGGGATTCCGCACCTACGTAGATAGCGATATCCCGTGTAAGATCCGTCCGGGAACCAACAATTGGTATCAGAGCATTTGGCTCGATTGTGTGGTTCGGGATTTCACGCGGGTGTAGAAAACGTCTCGTTTGACCTATTCGCGGGACGCGTTTTCGTTGATATTGTGTTATATTCACCTTATACAGTCATATTCAAGCCGTTACACCTACCGGAAACTGCTAAATCGTCGAAAACAGATCTGAATATATTCAGTGTTCTTCGGGCGAAGTTGTTGTTCTTCAGGCGAAGTTGCCGTCGCTGGAAGTAGGGTTTCGGCGAAGATATAAAAGGCTTTAGGACAATCATTGTATGTCATGGTAACTTTTTATGGTGCGTAAAAGTAGATGTGATACAAATTAAATTTTACTTGATTTTATGTGGAAACTCCTTAAGAGTTTTGCGTGTCTTCATGTATATCTTTCCGAATGATAGGCAGAAAAGTGATTACCCAGTCATACACGAGCCCGTAAGTGTTCTGATTCCCGTGAAGAAAGCGTTTCAAGACACTGCAGTGATCCAGATTCGGGACTTGCAGTTGTTTATTACTCTGAAGTCTATAAGTATGTTTGTTTGAAAAAAAAAAAAAAAAAAAAATTAGTACTTATGAGTTATTGTAACATTCGAGAGTTCAAGATATCGAGACTTCTCAATCTTAGAGTAAGAAGAAGAACGGGAACCAGAAGAAGAGTCCTTACATGTTTAATCAGACACTATGGGTCGAAGTCAATTCGGGGTGACTTGGGGAAAGCCAAATACGCTTTGAGGATAGATAGGAGGCATCAATATTTCTGAGTTGTCGCCCACTTAAATTTTAAGGATTAATTGAACCTAACACGTATCACAGAAACGATGAAAACCACTTTAAGTTATACCTGCTTACAACCTGTCTATATATGTCATAATACAGCTAAACATGGATCTATGTGACAGTCACGTAGTTAGTATGATTCCTGTTCGGATCTTTTCTAAAACATAGCAGTCCCTATCGAGACTGAAATTTGATCCCTTATGCTTTAAATTTTTTAAGTTTTTGTACTTAGATAGTTTTATGATTTTTTATCTGGTTACTTAGAATTGATCATGTCGTTTATTTCTTAAAGGAAAGTTTTTAAAGAGTTAATTCAAATTGTTCAAAATTATAAGGTTTGGTTATGAAAATATAGGCGAAGTTGTTGAATCAGGCGAACTTGTGGATAACTTCGCCTAGGCGAAGTTATCTGTAACTTCGCCTGACCAACTCTGACCCTATATAAGGATCTCAAACAGTAACTTATTCATTATTTCAAAATATCAGCGAAGTTGTTCCGAGAAACCCGACGAACTTATCTATTTTCCGGCGAACTTGTTTCGTTTCCGATTTCGATCCTTTTTCTCAGTTTCGTTCATAGATTCAAGGTGTGTGTTATCGATTAACCGTATATCCAAAGACAGTGATGCTTTTCATAGGTCGTTTTGAACGGTTTCGTGACCTCGGTTCGGTGACCTTTCAAAACCAAGAATTACAAACTTGTATTACGTGTTCATGGACGATCTTTACGTCTAACCATCCGTAATATCATGTGTTAGAGCCTCCTGGATCGTCAAACTTTTCCGAATAATCGGATTCCGGCCGTTAGAATCCTAACAGTCGCTGATTCAGTTCAGGCGAAGTTAGGGTTTCGGCGAAGTTATCTGCAACTTCGCCTGACGATTAATTTCGCCTGAGGCGAAGTTATCCGCAACTTCGCCTGAGGTTTAAATTCGCCTAACCCTTATCTTCGCCTGAGGCGATGTTGTGTAGAGGCGAAGTTATCACTAACTTCGCCCAGACCATTTTACTTAAAATTAATTAGACGAACTTAAAGATGAAGCGAAGTTGTTCCCAACTTCGCCTCACCTTTAACTTCGCCTATACAGGTTTGACCACAACTTCGCTCCTGGTAATCAAGCGAACTTGTGTAACATTTTAACGTTTATCTAACTTGGTTCGTTTAGTGCAGATATGGCTGCTGTTGGAGGTGCAGGAGGTGCAGGTGATGACGGTGATGATCACAGACAATTCTTTCCAGCTCATAACCAGTTCATAACACTTGACCCAGATGCAAAGGGCGTGGAGGACTATAGGGAGATAATTACTTTTCTCCTGCGCTCAAGGATATATCATGCAATAACCACTACCCTTCCTATTTCCCTACCGAATATTGAAGACTTTTGGGAGACGGTAGAGTACGATTGCCGGGTTGAGCCCCCGGTTATGCGAGCCACCGTAAACGGTCAAGTTGTTCAGTTTTCTTCTGAACACATACGGGTGGCGTTGCAGTTTGGTGAAGAGACGAGGGATGACCCAACGGAGTTTGTTGCGCCATTCCGTGATGGGGCGTTCCTCAGGATGGGGTATTCTGGTCTCTTAGGGGACACTCAACGGAGGAAGGGATTTCTTTTAGATCAGTGGCGCTTCCTTATGCACGTCATGATCGTATGTATGTCAGGACGGAAGGCAGGCAATGATGGAATGGGTGCGACAATGCAGTCTGCTATGACTGCGTTGACTTATAATAAAAGATATTCTTTCAGCCAGATGATCTTTTACGAGATCGATAGGCAACGAAGGGCTGTGGCGCGTGAGCGGTTTACGATGTATCCTCGATTCCTACAGATGATTTTCAATCATGTGGCTCCGACGCTGCCTCAACGACGCCCTATTCGATACGTGGAAAGTGTGACAAAACGTATCTTTGCACAGTGTCGCACTTCCAGTGCACGAAGCAAGCCTGAGCTGCGTCCCAGGCATACTCCGCTCTTTGGGTACCTTATAAACCCGGAGTATGTGCCTGCGGCAGGGGACGAGTTCGGAGACCCAAGACCACAACAGGCGGCAGCACCCCAGGCTGTATCAGCTGCGCCTGCTGTATCTGCTGCTGTGTCAGCTGCAGAGATTGACCTTGATGCCATGTTGGGAGGCCAAGGAATGTTTGATATGGACCGAGTTGATCCTCAAGAGAATATTCAAGTCTCGGGTCCACAGGCCGACTTTGATGATGTCATGGAAGGGACTAGAAGGATGATGGTAACGCATGAGAGAACGTTTGGTAAACAAAAGAGAATTTTTGACGACGACGACGAGGAAGATGATGAAGAAGAGGCTGTGCAGCTGGTGAGAAAGCGTTCACGAAGGGAAATGACAGGTATGGGTGTAGGAGCTGGAGAGACTTCACGTTTGGTACGTTTTGCTCCACCTGCCCTGTCTGGTATGTCCTTTGTTCCTACCTCTGTGCAGGTATCGAGTACAAGCGCTACGGTTGTTCCCGTAGTGGCTACATCGTCAGCTGACATTCCATCGATCACAGCCGTCCAAACGTCAACTCCCGCAATTGTGTCTCTACCACCTCAAACGCATACTCCATCGGTGGTAGTAGCACGATTTGTCGAGTCTACGGTCACCACTACTGCAGGGTTATCGGATACGGTACCACCTGCGGTCACGCCCACTTCAGACTCGGATCGGATAGCTTCACTAGAGCGGATTGTAGCTGAGCAGTCCAAGACTATTCAAAGCCTAGTGGAAGCAAATCAACTGCAGGCGTCCCTCCTGGCTGAGCACGGGAAAATTATAGATGCCTTGAAGGTGTTCTTGGCATCTCAGGGGGAGATGAGCTGTAGAGGAGATGAGCTGAGGACCAAAAGAAGAGAAGACCGAGACGATGATCCCAATGCACCGGAAGGTGCAGGTGGTGAGCTGCCAAGAACTACTATAGCTCTTGGGGCTTCCACAGCTGAGGGGGAGTCTGTCGCTGGTGATGATGTGGTTGCTGCTGGTGATGATGTGGATGTGGTTGAAGATGTTGAGATTGTTGATGAAATGATTGATGAAGATGATGTTCTGCCAATCGATGAGATCGAAAAGATTGGTGCAGAAATTGTGGTTGAGAATGTGATAGAAGAATGAGAGATTGTTGAAGAAAATGTAGAGCATGAGATCCCTGTGGTTGAACAGTCGACTATATGTGAAGATGCTGCAGTTGACAACACTGAGTGGGAAGATCAGCCAAACTGGAAGGAAGGCTGCGCTCAGTGGTTTGTAAAGACGAAGAAGCCAGCAGTACCAACGATGTTCAAAAAGTCGTATAATATAAAGGGATATGCAGAATCAAAGAAGGGAATCATATGCTGGTTGTACGATGAAGAGTTGAAACTATTTGTGATCAAACGTTACGACGGCATTCAGTACTTCAAGAAGATGTTAAGATCCCTGAATACCTTACCGGCGTGTGAGGTGAAAGACTTAGCAAGACTGGGGCTGATAAACAGAAGCGATGATAACATGGCGAGAGTAATTGGGAAAATTGTTTGGAAGGAGGCCATTAAAGATAAAAAGTTTGAACTTCTGAAGCCTCAGAAAGGGAAGTTAGTAGAGGACAAGGATAGAGGGATGAGGGCAGACGGCAAACCATGGATGGTTATGAGGTATAAACCAGTCCGTCATTTAAAAGAAGTGCCGATGAAGGTGATGCCCAAGAACGTCTTGAAAGACTTGTAGTGGTGGTACGTGGATTGTGAAACTGCTGAAGCGGTCATGGAGGATGAAGATGAGCAAGAGATCATGAGAGTGTATGATCCTATGCACTTAGTCAATCTGTCTCAAGCTGACTTGCAGGTACTACATGTTAAGAAGATTTTCTACATTCCTGCTTGGAAAGAGGAAGCTAAGAAGTACCAGAAGTTGGTTTCTGTATGTGTTAGACAGGGAGTGCATGCTTGAAGAGATGAAGAGAGAAGACGAGAGATTACAAGACACAAGCTTTGAAGATCAAGATATGAAGCTACTGCCAAGGGGGAGTCTGTTGGTACATAAATGTCAGTAGTTCATAGTCTAGCGTTTGTAATCGAGTCTGTAATGTAATTATGTTTAAGTTTATGTTTATGTATGTAAGCGAAGTTGTCAACAAGTTCGCTTAGGCGAACTTGTTGAACAAGCGAAGTTGTCGACAAGTTCGCCTAGGCGAACTTGTTCAACGAGCGAAGTTACAGACAACTTCGCCTGAGGCGAAGTTGTCGTGTATTTAAATAGTTTACGGGTTAACTGTTGGTGGTTAATCAGTTGGTCAGTTAGTGTTTTGGATATTCACGTGTAATTCAGTAGTTCAGTGAACGTGTCGAGAGTCTGTAATAGACGTGTTTCAAGTTATATTACATAACGTGTTCGTTTGTATCGCGTGTGATTGTTATTCGTATTCTACGCTCGTAACTACCTACGCAGGGATTCCGCACCTACGTAGATAGCGATATCCCGTGTAAGATCCGTCCGGGAACCTACAGAAAGACGCTCCATTTGTCTTCTCTGAACAGTGTATCGAGGCGTTTGATCTTCTAAAAGACAAACTCGTTAACACCCTTATCATGATTTCTCCCGACTGGTCTATGCCATTCGAATTGATGTGCGACGCGAGCGACTATGCCGTTGGATCAGTGCTTGGACAACGGAAGGAGAAACACTTCCACCTGATCTAATATGAGACCCGGATCTTGAATACTGCTCTCGAGAATTACACCACCACCGAGAAAGAGTTGTTAGCTGTGGTGTTTGCATTTGATAAGTTTAGGTCATATCTTGTTCTGTCCAAAGCAGTCGTCTACACGGATCATGCTGCAATTCATTATCTTTTTAGCAAACATGATGCTAAACCTCGTCTCATTCGATGGATCCTACTGCTTCAGGAATTTGATATCGAAATTCGTGATAACAGGGGTCCGAGAATGTAGCGGCTGATCACTTGTCACGTCTTGAGAAAAACAAGATTGGAGATGCTGGGGTCATCATAAATGACCATTTCCCGATAGAGAATCTCATGTTTGTCAAAGCCCAGTATGACGGCTACCCGTGGTTGGCTGATATCGCGAACTTCCTTGTCGACGGTTCTCTCCCTCGGAGGATGTCTCACCAGCAAAAGAAGAAATTCGTTGCTGACGTAAAGTTCTACATCTGGGACGACCAGTTTCTTTTTCGTATAGGTGCTGATCAGCTGGTGAGGAGATGAGTAGATGTTGAAGAGGGGTGGCGGATTTTGAGCCACTGTCATGAGGGACCGACAGGAGTTCGCCATGGTGCTGTTCTTACTGCTAAGAAGGTCTTCGATTCAGGATTTTATTGGCCTTCGATTTTCAAAGATGCTCATGCGTTCGTAAAAACCTGTGACCGATGTCAGCGTGTCGGTAACATCTCATCCTGAAATGAGATGCCCCAAAATGCTATTCAGGTTTGAGAGGTTTTTGACATTTGGGGTATTGATTTTGTGCGCCCGTTCCCGTCATCTAGAGGGAACAAGTACATACTTGTGGCAGTTGATTACGTTTCCAAGTGGGTCGAGGCTAGAGCCTTGCCCACTAACGACGCCCGAGTTGTGGTGAGATTTATTAAAAATCTATTCTCTCGTTTTGGTGTGCCGAAAGCCTTGATCAGCGATCGAGGTACTCACTTCTGCAACGTACAGATGGAGAAGGCGTTGCAACGCTATGGGGTCACCCATCGGCTTGCGACTGCCTATAACCACAGACCAGTGGATAGTTAGAGGTGAGTAACCAGGGCATTAAACGCATTCTTGAGAAGACGGATGGGCTAAACCGAAAGGATTGGTCCGACAGATTAGATGATGCTTTGTGGGCTTTCCGTACAGCGTACAAAACTCCGACCGGTTCCACACCGTTTCAGATGACTTATGGGAAAGCCTGTAATCTGCCTGTTGAGTTGGAGCACCGTGCTTCTTGGGCGCTTCAAACAGTTAATCTCGATCTTTCATCCGTTGGCGAGAACCGTTTCCATTAGATACATGAGTTAGAGGAACTTCGCGATCATGCATATGCACATTCGTACAATTATAAGCTGAAGAACAAAGAGCTGCATGATAGGAAGTTGAGAGGTGATAAACAGTTCAAGTGTGGGGATCGGGTTTTGCTATATAATTCCCAATTATGATTATTTCCGGGAAAGTTGAATTCCCGATTGTCAGGCCCGTTCACCATTACTGAGGTATTACCGTATGGCATAATTGAGATTGAAGACGAAAGCGGGAAGTTTAAGGTGAACGGAAGAGGATGAAGAATTACATAGGCGAGCCAGTAGCTGATCAGACAGTCAAGGTGTTCTACCTTGACCTACTCGTCGAGGCGTAGACGCGTTGGATGCATCAATCGGGAGACCGCCCGAGTTGTAGAGTGTGTATTATGATTTTCTTTATTATGTGTTTTATTAAATTTTTGTTATTTAAAAAAATCAAAAAAAAATAATAATAACAATAATTATAATAATAAAAAAAATAATAATAATAATAATAATTGAAAATCAAAAAAATCAAAAAAATACAAAAACGTAAAAATATGTTTATTTCTTATGCTTTTGCTTTCTGTTTGTACGCCGCTACATGCGAGCGAGTATGAGTTATTGTAGGTATTATTATGCGCATGGTAGCTCTAATGGCGTTTTGGAACTGGTTATCCCGAGGTTGCGGCCGCGAATGAAATGCTATACGGTCACTCGATTGATACACAACTGATGAACAATCTGCATATAAACCAGGGGAGTAACCCGTTCTCTGTTTTATTTTTTTGCTATTTTAAGTTTTAATTTAATTTTATTTATTTTTCTTGTTCTCATCGAGGACGACTTCGTTCTAACTGTGGGGACGGGAATTTATTTTACTTAGTTGTAGAAAAATTCAAAAAAAATAAGAAATAAAAATTGTTTTTTCTTTCGCTGAAAAATATGTCGGTTACTCAAGTTCGAGGGACATATACTTGTATATGTTTGGTCCCGTTTTCTACCTGTAGATGTACGGGATAGCCATTCACCCGAAAACTGAAAGTGGCTGGGGAGACTGAACTTGAAAAAAAAATGTTTTAAATAAAAAAATCAAACAAAAGTTTAAAAAAAATGTCCCTTGAAAATGGTTTTTCTTCTACGTTAAGCATGAAATGATATTGTTACCAATGTGCTAATGAACTCTCGGAACTTTTGAAAATATAATAAAATAATGAAAAAGGGGATGGTTTGCATATCTGATTTGGGATGTGACGGTAGGCCCAACTAGCTTTGATAGTCCTCTTTAGCATGTTTTTATATATATAATAATTTAAAAACGGTGAAACCGAATTTCGATGCTTAGGGAGGATTACCATAATCTGAAAACTTTGAGATGGTAAGAATTAAATGCACTCAAACCAGCACACACCACATGTCCATCTTTTTACGAGCTTAGAAATAGTTATATATTTTAGGGTGATGTAAAAGATTGAAAAAAAAAGAGAAAAAAAAGTATGTTTTGAAAGTTTGTTATGTATTGTATTATCCAAAGTTGTTCAAGAAAAGCAAAATGCTTGTGAAGAAAGTTATGTATTGTAAAATTCCAAAGAAGTATTCTTTAAAGTTAGTAAAAGAGGCCAAAGATGCACATACTAGACGGGACTTAGAGTTTACGTGTTACCTTGGGGATTGTGACTCTGAGGATACACTATTGGGGCTCGAAGGTTCTTAGTCAATAAATAAAGTTTTAGGTTTATAGGACAAAGTCCAATAATATTTAGGAATAGCTCGTACAACCTCCACATGACCATTCATCCATCAAAATTCCACCGAGTGCATCTAATTTGTACCATCAATGAGTCCTTGGCTTATGGTGATTTGTCGAACCAGTTTGCTTCGACTCTAGTTTTCTAGCTCTCTTTGTCTGAGATGTGGTAGGTGTAGCCTTAATTTTTGGACTTATAAATGTTTAATGCAAGAGGGGGCCTTGATTGGCTGGTGGTTGGGTTTAAGTGGACAACAATATCGGCAATCGCGATTAATATGTCGAGCTGTTTCTTGTGCTTTTATAATGATAAATAATCTGGGAGTTTGTTGTTTTTCACTTGGTTATGATCTTGTGTAGATTTCTTTTTCAGGGACGAAAAAGTCTTAAGTGTGGGGATGTTTGATGTGTTGTAAAACGCACTTATTTTTCCGTACCATCTTATCACCTTTTTATTACTAATTTATATAATAAATAATGTTTTTAACTTGTTTTAATTTAATCTTACAAAGTTTATTATTTTGTGTAGGTGACGAGTTTTAAAAGTGAAAAGGTTTGGGTTTTGGAAGATAAAAGAGGCTTTTATGATCAAGTTAACAAGAAAAAGCTCAAGGGCCAACCCAAGTCCGCTAGAGGAAAGCTTTAGGATATTATATATTAAACAAAATACAAAAAAACCCTAAGACCAGCCCCCCTAGGCCGATCACAACTGCAGCAACAAAAAGATATTAACAAGTTGTCTTGACATTTTGGTTGGCATTTAAACCAACAATCTTGTTGGTTTTAAGGAAACACAAAACTTAATTTGTGTGGCCAGCAAACAAGAAAGAAGAAATCCCGATCGGAAATTTCAGCCAAAGAAAAATCAGTTTGCATCCATATATACTTTGGTTTGGTTTCTTTTCTTTATGGTTATGGTTTGTTTTGAGTTTGTGTTAGACATGAACATGTTTAATATTTTTGTGTCTTTGTTTATTATTAATAATATGAGTGGCTAAATCTTTTGGACTACCTAGGTTTTGATGATTATTGACATTGTTTGATGGTTTACTTGGTTTTAATTGATCACACGACGTATTATTATTGAAAGGCTTTATTTAATTTGATCTTTTGTGTGTTAAAATATTGTTTTTATATATTATTGTTTATTGATTCCGCGTATGACTTTGATTGATTGTGTGTCATTCGGTTAGGGTTCTACGTTTAGGTCTTAGACTTGGTGTTTTTATCTATTTGTGGTTAGCGCGACCATAGGAATCTTGAGTATGATTAATTATTAAAATTCAATAGTTTCACCTTCCTTACGACCGAGAGGTAATAGGGAGTCTGTTTGTCTCGTATCTTTACTCGGTTAGGGTAGAATTGCGCGAGAGCGAGTTTTGGTCTTATCCGGTTTAGTTTTGCATGCAAGTATGTGTCTTAGATTGGGTTATATATTGTTACCCCTTTATCCATGGAATTGATAGTACCAATTTTAAGCAGGTTTTGTGTCGTTGAGTCCGAGAGAAGATACGTCAATAGGGTACCTTAGTAATTTTTATCCCGGTGGATTTATCTAATCCTCTTAGATTTGTGAGGGTTAGTTGGTGAGACCGAGAGGTAATCTAGCGAACTTTAATAAGTCTTAGTTAATTATTTTAAGATCCCGGTGTCGTGTGATTAGTTAATTCTGTTAACCGTTGAACTGTCAGTAGGATTCTTGTCTAGGTAGTCGTTTCTCCATATTTGTTAAAACCTCGTTAAGTACCGTTAAGTTTTCTTGTTGGTTTCGTTAAGTTAAGTAAGTTAGTTAAAATAGTATAAAATAAAAAGATAAAAAACATAATAATAAAATCAATTAAATATTTTAAGGTAGGACTTGGATTAGGGTTTATAATCTGAGCCGTTTTCACGTGTCTTCGAGTTCGACATCCGGACTTTCCTCATCTTTGCTTTACGCGACCGGTACACTTGCCGTTTGTGTGAACTAAGATAGACTGTTTGGTTTTTAAAGCTTAGTTGTGATTCGTGTTTATTATTTATATATATTTTCGTACACCATATATAAACACCACCATTTCCTTTCATTTTCCCCTGCTACAACTCCAAAATCTTTCTCAAACTTCAAAGATTCAAGGTTGTTATATTAGTGTTCTTGAAGGTTTGACTTCTAAAAGTCAAGCCGAGTTAAATATTTCATTCTAATTAGCTTATGTAGTCTTATTAATACTTGAATATGGTGGTACAACATATATATAATATACTCCCCTTGTTACCTTTGGTGGTTACTTCTCCGGTCTCGATCGGTGAGGTTTCGGGTCTCATAAGGCAATGCTTCATGGAGGACTTCGTGTCCTTGATATATATATATATATATATATATATATATATATATATAAAACTTGTTTATACATATTAATCATGCTTAACTTCTGCTCATTTTAGTTTGTTTGTCATATTTACAAGTTCTATGGTTACGGGTTCTAAGAGTCTAGCCTCGGTTTAACCGTAAATAGCTCTAAACCGTAAACCGAACTTTGTTTACTAGTTTTTGTTAAATAATTGTTTAAACATGTTTAATGTTAGATCTGAGTTTATAAAATCATTTTTATGAATTCCATGGTTATGGGTTTGAAGAATCTTACCTCAGTTTTAACCCGAACCAAGATCTGAACCGAAAACCGAACTTTTGTTTAGAGACTTTAGTGTTAACTTTTTACTTGTAAAACTTAAGTATCATTACGTATAAATTATTATTACAAGTTCTTTGATATTTGGGCATGTGGAAACTATCTATGAACTTATTGTGAGATGGAAACCGAACCAGCCCGAACTAAACCGATATTAACTCGCTTACACACAAGTGTGTTTTTAGCTATCAAGACTTGTATATTTCTTTAAAAATATTTTATAAACTGATTTTAAATATTTTATTAAAGTACTTGGAAATGTTGGGTCCAACTTGATCTCATAACAAAGTTGGGACCGACAAAACCGAACACTCGCTTAACGTATGTTGTTAGTTCTAAAACAATAAAACTACATACTTGGTTAGGTATTATTGGATTTTTATGAGTTATCTCATAACATTTGATATTTTATAAAGTGACTTTGGGTTTGACCAATTATCAAGACCCGAACCAACAACCCGAACACTCGTTAAAACCCGTTTTAGTATCTTTATTTTAAAGGGACTTGCATTCTTGCATTTTACCCACCTTATTATTTAACATAGGTTGAGTAAATATTAAGGTTAGATACTTTAACCCGGTTTCGAGCAAACTTAAATTTTTAAATGACTATTGTTAAAATTTCTTAAATAGTTACATTTTAAACCTCGAACTTTAATTGCTTACATTTCTCAACATTTATTTTATTTAAAGACCTTCCAGACAACCTTTTAATTAAAGACTTTATTTTATCTAGGCTTTGCTCGTTAAACTCGTCGTTCCGGTTAACCTCCAATTAACCGACCTTTCAAGTTTATTACTTGAACGTGAGTACTTTCATACCCCGTTTTTCCATCTTTCGTTTCGGGGTGACATTTCATGCTTATTCAACTTAAATGCTTTTTACTTGAGTCCTAAACCACAAACTTTATTGTATACCTTACTTAAATAATTGCTCGATTTGGTGTTCTATGCTTACATGATTATATGCCTATGTGTTTACCGCTTTCGGTTGGTTGATCTATAAATCCTATACTATTTGGCTTCACCTTATAGCAAGGTGTCGTTAATGTATTCTTAATAATGATAACTATTAAATCCTAGTCTATTTGGTATCCCCTTATAGCAAGGTGTCACTAATGTAATCTTATTAGTGATCTCTTTTTATCCAAATTATTGCTATTATTTATTGTTTCGTATACGAGATTGTGGCTTTTCTTATTATATATTTATATGCTCAAAACTATGAATTGCTCACCAACCTTTGTGATGATAAACTTTATTTTATGAAATGTTAAAGGTTTGCAATTAGGTTGATTATGGAGTTTGAAGAAAATGTCATCAAGACTTTAGGATATTAGCAAAAATGAACAATATTTGATTTGCTATATTTTGTTATAATTATCTTGAAAACAAGTATTTATGTGACATTTGATGTTGTGAAATGAAATGAGTTTGTTAAATATTGTCGCTTTAAATAGTGTCATGCGCTTATGGGCAATCTGTTGCATTCCGGCATGTTCCGCCGCCTTTGAAGCCTCTCCACCACCCGTCTGATGCGGTGGTGAGGAAAATGAAATATGGGGAGGAGGCTGCGGAGGTGAAGGTGGAGATTAGTGTGGTGCTTTTTGCGTCGCTTGACCCTCAGCGTCCTTAATTTGTTCCTTCCCTTTTGAACCGAGCACGTCATCGGATATGACGATTGTTGGTGGAGGAGATTGTGGTTTTTCTGTCGATACACCATGTTGGGGCGCATAAGCAGTTTCTGCGAGACAAACAAACAACTAATTAGTTAAGGCACAATGTAAACAAAGATTGATATTCTATAGGGACCAGTAAGTTATGTGCAGAAGCCACCATCAGATCCCTCACACGGTCCGCAAGGCGGACCTTCGGCTTTTTAGGGCCATGAGCCCGGTGCTTCTTATTGGCTCGCTCCTCTTCGGCATCCACGTGACTGGACCCCCTGTCACTTGCCTTAGATTACCGCTGCTTCTTCTTCCGCTCCAGCTCTGCAAACGCATGGGCGACAGATGAAATTTCAGATGCATCGTCAGAATGATATTCCTCGAGGGATGATGATTCGTCACTTGAAGACAGAATTACAATCACCCCGTCGGAGGTAAAAGAATTTAGAGGACAAGGGTTCAGAAGATACGCACCTATTTGAAAAATATCCTCTGAGGCAACCGGCTCGGCGCGCACCACGCTGGGGAAGAAGAAGTAATCCCGGGTCTTGTCCAGTATTGGCAGAGCCTTCACATCGCGGATGCACTTCTACGGACACACTGCGTCATCAAATAGGGCGTCAATCATTGACCCCTCACCTGAAAAGAACGGAAAAAACTAAGTAAAAATTTGTAAGAAAAACAAAGCATGAGGAAGTTGGTAAACACTGACTCTCATCCACGTTTTGGAAGAAGGGTTCCAGATGCGGGTATGGCCATAGGTGGCTCATACCTGCCACACCTAGGCTTCCTCAGGAATGGTCTGCATAGGCGTAGGCTTCTGCATTAGAGTGCAGAACCATTCCTGACCCTGAAAAGAAGCAACCGGCATATCCGGAAGCTTCTCGTTGGTCGGACGCCGCACCATGGTGATGGGGACAACGTCCTCCCGCATCCAGAAGAACTTTGTCCTCCATTCGTATGCGTTGCGGGGTGGCTAGGTGCCAATGACCCTCTTGGAGGTGGAGGCACAGTTGTACCATCCTCCACGCCCGTGCATCTTGTAGGACACGGAGAATTTATCGACCTTGGGCACGATGTTGTTCGACCGACATACGAATTCGAAGTGACGAATCTGCATGAGACCGAAAGGGAGCACGTGTAATAGGTGTATCCATGGCCGGATAAAATATTCCCTAGGAACTTGGTTATCAGAAACATAAGATTCTCGTGGGAGAAGAAGTTAGCGTACACAGCCATCTTGCCAGACGGAGGTTCATCGGCAGTAGATCCGGCGGTTGGGTACTCTGGTTCCCATTCCGGTGGAATCCCGTAAGCCGTGATAAGCTTCTCGTAGTCGGGACGTTTCCAGCTAATTTCTATGGTTTCTACGTTGGGGTAAGACGACGCCTTCTTGTCACCGGCCATTATTTCTGATTGAAAAGAAAAGCAACGAGCAATTGTGGAAACGGATATGGATATTCAGAGAGAATGAGAAGAAAATAAGTATTCAATTGCGATAAAAATCCCCAAAAGGCGTGTAACTGCTGTATTTATACCCATCGTAATTAATGCGATGGGAATTTCGCCTGTGGAGAGAGAAAGAGACGGTCCACTCATATAACGCCACGTCACGCGGGAAAATCGGAAAAACGAAAAAGTGTACAGGAGAGTACAGTTGACAGCCGGTATTTACGTCCCATCGACTGTTCGGCGTCTGCAAACTGTCACGTCGTCCTTTTTCATCATTATCCACACCAACATAAAATGTCTTTACCAGGCGCAAAGAAGTTCAAAAAATCCTCAAAAAATATCCCAAGTCCAAAATTTCACCCGCATAAAACTTTACGCGGAAGAAACAATGGACCGTGAGGCTTATAAAGGTAGGGTACCAAAAAGACCCAAATTCCACTGAAGATCACCCGCGGGTCAGAGGGGACCCCCTCATACATCACCCGCGGGACATTTAGATCATCCATTGTTAGAACCTCATATCTAAGATGTAAGATACGTTAATACTATTATACGGACCTAGTTCATTGATTACTCTTAATACGATTATAGATTATATATATATTATATATTAGTTGTAATAGGTGTATTATTTATAGGTTACTTGAAGTTTTGATCGAGAGAGAATCGGACAGAGTTTAATTACTTTAATCCCAAAAGTTAAATAAACAGAGGTATGAACCTCTATAAATAGAAAATGGATCTAATTCGTTACACATGCCATAACGAATTAGCATCCACTTCGTTACATTATATATCAATAAACAAGACATAACGAATCAACTGATTCGTTATGCCCCATTCGTCAACATTCCATGACAAATGGGAATAAACAGAACGAATTACATCCCATTCGTTAAACATCCTTAACGAATGGGAGGATCAATAACTTAACAGTCTAGTTCGTTAAACATCGTTAACAAACTAGACATACATTAACGAACTAGACTTAATATTAATAACTTTTCATTAATAAATACAAAACGATAAATACAAAGACTCGAGACGCAAAATCGTGCACTAACAGACACCCCCTCGTCCTGAGCTCTTTGTCTTCAACTTATTTGAAGCGCTTCGTCTGCCAGTCCCTAAAACTGTGAATTCCATGCTCGTGACAAACACGAACAACACGTTGAAACTGCATTGCTCGGTCATAGTCTTCACGACACTCTATCAATATCTTATTCTTGAAAAGCACGTCATTGTCAGTCTCAGTCAAATTCACTAGCCACATTGGATCAATAGTCTTAATCAGCTCGTTCTTGAAACCCTTTCCCAAAACTATAATGGCCTCTCCAGTACGATTGCCATAATACCAACGGTTGAAAGATAAATACATATGCTGATTAAGCGTCTTGACTAGTACACGCTTCATCATCTTTGGCGGTTTTACTTTAAGCACGAGCTTCCTTCAACCCGTTCTTGGATCAATCTCGTCAATACGTTTACGAGTAGGAATCTGCGGCTTAAAGAATTTAAACCCCTGGTTCACCTCAAACAGAAAATGTTGATGGAACCAATTTACTTGGTGATTTCCACCACGGTTTATGAAAGGTCGACACGCGAGGGTACGAACATCCCAATGCGGTAATGAGAGAACATCAGTAATGTTTTCATAGTACTGGACGTTGTTCTCCCATTTAATAATACAGAACTTCAAATCAGATTCGTAAAGCCATGAAATAAATCACCTTGTACTTTTGACACAGCTTTAAAAGAAGTCATCTGATTGGCTTGAGCATGCGCAACAGCTTACACTTTTAGCTCTTTATCAACATACATGTATGCATCAATAATCTTACTTGCTCTCTTGTCTCTATATGCAAACCATCCTTGAATATCATCAACAGATGGATCAGGCTTCGAATCAAACCTTGTGTCAACTTTCTTGCCCATAGAGACTGTCTCCAACTGATCTTTGGTTGCTTTGACGTTTTCTTTCGTAAATTTAGGAGCACCCTGATCAATGTATGATCGTTGAAATAGATCAGGGTATTCCTCAGCCGTCACGTCCTCAATCTCGACCTCCTCATCTTCATAAATAAATGACGTGTTCATTTGAATCATTGGATCATTCAAAATTTCCTCGTCATTCTCAACCTCCACATCATTCTCAGTCTCTAGCACATTCAACTCATCTTCATTCAAATCTAGCAGTATAGAGATCTGCTCTCGTGTTAAGGACCGTTCCACAAACTGTCCCACTTCTATTTCATCAGCATTCACAATGCTTCTGATCACACCCATACCATCAATAAATATAACAGTAATAGCCTTTATCGACTCAATTGGCTTAGCATTCGTCGAGTCTTGATAAACAACCAACTGTTTATCAACAGTACCAACAACCCCGCTCGTACCTACACTAGAGGATGAGCCATGAGTTTGTTTCGTCTCACTTCCCCCTGCACCTGACTCGTCTGTATCTTCATCATCATTTCTGAGCTTCTTTAATTCATCTCCTTTACATGTAAGCTGTAGAATCATGTTCTCTTACTCTTTTATCTTCACCCCTGAGACATAACAATCTCACGAAAGGCTTTGGTCTCTTTTTGGCATAAAGAGACATAGCTCAACAGCTTTCTTTGATTGTCCATCATACGTTCTTGAGTCAGACGGTCAGTTGCCATTTGATTTTCATAAAGGTGAAGCAAGCTCAAGAGCATATTCATCTGTTGATCCTGTGACATAGCATGAAGCGATGGAGGGATCGGCTGGATAGGACGTTGAGGACGATTCAGCCTCATAAATAAAATATCCATGTGGCATCATCATCGGTGTTGGTGAAACCACCGATGTTGCAGTCGTAGGCCTTGGCAATGTAGATAAAACGGATTGCAGAATCATGCCAAGCCTAGGATCATATGTAAGTGTGGTCGTCAATGTGAGTTCTGGGGTGCTAGTAGTAAGCGGCACCACCGGTCTTTGAATAATAGATGACCTTGGAGGCTGAACTCCAAAATAAACACCAGCACCAGCAGTCACTCTACGTTTAGTTGACCCTTCACCAGCAACCTCTTTCCCTTTTCATTTGCGTTGAGCAGCTTCAACAGCAGCTGCCTCAACCTCAACACGACGTTGGAGATCATCTCCACCTTCTTCACCATCATCATCATTGTTCCCACCTTGACCATCTTCACGCTCAGAATCCGAATCATCATGGATCCAGCGATCATTAGAAGGACATACATAATCAGGATTGGATACATGATTAACCAAGCGCTTGAATCATGGTGGAGGATCTTGACGATACAGCTTCATCCTCCCCATTGTATCCGCTTTCATATTTTCCAACTTTAATACATCATTGCTGAGCGTAGGATCGATCACCAAGTCACGAATTGCATCATGAACAAAGAGTTGGATAAATCGTGGATTCGTTAAGAATTTATTGCGGTGATTCACTACGATACAATTCTCTTTGAGGTGATCGAAGATCATCTCCGAGAAATTGAAAGGTTTGTTCAGAATTAATGCGACGAATGTCGATTGAAGCATGATACGGAATTCATCAAAACCACCTTTCCGTCCACCAAGGCAATGTATAAGAACATGTAATAAGTACTTGTAAGTGGGACACAAGTACGCCTTGTTATACATGGAACTCTCAAGATTACCAGCGTAGAACACACGATTAAATAATCCACTAACCAACTCCTTGTGAAACTCACTCGGGTCATCCATAGTATCTACAAACCTCAACACTCGCTGGATATCCTCGGTTGATATCACAACTGGTCTTTCATTCACTTAAGCAGCAATGTGATTTTCTATCTCCACATATCTAGCAGTTTTCCAGAATTGATGGATAATGTTGAACCGAACCTCAGGATTAGTTGTGATAGCATAGTTGATGCGTGAGCGACGGATGAAACCCAGCATCTCCCCAAAAATATCCGCGTCAGCAAAGTTTGTACCAACAAAAGCACAAATGTTATGCCTTTTGTCGTACGGGAGTAATGGAAGATCTTGTTCTTGTTGTTGTTGTGGCTCAGCAAGAGAATCTTGATCCATATTGTCAGCCATAAATGATAATAAATAAACCCGAGATTTAGTAGAATGATCAATAAATAATATTAATATAAATTAAAATTTAAAACAATTAAAAATTTTAGATTATAACAATTTATAATGTCATTCGTTAAATAGGCTAATTCGTTATAACGAACTGGTGGTTTGTTATGACGAATTGACTTATTCATTATCAAGTAAGTTATATGAATTAATCATAACGAATCAAGAGTGAAAGGATAACGAATTAAAGGACGAATGGACTTTGATTCGTTATCATTGTTTATGAAAAAGTTTATTCGTTAAGCCTTAATAACGAATTGAACACAAATTACTTTCAATTCGTAACTATATGACGAATGGTCACTAATAAACTTATTGTTTGACTAATTAAAGTCAAAGTCAAAATTAGCAAGAACACGAACAGTCAAAATACCAATCTGGATTCAATCAGACCATGATTAATACAAATGAATGATCTCAAGGATCTCGGAAACACATCGTATTATAGTTTGTATTGTCCTTTTGGTCCAAATCGTGGATTAACTTAGATAGATAGTAAGTTATATGAATAACTTAAAAGCCGATTATACAATCGATTAATTAACAATGTAAAGGTTTATCAAAACTGATCAAAAACATTGCGTTTGAAACCTCTTTATCTTGCGATTCAGAATTGATGATCAAAATAGGGTATTGTTAAGGTTGAGTTTTTCTGAAAAATTTGGCCAGAGTGCCTTTGTTTAATTGAGAAGAAAGTGAATAGTGAAACGAATTGGTTTCACGAATCCCTATAAGTAACAGCTTGACACAGTTTCCAAGATAGCGAATCATCTGATTCGTTTAAATTTGAAATAACGAATCAGTTGATTTGTTATCTTAATTGTGACACTTGGCAAACAAACTTAAAATAATTTATTAAAAATTAACACGAATAAATAACGAATTGGTCTCAATTCGTGCTTAGTTCATGCTTGTAATTCGTTAAGTTATGTATAATGAATTAAGATCATTAATTACAGAGTGGTGGAAGCGAATTAGGTTAAGGAATTGAAATGTAATTCGTTGTAAATGACCCTAATTCGTTATTCATAAATAACGAACTAGATTTATTTAATTTTAAATTGAATAAATAAATCAATTAAATATAAGAATATTTAAAATAATAAATAAATCAACGTAATCCCGTATCCCGATGATCAAATACCTTAACCTTTACCCAGTGGTAAATTGTAATACCTTAGCGTGTTTTACGTTCAAAAACACTTAACTTAAAAATATTAAATAATATGTAAAAGAAAAAGTAAAATCTTTTTGGTATTTTGAATTTTTGTTTCAAAATATTTACAGGTAAAATATCCGAAAATAAAATATAAAACAAAATATTTTTGTGTTTTTGTATGTTTTTCAAATGCAGTACATATTTTTGGATTATTGACGAGTTTAAGCAGAGAATCATATTGACCAAATTGCCCTTCCATCACAGTTTTATATTTCAGCGATATTATGACTGGCGTTAAGTCGGTTATTGATATTGTTGTCCACTTAAATCTTATAACAAACTTTCAAGATTTTCTGTGACATGATTCAATGTTCAATTAGAGCATAGAATATCAGAAACTATCAGCCTCTAATCTCGGTTCAAGCTTAATTTGATTTTTACCGTATCACCCCAACTTGACTTAAACCATTATATTGCAGATCAAAATTTGAATTTATAGAAATTTTTGAGCAATGAATTAAGTTTCCTTTACTGTAGTCCAACTATCGGCTTACATATATTGTATCCTCTGGGGTCCGTTTCTTACTGTTTTTGAGACGCGTGCAAGTGAGGAACAAATGTGTGACTAACAGCGGATTTCGATCAAGTCAGTAGTTAAAATTTGTACAAGGTACAACAGTGATCAAGTTTAATGACTTTGGGTTTGCTCTAAAAGCGAATGAAATATTCATGCATATGAATACCCAAATAGTTAAGCCGCATAAAGACTCACAGTGTCCATAACCCCAACGCATGTTATTTGCTTTATTTTATTTTTGGTGATCAAACAAATATAAGGCTTGAGTATGCCAGGCTATTACATTTCTGCCATCCTTACCGAGATTTTTGTTAGAGAGTAACACCTCTTTCAAGTTGGCATATCTATATGTTTATATCACATACTTTACTCTAACAGCTTGTTTAAGACATATCAATGCACCAATGCAATCAAGCACTCAGTCTTTTAAGCTTATTTCTTTCTGGATATGGGACCAGATGATCAATGTACTATCATTTTCTCCTTTTGCCTCAAAAACTCAATTTTTAGGAGCAAAAAAATAATAAATTCAATCGCCCCAGTCACTTTCAGTCTATAGATTAATGGCTATCATATTAATCTACAAGTAGATAATAGAACCAAAACATGCAAGCGTGTTCTACAAACTTAAATAACTGACATAATTTCCAGCGAGAGAAATAAAGTAAAACGCATAACAATCGCCCCAACTACTTTCCATTGTCAGGTAAATGGCTATCTCAAACATTTACAAGTAAACATCAGGAAAATTATGTCAATTACCCATACAAGTATATGTCCTTCAAATATGGGTAATTGACATAATTTTCAGCGAACGTATGCAAAAATCTTTTTGTTTTTTCTCTTTACATACTTAGAACACAATCTTTTTGTCTTTTTGGTTTTTTGGATTTTTCTATACAAACTGAAAAACACAATATTTTTGTTTTTCAAAATTTTTAATGTTTTTGGATTTTCAGAATATTTTAAATAGGAAAACACAATATTTTTTACTTTTTCAAATTTTCAATGTTTTTGGGTTTTATACAAACTAAAAGCATAATATTGTTGTATTTTCTATTTCACCCCAAAAATCCAAAACAAAATAAAATAAAAGAAAAATAAACCGAAAATAAAGATAATTATCCTTGTTTCAGGATATCAGCAAGGGTTTTTAATCCATTTAAATCAAGCAAAAAGTTAAAACGTGTTTTGTCAAATGCCTTGGTAAATAGATCGGCTTTTTGAAAATCGTTATGTACTTTCTCAAGATCAATTAACTTCTTTTCAAAACAATCTAGTATGAAATGATATCGAATTTCGATATGTTTCGTTTTAGAGTCTTGTACGGGAATTTTGGTGATGCTAATGGCAGCAGAGTTATCAATTAAAATTGGAGTAGTAAGAAACTTCAAACCGTAGTCGCGCAGATGTTGTTGGATCCATAAAACCTGTGAACAGCAACTCGAGGCTGCTACATATTCTGCCTCAGCGGTTGAAGTGGAGACCGTTGTCTTCTTCTTACACTGCCAGGAAACAAGTAGGCTTCCTAAGAATTGGCACCATGCTGTAGTCGATTTTAAATTAATCTTGCACCCTCCATAGTCTGAGTCAGAAAATGCGGTGAGTTAAAAATTATCGTCCTTGGGGTACCATAACCCGATGCCAGGATTACCCCTCAGATATTGAAGAATACGTTTGACCGTTGCTAGGTGAGTCACTCGGGGACTTGCTTGGTACCTAGCACATAAACAAAATGTAAACATTATGTCAGGTCTAGAAGCAGTAAGATACATTAAAGAACCAATCATAGCTCAATAAAGGGTAGGATCGATGGTATCCTCCAATTCATCCGGTGATAAATTGTGACCCACAGGGAGAGGAGTTGAAGGGATTTTTCTGGCAGTTATCTTGAATCGAATCAAGACATCGTTAACGTACTTAGTCTGGTGAATAAATATTCCTTTCTCAGACTGATGAACCTGCAACCCTAAAAAGAAGTTCATCTCTTCCATCTAACTCATTTCGAACTTGGTTTGCATTGACTTCTCGAATTCCTTTCATAACTTGTCATTTGTCGACCCAAAGATAATGTCGTCGACATATATCTGAATGAGGAGAAGATCATCACCAATATTCTTATAAAATAAATTGCAGTCGACAGTCCCTCGCTTGAAGCCGTTATCAGTTAGCTGGTCAGCAAGCGTGCCATACCAAGCTCTCGGGGCTTGATATAAACCATACAGGGCCTTGTTTAAACGGTAAACTCGGTCCGGATAATCAGGATCTTCAAAGCCAGGATGATGTAAAACAAACACTTCCTCGTGTAATTTTCCGTTGAGAAAAGCACTTTTCACATCCATTTGATAGACTTTGATATTCTTGTAAGCCGCATAAGCCAAAAAAATTCATATAGCTTCCAATCTTGCAATCGGATCATATACCTCAGTGTAGTCTATACCCTCTTGCTTATGGAAACCTTGCACCACTAGCCGTGCTTTGTTTCTCACGATCACCCCCACGATCGTCCTTTTTACATTTAAATACCTACTTAGTCGGAATAGGCTTTTTGACTCTAGCAGGTTTATCGATAAGATCCTATACACCCATCCTGTTAAACTGTTGTAATTACTCTTGCATTGATTCTACCCAAGAAGGATCTTCAAGTGCCATACGAGTCGTCGTTGGCTCTACTTGAGATAGAAAGCAAGTGTATTTGGCAAGATTTACGATTCCAGAGGAATGTAGATCTGCATAAGCACACAATACATTATTCTCACTTGAAGAAGCAACTTGATGACGTGTTTTCACACCCACATCAAGTTCCCCAATGATGTTATCCTTTGGATGATAATTATGAATCCGAAGAGTGGGATTCTCAGGAACAACAACATTGTCTGTTAAATTAGTGAGATTCTCCTCAGCATCATGAGATGATTTACCAATCTCATGTGTTTCAGGGAATGGAGCCGAGAAAGAATCAACAAAATGACCATCATCAGATGAAATCGAAATCACATTAGATGTATCAGGAAGATCATCTTGTGAAGCATCATCATAAACAGAACTAGAAGATCTTGGAGGTAAGAATTGATCTTGTAAATACGCACGAACCAAATATTCATCCGGTTGATCCTCCATTTGAGTAAAAGAATTAAATAAACTCTCATAATCAAACATCCAATCAGGACCTTTTCCTTGGGAAGGTGTGGTGTACCTTTGACAATCAACATGGTACCAATCCTCTACACAACCCGAGGTAAAGTTAAATACTCTCTTCTTAGGTGATGCGTAGCCCAAGAAATAACCTTCAATAGCTTTTTCTTCGAATTTTCCCGCATCTTTCTTCAACATAGTACAAGGACAGCCAAATGGTTCCAAGTAATTTAAATTAGGTTTTCTCTTGTTCAGAAGCTCATAGCTTGTCTTTTGAAGCTTCTTCACAGTTAAAACACGATTGAGCGTATAGCAAGAAGTATTCACAGCCTCGTTCCAGAATTGAACAGAAGCTTAGAATCTGCAAGCATAGTTCTTGCTGCTTCAATCAATGTTCTGTTTTTCCTTTCAGCCATCCCATTTTGTTTTGGTACGTAAGGAGCACTATATTCACGATGAATTCCCTTTTGAACACAAAAGAAATCCAACACGTTGTTTCTAAAGTGATTAAGTTTTGAACCATAATGGGTGTTTGATCTTTTGAAGTCATAAATAAAACCCATGAATATCTTGAATAATCATCAGTGACTACTAAACAATCCAATCCCCAGCGATACTCACACAGTTCACTAGACCGAACAAATCCATATGAAGTCGTTCCAATGGAGTGTCAATGGTGGGGTGTTACTTCTTTTTCTATTTGCCCTTTTTGCAAGCAACACAGTGGTCGGATAATTTAAAATGTTTCAAGGAAACACCTTCGACCAAGTCATTAGCCATTAAATAATTCATCTTCCTAACATGAATATGACCCATCCTTCTGTGCCAGAGAATCTTGTCCTTTTCAGTTGCCTTAGAAACAAAACAATTTTCCGCAGAAGTTGATACTTTAGAAGACATGTTTAACACATAAATATTATTCGATCGAGGGGATCGCATGACAAACATGTCCTCGGGAATGACGTATCCCGGTTTCAGAATCAGACATTTTTTATCATTAAATACGGTAGTGTATTTCTTATCACAAATTTGTGACACACTTAATAAATTATGATCAACCTTATCACAATAGTTGACTTTTTCAAACGTGATATGCCCATTTGAAACTTCACCTTCTTGTGTTTCATACCCTTAGAATTCCCAGCAAAAGCAACATACCCTCCTTGGATATTTCTAACATTTGTTAAGAGATCAAGATTGCAAGTAATATGACGAGAACATCCACTGTCCATTATCCAGTTATCACCAGAAATAGTCTTGGATGCTACACATGAAAAGGAAATTATCAGTTTAAAAAGGCAGCCCAGGCCTCAGTCTTGGGCACCTCTTGAGTTTCTCTTGGAAGTTTAACATTAAGTTAATCTAAATGATGTTTAGCCACTTGTGAATATGTCACATGTCTTTTCGACTTTCGTCGTAAGTAAGCAGCTTGAACAATATTCGCGTTCACATTTTTGCAGATCGGTTCAGTGGGTACAAATTTGGGCTTATCATAACTTATATTCTCATTAACATGAATCACCTTTCGTGGATTCACATCAGAAAACATAATGTGAATTTCATAATCAAACGACATTGGTCATCACAAAATCTCCTTGATCAAAGGAACAGGTTTGGATTGTTCCTTGATAAACGGATGAAGATGTTGAGCTTTCTTCAATCCATAGTTTCTAACAACATGACCGTGTTCACCACAGAGAAAACATGTTCTCATGTCAACACGTTCATGTGATGGTTTAGCAGAAACATGTGCAGTTGAAGGTTGATGATAATCTCCAGCAATTGGACCCTTATCCAAGTCATCAAAAGTCACAGATTTTCGTTTCATATAAAAATCCAAATTTGAACTTTTTGAAAACCTTTGTAAAGAATTAGTTCCATTTGACTTTACAAACTAAACATTTTTAGCAGATTTTAACAAACTTTTCGCTTTTATCAACGGATCTGTCACTTTTGATGTCTTAGATTTCACAAACTTGTCTTCAAGGTCTTGTACCTTAGAAGTTTCATTGTGAAAGACACTTTCAATCAATTCGGGTTTGATGATATCGAGTGGAATGTCTTTCTCAGTGAACATTGTGCTTATTCCTTCATGTTTAAACACACGACCAGTTGATGTTTTAAGAGAAGCAGGATTGATAAAACGCATCAAATCCTCATCAGAAATTTTAGGTTTTTCTGATTTCTTAGCCTTCACCGGTTTAACCTTAACTTGTTCCTCCTTTTTCACTTGAGTTATGTGTGAACCATACACAGCCTCCTCAAATTCATAAGGTTCAAATAAAATGTGATTCGAACTTGGAATGTTCTTGTATTTGTGTATCACTTCTGGTTCAAACACATCTTCAATGATAACTTTCTCAACATTTTCTACAAAAACTTTGTTGATTTCAACAAGATGTTTTTGAGTTGATGATTGGGCTTTAATATTATCTGTTTTTATTGATTTAGATTTTTCTGAATCAACAGATTCATTCACAATCACTTCTTTTTCTTTTCTAGCAAAAGGATTTGCTGTATAATCATTATGAAATGGTGGTGGTACTTCAACAAAACCTACACTTTTTTTAGAATCTTTTTGCTTACTAGATACTTCGATTATCTCATTTAGCAAAAAAAATGATGAATTTCTAAATTTGCCCAACTTATTTTTCAACTCAAGAACTTCATTTTCAAGCTCAGTTATCTTAGAACGATGTTTCAAGATTTCTTGAAATTTTTTATTGTTAATTGTCATTTTGACTGATAACTCAGCTTTGAGATTATGATTACTAATCGACAATGCTTCAATTTTCTCCCTAGATCTCATTTGAGATTCTAAAGATTGTCTATAAGTATCCTTAAGTGAAGAAATTTCTCTCACTAAACAATCATTATGATTTTTCAATGATTCTAACTTAGACTTGTTTTTCTCACAAGGAACATTAACAGAGTTAGGAACAGAAGAACTAACCTCGTTAATTTTGGCCATGCAAGCAAAAGCAGTTGGTTGTTTCCCACATGAGTTATCAGAATCAGACTCAGTATCAATATCAGAAGATAACTCACTCCCACTTGCATCTTGAAAATTCTCAGTTGATTCTAACATGGCTAAGTTTGCTTGATTTTCATTGCATAGCAACCTTTGTGACCAATCAGTTCCATCAACAGTCAACAATGCTTGTGTTCCAAAAGCATATGGTTTCTTTGCAGAAGATGTATCAGCATCATTACCCCTATTCATAGAAGAACTTCTATCTTGACTACGAGGACCAGTGTATTCCTTCTTTGGTTTGTCACATTCTTTGGCAAAGTGTCCAAACTCTTGACAGTTAAAACACTTAACTTTCAGCTTATCAAAACCAACCTTCTTGTTCAATGATGGAAGATCTTTGCCAGTTCTTTGCATGAACTTCTTCATTTTCCTTACTATCATTGCCATATTACATTTTAAATCCATGAGCTCCAAATCATCAGGATCGATTTGGTCATAATCTTCATCAATTAACTCACTTGTGGCAATTTTACTACCAACCAAATTCTCATAAGAAGTCATGAAGGCACACAAAAAGGCAAAATTTTGTCAGCCTCTTTTATGTTCACATTAGGTGATGCTGAGAATTGATTTGCAGTAGCCGAAGTTCCATAACCTCCAGATAAACTAGAAGCACCAGATGATCCAGAACTTCCAAAAGTCAAAAAGCATGCACATGGATCGCTATAAATTGTTGTAGCATTTTCACTTGCATTCTGAGTGAGAAATGCAGTGATCGGAAATATTGTTGAACTCAAAGACATACTTCCACCATAAAAAGCTGGATATTGACTTTCCTTAGATGACTATTGACACTTTAGATCATATTATCGAGCTTCAATCTTTTGCATAAACTCGGAAGCAGTCAAATATTCATTATTGAAATAATTATTCTCTTTCAACACCATCAAGAATGTTGAGTATGAACTAGGTAAAGCACCTTTAATCGTATCTAACTTGTCAGATTCAGAAGGTTCAATCTTTAACTTGTCCATACAAGCAATTAAATGATTAAAACGAGTTGTCATTTCTTCAACAGTTTCACCTTTGAGTAAGTTAAAATTTCTGAATTGAAACTTTAACATCACTTTCTTACTTTCCGCACTATTACCCATGCTTCTCATTCTGATGTTTTGAAACAAAGAAGCACTAATCTTGATGCTTCCAACCTGGTGGAATATATTATCGGGTAATGCCATAGTAAGAGTCGAATACGCTTTTGTTTCGATCTCCAAAGCCTTCTTTTCCTCTTGAGAATATTGTGAAATGGCCATAGGAGTAAAACCAGTAGTCTCATCACCAATCATAGGTACATTGTACACTTCATCTAGAAAATAGGAACAGTTAGGATGAACAGAACCAAGATGAGCACGAAAACGAGGTTCCTGTTTTGCAAAGTCACTGAATTTCATCAGTCGTGGACATTTGGAATGAGATCCAATTTCCGTATCCAATTGTAACATTTGTTGCATGAGTACGTTTTGAGAAGCTAATGCATACAAACCAGCCATTGTAAATAACTAGTTCAAAGTTAACAATAATTCAAACTTCAAAGACTGAATTTGAAAAATTTATAACGAATTATGAACAAGATATATAACGAACTGAAGGAACAGTACCACACGAATTAGTTTATAATGAAGTGATAACGAATAACTAACGAACTGAGTCAATGAACTGAGTCAACGAATCAGATTAAGTTGACGAATCAATCTCACGAATAAGATTAACGAACCAGAATTCAAAGTAACGAATCAATGATTCAACTTAACGAATCAAGGTAACGAATCAATGATTCAAGGTGACGAATCAAGGAGCACGCAGTAGCTACAGTTGATAGCGAATCAACTACAGTTAATTAACGAATCTAGTTGTTAAAACAGTTATAACAAACTTTGCCACGTGGCACAAGTTTATTAGAGATTATATTAACGAATTAGACCACTTGCTTGACGAATCAGAAAGCACGAATTAAATTTGATGACGAACTTGATGACGAATTACTTAAAAGTACCGAATCTTCAATAGATGATGAAGATCTTCAAATCTTTATCATAAATTTCCAGAAATCTGGAAATCTGATAAACACACAAAACAAAATCAAATCCGTAATACTTCCTTAATATAACATCAAATCATCCAACCAATAGCTCAAATTACTCATACACTCTTTTCGAATCCAAATCACAGCATCTCGTTCACTAACTTAACCAAATCCGAACACAATTGAGCCAAACACACACTCTGTTTCACACTAACTCAGATCCAAATCATAAACAACTCAGATCCATTCCAATTACCAATTCCACTCAATCACACATTCGTTATACCTTACCAATCACAAATCTACATCAAATCAATCCATAAACCACCAATTCAATTGAGAATTCAATTAAATTCAAACTAAAACTAAATAAATTCAAACTAATATTAATAAACCTTCAATTAACAGTCTATAATACCAGATCAAGAGCAATTCGAACAGCGAAAGCTCTGATACCACTTGTTAGAACCTCATATCTAAGATCTAAGATATGTTAATACTATTATATGGATCTAGTTCATTGATTACTCTTAATACGATTATAGATTATATATATTATATATTAGTTGTAATATGTGTATTATGTGTAGATTACTTGAAGTTTTGATCGAGAGAGAATCGGACAGAGTTTAATTACTTTAATCCCAAAACTTAAATAAACAGTGATATGAACCTCTATAAATAGAAGATGGATCTAATTCGATACACATGGCGTAATGAATTAGCATCCACTTCGTTACATTACATATCAATAAACAAGACATAACGAATCAACTGATTCGTTATGCCCCATTCGTCAACATTCCATGACGAATGGGAATAAACATAACGAATTACATTCCATTCGTTAAACATCCTTAACGAATGGGAGGATCAATAACTTAACAGTCTAGTTCGTTAAGCATCCTTAACGAACTAGACATACATTAACGAACTAGACTTAATATTAATTACTTTTCATTAATAAATACAAAACGATAAATACAAAGACTCGAGACGCAAAATCGTGCACTAACACCCGCATAACTCAAGATATAGGAACATCATAACTTATCTAGAGACTATACACGGGCGAATCCAGACGCCCTCATAAGTCATCCGCAAGGTACTATTCCCACCCGCAAAGATGACCAGAAGGTGACGACAGAGAACAGTTGTAATTAACCAACTCCCTTCTAGAAGATTTACTAAGATCCTTTCTTGGAGAGCACGAGGCATAACAACCAATAGAAGAATAACAGCTGGCGAGATTGTTACAACCATGTACATGGCCAAAATAGCTCATCCTATAACGAGTCGACGCATGTCCAGGTTGTTGCAACCATGCACATGGCTATATAGCTTGTCCTATCACACGTGGACATGTGTCCAGGCAGTTATGAAAGCATCTTCTGGAAAGGGACAGCTGGATCAATCACATTCCCTTACCCTTCGGCTATAAATACATTCACCATCTCCATGAGGTATTCATTCACTCCCGACTATCTACTCAAAATACTTAAGTACTTCCTATCAATCGGAACTGTACTTATTCTCACGCCGGATGGTGGTTCAGGGAAGACCCCCCCTATTTTCCTTCCTGTAACGAGCTCAGGATGGTTGTTTTGCAGGTTTCTGTCATTGAACCTGGGAGATCGGACTCGTATCGTTAATTAGTAATTACTTGACCCGTAACATGTGGACTCATTGGATCTAGGCCCTTAGAGGATTAGATCCGTGTTTCTTCACTTATTAATCATAAAAAAACTAAATACCAAATCCAAATATCTTAAATGGAGGGATACAATATGAAAAATATAATGATCTTATATTTAAACCTCAATCTCTTACTTAGAGCTAGGTGATTCTTAAATAACTTTCCAACCATTTCATTCTTAATATAGTTCCAATGTAATCTCACAAGACAACAACCCTTGATTATAATCAGAGGTGTTCGATAATTCAATTAGGAATCGAGAGTAACTCGAATTCAAAATTCGATTTGGAAATGCGTTTCAAACCGAACCGCCTCTAATATTATGCATATAAATATTTATTTTTTAAACAAAAAAACAGTAAAACTTTGTTATAATCAACCCCAGTTTGAACAAAATTTGTACTAGGCTGTCTAATCCTAATTCAAATTCACTTTTGGGAAATAACCATTTTAACCGATTTGTTATAATTTGATTAGAATCAACCAATTCAAATAATATGAAATTCGATTTAATGAAAAGTTACAATTCATATTTATTTGGGAAATAATCAAAATTACCATTTTAACCAATAAGTTTAACAAAATAGCCATGACATTTTTATTTTATAAAAAATCATTTGACTTTTCTTATTTTTGTTTAAGATATTGTTTCAGCTAATCGAAAGTTTCCACATAACACACCTTTGCTGCATCAAGGCAACAAATTTTTACCCGACACAACAGATTTTAATGTGGTGTAAGAAAACATTTGTTGTGTCAGATATAAATCAGACACGTCATGACTCGTGACTGATACAGTGTCAAAAAATACTCCTCAAAAGCGAAATATATATATATATATATATTTAAAGGTCAATGCCATTTTGTTAATTTTGTTGGACAACTTTTCCATCTTTGTAAATTTATAATGTTGTTAAGTATCGTTTTTTCCATAGAGATGATTCTATTGCCATATTTAAGTGACCCAAATTTTACAAGCCAAACCATACTACAAGTACCTTTTCAGTAATCACTCAAAACTACAAGTACCCAAAATCAAATAATTCATTTTTAATATTCTTCCCTCCACATTACAAAACTTCACTGGTATATCTTCCCCTCCAAATCCAAGCCTTGTCTCTCTAAAATCAACTGTGAATTAGTTCTTACAATGTCAAAAGATCGACCTTCAAACCGCCCCGGTGGAAAATAACCGGTTCCGCCTCCGTTGAATTCCACGAAACCGCTGTTCGCTCCTTCCTTCGATTACCATCAATTTCCCGCTAAAGACAACGGCGAGAGGATCGCTGTCACCACCGATCAGGACGACGGCAATGTCGTGATTGTCTGAGATCTGGTAGTTTTTGATTCGTTCATCACTTTAATTCATCGCAATCTTGCTTTGATGTTGCTAATTGTCACCTAGAAACCAGAAACGGCCCTATGATAGTGGAAGCCGCTATCGTAATTTGGGGGGGGGGGCAAAATATTTTATATATATATATATATTAAATTTCTTTTTTACAAAATTAGTATGGATCTTAATCATCTTAATTATATTAGGCCAAAAACTTTATTTTATCCATAACGTTAATCGTCGTTTAAAATAATTAACTTACATATTTCGTTACTCGTTAATGTCTAAGATCTATTTTATTTTGGCTCAACCATAGTATTTAAATCCTCAGGGCCGGCCCTAATAATTGTAAATCAAGGATTTAGAAATGGTTAACTGTAAAAATAAGTTTCCTTATCATCATCTCAATTACGTTCATGATTAACAGCCTGATAAGCGAAAATTTGGAACAATTGTCAATGAAATGGCGCCAAATAAGTTGAGTGTTTCGGGAAAAGGTCAATGGGTCAACCATCAGTCAAAGATTACAAAGAACCAAAAATCACCACTTAATCATCCTGCTAGCAACTCTCGATTTGAAAGCTCACTAGGTACTTTAACAGTTAACTGTTACAACAACGGTTAATATTATAATATTAAATCATGAACAATGTCTTGTTGATGAGAATAATATTGTAACATGTAATTTTTGCAGTTGTTATAACAAAGAAATTTAGTGACCTAATGAAGCAAGCTGGAGATGGTATTATTGATTTGAATATTGCTGCTGAAACCTTGAATGTAAATTACATTATTATTTTATTTATATGAATATTCAGTGTGATTATATTTATAAGTTATAATGTTATAGACGTCGAAGAGGCGGTTATATGATGTAACAACTGTTCTAGACGGTATCGGTCTTATTGAAAAAGATTGCAAGAACAGAATCCGGTGGAAGTAAGTTTGTATTGAACTATTAATCATATTAACTAACTTACTCTGGTTAACTCTAGTGTTATATGCTAATTTATTTATTTAACTAAATGTTTAGACGCGAAGATGGTTCTAAACCTGAAGAGATAACGGATGACATGGCACAGTTAAAAGCAGAGATTGAAGAACTTTCTTTGCAAGAGAATGCATTGGATGAAAACATTAGGTTGATTGATTTATTATATTACATTATTAATTATGCAATTATTTAAGTTTAAAATTTAAAACTATTTGTTGCAGAGAAATGCAGGATGAAATAAGAAATTTGTGTGAAGATGACAACAACCAAAAGTACTTAATTTCTTTATATTAATAGTTACATAAGATAATACAGTCATGAGTCATGATATTAGGATCAAAATATTGATGATAGAAATTACTTTAGGTGGCTTCATGTGACACGATGACATAAAAGGTCTAACATGCTTTCAGGTGAAGTTATGCAACAATATTTTAATATATTAGGTACATAAATTAATACAGTTATCATGTTCTAAATCTTTGATGCACTTATAAATGACAGAATGGAATTTTGATAGCAATAAGGGCTACACAAGAGACTGCACTTGAGGTGAGTTTGCTAGAAGTCGAACTAAAACTGAAATAACGAATTAAATTGTTATTACTAACCTTCGGGGGTGGTAACATCCTTATTCCACGGGTTTATGCTTTTAACCCATTGAAGGTCACATGACCGACACATGTTGCACTTTACCTGTTCCGTTGGTTGGCAAGGTATTAGTGGGTCGGAAGAGTTTCCCATAACTTTTAAGTTATTGAAAATCATTCGGTTCTGGTTTTTAGGTATTCATATGGATTCGATTTGGTTTCTGTTTAGTCATTTGGATTGAAAAAATAATGGTGCAAAATTGAATGTGGGTCTAAATCCTTTTGTTAGCTAATAACTTGTTGATTATTATACTTTTGGGCTAAGATATTAGAACTTATGATAAATCACTTTACATTCAATATGAAAAATAAAAATTCATAACTTCAGTTCGCTTTTTAAGCTACATGCAAAAGCTAACCCAAAATTCGGTTTTTATAATAGCATAAAATTAAACCATCAGTTGTTGTTTGGGTTCGGTTATTTCGTTAGATTTTAACTAGTGTTTACCCGGTGCGTTGCGCTGGGACAGCTGATAAAACTCCAGAGTTGAAACCCGGGTGTTGTAATATCTCGAGTGTTATGACGGTAAGTCGACGTGAATTCAGACATTACCGGTTATGCTCGTTAAGGTATAGACACCTCTGGTAAAACCTAAGTGTTCAAATCCAAAAAATAAATTTGTTAAATTAACATACAAAAAAATAAAATATTCGATGCTTATTTGGTCGGCAAACCCGGGCAATGGTAAAACCCAAGCGTTGTCGGTCTAGGTTTGGTTATTTAAGTTTGCTTTGATTAACGCAAAACAGAAACAGATTAAAAGTTCAGTTTGCTACAAAAGGGTAAAACCAAACCGTCTTTTGTGTTTCGTTTCGGTTTTTTTATTAACTATATGAAAAACTGAAACCAAACCGAAAATTCGTTTTATACAAAAATATAGAATCAAATCAGTTTTTGTTTGTATTTAGTATTCCAAAGTTGTTATTTATGACATCAGACTTCTTACTAGTTAAAATAAAAAGGAAAATTGGTTTTAAATAATACCAACTATGCCATATTAGTAAATAACAGTCTCAACTTCACACTTGCCTGGTGGCAGTCCAAACTAAAGGTGTATTTGTTTCTAACGGTCCACTACTAACGAAGGACTAACCCCGCTAGTTCGATGATGGCGTGGCATGCATACATGTCAAAAACATGCTTATATGGCATATACGTGGCAAGATCGAGCTTACGTGGCAGATTACACCATTACTATTACCATTACCACCACCACCACCACTCTCTCTATCTCTCTCTTCTCTTCTCTTCTCCCTCTCTACTCCACCACCACCGACCCTTCAACACAACTTACCACCTGCCGCCACCAGCACCACTACCTACCAGCACCTACCATCAAACCCTAATCCTATTAATCTTCATCATCTGCTTCTTTTTCTAGGGTTAGGGTTTATATGGCTCAAGAATTGGGGATCTGGCTTGATATTTTTGCGGCGGAGATAGTGGTGACAGAAGAGTGTACGGTGGCGTGCATCACGACGGTGAGGGGAAATATCCACGACAGGTGGATATGTGGACTGTTTGTGGAGGCAGTGAAGGATAAGACGGCGAGATCTTGTTCACAATCGCCGGAGAAAGGTCGTCTCCGGCGGTGGCGTTGTTCGAATTGGTGGTGGTGGATTGAGATATGAGGGTAGAGTATGAAGTTTTCGTAATGAAATTACAATGGGTCTTGGAATTTTTCAGAGGATTAGAAGATGATGTGAGGTCTTGATGGAGCTATGTGAGGGTTATGTGGTTCTGTTCAATATTTGGGAAAGAACAGATTGATTTTGAAGATGATGGGAATGTGGATGAATAAGGTAGTGGTGGTGGTGGTGTTGTTGTTGCAGGTTGGTGGTGGTTGGACACAAAGAGAGGAGACGAATTTTTAATTAAAAGAGATGGATATTTTTTTTTATGAATAATACTTAAAGATGATAAAGAGTTCATCGCCACGTAATCATGCCACATAAGAGTTTTTTAACAGCTGAGATGGCCACGTCATCATCGAACTAACGGGATAAGTCCTTCGTTAGTCGTGGACCGTTAGAAACAAATACACCTTTAGTTTGGACTGTAACCAGGCAAGAGTGAAGTTGGGACTGGAGTAGTCAGAGATAAAATAATTGAGGGAATTTTACCAATATGGCATAGTTGGGATTATTTAAAACCAATTCTCCAAATAAAAAAGAAAAAAAAAAACACAACTCTAATTTTAGGGTGTTGTTGACCTTCATATTAGGTTGTTGACCATCCACAAAGGAGGTACAGGATGATAATCCTTAAGAGTACAACGGGCCCAGTTGATATGCATCTTCTCAGGTACTGTTATAGTTTAATTGTTTTTCAAATTAAGTATGAACTTATTTTGTTTGACTTTGTTATATAGTGAATATGAAGAGGAGTTTGATGATATGCCAATTGCTTCAAGATCAGGACCAAATGATAATCCAGAGCCAGGTGATAATATGACCTCTGAACGTAACATACCTCAAGACTCATCTGGTGGGATTATGAACATAGTTAATGTGAGTATTTGTTATTCCTTAATTAAATTATAGACTAATATATGTCATAAAAAGTTCAACTACGGAAAAAGGAAAACCAATTAATATGTTATAGGCGAATATGTTCATAGTTAAATAAATACTATTACGGATATAGTAAAAGATCTCATACATTGTTCATTATATTTTTTTCAATAAACAGGGTATTCTGTTCATTTCATAAAATTAACAGATAAAATCTAAACATAATTAATTTTTTTAAAAACAAAGGTAAAATAAATAAGTTAGGCATGCGTATTTTGATTATTTAACGAAAATTAACAAAAGATTTAGCAGAGTTATTTAAAATAAACATGAGTATTTTAAGTATTCATGTGTATTTTTATTGATTAGCAAGGGTATTTATTAGTTTTTAACAAATAAAGGTATTTTAGTCATTTTATAAAAATTAACAAAGAGTTTAATATAGTATTTTTTTTTCCACAAACATTAGTATTTTTTCAATAAATAGATGTATTTAATAAACACGGGTACTTGTAATGTTATAACAATAGTAATGTTATAACAATATTAGTTGTACTTACAGGATGACCTAGACTATTGGCTTTTTTCTAACATAGAAGCTCCCTTGACCAATATGTGGGACATAAGTTGTAGGCTTTCTTCTCAAATGTTATATTACTTCATGTCCAAATTACGATAATTCTAATATGGTATAATGTTTAGCTTTATGGTATAATGTTTAACTTTTTTAGTAGATGATGTCGACTGGGATGACTTTGATTTACCAAGCGATGAATTTGGGCTAGTTAATGATGATATCAACGTACCAAACCGAAATGGCCAACCATTTGATGCACCCTTTTAAAGATGATAGAGAAGTGGATCCAATGATTCAGCTTTATGTTGCACGGTACAACTGTAGAAAGTTCAAACAATAAAGGTGCTTCATATATGCTTGCTCCAATATAAGTGAAGTGTACGGATAGTTCATGGTGATATGAGCACATGTAAACTAACTTGGTTCACGCGGACCCAGGGTTTTACATGAAACCGAAAAAACTAATTCGTAGCCGGAATCAAAATAACAAAAACCGATGGTTTGTTTTATGTTTTTTTAATCGAACTTTTGGTTTGATTTCGGTTTTGCATGTAACTATAACCGAACAGAATTTTGTGGACTTTTATTTTTATATTGAAGTTATTTATAATAATTTAATACATAGTGTAACTCAAATATTTTAATACAAATGTATAATAACAAATTAATTAATTCACAAAAAAATTAGGCCAAAATTTTTTGTTTTGGGCCAAAATATTTTTCGGCCCGATTATTTCTAGCCCAAATAGCAGCACCGAAGCCAACCCGAACCCGATTGAAACTCGAAAAAATCGTGACGGGACAGTTTTCAAACCAACCAATTAATGTGCATCCCTACTCAGAATGAACTAAAGAGAATTATATTGATTTTTATTTTTGTAAAAATATAATTAAATGATTGGAGCTTAAGTTTATATAGTTTGGTAGAGGATATCGGACCAAACTGAGTTGACTCATGTTTTCGACCTTGATTTTTAGCTGACCCTGACTTGATTCGACCTTAGTACGTGAAAAACACTTATGTAAGTTGATTAGTGGGTTGTTAAGCTATCCAACAGGATATAAAACTTTATTTGAAATGAATCTTCATTACCGGTTTTGACTCGAAACTCATTCCAACCAAGATTTGTCACGACATGAACTGTTTGGACGTCCCGGTCGAAATGGGTCTGGTTGAATTGGATCCGGGACGTTCAAACAGTTCATGTCGTAACAAGTCTTGGTTGGAATGAGTTTCGAGTCAAAACCGGTGACAAAACAATGCTGCTCCTCTAAAAATCTTTAATGGTACGCAAAACTTGTATACGTTGACATTTCCAATATTGATGAATTTGATGTGCTTTGACTTTTGAGTAATTGAATGTTTCACGTCACTACGACGTTTACTTTAATAGAAAATACCGTTAATATATAGGATACAATATTCCTAAAATCTTAAAGAGTTATAATACTGTTAAATAGAACCACATCTTTTGTGATATGCCACTACCTAATATATATCTTTACGTCACTTAAAAATGATAAATGGTGAAAAACATCGGAATTTTACCTTTTCACACTTGTCGATAACCAGAAAAAGAAACCTGTGCGTTGATGAGTGCAAAATCTTTTAAGGCTTGGCTATTGCGACAACTCTACTTAAAACAAATTTTTTAGAAATTTTATTAAATTTCTTTTAATTATACTTTTAGTATTGTGAAAAAATAAATATATAAGCAGTAGCTAATTATGTGTATCGTGAAGTTACATATATGCATCTCATATATTATATACATATAATATGATATATTTCATTAATAATATTATTGTTCCCCGTATTACGAAGTTGTTTTAAATTATTTGTTTATAATATTTATAATCTTTTGGATTTATTTTTTATTTATTAAAAAGAAGTTAATAATACACTTAAAATTTAATAATGAAAGAGTTTCACAAATAAATGAGATATTATAACTAAATTTAAAAACTATTTGGGTTTGGTGAGACCCATGACCCGTTTACTTTTTTCACTATAACATTATTCCTTAATTATAAATAATATATTTTTATATAAAAATCGTCTACTAGCTTTTAGTATATTTCTATTTTATAGGATTTTCATATCAAATATTTGGTAAGATTAATTTCTAATTTAATGAGATGTTATAAGTTATAACCAAGGGCTATCTAGGTTTAGTGATATCCATACCCATGAATTCAGGTCAAATGCAAGAAAAGCCACTATTTACAAATAATTTAATCTGGTAGCTTGAGAGAATGTAAGAATATTTCGTTTATATTTAAAATAGCTAACCTTTAATTTTTATTTTTCTTTTGAACGGTGTGGTGTGCGCAAATGTTACTTAAGTAATATTGCTAATTACATATTTTATTTTAATTTTTTTTTCTCACTATTTACAAGCTCTCATTTTCATGTATCATATTTGTCAAGTCATTTTAACAAGTCATATATGATATATGCACACCAACATGGAAAAGGCCCTTTTTGAGTTTTTCATTCATGCTAATTTAGTCATCGTATACCCCTTTTTTCCCTATAAATTAGTAAAAGACATTTTACTACGTAATTTCTTTTCTCTTTTCATCTTTTTCTCCAAATCGGGTACGCAAACTACGACCACCTGTAAAAACATAGCTTTCATGCTTGTTTCTCCTCTACTTGTTAAATTGATATTATATATACATACAAAAGGAAATCAGAAACTTATTCATGTCATATGATTTCTCACAATATTAAATATATTTTTTGTTTGTATATATATAATACATGATACCGTGCATTTTAATTTTAAATTTGAAATAGACTATGTCATCTCCAGCCATCCAATTGAATATAACATCTCACTTATTATCACATAACGTCTTTCCGATTTCAACCACACGTTATCTCCCCACATTGCCCCACAAAAATGTGTTACGTTTCTATTTTATATTTTTCTAAATGTATTTAATCTGGAGTTTAGCATGTTTGTTTTAAATTATCTGATATATTCATAAATTAAATAATTTATTTTGAAGTTGGAGTAAAAGAACATGTATTTAAGATGCACTTAACGGTTTGGTTTGACATATATTTATTTTTTTTTATATTCATTCAAAATCCTTCTAACATTGCACTGAAAGAACTTTGAATCCATCACATTCAATTTAAAAGGTTTGATATCATATGTTTTTACAAAAATTTAACGTCGAATTACGACAGTTTTAATGGTTTACTGGTTGAGTTAGCTTGACAAGCCAAGTCATGGGTAAGGTTTTAACCATTATTTTTCTTTTTTGTCAATTATAGTTTTTTTCAACTAATAAAAAGTATTCATTAACAAACAATAACAAAAATAATACTTATATATAAATGCCTATTGCTGTTAAAAGAAATAATAATTTCGTATTCTAAAAGTAAAAAGGTAAAAATCAAGATAAGTTAAAACAATACATGAGCGTTTCCGAACTCAATGTGGATTTATTCATCTAAATGTTAACCTGTAGTGGTGGGGGTTACTCCAATTGGCTCTCCTTTGAAGTTAATGGTTCAGGCCCAGTTAAAGACGGATTTGTTGTAATTTAGCTGTTAAAACAAAAAAAATGTTGATTTTTTTTTTAGTTTTGATTTACACCACTACTGAACTTATTAGGCAACAAACATGAACCGTACCAAACTATTAAACCGACCAAGCCATTTCTCAGTATTAAGAAACCTTAATTATTGGACAACACGATAAACACGTCATGCTTTAATATACACGTTTGGAATTATTTATATTCTGGTTTTCAACTGATTATATATATTGTTTTAAAAGAAAACAATTTGGCCACTTTGTCTAAACAAATCAACACAAAATTTCATCCTTTTGTTTCTTCTCATGCAATGGACCTCAACGGTGTCCAAACGCCCATATCCACCACCAAGTCATCCTACTCATCCGATTTCGAGCTAGTTTCTCTGAGACCCGCTTCCTACACCTCCCTTCGCGACATCCTCCCACCGACCGCCGCGGCTGTCCAGTCCCCCAAACTTCCCTCTTTCCCTGTACATTCCGGTTACGAGATTTCCATCCGTAACCGGCTAGTGAAACAGGCTGCATGGCCGTACCTGCAGCCTGTTTCCGTCTCACTAGACTCTGGTGGAACCACGGTCTTCCACAGCCTCTGGACCCGAATATCTGATGCTGTTGTTAGTCTCATAACACGAATCTGCGATTGCTTTCTTCGGTAAGTTCAAGTTACAAGTACAAGCACCCATCGATTATAACATCAACATAGGTAAGATTTTGTAACATACACCCAATTTTGGGTTTGTTTTGATATGTGTTCAATTTGTAGAAACGTATTTATAAAGCAATTGAATTAATATATAACAAGTTGGAATTTAGATTTGTTTGTTAATAAAGCAATCTCTATTGTGGTCAACGCGTGGGTTGGGGTCATATACCCTTGTAACGACTGATCGGTCTTAACTGAGTGCTGGTTGGAAATATACATGCTTCAGTTCGAGTCAATATCCAACTTGAAAAGTAGAGGTAGCAAGATGGATAGGTTCGGTTGGTTGTTGGGTTATAACGTAGTTTGGGTTAAGATTTGTTATTTAAAAGAAAAGTTATAGTGGGTTAACATCGAGATGAGCTAACTTAATTTTTTCCTCTTTTATTTTTTAAATGGTGGATATTAAAAACGCTTACCGGTGCCCGGTTACAATTGGAACCTTGTTAAACAATTTTCAACTTATTTTCACTCATTTTTCTTTGGACTCATCTGGATCCATTCCAACTTTTTAGTGTGTAGCTCAGTTGGTTAAGGTGCACATAAAAGTTGGAACAATAACCTAAAGGTCGTGGGTTCGAAACTAGTCCTAAGAGCCAATCTCCTTGTCGCCGAGTGAGGCTGATTTACCTCTCATGTGATGAGTTTGGGACGATCTGATAGGGCCAGTTAGCATGTCCGAAACAACATGTTTTGAACAATTAATCATTTATTCTAAACCCAAAGCAACCCAAAAATTTATTATTTTATGATCCTGAATGTGTAACATTCACTAGGCCTAATGATTACAACCTAAGGTCACCCGTAGTGGGCGTCTTTTGGGCGATGAGGGGCGAAGACGGGCGAAAACACCCCCCCCCCCCGCGATTTTAGGGGCGATAGGGGGTGGGGTGGGGGGTTTATCGCCGTATGTTGATTGAAAATAATAATATAATAATAAATATAACCTTTGGGAACGGTCAAATTTAAAAAAAAATTAATTTAAACAATATATATATATACACCCCTTTTTCTCCAAACTCATATCCATTTCATACATTACACATAACCAAATTCTTCAAAAATACAACAAAAATGAATCATAGAAACAACCCGAACCAACTAAACCATCCATTCCCTCCTTTCGGTCAATTCCACGCTTCACAAAACCAACCGAACGTAAACACGCAATGGGACCCGAACACCTGAAACCAACTGAACCAAAATTTTCCGTTTGTTTTTGCCGACCCGTACCTAAACATGTATGCCAACTACCTCATGCCCCAAAACCTCATGCCGGCTTCGGGTCTACCCAACAGGAGCCGGAGCCGGTGACGGTGTAAGGCCCCGTTACCGGAACCTCAATTTGGACGTTTGATTTACTCATAAACACAGTTCTAAAATATCAGAGTTAATTAAAACTTTACGCGAAATATTGTCTTAACATGATTCAAACATTGTCTTAACATGATTCAAACGTTGTCTTTTGAAATCAAAACATAAATTATAAAACATCATGAGCCTTCAGATGTCAGCCTCTTGTTCTTCTGCCATGTGCCCCGCTCAAGCTAGCTGCCTCATTCTACTCACCTGCGTGCATACTAAAAGTCAGCTACGCTGAGTGAGTTCTAGTTAATCAGGCAACATGTAATATATACACTTACCTTCATATATGCATTCGAAGATGCATATTTAGATACTTTACTTATTACATTACTTTCATACAATCATACATACAAACATACCCTATTACTTCTATGTTATATACATAATTTCCTTTCTATATCATATATTGTTAGGGTCTGATCCATTCCTTTTCTATCTCAGATATTATTAGGGTCTGGTCCCTCTCCTTTTCCATATCTTATCTCTTTTCTATCTCAGATATTGTTAGAGCCTGGTCCCATCTTTCTCTATCTCAGATATTATTAGGGTCGGGTCCATTCCTTCTCTATCTCAGATATTATTAGGGTCTGGTCCCTTTATTTTTTCACACTCGTGCATACTTTCTTTACATACTCATATCATATTGTACCTATATATATATATATATATACTTCCTTTAACATTCATACATACTCACCTGTCATACATATACCTTTCATACACAATCATATTTCATATACATACATTCCTTGTCAATACGTGCAATATCCGAAGATCGTTCACGTACCGACAAACTTTCATTCACATTCAAGATATATGTTATTTATCACATAAATCATACATGGCATACGCTTACCATTTATGGTAAGTGCATTAACTATCACATCGAGTATGCACACAGCCCCGAAAACATAACAAGGAAATGGGCTAGAAACTCACCTGGATTCTGTTATGTTCGCCGTTAACGGTTATTCCTCTCTTTAACTGAGCTCGGATAACTGTACATTAATTACGTGTATCAATACTTGTCCTAAACATATTATTCATGTTTTAGTAAAAATGGATAAGTCTGATATATTCTAATGGCCTTGTAAGGCATGGCCTTGTATTTGTATACACTTTATTTGAATACCCTTATGTTCGAATAGATTATACTTATAAAATCTTTCTGCCCTTCCTTCCTTGTTGTATTCGATTAGTCAATCCTATTCGAACACTATTGTATTCAAAACACTTTATGTTCGAATACAATGTGTGGAAATGAATTGTACAATCTTTCTCCTCTGCATTCGAATGCATGATGTATTCGAATTCATGATGTATGCGAATGGGTTTGTACGTATTAGGCAACCTTGTATTCGAGTGGACACAAATACACTAAGGAATTGTATGTGAATGCCCTTATTGTATTCGAATAGATCTTAGCATGCGAGTACATATGTATGCGATCTCATGATGTATGCGAATACACGATGTATGCGAATACATATTGTATTCGAATACATTGTGTATTCGAATACATAGTGTATTCGAAACCATAGCGTATTCGAATAGGGCTATGTTAGCATGCTGTTTTTAACTTGTATTCGAATGGTTAGAATACTCATGAGTTTTCTTTCCTTCTTTCATGTATTCGAATGGCCTTTGTATAACACTGTATGCGAATGTGCTTTTGTAACCGTTGTATTCAAATGGCTATGACCTAGCATACAAATCATATACAGACCCATGTATTTGTTTGGATAGAGTATTCGATTAGAAAGGTTGTATTCGAATGATATCTCATTCGAATACATCCTCTGAGCTACTGTTCACTCCCCTACTTCAATCATTCTTACATGTTTTAATATCTTTAACCCTATTATGGAATTATATCATCTCATAAACGTTTCCATTTCCATTTTTCAGCTAAGACCTAGCCCATTCACCCATAAAGCTTGAACCTTTATGAATTTAAAACGTTCTTAAGCTAGATCTAGGGTTTCTTTATGAACCGTATTCACCATCATGTTCATCTAGTCCATTTTTATCATCAAGTTTGCATTTTTATGATACATCTATACCCGGTCTACTCTAGGCTAAGTTTTAGGGCAGATCGTTCATAAAAAAAACGTAACCTTTATATATAAAGAACATACTGTTTTGACATTTCTAGGCTACGGGTTAGCTTTACTATGCTCTCACGAGTTGTATCTAGCTTGTATAACCAAGATCTTCAAGAACCTAAGCTTGGTTTGGTCTTGAATCCTCCTCTTGGTCATGGCCGATTATCAAGAGTGTTTGTGTGTGTGTTTTGAGTGTGTAGGAGGCTTGTAAGATAAGAAATGAGGGTTTTAGGGTTTTAGGAAGGTTTAAGGAGTATTTATACTCTCTTAAGCCCATGGACCTAAGGCCCATAACCATCCCTTATTCCTCCTTTCATTAACCAAGTCCATATTCTTTAATATTATTTTCTTAATTAAATATTAACACACTATAAACGAACATAACTCTCTTTTATTTATTATTTCAAAAGTAGGATGTTACACGTCTTCCCTCCTTAAAGTGGTTTCGTCCCCGAAACCTTACTATTACTTAAATAAATTCGGGTAAAACTTGTGCATCTCTTCTTCAACTTCCCACGTAGCGTTTGACCCCTTGCGATGGTTCCATATCACTTTCACTAAAGGTATAACCTTGTGACGCAGTTGTTTTTCCTTGCGGTCAACTATCTCTACCGGTTGTTCAATGTAGTTCAACCGTTCATCAACTTCAATATCTACCAATGGCACATGAGACGTGTCATCCTCCAGACATTTTCTCAGATGAGAAACATGGAAGGTTGGATGAATTCCTTCTAACTCTTCGGGTAACTCTAGCTTGTAAGCCACTTAACCCACTCGATCCATAATCTTAAACGGTAATGCACCTTGGGCTCAACTTCCCTCTCTTCCTAAAACGAATAATTCCCTTCCATAGTGAGACCTTGTGCATCACATTGTCACCAACATTAAACTCGATTGGTGGTGGCCGCTTATCAACATACGACTTCTGACGGTCTTGAGCAACTTTCATCCTTGCCTTGATCTAATCAAGTTTGGAAGATGTTTCTTGCACAACTTCTAGGCTTCCGATCTCCTTCTGACCAATCTCTCCCCAACATGCAGGAGTTCTACATCGTCTTCTATACAACATCTCGAACAGTGACATACCAATACTTGAATGGTAGATGTTGTTATAGGAGAACTCTGCCAAATGCAGATGATCATCCCAACTTCCTCCAAAGTCTAAAACACAAGCACGTAATATATCCTTAAGGGTTTAAATATTCCTTTCAGACTGTCCATCTGTTTGAGGATGATACGCTGTACTGATGTTCAATCTTGTCCCCAGGCTTTATGGAACTTCTTCCAGAATCTCTAAGTAAATCGAGTATCTCTATCAGACATAATCGACAATGGCACTCCATGCTTAGTCACAAACTCTTTTATGAACAAACTTGCTAACGTTTCTGACGAGATAGCCTCTCGTATAGGCAGAAAGTGAGCACTTTTCGTCAAACGATCCGCAATCACCCAAATGGTATCATGATGTTTAGCTGTACGAGGTAGCTTGGCTATGAAATCCATGGTTATGTGTTCCCACTTCCATTCAGGTATTTCCAAAGGATGCATCTTCCCATAAGTCTTCTGGTGTTCAGCTTTGAGTTGCAAACAAGTTAAGCACTTACTGACATAATCTACTACATCATTTTTCATACCCGACCACCAATAGTCTCTCTTCAAGTCTTGATACATCTTAGTGGATCCCGGATGGATTGAATATCTTGACTTATGGGCTTCATCCAAGATTCGACCCCTAAGACTTCCATGGCGTGGAATCCACATACGGTCAAACCTAGTCTTAACACCATGAGTGTTTACTATCGACTCGTCTTGCTGAACGAAAATCCTTTCCTTCTTCACTAGCCCTTCATCTTCCAGCACTTCCGTCTACACCTTGATGATTTCTTCGAAAAGACTTAGAGTTCATGATCAACTAGTATGACTTCACTACTGCAATGACTTCTTCATTCCTATGGCTTAGCGCTTCGGCGACCACATTAGCTTTACCAGGATGGTACTTGATATCGCATTCATAGTCCTTTATCAATTCTAACCATCTTCTCTGTCTCATGCTCAACTCTTTCTGCTCGAAGAAGTACTTTAAACTTTTATGATCTGTGTAAATAGTACACTTAGTACCATACAGATAATATCTCTATATCTTGAGAGCATGCACTACTGCTGCTAGTTCTAAATCATGCGTTGGGTAGGTACTGTCATGAACCTTCAGCTGCCTAGACGTGTAAGCTATAACCTTTCCTTGTTGCATTAACACGCAACCTAGCCCACGATGCGAAGCATCAGTACAAACAACCAAATCCTCGTCACTATCGGGTAAAGTAAGGTTTGGATCTAGCGTGAGTCTTTTCTTTAATTGCTCAAAGGCTTCTTCTTGGAACTTACTCTAACTGAATACTACAGACTTTCGGGTCATACCGGTCAACGGTGCAGCTACCTTGGAGAAGCCTTCGATGAATCTTCTATAATAGCCAGCCAACCCTAAGAAGCTTCGTATATCAGTGGGGTTCTGCGGAGTCTTCCAATTCGTTATCGCCTCAAAATTAGCTGGGTCCACGGTAATCCCTTCAGGATTGATCACGTGACCTAGAAACTGCACTTCTCGTAACCAGAACACGCACTTCGAGAACTTAGCATACAACTTCTCTTCCTTCAAAACCTCCAATACTTCCCTCAGATGCTCTGCATGATCAGTCTCGCTCTTTGAATAAATCAATATATCATCAATGAAAAGGATAACTGACTTATCTAACATCGGCCGACACACCCTATTCATCATGTCCATAAACATTGCGGGAGCATTCATTAGACTGAATGACATCACGAGGGACTCGTAGTGTCCATACTGCGTCCAAAACGTTGTTTTAGGGATGTCTGCCTCTTTCACTTTTAGCTGAAGATAGTCTGATCTGAGATCTATTCGAGAGAACCAACTCGAACCTTGCAGTTGGTCAAACAAATCATCAATCCATGGAAACGGATATCTATTCTTCACAGTAATCTTGTTCAACTCGCAATAGTCAATACACATTCTCATATTTCCATCATTCTTCTTAACAAATAACACTGGTGCGCCCCATGGGGAAAGACTCTGTCTTATAAACCCTTATCAAGGAGTTCTTGTAGCTGGGACATTAATTCCTTCATCTCGGATGGCGCTAGACGGTAAGGCGCTTTCGCGACGGGCTGGGCTCCTGGTATTAAATCTATCTGGAAATGTATCTCTCGCTCTGGTGGCAACCCTAGAAGATCCTCAGGGAATTCCTCTGGGTAGTCGCACACGATAGGAACAGCTTTCACTTCTTTCGTCTCAGCCGTAGCTTTGACAACATACACCAGGTAGGCACCACACCCTCGCTTTAACAAACCTTCGGCTTTTATCATCGAAATGACATTAAGCCCTGAACTTTCTTTATCACCATAAACCGTCACCGCACTACCATCCAAGGACTTTAACCTTATTATCCTACTCTTACACACTATCTGAGCTTGAAACTCAGATAACCAATCCATTCCCAAAACTACATCGAACCCTCCAAAGGTCAACACATACAGGGTAACAGGGAACTCATGTCCCTCTAACTCTATCTTACAATCCTTAACCATTCTCATTATTTTAACCGAGGTGCCACTAGCGGTTTCTACTATAAAAGTCTCAGGCACTCGACAACATTTCATTTTAGCTAATTTACTAAATGGTGTAGCTACGAAACTTTTATTTGCACCCGAATCAAACAATACTGAAGCAGAAATACCATTTACTAGAAATGTACCTGTCACAACATCTGGAATCTTCTTGGCCTGTTCTTGAGTCAGCATGAAGGACCTAGTTCTTGGCCTTACTTTTTCAACATCCTTCTTCTCACTCCCTCCAGCTCCACTATCGGTGAATTCCCTAGCAAAATGACCCGTCTAACCGCGCTTGTAACATGCGGGCTTTGCAGTACAATCTGGGGCGTAATGCCCCACCTTTCCACACTTATAACAAGCCTTCGATCCGAGCCTGCATTCTCCACCATGAGCTTTACCACAATTAGAATGAACATCTGACCCCTTACTCCACTTGCACTCCCTTCCATGCAACTTCTCGCAGGTCTTACACGACATCTTCTCTCAAACTCTCGGCTGCAGGTTTTTAGGGTTCCATAGTCGAGTACCAGGTCGTTTAGCAGGAACCATCCATTTATTCTCCTTATTTTCTTTCAACACCACTTCATCCACGACTAAGTCATCATAAACCATCTCTGCGAGTTCGCCAGTAGAGTCAAAAGTAGCAGGTTTACTAGTCTTGACTAGAGTGCGGACGTTCTGTGGCTGTCCTCTTATGTAGCACTTGATTCTCTTAGCTTCAGAGTTAACCATATCTGGCACCAACCTGGACATGCGGTTGAATTCAGTAGTATACTCGCGGTGTGTCTTCTTTCCCTCTTTCAAGTTTTGAAACTTCATTTCAGCCCTTTCGACCTCGGCATCAGCGTAGATCCTCTTCATTACCAACTCCTTTAGATCATCCTACCTCATTGCCTTAATCTCCTATCGGGTTTTCCTCTGCTCCACACTTTCCCACCAGTACATAGCTTCATCACCAAACGATTGAGTGGCATAACCCACTGCCTGGTCGGGACGGCACTCGCTAATTCAGATAACTTTGTCCATTGCGGTTATCCATTTAAGAGTAGCGATTGCATCTCCTAAACCATTCAGCTTTGGTAGGTCGCAACCTTTGAACGACTTATAGTTACACCCGCCTCGGCCTATCTTCCTTTCATCAACTCTCACGGATAGAACTTCACTTGAATCACCCTTCTCTCTCTCATCATCTTTCTTACCATTCTCACCTGACCTCTCAGTAGTTCTTGCATGACTCCCAGCAGACTTTTCAGGTTGCAGGTTCTTCACTGCCGCAGCTACAACTTGAGCAATGGCGGCTTGAACAGTAGGGTCAAGTTGATACCCTTCATTCTAGCTTGGCCCTCACATAGTCTCACTCGGTCCTTCTGCAGAGTTAACAACTGGTTCTTCAGAAGATTCTCGGACCCTACGTGGCCTTCCACGACATCCCGTACGACCTCCTTGTCCAACAACTTTCTTAGCTTCAGCCATTCGTATTCTATAAGGAAACACAAACATCATTACTCAAGGAACTATTTAGTACAAGGATAGTAAGGCTAACAGGTAATAACTGTGGCCAACTGTGATTAGCTAAGTTCTACTTTTAAACAGTTAATCAATCAAACAATCAATTATCCTATCCCTAACATACACATATCATTTCTTTATAAATTAAGCTAACATATTACACATTATTTAACCATACACTTTACCTATACTCAGCTTGCTTGAGTGACACATGGCGTTCTTGAACTAGCATCTTCTTTCTTTTCTTACTTAAATCTCATTCTCCGTTCGATTCTAAGCATGTAGGATGCTTAGTTCTCTCGAACTTTGCTCTGATACCAATGTGTAAGGCCCTGTTACCGGTACCTCACTTTGGAAGTTGGATTTACTCATAAACACAGTTCTAAAATATCAGAGTTAATTGAAACTTTACGCGGAATATGAAAACGTCAATATATATTACATATCCTTAAAATATTGTCTTAACATGATTCAAACTTTGTCTTTTGAAATCAAAACATATATTATAAAACATCATAAGTCTTCAGATGTCAGCCTCTTATTCTTATGCCATGTGCCTTGCTCAAACTAGCTGACTCATTCTACTCACCTGCGTGCATACTAAAAGTCAGCTACGCTGAGTGAGTTTTAGTTAATCAGGCAACATGCAATATATACACTTAGCTTCATATATGCATCCGAAGATACATATTTAAATACTTTACTTATTAACTTTCTTTCATACATTCATACATACATTCATACCCTATTACTTCTATGCTATATACATAATGTCCATTCTATCTCAGATATTGTTAGGGTCTGTCCTTTCCTTTTCTATCTCAGATATTGTTAGGGTCTGGTCCCTTCTTTCTTTATCTCATATATTATTAGGGTGTGGTCCCTTCCTTCTATATCTCAAATATTATTAGGGTCTGGTCCATTCCTTCTTTCACACTCGTGCATACTTTCTTTACATACCCATATCATATTGTACACATATATATATATATATAGGGGTGGGTTATAATAAAAAGAGATAGTTTTATAGGAATAGTAAGAATAAATCTAAACCCTTGGATCAATGATCTAGTGGTTGAGATTGGTAGTTTTTAAACTATCAAATAGTTTCCTAGGATCTAGGATTAGGTTACATAGTTTCCTAACTCTAAATTTTATGTCATTTCTACTCTTCCTACAAAACTATGTCTTTTTGTTTTAACCCTTTTCTATATATATATATATATACACTTCCTTTAACATTAATACATACTCACCTGTCATACATATACCTTTCATACACAATTATATTTCATATACATACCTTCTTTGTCAATACGTGCAATATCCGAAGATCGTTCCGACAAGCTTTCATTCACATTCAATATATATGTTATTTATCACATAAATCATACATGGTATACACTTACCATTTATGGTAAGTGTATTAACTATCAAATCGAGTATGCACACAACCCCGAAAACATAACAAGGAAATGGGGCGAGAAACTCACCTGGATTCTGTTACGTTCGCCGTTAACGGTTATTCCTCTCTTTAACTGAGCTCAGATAACTGTACATTAATTATGTGTATCAATACTTTTCCTAATCATATTCATGTTTTAGTAAAAATGGATAAGTCTGATATATACAAATGGCCTTGTTAGGCATGGCCTTGTATTCGTATACATTGTATTCGAATACCCTTATGTTTGAATAGATTATACTTATAAAATATTTCCGTCCTTCCTTCCTTGTTGTATTCGATTAGTTCATCCTATTCGAACACTATTGTACCCTTTATGTTCGAATACAATGTGTGGAAATGACTTGTACAATATTTCTCCTCTGCATTCAAACACATGATGTATTTGAATTCATGATTTGTGCGAATGGGTTTGTATTAGGCAACCTTGTATTCAAGTGGACACTTATACACTAAGGAATTGTATGCGAATGCCCTTATTGTATTCGAATAGATCTTAGCATGTGAGTACATATGTATGCGATCTCATGATGTATGCGAGTACACGATGTATGCGAATACACGATGTATTCAAAAACATAGTGTATTCGAATATACTTTGTTAACATGCTGTTTATAACTTGTATTCGAATGGTTAGAATACTCATGATTTTCTTTCCTTTTTTCATGTATTCGAATGGCCTTTGTATAACACTGTATGCAAATGTGCTTTTGTAACCATTGTATTCGAATGGCTATGACCAGCATACAAATCATATACACACCCATGTATTCGTTTGGATAGAGTATTCGAGTAGAAAGGTTGTATTAGACTGGTATCTCATTCGAATACATCCTCTGAGCTACTGTTCACTCCCATACTTCCATCATTCTTACATGTTTTAATATCTTTAACCCTATTATGGAATTATATCATCTCATAAACGTTTCCATTTCCATTTTCGGCTAAGACCTAGCCCGTTCACCCATCAAGCTTGAACCTTTATGGATTTAAAACGTTCTTAAGCTAGATCTAGATTTCTTCATGAACCGTATTCACCATCATGTTCATCTAGTCCATTTTTATCATCAAGTTTGCATTTTTATGATACATCTATACCCGATCTACTCTAGGGCTAAGTTTTATGGCAAATCGTTCATAAAATAACGTAACGTTTATATGTAAAGAACATACCTTTTTGACGTTTCTAGGCTACAGGTTAGCTTCGCTATGCTCTCACGAGTTATATCTAGCTTGGATAACTGAGATCTTCAAGAACCTAAGCTTGGTTTGATCTTGAATCCTCCTCTCGGTCACGACTGATTATCAAGAGTGTTTGTGCGTGCGTTTTGAGTGTGTAGGAGGCTTGAAAGATAAGAAATGAGGGTTTTAGGGCTTAGGAAGGTTTAAGGAGTATTTATACTCTCTTAAGACCATGGACCTAAGGCCCATAACCAACCCTTATTCCACCTTCCATTAATCTAGTCCATATTCTTTAATATTATTTTCTTAATTAAATATTAACACACTATAGACGAGCATAACTCTCTTTTATTTATATTTCAAAAGTAGGATGTTACAGACAGAGACTCAGACGACATGGGCCTCCGGTTCAAGCCAAAAGCCGGCCTGTAAACAAAAAAGAAAAAAACAATCGGGTGAGCTGATGGCGCAACGTGATCCATACAAGCAATGAACCGAGGAGGAGGAAGTAGCCCTCGCAAGGGCTTGGATCGTCTTCTCGAAGGATCCCGACATTGGTCAGTTTTTTTAATATTAACTATTTATATAACTTTATTTAGTGTTTATTAAAAATGTATACTAATTGTGACAAATAATTTTTAATTTGTAGCTAACTTTCAAGCCGCCGGGATATTTTGGAGGAAAGTATTTGAAGCTTAGCTTTCACTAACGGGTAGACCCGAAGACTGTCGGGGTAAAGAAGCGGTTCAAGCCTACTAGAAGGGCCTTAATTCCGATTGCCAAAAATTTGCCGGGATATACAACCGCTTGCACGGGGCCGGTTGGCATAGTGTGCAAAACGACGCCGACATCCAATCCCAAGCGTTAAGCGACTTTCGATCTCAAGGGCACACCGACGGGCTGCTCGGGAAAGCGTTTAAGCAACTAAAATGTTGGGAAAAACTAAGGCTATGCGTGAAATGGAATGGGGCACCCACTGTTCCGGTCGATCGATGAGCCGAGTCATCATTCCGGCTTTCAGAAAAGTGGAGGACATCGTCCTCGACAAATCTGAGCACACCAAACACACCCTCCGATGCTCGTAACCTTAACTTCGTTGACGAAAATGACGCTGTTAATTCTAGACGACGACCAAGTACATGAGTTGGATCGACCCAGCGGGAGAGCAAGAAAAAATAATACAAATAAAGAGGAGGGTTCTTCGTTGTCACGATACAATACGGCGGCCAGTGAAGAAGTCGAACATCTAAACGAGGTGTTCGGTCGTATCGAAACACATGCCGTGGAAATGGGAAACGACATGAAAACAACCAATTAATATCACGGAATGCTAGCCCTGACGCTTCAAATACGACAAACGAAAGAAGACTATGAATCTCTCAAAGCGGACGGGTTACACGAAGACGCCACATTATTTCAATGACGACGAGTTAAAAAAATGCACGAATATTATGGATATTAGTTTTTTTTGTTATATAATTTTTTTTGTATTTATTTTTTTAATTTTAATGTTTTCTTATTTACTTATTTAATTTAATGGGTTTTTATTTTATTAAACGAAAATAATAAAAAATGGTGACGTGGCACTGGAGGGGCTACAACACCATTACACCCCAAAAATAAATTTCTACCCTTTGCTACCTGGGCGCCACGTGTCGCAACTCGCCCAATTTATTGCCCATCCACTACGCAGAGTCTAAGTGTGGTTGTACCATTTTCATATTAAAAAACTATGCAGTTGTGAATTATTTAACATTTTATATGTTTTAATTGTTAAGTTCTTAACATCTTTCACAACTGTAAGGCCCCGTTACCGGCGCCTCACTTTGGAACTTGGATTTACTCATATACACAGTTCTAAATATCTGAGTTAATTAAAACATTCGCGAAATATTAAAACTTTCTTAAAACTGTACATAGTAATTCAAAACATGTCTTAAAACATTCATCTTGTCTTTCAAAATCAAAACATTAATTATAAAACATCATAAGTCTTCAGATGCTAGAATCTTATTCTTCTTCCATGTGACCCCGCTCAAGCCAGCTGTCTCATCCTACTCATCTGCGTGCATACTAAAAGTCAGCTACGCTGTGTGAGTTCTAGTTAATCATACAACACACAATTAGTTCACATACATAACTATCAATACTACTTAAAGAGCCTTCCGCCCTATAACCTCACATATATTATAAGGGTCTGGTCCCAACATCACAGATATTATTAGGGTCTGGTCCCTACCCTTATAGATATTATAAGGGCTTGGTCCCTATCCTCACAGATATTATTAGGGTCTGGTACCTATCCTCACAGATATTATAAGGGTCTGGTCCCTATCCTCACATATATTATTAGGGCCTGGTCCCTATCCTCACAGATATTATAAGGGCCTAGTCCCTATCCTCACATATATTATTAGGGTCTGGTCTCTTTGTTCCGTGCAACCATACCATACCTTTCTTTACGTACTTTCCTTAACAATTCGTGCAATATCCGAAGATCGTTCACGTACTATCAATCATTCATGTATAATATATCATACATACATCATTCATACATCATATATAGCAATCATATCTTTAAACTACCACCTGGCGGTACATGCAATATCCGAAGATCGTTCACGCACCATCAAGCATTCGTTCATACATGAATCATACAAGGCATACACTTACCACTTAAGGTAAGTGTATTAACTATCACATCGAGTATGCACACAACCCCGAAAATAAAACAAGGAAGTGGGGCTAGATACTCACCTGAACTCGGTTACGAAACTGTTAATGGTTATTCCTTTCTTTAGCTGTGCACGACTAACTATATAACAATTACACGTATCAATTAACTATCACTACCCATATCGCGTTTCTAGTTTAACTATAACCCACAATGAATAGGGGTCGGGGGCAGCGCACCTGGCAGCGGGGTCTAGGGGCGACAACCCCTAGCAAGGTCCACGGGGCAGAGCCCCTGGCTTGGAAAAATTTTATTTTCATTAACTTTCTTAACACAATTTTCATTAGAATTCTAAATTATTATTTTAATGGCTAACTCATAAAGTTCGAGGGCTTCTTTGTAATTAATCCATTTTAAAATAAGTCCAGGGACCTTTCTGTCATCCTTTCAAAGTTTAATTCGTCATCCAGTTCTCAAATTCTAATTCGTTATTCAATTATTTAACGAATGGGGATTCTATAACGAACTGGTCTTTTATAACGAACTAGCCTTTATAACGAACTGACCCTTAAAATGAACTGAACCTTTATAACGAATAACCCTTCTGTAACGAATGAACCTTCAAACAAATGAGGGTTCATTTGTTATATCTCCGTTAACGAATTGCTTAACGACTGGCTTAACGAACTGCTTCTAATTCGTCATCTCTTCTGAACGAATTGACATAATGAATCAGCCTAACAAATGAGAGCTCATTCGTTAGCTCTCCGTAATGAATTGCTTAACAAATTCGTTACACACGCGCCTAGGGTTAGGTCAGAATGTCAGGGAACATTCTCTGACATTCTTACCTCGTACGCCGCCTTTCCGGCGCCGTCTTTCTCAGGGCCGACCCCGAGGATTTAAATACCTCGGCCAGCCCAAAATAAAAAAGGCGTATAGGTTAAATGGATTACAGATAAAAAAAAATTTTAGACCCAATAATATAATTTTTTTTGTTGCGTATGGCTTAAACGGTTTAGACAATAGACAAATAATTATTAATCAATATTGTAGAACAGGATCACCAATAATTTTTTAAAAAAATAAACCTTTTTAGCTTCTTTGAGTTTCGGTTTCATTGGTATTTAAAAGATAAAATACTTTGTATAACTCAACTATTGTTTAAGGCTTTTCTTAAAAAAAATATAACTTTTAGAGAAAAATTTCCAAAGAAATAAACATGCTTCTTAATTATTAGTTAGAAATAGACAAGTCGAATAAATTAATAGCCATAATAAAATAAAAAATTTATATAGAAGATATAATAATCTGATAAAACTAAAAGAACAAAACCATTAGTTATATCAAATCATTTAGTATTAAATAAAAACTAAATATAAATTACCCATTCAATTAAGTTAGATAAAAAGTAAATAAAAAGGAAAAAATGTATGTGTAAAGTGCTTATTGAGTTTTGGTGTCAGAAATAAATACAGAGACCATCCACTTTCAATTAATAAAATAATATTCTCTCTCTCAAAACATCTTCTTCTTCATTATGCCTTTACAAAACACCTTTGCCGGAAAACTTCTACCACTTTGATGTGTAGTGAAACACACTTACTTTTCTTATGAATTTATCATGGTTTTTATGCTTAATTGTTTATTTTATGAAAGTATTGGGGGTTAAGTGCAATAATTTACAAAGTTTAAATGTTAATTGTAGGTTTATGAAAGATGGTGAAAAAAAAAGTCAATTTGGAAGATTCTATAGGACTTGTTGGTCAAGTTTTGAAGATATAACTCAAGGCCCAACCCAAGCCCACAAGTTAGAGGCCTTAAGTAATATTATATGAAGATAATTAAAAGAGTTTTCAGCCATTATTTACCAAGGAACCCGAAAATAACAAAAACCCTACCCTACTTCACTTGTTCCGATCGCAACAGCAGCCACAAAAGGGAAAGAAAAAAAGGAAGAAAGGCGGCGGCTGAGGTGTTTGTGACGGCTGGAGAGGAAGAGGAACATCAAGGGGGACCTTGTGCAGTTGCTAGGAGTCTTATACATCCATTAATTCAGCCATAAACCCTAAGTAATTGATCTTAAACTTTGGTTATTGTTCAAGAACCCTAATTTTGTTGATTTGGTCTTTTGCTTTGAATTGTTTTGCAATTGATTGATAGTTTGTCTTGTGATTGATATTGTTTGGATCTTGAATGAATATAATCATGTTTAAGTTGATGTTTGTGATGTTTTCCTTAAGTATACATGGCTGTCCAAAATCAATGTTAGGCTAAACTTGCTTGTTCTACCAAGGATAGATGATTGTTGAGTAGTTTAGACTTGTTTAATGGATTGTTAATGTTCAAGACTTAAATTATTGATGTAAGGTTTAACTAAACCATAAATTAGATTGTGTGTGATGGCTGTGTTTTATTTGTTATTACTTATAATCCTCTTGCATTAGTTAATTGAATTAGTTTTGATTAATTGATTGCTTGTTAAAATCTTGACTTGGTGTTTCGGGTTTATTTGCGGGGTGTAAAACCGTAGGGATAAGTGGGTAATATAATCATCTAAAATCAGTTAAAATATACCTTCTTTGAGACCGAGAGGTGATAAGAAGTAATATTGTCTCGTTGCTTTTACTTGTTAGAATTAAGACCGCGCGAGAGCGCGTTTTTGTCTTGTCGAGTTTGAGTGTTTATGTGCAATTAGTTGGTTTAATTTGGGTTAAGTTAAATTGTTCCTCTATCTTTGGTGGCATAGTATTTGTCTCCATTAGGATAGTGTGTCGATGAGACCGAGAGGAGAGTCGTCATTTGAACACGTTAATAATTGTTTTTCTGGTTTATTCTTTAAAATCAACTAAAATAAGTTAGAGTTTGTTAGAGAGATTGAGAGGTAATTTGACTTTCTTAAACAAGTTTTAGTTGTGTCATCTTTTATAACCGGTGTCGTGAATATTTTCAATCCGTTGTCTTGTTATTTCTATCAACATGATTCATTCCTAGGTAGACGTCTTTATTCATTGAATTTAAACCAAAGTTTTCAAAGTTTTGTCAAAAGTTTTCATTCAGTTAAGTTAAGTAGTTAAATAAATTCTAAAATAAATTAATTAAATATTTTGGTGAGTCTTGGTTAGAGTTTCGCAATTAAAAACGTTTTCACGTGTCTTCGAGTTCGATATCCGGACTTTCCTTATCTGTGCTATACGCGACCGGTACACTTGCCGTTTGTGTGAACTAGGATAGATTGTTTGGTTTTTAAAGCTTAGTTGCGATTTGTGTTTTATATTTATATATATATTTTCGCACATCACACTTCCTAAAAAAAACCGGGGATATGCATAAAATAATTTCGGCCACCAAAATTTATGTGCCTCGGCCATTTGTCCGGCTCGCCCTACCCTGGAGCCGGGCCTGGTCTTTCTGACGCCGCCGTGCCGGAAAACCAGGTGGTGGCCAGAAAAATGTGTTTTAACCCATATTACGCCGATTTCACCGTTTTTCATCCTGTTCGATCCAGATCTAAGCTAGGGTGACTCCTAAGCTCATCCTTTGATGGGTTTATACCCGATTCCATCCGGATCTCGTGACTTTAACGGGTGTCGGCTCGTCGTTTCGCGACGAGATCTAGAGGGTTTAGATCCATACAATATCATACTATCATTACCTCGGGTCGGGATCGGTTCTTCTTCTCGGTTTCAATTAGAGAAGAGAGAAATATGAGAGAGAGCTTAAGTGTGTGTTTTGGATGGTGTAAGGAATGGATGGGAATGAGGGATTAAAGGATAATAATGATTTATACACTATGAATCATGGGTCATGGGTCTAAGCCCATAGTCTTTCTTACTAATCCAGGTCCATAACCCACTTTTATTATTATTATATTACTATTATTCCACTAACTCAATTAATTCCCCCGACGTAAATAATACATTAAATGTTATTCTATAAATTTCGGGATATTACAACAACATTCATATCCATATTCCTTATGTAATTCAACTTACAAACACTATTTTTTAATTTACCTTGCATTGATCTATCAAAAACCTCCTACATTCCATCAAGGCCGTCTGAGTTTAAATATCTCGGTCGAGCCAAAATAAAAAGGCCCGTAGGCCTTAACGAAAATTTTTTATTCGCTAATGTATATGGATAAAACTTTTATCGACCGAATTATTATAAGCATAAACCATTCTGAGCATGTAATTATCTCATTAATCATTACAAATAACCTTATTTTTAAAACAAAAAAAAACATATATATTTAATATGTATAAAAAAGCTTGTGCCCCCAAAACTTATGTGCCCCGGCCGATGGTGCGGCTCGCACACCCTCCGAGCCTCCCTACATTCCGTTTATTATCCTTAATCTTTATGTGTTTTTTTCATTACTTTTTTTTTCTTTTTTTTTTCATTTACAGTTTTAGCAGCTAACTATTCTTACTATCTTTTTTTGCTTTCTTTCCCAAACGAATAATCTTTTTTTTAACAACCGACGAAAATATTTTATCAATATAAATCACAAAATATTACAAAAAGAAACAACATAAGGACCGACCCACCAAGGAGCTAGTCTCAATCCACATCAACCAACATATCCACAATCGACATTCCACTTACACATGAAAACCACACTAGTCTTTACATGATCACTATGACCTACCCGACCTAATCTTGACCCAAAGATAGCTGAGGGTTTTAGTCTCGCCTACTCAGCTGATCATCTACCTATAACCAATTATAATCAATTGGCCTAGTGGTATGACGTGTACCGCTTTAAAAGTGAGGTGTAAGGTTCAAATTATTGCAAGTGTAAGGTTAAAAGGATTTTATGTGAAGAATCTTTGTTAAATGAAAACTATGCTTGGATTGAGAAAAGGTGCTGAAGGAGGTGATTCGTTAATTCTAAAGTATGGATGGAATATTTGTGTGTGTGCGCGCCACGAATGAATGAATGTTTGATTAGAGATTAATACATAATAAGATAATATAAAGAAGGTGGAGTTTGATTTAAAAAGGGTATTAGTGTTTTTTCACAGAAGCGCTAACGTTGTGACTTGATAGTGGACCCAAAATGAAATAAAAGTGTCACCATAGGGCTCATATATGCAAAAATAACACCACGAGGTTGCAACTTACGTTTTGGTTTCCACCATAGGGACCATATTTACACTTAACTCTTTTTTTTAAGTTATTCATTGTTAAATTTAGAATTTATTTGCAAATTGTATTTTTCTACCACAAGAGGGATAAATTGCATTTTAGGTTAGGGTTTGGTTGTTATTATTTATATTTTGTTAATTCTTAAGTTAGGATATTCGAGATAAAAACAACATTCCAAACAAGTTCTTATTAATAATTTTTTAACAACCAATTTTATATGAAATATGTTGGTTAGAAAAATCTAACCAAACATCATAAAAACAAAATCACATGAAAAGAAGAGGGTTTTGAAGCCACCCGGTCCACAAAATTCTAATGTTTTTATTTCTTGTAACAATCCATAAAAATGAAAACTGGACTATCAAATAAAAATGAGCTCCTTCTTTAAATCATAAGCATTGTAGTTGACATCATTCCTATGTTTCCAAAACACCCACCACATTATAAAAATAATTACTACCACCACATTCTTCTTCTTCTTCTTCTTCTTCTTCTTCTTCTTCTTCTTCCCTTTCTTCTTTGAATAATAACACTATTCGAGTATAAGGCCCTGAGCCCGGTGCCATACATTATCGTTGGATTTATTTATAAACATAGTTCTAAATATCATAGTGAATTTAAACTTTCACGGAAACATTAAACTTCAACCATATATTATATGATCATTCAAATCTCATCATAACAATAAAACACTTGCCTTAAAACATAATATAAATATCATAATATAACATTCTTCACAATATGTCAGTCTCTTCAGTCCAATGTCATGTTTCTCCCTCAAGCTAGCTGCCTTAGCCTATTTACCTGCGTGCGTGCATACTAAAAGTCAGCTACGCTGAGTGAGTTCTAGTATATCAGGCAACATACATTACATTAACATACTACTTATACGTATCCAGTTACATATTACATGCTTAACCTGCTTATCTTTCATCCATCCATACATACTTCCGTTTATACATTTGTACTCTCATACTTACATTCTTTCATACTTTCTTGTACCTACATAGTTATATGTACGTTTTAAAGAGCTTTTCGTCCTATAACCTAACAGATATTATTAGGGTCTGCCACCCTCATTTCACAAATGTTATTAGGGTTTGTCACCCTCCTTTCACATATATTGTCCGGGTCGGCCACCCTCCTTTCATAGATATTATTACCATACCATCACTTAAGGTAAGTATTTTAAATAAACACATAGGAGTATACATACAGCCCCGAAAATATAGCAGAGAAAAAAGGCTAGAAACTCACATGGATCCTGTTTTTCTCGGAGTTAACTATATCACCCTTCCTTAGTTGTGCACGACTAATTGTGTAACAATTATAAGTATCAATTAACTACTCCTAACATAATCATATTCTAAGTAAGTGAAAGCCCTAACAAACGGGGGTCCGAGGGCAACGCCCCTAGTAGCAGAGTTCTAGGGGCAGAGCCCCTGGCTGGGGTTAAGCTTGGAAAATTTTTATTTTCGTTAATAAGCCTCCTTAAAAAGTTCATCAGAAAAATGCATCTTTAAACGAATTAAATTCCAAACGAGTCGAATCGAATCCCTAAACAAATCGAGTCGAGTTTTTGAAAAACCAATCGAGTTTCAAATGAATCGAATATTCAAACGAATCGAATAGAATATTCAAATGTATCGAATAGAATATTCAAATGTATCGAATTGAATATTCAAACGAATCGAATCAAATTTCTTCCAATCGAATCGAATCAAGTCCCCACGAATCAACTCGAATTTCTTCCAATCGAATCGAATCGAATTTCTTCCAATCGAATCGAGTTCTTATGAATTCGACTCAAAACTGGTTTTTGTGCCTTTTTGTTATAAATGTTTTCATTCATCCCTTAAAAGTCCGCTTTACTACTACAATGAGTTCTGGGTCATAAAAAATTCATCTTTTTTGCTTTTACACGGACCGAACAGTACTCAATTAGTTCCGTCTCATGTCTGATAACTCATTTATTACAAAGTTTACGTTTTTCCTACACTCTAGGGTCCGATTTACCCGACTACTGAGTTTCATGGCAAACTGACCTCAAACAATTAACTTTTCAATCCAATAACATATATGTTGGTTTGGTTTGTGTCGGATCTGGTTCACAACGTGAATAGTTTTACGTTTCATTGTTGTTTGATGAAGACTCAACATGAAATCTACCCTTTTCTTCAGCTCGGTTCTAGGTCCGAAATGATAAGTATGTTGGTGTGTGTTTTTGAGTGTGTGGAGGCAAATTTGGAAATGAAGGTTTAAGGTTTTAGGGAGGTTTATGATAGTTATATAGGATAAAACCATGGATCTTAAGGCCCATAACCATCCCCTAATCCATCTTTTATTTCCAAGCCCACAACTCAAATTACTATTAACACACCATTTAATAAACTAAATTATTTTATTTATTATTATTAAAAGTAGAATGTTACATCGAGCCAGATTTGTAACGTATCCGGTTACATTGTTAAAGTAACTGAAACCTAAAGTGAAAATTAAAGAAAACGATAACATTCATAGAAGTGAAAATCAAAATATTGTTAATGATATGCAAGAAAATAATGATATTAACCCAAATATTCTTTTAGCTTCAATTTATTCAATACTAAATAAAACCTATTTGAATGATCTTCATTCAGATCTATTTAGTAGGCCACCTGTTACAAGAAAATGAATACTTTAGGCAAAACAAGTTTGATTCGATGTTGGAAAAAAGCAACTTCTTTTTGTGAAAAAAAACAATATTATGATGTTAGACATGATGGAATGTTATGGTAATCTAAGAAACCGAAAGAATATCATTACTAATCGATGTCGTTTTGAAGTTGACATTTTAATAAAGATATAGATATGCAAATTCTAGAATTTGGGAATTGATTCAGTAAGGTAACAACTACTTTGATAAAAAAACATGTTGAGTTTAAATCCTTTTTATTGGTTTCTAAGTTTGACATATTTAAAATAGTGACATTACTTAAATGTATCCATTTGATTTCAGTATGAAAGAAAGAGGGCGTATTTGGGTGACGTTGAAGTCTTTTATCACACTTTAAGAGAATCTGATAGATTCGCAAAACTGAATGGAATATGTGACATTGCTCGTCTAATTGTGGAAACCGATAAAGATAGTTGTTTTCCTTTTGTTTATTGGATATTGAAGCTAGCGTGGTTTTATCAATTGCAACCACAACAGTTGAAACATGTTTTGTAACATCCCGAAATTTCTAAAAGTAATATTAATTATAATATTTATTATTGGCGAGAAAGTTGACTCGGGTTAGTGGGAAAATAATTAAATAAAGTAGGAGTTATTATGAGTCGGGCTTGTGCCGGGTTAAGTAATATGGGTAATGGACTTGGATTAGGAAGGAAGGGAGATGGACCATGGGCTCAAGCCCATGACCCATAATATATAGACCATAATTATGCCTTAATCCATTCATTTCCACTTCATTCCATACACCACCCAAAACACACACTTAGCTCTCTCTCATCCTACTTTCTCTCTCTAGCCGAAACCAAGAAGAATCGATTTCCGACCCGAGGTAGTGATAGTATGATATTGTAGAGGTCCAAACCTGTTAGATCTAGTTGCGAAACGAGTAGCCGACAACTTAAACCGTTAAAGTTATGAGATGCGGATGGAATCGGGTATAAACCGACCAAAAGATGAGCTTAGGGATCACCCTAGCTCAGATCTGGATCGAACGGGATGAAAAACAGTGAAAACGGTGGTGAAACAAGCGAGATCTCGCTTTTTCGGCGAGTTCCAGTTTCCGGCGATGACGGCGCCGGAAAGGCGGCGCCGGAGAATGTGGTACGAGGTTAAGGTAGTGTCAGGGAATGTTCTGACCTAACCCTAGTTCGTTAGCAGGAGCGTAACGAACTAACCCTGTTTCATTAACGGAGACATAACGAATTAGCAAGTAATTCGTTATACCCTTTCGCTAAGCCGAGATGACGAACTAACCTCAATTAGTTACGTTTATTCGTTAAGGAATAAATGACGAACTAAGCCCAATTTGTTAAGTAGTTCGTTAAGGGAGAACTGGCGAATGAATTCCTAGTTCGTTAAGGATTCAGTTCGTTAAAGGGTTCAGTTCGTTATAATGGTTCAGTTCACTACGAAGTTCAACTCGTTAACCAAACCATACGAATGAGGTCCAATTCGTTAAAAGGACCAGTTCGTCATAAGGTCTAACTCATACAAGGACCAGTTTGTTTAATAGACAGTTCGCTATAACGAATGAGTTCATTCGTTAAGAACCGCATTCGTTAAGGACTGGATAACGAACCAGAAGTTTGGCAGAATTACAGAATGGTCCCTTGACTTTGAAAGGAATGATATATTTACATATCAGCCCTTGAACTTTATTAATTAATGAAAGATACCTTTAAAGATTAACGAGTAATAACTAACCGGTAAAGATCAATGAAGTAAAACCGGCTTAGACGATTAAGACTAAATAACCAAACGGTTAAGAATGGTTAGAGCGGTATTTGATATTGTTTTTATTAAACAGTCAGTCGCGCACAGCTCAAGAAGGGAATAACCATAAACAGTGAACGTAACCGAGTTCAGGTGAGTTTCTAGCCCCATTCCTTGTTTTGTTTTCGTGGCTGTGTGCATACTCGATGTGATTAGTTAATACACTTACCTTAAGTGGTAAGTGTATGCCATATATGATATATGTGACAGATATGAATGATTGCTTGTCGGTACGCGAACGATCTTCGGATATTGCGCGTACTGTCAGGTTATAAATAAAGATATGAATGTTATATATGGATGATGTATGATCGTTATGAATGAATGCTTGTCGGGGCGTGAACGATCTTCGGATATTGCACATACCGACAAGGAGTATGATTGTTAAGTGAATGATGTGAAGAACGCCTAGAGTGTTCTTATGCTACGATGTAATTATATGCAAAGAAAGTGTATGCAGGTACAAGAATGGTATATGAGTTCTACGTCTGATGAAGTAAGTTAAAATGGTAAATCTCTCTAACTTCTGTTGGACATAGACTTGACAGGTGGTGGCGTAGTTAAGGACTGCGGGCCTTATACGTGATATAGATGATATATGTGAACGTAGATAAGAACGGTGGGCCATATACATATTATAGATAATAGACGTCAACATAGATAAGGATTGTGGACCTTATACGTATTGTAGATAGGCGTCAGCATAGGAAAGGACTGTGGACCTTATACGTGCTGTAATTTTATTTGTGTTGTGGTAGCATAGGGGAGGACTGTGGACCTAGTACGTGCTATGAATTAGGTTGCAACATAGGGAAGGACTGTGGACCTTGTACGTGTTGTTTATATAGGATGGGATAGGGAAGGACTACGGACCTTGCACGTACCATAATTGGTGAACATAGGTAAGGACTGCGGACCTTTTACGTGTTCACGACCTCGAGTACAGGAATAGACGGCGGACTATGAACGTACTCTCGGTAGACTGAGGTTGGTGACTGTAGGTATGTATGTAGGTATGGTAGTAGGGTAACTGGTTAAGTATGGATATGTATCTTGGATATGTATGTATGTATGATATGTGTATGTATTGTATGTCGCCTGATTAACTATAACTCACTCAGTGTAGCTGACTTTTAGTATGCACGCAGGTGAATATGTTTAATGAGCTAGCATGAGGAGGGCACATGGCATGGATTGAACGGCTGGCATCTGAAGATGGAAGAAATGATATTTTAATATGATGTTTTATGTTATGGTTTAAAAGGAAAGATTAAATGTTTTCTAACGAGTGATTTAAGTTAAACGTTTCCGCGAAAGTTTAAATTAACTCTGATTGTAGAACTGTGTTTATGAGTAAATCCAACGCTAAAGTGAGGCACCGGGAATGGGGCCTTACATGTTTTCCTTTTCTAAAATGAAGCTTGTCAAGATATATTTACGCAATCGAATGAGTGCTAAATATTTGAACAATGTTCTAGTTAGGGATGACAATGGTTCAGGTTTGGAGTTGGTTTAGGTATTCCCAACCCCATACCCGATATAAAAACCCGTCCAAGACCCGGAGAGAATTTTATTGGGCATACAAGTGGCTTTCAAGTATATAGTCGGGTTTACCCGGAACAAAACCCATTAGGTTTTGACAATATATAACTAATCAAATTACAAAAAATAATAATTACCATATAATCATCTAATTCAACAAAAAAGAAATAAGTATTATCAACATTGAGTAAGTTATTAGCTTAACAAGTCATGATACATTATTGTTTGTTAAGGTGATACTAACATCAACATAAACAATTATGATATAAGCATGAAAGTAAAACTTATGATATGTTTAAATCATTTAATCTTCCATTCATACATCAGTATCCACTAATATGCTTGCAGATAGGGGAGGCTCTGAGAGTGGGCATGTAAGGCTTCGATCCTGGTGTCCTACACTGGGTATTGAGTTTACTCATAAATACAGTTCTAAATATCAACGTGAATAAAAACTCGCGCGGAATAATAAAAACGTCAACCGTTCATTACAAAACATTCAAATCATGTCTTTATACATAACATAAATTATCATATCAAAACATCATAACATTTCTTTTCATATGCCAGCCTCTTCAGTGCGATGTTATGTTTCTCCCTCAAGCTAGCTGATTTAATCTATTTACCTGCGTGCTTACTAAAAGTCAGCCACACTGAATGAGTTCTAGTTAATCATACAACATACTTTACATTCACATACTTGTATGGCCCTGATCCCGGTGCACAACATTGGGTGTTGGATTTACTAATAAGCACAGCTTTAAATATCATAGTGAATAAAAACTCGCGCGGAATAATAAAAATATCAACCGTTCATTAAAAAACATTCAAATCTTGTCTTTATACAAATTTTAAATTATCATATCAAAACGTCACAACACTTGTTCTTCAGATGCCAACCTCTTCATTCTGATGCCATTTGTCTCCCTCAAGCTAGCTGTTTTAACCTAGTTACATGTGTGCATACTAGAAGTCAGCTACACTGAGTGAGTTCTAGTTAATCAGGCAACATACTTTACATTCACATACTTACATATAAATACTTAACCTGTTTACCTATCTTTCATACATACATACATACATACATATATACATACATACATACATACGTACATACATACATACATACGTACATACATACGTACATACATACATACATACATACATACATACATACATACATACATATTTCCATACTTTCTTGTTTTAATACTTACCAAATACATAACTATCTGTACGTTTTAAAGAATATTTTGCCATACTTCCTCGAGTATTATTAGGGCTCGGTTTCCTTCTGTCTCGGATATTATTTGGGTCTGGTTCCCTTCTGCCTCAGATATTAATAGGCATGGTTCCATTTTGCCTCGAATATTATTAGGTCCGGTTTCCTTCTGCATCGGATAACAATACAACCATACATCTGCCGCGAATATTATTAGGGTCCGGTTTCCCTATGCATTAGATAACCGTACAACCATACATCTGAATCGGATATTATTAGGGTCTAGTTCCCTTATCCATCGGATAACTATACAACCATACATTTGTCTCGGATATTATTAGGGTCCGGTCCTGTCATACCCCAACCTACGGCAGAACATGCCGGGGCGAGACATTGATTGTATCATAGCTCAGAAGACACTATGTAATTACACGTGTCAATATCTAAATTATTATTTCATATAAACCATACATTAAAGCACAATAATGCATAGTTCTCAAAATAGATACATATATCAATAATAAACTTAATTAAATAGCATTCTTCACATCATCGAGCAACCTAAGGTATCATTACTTCAACAATCTTGAAGTCATCCAATAAAGATACATGCGCCATGCGTGAAAATACATATATTTGTCAACATAAAGTTGAGCAAGTAAACCACGGTTTTGAGTATATATAATAATAATATGACAATTCCATGCGATGATCATAAATCACTACAATTAGTGTAACAATAAATAAAAGTTGTCTTTTCAACTGAATCACATAGATAAGGGTTTACTCCGACGGCGTACGATCATACTAATGAGGATGAGGATGAGGATGAGATACCAACCAACATAAAATAAACACATAGTCATATTCACACATAACAACTAGTCGAGCAATTACACTTATGCATATAACGGAATTGTAGTGAAAACAATAACTTGATTTTTGAACGCATAATGCCCCCAAAATTTGTAAAGCGGTAAAAAGGGGGATGTGAATTTACTTACCTTAACAAGTGATTAAGTGAGGACGAGATAATAAAAGAAAAGTCTATGATGGAAAACGGTCAAGCTCCTCGAGGTTCACCGACAAATATTCCTAGTTGTTAATGATAAAGTGAGTTAAATATAAAAGATAATATGACGGATCTTGGGTCCCGATAACGCTATTAATGTGTAATTAGTCTTATAATAGTAAAGTTGTTGTATTTTATTAACGTTTTAATTATTACTATTATTATTATTGGTTATTTTTGATAAATAAGATAAATATTACTTATTTATATATAAGTAAAATGTTATGTAATAAATTAACTGTCTTATCACATTTTCCATTAGCATTTTGAATCATTAACTAATTTGCTACTTAAAAGTCCAAGGGCTTCTTTGTAAATAAATCATTCTTTTCTAAGTCCAGGGATTGTTCTTGTCATTTACTAAACTGCCAATTCGTTACTGTTTCATAACGTATTGGGTTATCATATCGAATTGCTTCTCATAGCGAATTGACCCCTTTAACGAACTGGACTTCTTAACGAATTAGTCCATAACGAACTAGTCCATCTAACGATTTAGTCCATCTAATTCGCTGTCTCTTCTAACGAACTGGCTATAACGATCAAGGGTGATTCGTTATCTTTTCTCCTTAACGAATTGGATATGAACTAAAGCTAGTTCGTTAATCTTACCTTAACGAATCAGCTGACGAATTGCCTCTAGTTCGTTAATCCTCCTTTAACGAACTAGGGTTAGGTCAGAGAATGTCAGAATATTCTCTGACATTCCCTTAACCTCGTATATTTTCCGGCACCGTCGCCGGAAAAACGCGGTTTCACCGGAAAAACGAGTTTTGACTCGTTTTTCACCGTTTTTCGCCCCGTTCGATCCAGATCTGAGCTAGGGTGACCCCTAAGCTCATCTTAGGTTCGGTTTATACCCGATTCCACCCGGATCTTGTGACTTAAATGGTTTAATGGTGTCGGCTCGTCGTTTCGTGAATATATCTAACGGGTTTAAGCTCATACAACAAAATACTAGCATACCTTAGGTTGGGATTGGTTTTCTCTTCTATATTTCAGCTAGAGAGAGAGAGCTTAAGTGTGTGTTTTGGTGGTGTACGGAATATGTGTAAAATGAGGGATTTAATGGTGATTATGGTTTATATATTTAGGGATCATGGGCTTAAGCCCATGGTCTTTACTTTTTTCTTTCATTCCCAAATCCATAACCCATATCCATTTAACCTAACACTAGCCCAACTCATATTCTAGTTATCTAAACCGTTAACGACCCTCAATAAAATAGACGGAATTTATTTTATTATTATAACCAAAAGTAGGATGTTACAAGTGTTCCCTCCTTAAAGAGGTTTCGTCACCGAAACCTAACTATTACATAAACAAACTCGGGTAAAACTTGCGCATCTCATCCTCAGCTTCCCAAGTGGCATCTGATCCTTTTCGATGCTTCCATATCACTTTCACCAAGGGTATAAACTTGTGACGAAGTTGCTTCTCTTAGCGATCAACAATCTCTATCGGTTGCTCAATGTAGTTCAGCTGTTCATCAACCTCAATGTCCATTAATGGCAAGGGCGACGTGCCATCAGCCAGACATTTTCTCAGATGAGAAACATGGAAGGTTGAGTGAATTCCTTCAAACTCTCCTGTCAAATCTAACTTGTAAGCCACTTCACCTACTCGATCAAAAATATTGAACGGTCCAATGTACCCCGGACTCAACTTTCCCCTCTTCCTAAAGCGAATAATTCCTTTCCAAGGCGAGACCTTAAGCATCACATTGTCACCAACGTTAAACTCAATCGGTCGTCGCCGCTTATCTGCATACGACTTCTGTCTGTCTTGAGCAGCTTTTATTCTCGCTTTGATCTGATCGAACTTTGATGAAGTTTCCTGAACAACTTCCAAACTTCCCATCTCCTTTTGGCCAATCTCTCCCCAACATACTGGAGTTCTACAACGTCTTCCATATAACATCTAGAATGGTGGCATACCAATACTTGAATGGTAGCTGTTGTTGTAGGAGAATTCTGCTAGATGTAGATGATCATCCCAACTTTCACCAAGTTCTAAAACACAAGCACGTAGCATATCCTCAAGGGTTTGGATCGTCCTTTCCTACTGCCCATCTGTTTGAGGATGATACGCTGTACTAATGTTCAATCTTGTCCCCATGGCTTCATGGAACTTCTTCCAAAACCTCGAAGTGAAACGAGTATCTCTATCAGACACAATCGTTAACGGTACTCCATGCTTAGATACAACCTCTTTAATGAACAAGCTTGCTAATGTTTCTGACGAGATAGCCTCTCGTATAGGTAGAAAGTAGGCACTCTTGGTCAAACGGTCCACAACCACCCAGATGGTATCATGATGCTTAGCTGTACGAGGTAGCTTAGTTATGAAATCCATAGTGATGTGTTCCCATTTCCATTCTGGTATTTCTAAAGGTTGCATTTTCCCATAAGGCTTCTGGTGCTCTGTCTTGACTTGTAAACAAGTTAAGCACTTACTGACATAATCAACTACGTCATTCTTCATTCCTGGCCACCAATAGTCTCTTTTCAAATCTTGGTACATCTTCGTAGTTTCTGGATGAATCGAATATCTTGACTTATGAGCTTCATCTAATATTCGACCTCTGAGATCTCCATGGCGTGGAATCCACATACGGTCAAACCTAGTCTTAACACCATGAGTGTCTTCCATCAACTCATCTTTCTGACCGAAAATCCTTTCCTTCTTCACTAGCCCTTCATCTACCAGCACCTCCGATTGCACTTTGACGATTTCTTCAAATAAACTCGAGTTCATGATCAACTGGTATGACTTCACTGTTGCAATGACTTCCCCATTCTTACGGCTTAGCGCATCGGCGAGCACGTTAGCTTTACTGGGATAGTACTTAATGTCACAGTCGTAATCCTTTATCAGTTCTAACCATCTTCTCTGCCTCATGTTCAGCTCTTTCTGTTCGAAGAAGTACTTTAAGCTCTTATGATTTGTGTAAATGGTACACTTGGTACCATACAGATAATGTCTCCATATCTTAAGAGCGTGCACTACTGCCGCTAGCTCCAAATAATGCGTCGGATAAGTACTCTCATGGACTTTCAACTGTCTAGACGCGTAAGCTATCACCTTCCCTCGTTGCATCAACACGCAACCTAACCAACGATGCGAAGCATCAGTACAAACAACCAAATCCTCGTCACCATCGGGTAAAGCAAGGATTGGAGCTTGCGTGAGTCTCTGTTTTAACTCCTGAAAAGCCTCTTCTTGAAACTGACCCCAACTGAATACTATCGACTTTCGGGTCATACCGGTCAATGGTGCAGCTATCTTGGAGAAACCTTCGATGAATCTCCTATAGTAGCCTGCTAACCCTAGGAAGCTTCGTATATCAGTCCGATTCTGTGGAGTCTTCCAATTCGTTATAGCTTCAATCTTAGCTGGGTCCACGGTAATCCCTTCAGGATTGATCACGTGACCTAGGAATTGCACTTCTCGCAACCAAAATGCGCACTTCGAAAACTTAGCATACAACTTCTCTTTCTTCAAAGTCTCCAATACTTCTCTCAGATGCTCGGTATGATCAGACTCACTCTTTGAATAGATTAGTATATCATTTATGAAGACGATAACCGACTTATCCAACATCGGCTGACACACCCTATTCATCATATCCATAAATGTTGCAGGAGTATTTGTTAGGCCGAATGACATCACGAGAAACTCGTAGTGTCCATACCGTGTTCAGAACGCTGTCTTAGGGATGTCTGCCTCTTTCACCTTCAGCTGATGATAGCCTGATCTGAAATCTATTCGTGAGAACCAACTTGAGCCTTGCGGTTGGTCAAACAGATCATCAATCCTGGGCAAAGGATATCTATTCTTTACCGTAAGCTTATTCAACTCGCGATAGTCTATGCACATTCTCATACTTCCATCCTTCTTCTTCACGAACAACACTGGCGCGCCCCAAGGGGAAACACTTGGCCTTATGAAACCTTTGTCGAGGAGTTCTTGCAGTTGGGACATCAATTCTTTCATCTCGGACGGCGCTAGACGGTAAGGCGCTTTCGCAACGGGCTGGGCTCTTGGTACTAAGTCTATATGGAATTCTATCTCACGCTCCGGTGGCAACCCCGGAAGATCCTCAGGGAATACTTCTGGGTAATCACGCACTATAGGAACATCTTTCATTTCTTTGGTCTCGGCCATAGCGTTGACAACATACGCCAGGTAGGCACCGCACTCTCGCCTTAACTAACCTTCGGCTTTTATCATTGAAATGACGTTAAACCCCGAACTTTCCTTATCACCATAAACCGTCACCGCACTACCATTTAAAGACTTTAGCTTTATCATTCTACGCTTCGTATTCAGATAACCAATCCATTCCCAAGACTACATCGAACCCTCCTAAGGTCATAACATACAAAGTAACAGGGAACTCATGTCCCTCTAACTCTATCTTGCAATCCTTAACCATTTTCATTATTCTCACCGAGGTGTCACTAGCGGTTTCTACTATGAAGGTTTCAGACACTCGAAAACATTTCATTTTAGCTAGTTAACTAAACGTCGTAGCTACAAACGTTCTATTCGCACCCGAATCAAATAATATTGAAGCAGAAATACCGTTTACTAAAAACGTACCGGTCACAACATCAAGAATCTGTTTAGCTTGTTCCTGGGTCAGCATGTAGGCTCTAGTCCTCGGCCTTTCTTGATCAGCATCTCTCTCTTCCCACTACCTCCAGCCTCACCATCAGTGCACTCCCTTGCCATATGGCATGTCTTACCGCACTTATAGCATGCTGGTTTTGCATTGCATTCATTAGCATAATGACCCATCTTCCCACACTTATAGTAGGCATTTTTCCCCATCCTGCACTCTCCACCATGAGCCTTTCCAAATTTGTGGCACACGTGCGAACCAGTACCCCACTTGCACTCACCACCATGTACCTTCCCACATGTATTGCATGTCTTTCTCCTCCACACCTTCTACTTCTTGTCCCTAGGGTTCCATAACTGAGTACCTGGGCGCTTGACAGGAGCGACCCATTTCTTATCCTTCTTCTCTTCCACCATCAGCCGACAAGTCGTCATAAACCATTTCTGCGAGTCCTACTGCAGAATCAAAAGTACCCGGTCTACCAACCTTGACCAAGACACGAACCTTCTGCAGTAGTCCCCTAAGGTAACACTTGATCCGCTTGGCTTCAGTGTTCACCATGTCTGGCACCAGCCTAGACAGGCGGTTGAATTCAGTGGTATATTCGTAGTGTGTCATCTCACCCGCCTTTAGGCTCAAGAACTTCATTTCAACCCTCTCAATCTCCACATCAGCACAAAACCTCTTCATTACCAACTCCTTCAGATCATCCCACCATATAGCTTTGATCTCCTCCTGGGTCTTCCTCTGTTCAACAGTCTCCCACCAGTATATCGCCTCCTCACAGAATGACTGGGTAGCATACCCCACAGCTTGGTCGGGACGGCATTCGCTAATTCGGATAATTTTGTCCATCGCGGTTATCCATTGGAGAGAAGCGATTGCGTCTCCCAAGCCAGTCAGCTTCGACGGGTCACAACCCTTGAAGGACTTATAGTTGCACCCACCTCGGCTCCTTTTCCTATCATCAACCTTTACCGACTTAACCACACTTGATTCCTCCTTCTCCTCCTCATCATCCTTCTTACTCTTTTCCCCCGACTTATCAGCAGACTTTTCAGGGTTCTAGATCTTCGCAGCAGCTGCGGCCGCCTGAGCAATGGCAGCTTGAACGGCAGGGTCAAGTTGATACCCTTCGTTGTTACTCGGATTTCCACCGGCTGCACTTTCTTCGCCTTCATGGTTAGTGGCTGCCTCTACTGAAGGTTCTCGAGAAACACGTGGCCTACCACGACGTCCTGTACGCCCTCCTTTTCCAACAGCTTTCTTATCTCCAGCCATTCGAATTCTATACGGAAACACAAACGTCATCACTTAAGGAACCATTTAGTACAAGGATATAAGGCTAACAGGCAATAACAGTGGCCAACTGTGATTAGATGATCACGTTACTTTCCGTGTCCTATACACTTCATCTTATGAGTCTATTTGTGCTAGTTCTATTTCTAACAGTTAGATAGTCAAACAGTTCATATCATCACATACCCCTATCCCTAGCAATTAAGCTAGCATTCATATATTCTTTATTTAGCTATTACGCAAACATTTATTCATCATTCTACTTTACATGTGAATTTAATCACATACTTTACCTTTACTTAGCTTGCTTGAGTGACACATGGCATTCTCGTACTGGCATCTTCTTTCTTTTCTTACTTTAATCCCATTCTCTGTTCGAGTCTAAATATGTAGGATGCTTAAATCTCTCGAACTTTACTCTGATACCAACTAGTAAGGCCCCGTTACCGGTAGCCCTACTTTGGTGTTGGATTTACTCATAAACACAGTTCTTAATATCAGAGTTAATTAAAACTTTACGCGGAATGTAAAACCTCAACCATAACACTTTACATAACCTTCAAATCTTGTCATATAAAACATTCAGAGTTATTTAAACATAAAACATAGTCTTTAAAACATCACAACATTTCTTCGAATGCCAGTATCTTCGGTTCCATGCCATGTGTCTTCAATCATGCGAGCTGCCTCAACCTATTTGCCTGCGTGCATACTAAAAGTCAGCTACGCTGAGTGAGTTCTAGTTAATCGCATAACTTACTTTACATACACATATACGTTCCTGAAGGTACGCATTACATACATAACCTGTACTTTATTCATCCATACACATTTATAGCTAACCTTACATTATAAAGGGCATTTCACCCTACAGGCCTCGGATATTATTAGGGTCCGGTACCCTTCATCCTCGGATATTATTAGGGTCCGGTCTCCCTTCATCCTCGGATATTATTAGGGCCCGGTCTACCTTCATCCTCGGATATTATTAGGGTCCAATCTCCCATCATCCTCGGATATTATTAGGGTCCGGTCTCCCTTTCTTCATACCTGTTCTTATTTACTCTCCTTGACAATACGTGCAATCTCCGAAGAGCGTTCACGTACCATCAACATATCATACATACATTATTCATACATCATATATATTCATACATACCTCATTCATACATCATTCATATCAATCATATCATTAACTACCACCTGACGGTACATGCAATATCCGAAGATTGTTCATGCATCGTCAAGCAATCATCATACATAAATCATACAAGGCATACACTTACCACTTAAGGTAAGTTTATTAACTATCACATCGAGTATGCACACAGCCCCAAAAACATAACAAGGAAGTGGGGCTAGAAACTCACCTGAAGTCGGTTACGTTCACCGTTAATTGTTATTCCTTTCTTCAGTTGGGCACGGCTAACTTTATAATAATTACATGCATCAATTAACTATCACTACTCATCTCGCGTTTCTAGTCTAATTATAACCCTCAACGAACGGGGGTCCGGGGGCAGCGCCCCTGGCAGCAGGGTCTTGGGGCGGCAGCCCCTAGAAGGGTCCAAGGGGCAGAGCCCCTGGCTGGGGTCGAGCTGCCAGGATAGCTTGGAAAATTTTATTTCCATTAACTGTCTTATCACATTTTCCATTAGCATTTTGAATCATTAACTAATTTGCTACTTAAAAGTCCAAGGGCTTCTTTGTAAATAAATCATTCTTTTCTAAGTCCAGGGATTGTTCTTGTCATTTACTAAACTTCCAATTCGTTACTGGTTCATAACGTATTGGGTTATCATATCGAACTGCTTCTCATAGCTAATTGACCCCTTTAACGAACTGGACTTCTTAACGAATTAGTCCATAGCGAACCAGTCCAAATAACGAATTAGTCAATCTAATTCGTTGTCTCTTCTAACGAACTGGCTATAACGAATCAAGGGTGATTCGTTATCTTTTCTCCTTAACGAATTGGATACGAACTAAAGCTAGTTCGTTAATCTTACCTTAACGAATCAGCTGATGAATTGCCTCTAGTTCGTTAATCCTCTGTTAACGAACTAGGGTTAGGTCAGATAATGTCAGAGTATTCTCTGACATTCCCTTAACCTCGTATATTTTCCGGCGCCGTCGCCGGAAAAACGCGGTTTCGCCGAAAAAACGAGTTTTGACTCGTTTTTCACCGTTTTTCGCCCCGTTCGATCCAGATCTGAGCTAGGGTGACCCCTAAGCTCATCTTAGGTTCGGTTTATACCCGATTCCACCCGAATCTCGTGACTTAAACGGTTTAACGATGTCGGTTTATCAAAATATTGTATTATATGTAGCAATGTAAAATTTTGATTAAAAAGGTTTTAAAAAGATAAAGCTATAAAAACCGGGTTTCGTGAGACTTAGGAGTTCGGTTTTAAGAAAATTAACACTTATTACTTAATATATATATATATATATATATTATATTAAAAGGTAAGGTAAAAAAATAAAGAAACCGGGTTTTAGGATGACTGGAAAGCGGCTCAAAGTGTCGGTTTATAATATTTAAATGTTTAACTGTGTAAGGACTAATTAATATTAAAAGATATTAAGCAAACAAAGAAAGAAAAATAAATGTTAAACAAAAGACGGGCTGGGTCGGGTTCGAACCCTTGACTAGGCCATAGTTATATGTGTGACCAACCAATTGAGCCAAACTATTAACTTGTTAAAAGTCGGATTCGAGATAATAAATACACGAACCCAGACGAACCTAAGAACCCTAGATACTGAATCGAGAAAAACGTACCATGTTTGCTCAATTAAGTATGGGGCTTTGATTCTCCTTCCAAACGCGAATCTATCCATATATAACACTCCATGTAACTCGGCCGAATCGTAAGATATTGAGTTCAAGAGGTGTTCGGCCAAACATGGCCTTAATTCGGTTACGGGGTGATGATGATAATCGAATTAAGGATAGGGGAATGGTAGGCTCTAGGGAGGAGAGGGTTTGGGTGTGTTTAATCGAGTTATTTTGAACGATTTATATAGGATCCAAAGTTTAGGGTTCGTAAGGTTGGGTTTTTTGGTAAATACGATTCAATTACGGAAATCAAGGCGATGTTTACTAAAATTGATAGCCGATTAGAGTAATATACGGTCGAATATGCTATTTCCCTAAGTTGAATTGGACCAAAACGCGCAGGTTGTGAGGGTTTGAACGAAACGGGTTAAAATACGGGTTTGGGTCTTTTCCGGTCGGACCAGACCTGATTTAGGGATTTTAATTTATTGTTATATATTAAATAAATATATTAGCATATTTACACAACTAGTACCTATACTATTGAGATGGAAACATCTTTGGGTTAAAGTTTGAATTTAGGTAATAAAAATTTGTAAATTCTTGTAACTTTAAATAATAAAATATTCAATAAATGCGATCATTTCATTAACGAGTGACCCGAACCCTTAAACGGGTCAGGTATAATTACAATAAATACAAAACGAAAGATCCGAAATGTTATAGGTCCCCTTATGCATCAGATAATCATACAAATCATTTGATATATATACATATGTTCATATACGTTTGCTTGTATCTTTTTAAATTTATTCATCATTTCAATATTATTAATATATCATTCATACACATTCATATAGCATACACTTACCACTTAAGGTAAGTGTATTAACTAAGCACATAGGAGTATGCACATAGTCTCGAAAAACATAACAAGAAAATGGGGTTCGAAACTCATATGGGTCCTATTTCTTTCTGAACTGATTGTAATACCTTTCTTTGGTTGGGCAAAGCTTACTATGTAACAATCATAAGTGTTAATCAACTGCTTTTTATCTAAGTCTTATTACTTAGGTCATCAAGCTACTCTAAGTTAAGGCCAAACAAATCGAGTCGAATAAGCCAAACGAATCGAATCGAATAGCCAAACGACCGAATCGAATAGGTCAAACGGATCGAATCGAGTTTAGCAAACGAATCGAATCAGGTTTAGCAAAAGAATTGAATCAAGTATTCAAACCAATCTAATAGATTATTAAAAAACTAAACAATATATAACAAAAAAACTAAAATGTTTCCCACGTCGATCTCGCTAAAAAAAGTCCATAAAGACACCATGACGAGAAAAAATACACAATGCCAAAAATATAAAAAAAACAATGATAAACAAAAATACACAATAGATCGCAAAATATAATACAATGCCGAATAAAATATAACACAATGTTGAGTAGTATAACACAATATCGAGAAAAAAAAAGGATACAATATCAATGAAAAAAAACACAATCAATGACAAAAATAAACAAAAAACACAATGATAAATACAAAGACACAATAATTTTTTTTCCAACATTGTGATTTTTTTCGAACGAGGAAGACATGAGGAACATTTTTTTTACATGTTCGGTTTTATTTTAAATTTTGAGATATTATTATATTTATTAATATATTTATCTATTTTTTATGAGACATTTTTTTTACCACAAATCATTCTCATTTTTTTTTCTCATTTGCAGATAACTTGACCATATTTTGGATATAGTGTTTTCTTATACTATATATAAATATATACATATATTTAAAATAAATACATTAAAAAAATTTATGTCGAGTACGTCGTCGGGTATAATCGTGTAAATATTCAATGTTATCAGGTAATCGGGTTTATTAGAAATCTCATACCCGTGAAAACTTTCAAAAATAATCCCAACCATGTTTCAAACCTTAATGGGACGGGTCTTACTATTCCCAATTATGTCGGGTTTCGGGTATTCTCATCGGGTTCGGATGTCACTGGCATCATTAGTTCTAGTTTGTGTGGTAAAAAAAGAAACATTTTATTAAGTCACAAATGAGGATGTAATAGCTCGATTTCATGATTTAAACAACTAAATATGAGAAATCTATTTGGAATTTGTTTAACTTAAATTATTATCATGATTTTTTTAACTTTTTATTTACACTATATGAATTCACTGTTAAAACTATTCGGGCAACCCTGAATAATTTTCAATTTTTTCTATATCCGTTTCGGTGTGGTGGCTAGAGCTGTCTTAACGTTATTGGAGGCCTAAAACGAACTAAATGTTGAGGCATTTTTTAAAAACAATTTGATATAAACCCTCATCCATTACCCGGGCTTGGGATCGGCAGTAATAAACTATTAAGTTTATAGTTGGCGGAGCTAATTTTTTTTTCTTTCTATGTAAGTATATTTATATGAAATTTACTTATGAGTTCTATCCATTAGTCCGTCCTTTTGTTTTCTAAGTTTTTATATTATTATTATTATTAATATTATTATTATTATTCCCTATCATGCTTACATAAATCATAATCAAAGAATTAGGCCTTACTTTGGCTCATTTAAAAACATATGGTATATACATGTTGCTTCATTGGGTCGAACTCTTCTTTGGTGTCAAGGATATTTTGAAAGCCTAACTAAGGTGGAGGCCCAAGGCAATGGCCTAACTTAGCTGCCCCATGGGTCGGGCTTGGTGGCGGCGGCTCGTAGGATATTATTATTCATTTGATGGGCTCCTTTTGCCTAGCTGCTTCTTTGGCTTGGATTTCGGCCGGTAAGTGGTTGCGTGGTTGGAGATCGACTTTCCAGTTTTAATATCCTCATCTAGCTATTTTGATTGGTTAAACATCGCGAGGATAAATTATCTCAGAATGTATAATCACAGTTAATATTATGGTGGTTCTTTCGCGGTTCCAAAGTGCTATGGTTTTCCAATGTAAGAAGATCACACAAGAAATGTATCTGATTCCATTGTGATTTTTTTTGTTTGTATGGCTCGTTATAAGTGCCATGGTTTTCCAAAGTAAGAAGATCACAAGAAACTATATCTGATTCCATTGTGATTTTTTTGTTTGTATGGCTCGTTATTTGCGGTAGAAAGTTACCATTCTAACTTCTTGCTAGTTGTGAGGTTAATTTGTTTCTTCCGACCTCACCATTCCAGCTTTAGTTAAGTGGTAAAGGCCCTTGCCTTTGGGAATGAAGACCAGGGTTTGAAACCCGACATGAGGATAGATTTATCTTTGGAGTAGTTTAGAGTTAGGAGAAGGATAGATGGTTGTGTGTAGCCGTTCCAAAAAATAATAATTAAAATTTAAATTGATTAGAATGAACTTAAAGAAAGCGATTGTCATTTTTCGAATTCTTCTAGTTTTGTAGGATTATCATTTGTCTATATGTATCGATTATTATTTTTGGTGTAAAGTGAAACGCACTCTATCTTTCATTCAGAATCTCTCCATGTTACCTCTCCTTGTTAATTATGTCGTGAATCGTCGATCAATAGTTAATTATGTGGATCATGCACGTGTACAAGATTCTTTTTACATGGTGATGATTCTTTGTAATAGTGGTTTCTTTTGTAAGTTATTAAGACTCAATATTACATTAAACTTTCATAATTCTCATACAACGCTATGATTTTGTATAAGCTGCATTTTACAAATTCTCAAAAGATTACTTGTTGGAATAAAATTTTTCAAAATTTCATTAAAAATAAAATGTAATGTTTATGTTAACACAAAAGGTAAACTTACAAAAAGTTGCGTCGTTAGCTTTTTTTGGATAGCAAATCTAGGTTGTTTAAAAATAACATTACTAGAACGTTCAGTAATAACACGGCTATTCATGACTGACCCATTGGACACAACTAAGTAGCGCGACTTCATCACGCGCTTGGAAACCGAAAGTATCAATTGCGAGGTTATAAACATGTGTTGGGTGTAAAGACATGAATGCTTTCTTGTGGTTGGTCACTTTATATGAAGCGATTTTTAATGCAGTCTGATTCATTGTGAAAACATACTATTACCCAAGCCCACAAGAAGGGAATCCATGTCAGATCTACACATTCATGTTTTTCTGTTATCCATCAAAATATCAGCTGGTATAAGGGTTGACCTTCCATCCAATGGGTCGGTCAAGAAATTCTTATGTGTTTTTTTCTTCTTAACCGAATCTCGACGTGTTTGAATATGTTAAAGAACACATCCTTAACCAAATCATAATCATGCCAGGATTTTCTAAAAGCAATTTTCTTTAATCACTAACGATAAATGTATAATTTGTTTAAATCTCACTTTTTCATACCCTAACAATAATTTTACTACTTGTGAGATTTTACTGTGTTTTCATTTAGTGGCTGTAACATATTTATGAAGGTATTTGAGATCTTTTGATTACATTTTTTGCATTGATTATTAGTGACAGATCATATCGATCGGACTACACCCGTTACACGTCTCTACTCCTTCCGTGTAAATAAAAGCCCAACTAACAGTCACCAAATGTTTCATCAACTTACTCTAAGTGAACAATGCCAACCATCAAGAACAGACTCACCGCCACCACTACCGCCGTCAGCGTCGGCTGCGGCAACACCTGCCGGAAACTAAACCTCTCCAAAATCTTCCACCCAAAACCCATCAAACAACGACACAACCATTACCATACCCACCCACATGAAACACGTTTTTGTTGTGCTACTAATACTTGTACTTGCTCTGCTATTCCACCCCACCACCACGATTCCTCGGCCTCCACCTCCCGGGCCACCACCCCCACCGCCACGACAACCTCATTATCCCCAAACATCTCCGCGCAAGGGTTCTGGTGGCTCGGCAGCAACAGCCTGGCCGTAGAAAAGGATTCGACCGATCCATATGCTGATTTCCGGGATTCCATGTTACAAATGATAATGGAGAAGGAGATATACAGGAAAGACGATCTCCGCGAGCTTCTTAACTGTTTCCTGCAACTGAATTCACCATACTATCATCCGATTATTGTCGGAGCTTTTACTGAAATCTGCAACAATCTTTCAAACTAACGTGCATGATGATTATAATTATATTTCTAAGTTTATGAAGGTAAGACTGAATTAACAGCTTCGAGTTAATTTTAATGTTTTGATATATGGGTTCGGTGTAGATTAGAATTAATATCTTTAATTTGTTTTGTTGTAAAAGATTAGTGGTATTTTAGCACAACTCTGGACTTATTATTTGAGAGAGATAATTTATATTGATAGTTTGTAAGGGTGGAATGAAAAGTTTAGGTAACTATGTAATTGTGACTTTCGTTACAATGATCGGCCAAGCAACTTGCTTAGTCGGGTATGGTGCTTTAATAAAATCGTGATTGGTCGTTTAAAAGAAAGTTACATCCACAACTAAAATATGTTGGATGATAAATTTATATATACATAATTACCAACCTCTTTGTGCATTAAGTCATTAACCCTAACAAGGGATTTCTTTTTCTAAGTTTCATTATTCACTCTTATACTTTGTTAAAATTACTCTTTAACTTGGTTTTTTTCTTTACACTTTATTGTACTTATTATATAGAAACGGGCTTGCACACTACAACGTTTTACGTATATTCTTTTTTTTTTGTTTGAGCCTCTTTGCTTTTTTATTTTTAACAAGATTTTACCCAGAGCATTGCGCCGAGCAGGTTGGTAAATCCGGATGGTGGTATAACCCAAGCATTACCGGTCCTAACTACTAAGGCTGTAAGTCGACGCAAATTCGGTTGGTTTTGGTTACATGTGTTATTGTATGAGATCTAAAACGAAAAAGTTATAAAAATTGAGATAGACCAATGGGGTTGCATTGGTCGGTAAAACTCGAGCATTGTAAAATCGAGCATTGTTGATCCCTGGCGTTGAGGCAGTGAGTCTATGCAAATTCGGTCGGTTTTTTTCACGCTCGTTACGAAACCGAAACAAAAAAAAGAACTGGCATTCGGTCGGTTTCGTTACGTTCGTTACAGTACTTGAACTAAAACAAAATGCGGTAACTCTACGGAAATTAGGTCAATTTCTATCACGTTCGTTACGTTATCGAAAGTAAAATAAAACAAATAAAAGACAAATAAGATTATCAAACTTAAAGAAAAGTAAAATAAAAAAAAACAAAAACAAAAACAAAAAGTTATATAGAAAAACTTGACCCAATGACACACTGCCAAGTGGACCAATCATGTTTCAGCGTCAACGAACTTATCTTTTATATATAGTGGTAATGGCTTGAATGGGTTATAGACCATGAATGGTTAAACATAGCGGTTATACACCCCTATCTCAATTCGAAGGTCTTAATACTAGTTGTGTATAATTAGCAAAAATGGCTCATATAAATTTTCGAGACAGTTTTGATATTTGTCTCCATTGCAGTGTCTTCCCAACGACATTTTCCCCATTGCGGTGTCTTTCTAGCTTGCGAGATCAAATTAATACTTCAAAAAGAAGTAATTATAAAAGATCTAACAGTTGTGAACATGATACATAAATAAAACATTACATTGTATGCTAACAAGAAATGGTTGAAATATGAGTTGGTTCTCGTGATTGGGAACACTGTCCCAGCTAGGATAGTCAAAAGGACACGTGATACACTAATTTGAGATACACCCTATATTGAGGCATTGATTTTGTCCAACAATCTTATAAGTATTTTACATGGGATCAAGCTCAAGAGGTAGGGGTTGTTTGCTATTACTACTGTTGCTTGCTGCCGCTGCTACACCGCCGCTACTACTGCCTACTATTTTTTCCATACGCTTCTATCTATTTTTTTGTTTTTACCACACTCCCGCACCTTCCATGGTTGAGAAACATTGATATATGAAACGGAAAACTTAGCAAACAGAAATATATCCAATGTAAATACCAGTATTTAACCGTAACAAGTAATTTACAAGACTTGCAACCACTAGGAATCCTAGACGAAGTATGGGGAGGCCGATCTCCATCATGTAACCTCGCATATGTTTCCATTCCTTCGATAAAAATAAATAATATATAGTTTTAACAATTAAAATACGTGTTGTTTATACAGAATGTATACATACATTAATAATCAATGGGATGTGTCATGACCGAGTCAATCCGCAAACACGTGTGTAGTATCTGGCTTACCGTTAATTGAGAAGATAACAAAATCTTGTATGCAAACGACTGTAAAATGTAGAGATAGGGTCCTATACCCATCTGCTTTACTAAGAGGAAACAAGACCCGCAAAACAGCTGCAACCATCCATGGATGCCCCTCCGTCGCACGGGACCAGTTCATGGTATATACTAAGAAACTCGCGGAGTTGGTCCCGTGAGCACGAGACTAGTCACCCACAGAGGATACAAACACTACATTACGACTAGTCCCCATGCCGATCACAGTGCAAGGTTCTTTTGTGCAACAACTAGTACAAAAAGGATCACAAGGGTACGATAGCTTATCAGTGGACGCCAACATTGTACCTCAAGGTGACAACTGCCCTTATCCATCAGCTGCCACATCCAATCAGAGAATTCGTAAGTGCTCAGTCATGATTATAGAATGTTGTCATGAGTATAGAATGTTGTAATGTTGGTGACAGTCTAGTCAACCTCTTCTCTACCTCTCTGGCTATAAATATGATATCTGACAAACAGTTTAAAGATCCACACTCTCTCATTGAATATTGTACTCTTAATACTCATACTGATTGACACACCAGAGGATGAGTACGAGAAGAACCCCTATTCCCCTTTTCGTACCAAGCTCACATTGTTTTGTTTCTAGTTTAGATTGGTATTAGCTCATAGAGGTTGGATTGCACTAAACCCCTATGGCTGAGAGATCAGATTAACACTCTAGGGGTTGAACTAGTGCTTTTTTCATTAGTGGCCATCCAAATTGGCTAGTACAAGCACTAGCTTCTGTTTGTCAATGCTTTCTGATCAATATGAGCTCCGTCCAACCCCTTACACTCCGTCATCGTCGAACATAGTTAGAGTCACTACCAGCGGTCCCAACCGTTTATATGAGAGACAAGATGATTTGACCCACCAAAACGTTGAAAACTACATCTCGGTTGAGCTCTCACAATAGCAGGATCGTTCAATTCCTTTTACAGATGTATAGCTGTCTCATTTCAGAAGAACTGTGTGACATTTACCAATTTTTATTTTATTTGTATTTGTAATTGTATACGTTAAACCAACCCGTTTTTTCATGTCAGTGTATTCTTATTCATCGTTTATCAATAGTATATATTAACGATGATTCAAGTTTATCGATCATTCATTTTCAATTCGTGTTAAGCTCGAAGTTTACAGTCTTATTAGATTTAATCATTTTCCAAATTATACGGGTATAATTTGAAAAATATCCAAGTTTTACAACCTTTATTCCATTTCTAACACACATCAAAGTTATAGGTCCAATATGGAATTATAATTTAAATTTCTGATTAAAAACAATATGAAACTTGGGAGACCAGATTTCTAAATTTTTTAAAATATAATATAAACCAACCCATCCCACTCCGTACCCCTCGTTTTCCTGGCCAACACCTCCTGCGACCAGAATTCAGCTCCGACAACCTCCAAAACCCATTCAACATGCAAATTAATCCAATTAAGATTCGTAACACCTTTAGTGTATAACGACAAATCATAATTATCGTTCATAACGCGATAATAACAACAATATTGTGTAATTAAACCGTGAAACCGCCGGATTATAATAAAACCCAATAATGATCAATTATCACCATGTGTTCCAATTGATACTATAAAAAGGACCCTAGACATCAACCAAATTTGCTGCAATCATCAGTTTAATCTAGTATACCCTTAATTACTCGAAATCATCCGTCCTAGTTCGTTTCTCCGACCACCACCGTTCATCATCAATCCGTAACATTACCATGCAATACTTATATGCATTTGGGTCGTTTAAAGCCGTATAACAAAACCCCTAACAAAGTAACCATTCACAGAACCAATTAACAGAATTGCAAACCTAGGGTTTTTGAGAAATAATGATGAACTTATGTCTTTGTTTAAGAATAATTTGTTTTGTTGTAATAACTACTTGTAAGCTAGTCCAGTGGGTTAGTTCCTGTGTATGTAACTAGAAGGACCCGTGTTCGAATCGGGGTCAGACCATTTTTTTGTTTATATTTTTTTAAAGCCGTTTTTCTATATTATTTAAACCAAATAAATTTACTGAAAATTAAATAATATTAATATTGTATTATTATTTACCATTCCGTTAAATTTATAATACACTAAATAATGATATTCGGGATAAGGTTATACCGTAAAAATCCGTATTCATAAATAATATAACTCCCAATTTAGTGATATACTATTAATTAAATAATAGTAAAATAATAACAATTTTTTAAGTTCAGTTAAAGCTTAAAAATAATATTATAATATAAATTACCCACAAAATAATAAAATAATGCATAATTCTTAAAACTAAATTTTCAACCTTTATAATCCAGTTAGCTAGTCTTTATTTTTTGTATTTTTAATTATAGTTCGTGAGGTTCGATCGCTTCAATTCCTTTAAACGCGCATTTGGTTTTTATTTCAAGTTTATCTTCAATTTCAAATGTGAGTTTCTCACACCCCCTTTTTAACGCTTTTACACATTTTGGGGGTAACATATATATCCTACAAAATCAACTGCTTCGTTATTCATATTTTCAAACTACAATTTGCATCATGGACTTATGTGTTACTTGATTACTTACTCAAAATTACTTGCATGTGATATCCTCAATAAATATGATTGCACGCCCTCCTTTGCACTCAGGACCATTCTGTTGTAAGTGGAAAAGGGACCCCCGATTCGAGTACGTTGGTTGTTACTAACTGGAAAGGACCATACTTGCACGATTATTACACATGTCTTATGGAATTGTATGGTTTTTATATTATATATATATATATATATATATATATATATATATATATATATATATATATATATATATATATATATATATTAAAACTTGTGTGAACTCACCAAATATTCGGTTAGTTGACCTTTATTATATATATATATATATATATGTATATATATGTATATATATATATGTATATATATATATGTATATATATATGTATATATATATATGTATATATATATATGTATATATATATAGGATCAGGATCATGAGAGAACTTTTTTGAAATTGAGAACTATAAGAACCATTCTGGACCACAAAAAACCCAAAAAAAATCATAAAATAAAAAATACACAAAAATGAAAAAAAGTAAAAAAAACCAAAATTCTTATTTTAACATCCCTGGTTCATTAAAAAAACTCGGTTTAGCAAATTATATACACATATGTATAATATATACATATATGTACATTTACATGATTTTTTATACACGTGTATAATTTAAGATAAATGATACTGTACATATGTGTTTATTACGTAACTAAATATTATATAAAATTATACATATATGTATAATACGACGTTTTTTTATTATTTTTTTATTTTTTTAATGAAACCGGAATGAAATATAAGAATTTTGGTTTTTTTACTTTTTAAAAATTTTTGTTAATTTTTATTTTATGATTTTTTAAAATATTTTTTTAAAGGTGTTTTTAGTAGTTCAAAATGGTTCTCAAAGTTCTCAATTTGCAAAGGGTTCTTTTAGGATCTTTACCCTATATATATATATATATATATATATATATATATATATATATATATATGGACCATCATTAGAGGATGATACTTGGAGAAGACATTAGAACATAGGGTATTTTAATAAATGGAGAAATTGTTTATATTTTCTTATTTTTCTTGTATTTCTTTATTTACAAACTTGTGTATTTGATGCTTAAATTAATTAATGATAATATTGTCACTTAATAGTGTCATATGTGTTCTGAGCAATCTGTACGTCACACTCTGGCGTTGCCGCTTAAGCCGGGGTGTTACATATTGGTATCAGAGCCATGACTATATGATATGACATTAGACGTAATGTTCTAGTTAGTTAAGCTTATTTGTTTATTTGTTTAGGGTTGCATGATTAGAAATTATGTGGGCCTTATTTGATTGTTTAATGCACTTGATTTTTATTTTATTATCGATTCATTTACACCTCATATAGACAAGCACACACACAAGTCCAAGGCTTATGCCTAAAACAGAGATTTTTCTAACATTTTCAAAAACCGAAATTTTTTTATTAGTCTTTGATATTTCTTCTTCTTAAAGATGGTTCTAAGTGGTGGGTGTGTAGTAACTAGAAGGGGGCATGCTTTTTTCTGAACTCTTAACACCAAGGGCCACCGTCCAGTTCATCAAGCATCATGCTTACCGACAACTTATTTAGCCATTGTCCAGTTCATCTAGCATCGTGCTTACCAACAACTTATCTACTTGCTCGTTTGGTTTAATTGCTTATCTCACTTGATACAGTTTGCACTTTTCTATATTTATCATATATTCACTCATCTGGTGTTTTACTCACTCAACCTAGTTTTGACAAAATTATTACGTTTTTAACGCATATGCAGATCACCGTAAGACATGATTTTCAAGATTTGTTTGAAGAAACTTTGGGTTGCATGCTAGAGAAGAAGATACAAGAATTAAATTTTGAAATTTGTTTTACTTGTTTAATTTGGAAATTATGTACTTTATATTTGAATTCATTTGGATATTTAATTAAATTATGTAGGTATTATCAACTTTAACTTATTGCATGATAGTACCTTGAGAGCTTTGAGCAATCAGCTCACGCCCCGTCATTTCCGCCTTGGGTTGGGGTGTGACAGTTTGGTATTAAAGCCGAAGATTTAAGATAGGTTGTTAGTGGTACCTTAGTAATATGCTTTAGGAGCCTCATACTTGCTTATCTATCTGCCTTACGTGCTTAAATTATTTGTTTACAACTTTCTTAGATAATTTTTTAATTATCGTTTATTTTTATTGTCATGCACACACAACTCCGAAGCTATGCTTCACCCTCAAAATAATTTTATAACTCCGAGACTATGTCTTACTCTTAAAATATTTTTATGACTTCTCTAAAAAAATTTTATTTTAAGTTAGTTGATTTTTTTTGGTAGGAAATTCCTTGAGAATTCCCTATCTTTTCTTTGCTCTTTTTCTCTTAAAACTAGGGGGTGTGACAAGATTCCCCGTCATAGTGGAAATTGTCATGCGACCGACAATTTAAGTGTTTAACGTAATCGGCTAAACGGTTACACTCGTTATTGTGTTTTATTATTTTAAAATGTCTAGTTGGGTGGAAAAACCATGGGACGCCATGCTGTAAGGCCCCGATCCCGGTACCCTACTTTGGCGTTAGATTTACTCATAAACACAGTTCTAAATATCATAGTGAATTAAAACTTTCGCGGAATAATGTTAAAAGTAAACCATTCATTACATAAGTCTCAATTTAAAAATTATATAAAACATGTCTTTTTAGTTCAAACATTAACAACTGAGTCATCAGATGCCAGCTTTTTTATTCATATGCCATGTGTCCCCCTCAAGCCAGTTGTCTCATCCTACTCACCTGCGTGCATACTAAAAGTCAGCTACTCTGAGCTAGTTCTAGTTAATCAGGCAACATACAACACATTCACATACTTACATATATACCTATCCGAAGATACATATTACATACTTAGCTTGTTACCTTTCATTCATTCGTACACATATACTTTCTTTCTTTCTTTCATACTTTCATACACTCATTCATACATTCTTTCATACCATCACACTTTCATACTTTCATAATACATATATAACTATCTTAACCATCTCAGATATTTGTAGGGTCTGGTCCCTTCTATCTCAGATATTACTAGGGTCTGGTCCCTCCTTTGCATGCAACCATACTTATGCTTCTTTAGACGTACATTCTATTATATACATTCATACATATTCTTAATCATTCATATATCATTCATGCATCTTATGTAAAACTCACCTTTCCTGGCGATACGTGCAATATCCGAAGATCGTTCACGTACCGACAAGCATTCATTCAAACTCTCAATCATTATCACATAAATCATATAGGGCATACACTAACCACTTAGGGTAAGTGTATTAACTAATCACATCGAGTATGCACACAACCCCGAAAACAGAACACGGTAATGGGGCTAGAAACTCTTTGCGTCTTGTTACGTTCACCGTTAATGGTTATTCCTTTCTTTAGCTGTGCGCGACTAACTGTATAACAATTACACGTATCAATTAACTATCACTACCCATATCACGTTTCTAGTTTAATTATAACCCTCAACGAACGGGGATCCGGGGGCAGCGTCCCTGGAAGCAGGTTTCTAGGGGCGGCAGCCCCTAGCAGGGTCCAAGGGGGAGAGCCCCTGGCTGGGGTCGAGCTGCCAGATCAGCTTGGAAAAATTGTATTTCCCATTAACTGCCTTAACCCAATTATCATTAGAATTCCTAATTTATTATTTTATTTGCTAACTCATAAAGTTCGAGGGCTTCTTTGTAATTTCACCGTTTTCTTATCGTTTTTCGTCGCGTTCGATCCGGATCCGAGCTAGGGTGACCGCTAAGCTCGTCTTTCGATCAGTTTATATCCGATTTCATCTGGATCCCGTGAATTTAACGGTTGAGGATGTCGGTTCATCGTTTCGTGACTGAATCTAGCGGGTTTGGATCCATATAAGATCATAAAATCACCTCGGATTGATGCTCGGTTTCCTCTTGGGTTCTGCTAGAGAAAGAGAGAAAGATGAGAGAGTGCTTAAGTGTGTGTTTTGAATGGTGTATGGAATGAGTGGAATGAATGGATTAATTTTATAATATTTTTTATATTATGGGTCATGGGCTTAAGCCCATAGTCTTTCTTCATTCCTTATTAATCCAAATCCATTACCCACATTTATTTAACCCAACACAAGCCCAACTTATTTCAACTAATATTATTATTACTTTATAAACTGTAGCAGGAAACGGGATGTTACAAGTCTACCCTCCTTAAAAGAGGTTTTGTTTCCGAAACCTAATTACTACTTAACCAAATCTAGATAAAACTTGCGCATATCTTCTTAGACTTCCCAAGTGGCATCCGATCCCTTACGATGCTTCCATATCACCTTTACCAAAGGGATAACTTTATGAAGAAGTTGCTTTTCCTTGTGCCCAATGATCTCTACAGGCTGTTCAACGTAGTTTAACTGTTCATCAACCTCGATTTCGACTAATGGCACGTGAGACGTGTCATCAGCTAGACATTTCCTCAAATGAGAGACATGGAAGGTAGAATGAATTCCTTTTAACTCCTTAGGTAAATCTAGCTTGTAAGCCACTTCACCCACACGATCAACAATTATAAACGGTCCAATGTACCTTGGACTCAACTTTCCTCTTTTCCTGAAACGAATAATTCCCTTCCAAGACGAGACCTTGAGCATCACATTGTCACAAACTTTAAACTCGATTAGTCGTCGCTGCTTATCGGCATACGACTTCTGACGATGTTGAGCAGCTTTCATCCTTGCCTTGATTTGATCGAACCTTAACGAGGTTTCTTGCACAAATTCCAAGCTTCCAATCTCGTTCTGACCAATCTCTCCCCCAAAATACATGAGTTCTACAATGTCTACTGTATAGCATCTCAAACGATAGCATACCAATACTTGAATGGTAGTCGTTATTATAAGAGAATTCTGCAAGATGCAAATGATCATCCAAACTTCCTCCAAAGTCTAAAACAAAAGCATGTAGCATATCCTCAAGGGTTTGGATAGTCCTTTCAGACTGCCCATATGTTTGAGGATGATACGTTGTACTGATGTTCAACCTTGTTCCCATAGCTTCATGGAACTTCTTCAAGAATCTTGAAGTGGAACGAGTATCTCTATCGGACAGGATTGATAATGGCACTCCATGCTTAGCCACAACTTCCTTTATGAACACATTTGCCAATACCTCTGACGAGATGGCTTCTCGTATAGTCAGAAAGTGAGCAATTTTCGACAAAGGGTCCACAATCACCCAAATGGTATCATGATGTTTAGCTGTACGGGGTAGCTTATTTATGAAATCCATGGTGATGTGTTCCCATTTCCATTCAGGTATTGATGGTTGGTTAATTTGTATATTGTTTAGATCGTTTATTTCTTAGTTTTAATCATTTATTTTAGGAACTTCGATACTTCATACGTGTATTATTGTATTTCAGGTCACAGGCGTTAAAGTACTCAATTTGGACCTGTTGTGACACGGAATGAAGACCCGGAACGTCCAGCACGCGAAATGAACGAGATAGATTAATAAAGGTTGCTGGTGACAAGACCCATCGCGATACGCGATGGGCTTGCTTGAGGACCCGTCGCGTATCGCGATGGGATGTTTTTAATGATGTTGACTTCTAGTCCATCGCAGTGAAGACCCCATCGCGTATCGTGATGGGGTGTGCAGATGGGCTGTTAGGGTTTTGTACCCATTTTTCATCATAATCAAAGTTATCTTCATTTTTAACACAAGAGGCGATTTCCAGAGCTTGAGGTAGCCGATTCCATCATTCCAGACCGTGCCTAGACCATACACATGATCCTGATCATCATTATTGATGATTCCACGATGTCAAGGCTCGGCTAATCTCCTAGAATCTCACCCGGGAATGTATAGGTTGTAATCTTTTCAGTTTTCTCATGTAACTAAGAACACTATGTATAATTGTTTATGGTTGATATATGATAATTGATGTTTGGTATTTCTGTGTGTTCAATCAGTTTAGGTTTACGTTGGTCTGAACGATTTGTTAACAGTTGCTATAATAATTGATCATATGACTGTTTGATTAGATTGAATACGATAAAACATATAACTGCTTTTAACTGAGTCACATTGGCAGGGACTGTTTGATAACCAGTGCAGTGTGTAAAGCGATTGTTGATGTCTAAGGTCTTGTCTGATTGATCAGTCTGTAGTTAACCATTAATAATTAATCTGTTAGGTTTCATGAGATTATTGTGGGTTTCTTACTTGAATTCCCGGGTGTGATTTGCTTTTGTTAATTGTTTGAAACTCCTTTACTTGTTCGTTTACTTAATTCTCTAAATTCAACTTAATTGCTTGTGTGATCAGCACTAAATCTGTTACTTCATAATATTAGAAATCTGTTACATGATTACATTAACCACATACTCCTGGTGGATACAATACCTTATTTACCCTATCTACTTTGGTTATTTAGGTTTTTGCATGACTTGAACGACAGTCATCAAAATGGCGCCGCTGCCGGGGAGTTAGTGCACTTAGTGTTTTTTGTGTTATTTGATTTTTGTGTTTAATTTTAGTCTTAATTTTTTTTTCAGTTTTTAGTTTAAATTTTATTTTTCTATTTTACGCGGGGTGTGTTGTTTGTGTAGATAACAGGTTTATGCACACCGGCCACTCGGGGAGACAATCACCGTTAATTTTCGAGCCCAAAATTGAGAGAGTAGCTCGACAGAACTGAGCCCATAATAGAAATTCAGAAATGGCATATCAAGACCATAACCAAAACCAGAAACAGAAAGATAACCAGAACCGAGACCCACTCCCACAATATAACGCGTTTCACCCAGACAACATACCTCCACCACCAGACTTCAATAACCGAAACGACCATAATAACTCAGCTGGTCCTTCTAGAACCCGAAACTGAAACCAAAACCGAAACCAAAACGTTGACAAGGCTTAACCAGCAGTCCCACATAACACCCCTAACCGTAGAGTTCGGCTTAACCTTGATGATGTTGTTCCTAGCATTCCGACAAAGGATGAAGAAGAGGGGAAGTAAATGATGAGAACCGGGGTTTGGAAGTTGAGGAAGAGGTTAACTGGTGGGTTAGAAGGAATCGGGCAGTTGAGCCCGAGAACGAGGGTTTTGAGATGGAAGATACGGGAATTAGTAGTTGAGACGAGGAGGTGGAAGTACCAGTGATTCAGAGACGGGTTGGAGCGGTTAACAGGAACAGGGGAAGGAATGATTTGGGTCGGAACAGAGTCAACAGGGTGGAAAGGCCCGAAAGAGTTTGACACATTCAGGTTAACAGGGTGGAAAGGCCCAAAGGAGTTCGACACATTCAGGTTAACAGGGTGGTATGGTAAATCTCGGGGGGGGGGGGGGGGGAGGGGAAGGAATTTTGTAGCCCCGGTTCATGGTGTTAACAGTCGGTTTAGACCGGCTATCTCAGATGGAGCATCCCCATTGGTTCCACAGGTGCGAGTGCAGGGACAACCGACTTTTAAGACCCGGCCGTCATACATCAACATCGTACCTTATTTTCATGGGATGGCTTCTGAGGACCCGTATTCTCATTTGACTGATTTTCAGCTATCTACGGGTCGATTGGTGATGGTACTTATGATCAGGATGCGGTTCGGTTGCGGTTGTTCCAGTTTTCGTTAAAAGACAAAGCAAAGATCTGGTTTAACTCGCTACCGATGCACAGTATCGGGAATTGGGCCGAGATGCAATAATTATTTTTAAATGAGTATTATTCACAATCGAAGACGAGTGAGGCCCGAATGGAGATCCACAACTTTTCACAGTTATCGGGCGAATTATTTCACGAAGCATTTACCAGGTATAAGGAGATGATCAGAAAATGCCCACACCACCAGATTGAATTGTGGGAACTGGTGAAATGCTTTGTTGATGGTTTGACATACGAGGACCGAAAACATCTGAAAGCCTCGTGTAATGGTCAGTTGCTGAATCAACGTGAGGAAAATGATTGGAATTTCTTAGAGTTCATGTGTGAGGATTCCAAATCAGAAGCAGCAGCTGAAAGACGAAGACGTGGTACTTCTTCTAGGTCAGTTAAGTCAGTCACGAGTGAGTCTGAATGAATTTTTAAATTGGAACGTGAGTTGGCTGGGTTAAGAAAAGTAAGAATCAGGAAGTCAGGAAAGTTGGAGTTAATTCCCGGTTTGTGAGGATTGTGGTGAACTCGGGCATAAGGCAGAAAATTGCCCCGAGTTTTATGATGACGAGGAGGATGATACTGAAGAGGTTAATTATGCTTAAGGGGATTCCATGGGTCAATGGATAAAATCAAACACTTATCAGAGCCTTAGAATATAATCGTGTGCATTTGGAATATTATTGTGTTCATCATATTTATATTCTATCATATTATTTTTCTTGAATCACCATGGTATTTGGATTCCGCACAAATACCGTGTTCGAGTTGATATCTTACTGTAGTGATCCAGATTCGGGACTTACAATTGGTATCAGAGCCTTAGACCTATTCAGGCTCGTTATTGTGATATCAAGGATTCAAGAATTATGTTTCTTGGTTGTTGGTGTTTTTCCAGTGAACAGTTTATCGGGGAAAAAGAAACCTTATTTTGTGTTATATATTTGTTTAAATTGGAAACTATTTAAATCCCATAATTTACAGGATTCAGTGGTTGAAAATCTAAGGGATCTCGGTCAAAGACTCTAAGTTCCTGGTCAAATTATCTTCATTTTCGGCTAAATCTACTGGTCCTCGGTCAACAACAAACGTTCTCGGTTAACTGGACGAGTTCTCGGTCAAAAACAAGCGTTCTCTGCCAATTTTCTGAGATCTTGGTCAAGTTTTGGTTGTTCTCAGTCAGTATTGGTTGTTCTCGGTCATCAAGAGCTCTCGGTCACAGCTGTTCTCTGTTCTTTGTTCTTGGTCAGATTGTTTTCGGTCAAACTTATTAATTCTCGTAGTTCTCGGTCAAAGTCAAGCAAAATCAAGGGTTCTCGGTATTTAAAAAAAATTCTGGAATGAAGTTTTTCCAGAATACTCATTGTAAGCAAAAATTTATTTTTGAAAATTTTGGCAAAAACAATTTTTTTGGTGATTTTCGGTGGTTTTTTTTGGCGGGAAAATCGGAAAAATTTGTCTTGAACAAAATTTTTCCTAGACCCTTCTTTTGAGTGGGACATCTTTCTTGAGAATTTTGGCGATCATATTTTTTCGAAAAATTTTGACGGGAAAAGTAGATTAATTCCTTTAATTACTCAATGGATTCTCCACAACCCTTCTCAATGTTTTGAAGTACTCTTAATCAGTCTGCTCCCTCACAAGTAGTATTTCAGAGTTCGTCTACAGAGGTAAGTTTTCAATCATGTTCTCAAGATTGCATTGATAAAATAAATTTATATAGGCTCCACAATGATAACTTGAATAGAGACATGGAAAGAGTAAAATTTGAAAACTTTAAACTTAAGAAAAATGAAAAAGCTTACCTAGACAAAATAGAAGCACAGAAAAAGGACATCTCTAAGCTTAAGTCTTATTTCAGTATAAAAAGTTTTCACCACCTAGATGCCAAACATGAAATCGCTGAACTAACTGTTAAACTGGAAGCCTTCAAGTTAGAAATTCTGAATCTAACTAGTAAATTTGAAAGGGCTGAACTTGATTTTAAAAAAATTGATGGTTCTAGTAAAGTAGTCAATTCAATGATTGAAAATCAATTATGGTGGAAAGAGAATAAGGGTGAGGGTATAGGATATAGTCAGGTACCCCCACCATATAATGACAACTATACTAGTCTTCCTCTTACCAAAGAGCAGGAAGACAAGGTAAAAGACATGAAGTATGGTAAACATGTTCAATATGAAATTGTTGGATCAGGATCCCTAGAAGAAATCAAGTCTGTTTTTAAATGTGTGAACAATTTTGATGCAATCACTTCATGTGCAGATATAGTAATGATGTTGCTTCTGATAGTAAAGGGGTTCAGGCTAGAGAAAATGAATCGTATTCTAATGTGTCATCAAACTCAGATGACACCACAACACAAAATTGTACTAATAATAATACACAAAGTTGTGGCAACAAAGGGAATGCACATAAGAAATCAGCACAACAAGGACAATCTCATCCTCATAGATCCTCCGGATCTTCATGTGTTGATAAATCATTGGGTGCTATTTATATTAAAAGGCAAACATGTTACCATTGTGGCACACCAGTACATATAGCTATAACTTGTGTTCATCGTCTATATGTTCCCTACTACAAGTAAAATCAGAAGGCTGCACCAATGGGCAAGAAGAATGGAAAAAACTTTCCTAAGAAGGAATTCCAACATGAGTCAAGTGCTTCTGTTGAAATTAGAAGAAGGATGAAGGCGTGTTTCGTCTGCGGGAACGGCGGGTATTTGGCAAAGGAGTGTCACTACCGTGCTGTTAATAGACAAGATCCTCAAGTGAAAGGTAATTGGTTTCAACCGAATCCAGTGGTTAAGCAAAATGCTTATTTTACAAAACCATGAGTATCTGTACAACGGGTCACAGATACTCAAGGATTCAAAGTTAATACGACAGGTCTGCACTCAAATGATTTAGAAACTGTTAAAAGAAAAATAAATTTTCAGAATTCGAAGAGTGTTGAGAGTTCTAAGAATTAGAATTCGAATTGTTCCACTCCAAAGTCTGTTCTTTCCTATTTCACTAAGCCAAGACAGACTTGGAAACTTAGAACTCAGCAAACAGAATCTGTAATAACAAATGATTCTGTTAAAGATAGGAAAGATATGAGTTGGCAAGAGGTCACATATGTTGATGCTCAAGGGAACCCCAAGACATTTATGACTTGGGTTCCTATGTCCAACTGATCCCGCTATGCGTGTAGGAACAACCACAAATTCATTGTTTATTAAATGGGTTGTTCCAGGCACATGACAGGGGAAATATCCATTGTTTTTAAATCTTTAAACCATAAAATGGATTATTTGTTGCCTAGACGGGATATTAGGGTGATAGAACATTTTTAATCTGCTCTCTAAGTGCGTAGGAACAAATCAGGGAATACATTGCATATTAAAAGGTTTGTTCCAAACATTCAACTCGCAAGGATGCAGAATCATAACAAGCTTATTCCTAGGGGGAGATTCTCACAAATGGGAAAATGATGTCTTGAAGATAAAAGGTAACCGTATCACTTTGGTATGAAAGAATGACCAGTCAAAAAGATTTTAAAATTAATTTTTTTCTAAAAAATACAAAAATATGTTCACGTATAGTTTTTCAAGTATTGTTTTTTATTTTGTTTTATTTCAAAATGAGAAAATGACTTAAACACACATGAGAAATGATAGTACATCAGTTGGATGATTATCACACTTCATCATATATTATTATTAAATACTACATTTCGACGATTGAGTCTTTTTGGGGTTAAATTTGTACATAAAAGTTTTCTTTTCAGTCAAAAATTTTGCACAAATTTAGGGGGAGAAAATTAAAAAAAAATTCAAAAAGAGTCTGTGTGTGTTTTTACTATTAAAATTTTATTAAAAGGTTACTTGCTCGTTTTCGTTTGAAATTATGTCGGTTGCTCAATTTTGAAGAACATATACTTGTATCAGGTTGGTCCGATGATCTACTCGTAGATTCACAGGATAACAATTTATCTGAAGACTGAAAACATCTGGGGCGATTGTGATGTGTTTTCGTATTTTGATTTTTGTAACTTAAAATTATGTCGGTAATTCCAAGTTGGAGGGACACGTATTCTCATATGTGTTTAGTCCTGTTAACCACTAGTGGTCATACGTGATAGCCATTTATCTGAAAACTGAAGAGTGACCGGGTGACTGGGTTCTTAACATATGTGTCTTTTGTAACTCTGGGAAGTGATATAATTATTCAGCTAACAGTTTTTTTTAGAAGCTTTAAAATATTTTCAAATGAAAATTGATCCAACCTTTGGAAAATGATAGATTAATTGTTTTTATGTGCCTAACGGGTGAAGTTATTAAGCTTAAAAGGCTCTAGGGCAGTAATTGATTTGTATGGTAGCTTTCCATGATGCGTAAAAGTTGAAGTGATATAAACTAAATATGCTAAACTTACTGTGGAGAGTCATTTTGAAGAAATGTGCATGTCTCCATATACATCTCTTCGAATGATAGGCAGAAAAGCAATTACCCAGTCATACACGAGCCCGTTAGTGTATTGATCACCAAAAATAATGTGCTATTATGTTTATTATTAAAAAAAACGAAAAATAAATAAAAAACTTATTATGAGTATGTATATAATATGTGTTGTTAAAAATTTGGTATTTCAAAAGCTTAAAGAGTCAAACTAGAACCACAAAAGTGGGGCATTCAAATAAGTCCTAAACACTCTGAATGAAAGGCATTTAAGTCCAACGTTCAACCTTGAATCTTAACAGTTTATTTATGTAAAGAAAATCTTTTGATCAAGCACTAGGGGGTTGAAGTCAAATTGAGGTGATCTGGGGAAAGCCAAATACTCTTTGAGAAGAGATAGGAGGCATCACAGGTCTATGAGTGATGTCCATCTGAGATTTATGCCTAACTGAACATGATCCATATCACCGACGCAATGAAAATCATGCTAAGTTTGTTATACCTGCTATCAACCTGTTTCTTTATGTCATAATAATGCTGAACATGAATCTTTGTGAAAGCACCTTAATCAATAAGATTCCATATTCGGATCTTTTCATAAAGGCGGCAGTTTTATCAAAAACTGAAATTTGATCCCAAATTTTTGCCAAATTACAAGAAGACCGGGTGATTAAATTTGTTTTATTTGTTGTTTTTGGGTTTATTTTATTTTTTTATCTTGATTACTCTTGTCGAAAAAAATGTGTTAAGAAATCGTTTTAAAGTCTGTTTTAGTTTTTGTCTTCAGCTCATGAAATCTGATGTCGGTTACTGTGTTATAGTTTGTTTAGCTGGTATGATCTCATCTCAAGTCTTTTCAAGAAAATTAAAAAAAAAACAGAAAAATAATAAATTACAAAAATTATGTCTGTCTTATTTTGTTTTATTTAATTGTTTTAAAAAAATTTTGGTTGATCTTTCTATCAAAGTTGATTGTTCTTTCAAGACTGATTTCTTGCAACTGAAGCATATGAAGTATCTGAGATTCAAATTGGATGATGCTGTCAATAAGGGGGAGATGGTAGAGTATTGGATGCATATGCTGAAGTTGTTGATCATGTTCAAGTAAAGATTCTGAAGGTTATGAAAGCATCAGTCTAAGGGGGAGATTGTTGGGTCATAAATTGGTTAGACTGGCTCATATCAAAAGGCCACAACATGATCAAGACTAAAGTGAAATAAATGAGGACGAGTTGAAGAATTGCATTATGGATGTGATTGTGTAATACCGAAATCCCTATGGATTTCGGTTGTCTAGTAACACCGAAATCCCTATGGATTTCGGTTAGGCTAGTTTGGGCTTATTTGGGCTTGGCCTTTGGGCCTTTTATGGTAACCATAAATATAGTTAATGTGTAATCATTTTCAGGTTAGAGGTTGTTAAGGACTTTGAGAACCACCAGATTCTAGAGAGCAATTCCGCCTCAGGTAATCTCATGTACCAGACGATTTATTAATATAATCGTGTGCATTTGGAATATTATTGTGTTCATCATATTTATATTATTTCGTATTATTGTTCTTGAATCACCATGGTATTTGGATTCCACACAAATACCATGTTCTAGTTGATATCTTACTGTAGTGATCCAGATTCGGGACTTACAATGGCAAAGTTATAGAAGAACGTAGGTCAACTCCCGGGTGACACCACAGTCAACCCGAACCACTACAGCTCCAGTTCGAAAAAGCACGTCAACCAGGTAAGTATTTTACGTAGTGGTAAGAAGTATGATAATAAGGTTGGGGTTCAACCACCATTGGTTGATGGGGGTGGTAGAAGACATTGATGAAAATTTCGTCAATGATGACGAGCCAGAACCGGTTAAAGTAACTGAACGTAAGAAAAGAGAAATTAATAATAACAAACCGGTTTCAAGAGATGACACCAACAACTCTAAGGACAAGGAGAAGGTGAAAACCGTCCCCTAACCCGATGCTTTGTTGGCGCCATCTAAGGCGAAGATGGCATCAAAAAGGGGCCCATAACAAGAGGAAATGTGGGAAACGTTTAAACAGGTTAAAATACATATACCCCTCTTATATGCCATAAAACAAATTCCCGCCTATGCTAAGTACTTAAAGGATATGTGCACACAAAAAAGGAGTCATAAGATTCCTAAACAAATTGATTTTACTGATAATGTGAGTGCAATTCTTTTGGGTTTGCTTCCATCGAAGCTACAAGATCCGGGAACGCCCAATATACCCATTCAGGTGGGTGATTTTAAAATGACTCGGGCGCTTTTAGATCTTGGAGCTAGCATCAGTATTCTCCATGGAAGTCTATACAATCAGTATAACTTCGGTCCGCTTCGGGCAGCCGCCACCACGGTTGTCCTGGCTGACCAGACACCGAAACTTCCCCAAGGAATACTGACTGATGTTATTGTTAAGGTGGAAGACTTTTATTTTCCAGTTGACTTTTTGGTCCTCGATTATGTTTCGGGTGAAAGGAACAAACAACCTATGGTTATCCTCGGTATACCATTTTTGGCTACCGCAAATGCCAACATTAATTGTAGAAATGGTACTGTTGACATGACATTTGGTAACCATAAGTTGAGGATTAATGTTTTCACACGTGGAGATAATTCTCCGGTCGATGATGAGTGCTTCATGGCTGATATCACTGACGAGTGCATTCCGCTTTACGACTCTGTCGTCAGCACGGATGGCACACCGAAGACGTGTTTTTTGTTTGACAGGTTACAGGTGGAAACAGACAGGTTGCTGGAAGAGGAGGAAAAACAGATGGAGATTGCAGTTGTGCGAGGAGACCGTCCACCATGGTCAGTTCAGGTGGAACCACTTCCCGAGAAGATCGACACCGGGTTGAGACCTTCAATGCTGGAAGCACCGAAAGTCGAGCTGAAAAAGCTCCCAAAGCATTGAAAATATGCTTTCCTTGGTAAGAATAATACTTTTCCTGTTATTATAGCTTCTAACTTATCTCTTGAATAGGAAAATGCTTTGATGGCAGTGCTGGTTGCGAACAAGGAAGCAATCGGGTGGAAAATAGCAGATTTGAAGGGAATCAGTCCTTCGATCGTGATGCACAAGATTTTAACAGACCCGCCTGTCAAACCCGCACATGATGCTGAGTGGATACTGAACCCGAACATAAGGGAAGTGGTAAAGAAAGAAGTGCTGAAGTGGTTGGATGCTGGCATTATTTTTGCCATATCAGACAGCACGTGGGTGAGCCCGACACAGACAATACCGAAAAAAGCGGGCATCCAATTCGTCTAGGACGACTCAGGTAACGAGGTTGCCACCCGGCCGGTAACTGGGTGGTGCATTTGTATTGATTATCGAAAAATGAACACGACAACACCGAAAGATCACTTTCCGCTTCCGTTTGTCGACCAAATTGTTAAACAGCTATCTGGTCAAAATTTAATTGCTTTTACGGTTATTCCGGGTATAACTAGATAGCTATTCATCCTGAGGATCAGGAGAAGACTACGTTTACGTGCCCGTATGGCACATTCGGGTTTAGGCGAATGCCATTTGGATTATGTAACGTCCCCACCACCTTTCAAAGGTAAATGATGAGTATTTTTTCTGATATGGTGGGGGAGTCTTTAGAAATCTTCATGGATGATTTTTCAATTTTCGACACATCTTTCGTGTCATGTTTAAATCAACTCGAAATTGTTTTGAAAAGATGTGTTGAAATGAACTTGGTTCTTAGTTGGGAGAAGTGCCATTTTATGGTCCAACAGGGGATTGTGTTGGGCCATGTTGTGTCGATTCGTGGGATTGAGGTGTACCGAAATAAGGTTCAAGTTAATTCCACTCTACCTCATCCCACGAATGTCAAAGGCATTAGATCATTTTTGGGGCATGCAGGGTTTTATAGACGGTTAATTAAGGGTATTAGTGATATTACCAAACCCTTTTGTAATTTATTGCTTAAGGATGCTCCATTTGACTTTAATGACGAATGTGCTAAGACCTTTGACATTTTGAAGTTGAAATTAGTTGAAGCCCCGACCTTGCAATCACCCGATTCGAGTTTACCTTTTGAAATAATGTGTGATGCAAGTGATTATGCGATCGGGACAGTTTTGGGACAACGGGTTGACAAGAAACCCGTTGTCATATACTATGCGAGTAAAACTCTCTCGGATGCACAATTGAATTACACAACAACCGAGAAAGAATTACCTGCAGTAGTATATGCTCTAGATAAATTCAGGTCATATATTTGGGGAAGTAAAGTAATCATTTATTCTGACCACTCTGCAGTTAGGTACCTCATGGACAAAAAGGATGCAAAACCGAGGCTTATCAGATGGGTTTTGCTGCTGCAGGAATTTGATCTAGAAATTCGGGACAAGAAAGGGAGTGAAAATGTTGTTGTAGATCACTTATCCCGGATTATGGTGGAAGATGGAAATTTGGACGGGCCCATTAACGAATCTTTCCCGGATGAGCACATTTTGTCAATTTCACAAAATCCTTGTTTTGCTCATATTGTTAATTTTAAAGTTTCAGGTGACTTACCGGAGCATTGGCCAAGAAGAAAGAAGAAACATTTGGTTTCACAGGCCAAACAGTACATTTGGGATGACCCGGACCTGTTCAAGATTGGTGCCGATCAGATGATCAGACGATGCATACCCGAGGAGGATGTTAGATCGGTGTTGGAAGACGCACATTCCTCTGCGTGTGGTGGTCATTTTAGTGGCCAGAAAACTGCTCTAATAATTCTAATGAGTGGTTTCTTTTGGCCATCATTGTTTAAGGATGCTCACGAGTTAGCAACACACTGTTTAAAGTGTCAGCAAATCAGGAGCGTTTCTAAGAGGGACGAGATGTCCTTGAACCCAATCCTAATTTTTGACATTTTTGATTTTTGGGGGATCGATTTCATGGGCCCTTTTCCAAATTCGCACGGTAATTTGTACATCCTAGTGGCCGTTGACTATGTGTCTAAATGGGTTGAGGCAATAGCCACTAGGACAAATGATCACATAGTCGTTTGCAATTTCGTTCAAAGTAACATATTTTCTAGATTTAGAGTCCCCCGAACCATCATAAGTGATGGGGGATCTCATTTTAAGAACTTTAAATTTGGGAAATTGCTTAAACGATATGGTGTCGATCACAGAATTGCAACTCCTTACCATCCACAAACGGGTGGACAAGTTGAGGTTTCCAATAGGAAAATCAAACAGATTTTATAGAAAACCGTTCGGGCGAACCGAAAGGATTGGTCAACTAGGTTGACCGATGCTCTATGGGCCTATCGAACCGCTTATAAAACGCCAATTAGAACCGCTCCTTATAGACTTGTGTATGGAAAGGATTGCCATTTACCGGTAGAAATTGCACAAAGAGCGTTTTGGGCTACTAAAGAGGTTAATATGGATTATGATGATGCAGGTAAGGCGAGGAAATTGGATTTGTGCGAGATCGAGGAGTTGAGAGACGAGGCATACGATTGCGAGTCCGCTTAAAAGGAAAAGATGAAGAGAGTTCACAATTCTAACATTCGGTTGATGAATTTTGAAGTTGGCAAAGAGTTTGGTTATACAACACAAGAATGAAGCTCTTCCTGGGTAAGTTGAAAAGTAAGTGGACGGGCCCGTATTCGATTGTAAGAGTCGAGAATCATGGTCATTACGAGATTAAGGATTTCGATGATCATTTGAGGCAAGTGGTAAATGGCTATAGATTGAAGCCATATTTGGAGATGAAAGATATACACGAGATGGATGAGGAATCGGTGAGTTTCATTATAACTTCACTTGTTTATGAAGACAATTGAGTTCGAGGCATTGTCGAGCTGTAGACTTTAAATTCAGCGCTTACGGGAGGCAACCGGGGTTTGTAAGTGTCTGTCCAGTTTGTTTTTATTTTGTTGAGTCTTGTACTTATTGTCGTCTCGAGTTTTTTTCAGCAAACACCAAGTGTGGGGAAGCTGGTTGAAGAGTTGGAAGTTCAAGGATCTCGGTAAGCGTTTGGTCAATTACACGTCTTTCCAGGTACATAACGTATGTTTTGAGTTCGGAAACGTGTTCAGGATGATGTCGGGATGCTGAATAGTGGTCGGGTCTTAAAGTGTCCGGACCCAATTTTGGTAAAAACTTTCTGTTAACACGGCCTATCGCGATACGCGATGGGCTTACAAACTCCTCCATCGCGTATCGCGATGGAGGCTGGTGTCCCAGACATGGATGACGTCTTCTCGGTACGCGATGACGTCCATCGAAGCCCCATTGCGTATCACGATGGGGTTAAACCCTAATTGAAATTCGATTGGGTGGAGATACGCGATCGCAACACATTTGACCCATCGCGTATCGCGATAGGACATCAATAACCCGAAATTTTTTTAATAAAAACCACTTCCTCTTCTTCTTCTTCTTCTTCCTTCGTGTTTCCGGTGACCACCACACCCACTGTCAACATCATCTCACCATCATCATCCACTCTAACCAATCACTGCACACCATCCAGTCATCCACAACCGTCGTTCCACCTACCACCATCATCACAGTCACCACCACCATACTCTCTGACCACCTCCTGTCCACTACAACCCTAATCACCACCACCCCCACCACCGTACACCACCATCCTCTATCACCGTACAGTCACCATCACTCACCACCTTCGCTGTCTCCACTGTAACTATTGCCACCGTCATTGTTTTTCGCTGTTTTTTTGTGTTTCTAACATAGAGGTACATTATCATTATTTTGTTATTTTGTTATTTAGACATTTGAATTGCTAAGTGGGAAGTTATTGACAGGGTAGTATGTTTCGTTTTTATTTACTGTGGGTTGCGGGATTGTCGGGTTACTTAGTTTATTTGAGAAGTCGTGATATGAATCTTTTGTCAGCTTGGTTTGTTTGTTTAGTCGAGATTTTTATTGCTGGGTTTGTCGAATAGTTGTTTACTTTGTTATTTGGTTGACGAGATTGTTGGTTAGTGTGATTCGAAAAGTTGCCGGGTAGGTTTAATGTATTCGTTTGATAACTTGGGGTTGTCGGGTTAATCGGGGTTATTGGTTTATTGATGTAGGTTCTCACTAAACGTGAGGGTGTGACAAAACGGGTTTTTGAAGTTCAAAATTTAATATCATTATTTTCTTGTTAAATAAATGATAGTGATGTTTCGATATAGAACGCTTATTTTGAACTTAATTTATTAATATTTTATTCACCAAACCCGATTTGTCACATAATTCTTTGTTGCCGACAGTTTATTGGTTTTTTTGCACTTTAATCGAGTCGGTCTATCAGTTTGTTTAATTAGTGTCTATGTGTTATGTGTCGCGACGTGTCGATTGTGAGTTTGTTAGTCGAGTCTAGGGGACGCTTTGCTAATTTAAATTACTTGTTTTGAATTGCAATTTGATTACCCGCCCGTAATCAATCTCCACTCGGGCGGGATAAAATGGTTTTGTGAAATACGCAAAGGTTGTCCTCAAATTTTTCATCTTTATTTATTTTTATTTTATTATTAATATTATAATATTATTTTATTAACTGTGGGACACCCGTGACCAAAATGCTATACGGTTGTCGCCACAGTCCATGTTGACATATCTAACTTGATTGTTTCATTTTCCAGATATGTCTGATCGCGTCGTTGGGCGCAAGAGACAGCGGGGTGAGACCCGCCCTATTCAGCAGCATATTCCTCGCAGGTACAATGGTCAGGAGTTGCAGCCCACTCCTGACATCGATCCAGAGGAGATTATGGGCGATGGACGCCGCACGCAGCTCCAAGTGCTCAGATTTAGCATCACGTCCGATGAGTACACCAGGTTCTCCCTCATTCGAGGTATGCAATTACTGGGCCTGAGCACATTTGATTGGGTTTTATTGGTTACCTTGGAGGTGGAGACTAGGATTCGGGGGATGTTATTGGATCAATGGTTGTGAGTTCTCAAGTGTGACTCGACTTCGTACGTCGAGCTCACACACGAATTTTTTTCGACATTCTGATATATGGCCCCCGACTTCGACGATCTACATGCCGTGTTGTTCTCACTCGGACGACACGTGTATTAGTTGTCGGTACCAGATTTTGCTGTGGCTACTGGCTTTTATACGCGGGAGGATGTTCAGACTTCCGCGTTTTTAGAGAGCTTCCGTGGTTATGCGATGCAGTCACAGCGGGTTCGACAGTTTTGGCTCACTAAGGCTCATTTAGCTCAATTATGGGGACAGATCGCGAACGGGGCCTACTCCAGCTCTGTAGTGGCATCTTACATTCGGGATCCCGTCCATCGATATTTACACCGCATAGTTGCTTACACTATCGCTGGCCATCATTCAGGCCGTAAAAATGTGTAGCAACTTTAACCTGTTGTGCCTCCTGTCTATCATCACCGAGAGGGAGGCCAACATTGCGATGCTGCTTCTCACATCATTTGGTAGAGGTCGGAGTCTACAGGGGCGACGGCCTAGTTGGCACTAGGGTCGTATATCACCAGGATAGCACAGAGCCTGGGAGTTTTCGACAGATATCCGGTCGGGTTCTTCACCCCAGGACCGGCTACAGAGGTGTTTGGGTTGGCGGATGCTAGGAGGGGCTGGATTTGTGAGATGCACGATCCACCTAGCCTCGTCCTGGTCAGAGAGGGACCACATGTACCGCCACCAGAGGGTAGTGCTGCTGCCGTTTCACTATAGAGGGGGATCCCGACACATAGGCAACATGCTAAGATCCCACGCATTGAGCGCCCTCAGCAGCAGCATCCGTTGAGGCAGGCATCATAATAATCCTCACAGCCACCGCCGCAGCAGCCAGTCACGCTAGACATGATCTATCAGCAAAAGTTGGCGATGCAGCAGGAGCAGGATGGCACAGCGAGCCCGCCTGCCTCGTCATGAAGATTATTTTCGATTATTATTTGTTGCCTTGCATGTACCGCTCCCACCTTCATTGACTATTACAGTGGAGCAGCCAGTGGACCCACAGGATGATACGAATGATACTCCACCTGCACAGTAGACTTTTGGTTACCTTTTTACTTTATTGTGTTTTTATTCTCATGGTCTGTATTATATTAATATTATATTGGGAATACTGTATGGGTAACTGGTTGGCCGTGTATATATATATATATATATATATATATATATATATATATATATTGATGTCTGCTGTGTTTAATTTATTTGTATATTATGTTGTAATGGAACTTTTTGAGTGTTCTTCACTATAAACCCTCATGAGACCCACTCGTCTTCCTGGGCTACCAGGAGGTTTAAAGGGCTTGTTGCATACGCTAAATGCAATCTTAATTCCTACGAAAGTGAGTTAGGTCTTTTAACGTTTTTAATTTATGTAACAAAATTTATTATGAAACGACTTAATTCAGCTCGGTAATTATTTTAATAAAATTAATAGAAAATCATTTTCATAACTCTTAAAAGACCTATGTCTTACACTTGTGAGAAGCTTGCTTCTAAACGTCTCGAGGTTTTGTAGGTTCGGTTGTCAGTTTGGTACTTGGTCGAGACGAGAGTATACGAGTGTTTATGAGAGTTCGCGAGCCGACTGGTCCTTTTCCAGTCTCATTGATATCAGGTGATTTCAGTTTCATAATTCATTTTGTATTATTAGTTTGAATGTTAAAAGTGTAATTGTATAATTAATAGTAGAACCATCACATTTGAGCCCCGAGTTTTTAAATTGCTTAACAGTCAAAAACTCAATTTCAACCCAGTCCTTTAAATGTTCATTTATTATTTAACTATTTTAACATTGAGGACAATGTAAAACTCAAGTGTGGGGATGGGGGAAATTTGAAAATTTTAACCCGATAGTACCTCGAAGAGTGTTCAGAAACCAAAGTTATTAGCTGTTAATTATTTCCATTAATGCCAAATTATAGGTTTCTGGTCATGGTTTGTTTTTCAGCTTCTCGATAGTCTTACTCACAAATGTTTTCATAACGAGAAGTTGAAAATGGGGTCGTTTAGGCTGGGATAACGAGTCATGGGGACAGGTACACATGTTCATGTCGGCAACCTAGTTCCTCCGGTACGTGTGTGAGTTTGACCACATATATATAATACACATATAATACATAGTACACACAAGTCATTTGAGTGCTTTCATCGATGTTCATGGATCACGTGATCGTAGTTGGCAAAATGCAAAAGTGATAGAGGCACTTAGGTTAAGCCTCGTCTGGATGAGCAAGAGTGTGGGTACTGGGGGTTGGGCCGCATACATTATACATATGAGCGTGGGTAATGAGAGGGACGGGGGGTTGGTTCCCTTAGAAAACATTTCTTTGACCTATTTTTCATTTGATTAACCCCGATATTATATTACGAGACGATCCGGCTTAATAGGTTTCTTTATATTGGTATTTGTTTCTGTATTTGTACTTGTTCCAATATTAAGTATCACGTTTATTATGCTAAAAAAATAAGCAAAAAGCCAAAAAGATGTCTATTTATATTCAGTTACGTAAGTAGTAGTTCGTTTATATTTGAAAAAAAAATGAAATCAGTTTGTATGTTAGTTTTGTTTATTTAGATGTTTTGTAATAAGCCGGGTCGGATCGTTTGAGCTACTTGAAAATTTCCCTTCCATACCCTTACACCTTTCCTCGTTACAACCCTTTTTAAGTCTTCTTGATTTGCATTTGTGTCAAAGCAGTTTTATGGATGGACACCTGTTTATGAGTGATACTAAGAGCAGAGTGATACTAGCACATCTTTTGCTAGTCCAGATATTAAACGAAGAGGAGAGATGTTATATTATGAGGGGTATGAGCATGTGTGCCTTAACCGGAAAAAAAAGTACACTTGTCTGGGCGGCTCTATTGTTTTTATTATAGCACTTAACCTTATTTGTGGGATGTCAATCTAGAAAGTGTCAGTCTGGGAAACTGGGTATGACCTTAAACCTTACTAGTATTAATGGCGATAATTTACAAACTGATGCAGGCCCAAGTATTGACGAACAGGCCATGTTATATTTGGAGGCCCATGATCGTGTCTCCAAAGGTGGCCCACGAAAACAGGCATAACTTGGCCCACGAAGCTTCGTTTCAGGCCTATTACCAGTCAAATTGAAGCTTGAGACGAGGAGCCCATTGTGGCAAATGCCTACGGTGGTTTGGCCCCTGTCCGAAGCCCAGAAACGACTCCTAAATAAAGTTATGGGCCATTTATGTTTTTTTGTCAGTTTTTATGTTTTTGTTTTTGGGTTTGTGTTTGGCCCATGGCCCATTTTAGGCCCATTTCGTATTTGAAACTCTATTTATATTATGTTGATGTAATCTGAAGAGATAGACTTGAATTTTATAATAATTATTTTTTTTCTCTTCATTTTCCCTGACCTTTGGATGGGATTTTTAGGGTTTGGAAGTTCATCATGGTATTCGATTGAATCAACGTGATTCGATCTTCTGTTTGGTTTTACCGCTGCATCACATACCTATAATAGAGGTTGATGTTTGCTTTAGAGTTTGCTTGAGGGCAAGCAAAAGATAAGTGTGGGGATGTGATGGTTGGTTAATTTGTATATTTTATTTCTTAGTTTTAATCGTTTATTTTAGGAACATCGATACTTCATACGTGTATTATTGTATTTCAGGTCACATGCGTTAAAGTACTCAATTTGGACCTGTCGTGACACAGAATGAAGACCCGGGCGACGTCCAGCACGCGAAATGAGATAGATTAATAAAAGTTACTGGTGACAAGACCCATCGCGATACGCGATGGGCTTGCTTGAGGACCCATCGCGTATCGCGATGGGATGTTTTTAATGATGTTGAATTCTGGTCCATCGCGATACGCGATGGACCAGAGAAGACCCCATCGCGTATCGCGATGGGGTGTGCAGAGGGGCTGTTAGGGTTTTATACCCATTTTTCATCATAATCGAGGTTATCTTCATTTTTAACACAAGAGGTGATTTCCAGAGCTTGAGGCAGCTGATTCCATCATTCCAGACCGTGCCTAGACCATACACATGATCCATATCATCATTATTGACGATTCCGCGATGTCAAGGCTCGCCTAATCTCCTAGAATCTCACCCGGGAGTGTATCGGTTGTAATCTTTTCAGTTTTCTCATGTAACTAAGAACACTATGTATAATTGTTTATGGTTGATATATGATTATTGATGTTTGGTATTTCTGTGTGCTCAATTGGTTTTGGTTTACGTTGGTCTAAACGATTTGTTACCAGTTGCTATAATAATTGATCATATATTGAATACGATAAAACATATAATTGCCCTAAACTGAGTCACACTGGCAGGTACTGTGTGATAACCAGTGCTGTATGTAATGCGATTGTTGATGTCTAAGGTCTTGTCTGATTGATCAGTCTGTAGTTAACCATTAATAATTAACCTGTTAGGTTGTAAGATTATTGTAGGCTGCTTACTTGAATTCCCAGGTGTGATTTGATTTTGTTAATTGATTGAAACTCGTTTACTTGTTCGTTTACTTAATTCTCAAATTCAAATTAATTGCTTGTGTGTTCAGCACTAAATCCGTTACTTTATAATATTATAAATCTATTACACTATTGCATTGTCCGCTTACTCCTAGTGGATACGATACCTTATTTACCCTATCTACTTAGGTTATTTAGGTTTTTGCAAGACTTGAATGACGGTTATCCAAATTGGTCTCCAAAGGCTGGATCTTCCCATAAGGTTTCTGGTGTCCAACCTTGACTTGAAAACAAGTTAAGAACTTACTAACACTAGTAGGAAACCCGCGTGATGCGGCGACGACATAAATTTACAACACAATACTCATTTCCAGTTTTATATCCGCCCTGCGATTGGATAGTCTAATGACATAAAATCTGTAACTTTTTTTATGAAATAATCACTGCTCCATGATGTAACTCTTAAATTTCTTTTATTCTAAAAGAACCCACACACCAAGCTACTCCTATTTCTAAACTACTACAAGAAAAATTCTACCTAAATGCTAGAGTTTGAATTGTGTTTTTCTCCCCAAAAGACAAGTGTCTTAACCACCTAGCCACAGCTGGATGGCATCAACTTTTAAATGCAATTGAATATTTTCACCTCATCACCAAGCTACCATGATCTGTGTAACAAAATTTTAATCTGCAACTGCAATTATAATAACAGTTTAATTTTTTTTATTTTTTATTTTTTATTTTTCAATAACATGATGAAACTAACATAAATAGACTGAAGAAGGCCCAACAAGAAGCTAGAACAAACTCGGTAAGAAGCTAGAATCAACCCTGAAATCAAAGTCAAATATATCCTATGGTATATTACCAAGGATTGCCAAAATATAAAGAGGAATTTAACACAACCCTAAGAATGTATGAGTAACTATAAAAAGGTTCAAAACAAGTACTTTTTCAATATGTAGAGCCTCAACAAGCTGATGATTTCAGGAATTATTCGTTTCCTCATCATAAAACAGAGAGCCACTAATTCTAAAACTCCATCAGCACTTGTATTCATATAATCTTCCCCTAGTTTTTTAGTTAGTTGCGCAGTCTCTTAACAACATTTTTAGTCTCCAGGTCATCCCTTAATGTAAGGGTCAATATATACCTTGTCTTATACTTCCATGTCTTCTGTAGTCCCATCATGTCCTGAACCATCTTTTAAGACGTGTGAGCCAAAATTCGTTCCTTTTTTTTTTACTTCCTATGCTTTCCAACCACCATGATCAAAATACCATTCAAAGAAATTGGTTGTCAATTTAATAAGCATAAAACAAACCGAAATTTACACATTGAGAAAGAAACATGCCATGTTGCAAATAAAACTTAGATTGAGGTCACAACTTTCATTAAATGACTATTTTACCCTTATCCTTGTCGTTACACTCCAAACTCTCATACCTTATTCTAAGTTTTAAGAGGGTATAAACATTTGAGGTAAACTTTCTCTACATAAATTAGTTAAACATCCTTATTTGTAAAAGTCAAAATTCAAAGTGAGTGGTAGAAAGAACTTACACCAGGTCATAAGCAATGGACATTTATAAGGTACACAATATCTCTTCCAGCTTCATATTTCCTATGACCCTTGAATGCATACTTGGATAACACTTGAATCACCAATAATTTCATCTTCATATTTATCTTTCTAAATATTCAAAACTTCATACATCTCCTTTTGAATTTCATAAGATCATAACATTTTCAAAACACTAAATATATTATATAACATAAAGTTATTACCTGCAACAAACAAACTGACTCGTTGAACAACAAAAAAAGCATTATGTGCTAAAAGATGATTCACACTAATAACATTGGTCTCCTATTTATTAATATGATAAAAAAACTAATTCTCTTTTATTTCCTATGTAATGAGTAAATATAACATTTTAGTGTTTGAAAGAGTAAATATAATACTATGAACATATACCATTGTAGACGTATGCTTGAAATATTTGAAATTATTAGGTATTTCGGTAAATTATACGTTAATTAAAACATGTTTATACTTCTATTTTAATAAATAAATACCTATATGTGTAACTGTAAAAAGGAATAACTTTTCATACAATGTTTAATGGTACAAAGTATGAGAACTGGAATTGTTCAAATACCTTAGTTTCTTATCCTGTAAACACTACAACCCCAACAATATACTCTGTATTACGTTGATAACATCCCTTAAAAAGATGTACATCAATATGAGTGATCATTAATGAACAAGTCAACCAAGAAAGAAAAACTAAAATAACAAGAAAAAGGGAAGTATCGTATCTTCCCCGTAACAGAATTTGATTAGGACCAAGCAGTAATGGTTGGTTTTGGGTTGTCAAATTCCCAGTGAAGGGTATAAACTATAAAGTAAATTATTTGGTTGTTCACGTTGTATTTCTTTTGAAAATGGACCAAGGCATCTGTAAACTTCATAAAACATGCAACAAAAATATGTTAATAAACAGAAATTAAAAAGAATATATTATAAGTAAAAAGATATTAATTAAAGAAAAGGAAGAGAATCTAGAAAGCTTACAATCTTGTCATATATGTTAACTACTTTAAAAGTAATCAATTAGAGGTTAGACTGAATTGACCTTGGTGAATTTTTGTTTAGCTCCATCGTTGACAAGGTAATGGAAATCATTGGCACCTTGCGCGTCATCTCCACACCGTACTTTATTATGTGCAAAAGTGTGTTATGATTAAAAGCTGCTGATGTAAAAGAAGTTGCTTATTCTGTTACGACAATTGCAAACGAGAAGTTCAAAGTAGTGTAGGAAGCTGCTACTGGTAAAAAGAAAACACGTATGTCCCTTTTGGAATAATGCATATGTGCTATTCTAACTAATTTAAGTGGCAAATCCCAAACATTATTTTGTATTAATTTTTTCATAAAGATGCTTCTGTAACTGCATATTTAAAAAAAAATAATAAAAATAATATTAAGAGACCGGTTAGATTTGCACTTACAGTGTCAAGTCCCAAACTTTCAGCGTGTTCAGGTTCTTTTTTCCTTAGTTTAGTTAGCTTGAACCAGTTTAGTAAATAGGGATTGTAAACGGAACCTAGATCAACCAATTTGTATGCAAAATGGCTAATAAATCAGCGTAGAATGTGCCTTATAAGGTTGAAATTCAGAATCTCATAGCTGATTTTAGGAGACCCGAAAGCGTCACATTAATAAAAGAAGAAAATATAACACTTCAGATAACGAAAAAAAAAATCATAAATAGGGAATAGTAACGTATGAGAACTGTAAACCTAAATCGAAGTTGTAATGAGAAAGGCACATACAAAAATTGATGAAATTTGGGGGAAGAAGGATGGCTTGCTCTTCCAGGTATTGATTTTGCAATCCATCTCACACGGCCTCCTGTGAACCACAAATCTGATTCCTGTGCTATGAAAGCTCATAACAATCAAAGGGTTCATTGACTAAAAAAAGAGAGGATTTCACGAAGATTACGCGAGTTATAGTCATGGATGAAGGGGAAGATGGGCTATCGGAGAAGCGATTGAAGATAAAATATAAGAGATGAGAGATGGTGTTGGCATGGCAGAGTGCAAAACAATATAGATTGTAGATTGTAGCGATGTTACTGACTTGTATTAGGACTCCAATCACAACAAACAACTCAGACGATGATTAGAATAAGAAAATTGTAGCCGCAGGCAGAGTGTTGATGGTGGTTTACAATGGCGCAGCGATGGATCCCTACAATCATGGTGGTAACCGCATAGTTGGAGGGAACGGGTTTCTTCAATTAAACTATCACTTTAAAAATTTGTATGATCTGAATTAAGTTTATTATCAATATCAATGACTTGTACATTGGTGAATGGTTAACTTGTTCATTAAAATCCACATTTCGGTATTAACAAAATTTTATATCGAAACGTTGACAAAAATAAGCACGCCGTGATGGTATGTTCAAAATTTATTAAAACTTAATCCATTCAAAGATATAAAAGAAAAACAAAGAAAAAGTAAAATCGAGGAATATATGGGTAAACTTAAGGGGATGAAAGAGTAAATATTATTCAAATTTACAAAGTTTAAGTATATTTGATGGGTTAAAGTTGTAAATATAATTGAACAACTAAATCTTTCATGAAATTGAATTGCCAAAAGGACCATAATGCCCTCTAAAATTCAAAATTCTATTTTACAATGGTTGTAACTAAAGCATTAAGCTAGGTAACTCTTAAAATTTAAGAGGTCCTTGACTGGTGCTTTATATATTGTAGAGATAATCCTCTACATCATTCTTCATACCCGGCCACCAGTAATCTCTCTTAGATCTTGATACATCTTGGTGGATCCTGGATGAATCGAGTATCTTGACTTATGAGCTTCGTCTTGGATTCGACATCTAAGAACTCCATGGCGTGGAATCCACATACGTTTGAACCTAATCTTAACACCTTGAGTGTTTTCCATCAGCTCATCTTGTTGTACGAAAACTATTTCCTTTTTCATTAGCCCTTCATCTGCAAGCACCTCAGACTGTGTATTGACGATTTCTCCAAAGAGGTCTGAATTATCAATTAACTTATACGACTTCACTGTTACAATGACTTCCTCATTCTTACGGCTTAGTGCGTCAGCGACCACATTAGCCTTAGCAGGATGGTATTTGATATCACAGTCATAGTCCTTAATCAACTCTAACCATCTTCTCTGTTTCATGTTCAACTCTTTCTGCTCGAAGAAGTACTTTAAACTCTTATGATCTGTATAAATAGTACACTTAGTACCATATAGGTAATATGTAGGTAATGTCTCCATATCTTGAGAACATGCACTACTGCTGCTAAATCTAAGTCATGCGTCGGGTAAGTACTCTCGTGAACCTTCAACTATTTGGACGCATAAACTATCACTTTTCCTCGTTGCATCAACACGCAACCTAACCCACGATGCGAGGAATCAGTACAAACAACCAAATCCTCGTCACCATCGGGTAGAGCAAGGATTGGAGCTTGTTTGAGTCTTTTCTTCAATTCCTCAAAAGCTTCTTCCTTAAACTTACCCCAACTGAATACTACGGTCTTTCGGGTCATTTCGGTCAACGGTGCGGCTATCTTGGAGAAGCCCTCAATGAATCTCTTATAATAGCCAACCAACCCTAAGAAACTTCGTTTATCTGTCGGGTTTTGCAAAGTCTTCCAGTTTGTTATCGCCTCAATCTTAGCTGGGTCCATGGTAATCCCTTTAGGATTTATCACGCGCCCAAGGAACTACACTTCTCACAACCAAAATGCACAATTCGAAAACTTAGCATACAACTTCTCTTCCTTCAAAACCTCCAATACTTCTCTTAAATGCTTAGCATGATTAGACTCGCTCTTTGAATAAATCAATATATCATCAATAAAAACGATGACAGACTTGTCTAACATCGGCCGACATACCTTATTCATCATGTCCATAAATGCTGCATGAGCATTCGTTAGACCGAAGACATCACGAGGAACTCATAGTGTCCATACCGCCCCCGAAACGTTGTCTTAGGGATGTCTGCCTCCTTCATGTAAGGCCCCATTCCCGGTGCCTCACTTTAACGTCGGATTTACTCATAAACACAGTTCTACAAATCAAAGTTTATTAAAACTTTCGCGGAAATGTTGACTTTAATTGTTTTGATACAAAACATTTGATCTTTTCATTAAAACATAATATTCAACATATTATTTAAATCATCATTTATCTTCCATCTTCAGATGCCAGCCATTCAATCCATGCCATGTGCCAACCTCATGCTAGCTCTGTAATCATATTCACCTGCGTGCATACTAAAAATCAGCTACGCTGAGTGAGTTCTAGTTAATCAGGCAACATACAATACATACACATATCTTACCTACATACATATCTTAACCTTGTGTAAATATCCATAAGAGGAACGTCACATAATATCTAATAAAAGAACTATTACTATTACCCCTACTATTTATGTTCTCCATAGAAGGACACTCTATATATATATCCTCCATAGAAGGAGCATCCTATATACTTCCATAGAAGGAACACTATGCTTTCCATTAAAGGAACACTAGACTTTCCATCAAAGGAACACTGGGTTTTCCATTAAAGGAACACTATGCTTTCCATTAAAGGAACACTGGGCTTTCCATTAAAGGAACACTATGCTTTTCATTTACGGAACAATCTATATATTATCCGTAGAGGGAACTCTATATATATAAGTTATCATTTAATATCCATATAAGGAGACAATCATCACTATTCTTGGCAATACATGCAATATCCAAAGATCGTTCACGTATCGACAGGCAATCGTCCTTACATTACACATAATATCCATATCTTTATTTATAGCCCAACGGTACGTGCAATATCCGAAGATCGTTCACGTAACATCAAACAATCATCATACATAAATCATACAAGGCATACACTTACCACTTAAGGTAAGTGTATTAACTATCACATCGAGTATGCACACAGCCCCGAAAACATAACAAGGAATGGGGCTAGAAACTCACCTGAACTCGGTTACTTCTTCCGTTAATGGTTACTCCTTTCTTGATTGTGCACGGCTAGTTGTGCACGGCTAGTTAATTTATTACCCACAACGAGCGGGGGTCCGGGGGCAACGCCCCTAGCAGCGGGGTCTAGGGGCGGCAGCCCCTAGCAAGTTCCAAGGGGCAGAGCCCCTGGCTGGGGTCGAGCTGCCAGGTCAGCTTGGAAAAATTTTATTTACATTAACCGTCTTAACACTTTTTCCATTAGGATTTTTAATTATTTTCTAATTCGCCATCTTGTTCTCTATAACGAATTTAGCCTAATTCGATATCAGACTACAGTCTAATTCGTTATCCTTCATGGTCCGATTAGCTGATTCGTTAGCCTGGTTTGTCAATCTGATTCGTTGTCTGATCATGACCTGATTCGCTATTCCAATTCGTTACCTGAACACCATCTAATTCGTTATTGGAACTTGGCGAATTGGTGAGTAACGAATCACCTTATTCGCTACCTGGTTCGCTCCTAGTTCGTTAGCCTAATTCTGATGTAACGAACTGGGTGAGCTGATTCGCTACCTAGCATAACGAATTGAACCATTTTTAACGAATCATCCCTATTCTTATCCAGAATTTGACTTAGGGTCAAAGTCAAAATTGCCAAGAACACAAAATAGTCAACATTCATCAGATCTGCAATTAAACCCTCATTTCTTAACCAAATATCACGATTTAGGTATCAATGGATTCGGAATTACAGCGCCTACAAACCCCAACCATCAAGTCGGCCAAACGTCAATGTTTAAGGGGTGAGATTAGGCATATAGGTTACGGTTTCTTTTAGGTTATCAATTAACCTATCAAACTGTAATGGATTTCAGTGAGGTTTGCTTTGTTAGGCTCCTTTTTATCATATATATACAGATCTAAGACTACCTAAATGAATCCAGATCTAAAGGAACGATTTCTAGTTATAAACGTACCTTAAACGAGTCGGTTTACGAACACGGTTAAGCCTTGATGTTGTTTTGGTTCTTCACGACGATCTAGCACCAACAAACTCCGGTTTTCACCTTCGAATTTCGGCTCGGGTTTTAGGATGGTGTGTGTGTTTATCAAGGTGTAGGCTATGGTGTAGATTTTGGATAAAAAGGGAAAGGACTAGGGTTTAAGGGGTATTTATACTCCCTTAAGCCCATGGACCTAAGGCCCATCTTTCCCTTTTGGTCCATAATTAAGTCCATCTAAAAGCCTACTTATCCTATCATATTTTATTATTATTATTAGCCGAACGAAAAATTGGGATGTTACACTTCACTTTCAGCTGATGATACCCTGATCTAAGGTCTATTCGTGAGAACCAACTCGAACATTGTATTTGATCAAACAAATCATCGATCCGTGGCAACGGATATATTTTCTTCACCGTAAGCTTGTTCAACTCTCGGTAGTCTATACACATTCTCATAGTTCCATACTTCTTCTTAACAAACAACACCGGTGCACCCCACGGGAAAACACTTGGTCTTATAAAGCCTTTATCGAGGAGTTCTTGTAGTTGGGACATCAATTCTTTCATCTCGGATGGCGCCAGGCGGTAAGGTGCTTTATTGACGGGCTGTGCTCCTGGTATTAAGTCTATATGAAATTCTATCTCTCGCTGCATTGGCAACCCCGGAAGGTCCTCAGGGAACACTTCTGGATAGTCGCACACAACAGGAACATCTTTCACTTTTTTCTTCTCGGCCGTAGCTTTGACAATATACGTCAGGTAAGCACCGCAACCTCGCCTTAACAATCCTTCGGCTTTTATCATCGAAATGACATTAAGCCCTGAACTTTTTTATCACCATAAATCGTCACCGTACCACCATCCAAGGACTTTAACCTTATTAATCTACTCTTACACACTATCTGAGCTTCAAACTCAGATAGCCAATCCTTTCCGAAAACCAAATCGAACCCTCCTAAGGTCATAACATACAGGGTAACAGGGAACTCATGTCCCTCTAATTCTATCTTACAATCCTTAAACATTCTCATAACTCTAACCGAGGTCACACTCGCGGTTTCTACTTTAAAAGTTTAAGGCACACGACAACACTTCATTTTTGCTAACTTGCTAAATGTCGTAGCTACAAAACTTCTATTTGCACCCGAATCGAATAATACGGAAGCAAAAATACCATTTACTAGAAACGTACATGTCACAACATCAGGAATTTGTCTGCCTTGTTCCTGGGTTAACATGAAGGCTATAGTCCTTGGCCTTGCTTGATCGACGTCTTTCTTTCCACTTCATCCAGCTTCACTATCAGTGCACTCCCTTGCCATATGACCAGTCTTACCGCACTTGTAACACGTGGGCTTTGTAGTGCAATCTGGAGCATAATGCCTCACCTTCGCACACTTGTAATAGGCATTTGACCCAAGCGTGCACTCTCCACCGTGAGATTTACCATACTTATGACAAACATGAATACCCTTACCCCATTTGCACTAACCGCCGTGCATCTTTCCACACGTCTTACATGGCCTCTTCTCCCACACCCTCTGCTTCTTATCTCTAGGGTTACACAACTGAGTACCGGGTCGTTTAGCAGGAACAACCCATTTCTTCTTTTTCTTCTCTTCCACCACCACCTCATCCACAGCTAAATCCTCGTAAACCATCTCTGTGAGTTCAACAGTAGAGTCGAAAGTAGCAGCTTTACTTGTCTTGACCAAGGTGCGGATGTTCTGTGGTAGTCCTCTTATATAACACATGATCCTTTTGGCTTTGGTATTCACCATGTCTGGCACCAACCTAGACATGCAGTTGAATTCGGTAGTATACTCGCGGTGTGTCATCTTACCCGCCTTCAATTTCAAAAACTTCATCTTAGCCATTTCAACCTCAGCAACCCATCTCATAGCCTTAACTTCCTCTCGAGTCTTTCTCTGCTCCACTGACTCCCACCAATACATGGCTTCATCTCCGAACGATTGAGTGGCATAACCCACTGCTTGGTCAGGACGGCACTCACTAATTCGGATAACCTTGTCCATGGGGGTTATCCATTGGAAAGTAGTGATTGCATCCCCCAAATCAGTTAGCTTTGGCAGGTCACAACCTTTGAACGACTTATAGTTACACCCACCTCGGCCTCTCTTTCACTCATCAGCCTTCACAAATCGAACTTCACTCGAATCACCTTCCCCATCAGTAGCTTTCTTACCGTCATCCCTTTCCTTCTCAGCAGTCCTTGCGTGGCTTTCAGCAGACTTTCCACTATGTAATTCCTTCACAGTAGCAGCTACAGCTTAGGCAATGGCGGCCTGAACCGCAGGATCAAGTTGATACCCCTCGTTGTTGCCCGGATTCCGCCCAGCTACGCTTCCTTCTTCCCTTGTGTTAGTAACTGACTCTACAGAAGGTTTCCGGGTAATGCGTGGCCTACCACGACCTCCTTGACCAACAAATTTCCTCGCTCCAGCCATTCGTATTCTATAAGGAAACACAAACGTCATCACTCAAGGAACCATTTAGTACAATGATAGTAAGGCTAACAGGTAATAATAGTGGCCAGCTGTGATTAGTTGATCACGCTACTCTCCGTGTCCTATACACTTCCTTTTGTGTGTCCACTTGTGCTGGATTCTACTTTTAACAGTTAAACATTCAAACATTTCACATAATTAAATACTCCTATTTCTAGCAATTAAGCTAACTTCCTTACACACCCTTACCTTACTCATGAAATTAATCATGTACTTTACTTTTACTTAGCTGCTTGAACGACACATGGCTTTCTTGAACTGACATCCTCTCTCTTTTCTTACTTATGTCCCATTCTCTGTTTGAGTCTAAGCATGTAGGATGCTTAATTCTCACGAACTTATACTCTGATACCAACTTGTAAGGCCCCGATCCCGGTACCCTACTTTGGCATTGGATTTACTCATAAACACAGTTCTAAATATCGGAGTCAATTAAAACTTTCACGGAATAATATTAAAAGTAAACCATTCATTACATAAGTCTCAATTTAAAAATAATATAAAACATGTCTTTTTAGTTCAAACATTAACAACTGAGTTATCAGATGCAGCTTCTTTATTCATCTGCCATGTGTCCCCCTTCAAGCCAGCTGTCTCATCCTACTCACCTGCGTGCATACTAAAAGTCAGCTACGCTGAGTGAGTTCTAGTTAATCAGGCAACATACAACACATTCACATACTTACATATATACGTATCCGAAGATACAAATTACATACTTAGCCTGTTACCTTTCATTCATTCGTACACATATACTTTCTTTCTTTCATACTTTCATACACTCATTCATACATTCTTTCATACCATCACACTTTCATACTTTCATAATACATACATAACTATCTTAACCATCTCAGATATTTGTAGGGTCTGGTCCCTATCTTCTCTATCTCATATATTACTTAGGTCTGGTCCCTTTCTTATCTATCTCAGATAATATTAGGGTCTGGTCCCTTCTATCTCAGATATTATTAGGGTATGGTCCTTCCTTTCCATGCAACCATACATATGCTTCTTTACACGTACATTCTATTATATAAATTCATACATATTCTTAATCATTCATATATCATTCATGCATCTTATGTAAAACTCACCTTTCCTGGCGATACGTGCAATATCCAAAGATCTTTCACGTACCGATAAGCATTCATTCATAATCTCAATCATTATCATATAAATCATATAAGGAATATACTTACCACTTAGGGTAAGTGTGTTAACTAATCACATCGAGTATGCACACAGCCTCGAAAACATAACAAGGAAATGGGGCTAGAATCTCACATGCGTCCTGTTACGTTCACCGTTAATGGTTATTCCTTTCTTTAGCTGTGCGCGACTAACAGCATAACAATTACACGTATCAATTAACTATCACTACCCATATCGCGTTTCTAGTTTAATTATAACCCTCAACGAATGGGGGTCCAGGTTTGCGCTCCTGGCAGCGGGGTTCTAAGGGCGGCAGCCCCTAGCAGGGTCTATGGGGCAGAGCCCCTGGTTGGGGTAGAGTGGCCAGGTCAGCTTGGAAAAACTTTATTTCCATTAACTGCCTTAACCCAATTTTCATTAGAGTTCTTAATTTATTATTTAATTTGCTAACTCATAAAGTTCGAGGGCTTATTTGTAATTAATCCATTTTATCCTAACTCTAGGGACCTTTATGTCATTCTTTTAAACTCTAATTCGTTATACAGTTTCATAACGAATGGGGCTCATTCGTTGCCTCCTAACACATGTGTTCTTTCATAACGAATGGACTCATTCGTTACCTCTTGAAGAATGGACCTTTATAACGAATGAGGGTTCATTCGTCATCTCTCCGTGACGAATGGGCTAACGAATGTAGCTCATTCATTACCCCTTCTTTAACAAATGGGCATAGAGAATGGCAGTTCATTCGTGACACGCGCCTAGGGTTAGGTCAGAGAATGCCAGAACATTCCCTGACATTCCCTAAACATTCCCATATCGCCGTGCCGCCTTTCCGGCGCCGTCATCATCGGAAAATAGGGATTTCTCCGGAAAAGCAAGATCTCAGTCGTTTTTCCACCGTTTTTTACCGTTTTTCGTCGCGCTCGATCCGGATCTGAGCTAGGTGACCCCTAAGATCGTCTTTCGATCTGTTTATACCTGATTCCATCTGGATCCCGTGACTTAACATTTGAGGGTGTCGGTTCATCGTTTCGTGACTAGATCTAGCGGGTTTGGGTCCATATAAGATCATAACATCATTACCTCGGATCGATGCTCGGTTTCCTCTTGGGTTCGGCTAGAGAAAGAGAGAAAGATGAGAGACAGCTTAAGTGTGTGTTTTGGATGGTGTAAGGAATAAGTGAACTGAACGGATTATGAAATAATATTGTTTATATAATAAGGGACATGGGCTTAAGCCGATGGTCTTTCTTCTTTCCTTATTAATCCAAGTCCATTACCCACATTTATTTAACCCAACACAAGCCCAACTCATTTTAACTAATATTATTATTATTATTATTATTATTTTATAAACTGTAACAGGAAACAGGATGTTACACATGGACACGCCAACTGTACATTTGCACAATTCGTTTACTTGCGATATTTTGTTGAAACATTATCATCCGTGGTGATACACGAGATGTTTCAACTACTTATGCTTGAGTTCGTTTATTCATTTTTTAGTTTGGTCAGTTAAATTGCCATGTAACGCTCGTGGGAGGCCAACTCACACATTTGTTTTGGTTTTGGTATGCTAATAAGTTGGGGAAACAAAATGCCATTGAAAGCTCATGGGAAACCCAACACATCGAAGAACATTCATTATTTGTTTATTTGATTTTATACGAAATGATTTATGATCTGATTAAATTAGTCAATTATTCTATTTTTCAGTTATTCAATTACTTACTTACTAAATCACTTATGAATTTAGATCTATTGATTCGATCTATTTATACACTCAAAACATTTTTATTCTCTTGATCGGATACAAATCATTCATTCATCAAGACTCTATTATTACGAACCAATCAAAACAATTTACACTCTATTATGGAATTGGTTTTCACCTATCCATCTTATCACGTTATGATATTATCAAGATATCAAGTAATTTAAATAGCATTATTGCACAGTTTAATAATCAAATTGCTTTCTTATACTCTTGGTATCATATACCTAAACTAATAAACATAATTCTAGTATTCAACCTAAAATTTTTATTTGTTAAAGAATATCAAACTTTGATAAAACTCATTCACTCATCAAATTAACTCATTGATTATTAATATAAGATTCTAACTTATCCTTAAGTTATGAATAAACACTAGCTTAACATATTTCATATTCATTTTTCTTAATAATTCGTATGGAGTTACACAACTCATCAATCATTTCTTGAAAATCATGTCGTTATTAACCGCAGTATATTTTAAGCAGAAACTATTGTAATCAAAATTAATAAATTGTTTTCTATAACCGTTGTATGGTCACTCGTATAGTAACTGATATGGTTAAAATATACTAATATTATATTAATAGTCTCTACACTTTCGAGTTGTTTTGAGTTAGTTTTTATTAAATAATACTCTTAAGTAGCTCATATTTAAATTTTATTGGTTTCAAAAGACAATGAGTTAAAATATAGTACTTTTACTATAGTTGAGACAAATGAAATCGGTTTATTTTATTTAGCTCATGTCTACATATTAAGTAATACATTATATATTATTATATAATTAAGCATATAATTACGTTTGGAGTTGGAAGATTTCAAACAATTAAATCAAGGCTATTTATTAGTTTATTCAATTATTCCATTTTTTTCCATAACGTCAATTAATTCAATTTGAGAAGTAAACTAATAATTATCTTTTATGGCAGTGTAGCATATACAAGTCAACTAGGCTGTTGGAATGGAGATTTGGAGCCCACATAACCATGCTATTAACCGACAGTCATTGGATTAAATAAAGAGAACCCTAGTGGGCACAAAAGAAGTTGGATGGAAATCAAGAGGGATCCGCCCAACTTTTTGAGGCTATTGTTCGAAACAGAAAAGAAAGAAGATTGAAGCTCGCAAGCTGGTCAAAAAAGTCCCACGGCCAAAATCAAAAGAAATAATAATTATTCAAGTAAGCAGGCTGGTGAATTAATTTAAGCTAGCAGGCTGCTCAATTAATTTAAGCAGGCTAGTAGCTCAATCATATTTATTTCTTTTACGATGAACCGCAATAAATATATTATCTTTGTTTCATTCGTAGTTATGATTGGCTAAATTTTTATACTGCCTGGGTTTGGATGACTACTTTGTAGACTCGTTTTATTTTTGGTTTTGGATTTGTTATTGATTGGTTCATGCTTTGGTAAAGTTTTTATTTTATTTGGTTATGATACTTATGCGTATTTGTTATTAATTTATGACCAGTTTATTGTTCCATATGTGTCTTAGTGAACGTCCTTCATGTATGGATGCATATTAGGTTGTTTACTGTGTGTTTACAACTAGTTTATGGTATATTGTTAACGTATTCCATAGGAGCGGTAATTGAGAGTTTAGAGATACCTTATATTCTATCACTTGAGAGACCGGGAGGTAATTAAGTGTCGTCTGTTTAGGTCTTTTTCGGGTTTGGGTAGTGATTGCACGGGAGTGAGTTACCCTAGATTCCTTTAGATTCTTACAGATCCGAATTATAACCGAATTCAATAGAATACCCCTTTACGCCTTAGGGTATAATGTGATTAGAGAGACCGGGAGGTGATTTAATCTTTGGGTACCTTAGCATAGTTAGGTAAGGTGAGACCGGGAGGTGATATGAACCATTAACCCGTTGAGCTTACATGATATTTAGGGTTCTTAGGTATTGTTGGTGAGACCAGGAGGTGATCTAGCATACTTTAGTTATTCCATAAGTTTCATATTTTTAGAATACGGTACCAATCATAAATCCAGTATGAGAGTTTACGAGTTAAATAATAGGATTCCTTACCTAGGTAGTTGTTTCCCCTATTTGAGTTCTAGTTCTATTTTTCCGTGTCTAGTTTAGAGTAAGTATTATTTATTTTATATTATTTTATATTTAATAATAAAAAAAGAAAAAAAATCAATAAAATCAATTTATTTAAGTTATTAGTCAGAGTCTAGTTTAGGTGTCGCTAGTGTGTCGTGGGTTCGATATCCGGACTTCATTAGGCTTTACTACAGTCGATAGGTACACTTTCCTGTGTAGTGGTCTAGCATTAGGAGATTCTAGGTTTATAAATTTAAAACTAGAGTGTCTAGATTAGGTTAGGTTTTATTAGACCGCGTTTTACACATCATGTTTTTGGCGCCGTTGCCGGGGATACTTAGGCGATCTCGAAACTAGCTTTCATTGAACTTAATTGATTAATTGGTCTTTTGTGTCTTGAGTTGTGGTGTCTTGTGAGTCCGTGTCTTAGATTATGTGTGTCTAGTCGTCTTTAGGATAATTTATTTTTTGTTTTATTTTATCGAGTCTAGTTAGTATGTTTAGTAGATCGAGTCAGTTTAGGAGTATTTTATATCGAAGATGTTGGAAAGAGATGATGTTGGAAAGAGCCGAACAAGTGGAACGTGAAAGACTCCAAAAGATTGAGGCAATGGAAACCAGGCTTGATAAGTTGATCGAAAGAGAAAGAATCCGTAAAATAGGGGAACTCAAGCCAGGCTTGATAACTTGATAGAATTAAAAAGACTCCGTAAGATAGAGGAATTCGAAGCTAGGTTAGAGGAGATAAGTGTTAGACATCAAATAGAAAGTTTTTCATACAATGAGCGGGAAGCCGTCTATGAAACGGATGATGACTTCTGGAATAATGATGATGAGGGCGTGATAGAAGAGAAGGAGTTGGAGCTACCTGATTACACGAATCCGAGTGAATATGTCGTTGTGGAGCCACTTGACCAGATGGAAGATGACGAAGAGGAGGAGCATGTACCATCTTGGAAGGATGAGATTGGTGATGAGTTAGTGGGTTACCAGTTTAAGAAGAACATGAAGAATTTAACCCGGTTGGCGATCTTATCTATTTAGAAAAACTAATCATGGGGAAGCCAACAATGGAGATCAAGTGTGCACCAAACGAAAAAAAAAACAAGAAGAAGTGGCAACAGATAAGGATCAGAATATGGTGGTAGTTGAGTCGCCACATCGTAGGAATGTTAGCAGGTCTGGGGAAGAACTAGATAGTGGATCGCCACCGAAATCGACAAAGCCACAAAAGAGGAAGTGGAAGTGCTTGGATCAACACGTATTGAGGGTTTAAAAATGGTATATTCAGAATTATAGGACAACACGAAAATGCAAGAATAACCATTTTCCTCATTATATGTCACGTATTAGGTTTGGTCCGGGTAAGTTTTAAGTATTGGTGGTCCGACTCGTTTGAGTGTTTTATATTACTTTTTAGTTTCACCATGTGTTATTTGATCAAATATGTTGAACGGGTGGAACTAAACAGGTTAGACCGGGGTTGGAAAAAATAAAAGCCTCCTGATTGAGATTTCAAGAGCGAGTCTGGCAGAAGACTATTCTGTAAACGTAGCGCTTCCCGGGAGGCAACCTGATAGAATTTTTTTGCTTTACCTTTTTTTTTTGTTTTTGGGTTTTTCTTGTTTTCTTGTGCTGGCTGTTTCTTGGTTTGCTTTCAGGTTGCTTAGGATGATATTGGATGGTTGATGAAACATGGTTTGATTCAAGTGTGGGGACGCCATTTGCTTATTGATTGTCTCTTTCGTTCGTAAGTGACAGCTTGGTAGAGAACATTTGAGTATGAGGCTTTTGTTCGAATTGGAGGGCACGAGACACGACTCGCAAGGCAATATCGTCATATTTACCGGGGGAGTCTGTTCCACTTTACTTATATTTGAATGTTTGCTATATATTTTTGTCTTTTCCCTATCTCATTAAGGGAAATGTGACATTAAGTGTGGGGATGAGAAATTGACGTTTTTATATAAACAAAAAATTCAAAAATTTTAAAAATAATAATAAAAAAAAGTAAAAAAAAAACTAACAAAAAGATTTGAAAAATTTCCCAAATATTTAATATAAATTTTTGCAGATAATGGAAAATGATAGAAAAAATTGAGATTGATTTTTAAAACTACTATTATATATGAGATTAATAAAGATAACGCACAAACCTTGGGATGTGTCGGTAGGCCCAGCTAGCTTTGATAGTCCTCTTTAGCAGATTTTATATATCTAATAATTTGAAAAACGGTGAAACCGAATTTCGATGCTTAGGGAGGATTAACATAATCTAAAAACTTTAAGATGGTAAGACTTAGATGCACTCAAACCAGCACACCACCGCCATGTTCACTTTTTATATGAGCTTACAAAAATAGTTATATATTAGGATAAATATGCCTAAAAGCAACAAAAAAAAGTATGTTTTGAAATTGTATTCCAATAATTGGTCCAAAAAGCAAAAGAAAGAGAAAGTTATGTATTATAAAATTCCAAAGATGCATTCTCAAGAATAGAAAAACAGGCAAAATTTGCACATACTAGACGGGGCTGAGAGTTTACGCGTTGCTAAGGGTATAGTGACTCTTAGGTTATCGCTATTGTGGCTCAATGTTCTTAGTCAAAATATTTTTTTAGGGAATATATAGGACAAAGTCCAATAATATTTAGGGTATGCTCGTACGGCCTCCACATGACCATTCATCCATCAAATTTCAGCGAGTGCATCTACTTAGTACCATCAACGAGTCCTTGGCTTATGGTGATTTGTCATACCGGTCTGCTTTGACTCTAGTTTTTCTAGCTCTCTTTGTCTAAGATGGGGTAGGTGTAGCCGTAGCTTTGAACTTAAAACGCTTAATGCAATTGGGGGCTTGATAGGCTGGTGGCTGAGTTTAAGCGGACAACAATATCGACAATCGCGGTTTTTGCATTTATCCGTGCTTAAAAGATAACCTGTATGTTTTAAAGATCATTTTCGAATTATGATTCCATTGCAAAAATACTTTTTTAGGGACGAAAAGATTTAAGTGTGCGGATATTTGATATGGTTAAAATATACTAATATTATATTAATAGTCTCTACACTTTTAGTTGTTTTGAGTTAGATTTTTTATTAAATAATACTCTTAAGTAGCTCATATTTAAATTTTATTGGTTTCAAAAGACAATGAGTTAAAATATAGTACTTTTACTATAATTGAGACAAATGAGTAAATCGGTTCATTTTATTTAGCTCATGTGTACATATTAATTAATGCATTATGTATTATTATATAATTAAGCATATAATTACGTTTGGAGTTGGAGGATTTCAAACAAATTAAATCAAGGCTATTTATTAGTTTATTCAATTAATCCATTTTTTTTTATCATAACGTCAATTAATTTAGTCTGAGAAGTAAACTAATAATTATCTTTTATGGCAGTGTAGCATATACAGGTCAACTGGGCCGTTGGAATGGAGATTTGGAGCCCACATGACCATGCTATTAACCGACAATCATTGGATTAAATAAAGAGAACCCTACTGGGCACAAAAGAAGGTGGACGGAAATCAAGGGGGGTTCGCCCAATTTTTTAAAGCTACTGTTCGAAACAGAAAAGAAATTGAAGCTCGCAGGCTAGTCAAAATAGTTTCACGGCCAAAATCAAAAGAAATAATAATTATTCACGCAAGCATGCTGGTGAATTAATTTAAGCTAGCAGGCTGCTCAATTAATTTAAGCAGACTAGTAGCTCAATCACATTTATTTCTTTTACGACGAATCGCAATAAATATATTATATTTGTTTCATTCGTAGTTATGATTGGCTAAATTTTTATACAGCCTGGGTTTGGATGATTACTTTGTAGACTCATTTTATTTTTGGTTTTGGCTTTATTATTGATTGGTTCATGCTTTGGTAAAGTTTTTATTTTATTTGGTTATGATGCTTATGCGTATTTGGTATTAATTTATGATCAGTTTATTGTTCCATATATGTCTTTGTGAACATCGTTCATGTATGGATGCATATTAGGTTGTTTACTTCGTGTTTACAACTAGTTTATGGCATATTGTTAACGTATTCCATAGGAGCGGTAACTGAGAGCTTAGATATACCTTATATTCTGTCACTTGAGAGACCGGGATGTAATTAAGTGTCGTCTGTTTTGGTCTTTTATGGGTTTGGGTAGTGATTGCACGGGATTGAGTTACCCTAGATTCTTTTATATTCTTACAGATCCGAATTATAACCAAATTCAATAGAATACCCCTTTACGCCGTAGGGTATATTGTGATTAGAGAGACCAGGAGGTGATTTAATCTTTGGATACCTTAGCATAGTTAGGTAAGGTGAGACCGGGAGGTGATCCGAACCATTAAATCGTTGAGCTTACATGATATTTAGGGTTCTTAGGTATTGTTGGTGAGACCGGGAGGTGATCTAGCATACTTTAGTTATTCCCTAAGTTTCATATTTTTAGAATACGGTACCAATCACAAATCCAATATCAGAGTTTACGAGTTGACTAGTAGGATTCCTAACCTAGGTAGTTGTTTCCTCTGTTTGAGTTCTAATTCTATTTGTCTGTATCTTTTTTAGAATAAGTATTATTTATTTTATATTTAATAATAATAAAAGACAAAAATCAATAAAATCAATTTATTTAAGTTATTAGTCAGAGTCTAGTTTAGGTGTCTTCATTAGGCTTTATTAAAGTCGATAGGTACACTTGTCTGTCTAGTGCTCTAGCATTAGGAGAGTCTAGGTTTGTAAATTTGAAACTAGAGTGTCTAGATTAGGTTAGGTTTTATTAGACCGTGTTTTGAACATCAGTAACTCCTATTCAAAAAGTTAAAAACAATCAACTCAATCTTGTTCATTAAACTAATTGTTGGTAATTTTGATTCATTTATCCCTACTCATGCACATAATAACAACAATAACAAACGCAAGTCTAAACATCAACTATATGATTTTAATCAAATTAACAATCAATCTGCAACAAAATCATAGCGTCACAAACAAGAAACTTTACGTAAAAGAATTCACTCGTTATGCTTCAATTGCCACCATCACTATTCAATTCAATCCTCATATCGTTTTGTACCCAATGTAACCGTTCGGTTAGCTTATTAATACTTTCCGCGTACCAAAAGATGTTCCACAATGGTCTATGCCGTCTAATTCTAAAACCCATGCTACGCCGTTTGCACAAATTTTATACCCTGCTACCTGTAATTGCTACAACAATGGAAACCCTAATCACCTACACCATGTGTGTTATGGATTCAATCATGTTCATCTAACTCAACATTTCCAAACTTATTCTATTAAACCCTACCTTGTAACCTAATCAAAATATTTCAATTCAATCAACTTCAATTATTCAAATTTTTATAGATCAAAATAATCAAGTTATTTTAAATCAGATAAATCAAAGCAATCATAACTAAGTTTATCAAAGAATATGTTTTGGTCATTTTATTTATCTAAACATATTTTATCTTTTCAATCGTGCATTATAACAAATCTTTATTTGATTTTGGATTTAAACAATTTTAATCATAATAATTTATTAATTTTAAGTGATATTGTTCATACAGTAAAATCTATCTTTATAAAGACAATTGTTTGCAATACTATATTTTCAAAAGATGTTTTGAAAATTTAATAGTTTGACAACTCAAAAATTCAATTCATTTTTAGCAATATTTTACACAATGACTATTTTCTACTTATAACCAAAACATATTAAGATTATTGTTTTCTCTAAAAATCATGTCTCTCAAGAGTTAATGGTTTGGTTATAATATCCTTTAATTTATGGACGAAATTCTCTAAAGTAAGGGAGACTGTAACAACTTGGATTTAAACTTTTATTTTATTAATCATTACCTTGCCCGTTTTATGTTCGGGTAATTTTATCAATAAAAATATTTCGTTTATCGAGTAATTATTATACTTTTTATTTGTTTTTTATATTTATTTAATATATATATTTAACTTTGAAAAATTTTGCATTTTTAACCCAAATCTAAACTTCAACCTATTTATGTATCCACCTTGTTAGTTGGAGGACCCAAATTGCAAATATGTGAAAATATTATTATATTATACCCTTTACACAAAACCCATATGCCCATACCCGAACCTAATTGACAATCCGACCCGTTTAACACCTTGAACCTTAATTCTTGCTATAATCCTAGTAACTGAAATCGTGCAATTGATTATACTTGCCTAATATGGGTTGCCGACACTTTCAATTTGGAAAAACAAATCAGTTAGGATGCGTATTGATTATATTATTTAGGCCAACTTAATTCGTTTAATATACATGATATCGGTTTTTATAATTCAATTAAACGTAGCATCACACTCCTCGTTCCATTGCTAAGCAAACCCCCATCGCGAATTGGATTATAACAAGCGTCTGATAGCTGTTCTTGAACCTGCCTTGGCCGTCGTTTGTCTATTCAAATTAACGCGCTTTTAATCATCATTTAAGGTAATCAATTACATCAACAAATTTGTCTTGATTCATATATCAAAAACCCTATGATTAATTAAGCGTATATAACTAGATTAACGGATTATGATTCTAGGGTTCTTGGGGCTTGTTTGGTTTTGCGTCTGTCTATATTTTAATTTTTTGTTTCAACATTATACCAAATCACACCCAAGCGTGCTTGAAATTGGTATTTGTGTTAAGATTCAGGCATGCTGGGGGCGTGGGTTCAAATCCCCCTAGCCCATTTTTAGTTATTTTTTTTGTGAAATATCTTTATACTATTATATTAGTACTATTTAAATTATATTATAATCATAATTAATCGGTATTTTTTAGAAAACCGGCATGTTAACTAGTTGTTTTTTCGAACCTTTGTTAAAACCAAATATTTCCATATATTCATATATATAGATAGGTATATGTATATATAAAGAGTATTAAACTGTTAACAGTATTAATATTAAAGATTTAAAATGTTTGTTATATATATATATATATATATGTGTATTATTTTTAAACATAAGTTTGATAAATGTGTTTAAAGTATTAAGTATCTTTTTACCACTAATTTTCGTTAAAGACTCGAAATAAGTATTTATTTAAATATTATTATTATTATACATATTATATCTGATTATTTAAAATATTCATATATACTTGTATTTTATTTATCCAATATCAAAATGTATACCTCATATTATATATAATAAAATCATTTTATTTTTTTTTATCTATTTAATATTATTATTATATTTGATTTTATATTATATCAACTATAAGCAATGATATTTATATAAATAATAAAATATGATTATTTATCTTATAAATAAATGATTAACAAACATATCGTTTTTACAATAACAATAACCGTAGAGTTCAATCGATCGATCCGTTAATAACCATTCTAATCACAACACAATTCAAATCACATCAAAATCTTAATTCATTAAATCATGTTTTATCTTTTAATTAATCTTATTATAATTAATAATTAGGAACCCTTGTCAAAGCATTCCGAGAAGCTCGGTCTCATTTACCTTATATTTCTATCACCGTTTCATCTTCACTTGTTCTACTTTATCAGGTGAGTATCACATTCCCCCTTTTTAACTCATTTTTACTAATTTGCGGACGTATGCATTACTACATATTTTACTATTATTTAATACGCAACTTGGAACTGTTAGTCATGTGTGTGTAACAATTTATGCCTAACGTGTTATATACTTATATGCTTTATTGAATATATTTCGGAGAGGTCCAACATATTCTCAGAATAGTATAATCATACGACTGTCGTAGTAGCCACCGTCCAGTTTATATGGCATCATACTTACCGAAAACTTATTTAGTCATCGTCTAGTTCATCTGGCATCGTGCTTACCGATAACTTATTTACTTGATCATTTGGTTTGGTTGAATTCCTTATGTATATTACTTATAATCCCTCTTTCTCTCTTACGAGACACCTCAAACTTCAATGTTGATTAATTCTTGGGCAACCCGCAGGCGATTCTCCAATCTCCGTTGCATTCAAGTCATGTCCATTACCGTCGCGAATTCAAAGCATATCTGTTACCATCATTAATAATGCATCCTGATATTTCTTCAAAACCCTTATAAGTCCCCCAAATCTCGATGACGACTAGGGACTCATTCAATTGAAGAAACAAGTATGGTCCCATTCAAATTTTCTGTTGAATGGAATTTGTAGGGGTATGGTACTAAACCCGGTTTTACGACCCTAAATTTATTATGTTTGGCTTATTTTATTATATGGACTAATACAATGTTATTGGGCTGAGGGAGTTTTGTGGAGGTAACCCTAACTGGGCTAGCCCATTAGGGTACCATGATGGTGGCCATGAGGCTCTCTATATAAGGAGGTCTCCACCTCCTTGTTAGAGGGTCATGCTCAATAAGAGCCACCACCCTATTTTTGTGTCTGTAAACAAGAGATCCTCAGGATTTCTTAGCAGTCACCTCTACACCCCCGAAAAGCCATTGCAGATCTCAAGCAACCGGGAGAAGAAGATAAAGGCGTGGTTCGTTCATCTCGAAATCCGTGGAAACATCGTCATGGATCAGGTCAGATTCATTTCATGCTTCGACAGAATTGATAAATAATTGAGGTTTTAATTTATGGCTCGTGTATGATAGTTTACCGAGTCCCTGGAAACGACGGCCTATGTTAATGTCTCCGGTTCTTTAAGGAAGGAGGGAGGGAGGCTCCTGATGATTCAATTGGTTGGGAAATGAAGTTAGAGGTTCTATAGGTTTATCTTATTTTTCTTTTAACACATAAGTTGTAATCAACGGTGAAGTGTATGTCTTTCTTTTCTGCCCCCAACTTATTTCCTATATTACATCTGGTCCGGTTGTTTGTATGGTAATGAATCATGATTCCTGGTACCTTCACATTCCTTTTTTGATAGCCTATCAAAAGTAATAGATTACTGTTTTTCACTTTTGATAATGTATCGGGCAAGGCGTGGGAGGGAGTATGTGTTGCTCCTAAGTTGATGGGAGCAACAGATTCACTTCAAGCTGACCCTGGAGCCATTAGAGGGGATCGTGTGTTGTAAACCGGAATGCACAAATTGATCCTGTATAGATTTCAAAACACTGATTCTCTACAACATATATGTAGTTGAATTACATATTATTGCATATATAGGTAGTCTTTCTGTTACAAAATATAGGGTCATCCCAGTTGCATTGCATATCATTACATTTTGGTGGTACATAAATGACCATATGCAGTGTGTTTTTACTTTTTACATATATGCAGGAAGATGCCTTTGTTTTTACATATATGCAGAAAGATGCATTTTCTATCATGGGACATGTTGGAGGTTTGGGAGCTGAAGCCAAGTTTTGCATTGGTATCAACATGGTACATTTACTTCCTCTATTTATACAATTACTAATACTATACACTTCAGACCACTTCCTATAAACTGCAAAAAAAAGAAAAAGAAAAATATATCCAACGATCTAACCTAAGGTGTTAAAATGTGATTTGATTATTAAAATAATAATCTATTGTTTTATCTAAACTATGGAACATATGTAGTATGAGTCAGACTAGAGATTTGACCAAACTGATAGAATGGTTGATAGCATATTTGGGTTTGGTTAATAGGGGTTAACGGGCATTTAGCAACTTTCGTCACAAGGGGTGGCACTGGATGCACTCTAGGGAAAGTTATTGAGCCGAACATGATGTGTACTACGCTTATTTTGTCACAGTAAGTTCTCTTTCCGACTTTTGGTTAGAAGTTAATTGACCATTATGCCTCTCAAAGACACGGGTGTGAACGAGCCAAGCCTGAGCTTGGTTTATTTTGAGCTTTATTTTAAACGCTTGAGATTGTCTTTATTTTATATGTATGAATATTGAATTATAACTTTCCTATGTAACAGTGTATACTATTTAGTCGTTTTGATCATACTTTTACAAATAATGTAAGTTATAATATAAATATTTGTATTTAATATATTAAACCAAACTTATATAATAATAATAATAATAATAATAATAATAATAGGCTTGTAAGTTTGCTCAAGCTTGTCTTGTGTATTTTTTTTACTAATTCATATACATTTAATATTTTATGTATATCAATGTTTGTTTTATATGACATAATGTATGATATCTACTTATTTACACCGTAAATTTGAATATGATCATTACTATTGCAAAAGTTTATATTTCATATATTAAATTAAAGTTGTATAAAATTATAAATAATAGGCTTGTTTACGCTCGCGAGCCACATGAGCAGGATAACTGAAGCTCGAGCTTGGGCTCGTTTATTAAATAATCTTATTTTTAAGCTCGAGATCGGTTAATCTCGGCTCGATTCGAGATTTTAGCAAGCCGATCTTTAGTGGCTAACGAGCGACTTGATTCATTTACACCTAGAGGCACCTAAACTCAAAACTAAAACCTTGATTGAGGCATTCCACACATTTTGTTTTATCTTTACATTATTAACATTATTGTTTTAGTGATATGAATCGACGCCATTTGTAAAGCTTTGACCTTTGACTTTATTATGCTACTGTCCATGGTTTGACTATTATACCTCTCTTAGACATGTTACCATGATGTTCCAGGTCACATTAGAATTTAAATCTACTGACCATTCCGGTCAACAGTCAAACGTTATCCATTGACCCATTAATGTTTGCCACGTCAAGCAATCGAGTAGGAACCATAATTGATTCTGGAAGTACTCTTGCTTACCTGGCGAAAGAGGCTTTAGACCCTTTTTAGATGCTGTTAGTTGTGAAGGGGAAAAATTGTCAAATTATCATTAACTTCCAAATAACAAGAATTATGAAACAAAAAGTTTCTCATTTTTAAACTATTTCGAATATTAAATTAATTCCTTTTAATTGAAGTCAAGTTGAAAGAAAATAATCATGAGAGTTGGGACGGGTTGGTGAATTACAAGGTAAGAACAAGTCGCTAAAAAAACGTTAACATTGATGTGGGCCAAAACCGGTTTTGATAAAACTGTAAATGGGTCATTTTAAATGTGGTCTATTTGGTTTGGGTGCTGACTTCTCAATTAGGCAACAACATTAATGCTTTCACATTTTAATGAAGCAATTCATGTACATAATCATGCTTTTACATACAGATAAAAGATCCATGATTTTTGGTAGTTTTTCATACCCATTGTGACCTTTATTAATTTTAAATTAAATGATTATAAGATAAGTCAACTAAAGATACATGCATGAGGTACACTCATCATGGCCCGTTTCGACTCATTTTAGTTTTACATTTATATCCATATTAATGCTTTCACAAATGTATGAAATTATGAAGGTATGAATACATCCCACATCTTAAAAGTAATAACGTATTTTAAGGTCTATCTATTAATACCTATGGTTTGATGAAAATAGTGTTTCACAATGGGATCAGGAGAATGTGTGTAGATGAGAAGCGTAAGGTTAAAATACTTGCAAAGAGGGGCTATGGAGAACAGGGTTCAGCGCCAACTATCTCAGGTAATCCTTGCTTCTTATTTTGTGATTTTAAAGTTTTCGTTATGCACATATTATTTAAAATTTGCTACTCTGCTATCTTTAAATTAACAGACGGGGCTGCACTTGTATCTGCTACCCAACTTATTGTGATCAATGGTAAGGGAACAGGTGCAGACCTGGTTGACAGTGAGCAATATGAAGACCTGGTTAACTGGTAATTGATGTTAGGAGAGAATTATAAGTTTAAAATGTTTCAATTTTAATGTTGAATGTCTTAACTCTAAATTTCATACTAATCAATGTATGCATAGAACATATCTAAAAAAATGATGACTAATAAAGAACATTAAGTTAAAGCTAAAATGCCTAGCAATTTTGATGTTTTCAACCACAATTGGTGTTGTTGTACTGGGTTTGATGTGCTTGGTGCTATTGTGCATCGATAGATAGTAAATTGGTATTTATTTGTATACTTTGAGTTTGTATCGATGAAATGGGTTTTCACTTTGTGAGTCGTGAATTTTATTTACATACGAGTTTTTTTGTTTTTAAAATCGGTACTGATTTCAAGCTTTCAAAAAAATAGTTATCAGGTGCTATGTTTAGATGTATTAATTTTTAGATAAATCAGATTAGCTAGACGAGAGACCAAAATAATATTGTTAGATGGCAGTTGAAACTGGAACGTTTGATGGCTTAAGTAACTTTTATTAAGGCCAAATTTTATTTAAAAAAATGAATAGGACCTCGTGCAACTAGCAAGAAGCCTAAAAGTACAACAAGCAGACCAAGAAAAGTAACTGACAACAAACTAACCAATTAATATTTCTATATTATAAAACTTTTATGGTTTAATCAATAGCTTTAATAAATTTGAAGGTTTAAAATCCCGTTTGTACTGACTATACATATTCTGACATCAAATTGTGTAGGGGCATTCTTCTAATGTATTGATTATGATTTTAAAATATGTTTGTTGGGCACATTGGTTCTGATTTTTGGTATAATAGAATTGGGTTGCAAAATCTGCAATTTTGCCATGCGTTTGACCAAAATAAATCTGTCAAACCTTCACATGACATTTTTGTTATATTGATCAAGTCAATGGCTGAAAAGGGCTATTTAAATATCATGTGTTTCAGTTTGGTTTCTGGTCACACGTTCAACTAATCTGGTCAAAGTGTAAAACAAAAATTTGGCAACACATTTTAGATTTCGGTTGCTGCATTGATAACCAAGGGTATTTTCAGTATTTTAAAAGGTTTTGGTTAAATTGCTCTTTTTAGTTTGACCTTATAAAAGTCAAACTTACCAAATCAGTTTTAACGTGACAAACAATGGTGGTTGTTTGATGATTCTTGCATATTTAGGTTCCATATGTTTGTCCATTTATGAGTGTTCATACATGTTTTTTTAACATCTACGTCCTTTACAAGATTGAAGAAACGTAGCGGTTGGAGGAAAGACTAACTGACCTAAGATTTGAGTCATAAGTCAAAAAGGGACAACTTTTTATAAGGATCATAGTTGGGTTGACCCAAAACATGAAAACCTTTATATTTTGATTCATCAACACAATCTTGTGTATTTATGCATCTCCCGCATCAACTGCCTTATATACATTTAGTTACGTTCGTTAATTAAAAAAAGTATAAATAAGTAGTTGTGTGCCTATGTTTAATGTATTTTTTGCTAATGTTACATAATTTTTATATTTTCGGTGTCGAAAATTATATAGAATATAAATAGCAAATGGCGTACCATAACAAACCAAATCGCTATTGATCGAATTCCCGTTGTTTGGTAAAAAGGTGCTTTTATATAATATAACATTCATAAGATGTGGCAATCGTATTTTTTTCTGTCATTTTTTATATATAGTTGAAAATATCCAATACTAACTTATCCAAAAATGTAGTCAATAACACAAGTACATCATTGTTGCATGATACGCAAGTTTTTTGAAGTTGAAGCTGAAAAGAAAGTTGATTATGTGGTTGCTCAGGCAAATCCCAGAGCATAATCGTTGGCATAGTTGTTAATTTATGGTTAGTTTGTGAGGAGGGTTTATATGTTATTGCGGGAGTGTGGTTAGAATAACGAAAAAGGGTTGTAACAACAAAGAAATCTAACATCAACTGGGACACCCGCCGCAACGCGCGGGCACTACCACTAGTCTCACTTGATACATTTTGCACTTTTCTATACTTATTATATATTCACTCATCTGGATTTTTACTCACTCAACCTAGTGTTGACATAATTATTGTATTTTTAACGCATATGCAGGTCTTCGTAAGATATGGTTATCAAGATTTGTTTGAAAAAACTTAGCGTTGCATGTTTGAGAAGAACATACAAGAACTAAATTTTGGATTTTGTTTTACTTGTTTAATTATGAAATTATGTACATTGTATTTGAATTTATTTGGACATTTAATTAAATTAAATAGATATTGTCACCCATAAATTATTGCATGATAGTACTTAAGAGCTGTGAGCAATTAGTTCACGCCCCGACATTTTCGCCTTAGGTTGGGGTGTGACAGATTTTTTTCCAAATTGAAAGTGTCGGCAAATCATATTAGGCAAGTATTAACAATTGCACGATTCAGTTACTAGGATTATAGCAAGAATTAAGGTTCAAGTTGTTCAACGGGTCGCGAATTGTCAATTGGGTTCGGGTACGGGCATATGGGTTCTGGGTAAGGGATATAATATAATAATATTTTCATAGATTTGCAATTTTGGTCCTCCTACTAACAATGTGGATACATAAATAGGTTGAAGTTTAGATTTGGGTTAAAAATGCAAAATTTTTAAAGTTAAATATATATATTAAATAAATATAATAAACAAATAAAAATTCTATAATAATTACTCGATAAACAAAATATTTTTATTGATAAAATTTCCTGAACATAAAACGGGTCTGGTAATGGTTAATAAAATAAAAGTTTAAATTCGAGTTATTACAATACCATTATCTGAACTCTGAAAGAGGTTCAAATAGCAAGTTACTTTCATCGCACGAATGATGATAAAACAACCCACAATGACCTAGACACATTAAAAAACAAACAAACAATTAGCCGAGGATGACAAATAGCCAAATTACATGACTAGTTAAACTATAATACACGTATAGATACAGGCTCAGTAACTTTATTATATTCCCGACACATCAGTAATTCAAAATTTCAGTCGAAAATGGACATCGCAAATAATTAAGTTGGAAGGGGATAATCAAAGCCACGGGCCATAAACACGTGTAATAAACCAAATGTAAATCAGCCGCTACCCTAGGCAACGTCAGACGACCACCGAAACGGAAAACCCCACTACCATAGACTTCGTCCAACGAACTCTGGCAACGAAAACCTGCCGCTACCATAGGGGTTGTCCAACAACTTCCGACAACAGAAAACCCTAAAATACAAAGACGAAACCACAACCACCGGAAACAAAGCAGGTGTAACCTAAAAAATGAAGAAAATAGTACAAATAGTCACAACTAAAACTTCACACCGACCAGAGGCGATAACGATACACCATAGCAAGCTACCAATGAAGCTCAAAATAAACATCCCTAGTGTAATTACAATCGGGGTTTGTCAGGACTTTTCACAAACACTTGGTGTGCACCCACGGAATATAAAATACAGTTTATATAACTACAAGATATGTAACAATACACCAAAACTAGGCATCAATGAAGCATAATATAAAGATTACTAATAAAATGTAATTACTAGCAGATATGGTAAAAATACATATAAATAATGAAATTTATCAAAAAGAGGTTAATATCATCACCACTCTGTCAATATTAGGGATGAGGATAAGTAGAAATGAGAGGTTGTGTGCTTCGTCGGCCAAAGGTTCGTCGGTCGCTGGTTGTGCAATGGAGAGTGAAGATTGTGATTAGATTTGTTGATTGGAGGGTGGAGTGGGAGGAAAGTGAAGAGGGAAAGTAAAATATTGATGGATGGAGGGAAGAACCCTAATAAATATTTTGGGTTAACCACACCTTATGTTATTGACAGTTATTTTGAAATTTAATATTTGTATTTTATGATAGATGCGGTTGAAAGTGTGAGCCACACATTTTGTCTTTTACCACTCGCATTGAGAGGATCCGTCATGATTCTAGCCGCGTCGATACATCGATTATACAATATGAACATGAATACTTTAAATACGGTTTATTGATAAATAATGGATGAATAATTACATAATAAGTTATGGAGAGGATAAATAATAGATCTAGGACCTCACACCTCTCATATGTGTGATCTCACTTATTTATGAGCATGGAACCACCTATTTATAGGTCACATGCTCCATTCGTTAAGTTAATTCTAATTCGTTATGCCTACATAACGAATTAGACTTCATTCGTCAACATTCCATGACGAATGGTAATAACTTAACGAACTAGCCCTCATTCGTTATGCTTCCATAACGAATGGACTTATACATTAACGAACTAGCCTACATCACTAACGAATGGACCTCATTCGCTATACAAACCATAGCGAATGGGCCATTTACAATAAATATTCAATCTAGACTATCTATAATTTATTCGATCGCTACGGACAACCAAAAAAGTGCACTAACATATTCGTTTCCATTAGGGTAGTGTGTCGGTGAGACCGAGAGGAGAGTCGACATTAGAGCACTTTAATAATTCGTTACCCGGTTAGTTCTTAAAATCAACTAAGTGTAGGTTAGGGTTTTTAGTGAGACCGAGAGGTGATCTAGCTTTCTTGAGTGAACCTTAGTTGTGTCATCCTTAGGAACAAGTGTCGTAAGATTCTACAATCCATTAGCTTATTATACCTTCAATAGGATTCTTACTAGGTAGACGTTGTCTCCATTGATAAATCTTATTCTCAAAGTTTCGTCTAGTCTTCTCAAGTTAAGTCTTTTAAGTTAATTAATTTAAGTTAGGTCAAATAGTTAATAATATAAAAATCATTTAAAAAATATTATTCTTAGGTGAGTCTTGGTTAGGGTTAAGTAGTAACTATGTTTTCTCGTGTCCTTGTGTTCGACACTCGGACTTCCTTAGGTCTATACTATTAGTGATCGGTACACTTGCCGGTTGTGTGTGGATTCGTTAGGATTTTCGTTTATAAATTTAAAGCTTAGTTGTGAGTTATTTAAAAGGGCATTCATTAAACACGCATCACTCATGGATGGTAAGCTCCCAGCTTAAGAAGGAGAAGCTATATGGCAAAGGATCAAAGCCAAGCAGTATGTTATGGAAGATGGCATCCTATACAGGAAGGGGTACCTAAGCCCCTTACTAAAATGTGTAGGTCTAGATAAAAGCAACCACCTCGTCATGGTGGCACATGAAGGTATTTGTGGAACACACTCTGGACCAAGGTTAGTGGTAAATAGACTAATGAACCCAGGTCAGTGGTAAATAGACTAATGAACCCATGATACTATTGGCCGATGATGCACAAGAACTCTTCTAAGATAATACACAAATGTGACGCTTGGCACCTCCATGCTCCTTTAAAAATAAGTCCAAGACATGACCTGGTCCACATCATTTCCGCCTGGCCCTTTCATAAATGGAGGAAGAACATTGTTGGTCCCTTTCCCAAGGCAACAAGGACGATCAACTTATTATTAGTAGCTGTGAATTATTACCCAAAATCGCCGGTGATAGTCCTATGACATGTACGGATCGAAAAACTGAGTAAACAATCTAATATATAACACAATATGCAGAAAACATTGTGAGATAAAGAACACAATAAGATTTCACTTTCTAATATACTTATATTTCACTTTAAGCTTCAACAAAACAAGGGATATGACATATCAAATCAGTACAAGAATGAACCCTTCCTAGAATGAATGGATATGTCTCTTATTTATAGACATACCTATCTAGCGGATAAGACTTATCCGGTGGATATGACATATCCACCGTATATGTACTTAAACGTTGGATATCAATAGATACGTTCATTTTATATTAAAGCCTATTACAAAATACAAGATCCTTGCATTACACATTATGCACTAACAAACTCCCCCTTAGATGATGCTAGATCTTGAATTTCTTCAGTCATAAACCCCAAAAACTCTTGCAATATTTATATAACTTGTGGATATACTAGACCTTGGTCATAAAAACTTCTTTGGTGTCTTTTTCTCAGGTGATGGTCTTTCTTACTTCAAAATTTTATCATTTCGAGTCAGATCAACAGCCGGTTCCTTATCAATATCAAATTCTTGAAAAAACTTTCCAGCAGGCTCAGAAATCTCTCCCTCAAGGTTTGATTCTTCATCAATCAAATTCAAAGACGGTTTCATCATATGTTTCTTACCCCATCCCTTCTTTTTCTCTTTCACCACCTCGGGATCAAATGTTTTATCATATTCTTCTGTTTACTTTAATTTTCATTCCTTTCGTAAATCTGCCATCTCACGTGGATCTACATACACACTGTTCTTCAATTCCGTGTCAGACTCAGTTTCTTTTTCATCTTTACCTGATATAGCAGAATACACAGGTTGACTAGACATTGGTGTAACCACTTCAACCTTTACAACAGGTTTCGCTCTTACCTTTTTGTGACTCGTCCACCGCATCATCCTCTGTTTTTAGAAAGCATTTACTTCATCCAATAGCTTTGAATTTATCCATGTTCTTGTTTTCATTCTCCCGATCTGAGTCACTATTATCATGCCTCCACTTATTCCCTTCCGGAGCAACATACTAAGCATTTATCAAATGTCCAAACAAACCACGAAATTTTGGAATATCATCTTCGCCCTTGTTCTTATATGAAGCCAATTTCACATAATTATTTCCAGCCATGTGCGACAGATGAATCTTCTTTCCAATTTTCTTAACTTCTGGATATTGATCTTCTACAATCAATTGAATAAATCGAGGGTACATCAACCATTTCACTTTTCCTAAGTAATGCTTCAAATTTTCAAATATCACTTTCGATAAATTATACTTCAGGATTAGACATAATGCAGCAATGATACACATCTGATAACCCAAGATTTCTCATATCCTCCTTTCTGGTGCCCCAAACACTGTACTACTACTTGCACCTAAAACTTGTAAGGACGTGGCAACCATGACTTATCCGTTGTATATGTAATGACATATATCCGTATACATCAATGATTAACTTATCCGGCGTATATGCTATTTACCCTTATACCCGTATATGTCAAGATGAAATATCTGGCGTATAAGTCTTATACGCAACCTGAAATGTCACAAACCAAAATTAACCATCAATTTATCAATTCAAAGATCTAAACATGTATCATTCAACCCTAAAACATTATCAACTTTAACAATTTTCACTTTAATCTCAGTTTTAGTTAATAGCTCAGATTTGTTTCAGATCTATAACACGGTGATTAAAATCCAAATTAGATCCGTTAGAACAGTGTCAATCAGTCCTCGATCAAGTTTAAACAAAGAAATCATCATCGATTATATCAACATCAGATCTTGAACTGAATTTACAGTCAATACCCTGTAAAAACATCAAGAAAGGTTAGTACACAATACCTTTTTCAATTATAATGGTGTGCAGATCACCAATATAATCAACGTATACGTTTGCAACAGATATGAACTGATTAACAATGAGAGAGAAAATTTGAACCGATATGAATACTTAAATAGATTGAATGACTACAACCATATAAGTTTCAGATATTTATACCACTGACTTATCCGCCGTATATGTCTTAATAATACATATGCGTCGTATATGTATTATACATATACACCATATATGTAACAAATCACATATGTGTCGTATATGTTTAATACATATCCGCCATATATGTAGTATTAAACATATCAAAACATAAAATTCTCACTTTGAGTTCGATTAAGTCCAAATAATGACCTTGATTTAACTATTCTGACGAAACACTCTTTTTGAAATCTTATTGAAAAGATCAATTATAGCTTAATGACCTTGATTTACATTTTAGCCCTTTATAAATTATTTCAAAACAAACAACTCAGTTTGAAATTCTCAACTTTTCATCTCAAAATTTAGCAAACCTTTCATCCAGAGTCGAAAATAACTCAGAACTGTAAAATATATTTGGTTTAACAAGAATTAAGAAAAATCAAACTATTAACACACAAATTTTTGTGATTTTGAACAGGGAATCATATTGAACAAATCGCCTTTCCATCACAATATTATATTTCAGTATTACTATGACTGATGTTAAGTTAGTCATTGGTATTGTTGTCCAATTAAACTTTAACAACATTTTTTATATCACTTACTCTACCTTGTTTGTTTTAAAGCCTACCAATGCACTAATACATTAAAGCACATAGCCTTTTGAGCTTATATCTTACTAGATTTGTTACTGGATGATCAATGTACTATCATCTTCCCTTTTGGCTTCAAAAATTTTTCGAGGAGCAATGATTCACATGTTTTTGGTTTTTTATCATTTTAAAGGTTTTTGAATTTTTCAAATATTTGAATGTTTTTGGATTTTCTATAATATCTCCATCTAAAATCAAAAACGAATTTAAAAAAAAACATATGCACAAAAACAAACTTGACTCAGATGAATGTTTACTCAAGATAAGAGTCCATAACCTCATGATCATTCTTCTTTCCACCTCCCAATTTCTTAATATCGTTAAGCTTTAGTAAATACAAAAATATGTTTTTCTCAAAGCTTTAGTAAAAAGATTTGCTTTTTTCTTGTCGGTGTGAATTTTATCTACGGTATCAACTTCTTTTCCTAGCAATCATGAATTTAGTGTTACCGTATTTCAATGTGTTTAGTTTTAGAATAATTTACCGGGTTTTTAGTTATAGAAATGGCTGTAGAATTATCTACAAAAATAGGAGTGGTCAGAAAATGCAAACCTTGGTCGCGCATCTGCTGTTGAATCCAAAGAACCTGAGAACAAAAACTGTATGTAACTACATACTCAGCTTCATAGGTCGATAAAGAAACGGTTATTCACTTCTTACATTGCCACGCGACCAACCTATTGCCGAAGAATTGACATCCAGCGGTTGTAGACTTCACGTTCAGCTTCCATAATCAGAATCTTAAAAAGCTCTTAGCACAAACTCATCATCTTTATGATACCATAGACCGATTCAAGGACATCCTTAAGATATCTCAGTATCCTCTTCACTATCATGAGGTGCAAGACTTTTGGATTGGACTGATATCGAGCACACAAGCACGTTGGGTACATAATATTTGGCCAAGAAGCGGTTAAGTAAATGAGACAGCCAATCATGGAATGGTAAAGCGTTTGATCAACCTTCTCCCTTGTGAGATCAGGACCGACTCCATGATTCAATGGTAGAGGAGTGCTAAACGCCGTTGAATCATCCATGTTGAATTTCGCTAGGATGTCATTTCCGTACTTCATTTGGTGAATAAAGATACCATCAGGTAACTGCTCCACCTGAAGACCAAGAAAAAAACTTCATCCCCCCCCATTGAAGTCATCTCAAACTTGGACTTCATAACCTCCTCAAATTCTTTGCACAAATTGTCATTTGTTGACCCAAAAATAATATCATCCACATACACTTGAACAATCAATAAATGCCCATCCACCATCTTGGTAAACAATGTACAATCAATGGTTCCTCGAGTATAATGATTATCCAATAGTTGTTGAGATAAAGTTTCATACCGAGCCCTCGGGGCTTGATGTAAACCGTACAATTCTTTATCGAGTAAGTACACCTTATCTTTGTGGATCAGATCGACAAAACATAGACTTCTTCACCAAGTTTCCCATTAAGGAAAACATATTTGACATCTAGTTAATAAACTTTAAAACCTTTCCATGAAGCAAACACCAGAAAAATTCGAATCGCTTCAAGTCAAGCTACCGGCGCATATACTTCATTGTAGTCGATTTCTTCTAGTTGATTAAATCTGAGAAGGACTAATTGTAACATCCCGAATTTCTAGGAGTAATATTAAAATATTATTCGCGTTGGAAGAATTAATATAAGTTATTAGAAATATAATTATAATATAATAATAAGGATAAAAGGATGGTGGGTTAAAATAGATAGAATTAAATCATGGACTTAGATGAAGATGGGCCTAAGGTCCATGGGCTTAGGGAGTATAAATACCCCTTAAAGCCTAAATCCTTTCCATCTCCATCATTTCAACACCTTAGCCTACACCATAAAAAATACACGCTTAAGCCAAACACTCTCTACATTATTCCATTTAACAATCCAAGACCAAGTAGAGGTAAGAAATCATTTATCTCAGTTGACCCAACAATTTAGAACCCGACACCGCAGCCTCGGGATTCCGAATGAGCCGTTTGAATCTAGATCTAGCTTTATTCGGGTGTTTAATCAACCAAAATCGAGCTTAAAGGTCACCTTAGCTAAGATTTGGACACCCCGAAGCTACATGGGTCATAAACGATCAAACTCTGGCAAAACATGGAGATTAACGGCGGCTGACGGCGCCGGAATCGAAAAACAACCTTAAAAACGAGAAACGGAAAGCTGGTCTGCATATATAAGGTGTATAAATATGTACGCCATATATGTATAGACCGTATAAGTATATGGACATATAAGTATGCATAGACAGTATAAGTGTAAGGCGTATATGTATGAACATGGTCGTATAAGCATAAGCCATGTATGTATGTATGTATGTATGTACGTATGTATGTAATGTGTATCTGTATACCACGTATATGTATGTATGTAGCTTGTATGTATATAACGTATATGTATGTAGGTAACGTGTATGTGTACACCGTATATGTATGTATGTAATATGTATGTGTATACCACATATATGTATCTATACAACGTGTATGTATATAACATATACGTATGTATGTATTGGGTATGTGTACGATGTATATGTATATATGCATGCCATGTATGCCGTATATGTATATGCACTATGTACGTATGTCGTATAAGTGTATATAAAGTATATGCACGCATATAATGTATATATATGTATGTATAACATGTTTGTATATGCATGCCATATATGTATGTATACCGTATACGTACAACGTGCAATGTATGTATATAGGACGTGTATGTATGAATTTCATGTATGTACGTGTGTGCATATATATATATATATATATATATATGACGTATACATATGTGAGCAAGGAATACGGACTTGTATGGTATATATACGTTAAGAACAAGGAACCAATTAATAAGAAAATGTAACGTTTAAAATGGGAAATGAATTAGAAATATGATATGATTAGGAGTAGTTAAGTGATGCTTGTTAATTAATACATATTTATCCGCGCACAGCTCAAGAAGGCCATTACCGTAAATTCAGAAAGGAATCGTTTACAGTTGAGTTTCTAGCTCCATTTCTGGTTATATTTTTGGGGCTGTGTGCATACTCGATGTGATTAGTTACTACACATACCTTAAGTGGTAAGTGTATGTTATGTGAATGTGCTATGAATGATGTATGAAAGATATATGAATGTGGTAAGAATGATATATGAATGTGATATGAATGATATATGAATAATTTAGGAAATGTTAAGAGTTGTATGAAATTACATAAATATGAAAGTAATGAAATAAATGTCTGATGGTATGGTTGTACGGAAAGAAGGGCACCGGACCCTAATAATATCCAAGGATGGAGGGAACCGAACGCTAATAATATCCGAGGATGGAGGGCACCGGACCCTTATAATAATATCTGAGGATAGAGGGCACCGGACCCTAAGAATATCCAAGGTATGTAGGGCAATATGCTCTTTATAATATAAGAATAGTATGAATGTACTGTGTATGTTAAAGAAAGAAAGTATGAAAGAATGGAAGTATGTATGTAAGTAAGAAAGAAAGAAAGGTAACAGGCTAAGTATGTTATATGTATCTTCGGATACGTATATATGTAAGAATGTGAATTTATTGAATATTTTCTAATTAATTAGAACTCACTCAGCCTAGCTGACTTTTAGTATGCACGCTGGTAAATAGATTAAAGCACCTGGCTTGAGGGAGACGCATGGCATCGTCTGAAGAGGCTAGCATCTGAAGAAGAATTTTCATGATTTTAATACTATGTTTAAAGAAAATATTTGAATATTTTATATTGAATTGTTGACTTATATTATTCCGTGAAAATTTTTAATTAATTCTGATATTTAAAACTGTATTTATTAGTAAATCCAATGTAGGGACCCAGGACCGGGGCCTTACAAGTTGGTATCAGGGCATAAGTTCGAGAGAAGTAAGCATCCTATGCGCTTAGACTCGAACAAAGAATGGGACTTAACTAAGAAATGAAAGAAGATGCTAGTTCAAAAAACTCATGTGTCTCTCAAGCAAGCTAAGTATTGGTAAAGTACATGATTAATTACATGTATAATGTAAAGAAAGTTGGCTTAATTTCTAGGGATAGGATTATATGATTGTTTGTGGATTGGGATTGATTGGTAAACCGTTTAAAAGTAGAACCTAGCACAAGTGGACTCACAACGGGAAGTGTATAGTACACGGAGAGTAACATGATCGGCTAATCACATCTAGCCACTATTATTACATGTTTGCCTTACTATCCTTGTACTAAATAGTTCCTTGAGTGATGACGTTTGTGTTTCCTTATAGAATACGAATGGCTGGAGTAAAAAAGGTTGTTGGTCAGGGAAGTCGTACAGGACTTCGTGGTAGGCCCCGTATTATCCGAGAACCTTCTGAAAAACCATTTACTAACACGAGGGAGGAAGGAAGTGCAACCGTGCTAGACTAGAGCAACAATGAAGGGTATCAACTGGATCCTTCTGTTCAAGTTGCCATTGCTTAAGCTGTAGCTGCTGTAGTGAAGAATCTGCATCCTAGGAAGTCTGTTGAAAGCCATGCAAGGACCGCTGAGAGGATAGGTAAGAATGGTAAGAAGGATGATGAGAATGAGAAAGGTGACTCGATTGAGGTTAGGTCTGTGAAAGTTGGTGAAGGAAGCAGAGGCCGAGGTGGGTGCATCTACAAATCGTTCAAAGGTTGCGACCCACCAAAGCTGACTGGTTTAGGGGGATGTAATCTCTACTCTAATGGATATTCGCAATTGAAAGAGTTATTCGAATCAGCGAGTGTCATCCCGATCAAGTGGTAGGTTACGCTACCAAGTCATTTGGTAATGAGGCTATGTTTTGGTGGGAAATTGTGGAACAGAGAAAGACCCGGGAGGAGATTAAGGCAAGGAGGTGGGATGACTTGAAAGAGTTGGCCATGAAACGTTTATGTGTTGATGCTGAAGTTGAGAGGGCGGAGATGAAGTTTCTGAATTTGAAGGCAGGTAAAATGACACACCGTGAGTATACTACTAAATTCAAGTGCATGTCTAGGTTAGTTCCTGACATGGTGAACACCGAAGTGAAGAGGATAAAGTGCTACATCATAGGACTTCCACAGAATGTCCGCACCTTAGTTAGGGCTAGAAAACCTGCTACTTTCGACTCTGCTGTTGAACTTGCAGAGATGGTTTTATATGACTTGGTTGTGGACGATGTGGTGGTGGAGGAGAAGAAAGAGAAGAAATGGGTGGCTCTTGCAAAATTACCAGGTACTAAGTTGTGGAACCCTAGGGATAAGAAGCAGAAAGTGTGGGAGAGAAAGACATGCAAGACTTGTGGGAAGGTGCACGGTGACGAGTGCAAGTGGGGTACTGGTTCTAATATATGTCATAAGGGTGGGAAAGCTCATGGGGGATAATGCAGGGATGGGATGAATGCGTTCTATAAGTGAGGCAAGGTGGGGCACTATGCCCATGAATGCAATGCAAAGCCCACGTGTTACAAATGTGGTAAGACGGGCCATATGGCAAGGGAGTGCACTGATGGTGAAGCTAGGGGAAGCGGGAAGAAGGATGCCGACCAATCCAGGCCAAGGACCAGGGCCTACATGCTAACCCGGGAGTAGGCCAAGCAAAAACCTGATGTTGTGCAGGTACCTTTCTTGTAAATGGAATTTCCGCTCGGTATTGTTTGATTCAGTTGCCAGTAGAAGTTTCGTAGGTACACCATTTAGTAAGTTAGAAAAAATGAAATATTGTCATGTGCATGAAACTTTTAAAGTAGACACCGCTAGTGAGACTTCGGTTAGGATAATGAGAATGGTTATGGATTGTACGATAGAGTTAGAGGGACGTAAGTTCCATATACCCTGTATGTTATGACCTTGTTAGGGTTCGACTTGGTTCTGGGAATGGACTGGCTATTATAGTTTGAGGCTCAAATAGTGTGTGAGTAGGATAATAAGGTTAAAATATTTGGATGGTGGTACGGTGACGGTATATGGTGATAAAGAAAGTTCAGGGCTTAATGTCATTTCGATGATAAAAGCTGAAGGATTATTAAGGCGAGGGTGTAGTGCCTATCTAGCGTATGTTGTCAAAGCTACGATCGAGACGAAAGAAGTGAAAGATGTTCCTATTTTGCGCGACTACCCAAAAGTGTTCCCTGAGGATCGTCCGGGGTTTCCACCGAAGCGAGAAATAGAATTTCAGATAGAGTTAATACTAGGAGCACAACCCGTCGCGAAATCACCTTACTGCATGGCACCGTCCGAGATGAAAGAACTGATGTCCCAACTGAAAGAACTCCTCGATAAAGTTTTTATAAGACGAGTGTTTCCCCGTGGGGCGCACCAGTGTTGTTTGTTAGGAAGAAGGATAGAAGTATGAGAATGTGTATAGACTATCGTGAGTTGAATAAACTTACGGTGAAGAGCAGATATCCGTTTCCACAGATTGAATATTTGTTTGACCAACTACAAGGTTCGATTTGGTTCCCACGAATAGACCTGAGATCAGGTTATTGTATGCTGATGTTGAAAGAGGCAAACATCCTTAAGACAGCGTTTCGGACATGATATGGACACTATGAGTTACTCGTGATGTCATTCGGTCTAACGAATGCTCCCGCAACATTTATGGACATGATGAACAGGGTATGTCGACCGATGTTGGATAAGTCAGTTATCGTTTTCATTGATGATATATTGATGTATTCAAAGAGCAAGTCTGACCATGCTGAGCATCTACGAGAAGTATTGGATACTTTGATGGAATAGAAATTGTATGCTAAGTTTTCGAAATGCGCATTCTGGTTGTGTGAAGTGTAGTTTTTAGGTCGCGTGATCAATCCTAAAAGGATTACAGTGGACCCAACTAAGATTGAGGCGATAATGAATTAGAAGACTCTGTAGAACCCGACTGATATACGTAGCTTCTTAGGGTTGGCTAGCTATTATAGGAGATTCATCGATGGCTTCTCCAAAATAGCCGCACCATTGACCAGCATTACCCGAAAGTCTGTAGTATTCAATTGGGGTAAGTTTCAGGGGCAGGCTTTTGAGGAATTGAAGAAAAGACTTACGCAAGCTCCAATCCTTGCTCTACCCGATGGTGATGAGGATTTGATTATTTGTACTGACGCCTCGCATCGTGGGTTAGGTTGTGTGTTAATGCAATGAGGAAAGGCTATAGCTTTGCATCCAGACAGTTAAAGGTTCATGAGAGTACCTACCCGACACATGATTTAGAGCTAGAAGCAGTAGTGCATGCTCTCAAGATATGGAGACATTATCTGTATGGTACTAAGTGTACTATTATATAGATCATATGAGTTTTAAGTAATTCGACGAGCAGAAGGAGTTGAACATGAGCCAGAGGAGATGTTTGGAGTTTATCAAGGACTATGACTGTGATACTAAATACTATTCTGGTAAGGCTAATATGGTCGCTGACGCACTAAGCCATAAGAATGAAGAAGTCATTGCAACAGTGAAGTCTTATAAGTTGATCACTAAATCGGATATCTTCGGAGATATCATCAAGGAACAGTCTGAGGTGCTTATAGATGAAGGGTTAAAGAAAAAGGAAAGAAGTTTCGGACAACAAGACATGTTGATGGATAACACTTATGGTGTTAAGACTAGGTTTGACCGTATGTGGATTCCATGCCATTTTTTTAGAAGTCGAATCTTAGATGAAGCTCACAAGTCGAGATACTCGATTCATCTGGGATCCACCAATATGTATCAGGATCTGAAGAGAGATTACTGGTGGCCGGGTACAAAGAATGATGTAGTAGATTATGTCAGTAAGTGCTTAACTTGCTTGCAATTCAAAGGAGAGCACCAAAAGCCTTATGGGAAGATGCAACCATTAGAGAGGCCAGAATGAAAATAGGAACACATCACCATGGATTTCATAACTAAGCTACCCAGTACAGCTAAACATCATGATAACATTTGGTTTTTTTTGGACCGTTTAACGAAAATTGCTCACATTCAGCCTATACGAGAGGCTATCTCGTCAGAAATGTTAGCAAATGTGTTCATAAAAGAAGTGGTGGCTAAGCATGAAGTACCTTTATCAATCGTGTCTGATAGAGATTCTCGCTTTACTTCCATATTTTGGAAGAAGTTTCATGAAGCTATGGGAACAAGTCTGAACATCCGTACGGCGTATCATCCTCAAATAGACAGGTAGTCTGAAAGGACTACCCAAACCCTTGAGGATATACTATGTGCTTGTGTTTTAGATTTTGGAGGAAGTTGGGATGATCATTTTCATCTTGCCGAATTCTCTTATAACAACAACTACCACTCGAGTATTGGTATGCCGCCATTTGAGATGTTGTATGGTAGACGTTATAGAACTCCTTTATGTTGGGGACATATTGGTCAGAAAGAGATTGGAAGTCTAGAAGTTGTGCAAGAAACCTCTTAGAAGTTTGATCAGATCAAGGCAAAAATGAAAGCTGCTCAAGACCATCAGAAGTTGTATGCTGATAAGAGGTGACGGCCAATCGAGTTTAATGTTGGTGATAATATGATGCTCAATGTCTCACATTGGGAAGGAATTATTCATTTCAGAAAGAGAGGGAAGTTAAGTCTAAGGTACACTGGACCGTTTAAGATCATCGATCGTGTGGGCGAAGTGGCTTACAAGCTAGATTTGCCTAAAGAGTTAGAAGGAATTCACTCTACATTTCATCTTTCTCACTTGAGGAAATGCTTAGCTGATGACACTTCTCACGTTCTATTAGTAGACATCTAGGTTGATGAACAGTTAAACTACATCGAGCAGCCTGTAGGGATAGTGGACCGCAAGGAAAAGCAGCTTCATCATAAAGTTATTCCTTTAGTGAAAGTGGTATGGAAGCATCGTAAAGATCGGATGCTATTTGGGAAGTTGAAGAAGAGATGCGCAAGTTTTACCCAGATCTGTTTAAGTAAAAGTTAGGTTCCTGGGACGAAATCTCTTTTAAGGAGGGTAGACTTATAACATCCTGAATTTCTAGGAATAATATTAAAATATTATTTACCTTGGAAGAATTAATTACGTTATTAGAAAAATAATAATAATATAATAATAATAATGATAAAATGATGATGGGTTAAAATACATGGAAATAAATCATTGACTTAGATGAAGATGGGCCTAAGGTCCATGGGCTTAGGGAGTATAACTACCTCTTAAACCCTAAATCCTTTCCATCTCCATCATTTCCACACCTTAGCTTACACCATCAAAAACACACGCTTAAGCCAAACACTCTCTACATTATTCCATTCAATAATCCAAGACCAACCGAAGGTAAGAAATCATTTATCTCAGTTGACCCAACATTTTAGAACCCGACACCGCAGCCCTTGGATTCCGAATAAGCCGTTTGAATCTAAATCTAACTTTATTTGGTTGTTTAATCAACCAAAAACGAGCTTAAGGGCCACCTTAGCTCAGATATGGACACCCCGAAGCTACCTGGGTAATAAAAGATCAAAATCCGGCCAAACATGGTGGTTAATGGCGGCTGACGGCGCCGGAATCGAAGAAAAACTTTAAAAATGCGCAAATGGAAAGCTGGTCTACACATATAAGGCGTATAAGTATGTACGCCATATATGTATAGACCGTATAAGTATATGGCCGTATAAGTATGCATAGACCGTATAAGTGTAAGGCGTATATGTATGAACATGTACGTATATAACGTATATGTATGTATGTAACGTGTATGCGTACACCGTATATGTATGTATGAAACTTGTATGTGCATACCACGTATATGTATGTAACGTGTATGTATACACCGTACATGTATGTATGTAATGTGTATGTGTACACACGTATAAGTATTTATGTAACGTGTATGTATATAACTTATATGTATGTATGTAACGTGTATGTGTATGTCGTATATTTATATATGCATGACGTGTATGCTGTATATGTATATGCACTATGTACGTATGCTGTGTATGTGTATATATACGCATATAACGTATATATATGTATGTATAACATGTGTGTAAGCATGCCATGTATGTATACCGTATACCTACAACGTGTCATGTATGTATACAGGACATGTATGTACGTGCATATATATATATATGGAGAGAGAGAGAGAGAGAGAGAGATGACATTTATGTATGTATGATGTATACGTATGTGAGCAAGGAAAACGGACTTGTACGGTATATACGTTTAGAACAAGGAACCAATTAATAAGGAAATGTAACGTTAGAAACGGGAAATGAATTAGAAATATGATATGATTAAGAGTAGTTAAGTGATGATTGTTAATTGATACACAGTTAGCCGTGCATAGCTCACAAAGGGCATTACCATAAATTCAGAAAGAAAGCTTTTACAGGTGAGTTTCTAGCCACATTTCTTGTTATGTTTTCGGGCTGTGTACATACTCGATGTGATTAGTTAATATACTTACCTTAAGTGGTAAGTGTATGATATGTGAATGTGTTATGAATGATGTATGAATAATATATGAATGTGGTATGAATGATATATGAATGTGATATGAATTATCTATGAATAATTTAGGAAATGTTAAGATTTGTATGAAATTACATAAATATGAAAGTAATGAAATGAATGTATGATGGTATGGTTGTATGGAAAGAAGGTCACCAGACCCTAATAATATCCAAGGATGGAGGGCATCGGGCACAAATAATATCCCAGGATGGAGGGCGCCGGACCCTTATAATATCCAAGGATGAAGGGCGCCGAACCCTAAGAATATCCAAGGTATGTAGGGCACTATGCTCTTTATAATATAAGAATAGTATGAATGTACTGTGTATGTTAAAGAAAGAAAGTATGAAAGAATGAAAGTATATATGTAAGTAAGTAAGTAAGTAAGTAAGTAAGGTAACATGCTAAGTATGTTATATGTATCTTTGGATACGTATATATGTAAGAATGTGAGTGTATTGTATGTTGCCTGATTAACTAGAACTCACTCAGTGAAGCTGACTTTTAGTATGCATGCAGGTAAATATTTTAAAGCAACTGGATTGAGGGAGACACATGGCATGATCTGAAGGGGTTGGCATCTGAAGAAGAATTGTCATGATGTTTTAATACTATCTTTAAAGACAAGAATTGAATATTTTGTATTGAATGATTGACTTTTATTATTCCGCCAAAAGTTTTTAATTAACTCTGATATATAGAACTGTGTTTATGAGTAAATCCAATGCTAATGTAGGACCCGGGACCGGGGCCTTACATTAACCGAGCTTTGTTTCGAACAATGATTCCATATTCATCCCGCTTGCATTTGATCGAACACCCATTTTTTGTTAATACGTTTTTTTGTCATCGGCTAGATCAACAAGCTTCCACACTCCTAACTTCCCAAATTTTTGTAGTTCCTCTTGCATAGCTTCCACCCAGCTTTCTTCAGTCGAAGCCTCTTTGTATGTCTTTGGTTATATTTGTGAAATGAAACATTTGAACGACTATCGACTTTGTAATGGTGACACTTGAGTATAGAAACATTGAAGACTTTGTTCAACTTGACTTCTTGTATGAACCCCTGTATGTGTATCACCAATGATATTATCTTCAGGATGATAGGACAATTTTCGTGGAATGATTTCGGTTGACACACTCACATTATCTTGCATGTTTGTAACATTTTCTCTTCCAGTTACTTTGTTTGAACTTGGAGTAGCCACTGATTCAATCAAATCATCATGAGATTCTCCATCATCATCAAATGAAGGAGTTGATGGAACAGCAACAGGATCAAGATCATCATGAATTATTTCATTGAAAAATTTGGTAATTTCAGTTGATGCGGATTCTTGAGTGCAATCATCATTCAAATATTGTTGAAAAAACAAAGAAATAGCTTCATCAAACAAATCATCTTCATGTAGATTGAAACTTTTCCAAAGAGTATCATAATCAAATAACCATGCATCTCCCGGTTTTTGAGTAGGTACGTTGTATCTTTTGCAATCCACATGTTGAAAATACAACTTTTATTTATTGTTATACTAGTTGTAGTGATTTACAATTATCGCATGGAATTGTCTTTTATTATTATATATACTCAAAAGTTGTGGTTTACTTGCTCAACTTTACGTTGACAAAAATATATATTTTCACGCATGACACAGGTAGCTTTATCGGATGAGTCAAGTATTGAAAGTTAGATGAGACCTTAGGTTGCTTTGAGGATTGAACATTTATTTTAAATTATTTATGTTTGAATATTTAATTGTAACGGTACTTCTTTGAGAGAAATGTTTGTGTTTTTGAACGTTGATATATGAATGAATAATTTAAATATTGACACGTGTATTTTACTTAGTGTCTTCTGAGCTGTGATACAATCAATGTCGCACCCCGGCAATCCAAAGGGGAGCTATTGACAAGACCCTCTTTTACAAGAAGAAAGGAAGAGATTTACTCTTGTTGCAAGTGTATGTGGATGACATAATATTTGGGTCAACTAATGAACAGATGTGTATGGAGTTTGAAGAGGTAATGAAATCCAAGTACAGTATGAGTTCGATGGGAGAAATGAACTTCTTCCTTGGATTGCAAGTTCAGCAGAAGGCTGATGGGATTTTCATCTACCAGTCTAAGAATGTGCAGGACATCTTACACAAACTCAAGTGTATTGATCTTAAGACAACTTCAACTCCTATGGATCCAAAAGAAAAGATGATAGCTGATGAAAAGGGGGAGCCAGTGGATGAACATGAATACAGAGCAAAAATTAGGTCATTGATGTATCTTACTGCTTTAAGGCCTGATATCATGTTTGCACTGTGTGTCTGTGCAAGATTCCAGTCAAGTCCTAAGGTTTCTCACATGAATGCAGTTAAGAGAATCTTTAGATATTTGAAGGGAAGACCTGATTTGGGAATTTGGTATCTAAAGAACAAGTCATTTGATTTGATTGCCTACACAGATAGTGACTATGATGGGTGTAATATGAGAATGAAGTCCACTTCAGGAGGTTGTCAATTTTTGGGTGATAGATTGGTGTCATGGCAATGCAAGAAGCAGATCACAGTGTCAATCTCAACTGCAGAAGCTGAGTATATTGCTGCATCTACCTGCTGTGCACAAGTCCTCTGAATTCAGAATCAAATGCTGGATTATGGTCTGAATTTCTTAAACACCCCTATTTACATTGATAACACTGCTGCATATTTTATTGTTAAGAATCCTGTGCAATATTCCAAGACTAAGCACATTGAAATCACACATCACTTCCTAAGAGACTGCAGTGAAAAAGGTTTAATTAAAGTGAAGAGAGTTGATACAAGTGATAATTTAGCTGACCTATTCACAAAACCACTTGATAGAACCAGGTTCAACTTTCTTCTGAAAGCCCTGGGAATGATCAACTCTAATGAAGTCTGATTCGTGATATGTGCTTGTTGAGCAAACTGACTATCTTTTCAAAGTCTTAGTGAATACTGAGTATGTGTGTTTGATTATGATACTTTTTGATGTTAACTGATATGTGCTTAACTAATTATATGTGCAAATTTAGGTATCTTTGATGATTTTGCTTGTTTATCAGTTGACTTGTAGGATGTCATGATAGGTATTTTGATATACATTACTTGACTTTGCTTATCTGATGTCATATTTGAATGTTTGAATATGTGAGTTATCTGATTCGATGATGCCGTTAGGATAAATTAGACTATGCATGATGTGAAGTTTGCTTTTTTAGTGATGTCATTGATGATCATGATTTGAATATGTTGCTTGTCTTTGTGTCAAAATGTGTTTTCATGTCAAAATGTTATGTTAAATTGAAACTGCAAAGAAAAAACTTTTGATCAAAACAATTTTTGATAACACAGAGCAAGTTAATGGTGTAAAGACATGATAATACTATTCAGTTCAAAGCTTTATAGAAGCTTAAAAGGAAAACTTTCAATGAAAAGTCTCAAAGAGTTACTTTTGCTTAAAATCAAGTCATTTTCTCAAGTTGGAAGGGCATATACTTGTATATGTTTGGTCCTATCATCTGTTTTCAGATTGAAAGGATAGCCATTAACCTGGAAAACTGAAAGAATTTGGGGCAATGGTAACTTGTTTTCTATTCTTTCACTTAAAATTATGTCAATAACTCTTTTTTGAAAGGACACGTATTCACATATATGTTTGGTCATGTTAACCACTTGTGGTCAAACATGATAGCAATTTACCTGTCAATTAAGAGATATTGAGGTGACTGAGTTTTAAACTTTGTTTTGTTGGGAAATAGTAGTACACTGACTACTTAGCCAATTATATGGATTTAATAGGCTAAAAAGGCACTTAGTACAGTCATTAACATGTATGGTTGCTTTCCCATGATGTGTAAAATCTAAGGTGATATAAACCTAAAGAAACTGCTAAGCTTTAAGTGGAGTTACATTGTTGTCTATGCATGTTCCAAGATAAATCTTCCTAAGGATAGGCAGAAAAGTGATTATCCGGTCACACATGAGCCCGTTGGTATTTGGTCCCCAAAATGAAGTATTTATATAAAAATGACAAAGAACAAGTGATGAGCAAAAAGTACAATGTAAACAACACAATGTTGTTATGTGCTCACAAAAAAAAAAAAAAACCCATAAGTTCTGTCATTAAAAGTTTTAACCAAAACCAGGGGGTCAAAGTCAAATCAGGGTGATCTGGAGAAAGCCAAATAAGCCTTGAGAATAGATATGGAGCATCAGAAAACAATATGTGTTATCTGTTGAGTATTATGCATCCTAAATGAACAATAATCATATCACCAAGAAAATGAAATTCATGCTAAGTTTAGACTTGCTGTTAACCTGTCTATACTGTCATAATAATGCTATGAATGAAGAATTGAGAAAGCTACTTAGTCAATATGATCCCATACTCGAGATCTTTTCAGCAAAAGAAAGAAACTGTTTTCAAAAGAAACATCACTGAAATTTGATCTCTAAATCACCATTTGCTCTTAAACAATTATTTTTAAACATAAATATGTTTGATATTTGGTTTAAGTCAAAAAATGTTGCATTTTACCTTCAATAAGGTTGAATATGTATTTTCGGGTAATGTTTGATGTTTTATGACCTTTCCGAGCAAACATAGATGTTTTTGTCTAAGTTTATAAATTTTGAGCATGCTTTGAAGTATTTAACATTTTTCGGGTAGATTTCACTATTTTACTTGAAATTCAACTTTCCGAGCAAACTTGATATTTGTCTATGTTTGAATATGATGTTCACTAGCAAGCTTTGTTGATTTCTAAACTTTCTAGCAAACTTAACTGTTTTATAGGTGGTTTAAGTCACTCTAGCAAGCTTTGTGATTAGATGTGATATTCTATCAAGCTTTAGTGATTTTGGACTTTATAGCCCACTTTGGTGTTTGTTTTACTGTTTAAATTCAGTTCTATCAAGCTATGTGTTACTTGTGATTATGATTCTTTGAAATTACAAGTGTTTTCGGGCAAACCTAGTTTCCCGGGCACACTTCGAAATTTTCAAATGTTCCCTTAATATACTTGAATCTTGACTTTCCGAGTACACTTTGTCTTTAGAACTCCTATCTAGCACACTTTGTATTCTTGAAGTTTTTCGAGCAAACTTTACATCAAAGTATACTTGACTGAATACTTGTTTAACTATTTTACACTTACGGGTAGAGTTTTTGATAGGTTGAGCTATTCGAGTAAGGTTTGTAATTAGAAGTATGTCTGAGATTGCCTGCTTGATATCTTAATTGATTCCTAGCAAGATTGCCTGCTTGATATTTTATACTTGATTATCTGTCTTGTGATTCAGTTCTCGAGCAATCTTGTATTTCGAGTAAGCTTCCTTCATTTAACTTAGATTCATTTCAAAAATAATATTTTCTTTGAAACGAGCAAGCTTTGAGAAAGTGGAAGGTTCGTAGCAAACCTTGTTTAAACTCAAATGAACTTTTCTGAGCAAGGTTTGATAGATGAACTTTTCCGAGCAAGGTATGATAAATGAACTTTAACAAGCAAGGTTTTAAATGTGAATATTTTAAATAGTTAATAGTACTGTTTGACAGCTATTAACTCACTACATGACAAAATGCATTTAAAACCCACTTTCAAAAGGTATATAAGAGGGAGTTAGAGAAATAATTCTCACTTTTCTCTCTCACCTTCCACTTTCTCACCCTCGTTTCAGAAACTCAACCGCCTAATTGCGATCACCTAAAATACCCTAACCCTAATTTACCAGCCCACTTATTCCGACTCGGTAAGCTTCAATTAAATGATTTCTGATGACGATTAAGTAATAATAGGTTTTGATTATGCATATTTACTAATTCTCTGTTATGTGTGTAGGTTATAAATTTGTCAAAGATCAGGTTCTTAATGAAATTTATTCTCATTTTCTTCAAATTATAACTTGAAATTACTTAAAGCTATGAACTTTAGGACTAATTTCTGCTTTGAATATGTTTGTTTATGTATTCAGATATGGCTAATCAAGAAAATCCGAGATATCCATTTGAGCACAAGCACAACATGTGTGCCTTGTTGCAGATCACTCCTGATAATGAGGAGGTGGCTATGATGATAAGGTGGATGATAAGATCAAATATTCATTTTGCCTTGATAGAGTGCCCAGCATATATAGAAACCATTCGCTAGATTTTTGGCGCTCAGCACAGTTGGTTGATGATATAAATAGTAAGCGGATAGAGGCTACCGTGGCAAGGCAAGAAATTCAAATAACGGAACGCCTAATCAGAAGATGCCTGGAGTTGCGTGATGACGACCACAATCCAATCAACTTCAACACTGCTCATCTGCTGAGAGTATTTGTGGATACTGTGGGGTATCAAGGAAATGTGCACGAAGGTCGATTTCTAAAGGGCATGTTCTCTAACTTATACAAATTTTTGATACATCATTTGATCCAGGGCTTTGCCCCGAGAAATGGATCTTGGACTCTAATGAGTCGTGACTTAGCAAACGCCACTGTTGCTATTGTCTATGATCTACCATTCAATTTATCCAAGATGATTTTTGATGGGATGGTTGGCATTTTGAAGAAGGATGAAAAAGACAGATTCTTAGCTTGTCCAAGATTTCTGCAAATAATTTTCAATTATGAGCTACAAAACTTGCCCACAATGGGTACAACTCATGTCTTGCAGAACCTTAACACTTACAAACGAATTGCTAATCCGGGGAGTACTAGCAGATTTAATCCAAACACTCCTTTTGAGATTTTGCCATGGTTAATGAACCATGACTTGGATATTATGCTAGTACGTGAGTTAACCTCAGAGGAGGAAGAGGAGGATGATGAGATGGAGGATGATGAACCCTAACCCAATCCCCACCTCAAACACCAACTAAAACCTCACTCACCACTACAAACCCTAACCCAATCCCCACCTCACACACCACCTACACTAACCCAATCCCCACCTCAAACACCAACTAAAACCTTAAACCTAAGCCCATCTCAAAACATTACCCAAACCCCTCCTGAACCCAGCCTACTCATGAACCATATATTACAGAACCTCTTCCCACAAACTTACAATCATTCCCATTCACACCAATCACATCTCCAACCCATACCCAAACCTCAGACCAACCCATTCAACATACATTCAGAATTATTCAACCCAAAACCTTTACAATACCAAACATTAATCCTTTACCTTCCACAAGTGAAAATATCGTCCAAGACCTAAGCCCTCCCACTAACCCAATCTCTCCACCCCAGACCCAAACCACAAACCACTTACCTGAACCTTCTACTTTTTCACCACCTGATACCCTCCCCTCTAATACATTTTTATTTAAAGAAATTTTGATCTGATTTATCAGAACATTGATTTGAGAGGAGAAAATGTTTTGTTAAGAAAGGAGAATGATGACTTAAAGGCTCAGTTGGCCCAAGCAGTTTCATGAATTCAAACCTTGGAGCAGGAGGTTGAGAAGACCTCAGCTGCCCCAAAACATGGGGAGAATATTCCAATTAATGAGCCAACTGGTGCTGATGATCAAGAGATGGTTGATGTGGTATGTGAAGCTGTAGCTGATGATGGATTGAAAAATATACTGAATGCCTATGGGGATAGTGATGATGAGGAATATAGTGGAGGAAGATTGATTTTTGATGATGATTATGAAGGTGATAGATCTGAGGATGTTGAACAGAACTATGATGTGATCGATGAAGTTTTGAATACTGCTGAAAGAGAGGATAATGATGATTCATTAAGTAAGGAAAGAGACATGGAGGATGATATGGAGAATTTGAATACTGATCAAGTGGCCACAACAGGTATTGCTAGTGATGTTATAATAGATGTACCAACTGATGTTGTGACAGATGTTATGACTGCCACTAATGTGCAGACTGATGTTGTGATGGATGAAGGAGCTGCTACTGTTTTACTTACAGAACCAGAAACAGATCAAGTAAGTTCCAAGAGAGTAGAGCAGTATGCTGAGATGGATAATTTGGAGAAAGTTATTGATGAGTTTCCCTCAGAAACAGAAAGTGATAAGAAAAGAAGATTAGCCAAAGGGAAAGCCATAGCTAATGTGGAGAATGAGCCTATTGAGGCAAATTTTGATGAAGAAGAGGAAGATCAAAATGCTGCTGCTGCCAGAAGGCTGGAACAAGTTTTGAACGAAACTAGGGAGAGGGAATATATTGCCCGAACCCTGACTAGAGAAGAGCTAGCAGAGCAAAAAACACTTATTGAGCAAGCCAACATTGCAAAAAAATTTGATGATCAAGAAGGAGTTGAAGATCAAGAGGTGATTGAGACCTTGATTAATATGAAAAAGGCTGAAGAAATTGATAACTCATTGGCTATAGTTGTGAGTATGTTCACTCAATCAAAGAATCAACCTAAAAAGGAATGTTTGTTCCCGTTTATCTCGTTCTAAACAATATCTAATGCTTAGATCTAATCTAGATCTATATGTTGATATTAATTATACGGACCTAACTCTATAATACCTTAGTTTGATTGCCATTAGTATGTAGTATATATTATCAGTATGTATGTATGTAATTATAATGTTAATTTAAGCTTTGAGTGAGAGAGATCTGCAAATACGTTAATACCTTAAATAATTTTTCTTTCTCTGTTTTCGACACTTTACAAGTGAACAGTGGTTCACTATATATAGAAGGCGATCTGGTTCGCTAACATCCCCTAGCGAACCAGATTCCCCTTCGTTAAATAAGTTAACTTAACGAACCTCCCCCTGATTCGTTAACATCCCCTAACGAATCAGGAGGGAATACATTATAATGTCCTAGTTCGCTAACATCCCTAGCGAACTAGACTTAAACTTAACGAACTAGTCTTAGTTCGCTAACATTCCTAGCCAACTAGACATAATTTTAACGAATTAGATAAATATAAACATTTAACATTACATTTAAATATCAAATAAACATTAATGATAAATACTAAGACTCTAGACGCAAAACCGTGCACTAACAGACACCCCCTCGTCTTGAGCTCTTTGTCTTTAACTTATTTGAAACGCTTTGTCTGCCAATCTCTGCAACTATGAATCCCATGTTCATGACATACACGAACGACATGTTGGAATTGCATAGCCAGGTCGTAATCTTCTTGGCGTTCAAACAAAATCTGCTTCCTGTGTAGCACGTCATTGTCTGACTCTGATAAATTAACCAACCACATCGGGTCGATTATCTTGATGAGCTCAGTCTGTAGTCCTCGACCACGAACAATAACGGCCTCGCCAGTATGATTGTCATAGTACCAACGGTTGAATGACAGATAAATATCTTGAGGCATTGTCTTCACAGGAGCCCTTTTCATTGTCTTTGGTGGCTTCACTTTCAAGACAAGTTTCTTCCAGCCGGTCCTTGGATCAATCTCATCAGTACGTTTACATCTTGGGACCTGGGGCTTGAAGAATTTGAAGCCATAATTGACCTCGAACAGTAAGTGTTGATGAAACCACTCAGCAGTTCGGTTACCCCCACGATTGATAAATGGACTTCTCGCAAGGGTACGTACATCCCAACGCGGGTAGTGTTAAAACATCCATTATCCTCTCATAATACTGGACACCTTTTCCCATTTCACAATACATACCTTAAGGTCTGAATCATAGAGCCAGGAGACAATATCACCATGTACCTTAGAAACAGTCTTGAAGGCAGTCATCTGATTTGCCTCAATCCAAGCAGCAGCGGTATCCTTTCTTTCTTTATCTACATACCGAAAAGCACTGATGATCTTACCCACTTTCTGGCGTTTGAACCATCTTTCAATGTCATAATCAGTCACTTCTTTGAGTGAAGGAACAGTCCGTTGCACAATCTTCTCCAAATCATCCTCAGTCTCTTTAACTACGTCTTCATGAAATACCGGAGCACCTTGATCAACATTTGCGTGTTGATACAAGTCCGGGTACTCTTCAGCTGTCACATCCTCCATCTCAATCTCCTCGTTCTCATAAATAAAATCCGTATCCATAAATAACGGATCAACTTCCATTTCATCCTCATTGATCACTTCGACATCGGGCTCAGTCTCTAATGCAGTCAGCTGATCTTCATTTAGCCCAAGTAGAATCGAGATCTGCTCCCTTGTCAAAGATCTAATCACAAACTCACCGATCTGTATCTCATCTCTGTTCACCACACTTCTAACCATCCCACATTCATCAATAAATATCACCGTGTTAGCCTCAATCATTTCTATTGGCTTGGCAGCTGTTGGATCTTGAAATGAAATTATCTGCTTGTTCGAATCATCAGCGCCACTAACACCAGCACCAGAGGATGAACCATGAGATTGTTTAGGCTCACCTCCTGCATCAGACTCGTCAGGGTCATCATCGTCATTTTTGAGTTTCTTGAGGGCATCATCTTTACAAGTCAATTGTAAAATCAACTCATCTTGTTCCTTTAATTTCACCCCCTGAGACTCAACAATCATACATAATGACTTGGTATCCTTTTGACAGAAAGAAATATAAGTCATCATCTTTCGTTGATTCTCCATGAGTCTTTCTTGAGTTTGTCGGTCGGCTGCCATTTGATTTTCATATGAATGTAGCAGATTAAGCAGCATTTCCGTTTGTCGACCTGGTGGCAAGTTGTATACAGATGGATGAACAGGTTGAACAGGTCCTTGAGGCCGAGTGATTCTTATGAATGAGACATCACTAGGCGGAGGTGGAGGAAGAGTAGTTGTTGGCAGAGGAGGAGGTCTCATTGATATGGTGGAAGATACTGTAGACAACACAGCAGGAGGCCTCAGTATCTCGGTCAACGCCATTTGAGGAATTAAGCCGAGCCTCTCATGTGACACCATCGTCGTGGTCAAAGTAAGCATCGGAGTGCTAGTAGTTAGTGGCACTGCCGAGCTTTGAGTAGTTGTTTGACGTGGTGGTGGTGTTCCAATAATCACTCCAGCCCCAGCAGACACACGGGGCTTCTTTGGTGGCTCACCAGTAGCTACAGCTTTACCCTTTCGTTTTCTTTCTTGCTGAGCTTTCATGGTGGCAGCTAGAGCAGCATCGACTGCATCTTGTTGTTCTTTCAGAGCTCGCTCACCAGCTCCTTCATCACCATCACCATTGTTACCATCATCATCTCCACCATCATTGTTCCCACCTTCTCCCCCTTCACGCTCGGAATCCGAATCATCATGGATCCAGCGCTCATTAGGAGGACATACATAATCTGGATTGATTATATGACCAATCATCCTTTTGTCCTGTGGCTTATCCTTTCGATAAATCAACATACGATGTACCGTTTCTGCTTTCATATGTTCCATATCAAGAACATCGTTCACCAACAATCGATCAATCACCAAATTAGGTATCAGATCCTGAATAATTAGTTGTAAGAAGCGTGGATACATCAAGAACTTCTTTGACGGTAAAGTTTGCTGAACTTGCTCTTTCAGATGATCAAAGATGAGTTCTGAGTAATTGAAGGGCTTTTTCAGGATTAAAGCTACAAATGCCGATTGCAAGCTTAGTCTGCATTCATCGAAACCACCGCGACGTCTACTCATACAGTGAAGCAAGACATGCAGCAAATACTTGTAAGGTGGACACAAACCATTCTTGTTCAACATGGACCGACGAATATCACCCCCATAATTTAATCGTGTAAATAAACCCCTTACCAACGTCCTGTCAAATTCACTCGGGTAATCATCAATATCGTCAAATTGAAGTACTCGACGGATGACCTCAACATCAATCGTAATAGGGATCTGATTAATTGTAGCTTGAACCCAATTATTTTCTTCAACATATACCGCCGTGTTCCAAAACTGCCTGATTATACTAAGATACACCTTAGGTTTAGCAGTGATTGCATAATGTATCTTCGAACGGCGTAAGAAAGTCAACATAGCTCCGAACGTTCTCAAATCAGTCACGTCGTGATCAACATAAGCACAGATGTTGTGCTTCTTATCAGACGGTAATAAAATCATGTCAGCTTGTTTATCTTGTTGTTGTAGTTGTTCTTGACGAGGTTGTTCCTGTTGTGGTTGATTTTGTTGTTCTTGATAAGCCATGTTTATCTATATAAATAAAAGCCGAATATGAGAATAGATATCACTATATATAATCAAAAGATATGTATAATTAATCTAGTTACGCGTATTAGACGATTTAAATCCTTTAATTAAAATTAAATGAATATTAAAATTAGTTAAATTTTTTATTTTTTTTAATGTCATTCGTTAATAATCACACTGATTCGTTATACAAAGATAACGAATCAGGCGATTCGCTATCAAGTAAATATCTTAACGAACTGGACCTAGCGAATCACTAATTAATTTTAACGAACTAAGATCTAGTTCGTTATACTTAAGCGAATCAACCTCTGATTCGTGTAACATATTATTCGCTAAGCTAGTTCGTGTAAAATCTTAACGAATTGTACACGAAACAGTTCCAATTCGCTAAGACTAACGAATGGTCAAAATTAAGACTTGTTCTTTGACTTCACAAAGTCAAGGTCAAAATTAACATGAACAACAATAGTCAACATCTTAAACTCAGATTCAATTAGACCATAACTATCGTCGAATCAACAATATAATCAGCTCGTTGAGCTCGGAAACACACTAGTGAATGTAGGTGAATGAGATTGAGACTCAATACCCAAATGTGCTAATAATCAAACGAACCAATAGTGAACATCAAGAACACACAACAATAATTAACCCAGCAAACAATAATCAAATATTGATTAGAGTCCACCAAGGGTATCGGAAAGTGATTCCGATCATAATGATATCAAAATCATACAATTAATAACAAAAATTATACACAGGAAAAATTTCACAGGTTCAAAACCCTTAAACCCCTAAAATTTCATGATTTAGCAGTCAATACATGACCATTTTTGACGAAATTGATATCGCCAAGATCAGTTATACCTTAGAAACTCAAAATAATCTTTGACTTATTCAAACTTAAAGATCAAAAATATCAGAAAGAATTTGAATAGTTTCTTAAAGATGAAGAAAGAAGACGAACAGTGGAATACTATTCGTTTTCTTGTCTTATATAGCAGTGCACGAAACCCTAGGCACAACTTGTACGAATCAGACGATTCGTTTAACTTAAAGTTAGCGAATTAGCCCATTCGCTAACTCAATTCGTTACCTTATGTTAGCGAATCACAATGTGATTCGTTAAATTAAAGGTAGCGAATCAAGACATGATTCGTGTCATGATTCGTTAAATATGTATAACGAAGGGATGATTCGTTACAGAGTGCGGAGGCGAATTAGGTTAGCGAACCAGAAGCTAGTTCGCTAAAGAATCACCTAGTTCGTTATCCATACATAACGAATGGGAGTTTAGCGAATTAAACTCTTTTATTTAATATTAAACTCTTTTATTTAATTTAAAAAAAAATTATTAAATGAATAAATTAAGGAATTAAATAATAAAAATTAAATAAATTAATTAAGTAAATTATCGAAAAACCCTTATATTCCGACAACCAAATACATTAAACTTGTTTCAGATTTCCGAAACTTAACTTAAAAATTTATTTAAATATTTTGTATAAAGAAGACGAAAATATTTTTGGTATTTTGTAAAAATTTAGAGAATTAAAGAATGTTGTTACAGAAGAATATCCGAACTATTAACAAATAGACAATATTTTTGTATTTTTCAATGATTTAATCAAAAGCAGTACATATTTTTGTAATTTTGTTGAGTTTAAGCAGAGAATCATATTGACCAAATTGCCCTTCCATCACAGTTTTATATTTCAGCGATATTATGACTGGCGAAAAGTCGGTCATTGGTATTGTTGTCCACATAAATCTAATAACACACATTCAAGTAATTTTGTGATATAATTAAATAGTTCAATTAAAGCACAGAATATCAGAAACTATCAGCCTCTAATTTCGGTTCAAGCTTAATTTGATTTTTGCCAAATCACCCCAACTTGACTTAAACCATTATATTGTTGATCAAAATTTTGATACCAATTGTAGAAATTTTGAGCAATGCATCAAGTTTCCTTTACTGTGAGTGAGTATGCACGAGTCCATCTGTTGGCTTACATACATTGTATCCCCTGGGGCCCGTTTCTTAATGGTATTAAGACGCGCGCAAGGGAGGAACAATTGTATGACTAACAGCGGATTTTGATCAAGTCAGTAATTTAAATTGTACGAAGTACAGCGGTGATCAAGTTTAATGACTTTGGGTTTGCTATAGAAAGCGAGTGAAATATTCATGCATATGAATACCCAGATGGTTAAGCCGCATAAAGACTCACAGTGTCCAGAGTCTTAACGCTTGTGAGTATGACAAATATAAGGCTTGAGTATGACTGGAAATATTCATGCATATGAATACCCAGATGGTTAAGCCGCATTGATTTTTGGGTGATTAACAAATATAAGGCTTGAGTATGACTGGTTATTACATTTCTGCCATCCTCACCAAGACTTTTGCTAGAGACTAACACCCCTTTCAATTTGGCATTTCTTTATGTTTATATCACATACTTTACTCTACTGGGTTGTTTTAAGACCTACCAATGCACCAATGCAATTAAGCACGCAGTCTTTTAAGCTTACTTTTTACTGAATTTGGGGTCAAGAAAATCAATGTACTATCATTTTCTCTTTTTGCTTCAAAAAAAAACTCAAAATTTTGAGGAGCATAAAAATAAGGAAAAGATAAATTTAATCGCCGCAGTTAACTTAAGAGTATAAATAAATAGCTAACCAACAATTCACGAGTGAATCATAGGACCAAGACATGCAAGCATGCTTCACAAACTTAAATAACCGACGTAATTTTCAGCGAGAAAAGAATCTAAAAATCTTTTTGGATTTTCTCTATACAAACTTTAAAACACAATATTTTTGTCTTTTTCAAATTTCTTATAAGCAAAATAAATTTCACAATCTTTTTGGATTTTCAGATTTTTCTATACAAAATCTAAATCACATTCTTTTTGATTTTTTTTAAAATTTTAAAGGAAAAACATTAAAGAACAGAAATCACAAAATTTTTAAATTTTTCTATGATTTTTTTTAATGTTTTTGGATTTTATCTATACAAGCTAAAAACACATTCTTTTTGTTTTTTTTTTCTAGATTTCTCCTCCTAAAACCTAAAAACATAAAAAAATAAGACTAAATCTATAAAGCAATTAAAAGATAATTATCCTAATTTTAGGATCTCAGCAAGGGTCTTCAATCCATTTAAACCAAGCAAAAAAGTAAAACGTGTTTTATCAAACGCTTTGGTAAATAGATCGGCTTTTTGAAAATCTGTGTGTACTTTCTCAAGATCAATTAATTTCTTTTCATAACAATCCCGTATAAAATGATATCGAATCTCGATATGTTTCGTTTTAGAATGTTGTACGGGATTTTTGGTGATACTAATAGCAGCAGAATTATCAATCAAGATGGGAGTAGTAAGAAACTTCAAACTGTAGTCGCGAAGATGTTGTTGTATCCACAGAACCTGGGAACAGCAACTCGAGGCTGCAACATATTCAGCTTTGGCGGTTGAAGTAGAGACCGTTGTCTTCTTCTTACACTGCCAGGAAACAAGCCGGTTTCCTAAGAATTGACATCCTGCAGTCGTTGATTTGAAGTTGATCTTGCATCCTCCATAATCTGAGTCTGAGTAGGCGGTAAAATCGAAAGTATTATCTTTGGGGTACCATCACCCGATGTCAGGATTTCCCCGTAGATATTGCAAAATACGCTTGACCGCTGCCAGGTGAGTCACTCCGGGACTAGCTTGGTACCTAGCACACACACAAACAGCAAACATTATGTCGGGTCGAGAGGCAGTTAAATACATTAGAGAACCAATCATAGCACGATAAAGGGTCGGATCAACGGTATCCTCCAATTCATCCGGTGATAAATTGTGACCCACTGGAAGAGGAGTTGAAGGGATTTTTCCGGCATTTATCTTGAATCGGCTCAAGACGTCGTTCACATATTTAGTCTGATGAATGAAGATTCCCTTATCAGACTGATGAACCTACAACCCTAAAAAGAAATTCATCTCTCCCATCGAGCTCATTTCGAACTTTGTTTGCATGGACTTCTCGAACTCCTTACATAAAGTGTCGTTTGTAGACCCAAAAATAATATCATCAACATAAATCTGGACTAGAAGAAGATCATCACCAACAGTTTTATGAAATTAAGTACAGTCAACAGTTCCTCGTTTGAATCCATTATCAGTCAGATGGTCGACGAGTGTGCCATACCAAGCTATCGGGGCTTGATGTAGACCATATAGGGCCTTGTTTAAACGGTAAACACGGTCTGGATAATCAGGATCTTCAAAACCAGGTGGTTGTTGAACAAACACTTCCTCATGTAGTTCACCATTGAGAAAAGCACTTTTAACATCCATTTGATAGACCTTGATATTCTTGTAAGCAGCATAAGCCAGGAAGATTCGAATCGACTCTAATCTTGCAACTGGAGCATATACCTCAGTATAATCAATACCTCTTGCTGATGAAAGCCTTGCACCACTAGACGTGCTTTGTTTCTGACAATCACCCCTCGATCGTCCTTTTTACATTTAAATACCCACTTAGTCGGAATAGTTTTCTTGACTCTAGCAGGCTTGTCTATTAAATCCCAAACACCCAATCGTGCAAATTGCTGTAATTCCTCTTGCATAGCTTCTACCCAAGAAGGATCATCAAGTGCCTTACGAGCTGTCGTTGGCTCAACTTGAGATAGAATGCAATTGAATTTAGCAATATTCACAATTCCCGAAGAGTGTAAATTAGTGTAAGCACACAATACGTTATTGTCGCTTGACGAAGCAACTTGATGACGTGTACGAACGCCCACATCAAGTTCTCCAATGATATTGTCCTGTGGATGATATCCATGAATCCGAAGAGTAGGATTTTCAGGAACAACAACATTATCAAATAAATAAGTGTAATGTTCACCCAATTCGGGAGATGAAGCATTATCGTTATCAAGATCAATAACTTGAATCTCAGCTTGATCATCATCGGAAGAAGTAGAAGCACTGTCAATAACAACTGGAGGAACAACTTGAGAGTCTTCAGTTGGAGCATCTGGTTGAACTTCAACTGCATTTGAAATTGAAAAGCTTGGAATGTTCAAATGTTCTTCAAAGTATGCTCTAACCAGATCTTCATCGATGTGTTCCGCCGAAGGAGTAAAAGAATTAAATAAACTATCGTAGTCAAACATCCAGTCTTTAAATTAGGTTTTCTGTTATTTAATATTTCATAGCTTGTCTTCTTGAGTTGTTTTACTGTTAGAACCCGATTAAGTATATAACAAGCTGTGTTCACTGCTTCATTCCAAAATTGAATAGGAAGCTTTGAATCAGCAAGCATTGTACGTGCAGCTTCAATCAGAGTTCTATTTTTCCTTTCAGCAACACCGTTTTGTTGTGGTACATAAGGTGCACTATATTCTCGGTGAATTCCCTTTTGAATACAAAAGAAATCCAAAATAGTGTTTTTGAATTCAGTACCATTATCACTTCGGATTCTCCTCACCTTTTGTTTGTACAGTGATTCTATCTTAGTAATAAGGTTTTGTACCAAAACAGGTGTTTGATCTTTTGAACTCATAAATAACACCCATGAATATCTTGAATAATCATCTGTCACTACCAGACAATACCAGTCTCCAGAAATACTCACACGATTCACTGGACCAAACAAATCCATATGAAGTCGTTCAAGAGGAGTATTAATGGAATTCAATAACTTAGAAGGATGTGTCTTCTTCTTTTGCTTGCCCTTTTTGCATGCAACACAGTGATCATATAACTTAAAGTTCTTTAACGAAACACCCTCAACTAAATTATTTGCCATTAAATAATTCATCTTTCTAACATGAATGTGACTCACTTCGATGCCATAGAATCGAGTCTTTCTCAGTTGCTTTCGAGACAAAACATGTTTCGATCGATGTTGATATCTTAGAACTCATGTTTAAGACATAAATATCATTTGATCGTGGTGATCGCACGACAACCATGTCCTCGGGAATAATAAAACCCGGTTATTAGATAAGACACTCTTTGTCAGTAAATATTGTAGTGTACTTTTTATCACAAATCTGCGATACACTCAATAAGTTATGATCAACCTTGTCACAATAATTTACTTTTTCAAATGTAATATGACCATTTGAAACATCACCCTCTTGTGTGATCATGCCCCCAGAATTCCCAGCAAACGCTACATAACCCCCTTGAATATTTCTTACGTTGGTTAATAGGTCGAGATTTCCAGTGATATGACGAGAACATCCGCTATCCGTGATCCAGTTTTCACCAGAAATTGTCTTGGATGAACCCTACACATAAACAAAAGTGATTAGTTCAAAAAGGCAGCCCAGGCCTCAGTCTTGGGCACCTTTTGGTTTTCTCTTTGATCATTAATTTTAACAGTTTTCAATTGTTGTTCAGCCACTTGTGAATAAGTTACAGGCTTCTTAGACTTTCGTCTTAAGTATGCTTCCTGAACAATGTTTGAATTCCTGTTTTGACATATAGGTTCAGTTGGAATGAATTTTGGTTTCACTTGACCGTGTGTCTCATTGATATTAAACACCTTCCGAGGATTCACATTAGAGAATAAAATATGAGTATCATCAGCATATGACACAGGTCGTTTCAGAATCTCCTTAACCACTGGAATTGGCTTAGATTTGTCCTTGATAAAAGGATGAAGATTCTGAAAGTTTTGCTGACTACAATTCCTCACAACATGACCTTGTTGACCGCATAAAAAACACGTTCGCATGTCCACATGATGATGTTTAGAAGAAATTGGAATAGATGATTGATGATGACTCACATTTTTAGTCATGCAGTTAGCAAACTCATCAGTCAATTCAGCTTTCTTCTTTAAATAAAAATCTAAATTAGAACTGTTTGAAAAACTTTTTAGTGTATCTGTTCCAGTTGACTTAACAAAGTTAATCTTCTTAGCTCGTTTTAAAAATTGTTTTTCCTTAGTCAATGGATCAGAATGAACTGATGTTTTCGCTTGAGCATACACACGTTCAAGTTCACGAACCTTGGAAGTTTCATTGTAAAACACACTCTCAATTAGCTCAGGCTTAATGATACTAATTGGAATATCTTTTTCAGTGAACATTGTGTCCATTCCTTTTAACTTAAAAACTCTAGCAGCAGATGGCTTAGAACTAGAAGGATTAATGAAACGCATTAAATCCTCATCAGAAATTTTCGGTTTAACTGACTTCTTTGCCTTCATAGAGTTCACTTTCTTTGAATTTTCCTTTTTCTCTTGAGGTTTGTGTGAACCATACACTGCTTCCTCAAAGTCGTGAGGTTCGCACAGAATATGATTAGAACTGGGAATGTTCTTATTCTTGTGTATAATCTCTGGTTCAAACACATCCTCGATAATGACCTCGTCATTGTGTTCAACAAACACCTTTTTGCTTTGGACATGAGATTTTTGAGGAACAGATTGGGTTTTAACATCTTTAGATTTAACAGATTCAACATTTTTTGAAATTACAGATTCTTTCAAAATTACCTCTTCTTCCTTTCTAGCAAAAGGATTCATTTTATAGTCGTTGTGAAATGGTGGAGGAATTTCTACAAAACCTATACCCTTTTTAGAGTCCTTTTGTTTTCCAGAAACTTCAATAATTTCATTCAATAAAAATGAAGAATTTCGAAATTTACCCAATTTGTTATTCAACTCAAGAACCTCATTCTCAAGCTCAGTTATCTTAGAACGATGTTTCAAGATTTCCTGAAACTTTTGGTCATTAATGGTCATTTTCACAGATAACTCGGCTTTGAGATCGTGATTACTTGTCGACAATGCTTCAATCTTTTCTCGAGATTTCATTTGAGACTCAAGAGATTGTCGATAAGTGTCCTTAAGAGAAGCAATTTCTCTTATAAGATTATCATTTTGATTTTTCAAAGCTTCTAACTTAGAGTTGTTAGATTCACAGTTAACACATGAATTAGAAGAAATAGAATTACTAACCTCATTGATCTTAGCCATGCAAGCAAACATTGATTCAGAAGTCTTGTCGAAAGAATCGTCAGAATCAGATCCAGAATCATTATCTGAAGACATCACACTACCAGTAGCATCTTGACAATCTTCATGTAACCCAAACATATCTAAATTTGCTTGAACATCATTGGATAGTAATCGTTGTGACCAATCAGTTCCGTCTGCTAACATTGCTTGTGTTGTAGAAGAAGATGGTTTCTTTTCAGCATCACTTCCTCGTGGTGAAGAAGCATTTTGACTTTGACCACGAGGTCCAGTGTATTCTTTTCTTGGTTTGTCACATTCCTTCGCGAAATGCCCGAATTCTTGACAATTATAACACTTCACCTTTAATTTGTCAAAACCCAACTTCTTGTTTAATGCTGGAAGATCTTTTCCAGTTCTCTGCATGAATCTTTTAACTTTACGAACGATCATGGCCATATTCCATTTCAAATCCATGATCTCTAGATCATCCGGATCTATCTGATCATAATCCTCATCAGTTAACTCACTTGTGGCAATTTACTACTCACTAAGTTTTCATATGAAGACATAAATGCCGTCAGAAAAGCAAAGTTTTGCTCAGCTTCCTTCATATTCACACTAGGTGGTGTAGCAAATGGATTGGTACTAGTAGAACTTCCAGAACCACCTGAATTACCAGCAGAGTAGAAACAAACTTTTGGATCATTAAATATAGCAAATTCTTTTTCACTTGCGGCATGAGTAAGAAAAGCAGTGATTGGTGAGATTGTTGAACTGAGAGGCATACTTCCACCATAGAAAGCTGGATCTTGATTTTCTTTGGAAGATTTTTGACACTTAAGATCATATTCCCTAGCTTCGATCTTTTGTAGAAATTCAAGTGCTGTCAAATCTTCATTCAGAAAATAATCATTCTCTTTCAAAACCATGAGAAATGTTGAGTAGGAACTAGGAAGCACACTCTTGATAGTGTCAATTTTATCTCTTTCAGAAATTTCCATTTTCATCTTGTCCATTTCAGCAATTAAATGACTAAATCTTGTAGTCATCTCTTCAACTATTTCTCCTTTCAATAAATTAAAGTTTCGAAATTGAAACTTGAGCATCACTTTCTTACTCTCAGCTGTGTTTCCCATGCTTCTCATACGCAGATGTTGGAACAAAGATGCACATCTCTTGATACTTCCAACTTGATGAAAAATATTCTCTGGTAAAGCCATAGTCAAAGTAGAATATGCTTTTATCTCGATTTCTAAAGCTTTCTTATCTTCTTGTGAGTATTGAGAGACAACTTTAGGAGTATACCCAATAGTATCATCACCAATCATTGGTGCAACATAAACCTCATCAAGAAATATGAGCAGTCAGGATGAACCGAACCCAAATGTGCACGAAACCGAGGTTCCCATTTGGCGAAATCACTGAACTTCATCAATCTTGGACATTTAGAATGTGAACCTATCTCGGTATCAAGTTGCAACATTTGTTGCATCAACATATTTTGAGACGCCAATGCATACATCCCGGCCATATTTGAAAATAAACAAGTGTACAGTTATAGTGAACTACACACTGTGTTTAACGAATCAATAAACAAGGTTGAGCGAACTGTGAATAGTGTAGCGAATTGAGTCTTAACGAATGAGGTGAGTGTGTTAGCGAATCAAAAGTCAACCTAGCGAGTCAACTTAACGAATCACAAATAAAGTTAACGAATCACTCAAATGGCGAAACAGATAACAAATGAAATGTAGATTTAACGAATCACAAGTCAACTTAACGAATTGACCAAATGAATTTACCAAGTCAACTTAGCGAATTGACCAAATGAATTGACCAAGTCAACTTAACGAATTGATCAAACGAATTAGATAAACTTAGCGAATCACTAAAGAATTATTAGCGAATCAGCTACAGTTGATAACGAATCAACACTATAGCGAATCAGGTTGTTACAACTGTTTGTAACAAACTTGATTCCTTTCTGCCACGTGGCAAAAAGTTGTTAGAGCACAAGTCCCAAGACAGACACGTATCAAACGAATCAGTTATCTAGTTTAGCGAACTAGATAACACGAATTAATTAACCCACACGAATCAGTTAGCGAACTGATAGCGAATCAAGTTAAAAACATAACGAATCACCTGGAACTTTATAACGAATCGCATTCATCTTCATATCTTCAAACATTCAACGTGTTTTTCCAGATTTATGAAGATCAAACCCAGAAACTTAGTAATGCCAGATCCGTAATACACACTCAATTGTCAACCAAATCTAACAAATAATATACCAAAATCTTCGTAATCACAACACGAATTCAGCTCAACACATCTCGTAACCGATTATCACAATACACTAATCAATTTCAACAAAAACTAATCCTCTGTTTACGGACTCAAACCGAAAACACAATAAACCTTACAAATCCAATCCACAATCCAATTCCACTCAATTGAACATTAATAATACCTTAACCAAACCAGATTCACTCTAATCCATCCAGATTCATTCCAAATCAGCTCAAATTGATTCAAAATCAATCCAAACAGAAAATAAACACGAAAACTATAACAATAACAATCAAACCAAGCGAATTGAGCCCCGAAGGCTCAGATACCACTTGTTTGTTCCCGTTTATCTCATTCTAATCAATATCTAATGCTTAGATCTAATCTAGATCTATATGTTGATATTAATTATACGGACCTAACTCTATAATACCTTAGTTCGATTGCCATTAGTATGCAGTATATATTATCAGTATGTATGTATGTATGTAATTATAATGTTAATTTAAGCTTTGAGTGAGAGAGATCTGCAAATACGTTAATACCTTAAATAATTTTTCTCTCTCTGTTTTTCGACACTTTACAAGTGAACAGTGGTTCACTATATATAGAAGGCGACCTGGTTCGCTAACATCCCCTAGCGAACCAGCTTCCCCTTCGTTAAATAAGTTAACTTAACGAACCTCCCCCTGATTCGTTAACATCCCCTAACGAATCAGGAGGGAATACATTATAATGTCCTAGTTCGCTAACATCCCTAGCGAACTAGACTTAAACTTAACGAACTAGTCTTAGTTCGCTAACATTCCTAGCGAACTAGACATAATTTTAACGAATTAGATAAATATAAACATTTAACATTACATTTAAATATCAAATAAACATTAATGATAAATACAAAGACTCTAGACGCAAAACCGTGCACTAACAAGGAACCTCAAAAGGAACGTGAGAGGGAAACTGGTGAAACCATAGATCAAATGAAAGAAAAATTCTCCAAGATGCATGAAGAGTTTGCTGAAAAAGTCAATAGATTTGCAAAGATTTATATGAGAAAAAGAAAGGCCAGTGAACAGGCTAAGAAAGAACAGTCTGCAAAGAAAGGAAAATGGGATTAAAATAACAAATACTTTGTTGAAACTCCTGAAGAGCCAGAAAGCGCCTTAAGGCCTATTCCAATTCAGATTGTTAGGCCTGAGGACTTACCAAATCCTGATGATGAAAAGATTGATGCTGTCAATGAGTCAACAGAAAAGGATGATACAACTGAAGATGACAATGATGATGATAACCAGGATAATACAACTGAAAATGTAGATATTGTGTCCCCACAAGTAGAAATTTCAAAAGAACAAAGGACAAATATTCAACAAAGCTTAAATGAGGCTAAAAGGAAAAATCCTTTTGGTTATAAAGCTAATCAGTCATGGATTCAAATTTGAAGATATTGCCTCTCTAACTAATGAAGAGTTAAAAAGAAAACTGGACAGAGAGAGGGTTACTATAAAGAGAATGATGGAAAAGAAGAACATGGATAGTCTAAAGTTCAGAGAATATCTAAGAAAACACTCTTTTTCTGAAAAAGACCTAACCCATTTCAAATTTGAATATCTTGAAATAGCCTACAGTACAACAAAAGAAGATGTTGAAAGAGAAGAGAAAGAAAAATTTGCAAGAGAAGCATTTTTAGCTGAGAAGATTGAGGCTTTGAGAAAGAAATTTGCTGGGAAGTGTGGATATTTAATGGATAGAGGTATGGCAACAGAATTGGTGAACAATTTGTCTAAAGCTGCTTTTGAATCTCACTATAACAGACTGCAAAGGAAAAATAAATCAAAGAGGGATCAACCTGAACCTTCTGTTAGACAGTCAAGTGAAGATCAACCTGAGCCACCTACAAACAAAATAAGAATCATAACTTTAAGAGAGAAACAAATGGATGAAAATGAATCAAAAAGAGCTGAAACACAAGAAGCTCCTATCCCAGTGGAAGTGAAGCCAGAACTGGATGAACCCACTGATCCATGGGATAAAGAGGAAAGATTCAGATTTTGAGAGATGTGATGGTAAAACAGAAAGGGATGAATGAAAAAGTTCTTGACAATTTTGGTAAAGCACAATTTAAAGAATTACTCTACATGCAGAAAGCAGAATAGGAGAAAGTTCTGTTAGAAGGTGCGAACCCAAGAAGTTTTATTGGTGGTAGATTTGTCCCAGCTAGACAGTTGAAGGATAAAAGGATTTTAGAGATGATTGCAATATTACATAGAGATGCAAGTGAAAATCTTGTTGATCTTGTTAAATTTCCTGCTTAGTTGATTGATGCAATGTACAAAAAGACATTTGCAGTATCAGGGCCTACTAAACCTATGAAGTCAATTCCAACTAGGCCCTCTGCTTCAAGGCAATACCCATCAACAACTAGGGGATAGTCAAGTAGAGCAGGAACTCAAAGGGGAGAAAGGCCCCAAACTGATATTGATCTGCCTATGACACTCTACTATGACTCAGTCTCTCAAACTCCGAAAGTAATCATGCAAAGTAGACAATTAAGGGAAATAATCTTCAAAGATGAATTTGCTGAATTCAAAAGAGAGCAGTTGGAGAAAATGTGAGAAAACCTACCAAGATCTAGCCGCGTCGATACATCGATTACACAATACGAACACGAGATCGATCAATACGTTAAATAGATACTTTATTGATAATTAGAGGATGAATACATTATGGTGTGTGGAAATAACTTATGGAGAGCAAAATAACTTAAACTATGTACATACCTTAATTATGAGCATGACTAGCATATATATAGGCCATATGCTCTAGTTCGTTAATTTAGTCTAATTCGTTATATCTTCATAACGAATTAGACACCATTCGTTATGATTCCATAACGAATGGGTAATAACTTAATGAACTGGCCCTCATTCGTTATGCTTCCATAACGAATGGGCTCATACCTTAACGAACTAGTCTAGTTTTACATTAAATAAACAACCTAGACTATCGATAACTTATTCAATCGATACGGATACCAAAACCGTGCACTAACAGACACTCCTTTTTCCGTAGCTATCGAATACTTTAATCTTGAATACTTTAACTGTAAATCACCAGTCACAAAAACCTTGCACTCACAGACACCCCCTTGACTGATAATTTTCGGGCTTGTGTAGACAAAGAATATTTAAATCTTTTCAGCAAACCAACAACTTGTAGCCTCTCATATCAGATCACCCCCTCAAAGTGAGCAATTCTTGGAGATCATCTCGATCATCCATTGGCGTATGATATGGTTCAATCTTTCAACAATCAGAAACAAATCATTAGCAATCCGTCAGCACCGGTAAAGAAAACATATCTTTACGTGTAACCTTGTCACACATCTTCATGAACAATTCGATCATTCAACATCTTTCCCTTCGGTTTTCCATCTCTTGATAACGTGTATCCCAAATATACTCTTTGAAGCTCTTCCCATTTGCAAAGATGCACTAATTTTAGGGCATATGATTCAGAGTTCCATCCTCCATTAATAAACCCCAATGGATCAAATTCTTCAATCCAATGACAAGACTCGTATATTCTTTAATTAGATCAACTCGTTCGAGAATCGTCCCCCTCAACAGAAGTAATCCGCCATTTACTCGTAGCCAACATAGTCAGGATCAAAGTCCCTCAGAATAAACGAACAGACACTCGTATCCCACATAGTCAGGTTTCAATATCAAACAAACCAATCACCAATCGAAGAACAATTGCAGTCTTGAACTCAGTCAAACGTAGCTTTGCTCACCCGAATTGCAGTAATTTTTCAAGAAACCTTGCAAACGTAGGAAGATGCAAGTCAAATAAACTCATATGAAAGTTTTTATCTCCCCCTTTTCTTTACAAATTCAACAATGTCTTGAATAATCTTCAAAGTTCACAAAACAAACTCCTCCTTAAATTACTCGCGGGCTCCCCCTCGGCCAATTGAAACGCGTACAAAGTCGGACGGAAAATATATTACCAAAATTTGAGAGAGCAGTACCCAATGAATTAGGAACATCCTAGAAAAATTTCGATTAAAAATTTTTTTCCCGATTTTTCTCGCCAAAAATTCACCGAAAATTTTCGAAAAATAAATATTATCGCCAAAATTTTCGAGAATGACGTCTCACTTACAAGGAGTATCCAAAACTTTTTTTTAACGAATCGCCTCTCCATTCGTTAAAAATTAACAACTTCAATTCGTTAACTTAGTTCGTTTCCGCCACTCTGTAACGAATGGCTTTTAATTTTTTAAGATTTTAGGAAATTACTTGTAATTCGTTATGCCACGTGTTAACTTAGGATAACGAATTACCTGATTCGTTATTTCAAAATTCAAACGAATCGGATGATTCGTTATATTGGGTTTCGTGAAGGCGTTTCGTCTCACTATTCACCTTTCATCTTCCTCACACCTACTTTTGCTCTGATACCAATTGAGAAAACCTACCAAGATCTAGCCGCGTTGATACATCGATTACACAATACGAACACGAGATCGATCAATACGTTAAATATATACTTTATTGAAAATTAGAGGATGAATACATCATGGTGTGTGGAAATAACTTATGGAGATCAAAATAACTTATACTATGTACATACCTTAATTATGAGCATGACTAGCATATATATAGGCCATATGCTCTAGTTCGTTAATTTAGTCTAATTCGTTATATCTTCATAACAAATTAGACACCATTCTATATGATTCCATAACGAAAGGCTAATAACTTAACGAACTGGCCCTCATTCGTTATGCTTCCATAACGAATGGGCTCATACCTTAACGAACTAGTCTAGTTTTACATTAAATAAACAACCTAGACTATCGATAACTTATTCGATCGCTACAGACACCAAAATCGTGCACTAACAAGATGGCCAGTCTTGAATTGTATGACTACCATGATACCAGAAAGTTGGCCGGGAGACAACAGAATGAGTTGTCAAAATACCTGAAAGGTGAAGCTGAGAAGGGATTTCCTCTGCTGAATTAAAAGAAAAAATGGGAACTGACCAAGCATGAGAGGACCGGAAGATTGAGATGTATGAGGAGGATAAGGGATGTAGAATATTATTATCTTTCAAAAGTCAGAAACAACAATCCCTTGTCCAACATGAATACATGTATAACTATGAGGAGGAGAATGACACGCCCAAACCATGAAGTTCAGAAGAATGGCCGTATTGCTGAAATTGAATACAAAGAAAATCATGGCCACTACATTCTTCGAAACTCAGATGGACTTATCTTGGGAATAATCAGAAATGATGAAGACCTGAACTTTTTGTAGAGAGAAGATTTGAGGGTTATAATGAAAATAACGATTCCTGAGAATCACCTTCACTATCGAATTCTATTTATCTTTTAGCAAAGGGCTGGAACTGTACTAGTTGATCGAAGACAAGCAGCCTACAACGTAAGAAGAAGATGATTCTTAGTATAGGGTTTGCTTTGTAATGTCTACGGACATAATTTGAATATGTAATATTTTGACTTTTTGTTATGTAATTTGATTTTAATTGGATGTGTATTTTGACTAAGTGTATGTAACCTTAGAGGTGTTTTGGGACAGCTGAGGTGTTCTAATCTAGGGGTATATTGTTGAGTCAAGAATTTGACTTGAAATGACTTAAGGATGATTGAGGGAGATGGGAATCTTCTCAACGTTCCCCATAAATGGCTAACTATGGAAACCTAGAACACGTGGACTCCCGAGCAAGTTTTACTTGTCCTAGCAAGGTATTTTGCATTTCGGGAAGGGTTATCTTCTAGAAGTCTTCCTTAGTGTCTATCCGAGAAGGGTTCACTATGTCTAGCAAGATTGTTCTTCATGGCTAAGCAAGGTTTGCTTCCGAATAAGCACTTGGCTAACCAAGCTTTTAAAGCCAAGTATGTGGAAGATCTAGCAAGGTATTCATTAATAAAACAGTGGTCCGAGCATGCTTGATGAAAGTTAATAAAGAATTATTTTAAGGACTTGTCGGGGCAAGGTTCAACGCCGAACAAGCTACAATGTTCTAAGGACACTTTGCTTTGCTAATAAGTTATTCACTAGAAAAGAGTTGAAAGGATCTCTGAAGAACAAGTTTGCTCGTTAGATTATGTAGGGAAAAGTTTGATATGATCAAGAAGATTGAAGTCTGCTAGGTGAGTAAAGTCTACTCGGAGAACTGTTCTCTAACACACTTCTAGATTACCAGGTCTACTCGTAAAAGACAAAAGGCACAATGCCTACTCGGAGAAGACAACTGATACAAAGTCTACCCAGAAGACCTGTTTTTACACTTAGTATGATTCTGAATATGTAATTTGATTATGTACATATCATTGGGGTTTCTAGAAGATGGGACAACTGTCAGGTGGTAGCAGGCCTTTAAATAGAATAATTTAGGGCATGCCTACCACGGACAAGAGACACTTTTTCAGACCTAAAAGAATATTTTTGATATTGAGTGTGATGGCTGTCCTAGGATTGTACGGATAAACTTTCCAAACAAGAAACCCTAATCGATTAACATTTGTATGAATCATTTATATAAATGGAAATATTTTGAGTTATTGTTTGTGTTTGTTACATTTATATATCCTTAAGCAACAACCCTATTTGTTTCTGATTCTGCCGTTAACAAACAGTTTTCTTACCCAAAATAATAACCGTCATTAACCCTCTTGTCGACACATTTATTGTGAGTGTGAGTGATCAATTACGGGACCGACATTTTCCCAACACGTATACTTATATATATATATATCATTAGGTTTATATTAACAGTATATATATATATATTGTTAAGAAGTGTGTTTTTTGTGGTCTAAAATGATTCTCAAAGTTATCAATTTCAAAATAGTTCTCACATGATCTTAATCGTATATACATATATATATATATATATATATATATATTCATTTACTTATTTAAAATACTTTTAAATAACATTTTATCTTTATTTATTAATAAAGATTATTTCATTTATTTTTCTTTATTCATTTTCTTTTATTATTCCCGAGGTATCGAGTATATCCTCGACTAGGGTTTTAAGCCTTGAATATTTTATTAATATTTTAATCGGGAATTATCCCTAACTTGGTTGGCTTATTTATTCCCTAGGCACTCGAGCAGCACTTCGACGCCTTTATGCTTCTCGAACTTCTTTTGATCAACACCTCTTCGGCACGCAAATCAAGATTCGCCGATCATATATTCTTATTCAGCATGCACTTAGAGGCACACCAATCTTCAACTCTTGTCGGCATGTACTTCGAGGCGGTTCGTTGGGTCGTCTCGGGTTGGCACGTACTTCAAGACATCCTCGGGATTGGCACAGTTTACGAGGTATAATGTCAGGTTTTTGGAACGGAAAACGAGAAGGTCAGGACACATTTATCGAGGTAGAGTGAGAGAGTATGTTTTTAGTGAGAGAAAGTGTTTGTGATTTGTGTGAGTGAGAATGAGGGCTGGGATCCTATATTTATAGGCTAAGTTCGGTATCCCAAGGCTAAGTTCGGTAGCCCAACGCGATGGGCTAAAGAAGAGTCGTCGCCTATCGCGACGTAGCTCTGATGAATCATAAATAGGTTTGCCACGTCGCAGACGCGGTGCCACGTGGTTTCACGTGGCGGGACACAGTGCCACATGGTGACACGTGGCGGGACACGTGTCTCACTGTCAGGCCACGTCATCGCGATACACGATGACGTTGGGTCTAATGTGATCACGTATCGCAATCTGTCGGAAAATAAGAATTTTTATTTTTGGTCATTGGCTTTGTAAAGTTTGTATTTTTGACCCGATATTTTCATGATGTTACATATTACATAGCAAACTTACAAGCAACCTTACATCGAATCTATTTCTTATTTGATTAAAAAAATTGGGTAGAAGCAGTGGTTGAGTGGGTAGCGTTCATACTTTTTTTTAATTTAATAATTTACCGAATGTATGGTTTGTTACCTTTAACCCTTAGAGTTTTCACTAATAATAAAATGACGTACTCGATTATCATTGTTGGATTATTTGTTTTATTATTATATTGAATAAATTAAAACATTTATAATGCTTTTGAAATATATGAAGCCTCGAAGGAATAGATGAAGGCCCTATAGACTAGATGTAAAGACCGAACGAAATAGATATGAGTGGCCAACATAATAAATATGAAAGCCCGATGGAATAAATCCGATGACCAGCCCTTTATTAAACAGTCGAACCGACCGTTTAAAGGTTGTTAAACTGCCGTGCCCGACCGTTTAAGTGTATGCGTATCTAGATGTGCTTGGTTCAAAAACGGAAGTGTGTCAAATAAATTGTCAGATGTCAGATCTAATATGTTGGTTCCGACAATTTAGAATGTAAATGTTTGTAAGGCCTCGATCCTGGTGCCCTACATTGGACGTTGGATTTACTCATAAACACAGTTTTAAATATCAGAGTTAATTAAAACTTTCGCGGAATAATATAAAAGTCAACCATTCATTACAAATATTCATAATTTGTCTTTTTAAAACATAATTAAAACATAGTATCAAACATCATGACCAAATCTTCAGATGCCAGCCTCTTTAATCTTACCATGTGTCCTGCTCAAACCAGCTGTCTCAATCTGTCAACCTGCGTACATACTAAAAGTCAGCTACGCTGATGAAGTTCTAGTTATTCAAATGATATAAGATACATTCACATACTTACATATGCACCCGAAGGTACATACCTCCATATTTACTTACATACTTACATACACACATACTTTCATTCTTTCTTTCATACTTACATACATACTTTCATTCATACACATACGTTTAAAGAGCATTTCGCCCTATTAAATTCGTCGATATTATAAGGGTCGGTTTCCTAATTTTTTGTCGATATTATGAGGGTCGGTTCCTTACATTCGCCGACATTATCAGGGTCGGTTCCCTACATTCTCCGACATTATCAAGGTCGGTTCCCTACATTCCCCGACATTATTATGGTCGGTTCCCTTTTCTAACTATGCCTTCCATACATTTCTATACATTCATAATTATAACTTTCGTACATTCATACATCACTTATACATCATATATATGTCAACCATATCTTTAAACCATCCCTTTACAGTACATGCAATATCCGAATATCGTTCACGTACTATCAATAATACATAAATAACATACATACATCATTCATATATCATATACCAATCATATCTTTAACTACCTCCTGACGGTACATGCAATATTCGAAGATCGTTCGTCAAGAAATCATCATACATAAATCATACCAAGCATACACTGTAGGTTCCCAGCCGGATCTTGAACCTGATCGGTAGGTGTCTCCTTTCGTACCATGTTCAGTTCAAACGTTCTTAGCTTGTTAACTGCTGTCTCCAGGTCATAGTCAGCAAAGTCTTTGTCTTCTCTCATCAACACAGTATACATCTCCCATTTCGGTGGGAGAGCATCAAGAAGCTTTTCAACAATCTCATATTCTTTGTAAACAATTGAATAGTTACTGAGTTCAGTCATCAGATGATAATATCTAGTGATGATATCATCAAGTGATTCATTCTTCAGATACTTGAAGACCGAGAATTGGGTTTTTAGAAGTTTAATCTTTGACGCACGAATTCCCACGTTACCCTCAAACCGGTTCTCAAGTGCTTCCCAAAGCTCTCTAGCAGTTTTATACTTTCTGAAAGTGTGCAGAATCTCTTGTGGAAGAGCCATTGTAATTGCTGCATGAGCTTTGCTTTCGGCCTCATACATTTTCTTCTTTTCTTCTTCCATCTCTTTGTATTTCTTGATCTGATCACGACCCTCATACTCAGCAGTAGGTGGAATGTAACCATCTTGTATGCACACCCACATCTTAGCATCTTGGTACTTGACATATTGTTTAAAACGATCTTTCCACGCTACATAATCGGTTTTCTTAAGCATCTTCGGTGCCTTTGTAGCTGAACCTGCTTCTACTTCCATCTTTACCAGTTCGGTAATGTTTATCGAAGACATCTTTCACAAAACTCAAAGAAATCCGAAAATCAAAAATTTTATTTTCAAACAGCACTGTAGGCGAAGTTGTGGATAACTTCGCTTAAGACTTAACTTCGCGTGAATTTGTAACTTCGCTCACTTTTTTAAATTCGCCGAATTGGCGAAGTTGAGAATAACTTCGCTTAAGTTGAGCGAATTTGGGAGGTAGGCGAAGTTGTGGGTAACTTCGCTTGAGGTAAGCGAACTTGAAGAGGTAGGCGAAGTTGTGGATAACTTCGCTTAACCTTATATCTTCGCCGAAACTCTACTAACAGTGACGGCAACTTCGCCTGATGAACACGAACTTTCTGCAGATTAGATTTCTGGGTTTTTCGAGGTTTGTGAAGGTGTTATGGGTTGTTTATGATTGTAGGAGGTGAGTATAGCACAAAAACTCAGAAAACTCGTCCCGCGAATAGTCGAACGGAACGATTTCTACACCCGCGTGATAATCCCGAACCACACAATCGAGCAATCTGATACCAATTGTAGGTTCCCAGCCGGATCTACACGAGATATCGCGTTCTACGTAGGTGCGGAATCCCTACGTAAGACGTTACGAGTATAGAAAACACTACGAGCTAACACACGATACGATAATCAAACACACGTTGTATTTCAAACGTAAACACGTGATACTATGATCACTGAATACAAACTCTCTGACTCGAATACACGAATAACAAACTCAATTCCTTAATAAGCCGTAAACAAAACAGCTTATATAGACACGACAACTTCGCCTGGCTTGTTCAGGCGAAGTTGTCCCTAACTTCGCTTGTCTAACAAGTTCGCCCATATCAGCGAACTTGTTAGCAACTTCGATTACATACAAAACTCAAATCTAACTAACACGATTACAGACACTCGACACTGAACTACTGACATCATGCACCAACATACACTTACCACTTAAGGTAAGTGTATTAACTATCACAAAGATTATGCACACAACCCCGAAAACATAATAAGGAAGTGGGGCTAGAAACTCACCTGAATGCGGTTACGTTCACCTTTATAGTTATTCCCTTCTTTAGCTGTGCGCTACTAACTGTATAACAATTTCACGTATCAATTATCTAACTCTACCCATATCGTATTTCTAGTTTAATTATAACCCTCAACGAACGGGGGTCCGGGGGCAGCGCCCCTGGCAGCGGGGTTCTAGGGGCGGCAGCCACTAGCGGGGTCCAAGGGGCAGAGCTCCTGGGTGGGGTTAAGTTGTCTTAACACATTTTCCATTAGGATTTCTTGATAATGTTTTATTGTTAACCTCTCAATCCTTTAAGGTATCCTATATAAATTAATAAAGTTCAAGGGCTATTTAGTAATTAAATCAGTCTTCTTTAAGTCCAGGGACTGTTCTGTCATTATGTTAAACTTCTAGTTGGCTCTTTAACGAATTGGCCTGTTATAACGAACTGGTTCTTGTAACGAATTGAACCCTATAACGAACTGGACCCTTAACGAATCAGTCCATAGCGAACCAGTCCATGTAACGAATCGGCCCATCTAATTCGTTATCTTTTCTAACGAACTGGCTATAACGAATCAAGGGTAATTCGTTACCTTTCTCCCTTAACGAATAACTAGCGAATCACCTCTAGTTCATTAAATCCCGTTAACGAACTAGGGTTAGGTCAGAGAATGTCAGAACATTCTCTGACATTCCCTTATTCTAGTACCATTTCCGGCGTTGTAGCCGAAAAAAACGAGTTTTGACTCATTTAACACCGTTTTTCGCCCCGTTCGATCCAGATCTGAGCTAGGGTGATCCCTAAGCTCATCTTAGGTTCGGTTTATACCCGATTCCACCCGGATCTCGTGACTTAAATAGTTTAACGGTGTCGGCTCGTCGTATCGTGACCATATCTAACGGGTTTAAGCTCATACAACATCATACTATCATTACCTTGGATCGGGATTGGTTCTTCTTCTATGTTTCTGCTATAGAGAGAATTAGAGAGAGAGAGAGAGAGAGAGAGAGAGAGATCTTAAGTGTATGTTTTGGTGGTGTATGGAATATGTGTAAACGAATAATATTGGGTAATTAAGGTTTATATAATTATGGATCATGGGCTTAAGCCCATGGTCGTTTCTTCTTTCCTTCTTAACCCAAGTCCATAACCCATATCCATTTAGCCAACACTAGCCCGACTCAATATAACTCATATTTAATTATATTAACCGAACTAGAAAATCGGGATGTTATAAGTCTTCCCTCCTTAAAGAGGTTTCGTCCCCGAAACCTAACTATTACTTAAACAAATCCGGATAAAACTTGCGCATCTCATCCTCAGCTTCCCATGTAGCGTTCCATCCTTCGCGATGCTTCCATATCACTTTCACTAATGGGATAACTTTACGACGAAGTTGCTTTTCCTTGCGGTCAACTATCTCGATTGGTTGCTAAATGTGGTTCAACTGTTCATCAACCTCAATGTCCATTAACGGAACATGAGACGTGTCATCAACTAGACATTTCCTCAGATGAGAGACATGAAAAGTAGAATGAATTCCTTCCAACTCCACTAGCAAGTCTAGCTTGTAAGCCACTTCACCTACTCGATCTAAAATCTCAAACGGTCTAATGTACCTTGGACTCAGCTTTCCTCTCTTCCTAAAACGAATAATTCCCTTCCAAGGAGAGACCTTGAGCATCACATTGTCACCAATGTTAAACTCAATCGGTCATTGCCGCTTATCAGCATGCGACTTCTGTCGGTCTTGAGCATGCTTCATCCTTGCTTTAATTTGATCAAACTTTGAAGAAGTTTCTTGCACATCTTCTAAACTTCCCATCTCTTTCTGACCAATCTCTCCCCAACGTATCGGGATTCTAAATCGTCTATCGTAAAGCATCTCGAACGGTGGCATACCAATACTTGAATGGTAGCTGTTGTTATAAGAGAACTCTGCCATATGTAGATGATCATCCCAACTTCCTCCAAAGTCTAAAACACAAGCACGTAGCATATCCTCAAGGGTTTGGATCGTCCTTTCAAACTGTCCATCTGTTTGAGGATGATACGTCGTACTGATGTTCAATCTCGTTCCCATAGCTTCATGAAACTTCTTCCAGAATCTCGAAGTAAACCGAGTATCTCTATCAGACACGATCGATAACGGTACCCCATGCTTAGATACAACTTCTTTGATGAACAAACTTGCTAAAGTTTCTTACGAGATAGCCTCTCGTATGGGCAGAAAGTGAGCACTTTTGTTCAAACGGTCCACAATCATCCAGATGGTATCATGATGCTTAGCTGTACAAGGTAGCTTAGTTATGAAATCCATGGTAATGTGTTCCCATTTCCATTCTGGTATCTCCAATGGTTGCATCTTTCTATAAGGCTTTCGATGTTCTGCATTGACTTGTAAACAAGTTAAGCACTTACTGACATAATCTAGTACATCATTTTTCATTCCTGGCCACCAGTAATCTCTTTTCAAATCCTGGTACATCTTAGTAGTTCCTGGATGAATTGAATACCTTGAATTATGAGCTTCATCTAAGATTCAACCTCTAATATCTCCATGGCGTGGGATCAACATACGGTCAAACCTGGTCTTAACACCATGCGTAGTTTCCATCAACTCGCTCTGTTGACCGAAGATTCTTTCTTTCTTCACTAGCCCTTCATCTACCAGCACCTCTGCTTGCACTTTGACAATTTCTTCAAAAATACTTGAATTCATGATGAACTAGTACGACTTTACTGTTGCAATGACTTCCTCATTCTTACGGCTTAGCGCATCGGCGACCACATTAGCTTTACTAGGGTAGTACTTAATGTCGCAGTCGTAATCCTTTATCAGTTCTAGCCATCTTCTCTGTCACATGTTCAGCTCTTTCTGTTCGAAGAAGTACTTTAAGCTTTTATTATCTGTGTAAATGGTACACTTAGTACCATACAGATAGTGTCTCCATATCTTAAGAGCGTGCACTACTACTGCTAGCTCTAAATCATGCGTCAGATAAGTACTCTTATGGACCTTCAACTGTCTAGACGCGTAAGCTATCACTTTTCCTCGTTGCATCAACACGCAACCTAACCCACAATGCGAAGCATCAATACAAACAACCAGATCCTCGTCACCATTGGGTAAAGCAAGGATTGGAGCTTGCGTGAGTCTCTTCTTTAATTCTTCAAAAGCTTCTTCTTGAAACTTACCCCAACTGAATACTATCGACTTTCGAGTCATACCGGTCAACGGTGCGGCTATCTTGGAGAAACCTTCGATGAATCTCCTATAGTAGCCAGCTAACCCTAAGAAGCTTCGTATATCAGTCGGATTCTGCGGAGTCTTCCAATTTGTTATCGCCTCAATCTTAGCTGGGTCCACGATAATCCCTTTAGGATTAATCACATGACCTAGAAATTGCACTTCTCGCAACCAGAACGCGCATTTCGAAAACTTAGCATACAACTTCTCTTTCTTCAGAGTCTCCAATACTTCTCTCAGATGCTTGGCAGGATCAGACTCGCTTTTTGAATAAATCAATATATCATCCATGAAGGCGATAACTGACTTATTCAACATCGGCTGACACGCCCTATTCATCATATCCATAAATGCTGCAGGAGCATTTGTTAGACCGAATGACATTACGAGGAACTCGTAGTGTCCATACCGCGTACGAAACGTTGTTTTAAGGATGTCTGCCTATTTCACCTTCAATTGATGATGCCCTGATCTAAGATCTATCCGTGAGAACCAACTTGAACCTTGTAGTTGGTCAAACAGATCATCAATCCTTGGCAAAGGATATATATTCTTTACCCTAAGCTTATACAACTCGCGATAGTCTATGCACATTCTCATACTTCCATCCTTCTTTTTCACGAACAACACCGGCGCTCCCCAAGTGGAAACACTTGGTCTTATGAAACCTTTGTCGAGGAGTTCTTGCAATTGAGACATCAATTCTTTCATCTCGGACGGCGCTAGAAGGTAAGGTGCTTTCGCGATGTGCTGGGCTCCTGGTACTAAATCTATCTGAAATTCTATCTCTCGCTCCGGTGGCAACCCGGAAGATCATCAGGAAATACTCCTGGGTAGTCGCACATGATGGGAACATCTTTCATTTCTTTTGTTTCGGCCATTGCGTTGGCAACATACGCCAGGTAGGCACCACAACCTCGTCGTAATAACCCTTCTGCCTTTATCATCGAAATGAAGTTAAGCCCTGAACTTTCCTGATCACCGTAAACCGTCACCGCACTGCCATCCAAGGACTTTAACTTTATTATCCTACTCTTACACACTATCTGAGCTTCATACTCGGACAACCAATCCATTCCTAAAACTACATCGAACCCTCCTAAGGTCATAACATACAAAGTAACAGGGAACTCATGTCCCTCCAATAGTATCTTACAGTCCTTAACCATTTTCATTATTTTCACCGAGGTGTCACTAGCGGTTTCTACTATGAAGGTTTCAGACACTCGGCAACATTTCATTTTAGCTAGTTTACTAAATGGCGTATATACAAAACTTCTATTCGCACCCGAATCAAATAATATTGAAGCAGAAATACCGTTTACTAAGAATGTACCGGTCACAACATCAGGAATCTGTCTGGCCTGTTCTTGAGTCAACATATAGGCCCTAGTCCTTGGTCTCCCTTGTTCAGCATCTTTCTTCTCACTCCCTCCAACTTCACCACTCGTACAAGTCCTCGCCAAGTGACCTGTCTGTCCGCACTTATAACACGCTGGCTTCACATGGATATCTTGAGAAAAGTGCCCCATCTTACCACATTTGTAACAGGCGTTTGACCCTGATCTACATTCCCCACCATGGGACTTCCCACACTTATGGCACACATCAGACCTAGTCCCCACTTGCACTTTCCAGCATGCATCTTTCCGCCCGTCCTACATGACCTCTTCTCCCACACTCTCAGTTGCTTGTTCTTAGGGTTCCACATCTGAGTACCAGGTCGTTTAGCAGGAGCGACACACTTCTTATCCTTCTTGTCTTCCGCCACCACGTCATCTACCGACAAGTCATCGTAAACCATTTTTGCGAGCCCTACACAGAATCAAAAGTACCTGGTCTACCAGCCTTGACCAAGACGCGAACTTTCTGTGGTAGTCCCCTAATGTAACACTTAATCTGCTTGGCTTCAGTGTTCACCATGTCTGGAATCAACTTAGATAGGCGGTTGAATTCAGTGGTGTATTCGCGGTGTGTCATCTCACCCGCCTTTAGGCTCAAGAACTTCATTTCAACCCTGTCAACCTCTACATCCGCACAAAACTTCTTCAACACCAATTCCTTCAGATTGTCCCATCTCAAAGCCTTGATCTCTTCTCGACTCTTCCTCTGCTCAACCTACTCCCACCAGTACATTGCCTCCTCATCGAATGATTGGGTAGCATACCCCACAGCTTGATCGGGACAGCATTCGCTAATTCGGATAACCTTGTCCATCGTGGTTATCCATTGGAGAGTAGCGATTGCGTTTCCCAAGCCAGTTAGGTTTGGTGGATCACAGCCTTTGAAAGACTTATAGTTGCATCCACCTCGGCCCCTTTTCCTATCATCAGCCTTCACCGATTTAACCACGCTTGATTCTTACCTCTCCCCTTCATCATCCTTCTTACCATCTCCTTCCACCCTTTCAGCGGTTCTTTCACGGCCCCGAGCAGACTTTTCGGGATTCATGTTTTTCACAGCAGCTGCTACCCGCTTGAGCAATGGCAGTTTGAATTGCAGGATCCAGTTGAACTCCCTCGTTGCTACTCGGATTTTGACCAACTGCACTTCCTTCGCCTTCATTGTTAGTGCCTGCCTCTACTGACAGTTCTTGGACAACGCGTGGTCTTCCACGACATCCCGTACGTCCTCCTCTTCCAGCAGTTTTCTTAGCTCCAGCTATTCGTATTCTATAAGGAAACACAAACGTCATCACTTAAGGAACCATTTAGTACAAGGATAGTAAGGCTAACTGGTAATAACAGTGGCCAACTGTGATTAGCTGCTCACGTTACTTTTCGTGTCCTATACACTTCCTCTTATGAGTCTATTTGTGCTAGTTCTACTTCTAACAGTTAGACAATCAAAGAGTTCACATCATCATATGCTCCTATCCCTAGCAATTAAGCTAGCATTCATACATTCTTTTTTAGCAATTACTCAGACATCCATTCATCATTCTACTTTACATGTGAATTTAATCGCATACTTTACCTTTTCTGAGCTTGCTTGTGTGACACATGGCTATCTTGAACTGGCATGTTCTTTCTTTTCTTACTTAAATCCCATACTCTATTTGAGTCTAAGCATTTAGGATGCTTAAATCTCTTGAACTTTGCTCTAACATCAACTTGTAAGGCCCCGATGCCAGTGCCTTACATTGGACGTTGGATTTACTCATAAACACAGCTTTAAATATCAGAGTTAATTAAAACTTTGGCGGAATAATATAAAAGTCAACCATTCATTACAAATATTCATAACTTGTCTTTTTAAAACATATTTAAAACATAGTATCAAACATCATGGCAAATATTTAGATACCAGCATCTTAAATCATGCCATGTGTCCTGCTCAAACCAGCAGTCTCAATCTGTTAACCTACGTGCATACTAAAAGTCAGCTACGCTGAGTGAGTTCTAGTTAATTAGACGATATACGATACATTCACATACTTACTTATGCACCCGAAGGTACATACCTCCACATTTACTTACATACTTAAATACACACATACTTTCATTCTTTCTTTCATACTTACATACATAGTTTCATTCATACACATACATTTAAAAAGCATTTTTCCCTATAACCTTCGCCGATCTTATTAGGGTCGGTTCCCTACATTCGTCGATATTATTAGGGTCGGTTCCCTACATTCTCCGAACATTATCAGGGCCGGTTCCGTACATTCGCTGACATTATCAAGGTCGGTTCCCTACACTCGCCGATATTATTAGGGTCGGTTCCCTTTTCTAACTATGCCTTCCATACATTTCTATACATTCATAATTATAACTTTCGTACATTCTTTCATCACTTGTACATAAATATATATGTCAACCATATCTTTAAACCATCCCTTGACAGTACATGCAATATCCGAAGATCGTTCACGTACCATCAATAATACATACATAACATACATACATCATTCATACATCATATATCAATCATATCTTTAACTACCTCCTGACGGTACATGCAATATCTGAAGATCGTTCACGCATTGTCAAGCAATCATCATACATATATCATACCAAGCATACACTTACCACTTAAGGTATGTGGATTAACTATTACATCGAGTATGTACACAGCCCCGAAAACATAACAAGAAAGTGGGGCTAGAAACTCACCTGAATGCGGTTACGTTCACCGTTTATAGTTATTCCCTTCTTTAGCGGTGCATGACTAACTGTATAACAATTTCACGTACAATTATCTACCGCTACCCATATCGTATTTCTAGTTTAACTATAACCCTCAACGAACGGGGGTTCGGGGGCAGCGCCCCTGGCAGCGGGGTTCTAGGGGTGGCAGCCCCTAGCGGGGTCCAAGGGGCAGAGCCCCTGGCTGGGGTTAAGCTGTCTTAACACATTTTCCAATAGGATTTCGTGATAATGTTTTTTTGTTAACCTCTCAATTCTTTAAGGTATCCTCTAAAAATTAATAAAGTTCAAGGGCTATTTAGTAATTAAATCATTCTTCTTTAAGTCCAGGGGATGTTCTGTCATTATGTTAAATTTCTAGTTCGTTACTTGGCTCTTTATCGAATTGGCCTATTATAACGAACTGGTTCTTGTAACGAATTGAACCCTCTAACGAACTGGACCCTTAACGAATCAGTCCATAGCGAACCGGTCCATGCAACGAATAAGTCCATCTAATTCGTTATCTCTTCTAAAGAACTGGCTATAACGAATCAAGGGTAATTCGTTACCTTCCTCCCTTAACGAATCAACTAACGAATCACCTCTAGTTCGTTAACACTCCGTTAACGAACTAGGGTTAGGTCAGAGAATGTCAAAAAATTCTCTAACATTCCCTTATTCTCGTACCATTTCCGACGCCGTCGCTGGAAAAACGCGGTTTCGCCTGAAAAACGAGTTTTGACTCGTTTTCCACCGTTTTTACCCCGTTCGATCCAGATCTGAGCTTGGGTGATCCCTAAGCTCATCTGATGTTCGGTTTATGCCCGATTCCACCCGTATCTCGTGACTTAAACGGTTTAACGGTGTCAGCTCGTCGTTTCGTGACAATATCTAACGGGATAAAGCTCATACAACATCATACTATCATTACCTTGGATCGGGATCGGTTCTTCTTCTACGTTTCGGCTAGAGAGAGAATTAGAGAGAGAGAGAGCTTAAGTGTGTGTTTTGATGGTGTATGGAATATGTGTAAATGAATTATAAATGGGTAATTAAGGTATATAATTATGGATCATGGGCTTAAGCCCATGGTCTTTTCTTCTTTCATTCTTAACCCAAGTCCATAACCCATATACATTTAGCCCAACACTAGCCCGACTCAATATAACTCGTATTTTATTTTATTAACCGAACTAGAAAATCGGGATGTTACACTGTTTTTGAATATTTTTGGTTTATCGGTTGATCAAGGAATGTAATTAATAAAAGGGATCATTTTGGTCCTTTTCGTATTTTGAGGTTCTTCTTGGAGTTCCTCTTGGAGTTCCTCTTGTTACAATATAAGTTTCATAAATGTAAACCATAATGTTATTTGTAACTAGTCTCATTATATATTATTATTAATAAAACTTTAGGGGTAATTTCATAACATATGGTTACTATATAAAAAATAAATAGGTTGATGGGTTATGATCATCACCTTGCTTATATCCAAGAATTAATGGTGAACAAGGTGACACTATAACTATTGTAATATTAGTATACTCACATCTCACATAAATGATAAAACCTTTAAAATAGGCATTTTTACTATCAAATTTTGCTCAAATAGGCACTTATGTTTTAAATAGGCAAATCCATTTCAAACAAAGTAAAGATAGGAAACTAAACATGGATGGCAAATGAAGGAACAAATGTTTCAGAATTCAAATACCCAAAAAGGAAATGGGGATCCGTGTTAGCAAGATCTAACCCACCTTGATCAGTTGAGTTCAAGGAATCTAAACCACGTGTGCGAGATAAAGTTATACCAATTAGTACTGTTAGTACACTTAACTTTATCAGTTAGTCGTTGGACAAATATTCAAGGTTTAGTGTCAAGGAGGGAGCACTATTTCAAATTCAGATCAAATAGCGAATCATCTGAGTTTGTAGATCCCTTTCTCTTTAACCTTTTTGAGCCTGGTGAGCATACGTGTAAACTAAGGGTAACGGTAAGTTATCAGACAAATATTATTAAAGCTTTCATTCATTCAGTTAGGACCTTGTATGGGTGTTTATAGGCCCTAGTATGGCTGTATATTTAGCAGTTAATTTGTGGCATGTGGCGGTAATTGCAATTACAGTTGCGCAGTTCAGCATGGTTAGTCGAATTTTTACATCCATACTTTATACACTTTCAGTTAAGTTAGTGTTAGTGCTTTGGCACATCAGTTTTCATTAAATTTATTCAAAGTAATTGTCTGTTAGTTAAGCAAGAACTCATTTAGGGTGTAGCTGATGTTTTGTATGCAGATTAGTTTAGTACGTTCAGTGATGGAATAAGGAGGGCTAGTGCATGCAAGGAGGGTTATCCACTCTTGAAGACTTGCATCCATTAGTTCAGCATGTTATGTTAAACAAGTATAACTTCAGCTTTTGATATTTGCAGCAAGTTTGTAATAATTATTTCAATCGTGGCGTTTAATTCAAATTTTAAGAACTAAATACATGTGTAAACTCAACATATTAGACATCATAAGTTATGGATCTTTCAGCCTGATGTGAGAGTAGCTCTTGTTAAGGAAATTATTATAGTGATGAAATCTTTTTTATCTTCCATGCATTCGAATGCATTGAAGACTGCAAGAAAAGAGGACATGAGGAAGCTGAGAAAAAGGCGAGGAAAATGCTGAGAATCGCAGGGTTAACACAAACAACGAAGATGATAATGGGGATGAGATCATAACAATAGTATATCATGGGTGAAACTACAGGGCCTTCAAAGGTTGTAACATGCCACCATTCGACGTAAGTAACGGTGCGATGGCTACTTTTCAATGGATCATTGCGATGGATGCAGTGATTGAAGTCAGGAAACACCGAGAAGATTAAGTTGTTAAGTTTACTTCTCATTGTTTCGAGTCTAAAACCCTCTATTAGTAGGGAACTAAGAAACTGAACATGATGCTCGCGAATTGAAAGAATTCATGTGGAATGATTTGAAACAACTAGTCACGCAAAAATGTTGTTTGCAGAACAAATTTGAGAAGGTTGAAATGGAATTCCCCACGCTTAAGGCCGGGAGTAAGACTTACCACGAGTACAACTCCAGGTTTAATGAACTGACTAGATTGATCACGCATATTGCAAGCACTAAGGCAACCAAAATGAAGTGGTGCATATGAGGATTGCAGAAAGTATGTATGTAAAGGCAAGCACATGACCAAAGATGTTCAAGTCATTGACTGGGTTAAATGGGATTGTTTAGGACATCGTTGACAATGAAGACCTGTTTTTGAGAAACCAAAGGAGAAATGGATAGACTCGGTAAACAAGGCTAGGACTAACGGCAAAGGTCAATGAAGCCGCCTTGTGCATGGACGCGTTAGGAAACGTAAGTGCCACTTGAGATCAAACTTGTGCTTAAACTTCAAAGAAACATGGCATTTTTCTTGTGTTTTCCATGTAACATATGTGGTGGTAACTGGAATGTAGCTAGGGAATGCGGCAAGGCAAAGTATGGAACATTAAAAGAAGGTGATGCTATGAAGGGGGCATGGAAGAGCCCTAGGATTGTTTAGGGTGCACTTTGACTATTTATGGTTGTATGCGTTTTAGTTCATTTGAAGTACGTTTGGACGTTTGGTAGTTTTCCTTCCATCATGATAAATAATTTGGTTTTACCTAAGGTTAAAACAAAGAAGAAAGTACAAACGTTCATGTACAAACATTTGATCCAAGCATACAAGAAAGTACAAAACTTTGATCCAAACAACCAGTGAATCATAGTATATCTGAGATTTTTCAATCCGAAACCCTAAATGGAAGAACACGAAAAACACACGGATTTTTCATGTAAAAACATAACCAAAGCAACCTGAAATCTAACACAAACGCTTTGATACCACTTGTAAGTCCCGTTTTACACAGATCAATACAATAGATTTTGTGTCTCGTGAATGCATGTGAGCAGAAATCACCTGAACTGATCTATGAATTAAAACAGTAAAAATGTTGTAGTGGATCTTGAGCACGAGGAATCAATAAATAGTTATAAAACCGAGCAAGAATAATATCAAGTATTGGGAAAATCCCCCTTATATAGTGTGGGGCAAGGGTGGTCAAAAGAATCCAAATCCGATTATCCGGAAATCCAAATCCGAACTATCCCGAATTTCGGATATCCAAATCCAGAATATCTTAAAATTTGGATTCGGATACAAATAACAATTCTGGGGGTTTCAGATAGTTCGGATATCCGAACTATTAGATTTAAAAAAAATTTAATTATCTTTTATATTGAAATAAATATAAGATCTGTGGTTTGGAACCCTCATGTAACATCCTAATTTTGATAATAATAAATAAAAGGAAATGATGTTCGTTTATTTAAATGTGTGTTAATGCTTAATTAAGATTAAATATAACAAAGGAGTATGAACTTGGATTATTAAAAGACGGAATACAGGGTGGTGATGGGCCTTAGGTCCATGGGCTTAAGAAGGTATAAATACTCCCTTAAACCTCCCTAAAACCCTGAAACCCTCATTTATTATCTTTCAAGTTTCCTACACACTCTAAAACACACACACACACACACACCTCCCTATATCTAGCTGCGACCTAGAAGGAAGATCCAAGACCAAGCCGAGCTTTAATGCTTGAAGATCTTGGTTATACAAGCTAGTACGACCCGTGAGACCTTGTGAAGCTAAACCGTAGCTTTATAGCGTGTAAAGGTATGTTCTTTATCCTTAAAGGTTGTGTTTTTATGAATGGTGTGCCATGAAACTTAACCTTAGAGTAGATTGGGTATAGATGAACCATAAAGTTACAAACTTGATTTTTAAAATGGACTTAACGAACTCAAGGTATATACGGCTCGTATGAGAAACCATAGATCTAGCCTAAGAACATTTTAACTCATAAAGGTTCAAACTTTATGGAAGAACAGGCTGGGTCTTAGCCAAAAAGGGAAATGGAAATGTCTAAGGACGTTAAAGAGCCATAATAAGTTATTCAAGGTTAGAACATATAATGATAATGAGAATAAAGGACAGAACTGTAACATGTCAATCGAATACATTGATTCGCATGCAATACAAGTCACTCGAATACAATATATGAATTCGCATAAAATGCTTAGACTCGATTACAATTATGGACTCGCATACAATGTATGTATTCGCTTATATATATAAACTCGAATGCATGGCATACTCGAATACATGGTATTACAAAAGCCATTCGAATACAAGGAAGCCGACAGGTCATTCGAATACACTATAGGCTCGAATACAAAATACATGACCGCATACATTGCATAAATTCGAATACAACATATGTATTCGAATACAATATATGTATTCGAATACAATATATGTATTTGAATACAACATAGGTATTCGAATACAATATATGTATTTGAATACAACATAGGTATTCGAATACAATATATGTATTCGAATACAATATAGGTATTTGAATACAATGTGCATTCGAATACACTGTATTCGTATACGAAATTGTATTCTAAACCTCCATTCGAATAGGGAACATACTCCAATAATATCTACGAATGTTGGGAACAGACCCTAATAATATCTGCGAAGGCTATAGGACGAGGTGTATGTATATATGTGTGTATCAAAGGAAAGAATTAAAGTATGATTGTATGAACGTATGAAAAAAGGTAAGAAGCTATGCATGTATATGTACTTTCTGGTTCATATATTTGTAGGTGTATGGATGTATTGTATGTTACTTGTATTAACTAGAACTCACTCAGCGTAGCTGACTTTTAGTATGCACGCAGGTGAGTAGAATGAGACAGCTAGCTTGAGCTGGATCATGGCAGGAGAATAGGAGGATGGCATCTGAAGACTCAAGATGTTTCATGTATATTGATGTTAATTTGAAAGACAAGAATGTTTGTTTAAGACATGTTTATGAAGTAATATGTAATATTAAATGAAAGATTTATATTCCGCAAAAGTTTTAATTAACTCTGATATTTAGAACTGTGTTTATGAGTAAATCCAATGTCTAATGTAGGGCACCGGTAACGGGGCCTTACAACTCATCCCCTCATAAATTGAACACCGACCTCTCCTCCTTGCCACTTCTGCTCCGCCTTTTCGTTCTCCGGAAGCTCCGAGTCTCTGATTGTTTCTTGTTAGCCTCTCTTCCACTCCTTTGTTGTCCAGCACTCAAATTACACATCCAGCCTCCAACACTTATCTCTTCGATGGTGTTAAGGTATACGATGGTGGTGGTTCGGGTGTCCAGATCATGTATTTGTTATTTTTTTACTTTGTTTGATTTGTTTATAATACATTCACATTATGTTCAGACTTGTTATACGCTTACTTTCATACTTTGTAATGTTAGATCTGTTAGTTTGTAAGCCTTCTGTTTTATATCTGTTATATGTTATTACTTTTTTTATTTCCAGATTTTTGGATATCCGTTTTACTATCCAAACATATATTCAAAATTTCGCTTATCCGACCCCTAGTGTGGGGACCTTGGTGGGTTTTACCTCTACCATCCCAAACTCAGCCCACAATAGTGGTCCAAACAACTACAATAACTAACTGCAAACCATTTAACATACTATTGATAAATACAATAACGACTATTCTATCACGATGAACAAGTATTTTTGTTGACTAATATCGAGATTCGAGAACGACAAATATCGAAGCCGATGTAAATAACGGCATTAACGCATGTTACCCAATTTTGTAATTTAATATTCTTTATGATGATAAAAGGCCGTGAAAAATGCATATGCAAAATAGTGATTTACGTATGACATGGTTTTTAAGCATTCTATAATAGAAAAGGCAAACATGTCCGTATCCATAGTAACATAAAACGTTACTAGATTTACTATTCTATTTTAAAATTAGATTATCCAAATTAATTTAAAAATTGTGCATTTTACCCAACATTATAATTTAGTTAAGCTATTAAGTTAACTCCTTAACCCATTACAACAATTGTGTTTCTTTAAACTTATTAAAACACCATGACGACGGGTCGGTCTAGTACAAGTGTGTCACGGGAGATGTGGAGGAGTTTATAGTGGGGATTGCGAAATCACATGTTGGGAGGGAAGTTGTCGCTGTGGGAAGGGAGGATGTGGATGTAGCTCTCCTTGAGCGTGTCTTCGCTCTTCCTATTACGACTGTTAAAAACATTCCTCATAGTTGTCGTATGGCTTTTTCCCAAGCCTTAGTGGGGGCTCTGGGTAAGGTGGCAGCTATGCCAGAGTCTGTTGAGGCGTGGGTGAAACTTTTGTTGTTACCACGTTGCATATTACGAGTTTTCAGACCTTCTAATCGTCAGCAACACAGGTTTGGCAATAGAAAGTCTGAGCAATGACGAATTATTCTACGGTCGCTATCCGCTTAGGGTGACGGTGATGGTTTCTTTGAGCTCCTTATATCGCTTTTTGACCAACCCCTAGGAGATGCCACGGGTGGTGATGCGTTTGTCCCCGAGTCTGATAACGCCGGGTTGGGCACCAATGTTAAACAATGTCTGCGGAAAGTTGCGGACGGGCATTTCACTGCTGCGGTCAAAGTATTATGCTCTTAGGGGTTGCACCTTTCGGGAAGGATACTTTGAACGCTTTGTTGTCTAAGCATCCCATCATGGCAGATCCGATTGTGCCTGCTTCCTTTCTTTCTAAGTCTCCCCTTGTCGTGGACGTTGATAGTGTGCTTGGGTGCATTAAATCTTTCCCTAAAGGGACTTCGTGTGGGCGGGACGATTTGCGAGCCCCACACATTTTAGATGCGTTGTGCGGAGAGGGGTCTCCGATTGCGGATGGTTTTCTCAAGGCTATCTCTGGGGTGGTTAATTTATTTTTGGGGGGAAGGTGTCCTAAGGTGTTGGTAGAGTTTGTTGCGTCTGCCCCACTTACGTCGTTGCTTAAACCGGACAATGGGATTAGACCTATTGCCGTTGGGGCCATTTGGAGACGGTTGGTCTCTAAGTTGGCTATGACGGGTATCGGGAAGGAGATGGCTAAATACCTCGGTGACTTTAAATTTGGGGTGGGAGTCCCTGGTGGGGCAGAGGCCGTGCTCCATAACGCGAACAGGTTTCTAAATCAGTTTCATTCGGATGGGTCATTGGCTATGCTTACTGTTGATTTCTCCAATGCCTTCAACTTAGTCGATAGGACGACGCTTCTACATGAGGTCCGGATTTGATGTCCTTCCATTTCTCTTTGGGTGGATTTTTTATATGGGCAGTCGGCTAGGTTATATGGGGGTGATACTTACATTAAATCAACCACTGGTGTTCAACATGGGACCCTCTTGGGCCTCTCCTTTTTGCCTTAGTTTTGCACCCACTTGTTCATCAAATTAGAGATCGGTGCAAGCTTCTTTTTCATGCTTGGTACTTGGATGATGGCACGATTATCGGGGATACTAGCGAGGTTGCCAAAGCATTAGATATTATCAGGTATGAGGGGCCTCGTTTGGGTCTTGAATTAAACATTAAGAAAACAGAGTTATTTTTGCCAACATGCAATGGGGTGAAGGTACATGAGGGGTTGTTCCCTTACGGGATTGGAAGGCCGGTGCTTGGCGTGAGTCTCCTTGGTGGTACTGTAAGCCGGGATGCGGGGTTTATCAGCATTTTGGCTATGAAAAGGGCATCTAGCGCTGTGGAACTGATGAGATGTCTCCCAAGACTCTGGGATCCTCAATGTGAGCTTCTTTTGCTTCGCTCATGTATGGGAGTCGCCAAGCTTTTGTTCCTTTTGAGAACGTGCCAACCTATGTATGTGGGAGAAGCTGTTTCTATATTTGACAATGGCCTTCGAAGGGCGATTGAGGAAATCGTGGTTTGTGGAGGTACATTATTTGGGGATCTCCAATAGAGGTTGGCATCACTTCTGACCCGTTACGGGGGGTTGGGTCTCTGTTCGGCCGAGGATGTGTCTACATATGCTTTTGTGGCTTCGAGAGCACAATCGTGGTGTTTGCAAGACTATATTATTCGGGATTGTGATATTTATGGGTTGAACTATAATTATGGGTGTGCGATGGATCGTTTACGTACTTCACTTCCAGATTTTGATCTTAGCGGGTTCTCTAATAAGGACACCGCCACCCTAAAGCCCAACATGTTGTGGCGAGTGCCTTATTTAGTGGAATCTTCAAGAATTTAGAAGTGAAGTTTGATCTATCCCCTCGCTAAAAGGCGGTGTTTGAATGCCTTCGGGCTCCTCGGGCTCAGAATTTTCTAATGGTCATCCCCATTGAAGGATTAGGCCAACGTATGTCGGGTTTGGAGTATCGGGCTATCCTTAAGTACCGGTTAATGATCCCTATGTTCCCGACTGATGAGCCTTGCCCAATTTGTCGCAAGGTCTATTTGAATTCTTTTGGTGACCACGCGGTGCATTGCAAAGAATTGCCTGACTTTAAATACAGACATGATTTGGTTAGGGATGTTCTATGTGATGTTATTAAACGGGCAGGGATTTCTGCTAAAAAGGAGGTCCCTGTTAACTTTCTCACGGATTCTCTTGAAGTGAGGTCTACTTTACGACCAGCTGATATTCTTGTGTTCTGGTGGGCAGGGGGGAAACACGCATGTGTGGATCTTACAGGAGTGTCTCCTCTTGTTGGGCTCAGGGACCGTTGGTTTGTTGTGGGTCAGGCTGCGTTGAAGGCTGAATCGGGCAAAGTTGTTAAACACGAGAAAGCTTGTTTAGATAATCAACATGTCTTTCTACCAATTGCCTTAGATACATTTGGTTTTCTGGCCCCGGAGGCTGTGAAATTTTTGAGTAGGATTCAGCATGTCGTACATGGAACCTCTTTAGCTTCTAGGTCCCCAAGCTTCACTTTTAGCAGGATTGGTTTTGCTATTCAAAAGGGGGTTGCGGCGCAGCTTGTTGCCCGTTTGCCTGCCATTTTATTGTAATCGTTTTATAGTAAATTATATATAAAGGAAAACACCATCTAAATCAAGACAAGAAAAAGTTAAAAACCTATAGGAAAAAACATAAAACGACAGAAAATTGTTTTGCATATGATGCTAAAATGTTATAATCAAATTCATTTTTCTAATGAATTATGATGGAGCTATAAAAATATCAAGTAAAAGGAAGTACTTGAATTTTGCAATCAATCAAGTCGTCCTTTTCTCTCAGCTGCACCATTAATAATAATAATAATAACCCACCACCGGCTTTATGGGTCTTACTTTTCTACAACATGTGGTTATAGCCTTAAGCTTGTCAAGCTCGACTTCGACCTCGACCTCGACCCACCGGTAGTTCACCATTATTAGTAGTACTTCAACTTTTGTTTTTCCTATATGACTTGGTGTCAGTTTGGGTTCAAACTCAACCAACAGACAAAATTTTGATTTTTAAGTTTTAGTAAACGTCCGATTCTGATTTTTGTGTCTCAGGTTTGTCAATTGCAATTTTTGAGTGGAAATAAAAATTAGCCCATAATAATGAACTTTGGTCTAAATGTTTTTGTTAATTAATAATTACTTGATTATTGAACATTCGGGCTAATTAGTTACCCTAGTTATTTTTTTATAAATTACTTAAATTGAAACTAAAAAAACTAATGTTCATAAATTCAATTCAGTTTGATTTTTTGGTATTAATTACATGAAAAAAAGAAAAAATACGAAATGGAAGTTTAATTTTTACAAAAACTTAAAACCAAACCGTCAGTTGTTCTTTGATTATGTTTTTCCGGTTTTGAATCGATTTTACCAGTTTCAGGCACACCTTACATGTGATGTTAAGAAAAACGATGTACCATTGTTCGCATTGAGACCGATATCCCTATCTCCTGGGATGGAGGACATTTTTGTTCTCTTTCCACCCTCCCCTAACCCTACTTCAGAGTGAGATATTACTGGATACGTTTATTTGCTTGTTTGACCTTACACTTGAAGTCACAACATAGGTATTGGAGATGTCAATGGGACAGGTTTAGAGGAGACAATGGCAATCCCAATCAACTATCGTTGGTTTGTTGGGTTTCAATGGTGGTTCGGAACGAAAACGGATAAACTATTTGACCCGTTTTAGTTAATAATTATTTCGTTTCGATAGATATTAATCAATATTAATATATATGTATTAACGAACTATAAAACGCAGCGGATATAATAAATTAAAACGAACCATAAACCGAAACCCGAACCCGGATTCGATTACAAACGATACGAGTACGAACAACGTAAATAAACAACCATAGAAAAGGTAGTCGATATACCTCGGTTACAAGAACCGGGAAGACACCGGAGGATAACGAGAGTAGCTAGAATGACACACACAATCAAAAGAGATCTCCAATCTAATCCGGCAGCGGCGGCGGCGACTGTCGGCGGCGGTGGCGGATTCCGGCGACCTTAAGATGATGGTTTGATGTAGATCTGGCAGCAAACTAGTCCAACTAAAGCTCAAAAACCAACACAGACCCGAACGACAGCTGCTACTGGAGCAAACAGTGCGTCGGAGACCCGCCGGAAAAACGGGTGTCACCGGAAAAACGTGTATGGGCTTGCGGTGAGGTTCTGGACGTCGCCGGAAGCTGGTATACAGTGGTGGTGGTGTTTCCGGTATAATAAAGGGGAAGTAGGTAATGGTTGGTGGCTAGCGGCGGCCGGAAAATGCTCGCCAGAAAAACCGGTGGCCGGAATTGCGGCGCCGGAAAAACGTGACCAGCAAGGGTTTTAGGTTTTTAATGTTTTTTAAATATGGAAACATCATTAAGTATTTATAGGATATAAATTAGGGTTTAACAATTAAACCCCATTGGGCTTTAAGCCCAATTAATAACCCAAAGCCTTAAACCACTAGATTACAGTGTGTCGGGCTCAGTTAACGTGAACGCTTAAGTGGGTTAAAATTCGTTACCTCCGGTGTAACTCAGTCCGGGTCTCATTCGGGTCGGTCGCGTTGACTTGACCCGAACCGATCATAAAATTCAACATGGTTATTCCATAGCAGGTAAAGCTTTAAAAGCTAATATTCTCACATTCTATCCAAATCTTATACATGTCTCGAATGTTTCGGGAATTCGGGTTAACCTATTTGCTCTTCCTTTTTTTTTTTGTCATCTCCACTACAGTAGCAGCCCCATGCATAGTTATGTACTAAGATAACATTTTCTTCTTGATAAGACTAGGGATAAGGGTGTGAATTTCCAATAACAAACAAAAAAAACATGGTACTAACATAACACAAACTTCATGGATTTACGTTAGCCTAAATTTGTTTGGACTAAACTTGCAAGCTTAAATCAATCTGTTGTGTTAACGAGTTTATATGCTCATTTTTATAAACTTTTTTTAAATAGTATACTCAACTCATTTGTGGTTTATAAGACATTTGTTATATACATAACTTTTTCGGGTTCGTGTTAGGTTCACCTGACAATCCATGAACAAGGCCTGATTTTCACCCCGATAGGTGAATCCGTGCACAAAGTGAATAATGATTTCGTGTTCGTTTCTATATTTCCAACATTATGTCACTTTCAGTTTCCTTAGTCCCAACCCACCATGATAGTGCGTCCCTATCTTGTATTGGTCCCAAAAACCCACGTTCAAGCATATGATAATAATGATATAGCTCAATCTACAGCTAAATGATTCACAGCTCATAGTGCCCACATTTAGTGGCCCCGATATGCCGATGTTAAGTTAAACACCGTTTTAGCCAAAACGAGTGCTACATACTACAAAGCTTGAAGCAATATTAGACCATTCAAGATTTTATTCTAAGTCACATGCTGGTATGGCCCCTTTGTGGATTTCACAATTTTTTTTCTAAATAAGATAAACAAGTATTTCTACCCGTGAGTTGCTACGGGGACGCGACAGGAACTCAATAGATATCGGTTCGGTTTATTATGGTAAAAGCTATAAATTTGAAAGTGTCTAAAAAGCTTGTTGCCAAATCTGAAGATCTAAAAGTTTTATATCAAAGTGTAATATTTTTGTTCACAAAGTTGAAAAGCTAACTATTTTGTGGTAAAAGTATGTGTTATTAAAGCTGAGGGACCAACTACAATTTAATCAATTTCTACCAATGTCCATGCTAGGAAATTAAAATGAGAAAATTCAAAGAGGCCAAAGTTTGTGCGTGTCAAACCCCCCCCTCCCCTCTCGACCAAAGACGGCGGAACATGCCGGGGTGCAACAGATTGCTCAAGAACACTATGACACTATTAAAATGACAATATTTACTCAACTCGTTTATTTAATTCAATAATCACAAATACAACTTATTCAAAGTGAAATACAAACAATTGCATCAACACTAAATTTATTAAAATATCCCAAAGGTATAATCTATGTGATGACTCTTCAATTTTCATAAGCAATCCAAAATTAAACATGTAGGATGTATAAAAATAGATTTGATCAACACGAAAGTTGGTGAGCAATGCACTAGTTTTTTAATATATGTATATAATGAGGCAAAAATCACAATTCACATGTCTAAATAAAATAATGCAACAACATTGTAAATGTAAAGTAAATAACTATGACTCTTTTCTATTTGGTAACTGTTAGGACTGATAATTTTCCTGCTGAGGATATGTTATCCATGAAGATGTGCCTGGATCAGTTATCCTCCTGAAGAGTTCCAGAGCCGTGTCAAGGATTGAGGATCCTCACAGGTTGGTATTGTTAACGATTGTTTCACGTGTGTAGGTTATTGTTCAATAGGAGTAACGGATTTGTGACTTGGTCTACCTTAATTTTCGCTACTGGAAACTACCAGCACGTGGTCAATGAACGTTGGAGGAATAGTGGAATAGTGGCAGATAGTTAGGACTTTTTGTTGAATGTATTTACTTTATAATTATCGAGATATGATCTATTAGGTCTCATTTGTACTCTCACACACACACTAGAGCAGATTCAATAATTCTCTTTATACACTAGCTTACATTGTAATATCGATCACAATCTCCAACCCATTTGTAACGTTTTTTGATATTAATAAAGTGGTGATCGACGAGTTGTCATCACCCGGGGTTTTTTTCTTTTGATCTGAACAAGGTCAAAAGGTTTTTCCTCGCAACAAATCACTATGTTCATTCCATTTCCGTTCATATAATTGTTATTATCATCATAGCACTAGACCTCACATTGACATATTTCGATACATTATCCTTAGCTAATTTTTATCCAAAACAATTTGGCGCCCACCGTGGGCAATTGGTGCTATAATCCATATTATTCCTATCATTTTCAACCTTTTCATATCCATATCACTATCAATGGCATATCAATCGACCTCTGCTTCATCAACCATGCTGTCTACAGTTCCTCTCTAATCAAGGACTTTGCCGCCGATGCCTCCGCCAATTACGGGAGCACCACGGCCTGCCGCAGTTGGAAGAAAAACCCAGCTTCCAGTCTTCCAGAGCTCAAGAACCACTGCTGCCACCCCGGTGGTTAATACTAACACTGATGTTTCATCTATGTTTTCACAGGTTAAAGCATACATGGAGCGGCAGAACAAGACCAACCAGAGGATCCTTCGTGAGATAGAGGATGTCAAGAAAACTAAGAGGCCAGCGTAGGATCACACTCCCTTGATGCCTTGGATGCTGGATTTCACCACTCCCGGATCCTTGGCTCAGTTTACTTATGGATCATATATCCTTCAACAGGGGTCCACGGGTCAACAGACTCAAGGATCCTCACTGTTTCTGCCAGGATCATCTATCCTCCAACAGGGGTCCATGGGTCAACAGACTCAACGATCCTCATTGTTTCAGCCAGGATCATCTATCCCTCAACAAGGGTCCATGGGTCAGCAAACTCAAGGATCCTCTTATTTCCAGCAAGGATCATATATCCTTCAACCAGGGTCTATGTGTCAACTAGCTCAAGGATCCTCAACTCTCCCACAAGGATCTTCTATCATTCAACCAGGATCCTCTGAGTTGTATCAACAAGGATCCTATAATTCCCAACATCAAGGATCCTTCTTTCAGAATCAAGGATCCTCAGGAGTTCAACATCAACGATCCTCCGAAGTCCATGAAGGAGATATAATCCCCATGCAAACCTATTGCAGACTCCTCTTATCCCAGCTACTCATCCGGGATGCCAACCTTCACCCAACAAAGGGGTAACTTGTATGATCCTATATCCTTTAACGCTAACCGTGGTCCCATGCAGGATGCAGGCATCAACAAGGCTATGGCCAAGGAGCTACAGAAGCTCAAGGATATGATATCCAGTGTTCCCCGGGTGATACGAACAATCCCCTAGATACCTGAGGGAAGCCACAAGTTATCCCGATTTGCTCCACCTATCTCTGATGCTGAAATCCCGAAGCGATTCCAAACCCCCAACATGACGACTTACGATGGAACCACTAATCCTGAAGAACATGTGGCACAATACAGAGAAAGGATGGAGATCAACCCTATCCCGGAGAGACTCAAGGAAGCTTGCTTATGAAAAGGCTTCGGATCCACACTCATGGGATCCGCCTTAAAATGGATGCTAAGTCTTCATCCCTTTTCAGTTACTTCTTTTTCACATTTGGTTAACTTGTTTAACAGCCAGTTTTCCTGTAGTAGGAAATTTGAGAAGTTAACTAGTGATTTATACCGAGTTATCCAACCTAGTGATGAATCCCTTAGGGATTTTGTTACGAGGTTCGGCAGGGAAGCTATAGAAATCCTCAATCTTGACATGGCTACTGCTGTTGAAGCATTCAAGATGGGACTTCAGAGGGGCTCCCCCTTTTATGATGATCTTGTGATGACTCCTTGCAGGTCTCTAGATGAAGTAAGAAACAGGGCACTCAGATTCATACGGTTGGAAGATGACAAGAGGATCCAGGATCTTCTGGGGAATCCAAAAAAACAAGAATCCTCTGACAAGAAGCAAGGATTCTCGTTCAAGAACAAAAACTCGAAGCCCTATTCCAAATTCAACAATCAAAACGTTTGAGCTGTTGAAGAATAGGATAATGATGAGGATTACCCCAGTATTTCAGAATATTGTTTCTCCATAGATACACATGGCTTAATATGTGCCATGAAGGATCTAGGTGAGAAAGCAAGGTGGCCCCGAAAGAACGAGAAGACAACCAACTTCAAAGACAAATCTAAGTGGTGCGCCTTCTACGAAGGCTTTGGCCACATGACAGATGAGTGTATTGGATTAAGAAGGGAGATTGGATATCTCCTGAGCAAGGGCCACTTCAAAGAGCTCTTGGGAAGGAAGAAATCAAAGATCCAGGATCCTGAAGATCTTCCACAGAAAGCAACACCACCACCAGATGCTCACGTAATCAACTTCGTGTCCAGAGACTACGACATATTTCAAACTTCTTGCCCTACAGAAGAATTCAAGCTGGACGAAGAAAGAAAACCACTCATCCCTACTACTCGAATAACTGATAAGAAAATCTTCTTTGATTTGAGTATCCGGGATCCTTACCAGGATGACCTAGATGTGCGAATGGTCAATTTCATCTCTGGAGGATCAGACATATGTGGAACTTCCTTCTCCACAGCAAAAAGGCTCGCCAAAGAGATCAAGCTGGATAACGGAGACCGACCAATAGTATCCACCACCTTGACAACAGACAAAAGGATCTTCTTTGATGAGGAAGATAAATCAAGCGTCCAGGATCCTCATCATGACGGTTTGACTGTTACTTTGTTTATTGCAAACCATTATGTACGCAGGATCCTTGTCGATGGTGGAAGCTTGGTCAACATCATCCAACATGATGTCCTTCAGAAGATGAACATCCCAGACTCAGAAATCATCCCGAGGACGTCGGTGTTAGTCGGCTTCAGTGGAGATACCAAGAAAACATTGGGGGACATCAAACTTCCAATATACATTGAAGGGTTAAACTCTTACCAAAAATTTTGTGTTATAGGTAACCTTTCTTGTTGCAATGTTATTTTAGGTCGGCCATGGTTACATGGAATGAAGGCGGTAGCTTCTACTTACCACCAATGTATTTAACTCCCAACTCCTTGGGGAGTAGTGAGGATAGACGGTGACCAGGTGGAGGCCAAGAATTATTACTCTTCATCAACGAAGCTGACAGCTAAGCAAACTATAGCATAGAAACCACAGCAACATCCTAGGGACGTGCTGGAAGCTCGGGAGAAGGACCTAAAGGAAGTATCCTTGAACCCCGAGGATCCAGATGTGAAAGTGTTCCTAGGATCCAGTATCCCCAGCGAAATTAAGGAGGATATGACATCCTTCTTAAAACGAAGAAAATCCACATTTGCCTTCAAACATTCAGACATGACAGGTATTTAAAAGGAGATAATCACTCATAAGCTCAACCTTGATTTATCTATTAAACCCGTCTATCAGAAGTGAAGAAAATTCGCTCCTGAGAGGAACAAGATCATACAAGAAGAAGTTGAAAAACTTCTTAAGGCCGGTATGATCAGAGAGGTTTAGTATCCTCGATGGTTAGCTAATGTGGTTGTCATTTATAAAAAGAATGGAAAGTGGAGGGTGTGTGTCGATTTTACAATTTTAACAAGGCATGCCCCAAGGATCCTTTCCCATTACCACATATAGACTTCATGGTGGATGCAACGGCAGGACATGAGATGCTTACCTTCATGGATGCTTCCTCTGGATTTCAACAAATTCAGATGGAACCATCTGATCAAGAGGATACTGCATTCATGACTCCTACCGGCATATATTGCTATGCCATTTGGATTAAGAAATACAGGGGCAACATATCAAAGACTGGTCAACATGATGTTCAAGGATCAGTTAGGTAAAACCATGGAAGTCTACATAGATGACATGGTGGTGAAGTCAAAGAGGGTTGAGGATCACCTCAGGGATCTTGAAGAAGCATTCAATATCCTTGACCTGTATAACATGAAACTGAACCCGTCAAAATGCCACTTTGGTGTTATGGCCGGAAAGTTTCTGGGATACATGGTGACTAAAAGAGGAATTGAAGCAAGCCCAGAGCAGATTAAAGCAATCATCAACCTGAAATCACCTGCAAATGCCAAGGATGTCCAAAGGCTCAGGGGAAGAATAGCTGCTCTCAACAGATTCATCTTAAGATCCTTCGAGAAGTGCAAAGATTTCTACGACATTCTTAGAAAGAAAAAGAAGTTTTAAGTGGACGGAAAAGCATGAGGCTGCGCTCAAAGCCTTGAAGGATTACTTGTCCTCAGCTCTAGCTCTGATGAAGTCTGTGGATGGAGAATCCTTATATCTCTACCTAGCTGTTTCAGGTAATGCAGTAAGTGCCGTCCTCTTTAAGGATCATGAAGGTGAACAACATCCAGTTTATTATGTAAGTAAGAGTCTTTTAGATGCGGAAGACAGGTATTCTCATTTAGAGAAATTAATTCTTGCACTTATTATGGCTTCTACTAAATTAAGACATTACTTTGAGACTCATACTATTATCTTGAGAACTAATTATCCTGTTAAGAATGTTCTTAGAAAGCCAGAGTTATCAGGTAGAATGGCCAAATGGGCTGTGAAACTGAGTGCATATTACATTCAATATGAGCCTAGAAAAACCATCAAATCGCAAGCACTAGCAGACTTTGTGGCTGATTTCAGCAGTGACATGCAAAAGGAAGCTGATTTAGAAGTGCAACAACTAGAAGAAACCAAGGATCCTTGGATCCTCTTCACAGATGGAGCATCCAACGTAAGAGGAATAGGATTGGCCATATTACTGAAATTGCCACAGGGGGCATAATGCCCCAGTCCATTGCATGTGCGTTTCAAGCCACCAACAACGAGGCAAAGTATGAAGCTCTCATCGCAGTTTTACTTTTAACCAAAAACATGAGGATCAGGTATCTTCAAGTTTATATGGATTCTTTACTTATAACTAACCACTTTAACGGCTCTTATACCGTAAAAGGTGAGAATATGATCAAATATTTAGAAATTGTGAAGGAATTGGAAAAATCCTTCGAATTGTTCAGTATAGTACAGGTACCAAGGGAAGAAATTGCTGGGGCAGATGCCTTAGCAAATTTAGCCTCATCCTTGAAAATTACAGAAGATACGAAGATCCCAATCATCCATATACTCTCCAGCAATAGGAGAAAAAGAAATTTGGGAAATAACAACTAACAAACAAATCGTACTTTGGGATCCATTATCCTTAGCTAGCCAAGGATCCTGGATCCTCCCAATTAAGAAGTACATTCAAACAGGGGAAATCCCAACTCCCGAGAATCCCAAATCCTTCAAACTCAAGGTATCACAATATATTTTTTGTTAGATGATATGCTATACAGAAAATCTCTTGCAGGTCCATACTTGAGGTGGATAGAGGATCCTGAAATCCAAGAGGTGCTCAAAGACTTTCTTGAAGGTGATTGTGGTAATCACACTGGAGGTAGAGCTCTGTTTTCTAGAATTCTGAGAACAAGATATTTTTGGCCAACAATGAAGAGAGACGCCATGGAGTATTCAAAGAAATGTGATGCTTGTCAACGGCATGCAAACATCCTACATCAACCAGCATAACCTATGAATCCTATATCCTCATTATGGCCATTTATGAAGTGGGGGATGGATATTGTGGGTAAACTACCCAAAGCACCAGGAGGAAAGGTATTCATACTTGCAATGAATGATTACTTTTCAAATTGGATAGATGTAGAAGCTGTTGTTCAAGTACGCGAAAAAGAGGTGATATCTTTCATTAAAAGAAATATTATTACTAGATTTGGTATCCCTTCAGAAATTATTTGTGACAATGGTTCCCAGTTTATCAGAAAAAGAACCACTAAATTTTGTGACAGTTGGGCATCAAGATGATTACCTCTACTCTAGTCCATCCTCAAGCTAATGGTCAAGAAGAATCTAGCAACAAAATCATCATCAACAATTTCAAGAAGAAGTTAGGAACCAAGAAGGGTAAATGAGCTGAAGAACTGCCATATGTTCTTTGGGCCGACAGGACAACACCCAAGAATGCAACGGGTCAGACACCCTTCTCATTAGTGTTTGGATCAGAAGCAGTTATCCCTACAGAAATGGTGGTTCCTATAGCCAGAACAAGCATCCGTTATCATGGGGTCAATAAAGAAATCCTCCTTGAAGACTTGGATATTGTTGAAGAACTCAGAGACCTAGCCACGATCATAATGGCAGCATATCAACATAGGGTATCTGAGGCATACACCAAGAATATCAGGATCAGAAGATTTCAAGAAAGAGATTTAGTTTTGAGAAAAGCTTTCCAAAACACAACCAATCCGGCTGGTGGGAAGTTAGCACCCAAATGGGAAGGTCCTTATCTGATCAAGTCGGAGGCAAGAAATGGGGCATATCATTTGCTCACTATGGAATGCAACAGGTTACCCAGAGCATGGAATACTATCCACCTCAAGAAATACTTTTTCCGATCAGGATCAAGTATCCTCTAAGGATCAAGTATCCTTAAAGGATCAAGGATCCCCAAAGTTGATAATATCTATCTAATCACTTATCCTTGTAAATTTATATACTTATGTAAGGATAACGTATTCTTAACATTTTTTGTTTCTCCCATGTTTTAATTACCAATGCAGGAGATTAATAAGATGTGTAATAGTCAAGAGGTTGTCCACCTCTCCTTTATATTTAAGGTACTTTACTATTTTCCTTGGCCTAGCCCACGATTGGATATGACCCGCGATGGTCATATCCCCTAAGGTTTAAAGGTTTTCACCTTTCTTATAAATTGAAGTTTCTACACTCTCTCCTGGAGCGCACGCTATCCAACGTATAGTCCGGGGCAGCGGGACCAGTACACTCTTAGTGGCTGAAAATTTCGTTGTCTTCGGCTATATGGAGGATCCTACGATTTATTGGAGACGTACCATACCACTGGTTTATAACGTTTTCACGTTATCTTACGTTTAGGCTAAATCCTGGTTTGGGCAAGTCCCCAGTTAACATCCGTATTTGGGCTTGCCCCCAGTGTTGGGCTTGTCCCCAGTTTTGGGCTTGTCCCCAGTTTTGGGACTTGTCCCCGGTACACGAGCTTGTCCCCAGTTTCACGGGCTTGTCCCCAGTTTATTTTATAGGCTTGTTCCCAGCTTAACGTGTTTAATCCCACTTGACATTATGAGCTGTTTGCAACAGATTTTCTGATTTCATTATGAAGATCAAAACTTATGGATTCAAAATCCTTAAATTTCTTCTACACGGATCGCCGAAGGTTCAATAGTTACGGTAACTTAGGTCTACTTAGACCTTGTGGTATGATTTATACTTTTAAATTCATATTGGTTTGGCTAGGATCCTTATCTATCTTTTGGTTTAAAAGATTTAACAATCTTTGAATTATTTCTATTAGGATATTCTATCCTAAAAATTTTAATTGTTTTTCTAAGGATATTATATCCAGAAATTTCTATAATCACTTTTTCTTAAGGATATTCTATCCTAAAATTTTTTACTCAGAATTATTCCTTAAAATTCTTAATAAGACTAAGGATATATCAAATAGATTTTCAAAATAACAAGTAACAAAGAAAATAGTCAAAAGATTTAGATTATCATTATTATAAGTCACATGGACTTATCCAAAATCCTTAACCCGGATTTCACCATACTAAAGATGGACCATCCACCCGGGTTAAGTAAAGGTTACTAATTGTTCTTAAGATGCAGGAAAATAAAAGTCCGAGGCACTAAAGGTTTCATCCCCACAAACAGAGGATCCATCCACCTTCAGTACCCCTGAGAATTTTCTTATGGATCTGTGATCCTTAAACCCTACTTACTACTGTCTATTACAAACCACAACCATTGTTCATCAAAAACATCAACATAAAAAAAAATTGGGCTCAGGCCTTGTCTTCTTTATCCTTCATCGCCTAATTAAGCTGCATCCTCACCCTCCGCAGCACCTGCTCCTTCACCAGCTTCAGCCACATTCTTAGCTCCGCTCATACCAGCTTCATTCCCCTCAGACATCTCCACATCTTCCTCACCGCCGAGAGCTGCTAAGGTAGTCTTCCAATTCTGCACGTTCCAAGTTGCCTTATCAAAAGTGGGATCACCGGCCTCCATCGCTATCTTGATCCTCGCTTGCAGCACTGACCTGGCCGCCCACATCTTAGCCTCCTCCGTTGCCTGCTTGACCTCCTCTTGACGCTGGGCATCTGCTGTGGATACCTAATCCTCGAGCTGTCTCTTGAGTTGGGCTAAGCCTTGTCCTTGTTGACCACTGCATTCCCTAACCCAGACAACTTGTCGCTCATCTGACCCACGATCTTTTCATAATGCTCTTTGAAAGCATTCATAGCCTATAACCAATGAGAAGCAAAGATTAATAGGATATTATATTCTTAAATTCGTTACAGCAGGATACAGGATACTTACATTAAGGACCGTGTCATAGTGGGTTTCGGGATCAGAGGACCTTTTTCTCTTGGATTCAGCAGACTTGGCTCTGGTAGTTGCACTAGTCGCTGCCTTCAGTGCTTCTTTCTTGATATCTTGGGGAGTGATCATGCTGTCGATATCTTCCAAAGAGAACTTGCTAGCGGACTTCTGAGACTTCTTGGAACCTACAAAGGATAAGTAATCAGATAAGTATTTCCTCTAATTTTATTTACTTTTAAAATTATTATGTAAAAACTTACTTGACATGTCGGAGTCTGAAGAAATATCGCAAAAGGCTTCGACGAATCGGGCTTGAAATGTCCTAACCTCGGTATCCTGTGCAAGAAACTGCTTTGTTTTCTCTCTGTACCAGGTAACTTAGCCAATGAAGCAAAGTTCTTAACTACAAAAGAAGACAAAAAGTTAGATTAATCATCAAGGATCCTATCGTTTCTAAGGATCCAGGATCCTACCCTTTCTAACCCACTTTGAAGGGATATCAGTCCCACCAGGTACGGAGTCTCGTCTCACGAAGAAAAACTGATTTCTCCAAAAGGAGTCATTCAGAGTAACCTTTAGCAGAGGATGAGGTTGTCGAGACTTGGATTTAAAAAGGAATCGGGATGGACCATGGATAGTAAGGGTGTACAGATAGGATAACTCGGGAAGGCCGAAGTCAATCTTTTCATCTTCTATAATCCGTTCGATAGTTTTTAACACTCTTCAAAGCATTGGCATAGCCTGAATGTAGGATAAGCCCGTGGAATCGAAGAACCTTTGTGTAAAGGAAGAAAATGGATAACTGTAACCGATAAGAAAGCGGCAAGCCGGAAAACACACCCAAGTTTTGGAAAACACGTCACAACGGATTGTAGATTCGTATGGTAGAAAAAGGGTTTCTGGTGGAAACAAAGGGCGAAACTCATCGACTTCTGGGTCCGTGAGTTTGCGGATTTCAATAGAAGAGTTTGCTATGAGGCCTTGTGGCTCCATCTCCGACAGGTCAGAGTCATCGGAGGAGTGTTCGGAAGGATTAGAGGGGTGTAAAGAAGACGAAGTAATAGAAATTATTATCAAAGAAAAAGAATAAAGGGATGAAGGATACCTGCTGAGTCGCTTGAATAGGTGATTATAAAAGAAATATATGACGACATATATAGGCGGTTATGATTATCTCGAGGGCTAAATGGTAAATATTTATGGCAAACAGTCCCATCATCCAGTTTTCGCAGAAAGTTTGAATTTCAAAATGACAGCTGTGTTCCACTATCACCCGCCATTTTGGGGGCAATTGTTAGGACTGATATTTTTCCTGCTGAGGATATGTTATCCTTGAAGATGTGTTTGGATCAGTTATCTTCCTGAAGATTTCTAGATCCGTGTCAAGGATTGAGGATCCTCACAGGTTGGTATTGTTAACGATTGTTTCACGTGTGTAGGTTATTGTTCAACAGGAGTAACGGCTTTGTGACTTGGTCTACCTTAATTTTCGCTACTGGAAACTACCAGCACATGGTCAACGAATGTTGGAGGAATAGTGGAATAGTGGCGGATAGTTAGGACTTTTTTTTTGAATGTATTTATTTTATAATTATCAAGATATGATCGATTAGGTCTCACTTGTACTCTCACACACACTAGAGCATATTCAATAATTCTTTCTATACACTAGCTTACATTGTAATATCGATCAAAATCTCCAACCCATTTGAAACCTTTTTTGATATTAATAAAGTGGTGATCGACGAGTTGTCATCACCCGGGTTTTTTTTCTTTTGATTTAAACAAGGTCAAAAGGTTTTTCGTCGCAACAAATCACCGTGTTCATTCCATTTTCGTTCATATAATGGTTATTGTCATCATAGCACTAGACCTCACATTGACAGATTTGGATACATTATCCTTAGCTGATTTTTATCCAAAACAGTAACAACCAAAATACTCGGAGAATGAGGCCCTATTCTACTAGCATGAGGCTAAAGTAGTTGGGGGTACGTATGATCATACTTATTAAGGCTCAACAACAACATAAAAGTAAACACTCGTGCATATTATCAAATTAAGGTATAAACAAAGATCGATCAAGTATGCGTACAAACACATAATGTTGAATTATGGATTTGATAATGAGATCATAGAAAAAGTAACTTTAAATATGGTATGTGTTAGGGCACGGATTTTTGGCTGAGGATATTGTATCCTTATGTAACATTTGGATAATTTATCCTTGAGATGTGTTCCAGGTTGTGTAGGATCAAGGATCTCTGTATTTGTTGTCACTAATGATTGTTTCTCATGTGTAGGTTTATAATTAACTTGTCTAACGGTTAGAGGACCTAGTCTACATATTATCTCGCTATTGGACTCATTAAGCACGTGGTCAAAAGGCATGGAAGCAGCTAGTGATAGAGTTGCGGATTAATAGGACTTCTAGTTAGTGTTATTTTTTGTTTATAACGAGTTTATGATCAGTTAGGTTAGATACTTGGCACTTAGCACACATTAGCAATATTCAGAATTGTCTCTAGCAATACACACACACACACACACATAGAAATAATTGTATTACTGATCATAATCTCCAACCTTGTAACACCCTTTTTTGATTAATAAAGAGGTGATAGACGATTTGTCATCACCTGGGGTTTTTGTGCCGGTAAGCCGACCAAGATCAAGGGCTTTTCCTCGCAACAAATCACTGTGTTCTGGCTTTCGTTCATTTCATAGTTGTTATTATCATTCAAGCACTAAACCCCACTTTACAAATTTGGTTACATTATCGTTGATTGATTTTTGACCAAAACAATTTGGCGCCCACCGTGGGGCAATTGGTGCTTTATCCAGAATATTTCCTAACAATTTTTAACCTTTTCTACCCATATCACTACCAATGGCCTCTCAACAAACTTCTGCTTCAACCACCATGCATTCATCGGTTTCTCTCTCTTCAAGAGCTTCACTACCAATGCCTCCTTCACTTGCAGAAGCACCGACCGCTGCTGGAAACAAGACGCAAACCCCAGTATTCCAGAGCTCAAAAACCACTGCTGCCACTTCGGTAGTTAACTCTAACAATGATGTTTCTGCTATGTTTTCGCAGGTTAAAGCATATATGGAGCAGCAAAACAGGACTAACCAGAAGATCCTATGTGAGATAGAGGATATCAAAAAGACTAAGTGGCCAGTGGAGGATCAGACTCCCCTGGTACCTAGGATACTGGATTTCACTACTCCTGGATATGTGGCTCAATTTTCTCAAGGATCATCTATACTTCAACCAGAGTCCATGGGTCAGCAAACTCCAGGATCCTCGTTCCTCCCTCAAGGATCATCTATCCTTCCACCGGGATCCCTGGGTCAGTAAGCTCTAGGATCCTCGTTCAGCTAGGATCATCTATCCTTCAATCAGGATCCATGGGTCAGCAAACTCAAGCATCCTCTTTTCTTCAGCAAGGGTCATCCATCATTCAGCTAGGATCATCGGGGTTGTATCATCAAGGATCCTAAAACTTCCAGCCTCAAGGACCCTTCTGGCAGAATCAAGGATCCTCGGGACTTCAACATCAAAGGTCATCAGGGGTCCATGAAGGATACATCATCCCCATGCAAACCATTGCCTCTAGTGGACCAACTACCGTAGCAGATTCTTCTTATCTTGGCTACTCTTCTGGGATGCCGAAATTCAATCAACTAAGAGGTAACACATATAATCACATATCCTTAGACACTAACCTTGGTTTTATGCAGGATACAAGTATCAATCAGGCTATGGCTAAGGAGCTTCAGAAGCTTAAGGATATGATATCCAGCATGCCAGGAGTGGTCCGACCAATTCCTGAAATACCATAAGGGAGCCACAAGTTGGCCAGATTTGTTCCACCAATATGTGATGCTGAGATCCCAAAACGCTTTAAAATCCCCAATATGAAGGTGTACGATGGAACAACCGATCCATAAGAGCATGTGGCTCAATATAGGGAGAGGATGGAGATCAATACCATTCCTGAAAGACTCAAGAAGGCCTGTCTATGCAAGGGCTTCAGATCCACTTTAACAGGATCCGCAATAAAATAGCTGCTAAGTCTTCCTCTATACTATTTTACTTCTTTTCGCACTTATTTAATTTATTCAATAGCCAATTATCTTGTAGTAGAAAATTAGAAATATTAACTAGTGATTTATTTAGAGTACACTTTGCTAATAAGTTATTTTATAGCAAAGAGCTGAAATGGATCATTGAAGAACAAGGTTGCTCGTAAGGAGTTGTCGGGCAATGTCTGGCAAAGTCAAGAAGACTGAAGTCTACTCGGTGAGTATTTTATTTGGTGAAATACTCTTAAAGCAAAGTCTACCCGGAAACTGATCCCGAGCACACTTCTATGTTACCAAATCATGAAGGATGGCAGAGTACACAGCGTACTCGGAAAATGAAGATTTATGAGAAGCCTACCCGGAAGACTTGCTTTACACTTAGTTTATTTTGAATATGTAATTTGAATATGTACAATTGTATTTAGGGTTTCTAGAAGGAATGATAGCTGTCCTAGGTTGGCAGGCCTATAAATAGAATGTTTAGGGCACGCCGCCAAGAGAGAGAGAGAGAGAGGACAAGGACTTTGAGCCTTTACACTTTTCGGAGAAGAAAGAATATTTCTTGAAAGTGACGACTGTCCTAGGATTCCTAGAACCCTAAATCGATTATCCACTTTGTATAATGAAAATTATATAGATGGAAATATTTTGAGTGAATCCTGTGTGTGCTTTCTACCTTTGATTATTCTTTGTAACCGTATGTTTGTTATTGATTACGCCTTTAACAAACAGATATCTTTCTATATATAGCAACCCGTCATTAACTCTCTTGTCAACACATTAATTTGTGTGAGTTAGGACATGATTAATTAAGATCCAGCTGAAATCGAGGGACCAGACAAGTGGTATCAAAGCTTGTTACTGCTATTTTGGAAAGATTGTTGCTGAATGAAGATTTGAAGAAGAATGACGTAGGAAGACCACTGTTCGATTGATTTGTGACGTCAGCAGCCCTGTTTTTCATTTTTTCTTCCAGATCTACAATCTACCGGTGTTTTCTCTTCCTTATTTCAATTAAAGTTCTAATCTTTATATCTAAATCTTGTCCTAATCACATCAGACACATCAGATCTGAGCATTCTGCTTTCAGATCTGATTATTTTGAAACTTTGTGTTTACAAAGAAACCGATTTTTGATTTCTCAAAATGTCTGGGTATGAGGAACAAGAGGTGTCTACTAACAAGATACCAAGTTTGTATGGACAGGAAAACTTTATCAAATGGAAAGTACTCTTTGAAGCAGCCGTATGCTACAATGATATTGATATGTGGAACTCCATCAAGAATGGTCCACAAACTGCTGTTGAAGAAGGTGCAAATGCAGCTGCAACTGCTGCTGTAAGAGAAAGAATGAGAAAGGTGGATGACAAAGCCTTAGCTATGATTAAGCTAGGTTTGTCTTGGGAGATTCTGACCAAGGTGGCATATCACACAACTGCCAAGCAAATGTATGATGCCATCCTTGAGATGTATGAAGGCAATACTGAACTAAAGAACATAAAGAGGCAAAGACTGAAGCAACAGTTGGAAATGTTCAAGTATAAGGAAGGAGAGAGGTTGAAATCAATACTAGAAGGTTTTCTAAGTATTGTGAATGAGTTGATGACAACTGATTATGTAATGACTAACTTTGATTTGAATACAAAGTTACTCAACTCAATGCCAAAAGAATGGTATACTGCTTGCAAGTTCATCCTTCAGAAGCATAATTTCAATGAATTGAAATTGGATGATGTAGTATGCTTTCTTCAGGCTGCAGAACTTGAAATGATAGAGAATGAGATGATTAAGGAAGATAGACCCTGCTTCAATGTTTCAAATGCATTGATTGCACCCATGGGAAATCTGTCTACCAAGAATCAACAGCAAATTCCTATTATTGAAGAACCAACTGAACATAATGTTGTTACTTCCAAATCTTTCATTGGAGGTAGCACAAGTAATCAAGGAAATCAGCAGAGGTTCAATGTGCAACTGATTGATGACACTGATTCTGCCTCTATGCCAAGTGGTACAAGATGATTTAGAGCAAATTGATGTTTACTGAGTCATATAATGCATTTGTTGAGTCATATAATGCATTTGTTGCAATGAAACACAGGCTTTGCTTTCTATGTTTACTGAGTCATATAATGCATTTGTTTCAAAGAACGTAATTCACACAAGTGTGGTACAAGATGATTTAGAGCAAATTGATGCAGATGACTTGGAAGACATGGATTTGAAGTGGCAAGCTGCCATGTTGGGCTTGAGAAGTAAAAGGATGTATAACAGAACTAGTAGGTCTCTGGTTTCTGGTCCTAATGACAGAATTGGATTTGACAAGTCAAAAGCAATCTGCTACAATTTTCAGCAACCTGGTCATTTTGCAAGAGAATGCAATCAACCAAGAAACTTTCAAACGAATCAATTCCAGAATCAACAACCAGGAGGTCAGCAGCAATATCAACAAAATCAACCAAGAGGTCAGCAACATTACCAACAAAATCAGGCAAGATTCAACAACAACAACAATCAAATGAACAACTTCAACAACTTCAATCCCAACAACAATTACAACCCCAACTTCAACAACTTTCAGCCTCAAATGAATGATAAAAAACAAAGTATGCAACAGACTCAAGGTTTTCAAATGAATAACAATCAAAACCTTCAAGCAGCTCAAAATGTTCCAAACAACACTGTTCCAGCAAATCAAAATCAGATCAGAAATAAAGGAAATGTGGCAGTAACTACACAGCATGAAGGAAATTTTGATTGGAGCAATCATGAAGAGGACAGTGCAGATGATATCAGGAAAGCAAATGTGGCATTCATGGCCATAATTGAGAAAGAAAAAGGATCATCATCTCAGGAACAGTCCACTCCTCTAAATGGCAAATGGTATATGGATAGTGGTTGTTCTAGGCACATGACTTGTGACAAGAGATCGCTTGTCAATTATGAAGAAAAGTATGAAGGTCCAGTAACTTTTGGGAGTGATGAGAATGGTGGAAAGATTGTTGGAAAAGGAATCTTAACAAATGGGAAAGTCTCATTTGATAATGTATTTCATGTTGAAGGTCTTCTGTACAATCTGTTGAGTATATCACAAATGTGTGATAAGGGTTACAAAGTCAGTTTTGATGATTCACACTGTTTCATTTTAAAACCTGAGTTTTTAATTCCACCTGAAATAATTATGATGATGGCACCAAGAAATGGTAACTTGTATGAATTGAATATGAAAGAAGCTATTTCAAGAGGAGGTGCATGTTTTGTTTCCAAAGCCATTGAAAATGAGTCAAAATTATGGCATAGGAAACTGTGTCATGTGAACTTAAAGAACATGAATAGACTTGTCAAAGGTGAGCATGTCATAGGCTTACCTACAAGAGAATTCAAGTTGGAAGATCATTGTGATTCATGTCAAAAGGGAAAACAACACAAATCTACTCATAAGTCAAAACTCATCAATTCAATTGATCAAGTACTTGAATTACTTCACATGGATCTCTTTGGTCCTGTGAGTGTACCAAGTATTGGGAAGAAAAGATATTGTCTGGTGATCATTGATGACTATTCAAGTACCAAGGATGAGACTGCAGAGTTGATTAAAGGTTTTGTAACAATTATTGAGAACAAGTTGAATAAGACAGTCAAGATGATGAGAAGTGACAATGGCACTGAGTTCAAGAATGGAGTTATGCAATAATTCTGTGAAGCAAAAGGAATACAACAACAATTCTCATCTCCTAGAACTCCTGAACAAAATGGTGTTGCAGAAAGAAGAAATAGAACTTTGATTGAAGCTGCAAGAACCATATTAGCAGATGCCAATCTGCCTGTCACTTTTTGGGCTGAAGTTATAAATACAGTCTGCTATGTTCAGAACAGGGTACTTGTGAACAAAAGGCATAACAAAACTCCTTATGAAATATTTCACAACAGAAAGCCTTACATCAAGTTTTTCAAACCCTTTGGATGCAAATGTTTTCTTTTAAATACAAGGGACTATTTGAACAAGTTTCAAACAAAATCCCTGGATTGCTTCTTTGTTGGATATTCTACATACTCAAAAGCCTACAGAGTTTATGTGAAAGAGCACTTGAGTGTTATAGAATCATCTGACATCATCTTTAATGATAATCAATTCAATACCGTTAATGGTGCAGCATGGCTGTTTGATCATGAGAAGTTAATAAGGTCTTTCAAGATTTATCCTGAAGACTTTGATGAATCTTTCTACAAGACCAGTGAAATTGAAGAGAAAAAGAAGAAGTCATTGGGCTTGGAAGAATTATGGAAGAAGGTTGCTGAAAAGGAAAAGGAATATACTTTTGTGAAGAACTCCTCATGTGATATTGGTGAACCTAATCAAGAAAACAATCACAATGTTGAACATGATCATACTGAGAACAATCAAGACAATCAAGATGCACAAAATGATCAAGTTCAGAATGAGGGTGACACAAGCAACCAAGCAAGTGAAGAAGAAGCTGCATCTACAGCAAGATTTCAAGATCTATTTCAAAGATTGAACTTAGAAAACAATGGTGCATCTACTTCAGGACAACATAATGATGAAGCACGAGAATTTCAAGATGCAGAAGCAGATTTAATCATTGAAGAACCAGAGTCCAATGAAACAAATCTTGACACAAATTTGTCTACAGATATGATTGTACAAACTCCTTATGTGGAAAAGAATCATCCTTCTGAAAACATCATTGGTGATTTGCATGAAAGAGTTACAAGAAGTCATTCCGAAATTGCAAACATTTTTCTTTACTCTTGTTTTCTGTCCCAAATTGAACCAAAGAACATAGCACAAGCATTAAAAGATAATAGTTGGGTGGAAGCAATGCAAGAGGAATTGGAACAATTTAGAGACCTGCATGTGTGGGATCTTGTTGATAAGCCATTTGACATATATGCAATTGGAACCAAATGGGTTTTTAGAAACAAATGGGATGAAAGGGGTTTGGTGATTAAGAATAAAGCTAGACTTGTAGCACTGGGATGTCTTCAAGAAGAAGGAATAGACTTTGAGGAAGTCTTTGCACCGGTTGCAAGACTTGAAGCTATCAGGATTTTTCTTGCATATGCTGCCTCAAAGAACATTAGAGTGTTCCAGCTTGATGTTAAGTCTGCATTTCTAAATGGAAAGATTGATGAAGAGGTGTATGTTGCTCAACCTCTAGGTTTTGAGGATCCAATGTATCCAAACATGGTGTATAAGTTAAACAAAGCCCTTTATGGATTGCATCAGGCTCCTAGAGCATGGTATGATGAGCTGTCAAATCATCTTCTTGAAAATGGTTTCAAAAGAGGAGCCATTGACAAGACACTCTTCTACAAAAGAAAGGGATTAGACTTGCTTCTGTTACAAGTGTATGTGGATGACATCATCTTTGGTTCTACAAATGAACAAATGTGTATGGAGTTTGAAGGGGTAATGAAGTCCAAATACAACATGAGTTCTATGGGAGAAATGAACTTCTTTCTAGGATTGCAAGTTCAACAGAAGGCTGAGGGGATTTTCATTCATCAAAACAAATATGTGCAGGACATCTTGAACAAGTTCAACTGTCAAAAGTACAAGACTGCTTCAACTCCAATGGACACTAAAGAAAAGATGATTACAGATGAAAAGGGGGAGCCTATAGATGAACATGAATATAGAGCCAAAATTAGATCTCTGATGTATCTGACTGCAACAAGACCATATATCATGTTTGCTGTATATGTGTGTGCAAGATTCCAATCAAGTCCAAAAGTCTCCCACATGAATGCTGTTAAAAGAATATTCAGATATTTGAAGGGAAGACCAGACTTAGGGATTTGGTATCCAAAGAAACAAGCTTTTGATCTGATTGCATATACAGACAGTGATTATGATGGCTGCAACATGAGCAGAAAGTCAACCTCAGGAGGATATCAATTTTTGGGTGAAAGGCTAGTGTCATGGCAATGTAAAAAGCAGACTACAGTCTCAATCTCTACTGCAGAAGCTGAATATGTTGCTGCATCCGCCTGCTGTTCACAAGTTCTATGTATTCAAAATCAGATGCTGGACTATGGTTTGAATTTCTTGAACACCCCTATTCTTATTGACAATACTGCTGCATATTTTACTGTTAAAAATCCAGTTCAATATTCCAAAACTAAGCACATTGAAATCAGACATCATTTCATCAGAGACTGCAGTGAAAAAGGTTTGATTGAAATGCAAAGGGTTGATACAAGTGACAATTTGGCTGACCTATTCACCAAACCACTTGATAGAACCAGGTTCAACTTTCTTCTGAAAGCCCTGGGAATGATCAACCCTGATGAAATCTGATTAAGGATGTGTTCCTGGTTGTGTGTCTCTCTGTGATAACTGATTATTTTATTAGAGATTACACATATTGAATGTTTAGTGAATATGCTTGATTATGTTACTTAAGTATGATATTTGAATATGCTACTGAATATGTTAACTATTATACGCTTTAACTGTGTATGAATGAAAAATTTGACATGTTTGATCTGATTGATATGTTTGCATGATTATCAGTTGATGTGCATTTGTGATGTCAGGATAAGAGTTCTTGTTATGAATTACTTGTTGATGTAAACTTATCTGACATCACTGCTTGAATGCTTGAATATGTGTATTATCTGATCATGTGATGTTATTAAGATAGGCTAGACCTTGAATGTTAGTATTGTCTGCTTGTCTTGATGATGTTATGTTTGATTAAGATTTGATTGTGTTACAACTGTTTGTGTCAAAATAAGTTTTACGTCAAAATCAAATGATAAAATGAATTTTCTAATGAATTTTTGCATAAATACTTTATTTTGGTCAAAACATGAGAAAGTTGATTAATGGTGTAGAGATATGATAAGATTATTCAGTTCAAGCTTTAAAAGAAGCTTAAAAGAAGGATTTTTTTTAGGAAAAGTCTCAAGTAGTTGTTCTTGCTGAAAACTATGTCATTTGCCCAGTTGGAAGGAAATGCACTTGTGTATGTTTGGTCCTTAAATCTCTACAAATTCAAAGGATAGCCATTGACCTGAAAGCTGAATGCATTTGGGGCAATAATAACTTGTTTCTTATTCTTTCACTTAAAACTATGTCAATAGCTCTGACTTTGAAAGGACATATATTCACATGTATGTTTGGTCCTGTTGACCACTTTTGGTCAAATAGGATAGCCATTAACCTGACAATGAAGAGATATCGGGGGTGATTGAATATTGAACTGTTAATATGGGAAATGATAGTATATTGACTGCTTAGCCAATCATATGGATTTAATAAGCTAAAAAGACCTTAGTATAGTCATTAACATGTATGGTTGCTTTCCCATGATGATGTAAAATCTAAGGTGATATAAACATAATGAATATGCTAATCTTTATGTGGAGATACATAGTTGTCTTTGCATGTCTCAAGATAAATCTCTCCGAATGATAGGCAGAAAAGTGATTACCCATTCATACACGAGCTTGTTGTTATTTGGTCAACCAAAAATGAAACATCTTTAAATATGACAAGGAACATACTTTAAGAAAATTTGAGAAAATATCAAAAACAAGGGGAAGAATGAATAAATCAACCAAAAGTTGATAAGTGTTTTAAATATTTTATCAAACAAGAGGGTTACAACAAGAACGACAAAGATGTTGGCAAAATCTGTCTCATCTTGAATGAAAGGCATGTTGCTAACTGTAAGTCCAACATTCAGCCTCTATATATGTTTGAATCTAAAAATACAAAAATACAATAAGTTCTGTCATACAAATCTATTTTTGACCAAATACAGGAGGTTGGAGTCAAATTGGGGTGATCCGGGGAAAGCCAAATAAGCTTTGAGAAGAGATATGAGGCATCATAGCACAGTGTTGACCATTAATGCATTAAGCTTTAAATGAACCTAAATCATCTCACCAAAGAGATGAAATTCATGCTAAGTTTATACCTGCTGTTAACCTATCTATGTTGTCATAATAATGCTGAGAATGAAGTATTGAGAAAGCTACTTAGTCAATATGATCTCATTCTTGAGATCTTTTCAGAAATTGGAAGAAGCTGTTTTGAAGAGAAATATAACTGAAATTTGATCTCTAAAAGCACCATTTGCTCTTAAACTATGATCTGAAATGAAAAATATATTTTGACAAAGTGGTTTAAGTCAAAAAGTGTTGCATTTTGCCCTTAATTGGCTGAATATGTAAGTTCGGGTAAGGTTTAATGTTTTATAACCTTTCCGGGCACAAAACAGTTTAATATGTTTGAATATGATCTTTCGGGTAAGGTTTGATGATTTATGACCTTTCCGGGTAAGCTTAGTCATTTTTTACTAACTTTATGATTTTCGGGTATGCTTTGAAGTGTTTACACTTTCTGGGTAGAGTACACTGTTGTACTCATTTCCCGAGCAAGCTTGAAGTCTTGAGATAATTATGTGTTGTTATAGCTAGCTTTTAACAAGAAATTCTTGTTTCGGGCAAGCTATGCAAGTTATATGCTGATTGTGATTCCAAGCAAACTTTATGAACTTAGTCAAGTACATCAAGTAAGCTTTGTGATTTGTGTGAATATGTTGTTAGGAAAGGTTTGTTAATCTTTCTGGACGTGCTTAGATATTACTATTTAAGTTTGTCATTTTTCGGGTATGGTTTGGCATGTTGAAATCCCTCGGGTAAGGGCATACCTGATGATTGAATGTGTTTATCCTAGCAAGCTTAGTGCTAACATAGGATTTTCGGGCAAGCTCTATGAAATTTTAGACTATAGCACACTTAAATGTTTATGTGTTTTAATTTCATTCCGAACATGCTCTGTGATATGTGTGTTTATGATTTCTTTGAAATTACAAGTGTTTTTAGGAAAACTTTGTTTTCCGGGCACACTTTATATTTCGGGTACACTTTTGTTCCCTCAATATACTTGGTAATTTCAAAACTTAACTTTCCGAGTACACTGTCTGCCAGAAATCCTTTTTCGGGCACACTTTGTACTATATGAAGGTTATTCGGGTATACTTTGCATTAGAAAGGTGTTCGGGCACACTATTCTCTTGAATGGTTGCTCGGGCACACTATGTTTTCAAGTATGCTTGATTGAATATGGTATTTAGTATGATAAAATTGATTATGATTCTTATTAGGGTTTATGCTAGATAAGTTTTAATTTGAGATTGAGAAATCTATATGGGTGTCTTGATTGATTCCTAGTAAGGATGTTTATTTGATGTTTATACTTGATTATTTGCCTTGTGATTAATTTCTCAAGAAATCTAGTATTTCGGGTAAGCTTTTTTCATTATGTCTTAACTCTAAATTAATTAGCTTGATCGAGCAAGGTTTATAAATAGAAGAATTCGGGAAAACTTTGTATATTCAAAAATGAAAATTTTCCAAGCAAAGTCTGACCGGGTAAGCTTTGTAAGTGGATGTATACCGAGTAGACTTTGAAAAGAATAATTCCGAGTAAGGTTTTATTAACTTAAAAGATAAATATTGTTTTTAATATCAAGTGGATAATGTTACTGTATGACAGCTAATAATTCACAAAAATACAAAGAGCATTTAAAACCCACTTTCAAAAGGTATATAAGAGGGAGTTAGGCAAAATTTTCAACATTATTTTTTCAATCTCTCTCCTTCCACTGCAAACTGCTTACTCTCAAAGAAACCCAAACCGACTTATCACATTCTATTATTCCTAACCCTAACTTGAATTAGCCTTCTAATTCCGACTCGGTAAGCAACATTAATGTGTTTTCCGACGACAATTAGACTATAATGAGCTTTGAATATGTATCTGATTACTAATACTCTGTTTATGTGTGTAGGTTATAAATTTGTCGAAGAACAGGTTCTTGATGATTTTCTCTCTTTTCTTTCTTCTTCATTTTTTTATACCTTGAAATTATCTAAAGTACTGAACTTTATGACTAATTTCCCTTTGAATATGTTTGTTTATGTGATTCAGATATGGCAGACGATGAACCCAAGTATGTCTTCGAACCAAAACATAATATATGTGCACTTCTACAAGTGACACCTGAAAATGAGCCGATGACTAGGATAATAACTTGGATGGCTCGGTCCAACGTTAGTTTTGCGTTCACCGAAAGCCCTGTCATATACATAAATCATTCTTTGGATTTCTGGAGATCTGCTGAACTGATTGAGGACATAAATGGTAAAAGAATCAAGGCAACCGTGGCTAGACAAGAGATACATATTACGGAGAGAATGATAAGAAGATGTCTCCGGTTGAATGATGGTGATCACAACTCAATAAACTTCAGCACACTCCACCTAATGAAAATATTTGAACAGACAATGGGTTATCAAGGAAATGTTCATGATGGATAGTTTCAGAAGGGCATGTTTCCTATGCTGTTCAGATTTCTTATTCACCATGTTATACACGGATTTGCTCCAAGGAAAGGATCGTGGACCTTGATGAGTCACGACTTGGCAAATGCCACAGTTGGGATTGTATATGATCTGCCCTTCAATTTCTCTAAGATGATTTTTGAAGGATTAGTAGGAAATCTGAAGAATCCTGAAAGAAAAAGATTTTTACAATATCCAAGATTCCTACAGATAATCTTCAATAGTGAGCTTCAAGATCTACCCACTGTTGGAACTACACACCAACTGCAAGACCCTGATACATATAGAAGAATCAAAAATCCAGGTGTCTCAAATACATACAACTTAAATGTTCCATTTGAGATATTGCCATGGTTATTGGACCATGACTTGCAAGTGATGCCAGTACCTGAGTTAAGCTCAGATGAGGAAGGAGGAGAGGATGACAATGATGATGATAGAAACTATGATGATGGAGATGGTAATGGAGATGAAGGAGGAGACGAAGTGAATATTGAAGTTGTTGCACCTATTCAGGGGGAGCAACTTGAGCACATTGAACAACTAATTATTCCATCACCACCACAAACTCCACCACACTAGATCACTCACACACAACCACAAATCCTAACCTTAAGCCAACCAAAAACATCTACGTATACATCCCCACCACCACAAACACCACCATCCATATTTCAATCCCCCACTTCAAACCAAGACCAACCTGATTATGAACATTTCACCACATCACCACCTACAACATCACTGTCACACCCGGCCCTGAACGGTGGAAACAGCCGGGCGCGCGCGAGTGGGGATTGATACTTAAGCACGGGCCATTGCAAACATTCAAAGTAAGATTTTCATTGCGCGTGAAATGTTTAATACAAATACATTACATTGTTAAAATTTACATAAAAACATCCAAGTATAAAAACTGTCGAAGATTTCCACGCCATATCCCCTTGCGCGGCGGGAACAACCACGCGCATCGAAGGGATAGAACTAAAATCTTCCAAAAAGCTAGTTTTAGATGTTCAGCGTGAGGTGCTCTAAGTGTGACTCCATGCGCTACCTAGTTATCTCCTGAAAGACACGTAAAAACATTTGAATCAGTATAAACTGAGTGAGTTCACAAGTTTTAGTAACTTGATAAATCGTATCGCGTCATAGTCTTGGCGAAAATCATATTGAAACACATTTCTGATTTCATGTCTAAACATATGCTTGATAAACCGTATGAAAACATAGATCTGAACATATTACTAGTAGAACCGTTCCGCGGGTTACGCGCGAACGTTTCTGGAAAACGTACTCGTCCATGCAAAGTGGCGCTGCCACTACGAGCTAAAATAATGTAATACCGTCCCGCGGGTTACGCGTGGACATTTCTGAAAAACCGTGCTCGTCTATGCAAAGAGGCGTTGCCCCTACGAGCTAATCAATAATACCGTCCCGCGGGTTACGCGCGGACGTTGTGCCGGAAAACAAGGCGCTCGTCCATGCAAAGAGGCGCGACCCCTACGAGCGGGCTCAAACCCATAGTACTGCCCCATGACCATACTAGGCACTCGTCCATGCAAAGAGGTGCGACCCCTACGAGTGGGTGGATCAAACCAGCAGTCCCTACCATTCGAGTTCCAATGGTAAAGTGATCACTTACTCGAATTCTGGCGCACATACATCGAAAACCATAGATAACCGTTCGCATTGCTCATCATGAAACATAATTTAAACACATAATCGCTTGCATAGCTTGTAAGTATACCATGATAAAACATTATTTAAGTACGTGTCCCTCGCCCCGAAAACAGTTTAAAAGTAGTGAAAACAGTGAAAATAGGGGCTGTGAGACTCACCTGTGGTTCTTGTTAAAGGATTATTCGAGATTCGGGTTTTCTTGGTGTTGGCCTCGGAATTGAAGGTCTAGTAACAGGATCGGAAATGAAAACAATGGATGCTTGGGAGATGATTAGTGCAAGTTTGCAGTTCTTAAGAGAGAAGTTTGAAGTGTGTTTTGGGTGATAATTTAGGTTACATATTTATAGGCAAACTCAAGGGAACACAATCCCTTGCTTTAGGGGATTGTAATCTTTTCATATCTAGGTGTAATGATGATAAAGTATGGAAATTATTATTATTTATTTAAAAGTGGAGTAGTGGATAAAAGATTTTGATTTGATTTGGACAGGACATGCAGGTCTGTGGTTGGTGGGAGTAGGGTGGCTGACAGTTGACTTTTCATGTTACAGTATGCTTTTTCAGGTACTTTTGTCAGTGTACAGTAAAAAGTGGAAAATCTCTGAAACACGCAACTGTTTCCTTTTGGGCGGGAATAATTCCCTTAGATCTGGGGATTAGGCTAAGTGTTCTGCGCGTATAACTTTGTGCGCATAGCTTTCTGCGTGAAGGACATTTCTTTGCTGCGGGTAGGTACGTAACCTTCTCGCAGTCAGGGACATTGAGTTTCATTTGTAGATTCTCCAGGTGGTCTTGGTATTTCAACATAGTGATCAGTTATGTTGAAGTCAATTCCATCTTGGAGCTTCAGACAAACTAGCTCTCAATGTTCCCGCCATGCGGGGAGGTTAGTTCCCCTTCCGCACGCGCATAAACGATTTGGGATGCACCCGCCTTAGCATCATGCGAGACGGTCAACCCAATAGACAACATTAAGTTATGGAAACATAAAACCAATACACTCGCGCATGGCGCATATAACATATGCCCACGCAGGTTCTTAACATGGTGCGCTCGCGCAGGGTGCACATAACAAATGCACGCGCCGATTCTAACATAGCGCGCTCGCGCAGGGTGCACATAACAAATGCACGCGCCGATTCTAACATAGCGCGCTCGCGCAGGGCGCACATAACATGCCCGCGCTGACTAACATGGCGCGCTCGCGCACGGCGCATATAACAAATGCCCGCGCTGATTCTAACATAGCGCGCTCGCGCAGGGTGCACATAACATGCCTGCGCTGACTAACATGGCGCGCTCGCGCACGGCGCATATAACAAATGCTCGCGCTGATTCTAACATAGCGCGCTTAATATTTACAATCACCTAATTATTAGGTTGATTACTTAGTTTATAGGATTGGGAAATTACCGGGTGTCACATTCTCCCCCTGTTAAGAGAATTTCGTCCCGAAATTTAGGAGACGTCGCTGGCAGAAGCCATGCTCTGAAAGAGGTGTGGGTATTTCTTGCGTATTTGATCTTCTCTTTCCCAAGTGAATTCAGGCCCACGCCTTGAGATCCATTGAACCTTTACTAACTTGATTTTGCTTCTGCGTAACTTTTGTTCTTTCCAATCGGTTACTGCTATAGGTTCTTCTACGAAGTGCAGTTGTTTGTCGATGTGAATCTCTTCCAATGGTAAAATCAACGTTTCGTCGGATAAACACTTTTTGAGGTTGGACACATGAAACGTATCATGAACTCCACTGAGTTCGGCGGGTAAACGGAGTTTATAAGAAACCGGACCGATCCTTTCCAGGATCTCAAATGGTCCAATATAGCGCGGATTCAACTTTCCTCGCTTGCCGAAACGGGGGACTCCTTTCCATGGAGAGACTTTCAAAAGTACTCTATCCCCTACTTGAAACTCCAACGGTTTCCTTCGCACATCTGCGTAGCTCTTCTGTCTGTCGCGCGCTGTCTTAAGGCGATCCCGTATCTGAAAAATCTTGTCTGTTGTTTCTTGGATCAATTCTGGACCAGTCATTTGCTTGTCACCCACTTCAGCCCAGCACAGTGGGGATCTACACTTGCGCCCATACAAAGCTTCAAACGACGCAGCCTTGATGCTTGTGTGATAACTGTTGTTGTAAGAAAATTCAACCAATGGGAGATGAGTATCCCAGCTACCACCGAAATCGATTGCGCACGCGCGCAGCATATCTTCCAATGTCTGGATTGTTCGCTCGCTTTGTCCATCCGTTTGGGGATGATATGCCGTACTCATGTCAAGACGAGTACCTAAAGCCCCTTGCAACGATCTCCAAAACCTTGATGTGAACCGACTATCTCTATCAGAAATGATGGACACTGGGATTCCATGCTTTGAAACTACTTCTCGAATATACAATCGGGCTAACTTTTCCATCTTATCGGTTTCCTTGATCGGCAGGAAGTGCGCTGACTTAGTTAGCCGATCCACAATAACCCAGATTGTGTCGTGTCCCCCAGGTGTCCTTGGCAGTTTGGTGATGAAGTCCATAGAGATTTGTTCCCACTTCCACATGGGAATTTCTGGCTGCTGAAGTAACCCTGATGGCTTCTGGTATTCAGCCTTTACCTTCGAACACGTCAGGCACTTACTGACATACGTCACGATGGCGCCCTTCAGATTGGGCCACCAATACAGCGCTTTAACATCTTGGTACATCTTGTCTGCGCCAGGATGTACGGAATACCGCGTCTTGTGAGCTTCGTTTAATATTTGCTCGCGCAATCCTCCCTTGAGAGGGACCCATATGCGGTTAGCGAAATATAGATTGCCGTTCTCTTTAAGTTCCAAATTCTTAATCATACCCCCAAGGGATTCGTTTTTAACAAACTCTGGTTTCAAGGCTTCTTGCTGAGCGTCTCGGATGCGGGTAGAGAGATCTGCGCGAATGGTCAACCTTAGAGCCTTGACTCGTAGCGTTTTTATTCGCCCCTTCCTACTTAGCGCGTCTGCTACCACGTTCGCCTTTCCAGTGTGGTACTTTATTTCACAATCATAATCATTCAACAATTCAACCCATCTTCGTTGCCTCATGTTTAAATACTTTTGATCAAATATATGTTGAAGGCTCTTGTGATCCGTAAAGATTATACACTTTGTACCATAGAGGTAATGGCGCCAAATCTTTAGCGCGAAGACAACCGCTCCAAGTTCCAGATCATGCGTTGTGTAGTTCTTTTCGTTGGTCTTGAGTTGGCGCGAGGCATACGCTATGACTTTGTCTCGCTGCATATGGACACATCCGAGTCCCTGATGTGAAGCGTCGCAGTAAACGACGATGTCATCCGTCCCCTCGGGCAGAGACAAAATTGGCGCACTACATAACTTCTGTTTCAACGTTTGAAACGCTGCTTCCTGATTTTCGCCCCAAACAAACTTCTTGTCTTTCTGAGTTAGCGCGGTCAGAGGTAGAGCTATCTTGGAGAAGTTCTCAATGAAGCGTCGATAGTAGCCAGCTAGTCCTAGGAATTGCCTCACCTCAGTTGGGATTTTTGGCGCTTCCCAGTTTTCGATGGCCTTGACCTTGGAAGGATCAACGTGTATTCCTTTCTCGTTTACAACGTGACCGAGAAAGTGAACTTCTCTAAGCCAAAACTCACACTTGGAAAACTTCGCATACAACTTTTCTTTCCTCAACAATTCCAAAATCAATCTCAGGTGTTGCTCATGCTCGGCCTTGGTCCGAGAGTAAATCAGAATATCATCTATAAATACAATCACAAACTTGTCCAAGTATGGTTTGCACACACGGTTCATCAGATCCATGAATACAGCCGGCGCATTAGTTAGCCCGAAAGGCATCACTAAGAACTCATAATGGCCGTATCTAGTTCGGAAGGCTGTTTTCGGCACATCTTCCTCATGGACCCTAAGTTGGTGGTATCCGGACCGTAGATCTATCTTCGAATAATAACTGGATCCCTGCAACTGGTCAAATAAGTCGTCAATCCTCGGTAAGGGGTACCGATTCTTGACTGTCAGCTTATTCAGCTCCCTGTAGTCAATACACATTCTGAACGAACCATCCTTCTTCTTAACAAACAGTACTGGAGCTCCCCAAGGTGAAAAGCTTGGGCGTATGAAACCCTTATCCAATAGTTCCTGTAACTGATTGGATAGCTCTTGCATCTCAGATGGAGCTAGTCGATAAGGCGCTCGAGCTACTGGCGCAGCTCCTGGGATTAAATCAATACGGAACTCGACTTGTCGCGGCGGCGGTAACCCGGGCAAATCTTCAGGAAAAACTTCTGGAAATTCGCGCACTACTGGTAAGTCTTCAATTCTTCGCTCATCTCCTTTCTTCTCTACTACATGCGCCAGGAAGGCGTAGCACCCTTTCCTTAGGCACTTGCGCGCCTTTAGGCACGAAATCAGTTTCGTCGCAACTCCCCTTCTTTCCCCTTGAATCACCAAGGTTTCTCCGTTCAACAGTGGGATCCGAACCTGCTTCTCATGGCAAATAACTTCCGCGTGGTTCTCGACTAACCAATCCATACCTAATACAATGTCAAAACTTCCCAAGTCTATTGGCAACAAGTTAATATTGAACCCGTGACCTCCCATGATTATTACACATTGTTCAGTTCTTTTGTTCGCGCATAACTGCCTACCATTGGCTAGTTCTATAGTATAAGGTGTGTCTAGCCTACTGGTTGCTAGGCCTAGGGAGTCTTTAAACTCGGCGGATATAAAACTTAGGTCAGCGCCAGTATCAAATAAGACAGATGCAAAATGGCCGTTAAGCAAAAACGTACCGGTTACCACATTCGGCTCTTCTTTAGCTTCGCCCGCGCCGATCACAAAAGCTCTCCCGCGAGCTTGGTTTCCCTTTTGCGGGCAATCCCGACTGAAATGCCCTGGCTTCCCGCATGCGTAGCAGTTGTCGCTCGCTCCAGCTTCTCTGATACGGCAATTCATCGCCTTGTGCCCTGGTCTGCCACATTTGGCGCATTCGATTCTTGCGCATTCACCCTCGTGGTGATACTTGCATTTACTGCACCATAGGCGAGGCCCGCTGTATCCTTTCCTTGATGGCTCCGCGGCTTGGATCGCGTAAACCCTTGCGCTCTCCTGCTTCTTGAACGGTGGATGCTTGGAGTCGGACCCTCGGTGGTGAGAGTTCCATTTCCTCTTGGAGTCAGAGTTTCGCTGCTCGTTTCCGCGCGTAGTCAACATACCCGCACGGACCGTATCCCTTGTAAGGGTGATGGCCCGCGCTACCACCTCATCAAAGGTTGGAGGCGCTGCGGCGTTGAGCGGAACCCTAACAACAGGAGGTAACCCAAAGATATACCTCTCGATCTTCTTTTCCTCCGTGTTTGCCATGTCTGGCACCAACTGGCAAAGCTCGTTGAACCGGTTGTTGTAGGCGTCGATATCCGTTCCAACCATGGTGTGGTTCCAGAATTCCTGTTGCAGACTCTGAATTTCTGCGCGAGAGCAGAACTTTCTTATCATCATTTCCTTCAGCTCCTCCCAGGTCTTGTGAAGAGCAACTTCTCGCCCCAAGGTCTTCACTTGAAGCTTCCACCAAGACGAAGCTGCCTCTTGGAACATGCAGGTCGCGTAAAGGACCTTCTGGTTCTCACTACATCCGCTAATGGAGAGAACTGTCTCCATCTTGTCAATCCAGTTGTAGAGCCCAATGGCCCCTTCGGTACCCTTGAATGGCCAAGGCCTACAGGCCATGAATGTCTTATAGGAGCACCCTTTGTCCAAGGCTCCTGATTCGGGTTCTGGGGTCTCGTTCTGACGACCCTGACTAGATTCGGCCTTGCTGGCCTCATGTGTTGCGATCGCTTGCGCGATTATTTCCGCGAGTTCCTCGGGTGTCATGGTAATTCCCTTGGCTTTAGCTGGAGGCATTCTCGCTTTAAAAGAGAATGAAAATATATCAAACTTAGCGCATGTACTCTGAGCACATAATGTTCTTATCCTTATTTACTAGACACTGTGTGACCCGTGTTCCTAAGTGTGTGTATAGTTTCTTTTGAAAATATTTTCTTTGAAAAATATTTCATGTGATTCCCCAACGGTTATAGTCTAGGTTAAAACTTCTTTTCCTAGTTCGCTATAACCAGTGCTCTGATACCAATCTGTCACACCCGGCCCTGAACGGCGGAAACAACCGGGCTCGCGCGAGTGGGGATTGATACTTAAGCACGGGCCATTGCAAACATTCAAAGTAAGATTTTCATTGCGCGTGAAATGTTTAATACAAATACATTACATTGTTAAAATTTACATAAAAACATCCAAGTATAAAAGCTGTCGAAGATTTCCACGCCATATCCCCTTGCGCGGCGGGAACAACCACGAGCATCGAAGAGATAGAACTAAAATCTTCCAAAAAGCTAGTTTTAGATGTTCAGCGTGAGGTGCTCTAAGTGTGACTCCATGCGCTACCTAGTTATCTCCTGAAAGACACGTAAAAACATTTGAATCAGTATAAACTGAGTGAGTTCACAAGTTTTAGTAACTTGATAAATCGTATCGCGTCATAGTCTTGGCGAAAATCATATTGAAACACATTTCTGATTTCATGTCTAAACATATGCTTGATAAACCGTATGAAAACATAGATCTGAACATATTACTGGTAGAACCGTTCCGCGGGTTACGCGCGAACGTTTCTGGAAAACGTACTCGTCCATGCAAAGTGGCGCTGCCACTACGAGCTAAAATAATGTAATACCGTCCCGCGGGTTACGCGTGGACATTTCTGAAAAACCGTGCTCGTCTATGCAAAGAGGCGTTGCCCCTACGAGCTAATCAATAATACCGTCCCGCGGGTTACGCGCGGACGTTGTGCCGGAAAACAAGGCGCTCGTCCATGCAAAGAGGCGCGACCCCTACGAGCGGGCTCAAACCCATAGTACTGCCCCATGACCATACTAGGCACTCGTCCATGCAAAGAGGTGCGACCCCTACGAGTGGGTGGATCAAACCAGCAGTCCCTACCCTTCGAGTTCCAATGGTAAAGTGATCACTTACTCGAATTCTGGCGCACATACATCGAAAACCATAGATAACCGTTCGCATTGCTCATCATGAAACATAATTTAAACACATAATCGCTTGCATAGCTTGTAAGTATACCATGATAAAACATTATTTAAGTACGTGTCCCTCGCCCCGAAAACAGTTTAAAAGTAGTGGAAACAGTGAAAATAGGGGCTGTGAGACTCCCCTGTGGTTCTTGTTAAAGGATTATTCGAGATTCGGGTTTTCTTGGTGTTGGCCTCGGAATTGAAGGTCTAGTAACAGGATCGGAAATGAAAACAATGGATGCTTGGGAGATGATTAGTGCAAGTTTGCAGTTCTTAAAAGAGAAGTTTGAAGTGTGTTTTGGGTGATAATTTAGGTTACATATTTATAGGCAAACTCAAGGGAACACAATCCCTTGCTTTAGGGGATTGTAATCTTTTCATATCTAGGTGTAATGATGATAAAGTATGGAAATTATTATTATTTATTTAAAAGTGGAGTAGTGGATAAAAGATTTTAATTTGATTTGGACAGGACATGCAGGTCTGTGGTTGGTGTGAGTAGGGTGGCTGACAGTTGACTTTTCATGTTACAGTATGCTTTTTCAGGTACTTTTGTCAGTGTACAGTAAAAAGTGGAAAATCTCTGAAACACGCAACTGTTTCCTTTTGGGCGGGAATAATTCCCTTAGATCTGGGGATTAGGCTAAGTGTTCTGCGCGTATAACTTTGTGCGCATAGCTTTCTGCGTGAAGGACATTTCTTTGCTGCGGGTAGGTACGTAACCTTCTCGCAGTCAGGGACATTGAGTTTCATTTGTAGATTCTCCAGGTGGTCTTGGTATTTCAACATAGTGATCAGTTATGTTGAAGTCAATTCCATCTTGGAGCTTCAGACAAACTAGCTCTCAATGTTCCCGCCATGCGGGGAGGTTAGTTCCCCTTCCGCACGCGCATAAACGATTTGGGATGCACCCGCCTTAGCATCATGCGAGACGGTCAACCCAATAGACAACATTAAGTTATGGAAACATAAAACCAATACACTCGCGCATGGCGCATATAACATATGCCCACGCAGGTTCTTAACATGGTGCGCTCGCGCAGGGTGCACATAACAAATGCACGCGCCGATTCTAACATAGCGCGCTCGCGCAGGGTGCACATAACAAATGCACGCGCCGATTCTAACATAGCGCGCTCGCGCAGGGCGCACATAACATGCCCGCGCTGACTAACATGGCGCGCTCCCGCACGGCGCATATAACAAATGCCCGCGCTGATTCTAACATAGCGCGCTCGCGCAGGGCGCACATAACATGCCCGCGCTGACTAACATGGCGCGCTCGCGCACGGCGCATATAACAAATGCCCGCGCTGATTCTAACATAGCGCGCTTAATATTTACAATCACCTAATTATTAGGTTGATTACTTAGTTTATAGGATTGGGAAATTACCGGGTGTCACAATCACCAACTGATAGTGACCTTCTGACCTTATTAAAAGAAAATACTGAACTGAGAAGAAGGAATGAGAAAGTAACTGAGGAAAATGTTATGTTGATGAAGAGACTAGTAGAAGCAAATTTGAGACTTCAAACCTTGGAGCAGGAGGTTGAGAAGACCTCAGCTGCCCCAAAACAGGGGGAGAATGAATCTAGGCCAACTGTCTCAAATGTGAATGTTGAAGAGACTGTAGCATTTGTTGAGACTGCAGACAGTTTAAAGCTGATTATGAGTATGTATGATGATGGAGAGGAAAGCAGTGATGAAAGGAGGATTGATGACGATGAGTATGAAGAAGATATGTCTGAGGGTGCAGAACAAGACTATGATTACATTAATGAAAGAAGTGATGAAGAGACTGTTGAGAAAGTAAATGAAATTGAAAAGATAAATGTTGAAGAGCAGGCTGAGACAGAGGAAAGGATTGAGGAGATAAATACAGAAGAGAATGTGGCTATCACTGATATGGCAACTGATATTCCTACTGACATTGCTACTGATGTCTTGACTGACATACTTACAGAAGTAGACACTGAAGTAATGAATGATGAATATACTGCTACTGAGGAGATTGTGCTCACCGAACCAGAAAATGAACAAGCAGAATGCTCGAAGACATCAGTTACAGAAAGTGAAGAAGATTTAAAGAAAAGGCTGGAAAAGGGAAAAGCCAAAGTTACAGAAGAAGAGCCTTTTATGGCATATCCTGAAAAGGATGTATTGTTTAGAGAAGCTGATGAAGCTGCTGCTGCTGCTCTAAGGGAACAAGAAAACATTTTGAGAGAAACAAGGGACAAAGAAATACTGGCCCAAACTATAGACCCTGTAGAGTTGGCAGAGCAGGAAAACTTGATCAATAAGCCAAATTTGCAAGGGAATTCATTGAAGAAGTATTTGATCAAGAAGTGGTAGAGGCCTTGATTGAGTTAAGAAGAGATGAGGAAGTTGATAACTCCCTAGCTATGGTGGTCAGCATGTTTCAAACTGAAAGTTAACAAGAAACAAAGTCAAATGAGACTGCTGAACCAGTGAATCTGAATACTGATATGATGGCTGAAGAAGAACAAATTGGTGAGTCCATGGCCTCAATGGCTGCACAGAAATGGGCTCAACAGATCAAAGATGACATTAGACAAAATCCTGATGAATGGGAGTATGTGGATGATCCCAAGTATGGAAAGAAGTATTCAAGGAAAAGGGATCGACCAAAAAACATTCATGTCAAATGAAGGTACTGAGTCTGTAAAGAAAGGGAGATGGGATGATAAGAACAACTACTTTGTTGAAACCCCTGATGATGAAGCAAGTCCCATAAGGTCAATTCCTTTGCAGACTTTAATGCCAGATGAACATGTGCAAGGAGTGCCAAATGTATCAATCCCTGAGAATCCACTTTCTGATGAACCATAGATTGATGCAATGAATGATCTAACTGAAGGTGAGGATGAGTCTGAAGACTCTGATGATGATGATGATGATGATGATGACCCTGAGAATGATCAGGAAATGAATGTGAAAGCTACTAATGTTGTGTCCCCTGAAGTCACAATAACTGAGGAACAAAGAACAAACATTGAGTTGAGTATGAGGGAGGCTAAAAGGAAAAATCCTTTGGTTGTAAAACTGAGAACATATGGCATAAGTTTTGATTCACTGGCTGATCTTGATGATGATCAGTTGCAGATGAGACTTGACAAAGAGAGAGATGCCTTGAAGGAAAAGATGGAAAAGAAAAATAGGGAAAGTCAGAAATTCAGGGAATATCTCAGAAGGCACAATCATTCAGAAAAAGATCTATCTAACCTAATATTTGACAAACTACAAGATCTGTATAACAGAGAGAGAGAGAGAGAGAGAAGGTGATTGAGAAGTGTGTAAAAGAAAATGAGAAACTTGAAAAGATGGAAAATTTGAAGAAAAAGTTTGGAGGAATGTGTGGATACATGCTGGAAAGAGGTATGAAGCCTGAGATTGTTGAATATTTATCCAGAGAATCAGTGTTGGACCAATACAACAAGTTGAAAAGAAAAGAAAAATTGAAAAGGGTCCAAAGTGAGAGCTCTACCAAACAGGCTGAACCAACTGATGAACCACAAGCTAAGAAAAGAAGAATTCAGACATTGAGAGAGAAGGAAAAAGAACAAATCAGATCAGTTGAAACCCCTACTCCTCAAGATGTGAAACCTGAACCTAAGGATGAACCATTTGTTCCATGGGAAAATGAAGAAATGATAAACATACTGAGGAATATAATGATAAACCAAAGGAGAATGAGTGAAGCAGACTTCAATGTCTTGGAAAAAGAGGATCTGAAATACCTCTTTTATATACAAAAGGCTGAATAGGAAAAGGCTTTAAGAGAAGGAGAGAACCCAAGATACTACACTGATGGTAGGTTTGTACCTGCTGGATTGGCAAGAACTCCTGGAATGGAAAAGATGTTAAGAGAACTTAAAGCAGCAGGACATGATTTTGTTGAATTAGCTAACCTTCCTACTGAAATGGTAGAGGCTATCTATGTAAAAGTTTTCAACTTGGGACCTCAAAAGCCCAAGAAGTCTGTTCCCTTCAGATCTCCTAATTCAAGAAGATATCCAAGAAGTGGAAGAGGTGAAGGTGGAAGAGGTGAATCTAGTAGTTCAGCACAACAAAGAACAAGAAGACCACAATCAAATGTGGATCTTCCAAGAGAACTATACTATGATTCTGTTTGAGAGAGACAGTTGTGAGGAGTGACTTCTATGAGTACACTCAAGAGCAACTGGAACAGATGGTTAATCTTAATTTGTATGATTACAGAGACAGATTCATGACTACTGGAAGGCAGATGAACGATTTGACAAAATTTCTGCTAAAAGAAGCAAAGAATGGATTCAAGTTCCTAAAAGAAAAGAGAACCTGGAGAAAAGTCCAATTTCACAAGTCAAAGAGGACTGGAAAGCTGAGAAGAATGGACATTGCTGAAAGAGATTATTCAATGAAGGTCAAAGACAAGAATCCATTGTCAAATCTGAATACTTGTATAAGTCTTGGAAGAAGGATGACACGCCCCAATTATACAGTGCAAAGAAATGGTGTTATTACAGAAGTTGAATACAAAGAAAGTAATGACCATTATTTTCTGAGGAACTCTGATGGCAAAATACTGGGGATTAACAAGAAGGATGAAGACTTAAACTGCCTGCATGATGAAGATCTAATGGATATAAGGGACTTGGTGATACCAGAAAGTCACACTCACTACCGAGCCCTTAACATCTTTAAAATGAAAGTTGCATCAGTCATAAACAACAGAAAGCAAGTAGCCTACAATGCATGGAAAAGACATAATTCCTAGATTAGGCTTTGTTTTGTAATGTCTTCGAACAACTTTCTGATTATGTAATTTGCTTATGTTATTTGAATATGTAATGTTGATTTTTGATTTGATGTGTATTTTTGCTAAGTGTAAGTAACCATAGAAATTTTTTGCGTCAGATGAGGTGTTCCAATCTAGGGGGAGATTGTTGAGTCAAGAAATTGACCTAAGGGGGAGATTGTTGAGTCAAAAATTTGACCTAAATGAAGTACATGGAAGATTGAAATCTTCTCAACCTCCTCTGAATTTGCTAAGTATGGATTCGGGCACACCTTAGACATCCGAGCAAGGTTTTACTTAGCTGAGTACTATATTTTGCCTACCGGACAAGGTTTACTTCAATTAGTCTTTTTAGTGGATATCCGAGCAGGGTTTGCAAATTAGTGCATTGCCGGGTAAGGTACACTAGTTTATGTAAATCCGGGCAAGGTTCACTTTATCAAGCAAGTCTGTTCTTCAGAACCAAGTATTTTACTCTTCCGAGTAAGGTTTGGTTGACCAAGTCCAAGAAGCCAAGTGATTGGAAGACCGGGCAAGGTATTCATTAATAAGTATGATCCAAGTATGCTTGATAATCTAAAGGAATATCTCTAAGTAATATCGGGCAAGGTTCAGCTCAAGCAAGGAACTGTACTCCCGAGTACACTTTGCTAATAAGTTATTTTATAGCAAAGAGCTGAAATGGATCATTGAAGAACAAGGTTTCTCGTAAGGAGTTGTCGGGCAATGTTTGGCAAAGTCAAGAAGACTGAAGTCTACTAGGTGAGTATTTTACTTGGTGAAACACTCTTAAAGCAAAGTCTACCCGGAAACTGATCCCGAGCACACTTCTATATTACCAAGTCATGAAGGATGGCAGAGTACACAGCGTACTCGGAAAATGAAGATTTATGAGAAGCCTACCCGGAAGACTTGCTTTACACTTAGTTTGTTTTGAATATGTAATTTGAATATGTACAATTGTATTTAGGGTTTCTAGAAGGAATGACAGATGTCCTAGGTTGGCAGGCCTATAAATAGAATGATTAGGGCACGCAGTCAAGAGAGAGAGAGGACAAGTACTTTGAGCCTTTACACTTTTCGGATAAGAAAGAATATTTCTTGAAAGTGACGGCTGTCCTAGGATTCCTAGAACCCTAAATTGATTATCCACTTTGTATGATGAAAATTATATAGATGGAAATCTTTTGAGTGAATCCTGTGTGTGCTTTCTACCTTTGATTATTCTTTGCAACCGTATGTTTGTTATTAATTCCGCCTTTAACAAAAGGATATCTTTCTAAATATAGAAACCCGTCATTAACTCTCTTATCAACACATTAATCTGTGTGAGTTATGACTTGATTAATTAAGATCCAGCTGAAATTGAGGGACCAGACACAAAAAGCTTCTATGAATTTGGCCTGGAAGGTGCGAACTTCAGGATCTAGGGTAAGAAATTTCTGTTGATTTTCCTCTTGTTCAAGGTATGTTAGCCAACGAAGCGAAGTTATCCACTGCAAGAAGAAAAAACATACAAGAATGATTAAAAGGAGGATCAATTATCCTAAACCGTTTTTTGAAGGATCCAGGAACCTACCATTTTTAACCCATTTCAACGGTAAATCAACCCCACCAGGAATGGAGCTTCGATTAACAAAAAAGAACTGGTTCTTCCAAAAGGAACCATTTTGAGTAACTTTGGAAATCGGAGTTGGTTGTCGGTGTTTGGATTTTATAACAAATCGGTTTGACCCATGAGTGGTTAAGATGTAAAGGTGTGATAGCTCCGAGACACTGAACTCAAGGTTATCATCCGCTATTATCCTCTCGATGGTGCGCAAGAGTCTCCAGATCATCGGCATTGCTCGGATGTAACTCATGCCTATCGAATCGAAGAAACTCTAGGTGAAGGCCGGAAAAGGATAGAACTAACCAATGATAAAAGGGCATGCCGGAAAGCAAACCCAGGTTTTCGAGTATGCGTCACATCGGACTGAAGAATCAAAGGGTCGAAAGATGGTCCGGTGGAAATAGTGTGATTAGACCGTCGATTTCAAGATCTGTGAACTTATAGATTTCTGAAGAAGGATTAGAAAGCAGATTTTGGGACTGCATTTCTGAAAATTCCGATTGATCGGAGGAAGAAGACGAAGCGATTGACGTATCTTGAAAGAAAATATTATTGATGAAAGAGAAGGAGTAGAAGAAGAATACCTGATTTTCGGCGACGTGGGGATATAAAGGGTTAAGCTATCACATATATAGGCGGAGTGGTGATTCCCAAGGTGTATAGTAACCGCGTAATCATAACTCATAACCCGTCTTATCAAGTTTAATTATTTTTTTCAAGGGATTTGAAATTCAAAATGCCAGTTGTCATCCACTTGGAACCGCCATTTTGGGGGCAACTGTTAGGGCATAGATTTTTGGCTGAGGATACTTTATCCTTATGTATCATTTGGATCATTTATCCTTGAGATGTGTTCCAGGTTGCGTAGGATCAAGGATCTCTGTACTTTTCGTCACTAATGATTGGTTCTCATGCGTAGGTTTATAATTAACAGGTCTAACGGTCAGAGGACCTTGTCTACCTATTATCTCCCTATTGGACTCATTCAGCACGTGGTCAAAAGGCATGTACGCAGCTAGTGGGAGAGTGACGGATTAATAGGACTTCTAGTTATTGTTATTTTTTTGTTTATAATGAGTTTATGATCAGTTAGGTTCGATACTTGGCACTTCGCACACATTAGCAATATTCAGAATTCTCTCTTGCAATACACACACACATAGAAATCATTGTATTGCTGATCATATCTCCAACCTTGTTACACCCTTTTTTGATTAATAAAGAGGTGATAAACGATTTGTCATCACCCGGGGTTTTTGTGCCGGCAATCCGACCAAGATCAAGGGCTTTTCCTCGCAACAAATCGTCGTGTTCTTGCTTTCATTCGTTTCTTAATTGTTATTATCATTCAAGAAATAAACCTCACTTTACAAATTTGGTTATGTTATCCTTGATTGTTTTTTAACCAAAACAGTATGCATGCCACCCCCAAAAGTATAAAAGCGTAAAAAGGGGGAGTGTGATTACTCCCATGAAATACGTAGCCTGAAGGATTAGTTTGCGGTAAAATGGAAAGGTAAGTTCAATGAACAAGACCTAGATTGAGAGGGTCTGGAGTTAGTAGATGGTCTTAAAAACTTTAAAGTAAAATAACATGACACGTAAGATAAATAATTAAAGTTTGAGGGTTAAAGTGTAAATACATAGGAAATTAAAGTAATGGTTTTTGAAAAGTAAGTTTACTCGAAATCGGGTCTCGGTATTCTTTTCATTAGTTTTACTTAAACATTGTTAAGTAAATATGTGGGGAAAGGTTTAATGCAATAGTGAACGACCCCTTGATAGGTAAATACCAAAACGGGATTTTAAAGAGTTTTCAGTTTAGTTGGTTCGGGTCTTAATAAATTGTCAAGTCCAGACTAGACATTCCAAATTGATAAATATCATGAGATAAATTATTCAAAATAGAAACTTAACTAATGATAGAAGTTCTATTAAAGATAAACTCTAAAAACCAACGTTAAGCGAGTGTTTGATTTAATCGGTCCAAACTTGTTATAAGATCAAGTTAGATCCGACATACCAATTACTTTAAGAAAACATTTATAATTAGTTTCTAAAAGATCTTAAAAGAAAATGTGAGATTCGGTGGCCCGAAACACAACTAGTGTGTTTTAAGCGAGTGAACTCGGTTTAGTTCGGTTTGTTTGGTTTGGTTGGTTCAAGGCTTGGTATTGACCAAATTTGGATCCAACAAATCCATATTATAATAACAAATATAAAAATGTATATAAAAGAACTTAAGCACTTAAATCTTACATACAACTTGTATTAAAACAATTAAAAAGAGTTAAACGAGAGTTCGGCTTGGTTCGGTCCTTGACTCGGTATGAGACCGAGTATGGTTGCCATATACCAAATACCATTGAACTATTAATAAACTTAGAAATCATAATACTCAAGTCTTACATACAACATGTAATAATAAAGTATTTAAACAAAAGTTCGGTTTTGGTTCGGTCCTTGACTCGGAATGAAACCAAGAATGGTTGCCACATACCCAATACCAAAGAACTCATTAAAATGATTAGAAACTAAACAACATTAATAATCTTACATAAATTAAAGGACTAATAAAGGACTATAATAGTCCCCCATGTAGCCTTGCCTAGCAATACACCTAAACCAACATGGCCGGTGTAACATTCGTTACTTTTCATACCCGAAAATCCGGCCCGTTTTGTATTTTCGGTTTAGTTTATAAATATATGTATTAATATAAATATAATCCAAGTTTCGTTCATGTCTATTTTTTTATGTTCGTCAACCGACTCATCTTGATGTTTCGATGTATTCGTATCATTCGTTCATTACATATATAATTATCGTTTATTTAATAATATTTATGACGTGTTATAAACAATATTATTTGTTTTTGATATACATCTATTTATACATCCGAATCCCTTGTAAAGTTATGCTTATTTAATGTTTTAAGTTCGGTTTAGTTCATGTTTTGTTAATCTTTTATTAATTTAGGTCTTGATTCAAGTATTTTATATTTATCATGTTTTAAATCATTTGATGTCTTGCATGTTAAGCTTAATTCTTTCTATCATTTCATGAGAAGTTTTAAGTTCGTTTTTGCTCATCATTGGTTACATGATTAGTTCACTTAGAGTTTTGATTTGTTTTCATGTAGATGGTGGCTTGAAAGTTAAGGGAAAGAAGGTCTAGAAGTTTCTAATCGTTACTTGGAGTTCAAGAAAGATATTTAACCAGATTAAGCAAAAATTAACAACAAAATTTTGGAATCCCATCGTTGGCCACGCCGCGCCGCGCGACCGGGGAGGCCAAGCCCGTCGCGCGGCGCCTAGATCCCTTGATCAGCTATATCTTGCAATTTAAGGCCCAACTCGTTTATATATAAACATCTCTTATTAAACCTAAACGAATTTATGAAGATATTACAGCCGATTTTGGAGAGGAAAGAGCAAGAGGTTGAAGGTTTTTGGAGGTTTAACACATTAGGGATCATAGAGCTTTCATACGAGTGTTCAAGGGTCCATTAAGAAGGGTTCTTTCATTCTTTTTCATTATCCTTGTTCATTATCTATTATGATTCTCTTTTGTTTACTTGGTCTTAGTTATTTGTCTTTGGTTATGACTATACTAGGCTAGACTTCATGTCTACCTAGGTTTGATGAACATGTTTTGATTTGATTCTTTCTTTGGACGATTGTTATGATTATGGTTTTGTTAATTTAATAGTAAGATTTTGCTTTCATGATGCATATGAGTATTTATTACCTTGATTAATTATTAACTATTGCTTCACATAGATCTTTTATCTTTTGATTGTGTTCTTTAGATTTAGGGCTTATGTTTAATCATTACTTGTTTTGATTATTATGGTTGAATAGGCCTATTAGATAATAGAAGCTAGTTGATAGTTGGTTAGGGTTTTAAATGTACTACTAAATTCCGATAGCTGTAAGGTGAGAAGTTGTTCATGTGTCTTGGTTAATCGCATGCTAGGATAGATTAGTGACAATATTTTTGCTTATTGTGTTGATCCTTGTTCATGATGTCATGTTTAGTTTATCAAGTTATCAAGGGTTTAGTGTTTCGTAAGATTTCCTGCTTTAGATACTATTAATTAACCTTAACTGATAACCATGAGGAAATCAATATAACTGATTGCTTAATAATCTAATATTCATTCTTTAGGATTTTACTTGATGCGATTGAGGGTCCTTTAGGGTTTGTTAGATGAATACGTTTAGAAATCAGTCTCTATATCATAATTGGTTGTCCATTGCTTAATGGTTGTTGATACATGAGATTCTTACCTAGGTAGATTCATTCTCTTATTGGTTTCGATCTTGTGATTAATTGCTTGTTTCTCGTTTACTTGTGTATTTACTTTCTTAGTTTAATATTAGTTTAAAAACCCCCTTAAAACATTAATAATAAATAGTCGTGTCGTAAGTTGAGTCTAATTAGTTAATTAACGTAATTTATAGAGTCATGTGGGTTCGATATTTCGGACTTACTTAGCTTTAGTACAATTGATCGGTTCACTTGCCGGTGTTTTGTTTAGTTGAGTTTTGGGTCTAGTTTTTATTACTTGTCTAATTTAGTTAATATTTGATTGACTGTTTTGAGCACATCAGTTTTTCTATTTCGTATTGTTCAATAACGAAACTCCAAGTTCTAACATGCATACTTAAACGAGTAACAAACTAGCCGGGTATAAAATGAAAATAATCCAAAACACATTAACTTGTAATACAATTATAAAACAATTCATAGTTAAAGGTTCAATTTGTAAATGCACTTCATAATCTGTTTTTAAAGTAATATGAAACTTGGAGGGCCATTTGTGTAAAATGTATTTAAAGTATGTTAGAAAAAATCCGCAGCCCTCTTCCCCCCTGCAGCCACGTTTTTCTGGCACACCGGAATCCAACGATGGCGGCTAAGTTCGGGCGAGACCCAAAAAGCCATTTTTAACCTTCGTTTAACCCGTTAATCCATCCCAAACAACATCTCCACTAATTCTAAACAATAATACGTAATTTAATTTGCCATTAACAACACCATTAACTCGTAATTAACTCTAACCCGCTGGAATAATAATCAAATACTATTAACTAGATTTAAACACCAAGCGACCCAATTGAAATTATAAATACGATGCAAATCTTCGTCTAAACATGCTGCAAACATAAAATTACACAAACAAAGTGTCTATAACCTTTAATATGTTCTTCAAATTCCGACTACGACCCCTCGCCGTTCACCATCTTTCCAACATTGTTACAGGTAATATTTATATGCATTATGATCTTCTTAAGCTGATTAACAAAACCCCTAACCTTAATTGATCATACATGGAGCAAATTAACATATTAAAATCAAAGATTTGATGAGGAAGATGATGAACTTTAATAATTTGTATATAATTATCTATTTTCATATGTTAATCAAATATCATACTGGTCCAGTGGTTAGAACATGTTTATTCCAGCCAAAGGACCTGGGCTCGAACCCGGGTCAGAACGTTTTTTTATTTTTTGTTTGTTTTTAAAACCTTTTTCTTTTTCTTATTTTTATCAAGTAAATTACTTAAAAATCATTATAAATTAAATAATATCATTTCAAATTTAATAAAATTAGTTTTAAATTATATTTACCTTTTCCCAACTAAAACCGACTTCATTTACGTTATGTTTTCGTTAGAAACCCGATTAATATTATATAAATAATTATTATTTCGTTAAACTTTATAACACGCTAACATAACTAATTTTCAAACTAAAATTCTATTGAGATCCATAATTCATAAACATTATAAATCTCAAACCCGTCATGTTTGTTTAAAACTAGCTTAACTTATATATATGTATACTTATTTTCATTCGTTAAACTTTAAAAATTTGTTATCCATAAACGTTATAATATTCATACTTAGCATTAACCTCGTAATTTAGAAACATTAGATTTAGTAATTCGTTAAAATAATATTATAATATTATAATATCAAACTTCATAAAATGATGAAAAATATATAAAAATATTGACAACCCGATTTATCTAATTTTTATAAGTCGTTAGTTAATATTAATTTTTGTTCTATTAATATTAGTTCGTGATGTTCAATTGCTACGGTTTCATTTACGTACTTTCGGTTTTATTTCAAGTTTATCTTCAACTTCATGATGAGTTTCTCACATCCCTTTTTCACGCTTTTACTACTTTTGGGTGTAGCATATATATCATATCCAAATTACAACTTCGTTTATTATTTACAAACTATAATTCGTTACATGGACTTGTGTGTTTATTTGCTTGCTTGCTCAAAGATTACGTGCATGGATTACTTCAAGATAGTATGATCATACGCCCCCCTTTGCGCTCAACACATTTGTTGTTATGAGTGGAAAAGGTCCTCATTATCCGAGTACGTTGATGCACAATCCCAACTGGAAAGTACCTTACTTGCGCTTATCTAAGTACGTTGGTCCACAATCCCAGTTGGAAAGGACCCTACATGCTCATTTACACTTGTTCATGGAATTGTGTGATTTTTATGCACTTAAATCAAAACTTGTGTAACATCCTACTTTCGATGATAATAATAAAAGAAATTTTGTTTATTTGATAATGGGTTACTATCTAGTTTAGATAAATAAACCATTAGAGGATAGGCTTGGGCATTTAAAAAATGGAATAAGGGATGGAATGGGTCTTAGGTCCTTGGGCTTAAGGGAGTATAAATACCCCTTAAACCCTAATCCATTCCATTTTTATCCATCTCTACACCATAGCCTACACCTTCAAAAACACACACACCCTCCTTTGTCCCGAGCCAAGATCCGAAGGAAAAACCCGAGCTTGATAGTGCTAGAACGTCGTGACGAACACAGCCTACATCAAACCTAGATCGTGTTCGTGAAAACCGATTCGTTAAAGGTACGTTCATAACGGAAATATGTTCATGTATGTTCGGTTCGTTTAAGTAATCCTACATCTGTATACATATGGTAAAAATGAATCAAACGTAATGAATCTTTTTGAAATTCGTTAAACAACTACAGGATTAATAAATCAAGGGTTTAGCCGTAGCAATATATCGACCAAATACACCTTTTAAACCCGACTTTTGGATGTTTGGTTGATTGGGGTTTGTAGGCGCTTGGTTTGCGAGTCTAATGATACCTATTTCGTGTTATTTCATCGTGAGTCAGAGGTTAATTGCAAATCCAGTATCTGTTGCCTATTCTGTGTTCTTGGATATTTTGACTTTGACCCATGAGTAAAAATTTTGGATAGAATTGATGCTCATTCGTCAAGTTGAACGAGTTGCTGGTCATTCGTTAGATAGCCTTAACGAATGAGATACATTCGTATATTCCGGTAACAAATGAGCCTTCCATTCGCCCTAAAGGAGTCACAAATGACCTTACTCATTCGTTATCAATTCATTCACCATAAGGAGACAATGAATCAGCCATTCATTATAGGTACATTCGTGTACTCTTGTAACGAATGAGCCCTCATTTGTCCTATAGAAAGCACGAATGGCCTTAGCCATTCGTTAAGCACTCATTCGTCTTAGATCAAGCCATTCTTATAGCGAATGTAACCATTCTTCATAACTAATGGGATAACGAATGAGGCTTAACCAGAGACCATTCGTTATAACGAATGGGATAGCGAATAAAATAATAACTTAAGAATTCTAATGGAAATTGTGTTAAGGCAGCTAATAGAAATAAGAATTTTCCAAGCTGACCTGGCAGCTTAATCCTAGCCAGGGGACACCGCGTTAGGCCCTAGAACCCTGCTGCCAACGATGCTGCCCCCCGGACCCCCTTTCGTTGAGGGTTATATTAAACTATAAATTAGATATGGGTAGTGATAGTTAACTGATACGTGTAATTGTTATACAGTAAGCCTTGCCCAGTTAAAGAAATGAGATACCATTAACTCTAAGAGGAACTGAGTTCAAGTGAGTTTCTAGCCCCATTTTCATTGTTATGTTTTCGGGGCAGTTTTCGTACTCAATGTGATTAGTTATTACACGTACCCTAAGTGGTAAGTGTATGCCTTATATGATTTATGCGATAGTGATTGAGATTATGAATGAATGCTTGTCGGTACGTGAAAGATCTTCGGATATTGCGCGTAACGCCAGGAAGATGAGTTTCATAACAGATGTATGAATGATACATGATTGATTAAGAGTATATATGAAATTATATAATAAAATGTATGTGTAAAGAGGTGTATGTATGGTTGTATGGAAACAAGGGACCAAACCCCACGAATATCTGAGATAGAAGGGACCAGACCCTACTAATATCTGAGATAGAAGGGACCAGACCCTAGTAATATCTGAAATAGAAAAGAAAGGGACCAGCCCTACAAATATCTGAGATGGTAAAGATAGTTATGTATGTAGTATGAAAGTATTCAAGTGTGATGATATGAAAGAATGTATGAATGAATGTATGAAAGTACGAAAGAATGGTAACAGGTAAACTATATAATATGTATCTTCGGATGCGTATATGAAAGTAAGTGTATGAATGCATGTTGCCTGATTAACTAGAACTCACACAGCGTAGCTGACTTTTAGTATGCACGCAGGTGAGTAGGATGAGACAGTTGGCTTGAAGGGGGACACACAACAGATGAATAAAGAAGTTGGCATATGAAGACTTAGTTGTTTATGGTTGAACCAAAAAGACATGTTTTATATTATTTTAATTTGAGACTTATGTAATGCATGGTTGACATTTATCTATTCCGCTAAAATTTTTAATTAACTCTGATATTTATAACTGTGTTTATGAGTAAATCCAATGTCCAAGTAGGGCACCAGGATCGGGGCCTTACAACTTGTGTGAAATCACCAACTATTCATTTAGTTGACGTTAATATATATATATGTGTTACATGTACCTTATTTAGAGGATGATGTCGTGACAAAGACATTAGTACTTAGGATATTCAACCTAAATGGACGAATTGTATAAATGTGTATTTCTTTGTATTTTTATTGTAGTAATTGTTACAAACTTGTGTACTTGATGATTAAATTAATTAATGATATTATTGTCACTTAATAGTGTAACATGTGTTTTGAGTAATCTGTACGTCATACTTGGGCGTATTCCGCTTTAGCCGGGGTGTTACAGATTGGTATCAAAGTCGTGACTATAGGATAGGACATTAGACCTAGTGTTCAAGTTGGTTATAGCTTATTTTTATTTATTTAGGGTTGCATGTTATAAACTATGTGGGCCCTATTTGATTTTTCAAAGCACTTACTTGTTACTATTATACTGATGATTCAATTACTTCAATTATACAAGCACGCACAAGTCCAAGGCTCATGCCTAACGCAAAGATTTCCAAAGGATTTTCAATAAACATTTTTTCGATTTTAAGTTTTCGATATTTCTTCTTAAAGATGGTTCTATGTGGCGGGTATGTAGTAAACTGTAAGGGGGACATGCTTGTTTTCCGAACTCTTGACACAAAGGTTATTGAAACCTAAGGATAAGCAATGTGCATAAATCCCAATCAGACGCGGGTCACCTTGTTGCTTACCTGGAGAGTTAGGAAAGGGCATGAACTCTATTAAGCCAAAGAATACTACTTTCAGCGCCATATGAATCACAACTTTAAGTTTTCTAATGTGACCATGTTCTCTATCAAACCCTCAAATTTCGACTAACGGAGTTTAACCGTGAGGTGTGTTATATACCAGGATCTAGCTCATTTGTTATACCAAACATCCAATTCAAATTATTCAAAATGTTATTTAAGTCTCATTCAAACATGAGAAAACAAAAACCAAACCATACAGTTTAAATATATGCGAAAGCGTAAAGTAGATGGTTTAAAATAATAAACCACGTGCTCAAACATGCACAACTCATCAAATGTAAACAATGTGAAATAAAAGTTCAGGCGACAACTGTGACTCCTGACATAGGAAATGCAACTCGCTCTTTAGCACATCTAGCAACCTGGGCAAGTATAAATACACAAGGGTCAACACAAGGTTGGTCAGTTCAAATGTTGTAGTAAAAAGTAATATATATAGTATATGTAGTATTCGTAGCATAAGTATTATATGTGCTAGTAGATTTAGCATTTTTCAAATATACCAGGGTAGCTAACCCACTTACATGCTACTAGACGTTTGAACCGAAGCTGACTGTATGTATGCCTTCTTACCAGGTTTATCACCAACACTGGCGTAGAAATGTTAGGTAAACATAACACCTGTTTTACGACTTCACAGCCATGCTAGTGCGACTAGCCCGGGTGGGGTTTTTCAAACCCAGTAGTACTACTCCATATAATCCCGCCATCCCATCCTATCGGATCAAGGTAATGTAAGGACTTTAAGTGATATAAGGGCATCTAGTATAAACTTGTGATATATAAGAAACTACATAAATCCAAAACAAGTCGTTGCGTTTTCCTTCAAAAAACCAGTATACATATATATATCCATGTTTTCTTCCCGAAAACAAGTATAGGAAAATGGTGTGTTTTCAATCCAGAAAACAACTATACGAAAATAGTTGTGTTTTCAATCCAGAAAACTATGAGAAGTATTTTGTGTTTTCAATCTAGAAAACAAGTATACAAAAATAGTTTTGTGTTCTCAATCCAGAAAAAAAGTAGGAAAAATGCATGAACTCACATGATGTCGTGTGTAATAGACGTTTCTCAAAACCAAAAAGATGCACTTGACTCGCTAATCGTTACCTAGTACAAGTGTTTAAGTTATGAGAGTGTGTTCAACAACACATGACTCTAAGACACACATATGGACTCACACAAACTTGGCCCGGCAACTCGTTGGTGATAATAAGTAATTTTAAATATACCAAAAAGTCCTAACATGTATCCACACATCATATCATGACAAAGCAACCAAATATTTATCATACAACTTAACTTATGATCATTCATTTCACAAGACAGATTCTAATATGTACAAACTGATTTTATTTACTATTCAAAACCTAAAGATAAATTATACAAACTTTATCACAGTAGAATATACGAATTAGGTTTCTCAAAAAAAAATTGTTATATTTTTATCATGTAAAGAATGCTCACAATAATTCAGTCATTGTAGATAGGTATAAACCGTTCAGTAGATTACACAACAAAATGTATTGACTTGGCTAAGCCAAACTACTAATCCAAATCAAGCAAGGTCAGTTATATTAGAATACTAACTCAAAATGTGATGCTACAGAAGTGGAACCAACCAATTTGCACTTGTTATAAAATATTATGATGTCGGTAAGACAGAACTGAATTCGACTCCCCACATCAGCTTTGACACATGTTTTTGTAAAATCATAAAAACTATTCAAATCTCGTCCAAATATTACAAAGTTTACCTTTCTGGAAACTAGACTCAGAATACTATACCCTACAATCAAAAATATATCAATAATAATCATTTAACCTCACGTTACAGACCAATCAATAAACGAGAACGAATCTGTCAACAAACTGTTATCATCAATACTCAACCCTAACATGTTTATGTCATCTATAGGGTTCTAGTTCATCAATTAACATCATAATCATCAATATTACAGAGAATTAACATATAGGGTTTCACAATAACTCATTAAAAACATGAATTCAATGCTAAAAATTACCAACTAGTGTTAGGAATTATGAGAATCACTCAAAGACACCACCAATTGCAAGAATTGAGGTTGAATTGAAGATGATTAGGGTTTGTTGGTGATTTGGAATCGTGAGAGAGGGTGAGCAAGTAGATCGACGGTTTGGGGGGATTAGGTTTGGGTTTTTATTATTTTAATATTGTTTTAATCAACATTTACAAGACCAATCCCTTATTAAACGAGTTTTGACATAAACGAGCAATTTTAACACCAAGTCAGGTCATAATGAATCATTATGAATAAAATAATAACTCATGCTAATAAAAATAAAGCCTCATTGATATTATTGTTAAAAATATTTTATAAAAATCCGAAAACATACAAATTACGCGCTATCGATCACAATTTAATAAAACAAACTACGAACTAAACACATAATCATTTAACATGTAATTTCAAATAGATAATATTATAATCATATACTTGATGTTTAATTTTACATAATAACTGAAAGTAGGTTAAGCAAGCATGATGTGCTAAATTATGTAACACATAAAATCATCTTGCACATAATAATTACATCCGAATTATTTTAACATATCAGATTCGACATTGATCACCAACGCGTACTAACGGACTCATATGTGTGACTCGTGTAAATGTTATGCATGACCTTTAAGATAACGGAGTTCGGCTTAACGAAATTAACGTGAAAATGCAGGGTGTCACACTCTCTTTGTGGAAAGAATATGGTTACACTCTTAGGATATCATACAAGTCATGGTGATTCATGCGACGTGTGACGTCCAACTCTCTATGTTTTACAATGTGTTTTAACTAAAAGTCTATCCAGTCATGGTGATTCACGAAAACTTAGCTTTCGGTTCGATATAATTATGCATTTTGATAAGAGAATAGTTAAGTTTAAAAATTTTTTGATTCATTTTCTTTATTTATAGATTCAATTATGGTTTAAAATTTTAAAAGTTCGAAAGGTCATAACCAAATTTCAATACGATTACTTTATTATTATTTTACTACTATGTTTTAGAATTGAGCATTCGAAAGGTCATGATGATACATGAATGGTCGAATTTCAATTAGATTACCTTATTTCTACATTCAAATACTCTTATGTTTTAGAATTGAAAACTTAAAAAGTCATGGTGGTACATGAACACTCGATTTTCAATTCGATTTCACTATTATTGTTAAGTTAAATACTTTTTTCATATGATTAGTCAATAATTTATGAGATGTTTCGTTTCTTGAAATATGAAAACTTATGACTGTTCATACGAATTCCAATTTTGATTTATAACTTTGTTTCATGCGATTACATTTATTTACTTATTCTTATGATTGATTTCGATGTATCTGTTGGTCGTTTCATACTTACGTCCCAAGTCACGCGAATTCTTCATGTTTCGTATCATGACTTCTCATTTTTCTAGTTGTCACACTCAACTCGCAAAATGACAATCCAAGATATCAAGAAAATGGCCTCCGCGATCCCGATCACCCCACGTTTAACCAACCCACCTTCATCGCTATAGTAAATTCAAATTCAAATCCAGCACAGTTCTTGGAAACTCAAACCAAACCCCACCGAAAAACCTCGCACGTAAACACGCCCTTTTTTAGTACGTGTAAATCCCACCACTTTACTTCCCTGAGACGCTGATATACTTCTATTTGTGGTAGATTAAATTACCATTTATTGCTAAAAAGTACCCAAACTCAACGCCACTCACCCATCTGCAAGACCTGTACCTAACCATCTGTCTCAATCATATGCTTGACCACACGCTTCAAGCATGCCATCATTATGGGGACCCGAGCTCACCCTCCATACTTTTAATGGCCTAACTTGTTTCCGCCATGTAATAACTTACCCCGCACCCCTTGTTTATTCTATTCGATTCTTCGGTTTCGATACATAGTTTACTTTTAGCAACTCATCAAACTCGTCTATATTTACTTTTGCAAATTCGTGGTAACTATAAATATTAAATTTTGAATTAAATAAATTTTCTTTAAAAATGACTTCAAACCAATCCAAATGATTCATTATCTCGATTAGTATCAATATTATTATTATAAAAATTATTATTGTTATTATTATTATTATTATGATTATTATTATTATTATTTTAATAATATTATTATTACTAGTACCATCATCACCACTATTAATATTATAATTATTCTATCAAATAATATATTTGAAGTAAAAATTTTTGTTTCAAACAAGTCTTAAGCCCTTTGAGGCTATTGTTCATTCAACAAATCAGGTAATTTGACAATCATTTTCTTTTCCTAGGTCATTGGTCAAAGGAAAACATTTATTTTTTTTTATTTTAAAATTTCATAAATTTTGCAAGAGTTAGCGATAACTAAAAACTTTTTTGTCTAAATAAAATAAAATAAATCTTATTTCACCATGAGATATAAAAGCATCACGATTTACAATTGATTTTCATAAATTAAAATTATCCCTTCCTTTCCTTCCCCTTCGTTAACGCCAATGAGTTTCGGCTAAGGAATCATGGCACCACCTCCCACATCAACTTTCATACTACAAACATACCGACACCTGAGAAGACAAACGTCGCAAGATACAACTACTTTTCTTTATTTTCTCCTTCACGTATTTTTCGAACTTACCCAAAGTGATTTTTTTATCCACTTTTTTAGAATATTGTTTATGAAGTTTATTGCGATTGTTCATTGATCTTTGATCCACATTCGTTTTTATTTTACGAAACGCAAATTCGTACATCATTCTTAGTTGCATTTTTTGAATCGGGTTACGTTTGTTATCTCGGGGTCTATGACCAATTTTCCATCAACATAACCGTTAAGTAAAAATTGGGACCGTGAACATGTATGTGTACATAGTTACTTAATAGAAACCGTATTTTCATTTTAATTTTACATTTGACTATCGGTGACCGGTTCTCTCCAAACGAATTGGTTTACTTAGAACTGGGACTGTTTCCCCTGTGCATGCTGAGTTATGTTATGTTATTTTTACACAATTTTTTTTGGTTATTCGTTTAGTCCTCTTCCACTCAATGTTTTATTTAAACCATTTTGTTGTTCTTGATTTCATCAATCTGGAACAAGTGCTTTATTTTAATTTTAAAACTCCAATTGTTTACTTTGTTGAGAACAAGGTTACCTATTGGAAATTTTTTTTTACTGAAGTAATTTTTATTCATCTAAATGTGGCCGCTAGTAACATTGAAATTTATTCAGAGATTTACACTTGTTAAAATTTTTGATATGTTGATATTTAAAAGTTTCGTTATTCTTATCTATTCTGGAACCCAATGCGTTATCAAGTAACATATTCATATTTCGTTGGTTAAATGCTATACTTACATGCCACGTTATTTCGACCCCATTATTTCAGTTACATGTTATGATTCTAATGTTTTCATTCTTTAATTTCATTACCTCGTTTATTTCGTTTTTAACATTGTTTACTTGGTTTAGACCACATTATATCAGTTACTTGACTTAGTGTTTTCGCGTTGTTCTTGGCTCGAATGGCCTAACAATATGTTTTGTAATGTTTTTACCTTTTTAATTCGTTGTTTTTTTATTTTCAACGATCTATATGAGAATTTTATATAGTTATCTAATTGTAATGAAACCACACAATGGGGCGAGTTATATGGACCATCCGACGATATAGGTAATTATGGGTTGACACGTAATTATCAAAATCGCATGGAAAATATAAAAGTCCGGTTTTGTGAAATAACTCGGAACTCAGAATGATGTTGGAGAACGAGACAAATATAATATGATAAGGGCATGGTGGATACGCCTCTAGTATATTCTATATATAAGTGTCATTCTCATATTTCCTATTTGTGGCGTTCTTTCGGGTCATTCAAAGATCGGCATTATCTTATTTTATTTATGTATGTATAAAATTGTTAAAATTTCTAACAACTCCTTATACTACTTGTTCTCTTTTAAATCATTATTTTTATTTTTATTTCGGGACAAAATTTCCAAAAGTTGTAAGTCTTGTAACATTAGTTACTTTTCACACCCGAAAATCCGACACGTTTTGAATTTTCGGTTTTGTTTATAAATATATGTATTAATATAAATATAATCCAAGTTTCGTTTCATGTATTTTTTTAATGTTCGTCAACCGACTCATTTTGATGTTTCGATGTATTCGTATCATTCGTTTATTTCATATATAATTATTGTTTATTTAATAATATTTACGACGTGTTATAAACACGATTCTTTGTTTTTCTATTTCGTATTATTCAATAACAAAACTCCAAGTTCTAACATGCATACTTAAACGAGTCACAAACTAGCTGGGTATAAGATGATAATAATCCAAAACACATTTAACTTGTAATACAATTATAAAACAATTCATAGTTAAATGTTCAATTTGTAAATACACTTTATAATATGTTTTTAAAGTAATATGAAACTTGGAGGGCCATTTGTGTAAAATGTATTAAAATATATTAAAAAAAATCCTCAGCCCTATTCCCCCCTTGCTTCCACGTTTTTCCGACACACGGGAATCTGGCGACGGTGTCTAAGTTCCGGCGAGACCCAAGAAGCCGTTTTTAACCTTCGTTTAACCCGTTAATTCATCCCAAACGACATCTTCACTAATTCTAAACAATAATACGTAATTTATTTCTCTCGTAATTCTAAACAATAATACTTAATTCATCCCAAACGACATCTTCACTAATTCGTTAACCTTCGTTTAACCCACCTTAATAATAATCAAATACTATTAACTAGATTTAAACACCAAGAGACCCAATTGAAACTATAAATACGATGCTAATCTTTATCTAAGCCTGCTGGAAACATAAAATTACACAAACAAAGTGTCTATAACCTCTAATTTGTTCTTCAAATTCCGACTCCGGCCACTCGCCGTTCACCAACATTCCAACATTGTTACAGGTAATAGTTATATGCATTATGATCCTTTTAACCCGATTAACAAAACCCGTAACCTTAATCGATCATACATGGAGCAGATTAACATATTGGAATCTAGGGTTTGATGAGGAAAATGATGAACTTTAATAATTTGTATATAATTATCTATATTCATACGTGATATGTTAATCAAATATCATATTGGTCTAGTGGTTAGAACATGTTTATTCCAGCCATAGGACCCGGGTTCGAACCCAGGTCAGAACGTTTTTCTATTTTTTGTTTGTTTTTAAAACCCTTTTATTTTCCGTATTTTAATCATATAAATTATTTAAAAATCATTATAAATTAAATAATATCATTTTAAATTTAATAAAATTAGTTATAAATTATATTTACCTTTTTCCCAACTAAAACCGACTTCGTTTCCGTTAAGTTTTCGTTAGAAACCCGATTAATATTATATAAATAATTATTATTTCGTTAAACTTTATAACACGCTAATGTAATTAATTTTCAAACTAAAATTCCGTTAAGATCCATAATTCATAAACATTATAAATCTTAAACCCGAAAATTGGTTTAAAACTAGCTTAACTTATATATATGCATACATATTTTCGTTCGTTAAACTTTAAAAATTCGTTATCCATAAACGTTATAATATTCAAACTTAGCATTAACCTCGTAATTTAGAAACATTAGATTTAATAATTCGTTAAAATTTTGTTAAAAGAATATAATAATATTATAATATAAAACTTTGTAAATTGATGAAAAATATATAAAAATCCCGACAACCCGATTTATCTACTTTTTATAAGTCGTTAGTTAATACTAATTTTTCTGCTATTAATTGTAACATCCCGTTTTCCGTCAATAAAATAATATTATTAATTATTGTGAGTTGGGCTTGTGTTGGGTTAAATAAATATGGGTAACGGACTTGATTTAATATGGAAGAAAGACTATGGGCTTAAGCCCATGACCCATGGTATAAATACCGTGATTACTCATTAATTCATTCATTCTCATCCATTACATACACCACCCAAAACACACACTTAAGCTATCTCTCATCTTTATCTCTTTCTCTTGCCAAAATAACAAGAAGAAACCAAGCATCGATCCGAGGTAATAATGTCATGATATCATATGGATCCAAACCCGCTAGATCTAGTCGCGAAACGACAAGTTGACACCCTCAACCGTTAAAAGTCATGAGATCCGGATGGAATCTGGTGTAAACCGATCAAAAGACGAACTTAAGGATCACCCTAGCTCATATATGGATCGAACGGGACGAAAAACGGTGAAAACGGTGTATTATACATTTTTCCGGCCACCTTCTGATTTTCCGGCACCGCGGCGCCGGAGAGGCGGTGTAACATTCGTCAAATTCGGGTCTCGATTGTATATGTTTTGTATTCATTTGACATGTAACCCGACCCGTTTTGTAAACCGAAACTTATGAAATAATCAAAATGATGGATTTTATGTTACAATATTGTTTTACACTTGTTTGGTCTTGAAAACATCCTTTTTGGGCCTTAAAATGCGTTAAAATCACTTAAAACGAACTCCGGGGGCCAAACTATCATTTTTGAAACTTGTGAAATTATCCAGCCTTAACCCCATCGCGCCACGCGATGGGGGACACCCCTTGGTGGTCGCGTACCGCGATCTGGTGCATACCAGATTGTTTCCCATGTCTCCATGTTTGGTTTATTGTCCATTAAATTCGAGTTTTACCCTTTAAATCACTTGTTTAACCACTCTAAGATCATCCTATAAATACAAGGCACTCTCCAACGTAAATCCTGCTCATAAACTCTTTCCTTACTCAAACTCAAAGACATTACAAGGTTATTTTCATGTTTATGTCGGGTTTGACTTTCAAAGTCAAACTTTTGAAGTTTTTCATTTTTGTTTGCTTAACTTAGTCTAAATTAATACTTGAATCATATGGAACAACATATATATAATATACACCCCTTTTTACCTTTGGTAGTTACTTATTCGGCCCCGGTTTGTTAAGTTTCAGGCCTCGTAAGGCAAGGCTACATGGCGGACTTTCGTGGTCTTTGTTATATACATTCCGCATCTAACTATCTAACCATCTAACCTTATTATTGCTTACTAACCATGCTAACATATACTTATCTTGCTTATTTATCAAGGTCCATGGTTATGGGTTTGAATAGACTAGCTTCGGTTTAACCGTAAATAGCTCCAAACCGTAAACCGAACTTTGTTTACTAGCTTTGTTAAATAATTTATTAAACATACATATTGTTATATTTAAGTTTCTAAAATCATTTATAAGAGTTCTATGATTATGGGTTTGTAGATTCAAACCTCGGTCTTAACCCGAAACTAGATCTGAACCTAAAACCAAACATTCGTTTAAAGACTTAATTGTTAACTTTTTGGTTGTAAAACTTAAGTTTCATCATTTATAAGTTATTATACAAGTTCTTTGATATTTGGGCATGTGGAAACCATCTATGAACTTATTGTGAGATGGAAACCGAACCAAACCAAACTACACCGATTTTCATTTGCTTAAGACACACAAGTGTGTTTTTAGCTATCAAGACTTGTATATTTATTTAAAAATACTTTACAAAACTGATTTTAAATATTTTATTAAAGTACTTGGAATGTTGAATCCAACTTGATCTTATAACAAAGTTTGGACCGACAAAACCGAACTCTCGCTTAACGTGCGTTGTTAGTTATAATACAATAGAACTACATACTTGGTTAAGTGTTAATATACTTTTATGAGTTATCTCATAACATTAATATTTTGAAAAGTTGACTTTGGGATTGACCGATTATCAAGACCCAAACCAACAACCCAAACACTCATTAAAACCCGTTTTAGTATCTATATTCTAAAGGGACTTGCATTCTTGCATTCTTCCCCACCTTATTACTTAACATAGGTTGAGTAAATATTAAGGTTAGATATTTTAACTCGGTTTCGAGAAAACTTACATTTTGAAAAGTTTATTATTATAATTTCTTAAATAGTTACTTTTTAAACCATAAACTTATTTTGTTTACATTTCTTATCTTTTATTTCAAAACTTTCCTAAAACAACCTTTCTGATTCAAGGCTTTTGTTTTTATTTTAGGCCTTGCTCGTTAGACCCGTCCTTCCGTTTACCCGACTTTGTCCAAACCAAGTTTAATACTTGAATGTGACTGCTTTCATACCCCGTTTTTCCATCTTTCGTTTTGGGGGTGACATTTCATACTTATCCAAACTAAATGCTTTATACTTGGGTCTTAAACCACAAACGTTATTGTATACTTTACTTAAATAAATGCTCGATTTGGAGTTCTATGCTTACATGCTCATGTGTCTATATGTTTAACGCTTTCAGTTGGTTGATCTATAAATCCTAAACTATTTCGCATCCCCTTATAGCAAGGTGTCGTTAATGTATTCTTATTAACGATAACTATAAATCCTAGACTATTTGGCATCTCTTTATAGGTTAACTCTGTTAACTAAACCCAGTTAAATCCTGTTGACTATGTCTATAAACTCAGTTAGTTCTGTTAACTATGAGTATGAACTCTTGTACATGTGATGTCACGTATGCGTATATTTAAGTCAACGTGTCATTGTTGACTTAAACAAGGATAAGTGACTAATTATAACTAGGATGATAAACTCGTCTTGCATGTTATAATAAACATGTCATATAACATGTATGAAAAGTATAATGTGCTATGTGATTAATATGTTATATTATGGTTATTACATGATGATGTGATTGTAAGTAAGCTAAATGATTAAATAGGTTATATTGTATGTCATGTAACATGTTTATTATTTAAATGGAACCTTAGGTTATGTTACATAGGAAATGTTTATTAAAATACGTAGCATGTCACACATGAGTTAATAAAAGATAACCTAAGTATTACTTTCATTAAATCAACAATAATGAGTTGTTAATAGGAAAATAGGTTACAAACTATTAATTAACAAGACTTTTCTCTTTCCCTTCTCTCCCCCTTTGGCCGTAGATCACACACACACACACATACTCTCACTTTTTCTTGTAAACATTATCTTTCAAGTATCATCTTCAAAACAAACAAGTTGGTGATTATTGGTAAACAAGGGTTTAAGCAATTGATCAATCAAGTGAGTAGATTGCTATGTTTATATTTTTCTTTTAATTCATATGAACCTTGTATCCAAATGATTGGATCATGAAAGGGGATGATCAAAGTTTGACAAATAAAAAGGATTTTTGTATGAGTCTTGATTAATATTTTGTGTCCTTTATAAATACTTGTGTTCTTATTATGAAATCAAATGGATAAAAATAAGACATGCAATTTGATTTGGTAAGAATGTTTCTTGATGATTGTTGAATCAAAGGATAGAAAAGTTTTGATTTGTAGTTGATTGTGGTTAAAACTGTTTATTGGCAGATTAGATGTTACGGATTTGGATTGTTGATAACTTGATGATATGTTTGAGTTTTTGATCGATTTTTGATTTTATGAACATGTACTTTGAATCTAGTTTTCAGAAAGTCCAAAATCTTAATTTTTGGACACTGTTTGAATACTTTTTATTAATTTACAAAATCAGGATGCAAATCTAAATTAGAGAAAATAATTCTGAGTTGAGTTGTAAATTTCATAACTTGATGATAAAAATAGATATTGATATAATTCTACTTCTAGGATGTTTTAAACTGAATTAGGATCTAGTCCAATTGGTCTTGCATCAATTGGACAAATATGGAATTTTTGACAAATTTTTTTATTACTGCTGTGTTGTTGTAGAAATATAAATCGTGTTGTTGTAGTATATGAATATTCTGGATGAATTGGTAAATCCAAAATTTGTGAGAAAAATATATGTTGAACCTAATACTGATGTGTACATGTGTGATTTATTTGGTAATTTAATTGTGAGTTTTGATTGATGAGAAAAATCGGTTTAGGTGGTATAAATTGTTAAAGGTGATAAAGGTGTTGGTTGAATTGAGATAATTGCAAATTGTGATATGTTAGTTGTGGTAAATTAGAACTTTGACTTTTTAAGTCAACATAGAACTAGTTGACTAAATAGTTAGTCTTGCTTGTGATGTTGTGAAAGTGTATTGATCATAGAATTGCAAGGAATATGGCTAAGTGTGTATACTTGATGATTGATTAAGTGTGACTAGAATTATAAGGTAAACATTCTAAGTCCAACCTTTTAGTCAAAGGTCAAAACTGTAGTCAAAGTCAACTTTAGTCAAAGTCAACTTTAGTCAAAGCCAACTTTAGTCAAAGTCAACAAAAGTCAAACTTTGGTCAAAAGTCTTTTTAAAAACAATGGGAGATTGTTGGATACTAGTGGTTCTAGGAACCATCCCACAAGTTACTTACGTACTTGCATTTTTAGGGTCTTAGCACGTGACGCATTTACTTCGGTCGGATTTGTGTAATACCCGAAGCACCAACAAGGTGAGTTTACGGCCCCACTTTTATACCTTTCCTTTGGGGGAGGAAACATGCAAAACTGTTTTACTTTACTTGCTCTAAATCTTTACACAACCGTTTGGTTGCTTATAACGTAGTGTTTCTTTAACATGGAAAGTCCTCACGAACATCGGACCGTTAACTAAGGTTAACTGGCGTGGTAAATTTAAATAGTACTATTGGGTTTGACAAACCCCACCCTGCATTATTCTCGACTGGAGGTCGAACGGGGTGTAACTTTGACCAAACATTGTTAAGTTTTGGCAATACTTGACTTGAGGCAATAACTAGTCAGCTTCGGTCGTGATGGAAACATAACACTATGCGGCAACGAGTTAACTAAGTGTAGTTAACCATGGGCCACTTTTATTTATAAATGTTTATGAACTGATAGAGCATAACTTACTTTGAAAACCTGTGATCTCACCAACCATATGTGTTGACTCTTTTTAGCATGTTTTCCTCAGGTCACTAGCAAGCACTTGGATTAGGATAACATTGCATGCATGGACTCGCATTGGTTTAAGTTTGAAAACATTTATTTGATATTGGTTGTGCGCTTGTAGCGCCATGAATTATTTAAACTTGTTTGGGAGATGGCTCCCGCACTTTGTTTAGCTTCCGCACTAGCACTTAAGTACTCTGAACATTTTATTTTGATTTGTTAAAACTTTTAAGACCATATAGATGTCGTTTGGTGTGATTAATGTGTTTGGATCCTGGTTTGTCACCCGCCTTACGGTAAAACTCCGTTAGTGGAAATTTGGGGGTGTGACAGATTGGTATCAGAGCCATTGGTTATAGCGAACCAGGTTGCATACCATTTCATATAGGTTGCAGTCCGGTCTATAGCTTTTCATGATGCATTAGTTACACTGCACATATATACATGAGATACCACTCACTTATCCCAACCCCAACCCTTGTGTCACAGTATGTCTTCGTCTTCAGCTGATCACGCCCGTGAGAAAGCACCTATCATCGCTGAGGAGAGCACACCACCTGCGTCCTGGAGACTGAAGAGGCAACGGACCATCCCTGATGCTGGCACATCTACTGCTGAGGAGTCTTCACCCGAGCACACGTTCTTGCCTAAGCCCCAGTGCGACTGGGAATGGTACCCAGAGGTGGTGACCATGATGATTGAGAAGGAGGAGGTTCCACCCCTAGCTGTTGTAGATCCTTCTTGCCCTACTCTACCCACCCTGCCATGCCTTTCTGAGCGGGTGATAGCTGCACTTGTTTCTGGCCTGGATAAGGCGCAGTGTGGGAAACAGGGTATGAAGTCGGACATTGCTAAGCTAGCGCAGAAACAGAGTGGAGCCAAGCATAAGATGGATTTCTTGAGGGAGCTCTGCGATCGGAGGTCAGAGATCCACTACAAGTTAACCTTTGAAGTTGAGAGGCTAGGTGAGAAGATGCAGATGCTTGCAGACAGGGTGATAGATCTGACTAACGAACTGAACATTGCTCGTAACCGTATTCGGGATCTGGAGGACCGGCTGGCACCTCCAGAGGACCCAGTGGAGGACCCTGAAGAAGACCCAGAGGAGGACCCCGAGGAGGATCCGGAGGAAGACCCCGAGGAGGAGCCCGAGGTGAGCGGGTCATCGGGAGTATCTGACGAGTGATATAGTCAGTTGGTATTCGTTTGGATTTCTTTCTTTTATGAACCTAGGTGGGAGGGTTGTTCCCATCCAACAGAGGATATTTTTGAACTATGATGTTTGGATTGAATGATTGTAATCGGATTACAAGTTATCTTTTCAAGTATTGTTTTCTTAAATTGTGTTGTGATGTTCATAAATTAGTTGTTTGATTGTTATTGATGTACTAGAATTAAGGCATTAATCCGGTCTATGTTCACGACTGCGTAGATTATGTTGGGACGTGGACGTGGCCATGGCAGGGGTAGCATCAACCTCACTCCAGCAGGAAAAGCGGCACTCATCAACGAGCATGTGACCACAGCGATTGCAGCCGCCCAGATTCCGGGGCAGGCGGCAGGGGGTAAGTATGCACTTTGCTGTCATTATGACCTATCGAAACTCAGGCACTAACACTTACTTTGTGAACCAAAATTCTGAGCCGCAGGGTGCACCTTTAAGAACTACATGGATTGTAAACCCCATGCGTTTAAAGGCACCGAGGGGGCTGTCGGTTTGCTGCGCTGGATAGAGAAGACAGAATCGGTATTTGCTATGTGTAATTGCCCAGCTGCGAGCTAGGTGAAGTTTGCTACAGGGACTCTCGAGGAGTCAGCACTTACTTGGTGGAATACCCAAGTTCAGTTGTTGGGTCTAAATGCGGCCAATGCTATGTCATGGGAGGAATTCAAAAATCTGATCAAGACCGAGTATAGCCCGCGTGGTGAAGTGCAGAAGTTAGAGCATGAGTTTTGGAATTTGCGGATGGAGGGTTCCGACATTGAGGCTTATACGACACGATCCCATGAGTTAGCGATACTGTGCCCTCAAATGGTCGATCCTGCTTATAAGAGGGTCGAAATGTATATTGACGGTTTACCTCCGCAGATCCAGAGTATGGTGACATCGGCAAATCCCGCCAACATTCATGATGCCGTCCGGTTAGCTCATAAGTTAACTGATCAAGCCGTCAAACAAGGCACTCTCCCGTCCAAGAAGTCTGCTACTGGCACATCCGATAATAAACGCAAGTGGGAGAGTAGTGGCAACAACAACTCCAACAACAAGAGCACCTCTTCAGGCCACAGTCAACAGAGACGGTTTGAGTCTCCTCGCAGGAACAACTACCCGAGCCAGAACCAACAACAGGGAGGATATCAGGGGAAACTCCCAAAGTGTAACAATTGTAACTTCCATCATGCGGGGAAATGTGTTAAGTATCGTTGCAGCAAGTGTGGCAGACATGGCCACGAAACCAAGTTTTGCCGAGTAGACAACCCCCAGAAACAAGCCCCACCTCAAGAGGCTCCGAAAGGGTGTTTTGAGTGTGGACAGGAGGGTCAGTTTAAGAGAAACTGCCCCAAACTGAAGAATGCTGCTAACGGAGGGGCAAATGGCAACGGGAAGAATGGTAACAATGGGAATGGTAACAACGGAGGTGAAGGCAGGGGAAGAGCCTTCGTTATTGGTGGTGGTTCAAGTGAGACTTCTAACGACTCCGTAACTATTACAGGTAAATATAAAATGAATGGTTGTTATGCGCTAACTTTATTTGATACCGGGGCCGATCGAAGTTTCGTGTCAACTAAATTTTGTGAAATGGTTAATAGCACTCCATCTGCCTTAGAGTCTAAGTACACTATCGAGTTAGCAGATGGTAAAACCATCCAAGTGTCCCATATTTTGAAGGGTTGTACCGTAGAATTGTCTAGTCATTTGTTTCCCATAGATCTTATGCCGATTGAACTTGGTAGCTTCGACTTAGTTGTTAGGATGGATTGGTTGTCCGAGAACCGAGCCGAGGTTGTCTGTCATGAGAAGATCGTCCGCATACCTCTCCCTGGGGGAGAAACCCTTATTGTTTATGGTGAGAAAGAGAGCGCGACAGTTGGGATCATTTCCCTTATGAAGGCACAGAAGTTACTGCGTAAAGGCCATACTGCGATCTTAGCCCTAATCACCGACAAAGCTACTGACGAGGCTGTGGAGGAGGAGGTCTCAATCGACCAGATCCCTATTGTTAGAGACTTTCCTGAGGTTTTCCCCGAAGACCTACCTGGCCTTCCGCCTCACAGACAAGTGGAGTTCCAAATCGACCTGACACAAGGAGCTGTTCCTGCAGCTCGTGCACCGTATCGCCTTGCTCCGAAGGAGTTAGAAGAACTGTCTAAGTAGTTTCAAGAACTGCTAGATAAGGGTTTCATACGCCCCAGTTCATCCTCGTGGGGAGCCCCAGTCCTATTCGTGAAGAAGAAGGATGGAACTCTACGCATGTGTATCGACTATCGGGAACTTAATAAGGTGGCGACCAAGAACCGGTATCCCTTGCCACGTATTGATGATCTGTTCGATCAGCTGCAAGGATCCAGTTACTACTCGAAGGTCGACCTTAGGTCGGGTTATCACCAACTCCGAGTTCGGGAAGAAGACATTGCGAAAACAGCGTTTCGTACTCGTTATGGACACTATGAGTTCGCCGTTATGCCATTTGGGTTAACAAACGCCCCAGCCGTATTCATGGACCTCATGAATCGCGTTTGTAAGCCTTATTTGGATAAATTCGTCATTGTGTTCATAGACGACATCTTGATATATTCGAAGACAAGGGAGGAACATGAAGAGCACTTGCGATTAATGATGGAGCTACTCATGAAGGAACAACCGTATGCCAAATTATCGAAGTGCGAGTTCTGGATGCGTGAAGTAAAATTTTTGGGCCACGTGGTAAGTGGGGAGGGAATCCAAGTGGACCAGTCCAAGATTGAAGCAATCAAGGATTGGCCAAACCCGAAAACTCCCACCAAGATCCGTCAATTTCTGGGATTAGCTGGTTATTATCGCAGATTTATTGGAGGATTTTCCAAGATTGCTCAACCACTCACATCCTTAACCCGCAAGGGCATTGTGTATAAGTGGACCGAGGCACATGACACAGCATTTCAAACTCTGAAAGACAAGCTGTGTAGTGCGCCAATCCTATCACTGCCCGATGGAGTAGAAGACTTTGTTGTTTACTGCGATGCTTCACTGCAAGGAATTGGATGTGTGCTTATGCAACGGGAAAAGGTCATCGCATATGCTTCTCGACAACTAAAGACCGCTGAAAGAACTACACGATCCATGACTTAGAACTTGGAGCCGTCATCTTTGCACTAAAAATCTGGAGGCATTACCTCTATGGAACCCAGTGTACGATCTACACTGACCATAAGAGCCTCCAGCACATATTCGAGTAGAAAGAACTGAACATGAGGTAGAGACGATGGGTCGAGTTGCTTAACGATTATGAATGTGCTATTAAGTATCATCCGGGTAAAGCCAACGTGGTGGCTGACGCCTTGAGCAGAAAAGAAACTTTGAAGCCTAGGAGGGTTAGGGCTTTACAACTAACGATTCACTCTGGTTTACCCGAAAAGATCAAGGATGCCCAGTTAGAAGCTCTGAAAGCCGAGAATTTCGATGCCGAATCTTTGCGCAGTGTAGACGGGAACTCAGAGGTTAAGTCGGATGGCATTCGGTATTACCATGATCGAATTTGGGTACCGCGTTATGGGGATCTAAGAACACTGGTCATGGACGAATCACACAAATCCCGATACTCAGTACATCCGGGATCAGATAAGATGTACCATGACTTAAAAGAGCTATACTGGTGGCCGAGTATGAAAGAGGAAATTGCTGGGTACGTGGCTAAGTGTCTGACATGTGCCAAAGTGAAAGCAGAACATAGGAAACCGCTGGGATTACTTCAACAACCCGAAATTCCGATGGGGAAATGGGAACAGATATCCATGGATTTCATATCCAAACTACCCAAGACACCCAGCGGTTGCGACATGATTTGGGTCATAGTGGATCGATTGACCAAATCCGCACATTTTCTAGCCATCCGGGAAGTGGACAAGACGGATAGGCTGGCTCGCATTTACATTAAAGAAATCGTTTCCCGTCATGGTGTGCCGATATCGATTATTTCGGACCGTGATGCTAGGTTTACCTCAAACTTTTGGAAATCGTTGCAAAAGTCGTTGGGTACACGACTGGATATGAGCACGGCTTATCATCCACAAACAGACGGTCAAAGCGAGCGAACAATACAAACATTGGAGGATATGTTAAGGGCGTGCTTCATCGATTTTGGGAGCAGTTGGGAGACGCACTTGCCTTTGGTTGAGTTCTCTTACAATAACAGTTACCATACGAGCATACAGGCAGCCCCTTTTGAAGCTCTGTATGGGCGTAAATGCCGATCACCACTCTGCTGGGCGGAAGTGGGTGAGAGCCAACTAACTGGCCCTGAAATAGTTCATGAAACGACGGAGAGGATAGTTCAGATCAGAAACCGTATGGCAGCAGCACGTGATCGTCAGAAAAGTTATGCTGATAAGCGTAGAAGGCCTTTGGAATTTGAAGTCGGGGACAAAGTTTTATTAAAAGTGGCACCGTGGAAGGGTGTCATTCGTTTTGGAAAACGGGGAAAGTTGAGCCCGCGTTACGTAGGGCCATTCAAAATCGTGGAACGAATCGGTCCAGTGGCTTATAGGTTGGACTTACCGGAACAACTCCGCGGGGTACATAACGTCTTCCACGTATCAAATCTTAAAAAGTGTTTGGCTGACGAAAACTTGATAGTTCCTTTGGAGGAACTAGAAGTGGACGAACAATTACGTTTCATCGAAGAGCCGGTGGAAATCATGGATCAGGACGTAAAGACCCGTAGGCACAGTAAAACTCCTATCGTTGGCGTTCGTTGGAACTCTAAGCGTGGACCAGAGTTAACATGGGAGCGCAAAGACCAGATAAAAGAAAAGTATCCACACCTATTCAAACCTGAAGCCAAACCATAGGTACGATTTAAATTTTCGGGACGAAAATTCTTTTAACAAGGGGATGATGTGACAAACCTAAAATTTTTCTTTTCTATCCCTTTCATGTCCCAGTCTAGTGGTGACATCACATTAATTTTTGGGACGAAAATTCTTTCAACAAGGGGATGATGTGACATCCGGCATTTTTAGGTTAACTCTGTTAACTAAACCCAGTTAAATCCTGTTGACTATGTCTATAAACTCAGTTAGTTCTGTTAACTATGAGTATGAACTCTTGTACATGTGATGTCACGTATGCGTATATTTAAGTCAACGTGTCATTGGTGACTTAAACAAGGATAAGTGACTAATTATAACTAGGATAATAAACTCGTCTTGCATGTTATAATAAACATGTCATATAACATGTATGATAAGTATAATGTGCTATGTGATTAATATGTTATATTATGGTTATTACATGATGATGTGATTGTAAGTAAGCTAAATGATTAAATAGGTTATATTGTATGTCATGTAACATGTTTATTATTTAAATGGAACCTTAGGTTATGTTACATAGGAAATGTTTATTAAAATACGTAGCATGTCACACATGAGTTAATAAAAGATAACCTAAGTATTACTTTCATTAAATCAACAATAATGAGTTGTTAATAGGAAAATAGGTTACAAACTATTAATTAACAAGACTTTTCTCTTTCCCTTCTCTCCCCCTTTGGCCGTAGATCACACACACACACACATACTCTCACTTTTTCTTGTAAACATTATCTTTCAAGTATCATCTTCAAAACAAACAAGTTGGTGATTATTGGTAAACAAGGGTTTAAGCAATTGATCAATCAAGTGAGTAGATTGCTATGTTTATATTTTTCTTTTAATTCATATGAACCTTGTATCCAAATGATTGGATCATGAAAGGGGATGATCAAAGTTTGACAAATAAAAAGGATTTTTGTATGAGTCTTGATTAATATTTTGTGTCCTTTATAAATACTTGTGTTCTTATTATGAAATCAAATGGATAAAAATAAGACATGCAATTTGATTTGGTAAGAATGTTTCTTGATGATTGTTGAATCAAAGGATAGAAAAGTTGTGATTTGTAGTTGATTGTGGTTAAAACTGTTTATTGGCAGATTAGATGTTACGGATTTGGATTGTTGATAACTTGATGATATGTTTGAGTTTTTGATCGATTTTTGATTTTATGAACATGTAATTTGAATCTAGTTTTCAGAAAGTCCAAAATCTTAATTTTTGGACACTGTTTGAATACTTTTTATTAATTTACAAAATCAGGATGCAAATCTAAATTAGAGAAAATAATTCTGAGTTGAGTTGTAAATTTCATAACTTGATGATAAAAATAGATATTGATATAATTATACTTCTAGGATGTTGTAAATTGAATTAGAAATCTAATCCAATTGGTCTTGCATCAATTGGACAAATATGGAATTTTGACAAATTTTTTATTACTGCTGTGTTGTTGTAGAAATATAAATCGTGTTGTTGTAGTATATGAATATTCTGGACGAATTGGTAAATCCAAAAATTGTGAAAAAAATATATGTTGAATCTAATACTGATGTGTACATGTGTGATTTATTTGGGAATTTAATTGTGAGATTTGATTGATGAGAAAAATCGGTTTAGGTGGTATAAATTGTTAAAGGTGATAAAGGTGTTGGTTGAATTGAGATAATTGCAAATTGTGATATGTTAGTTGTGGTAAATTAGAACTTTGACTTTTTAAGTCAACTTAGAACTAGTTGACTAAATAGTTAGTCTTGCTTGTGATGTTGTGAAAGTGTATTGATCATAGAATTGCAAGGAATATGGCTAAGTGTGTATACTTGATGATTGATTAAGTGTGACTAGAATTATAAGGTAAACATTCTAAGTCCAACCTTTTAGTCAAAGGTCAAAACTTTAGTCAAAGTCAACTTTAGTCAAAGTCAACTTTAGTCAAAGCCAACTTTAGTCAAAGTCAACAAAAGTCAAACTTTGGTCAAAATTCTTTTTAAAAACAATGGGAGATTGTTGGATACTAGTGGTTCTAGGAACCATCCCACAAGTTACTTACGTACTTGCATTTTTAGGGTCTTAGAACGTGACGCATTTACTTCGGTCGGATTTGTGTAATACCCGAAGCACCAACAAGGTGAGTTTACGGCCCCACTTGTATACCTTTCCTTTGGGGGAGGAAACATGCAAAACTGTTTTACTTTACTTGCTCTAAATCTTTACACAACCGTTTGGTTGCTTATAACGTAGTGTTTCTTTGCATTGAAAAGTCCTCACGAACATCGGACCGTTAACTAAGGGTAACTGGCGTGGTAAATTTAAATAGTACTATTGGGTTTGACAAACCCCACCCTGCATTATTCTCGACTGGAGGTCGAACGAGGTGTAACTTTGACCAAACATTGTTAAGTTTTGGCAATACTTGACTTGAGGCAATAACTAGTCAGCTTTGGTCGTGATGGAAACATAACACTATGCGGCAACGAGTTAAATAAGTATAGTTAACCATGGGCCACTTTTATTTATAAATGTTTATGAACTGATAGAGCATAACTTACTTTGAAAACCTGTGATCTCACCAACCATATGTGTTGACTCTTTTTAGCATGTTTTCCTCAGGTCACTAGCAAGCACTTGGATTAGGATAACATTGCATGCATGGACTCGCATTGGTTTAAGTTTGAAAACATTTATTTGATATTGGTTGTGCGCTTGTAGCGCCATGAATTATTTAAACTTGTTTGGGAGATGGCTCCCGCACTTTGTTTAGCTTCCGCACTAGCACTTAAGTACTCTGAACATTTTATTTTGATTTGTTAAAACTTTTAAGACCATATAGATGTCGTTTGGTGTGATTAATGTGTTCGGATCCTGGTTTGTCACCCGCCTTACGGTAAAACTCCGTTAGTGGAAATTTGGGGGTGTGACAGTTGAGTTGTAGTGGTCGTTTTCTAGGCCAATGAACTATGTTATATATGTCGATACTTTAAGTAGTCGAATGCGAGCGTTCCGGTTGCCATCCAATTTTTGGTGTTGAAACATGAAAACCACGTTGGTTCGTTGACTAGTTTTTTAACATCTCGTTGTATCTCCGTTTTATTATGTGTTATTATCGTTATTTGAGTCGAAAACATGAAAAAGACGCGGTGGTTCGTGCACATGTTTAGACTCCAATTTGGTGTTTTATAAAAAAAAGGCTTTTAGTGTCGGAATATCAAATCATGGTGGTTCATGTACGACTTTACGACACTACCAAATCTCAAAATCTCAAAATTTTCAAGCTTTAACCTCTCGAAACTCATTTTACGTTTTTGTTTTTGGATTGTTATTTATATACAAAGTTTCATATTTTATCTAACACTAACATCTTATCCTCACTAACTCTAGGATTCACAAATCAAACTTAACATTTTATTTTATTTTTATACACCCTCCTATTCATTTCTTTTTACCTGAAACTTATTCCATTTCTTTATAATTTTTAGCATGCCCCCGGTAAGCCGCAACCCGCGCAAGAACTCCAACTGACGTATGGCTGCTTTCATCATCAAGAAAATGGCCTCTATGTTTCCTGAACTTGTAACCCAAATCCAAGCTACCCAACCTCCACCCGTTGTTGTACCCGTTGAACCCAAACCTGCATCTTACTTGTTTAAGCAATTTACAAGTGCTAACCCTACCGAGTTCTTTGGAACCAACTGTGCAACCACTTTGTTGCAATGGTTCAAATTGATTGAGAGTGTGTTCTGACACAGCAAGCGCCCCGATGCGAAAAAGATAAATTTCGCCTCGAGCATGTTTAGAAAAACGGTTCTTATATGGTGGGGTAGTGTCATGCACCAACAAGGATGCGAAACGGCTATGGCTCTTCCATGGTCCGATCTCAAGGCACTCATGATGAAGAAATTTTGTCCTTAACACGAGCTCCAAAAGCTCGAGGAGGAATTTTGGAACCTCAAGCAAGATAGTGGTGATAATGCCTCCTATTCACTTTATTTCCACGAGCTGAGCATCCTCGTCCCTAACTTGGTTACCCCTACCGAACGTGAACTTGAAAAATACATTGGAGGCCTACCAATGCAAATCTAGGACTCAGTAATGAGTAGCAAACCCGTGAACCTTGAGGACGCTATCACTCTAGCCGGTGCGCTATCGGAAAACCATGTGAAAGCGGGTACACTAACCCTCAATAAGTAAAGTGAGAAAGCCAAGCCCGACCCCGCACCACAAGACAAAGTTGACTCACCACCCCAAGCCATAAATTACTCAAACTCTTTCCGCCACAACAACAACAACAACAAAAAGAAGCCCAAAACCAATCACCGAAACTTTGTTGTTACCCAACCTCAACCACAACAACAAACCTAAGCTTCATCATAAACCCGAAGACCTTACACTGGTACTTACCCACTTTGCAACAATTGCCAACTTCACCACCCCTCACATATGCCTTGTCGCCATTGTACCATTTGTAACCGTTTGGGTCATCTCAACACTACATGGCCATCCGCACAACGAACCCAACCTAACCAACCAAGAACCACTCCCCAAAATCCCTAAAACCGATATGCACCATACCCACCAAACCAACCCCAACAACCCCGAGCTTGCTTTAACTATGGTGATCCCAACCACTTCCGCAACAATTGCCCTCTCCTAGCCTTTGCTAACCAAGCCCAAACCGTGACCGGGCCCTATTACCAATACAAAGCCTACCAAGTCCAAAATTACCAACCTCAACTTCCCCAACTCAATGCACCACTCATCCAACCCATGCCAGCCATCCAACCCATGCAAGCAATTCAAGCACCTCCTCCTCCTCCTCAAGTACCTCAAGGAAACCTTGGTAATCAAGGGCGAGCTTTCATGATGAATGCAAATCAAGCTCAAGTGGCTAACGATGTTGTGAACGGTATGTTTTTGGTGAACCATCATTTGGCTTCTATTTTATTTCATGCTGGTGCCGATAGAAGTTTTATTTCTTTGAAATTTGAGGCTAAACTTGCTATGCCTCGAACCAAGCTTTTCCAGCCGTTTTCTGTTGAAGTCGCTAATGGCAATTCTATCACCATCAATTCCGTAATCCGAGATTGTACTCTCATCCTTGCTAATCATAAATTCTCCATCGATCTCATCTCGATGCAAATGGGAAGTTTCGATGTCATAGTACGCATGGATTGGTTATCTTTACACCGTGCCGAAGTCGTTCGCTTCGATAAATTCATTCGCATCCCGCTCGTCAACTGTAAATTCTTAAAGTCTTTGGCAAAGGGCTGAATCTCATGTCGTCCTCTCAATCGCAAAAATACTTACGCCAAAAGTATGTTTCGTTCCTAACTTTTGCGGTGGTAAAAGACAAAAAGGTAAAGAAAATCCAAAATATTTCTATTGTTCGTGATTTCCTCGGCGTCTTTCCCGTTGATGTCTCTGGTCTTCCACCCGTTCGTCCGATTGAGTTTCGAATTGGTCTTGTACCCGGCGCAATGCCCGTGGCCAAGGCTCCTTACCGTTTAGCCCCGTCGGAAATGCAAGAATTGTCGAACCAACTCGAAGAACTTTCCGATAAAGGTTTCATTCGTCCTCGCTCTTCTCCTTGGGGCGCTCCCGTTCTCTTCATGAAAAAGAAGGATGGTTCTTTTCGTATGTGCATGGATTATAGAGAGCTTAACAAACTCACTGTTAAAAATCGATATCCTTTGCCATGTATTGACGATCTCTTCGACCAACTTCAAGGCGCAACATGCTTCTCAAAAATCGATCTTCAATCAGGTTATCATCAATTGCGTGTTCGCGAAGAAGAAATTCCAAAAACTGCTTTTCGTACTCGATATGGACATTTCGAATTTTTGGTCATGCCCTTCGGGTTAACCAACGCACCCACGGTATTTATGGATCTCATGAACCGCGTTTGCAAACCATTCCTTGTAAATTCGTTATTGTCTTTATTGATGACATCCTTATCTTTTCTAAATCCAAAGCCAAACATGAACATCATTTGCGTTCCATTCTCGAACTCCTTAGAAACGAACAACTCTACGCCAAATTCTCCAAATGTGAATTTTGGCTCGAGGAAGTTCAATTTTTGGGACATATCTTAAACGAAAAAGGTATTCATGTTGATCCCGCTAAAATCGAGGCCGTTAAGGATTGGAAAACTCCAACGACTCTCATGGAAATTCGATCCTTCCTTGGTTTGGGCGGATATTATCGGCATTTCATTCGAATTTTTTCCAAAATCTCTTTGCCTCTTACCTCCCTCACTCATAAAGGAAAACCATTCGTTTGGGGTTGGAAACAAGAGGAAGCTTTTCATACTCTCAAGGACATGCTTTGCAATGGTCCCGATCTAACACTTCCTGATGGAAACGATGATTTCGTTGTATTTTGTGATGCATCCCATCAAGGCCTTGGTTGTGTTCTCATGCAACGAGGTCAAGTCATCGCTTACACATCAATGCAACTAAAGGTCAAGAAGAAGAATTATACGACTCACGATCTCGAACTTGGTTCCATCGTTTTCGCTCTCAAAATCTGGAGACATTATCTTTATGGTTCAAAATGTGTGGTTTTTACCTATCGTAAAAGACTTCAACATATTTTTTATCACAAAGATCTCAACATGAGACAACGACGATGGGATGAATTTCTTAGTGATTACGATTGCGAGATTCGTTACCAACCAGGTAAAGAGAATGTTGTCGCCGACGCCCTAAGTCGAAAGGTTAATGTTAAATCCGTTCTGCTTCTAAGCGTTGTTGTTCAAACCGATCTTCAAATTCGTATCTTCCAAGCTCAGCGTACCTCGGTTGAAGAAGGTAACATGTATGACGAAATGTCATGTGGAGCCAACCTTCAACTCGAAACCAAACCTGATGGTCTTTTGTACTTTCTTAATTGTTTGTGGGTTCCCAATCGCGATGATCTTCGTACTTGTATACTCAACGAACTTCACAATTCACGTTATTCCGTTCATCCCGGTATAGATAAGATGTATTTCGATCTTCGTACTACCTTTTAGTGGTCGGGTATGAAAAAGGATGTAGCGTTGTTTGTATCTAAATGTCTTACTTGCTCAAAAGTCAAAGCCGAACATCAAAGACCTTTTGGTCTACTCGAGCAACCACCGATTCCAGTATGGAAATGGGAAGACATTGTTATGGACTTTATCACAAAACTACCCAACACCCAATAAGGAAATGATAGTATTTGGGTGATTATTGATCGTTTAACCAAGTCCGCTCATTTCATTCTGATCCGCGAGAAGTATTTTGTCGAGCAGCTTGCTCAAAGCTATGTGCGGGGAAATTGTGTGCCGACACGGTTTGCCATTGTCTATCATCTCTGATCGCGATGCTCGTTTACTTCTCATTTTTGGCGATCTCTTCAAGAAACTTTGGGAACACGTCTCGATCTTAGCACCGCTTATTATTCTCAAACGGACGGTCAATCCGAACGTACGATTCAAACACTCAAGGATATGCTACGAGCGTGCATTCTGGATTTCGGTGGGAATTGGGATTCTCACATTCCTTTCATCGAGTTTTCTTATAATATAACAGTTATCATACTAGCATCGAGAATGCTCCTTTTGAAGCTCTTTACGGTCGTAAATTTCGTTTTCCAATTAGTTGGAACAAAATCGGTGAAGCTCAAATCACGGGACCTGAAATGGTCCAAGAAGCCACCGACGTTATTGATCAAATCCTTAAGAACCTCCTAGCCGCTAGAAGTCGTCAAAAGTGTTACGCCGACAAACGGCAAAAACCGATCGAATTTAATGATGACGATCTTGTCCTTCTAAAAGTATCTATTTGGAAGGGGGGTAGTCCGTTTCGGAAAGAAGAGTAAGCTAGCTCCTCGTTTCGTTAGTCCTTTCAAAATTCTTGAACGTGTTAGGAAGGTAGCTTATCGACTCGAACAACCGCAAGAACTTGCCGGTGTTCATCCGACTTTTCATGTTTCGAATCTTAAGAAAGTGCTTAGCCGAGAGAAATATCCATATACCTCTCGACGAAGTACATGTCGATGAGTCGATGATTATGGTTGAACGACCCGTTGAGATCATGGATCACAGCGAGAAGAAAACCAAGCGTAGTCGTATTCGGTTAGTCAAAGTTTGATGGGAATCACGGCGTGGGCGCGGAGTTCACTTGGGAACGAGAAGACACAATGAAAGAGAAGTATCTACACTTTTTTGCATCATCGTCAACTTAATTTCGGGACGAAATTTCTTAAAGTACGGGATACTGTGACCTTCGTCAAATTCGGGTCTCGATTTTATATGTTTTTTTATTCGTTTGACATGTAACCCGACCCGTTTTGTAACCGAAACTTATGAAATAATTAAAATGATGGATTTTATGTTACAATATTGTTTTACACTTGTTAGGTCTTGAAAGCATCCTTTGCGTGCCTTAAAACGTGCTAAAATCACTTAAAACGAACTCCGGGGGCCAAACTGTCATTTTTGAAACTTGTGAAATTATCCAGCCTTCACCACATCGCGCCAGGCGATGGGGGGAGACCCCTTGGTGGTCGCGTACTACGATCTGATGCAGAACAGATTGTCTCCCATGTCTCCTTGTTTGGTTTATTGTCCATTAAATCTGAGTTTTCACTTTAAATCACTTGTTTAAACCTTCTAAGCTCATCCTATAAATACAAGGCACTCTCCAACAGAAATCCCTGCTCATAAACTCTTTCCTTACTCAAATTCAAAGACTTTAAAAGGTTATTTTCATGTTTATGTCGGGTTTCCTTTCAAAGTCAAACTGTTGAAGTTTTTCATTTTTGTTTGCTTAACTTAGTCTAAATTAATACTTGAATCATATGGCACAACATATATATATATATAATATACATATACACCCCTTGTTACCTTTGGTAGTTACTTATCCGGCCCCGGTTGGTTAAGTTTCAGGCCTCGTAAGGCAAGGCTACATGACGGACTTTCGTGGTCTTTGTTATATCCATTCCGCATCTAACTATCTAACCATCTAACCTTATTATTTCTTACTAACCATGCTAACTTATTTATCTTTCTTATTTATCAATTTCCATGGTTATGGGTTTGAAGAGACTAGCCTCGGTTTAACCGTAAATAGCTCCAAACCGTAAACCGAACTTTGTTTACTAGGTTTGTTAAATAAATTTTTAAACATACTTATGGTTAGATTTAAGTTTCTAAATCATTTATATAAGTTCTATGGTTATGGGTTTGTAGATTCTAACCTCGGTCTTAACCCAAAACTAGATCCGAACCAGAAACCGAACTTTCGTTTAAAGACTTTATTGTTAAATTTTTGGTTGTAAAACTTAAGTTTCATCATTTATAAGTTATTATACAAGTTCTTTGATATTTGGGCATGTGGAAACCATCTATGAACTTATTGTGAGATGGAAACCGAACCAAACCAAACTAAACCGATTTTCACTCACTTAAGACACACAAGCGTGTTTTTAGCTATCAAGACTTATATATTTATTTAAAAATACTTTACAAAACTGATTTTAAATATTTTATTAAAGTATTTGGAATGTTGAATCCAACTTGATCTTATAACAAAGTTTAGACCGACAAAACAGAACACTCGCTTAACGTGCGTTGTTAGTTCTAAAACAATAGAACTACATACTTGGTTAAGTGTTAATATATTTTTATGACTTATCTCATAACATTTAATATTTTGGAAAGTTGACTTTGGAATTGACTGATTATCAAGACCCGAACCAACAACCCGAACACTCGTTAAAACCCGTTTTAGTATCTATATTCTAAAGGGACATGCATTCTTGCATTCTTCCTCACCTTATTACTTAACATAGGTTAGGTATATATTAAGGTTAGATTCTTTAACCCGTTTTCTAGAAAACTTACATTTTTAAAGGGTTATTATTATAATTTCTTAAATAGTTACTTTTTAAACCTTAAACTTTAATTGTTTACATATCTTATCTTTTATTTCAAAGCTTTCCTAAAACAACCATTCTAATTCAAGGATTTATATTTTTATTTTAGGCCTTGCTCGTTAGACCCGTCCTTCCGTTTACCCGACTTTTTCCGAACAAAGTTTAATACTTGAATGTGAGTACTTTTATACCCCGTTTTTCCATCTTTCATTTTGGGAATGACATTTCATACTTATCCAAACTAATTTCTTTATACTTGGGTATTAAACCACAAACGTTATTATATACTTTACCTAAATAAATGCTCAATTTGGTGTTCTACGCTTACATGCTGATGTGTCTATGTTTTTACCGCTTTTGGTTGGTTGATATATAAATCCTATACTATTTGGCATCCCCTTATAGCAAGGTGTTGTTAATGTATTCTTATTAACGATAACTATAAATCCTAGACTATTTGGCATCCCATTATAGCAAGGTGTCGCTAACGTATTTCTATTAGCGATCTCATCCTTAAATCCAAATTATTGCTATTTATTTATTGTTTCGTATACATGATTGTGACTTTTCTTATTATATACATATACGCTCAAAATTATGATTTGCTCACCAACGTTTGTGTTGATAAACTTTATTTTATGAAATGTTAAAGGTTTGTATTTAGGTTGATATTGGGAGCTTGAAGAAAATGTCACACATACCTTTAGGATATTAGCAAAATGAACAATGTATTTATTTGCTATATTTTGTGATGATTATTGTATGAAAAAGTATGTTATGTGACGTTATGATTTTGTGAAATTAAATGAGTTGTTAAATATAGTCTCTTTAAATAGTGTCATGCGCTTATGGGCAATCCGTCGCATCCCGGCATGTTCCGCTACCTTTGGTCGGGGTGTGACAGGCGGCGCGGATTTTAAGGATGTCAGAGAATGTTTCTGACATTCTTTGACCTAACCCTAGGCGCGTGTAAAGAATTCGATATGTAATTCATTATGTAATTCGTTACGGAAGACTAACGAATGAGTCCTCATTCGTTAGGCTCATTCCCTATGTCAATTCGTTAAGGAAGAATAACGAATTCGTTAATTCATTCGTTAATCAATTCGATACGGGGAAATACCGAATGAACCCTCATTCTTTAGAAGGCCAATTCGTTATAAAGGTCAATTCTTTATAAAGGATCAATTCGTTATAAAGGTTA